>NC_136072.1:368304155-369619001 GCF_964261635.1 Lissotriton helveticus | reverse complement strand
GTGTGGCTATACCAGTCGCCGTGACGACACGTAGTGCATGTGTAAGTGGAGGTTGCTGTCTGCATCAATTCATTGATAATACATTCAACCAAAGTAGTTAAACAGAAAATAAAGCAATTCCCATCAGACCACCGTCGGTGCCTTCCGCTCGCTGCAAGACGGGAGGCACCGACGGATAGAGCGGGGCCTCATACTCCCGAGCGGTCGCCGGGTGAGGTGAGGTCTTCACCCACACAAAGCTGGGAAGAAAACACATTTTCCGTTTTCCGCTCACCGCCTGAAAACGCCGGAGAAGTTATGCATGCCCCTGTTGGTGCACTGGAAGGGGACGCGGGACGCGGGATCTAGGAGGTCCCGTTTTCAGATTTGATGACAGCCGATGCAGCTGATGCGGCTCCGTGGTTTTCGGTATTCGGCTTCGCGCTGATACAGGCGCTGATACAGGCGAACTACAGCAGCCACAATCCTCTCAATCCGCTACAGATTCGGCGGTTCGAAAGGAGGGCGGAGCCCGTGAAACGCGGAAGCATAGTATGGTATGCGGAGCCGGGCAGACACTAGGGGACTGAGTGAGCCGTTTTCAGCAGGTGAACAGAAAAGCAAACAAACAACTAGGAGTTCCACCGCCTTTTTGATAACAGCTTTTTGACAACAGCTACTACTGTAAGATGAGGTGACGTTTCTTCAGGGAGCAGAGCAGAGAGCACAGTGGAGGATTGAAAGGGCGAGGCAGGTGAGGAGGTGAGGCAAACGGGGGAGGGGAGACCGACCCAATCTGGCTTGAGTAGTTTTAGCGTATCAAATAAGGAGAGAGCCAGGGGGTGTTTAAGGAAGTGACTCTGCAAACTATAGGTAATTATAGGGGGATGGTTTTCCCCACAGAGGAAATTTCTAAGTTTACAGGTGCCACCTGTGAGCGCTCGAACCAAAGCGCTACTACCTGCCCGGAGGGTGGTTTAAGACGGTGGCGGATAGCGCTTAGAGCTAGAAAACAATGTTTACAAGCTCTTAGTAAAGTAGCCCAAACACTCAGAGGAAGTGCGAGTAGGGCAGAATTATGGCCAAGACTCTATCAGTACTCTGCTGATCTAGTTGGCTCAAATGAAAACCCACAGGCCGATCTGCTATCTTCAGTCCAAGAACCCGAAGGTGGGGGAAAAAGAGAGGTATGTCAGGTGTCTAACAATCTGCCCTATTTGTTCGATGTCCCTTGCGTAAACAATCTAGAGGCGGCAGAGCAGTCAACAAGGCCGTCTGGTTTAACATATATCAGTCAGGCAGGAGAGGGGATTGTTCAGGTATCTGCAGCGTCAGATCCTTTTGGTTGTTTGGGTACATTTGATATAAAGCTTGGCGTTGTAGGCGCGTCTGATGGTATAAAACTGGAGGGGCTGGGAGGGGACAATAGACCACCGCAAGCTGTATCTAAAGATCTAAAAGAGGTTATACCCCCAAGTAAAAAGTTAGGACCCCTCTCTTCGGTAGTCCTAGAGGAGGAGGAGAGAGTTGAGCAGAACTCAATTCTAACTGAGGCAGAGACAGAGGCAAGTAAGGCAAGTAAGGCAAGTAAGGCCAATACGGTTAAAACGGCGGGGTCTGACACTACAGTTAAATCTAGTTATAGCCTCAGAAATAAGCAGTTTCTTAAAACCTTGGCTCCCCCAACTCCAAAGCAGGCGGTAATCCCTAGAGTTACAAGGAGAGTTACACGGAAAACATTGAATTTACAGGTAGGGGTAGCCGCAAATAAAAAGGGGGCACCGGGCGATAATCTGGCCCTAGGAAAGAGAGGTAAAGGTGACAAAGTAAAAATTACGCCGTCCTTAAGATCGTACTTTAAAGCACAGGAAAGGATCAGTGGTAAGGAAATGGCAGAATGCGCGGCTCTCCAAGTCGTAACTGATTATCACTCTCCTGAAAGCGTGGAGGGGCAGGAGAACCTAGTAAACTCAGTAAGTGTGCAAAATCCTCAATCTCTAATGGTGCAACCGGAACTTTCGGCATCAGCATCGACACCAGTGTCTTCACAAACCCTCATTCAGAGTCGTCCTGAGCAGGACCCTATAATGAGACTACAGCCTGACTCTCTGGAACCCCCATCAATAGGGTCTAGTACCCTATCTCAGCCAGTTACCCATCCAGTTTTCCAACCCACTGCATTAGCTTACGGCGACAACCCGCAGAGCATCCCCCGAAAGGGTTCTGGTAACACTACAGAGGCTTTGCTAGAGCTGATGCTGGAGGAGATGAGGACCAGGTTTAAAGTCTCTGAGGAAAATCAAAATAAGCTCCATGAGAGATTTGAATCTCTAGACAATAAGCTTTCTACTTTGAACGAAAGGGTCTCCACAGTGGAAGCTGAGACGCAGGGGTTGGCAAAGAGAACAGAAGTTTCAGAGAAGAACATCAGAGACCTAAGGGCAAAAGATAAATCGATAGAAGAGAAACTGGAGTCCCTAGAAAATCAATCAAGGAGATCTAATCTAAGATTTCTGAATATTCCCGAAGGGCAGGAAGGGTCCGATATAAGAAAATTTATTATTTCCTTGATTGAAGAACACTTTCCTTGGAGCAAGGCGTTAAACTTGGAAGATGATATCCAACGTGTACATAGAGATCCTTTTAGGAAAACTAAAGAAAGGAAGAATCCAAGGAAGATCTTAGTAAATTTCAAGTCATATACTACTAAAGAAAAATTTTTAAATGAGGGATTGAAAAATGGAGAGTACAGCGGAGGTAGTTGGTCTTTTAAAATCCGCTCGGATATTGCCAAGGTAACACAGGATAGACAATGGGAGCTGGGCCAGAGAATGCCGGATTTAAGATCACTGGGGGCTACAGTCCAAATGAAATTCCCTGCCGCATTGAGGATCATGTGGAGGAATAAAATGTTCAATATAAGAGACCCGTTGGAAGTTGACTCTTTGCTTGAACAGATCCGCGCTGATATCCAAGTGAACCTTACTCATAAAAACTGATATACTTTATAAACATAAACATAGTTAAAAAAAAAAAGAGAAGGTGTAGGAAAGGGATATGAAATGATTGTAAATAGGGGGCGGTAGGGGTGAACTCACTCATTGGCATTTTCTCCTTTTTTTTATAAATTTTTTTCCTTTTGGCACGGGCTCAAAACGGGCTAAAGTATAGCCCAAAGAAAAGGGAGGCTTTCCCAGGGAGGGAAGGTGTTTCCCCGTGCCTTTTCTTTTCAACTTCACATCTTTTTAACTACTTTACAGTTTCTTTGTAAATATACACGAGAGGGAAAGGACGGGGAACACAAGGGGGTGGGGAGCAAACTAGGGAAAAATGGAAAAAAAGTCCTCATCATGCCTTCTGTAAAGGAGAAACACTGTTTAAAAGTTAACTTACCCAGCTTTGTTAATATTGTCATAATCAATAATGGATAAAAAACAAAGATATTTAAAAGTAACAACATGGAATGTTAATGGTCTAAGAACTAAGAGTAGGCGCCGGAAAATTTTTGAATATCTAAAGTGTCTGGACAGTGAAATTATAATATTACAAGAAACACACTTAGTCAAAAAAGAGTGGGAAGAACTAATTAATACCCTCAAGTGGGTCGACTGTTATATCTGTACAGACCAGGAGTGTATTATTAAAGGGGTCGCAATCTTGTTTAAAAAATCTCTGAATGTAAGAATTATCTCCACTGAGACAGACCCTAAGGGAAGGTGGGCAATAGCCAATATAAGTACCCTAAATAATACTTTTACGGTGGCCGGATACTATGGGCCCAACTTAGACGACCCAACCCCACTTCAATCTCTATACTCCCACTTGATTTCCACTACATCGCCCGTAATTTTGGGAGGGGACTTCAATATTATCTTGGATCCAAGAACAGACCGTTCCCCCAGGGGTAATCAAAATAGTCTACCAAAAATGAGGGAGTGGCTGGGGGTATACAAGAGAGACCTAAATCTTATAGATATATGGAACAAAAAGGGGATCAAACAGGATAAGTTCACTTTCTCTAACAAAAAGTTGGGTATCCACTCTAGAATAGACTACTTTTTAATAGACCAGTGTCTTCTGGATAGTACTTTGATGGTAAAGCACCTTCCAGCACACCTTTCTGATCACTCGGCTGTTGAAATAAACCTGAAAATAAAAAATGACTTAGATCCACCAAGATGGACATTTGATCGGTCCATCCTTCTAAACTCAGCTATAGTGGAGTTACTCAAGCAAGACACAGAGACATACTTCAAAGAAAATAAGGGTAGTACGGTACCTCAAATTGTGTGGGAGGCTTATAAGGCCGTAATAAGGGGCAGAATTGGAGGGTTAGCCTGTAACAAAGCTAGAGAGATGAAAAAAGACATTAAAAAATGAGAGGAAAATATTATATGTATAGATCGCCAGTTGTCCCTGTCACCTTCTTATCTTCAAACTCAAGAACTATCTAAAGAAAGACAGGAAAAAAAGGAAAATCTAACAGAACTACTGGAGAGCAAAATCAGAGAAAGATGGGACTGTAGTAAACTTGCCCACTATGAGTATGGTGAAGGTTGTGGGAAGTTGTTGGCCTGGAAGACTAAAACAGACTTGGTAAGAAATAAAATCAACTGCATAGATCCAAGAGATCTCTCTCAAAATGGCCTAGACGATACGGTCATTAAACAGGAATTTATGGCCTTCTTTTCGGATTTATATTTGGAAGACTGCAACCCGGACATAGAAGAGATTAACAGGTTTCTGATTGCTCAAGACATTCCCACTCTTCAAGAGGAGGAAAAAGAGAGACTAAACAGTTCAATCACAACAGGGGAAGTAGAAGCAGCAATAAAAGATCTAAAAAGAGGCAAAGCGGCAGGCCCTGATGCTCTACCTTATGAGTTTTATAAACATCTGAAAGTTGTCCTAATCCCCCATCTGACCGAACTCTTCAATGAGATATTTTTAAACAACAGAAAAATTCCAGAAACATGGAATGACGCAACTATTTCAGTCCTGCTAAAACCTGGCAAGAACCCAAAAAAATGCGAGTCCTATCGCCCTATCTCAATATTAAACTGTGATTACAAAATATTCACTCAAATCATGGCCAAAAGATTAGGGAAAATCGCAGGAACTCTAATAAATTCCAACCAAAAGGGCTTCATTGCAGGAAGACATCTTCAGGATCTCACGCAAGAATTGATTGGGGCAATAGATATTGCCACCACAGAAAAAATTCCCCTATCAATAATCGCAATAGATGCGGCCAAAGCATTTGATAGAGTTTGCTGGAAATACCTTAGTGAAGTGTTAAAACAATTTAATCTGGGAGACAACATAGTTAAAATGGTGGAAAACATTTACAACTCTCCCAGGGCCAAAATCCTGATCAACGGTAAACTAACTACCGATATACACATCGGTAGAGGAACTCGTCAAGGGTGTCCTCTTTCCCCCCTCCTTTTTAATTTTTATATTGAACCTGTGGCCGAATGTCTAAGGAATCTTCCCTCAATCCAGCCCTTTTTCTATCAAGGATGGCAAAAAAAAATAGCCCTCTATGCTGACGACCTCATGATTTTTACATCAGATGTGAGGGGGGCTTTAAGAATAGTGGAAGACACCTTACTAAGCTTTGGTAAAATATCTGGTTACCAGATGAACCAGACTAAAACAGAAATTATGAGTTGGAACGAGGTATCTGTTCCCCTATTTGGTAAGGAGAAAATGAGATATCTAGGAATAGACCTAGTAAAAGATATAGAAAAGATCTCTCAAACTAATATACAGAGAGTAGAAACGGAAGTTATTAAACTTTTGAAGGTCTGGAGTAGTCTCCCGCTTACATTCCTAGGAAGGTCTAACATAATGAAAATGACAATTTTGCCAAAATTCACTTTTATTTTTAGTGCAATTCCTTTAGAATTTAAAAAAGAGACTTTAAAAAAAATTCAGGGGAAAATATCCACGTTTATTTGGTCTGCAAAAAGACCAAGGATAGCCTGGTATAAGTTAAGAAGAAAAAAAGAACAGGGAGGTATAGCTAGCCCTGACCTATTAGAATACTGTCGGGCATTTCAATTTAAATATGTCAGGACATTGTTGGGCCATTTTGAACTTTATCCACAGTATTTTCAAAGCATAACAAACCATACGAGTCACTTCCTTTATAAATTTGGTCACCCAAAATTCTTCAAAAAGATAAAACTGAAGATTTTAAAAGCAGCATCAAAATTATGGTATGGCGTTAGATGTACCTTGGGTATTCCTCTATACAGTGAGAAAGCCCCAATCTGGGATTCACCAACTACACCAGATTGCCTTAAGGACAGACTTGCTGGTCCACTTAAACAAGTAGGCATAATAGAATGGGGTGAACTCCTTTTCCAAAATAAACTTCTCGAATGGGAAATTCTCTCACGACGGACAAATTACACACTTTCTAAATTTAAGTACTTTCAGATGTTGAGCTGGTCGAACTCTCTGAAAGAGACCAGAAAAGGAAATTTTGATCTGGAAGTTAAATTCCTGGAGACTAATCAATTTAAAAAAGAAATATCCTACTGGTACTGGGCTTTAATAATAGCAGGAGAAGATGACTTTCGGATTCCGGAGAGCATCTGGGGAAAAGACCTGCCGACGCTGGATCTAAACAATACATGGCAAGTATCTATGAGCAAATGCTGGTCTATTGTATCTTCTGCTGCCCTCAAAAGAAATCATTTATTCACCACACACAGAGCGTATTGGACTCCGAAGAGGCTTTCTAAACTGAGTGGAGATGCATCGAAAAGCTGCCCAAAATGTGGTATGATCAAAGCGGATGACTTGCACATGTTCTGGCAGTGCCCCAGCCTCGAAGGTTTCTGGAAAGACGTTGGTATGATATTAGAACGAGCCTTAGGAAAACAACTAATTGTAAGTACGGATTTGGTTGTTTTTGGGGTCTCCTGTATGCCGGCTATGAATGCTTTATCGAAAGCTGAGGAAAACTTAGTTTTTATTCTAATCTTATTGGCTAGGAGGGAGCTTTGTATTAAATGGGTAAGCCCGGTAGCTCCCTCTCGAAATGAATGGCTAGCGTCAATTTTAAGGGTGTACAAATTAGACAGAAGAAAGAGTGTGAGTTCGAAAAAGTTTAAATTTTGGGATATATGGGAAGACTTTAATAAGGGGTGACTAGGGATATGGGACGTTGTGGGATAGTGAGATTTCGTGGTTTTTTTTTTTTTTTTTTTTTTCTTTTTTCCTAACATATGTCCAATGATTACGCCGTTGCAACGAAATGGAACTGATGGTACTTCGAAGTAGCCATCATGGCTAGCTTATCTCAGATCCAGGGAACGAAGACCTCTTTTTCCTAAATGTATGGAAGTAAGGGGTGCTTTTTGTCTGAAACACCAGAAGGTTTTGGTTTTGGGTATCCGAAAAGACGCATTCTGGTTGGAGTAAGAGAGAGTGACTCTGAGATTCTCCTACATTAAAATTAGTTGCGTAATGAGGACTAAAAAAGAAAAAAAAAAAAAAAAAAAAAAGATAGCATCTAGGCTCAACCAGCCATAAAACCATTTGAGCACGCACACCTGCCATATCTCGCTCACATCTTTTCTCCACTCCTTTTCTTTACTTGCTTTATGATGGGGAGGTGACCGTTTTTATTGGGGTCCAGCGATATCTGATGAAATGTTGGGCCTTGCCGGATGATTTGTTATGGGCAGCACGACATGAAATATGTACATGTCATCATGACTCTGCTTTTCTTTTGTAACCAGTAACTATAAATGAAATACCACGAATTCAAGGAATGTTTTGCCCAAGGCTGAAAATCATGTATAAAGAGAGAAGCCTGACTTCGTGAAAGTGTGCAGTCTCCTGAGAACATACCCGTATTGTACTTCTAGGACCCTGTTACCTTGGTTGCAGCCAATAAATTAATCTTTGACTTCACCTAGAAGACTCTGAGTTTCTGTAGGTCTGACTCAGGAGAACCCGAGGTCTCTGGGTGTTGATTCCCTGACACCGCTGGGTTACCGGTTCTGTGCCGGTTCTTAAAAACCCAGTACCTCAATTGGCGCCCAGCGTTTGGGGCGATTCCAGTGGTACCAGTCAGCCTGAAGATCGTGAGGAGCTTCGTGTGGAAATTCCGGAGGAGGGCCCACCACCTCATCGACCCCTGCATGTCGACGTGGTCCGAAGGTCTTTGCTGCGAGGTTCCCCGCTTCCCGACGGCTACAAGGACTGCTGCCCTGGCTATCGCCCTGATGTTGGACCCTTGAAGTTTTCGGTAGAGCGAAACGCTGAGACGAGTCTTCTGGTGACGCCATCGATATTTTCAGTTAAGTATAAGTGGAGCGTCTCCCAGTCCTTAGTTGGACTTACTTTGTGGTATCTTTGGGATACAAAAGGTTTTGTATTGGTTCTTGCAAGCACCATAACCGAAGGACTCGTGTATTCACGAGAAATATCGTAATCGATAAATCCTTTGATGTTTTGGAACTAGACTAGAGAGCGAGGATGCCTAGTCTTAGACTTGGGAATTTGTTTTGTCTTGGTAGTAATAATAGGGACTCCCGATTGGAGGACTCATGTCCGGTTCCTCCAGTTGGAACTCCAACTTACGAGCTATATGTTAAACATGGGGTAGGCCCCATCGTTAACAACGAAGTATGGATTAAATACACTAGGAAAGATGGTGTTTTAAAATGGCCCCAATATGGTAGCTTTGATTCTGAAATCTTAGACAACCTTGAAGTTAAACTCTTCAAAAAGAAAGCCCGGCCGGCGATGTTTGACTCTTTCCGCTTATGGCGCAAAGAAGCCATACAAAAAGAAATTAAATTAGCTAAGAAAAATAAGAGAGAAGGAGGACTTTCGGTAATGCAAGCTGCCGTGCAGTTTAAAGATAATGAAGAAGAGCAGATAAATGAGCAGTTGCACAGGCAACGTAAAATGGCAATAGATAAGTGTTATCCAGTTTTGCCGTCTCTTCAGCAAGAGGCAGCAAAAGAGCGTGAAAAAGACCCATTAATGTCGCAATTATTAACTTCACCACCACCCTATGCGCAGAATGCCACAGCACCCCCGCAACCTTTAGTTGCACAAGCTGCGCCTCCTGCTCTTCCACAGCACCCACCAGCTGTTCTTCAGCTGGCTCCTACTTCTTCGGTGCAGCCTCCTCCAGGCCCACCGACCACTTCTGTTTCACCTGTGTTTTCTACGATTTTGCCTACTGTACTTTTTACATCTCCTAATGCTCCCTCTACGATCCTGCCTAGTACCACATCTATTTTCCCTGATACCTCTTTTGCCATCTCTACCCCCGCCTTATCTCACCCCGTTTTTCCATCTGTTTGTCCTTCAGTTTCACCTTCCATTCGGCAGAAAATGGCCAGCACTGTTACTAATCTTCTTTTACCTCTTTTCGGGTCGCCTGTTACGACCCCTAACATAGGAAGAAGACAGTTGCGAAGTCAACTGCCTGATTATCAAGAGAGAGATTCCCTGAATAGTTTAGCTCGGAAATGGGTCATGGACACTGCAAAATATGATGTACAGTCTGTCATGGAAGTCTTCCATCAATGGGAAGCAGCGACACAGAGATATGTTTTCGAACAGATGTGTGTCTTTCTTGGCGAGGATTTAGAAGACAATGATCAAGAATGCATCCCACAAGAGATGTGTCGTGTACGATTTAAGTTTGGAGAGGGTATGATTGTAGGTCCCGATGTGGAAAAGGCAGTTGAAATGTTATTATCATATCGAAGTAAGGGAAACAGTTCTGGGTCACCATCGGAATCTAGTGCATCTAGTAGGAAAAAGGCACGACAATACCCTATGAGAGAAGTTCCCCCACAGTGGAGAGAGAGTGACGCGACCGCTGTCCCACCTGTCCTGCCACACTTTCACCGTGTATGGGTACATGTCCCATGGAAGCGAGCCGAAGTTTTAGCACTCAAACAAACACTACCAGATCCGCGTAAAAATCCTGCAGGGTACTATAAAGAATTGTCGCAAACTGCTGGGTCATGTATAATGAATTTGGCCGATATCGATATGTTATTCGGGAACGGTGTTCCACAGCCTTTATGGGGTAAAATTCGTCATGTAGATCATGACCAGGAATTAGGTGACACGTGGGCTAATATTACTGCTGCAGATGCACGACAAGTTGGTGGTGCCAAGCCTGAGCCTCTGATAGCAGAACTACCTGGTAGAATAGTAGATTACATGAAAACGATAATGCCTGCAATACGCGTAAATTGGGATAAGTTATCTGCATGCAAGCAAAAGAAAGAAGAAACTGTTTCAGATTTCTTCACCAGATTTGAAGAAACATTCATTGACCACAGCGGTCAAGATATGACCACAGAAGGTGGTCAGAGATTGTTTGTCGATAAATTTGTGCACAATCTGCTTCCAGAATTGTGTAGGAAATTAAAAGATTCGGAAAGTTCTTGGGCAGTCTCATCTTCAGCCCAGATATTAGCTACCGCACAGTACTACGAGAATAGAGACAAAGACGAGAAAGATAAAGTAGAAAAGAAAACTAGAGAACTCAAAACTAAGGTTTTGCTACAGCAAGCCTATCCGCCACGTGGTGGTGGTAATCAAAAAATAATGGTCAGAATCACTACCAGAATACTTTTCAGCAGCCTCAGCAATATCAGAGAAACTTGCAAAGATTCGATTACACTCAACCCCGCGTAGGTCCTAACCAGTGTTTATATTGCAAACAGGAGGGTCATTACAAGTATAACTGTCCTGCCCTACCACAACGTGCAAATGGAATTTCTGGTGTAAGAGGTCGTGGCAGTCAGCAAGCGCCTAGAGGTAGAGGCCGTGGAAACGCCCCTCAGGACGCGCGTCCCCTTCCACCACAAAACTCTATGAACAGGTTTGATCAGCAAAATAACGTATCTGACATGACAGCTCAATACTACGTTGATGAGTATTACACAGAAAATGAGCAGTGGGAAAATGAGGATTGCTAGGACAGCCATAGACGAAGAGAGGGAGTCGTTTCAGTTCCAGTAGATCAGAGTGGACCTTACGTTGAGGTGATTACATCAGGTGTGTCAGAACCTTTTCTGTTGGATACTGGTGCTACAAAGAGTTCTATTATGCACTCCAAACTCCCTGGCGCACCTTTGTCTGGCGAAATGAACGTTTCTGTAGGTTTTTCTGGCGCCCCAGTTAGAAATCCGATTTCTGACCCTTTATCTCTTTCTGTTGGTCCTTGTGAATTCGAAGCACCCCTTATTTTGACAACAGGTTGTGGTGAAAATTTGCTAGGATTAGATTTGCTAAAAAGATTGTATGCGACTTTGTACTGTTCTCCTTCAGGAGTACAGCTTACTTTAGGTAAGAAAGTGGTTTCTCCCATGTATTTGTCGAGAAATGCACTTCCAACAGAATTGTCGATTCTCCCAGATATTCTTTGGGCTACTGGTCCAAATGATGTAGGTCTTTTAGAAATTCCACCATATGTTGTAACATTGAAGTCGAATGTCACAATGCCACGAATTCCCCAATACAGAATATCTAATGAGGGTGAAAAAGCTTTGCTAGCGATTGTTTACGAGTTGATTGAAAAAGACGTGATTGAAGAAACACGAGGCAATGTTTGCAATAGTCCTGTTCTGCCTGTTTTAAAACGAACTGACCATTCTCAGCCACCTGTGTACAGATTCGTGATTGACCTTAGAGAGGTGAATAAAATTGTCGTACCACAATTCCCAGTTGTCCCCGACATTACCACATTATTGACTATGATTCCAGCTTCTGCCTCCTGGTTTTCGGTGATTGACCTGAAGAATGCTTTCTTCAGTATCCCGATCGCTGAGGAAAGCAGGGATATTTTTTCCTTCAGTTTAGGAGGTCGCAGCTTCCGCTTCAAACGCGCTCCTCAGGGCTACTGTGAAAGCCCCTCAATATACAGTCAAGCTCTGAAAGCCCAGCTTGACACAATTGTTTTGCCTAAAGGTGCCACTCTTGTACAGTACGTGGACGATTTGCTCATCGCTGCGGATACTGAGAGAATTTGTAAAATGGCCACGTTGTCATTATTGCGTCATCTATGTGATCTGCATCACAAGGTGTCACTTTCCAAGCTTCAATATTGCCGACAAGAAGTGACCTACTTAGGTCATCTCTTATCGAAGGAGGGAAGGAAACTGACCCCAGAAAGAATTCAGGCAATAGCAAAATTGAGTGTGCCAAGAACACAGAGAGAAGTACGTGCTTTCTTGGGCATTACATCGTACTGTAGACAGTGGATTCCAAATTATTCGTTATTAGCCAAACCCTTGGTGGCATTAACGTGTAAAAATACACCCAATCCTATTCCTTGGTCGGAAGAATGTCAGAAAAGTTTTCTCGAATTACGCACAGCATTATGTTCGGCCCCTGTGTTAGGTAACCCCAACTACAGTAAGCCTTTCACATTATATGTCCACGAGAAGGAGGGCTGTGCATTGTCTGTGCTGACTCAGTTATTCGGAGATAGACAGCGGCCATGCGCCTATTTTTCGTCAACTTTGGATCCGGTAGCACGAGCATTGCCAAGTTGTTTAAGGGCCACAGCAGCAGCAGCTGTTTCCATTCGACAGTCTGCTGGTCTAGTAATGAATAATACACTAATCGTGATGGCCCCGCATGCAGTAGACACATTGTTAAATAGGACCAAGACACAGCACTTAACTAGTGCTCGACTGTCCAGTTACGAATTGACGCTACTAGCGAGCCATGTGCACATAAAAAGGTGCAGTACCTTGAACCTAGCCACATTGTTACCAATTGCAGAGGAATCGGATGCTTCAGAACAGCACGATTGTTTTCTTAGAACAGAGGAAGAGACGAAAGGGAGAGTTGATTTGTTCGACACTCCTCTTGCTGAATGCGATGGTACATTATGGGTGGATGGTTCATGCTTTAAGCTCCCAAATGGTAACGTGACTACAGCATATGCTGTCACAACTTTGCACACAGTCATTGAAACTGCGCGAATACCACATGGTTCAGCTCAAGCCGCTGAACTCGTGGCACTGACGAGAGCATGTGTGTTGTCTAAAGGAATGAAAGTGACTGTCTATACCGACAGCCAGTATGCTTTTGGAGTGGCTCACAGTTTTGGACGATTGTGGAGAGAACGTGGGTTCCTGACTTCGCATGGAGCTAAGATTCAGCATGGTCAGTTGGTGAATGAGCTTCTTGAATCACTGACGTTGCCCCTGCAAATAGCGTTCGTGAAATGTAGTGCTCACAAGAAAGTGACTGATGATGTTGGTCGTGGAAATGCATTTGCTGATGAAACCGCTAAGGAAACTGCAAAGAATGTGATGAGCCGAATGTATGTTGCGAGCCCAGAAAGATGGACTGGTGATTTTGGAATATGTGAAGACACGATAGAAAGTGTGAAGTCCATCCAAGCTGAGGCCACGGAGAAAGAGTTAAGCATGTGGAGAGAAAGTACAGGGAGAATGGATGCAAATGGTTGTTGGATTGAATTGACAGAGCAACAGAGATGGTTGTTACCCGATGCATATGTGCCTGCAGTGGTTACAATGGCTCATGGAATGGCCCATATCAGCGCGAAAGGGATTTGCGAGTTGTTGGCCCCGGTGTGGAAGAATTCAGGGATTCCCAAGTATGCAGAGAATGTTGTCAAGAATTGCATGGTATGTCTGAAGCACAATCCTGGTAGGGGAACCCCAACTCCAGCTGGTCATTTTGCACCTCCTACGTATCCGTTCGAGGTTTTGCAGCTAGATTTCATACACATGGAGAGGTGCAACAACTTAAAATACGTGCTCGTGGTTGTTTGTGCCTTCTCAAGATGGGTAGAAGCCTATCCCCTAAAGGACAATACTGCCTTGTCCACAGCGAAAGCCCTTGTAAAAGAGTTCTTCCCCAGGTTCGGAATGCCTAGAATGGTCTGGTCTGACAACGGAAGTGAATTTGTGGGTCGTGTGATGAAAAGAGTGTGTGAAGGGCTAGGCATTAGGCAGAAGTTCCACGCTGCAAATCACCCCCAATCAGCTGGATTAGTGGAATGTTACAATGGCACGCTTAAACTTAAATTGGCCAAAATCCAAGCGAGCACAGGCCTTAAATGGCCTGACGCTCTACCCTTAGCACTCCTATCCACCAGAATGACTGTGCATTCGCGAGTGAAACTCAGCCCCTATGAAATAATCTTTGGTCGGCCAGCCAACATATGGGGAGTGCCTAGGCCCACGAAGTTTAGCGAGCTGCAACACCCTATTTTGCTTGACTATTTGTATGAATTGACGGCTAAATTGCGTGTTTTATATCAACAGGTCCACAACACCTTGCCTCCGGTCTCCGAGACACCGGGTCACTCCATTGACCCCGGTTCCTGGGTGCTTGTCCGCAACTTTCAAAGAACAAGAAACGACCAGCCCAGATGGACCGGGCCTCACCTCGTCCTCCTGTCTACAAGGTCGGCTGTTAGGGTGGAGGGGAAGGCCAATTGGGTCCACGGGATCCATTGTAAGAAGATACCCTTCCCTCTGCCACATGACCAATGGGTCCAGAAAGGAGGCACTGACTCAGAGCGCACAACTGATGAACGTGTAAAAGAAGCTAACCCTGACTGTGAAAGCGAGAACATTTTTCAAGAAACTGTGCCACCACCAGAACAATTGAACTCTGTGGAACCTGAACTACTATTTCTGGACCAGACAGTACCTGGGAAAAGACGCTACAATTTACGACCAAGAAAAAAAGACTAAAGTAAAAGTGATTTCTTTTATGATCCGAGAGAAAAACCTGTGGACTAATAAAAAAATGTGTTTTTTCCCAAATCCTATTTTTGAAAGTGCAGATCTCCCATCTAGGTAACTTGCTTATTTTTGGGGTTTTTTTCGAACCGCCATCCGGGTTCCGCTGCTAGGGTCGCGGTTGATTAAAGACTTTTGGGTGCAGCTGACGACGTTAGGTCGCTGGTTCTGGTTGGTCCAAGGGAGTTGCCCTAGACTGACGGAAGCATCCTTTAGCAGAGACAACCTACCACCGCGGGCAGCACCTTAGAGAGGATGGAGTTTCCTGATGTGGAGAGGCCTGCCAAACAAATGAACTTTAAGCAGAGACTTTTTAAAATGGTGACGAAATTTTTTTTTATAATAGTGTGTATTTTTATGCTATTCAGCATAATGGTCTTTTTGATAAGCTATGTTTTATTCTCTTTTCATGTGACATTTGCACCCACTACATCACCCATACCTCCTCCTACTGTTTCCTCTCATTCTTTCCACCCTCTGCCTGACCACGAATCAAATAGGAGATTAGAGTTCCTTAATAACTCCTTCGTTCAGTTATTACACCAACACCAACTTGTAATGAACACAACTAACTGTTGGGTGTGTGGTCTCATGCCTCACACAACGGACAAAGGTATCCCCTATTTGGTCCTGCCATTTAGTCACAATGGATCAGTATGGGCATATAGGACAATGTTCATATATGCACGAGAAATCCAACCCCTACGTTCTGTAAAAGACAACCTCAAGACTAGCGCCCTAGTCAAAGGTATAGTTGACATGATCAAGGAAGTAACTTCTTACGAAGATACCCCGGATGATGAGATACTTGCATATGTAGGTTGGAACGTGACCGGATATGGCACTACATTAAGTGAGAAACAGCAAGCCAAGAGATCGTCCCCTATCTGGATCGTACCCCATCAAGGTCACCTGTGTCTGCAAGGTATTGGCAAGAATCCCAGAGCTCAGCTAGGGAAGAGTGTCTGTACAGAAACGTATGTTTTTGGATCTCAGACTTCCCCTGCGTTTTTAGCCGCTAAGGGTACTTATTTCATCTGCCATGATAGAGCCTATACATGGTTGCCCCCTGACTTCTCGGGCTCATGTTTTGTTTCATTCCTGTTACCTCCCACCTACACAGCAGCGGCGGATTACCATCGGACAAGGATAGTTAGAGGTGTTTTGAGTAAAGAAGACACTGCAGGTCAAGAATTCGGTGACTTTGCAATGGGTTTTCTGCCGTTCTGGGGAGCCATGGCTAACAGCAGGAACATAAGGCAATTGACAAGGGTAGTTGAATCCACCGTGACCGAAACTGCTGGTGCCCTTAGTAACCTGACGGCTGAGCTCCAGTCGGATCGACTTATGACCCTTCAGAACCGGGTCGCTTTGGATGTAATACTTGCGGACCGAGGTGGAGTATGCAAATTGATCCAGTCCAGTTGTTGCATTTTCATCCCAGATAATGCTCCAACAGTGTACAGGGCCATCTCCAAACTACATAAGATTTCCGAATCTATTCATGTGGATAAAGGAGATTGGTCGTTAATGGGATGGTTCTGGGAACTGATATCTGCCTGGGGATGGAAAATTCTGATGGTCATTGGGATGGTCTTAGCCATTCTTTTTCTGTTCTGTCTATGCATACAGTGTGCTCCTGCAATATGTGGCCTCTGTGCTACATCATGTGTAAGGAAGCCTGTGTCAAGAAATGAACTCAGCACTAGAATGATGTTACAGCAACATCTCAATGACTTTAGGAATATAGATCTGGACTCAGACTAACATGAGGATAGATTAATTGCCTATGTAAGGGCAAAAGGAGGGTCTGTGGTTCTGAAAATCTGGATTCATATAATAGTACTGGACTCGAGAATAAAAACGTCGTCGAAATAGGACGAATTTGGTATCAAAAGACCGAGAATGACTAGTACATCGTGTACATGTATTTTCGGCGTATTCGAGCGACGATTCCACCTCGAAATGGTCATTTACATTCTGAACCCTTAGCTACATGTTGCCCTTTACATAGGCCTTAATCCAGTTGAATTTGATTCCACAAGGACACATACTCCTTAATCGACTTCTCCCTGACCCCAGTACAAGTTAGAACCATTGCCCCAGGCCGAACTCGTTAGGTCAGTTCCCTCCCAGTGGACGAGCAAGATAGCATCTAGGCTCAACCAGCCATAAAACCATTTGAGCACGCACACCTGCCATATCTCGCTCACATCTTTTCTCCACTCCTTTTCTTTACTTGCTTTATGATGGGGAGGTGACCTTTTTTATTGGGGTCCAGCGATATCTGATGAAATGTTGGGCCTTGCCGGATGATTTGTTATGGGCAGCACGACATGAAATATGTACATGTCATCATGACTCTGCTTTTCTTTTGTAACCAGTAACTATAAATGAAATACCACGAATTCAAGGAATGTTTTGCCCAAGGCTGAAAATCATGTATAAAGAGAGAAGCCTGACTTCGTGAAAGTGTGCAGTCTCCTGAGAACATACCCGTATTGTACTTCTAGGACCCTGTTACCTTGGTTGCAGCCAATAAATTAATCTTTGACTTCACCTAGAAGACTCTGAGTTTCTGTAGGTCTGACTCAGGAGAACCCGAGGTCTCTGGGTGTTGATTCCCTGACACCGCTGGGTTACCGGTTCTGTGCCGGTTCTTAAAAACCCAGTACCTCAACTTCATCCTACAATAAAAATCTGTTCTGAAAAAAAAAGAATAACAATCCTCTCCTCTTTCTGAGAACCCTCTTGATAGCACCACAGGAGAGTACCACTCATACCTTTCATAAAACAATGGACAGTTGCTCCTCTAAAATTTGTTCTGATGCTGAGGGGTGAGACGCTGTTACGTTTTTGTAGAATCCTGTGGAAAGCATCCCTGCATGTCTGCAGAGTACAGCACTGGTGCTAATTGCCCTCCCCGGCAATTAGTAGTGTCTAGGGCAGTACAAATGACATATTAGGCCATGTCTTGTCAGTCATGGATTGTCTGAACCAAAGAGAACCAATGTCCAGGACCAGAAGCAAAATCTCGCTGGCCATGTACAGGAGGGCATGTAAATCGACGCAATAAACAGACAGCATTTACCTATCACATTGACAGGCTGGCAGTGGAGGACATATGTTTTCTAATAAATCCATCATCTTAGACTCCTTCTCCATAGAAGTCATGTATTGAATTGGGATTGGTATTGAATTTAAAACCTTCTTGTTTTAAATTCCTGCTTTTCCTTTTCCCCAGTTTTAGTGTTGTGTTGTGTCCACCTTTCCCTGCGCCAGGACGCCCCTTTGCTGGGGCATCTGTGCGCACTAAAAATGACAATAACATAACATAACATAACATTTACCTTATTGGCTGAACTCTGAACCACAAGCCTCTCCAGTTTAGTATATTTACTAAGAAAATCAGGACCGCCAGGAGACCACCTGTTATGCCTGATCTCCTGCCTATTCGCAGGCAGGGCAGAAACAGTGCTTTGTCCAAGTGCCCATCAAGGTATAAATGAAAGTCTTGTTAAAGGGAAGCCAGGGCTCAGACTTGGCTGGCCCAGGCTGCAGCATGTCCTTAAGGAGGTTTGTTTTGGTCTCAACTGAAGGCAGCTGTAAATCTTCGACCTCTGCTGGGCTTTACCACTTAAGAAGCACTCTCTTCAGTTGGTGAACAAGTGATCTTCCTGCTTCAGGGGAAGTACGGAGCCGAAAGGTTTCTTGTAAATCCACAAAAAAGTTGTCATCTGAGTAGTGGGATGGGAGGGGGTGAAAATGAGCAAACTCCACACCACCATCATTACCATCCTGAGGTGTAACTTTTTCCAAATCAGAGCCAAAACAGATAATGGAATCTCGCGCTCATGTCTACTTTGGCAGAGGCAGTGGGTCAGAGCCAGCTGTATGGCAACTGATAGCCCTTTTGTATTCTTATAGTGCGGCATCAGTCAAGATCGGGTTAAAGTTAGTTTGGGATGGGACACTGGAATCAGCACTGGATCCTTTACCTTCGCTGGTGACGTTATTATCGGCATCAAGCTAGAAGGAACCGGCACATATTTTGGAGCCGGAGTGAAAAAAACCTACACCAGAATCAGTATGGCCCTTTAAGTGGGTGCCAAGGGGTTAGACGACACAGACGACAGATCTGCCAGAGGCAACCCAACCAGAAACCCTTGATGTCCCTAGGGACCCAAAGGCAAAACAGGGGGACCTGTATGGCACCAGAAATCTGTAGCATGGCCTCCTTGAAGGCTTCAACCTGCTGCTGTGTCACCAATGGCCAGAGGAACCTGGAGCGCATTGCGATCATTTGGATAATCGGCTATGAGACAGGGGACCTAGAGGGGGACAGATTCACATCATGATGCCCTCACGCTTACTCTTTGGATACAGAGGGAAGGATGAGGGTCTTGACTTCTTGTACTTTGTGACATGGAGCTTTGCTTCTCGGTCCCGGATCGCCTTTCGGTGCATGACATGCATTTATCACACTACTTTGGGTCATGGCCTGAGTCAAGACATCACAGACACACCTCATGCAGCTTGGTGACAGACATTTGTTTTGTATAGTCACGCCATGGTTTAGAAACTGCCGTTATAGGAGAGGAAATCATTACCCAGCACACTGCATTTTTTTTTAGAATAGGTTGGAAGGCTAACGTAACCAGAAAAAAGCCTCGGATACACATCTGAAGGTGCAGAAAGAAACAAACTGATGTCAGTGTGCACATATAAACAAGCATTTACAATGCAACGGTTTCGCCTTTGGAAAAGTTAGAGCTATTGGCAATGTAAAGGACAATGCCATTTATTTATCTGTTTTCAAAACCAACACATAAATACAAATTTAGTCATTTACAATGCCAATAGCTCAAACTTTTCCAAAGGCGAAACCGTTGCATTGTAAATGCTTGTTTCATATGACGCTTGCTGCACAGTCTACATGCCAACGATTTTGATAAGTTAGGGTGGTGCACTGGCTCTTCCCTTCCCAAACCAGACATTTATTATCTGGCTTGCCCGTCTCTCTAGCAGAAAGCAATGATGTGAAAGACTGCAAACTTTTTCTCCGACCAGAGCTGCAGTTCCTTCTGTCCCATTAGGATATTTGACACGAGTTGAAGTCCAAGTAGGCGCGTGCGAAAAAGGTAAAACCGTGTTCTTTCTCTTCCGGACGGTGATGGAATTTTCTTTCTGACATAGTGCACTATTTACGGATCTTTAAATAAGAAATAATTTAAATAAAAAAGCCCCTCGTAATATAACCTGTAGAGCACCAATCACAATAGCCTCGCTTCCCCATTGGCTCCTCTTCCGGTGCATCACTGACCCACGAGACTGCAGCCCTCCCTGATAAAATACAATGCATACAATGCAGTGGCAGCGCAGCTATGTGACCTCAGGGTTGACCATCCATCACTGACAGTAGAAGCACCCTTCCTAGACGGGCCCCTCCCCCACTACTTATTTTATTTTAGGAGTTTTATATAGCGCTAGCTGGACCCGAGGGTATCAGAGCGCTTTACATCAAGTAAATTATGTCCAAATAGGCAGTACATAATATATTCAAACACGGGGGTCGCTACTAAACCAGAGGGTCGTGTCCCCCTCTCTACAGCTACAAACCTGTTGAAAACAGACGTTTTTTATTCAGGCTGAGACCCTAACTCACAGCTGGCTATTCCTGAGTAAGTTTACACCGGATGGAAGCCACACTGGAGGCTCGCACCGCTCACCACGCGCCCCTGGAAGTGGAAAGACAGACACTGCTATGCACAAGTAGCGCCCACGGGCCGGTGCACGCACAAAAGTTGCGCGAACAGCTGCGAGCGCCTTACCATCTTGTTAATATCCATGGTGGGAAAATGCGCCGGAGTGAAGCGCGGTGACTGAAGCTGCACAGATGTGCTGTCCCAGCAGAGCGGCTCCTTCTCCCCAGCAGCCTGGTCTTTATCCCATCTGTTGAGCCCAGAGGCCCCGGAGCGCGCCCCGAAGCATCAGATGCGGGACGAGGGCGTGGGATGCCTGTCCCCTCCTCGCATGGGTACCGACAAGCGGCACCGACTCCCAGAGACACTGGGGTGTATTCAAGCGCCTCCTGCGAGGGGCTGCAGCTCTAGCCACTCGGGCCCTCTTCTTTCCTCTGGGTGGGTCGGTCCCTATGCCATCTGTGGAGAGGGCAGACCCCAGCGACGGCCAGCAGGCTGCTCCGTGCCAGCCTCAGATGCGGTGCCCCTCAGCACCGCGGCTCTCCTCTCCTCTCTGCCCACCGAGGGGGGCCCAGTTGGCATCTCACCCGCTGAACCGAAGGAGGCCGCCGAGGGTCCAAGCGTGGCCCCCTTGCACTGTCCCTGAGAGGGACCCGCTCACACGCCCATTGTCATGAACTAGCGGATGAGCCCCGACAGATCCCAAGATGCGGAGCATGCAACGATCCCTCCGCTCCTCAGGGCGCCACGGATGACTGGCGCCTAGAAACCGCTCCCGGCGCTGCCGAGGAGCACACGGCGTGTCTGCGCGATGAGGTTCAGTTTCAGTTTGGTTTCGCCTTTAGTTTCCTAAGAATCGAAACTTGAGGTTCCGTGACAATTTTTTAGGTGGTGTTTTCACTCGCACGAATATGGTCGAGTCTGGTATCTAAGAACCGTAAATGACGAGTCTAGTAGTTGTGCGCAGTTTCGCTGTGCTAACTTGTACCGTTCATTTGATATGTGAGTTTTCCATTTGTACCCACGGGTTCCATCTTAGATACGGCATCCATTTTTGTCTCTTGCCCTCAAGTAGGCAGCGAACGGACACTGTCCGCTTCGCGACCCTGGGACTCCCACGATATTTGCGGAAGACGCATGTTCTTTGTAAGTTTCTTTATGATGAGGGGGATGATACTGTAAGGCAGATGGCCCCGCTCGAGGCTCATCTTGCCGTGCCAGTTTATTGTCTCAGCCGTGCATCTCATTAGGCACGTCCCTTTGATGCCTGTATCTCGTGTTTCCCGATACCTCCCCTTTTACACCCTTTTCGACTCGCCCACTGTTTCCATCTTCCTCTCCACCTGTTTTAGTTCCTATTTCGATCTGTTTTACTGCCGGTTGGAATTTGCTAATGTTGGGAAGATGGGTTTTTACAGTTGGGAACCACCAAATGTTTCCGCACTCATGTTCCGGACCTTATGTGCTTCAAAGTGACCAAAGCGACCCCTCTAAGGAATAATTATGGGAACCGGTTGTAAACTTTGTGTATCATGATGTCCTATGAGGAAAATCTGTATAAAAGGAGCGATCCACAGAACCAATTTGAAGCAGTCTCCCCAAGTTGCACGTGTTGTACTTGTCGTGACTTCTGTGTTCCCTGCAGTAATAAACCTTGAATCTTTGACGCCGAAGGAAGTGTCCCGTGTCTCTGTAGTTTGTGCGCCGAAACAGGTATCCCATGAAGGTTATAGGTGTTGTTCCCTGGCACCGCTGGTACTGTTAAAAAGTCCAGTCCTTCAGTTGGCGCCCAACGTGGGGCGACTTCAGCGGTACCGGTCCGGTCCAAAGCCTGATGTTCGTGAGGAACTTCGTGTGAAATCTCCGAGGGAAGGTGCACCCCGCTTCATCGATCCTGTTGTCGAAATAAGTGGCCCGAAGTTTTTCCCTGCGAAGATTCCCGCCTCCTGACGGCTGCAACGGACCGATGCCCTGACTGTCGACCTGTCTTCGACGCCCGGCGTAGATCTTTGTACAAAGCGAGACGATAGACGGGCCTTCCTGGTGACGCCATTGAAGTTCTGAGTTAAGTATTTGTGGGTCGCTCCCAGTCCTTAGTGATTGTTTTTAGCTTTTTGAAAGCTTTGGTGTTAACCTTTAAGGTTTTTGTTGTAATAGCTCATTGAGCTTTGTAATAGCCTCCTCAGGCTTTGTGGTAATAGCTCTCCGAGCTTTGTAATAGCCTTACGGCTTTGTTGTATTGCATGGTTCCATTGCATTTGTGGTTCTTAGTATTGGTTCTTAGTATTATTTGACAGTTGCAATTGCCAAAAACCGAGGGTTTTGACTTACACGAGGTGTTATTGCTTCGGTAATCCTTGAAGTTTGATACTAGGTTAGTGTGCACGATGCCTAGCCATAGTGGTTTGTTTCGTATTTTCAAATGTTGCGCAATGGACTCCCGGTTGGAGGACTCATGTCCGATACCTCCAGTTGGAACTCCGATACATGATCTATATAGTCGACACGGTGTGGGTCCCATAATCTATAATGATTACTGGATCCGCTACACGAAGAAGGACGGTGACCTTAGATGGCCACCACACGGAACTTTTGAACTTTCGATTTTAGATAATCTTGAGGCTAAATTATTTTTAAAGAAAGCTAGGCCAGCTATGTTTGATTCCTTTCGAATATGGCGTAAAGAGGCCAAACAGAAAGAAATCAAACAACTTAAAAAGGATAAAAAGCAGGAATTTGTTCCGATAATGCAAGCTATAAAAGAATGTAGACAAGACAAAGAAGAAAAAGACCTGGAAATAGCTACTAGATTGCATCATATGAAAATAGATAAATGTTACCCAGCTTTACCGAATAAATCAGAAAAGAAAGAAGAAGATTTGAAGGAGGATCCCTTGCTATCATACTTGATGAAATCACCACCTCCTTATGTACAGGGTGCTACTGCTCCTGTAGTTCCTCCTGTAGTACCCCCTGTTGTTCCCCTTGTTGCTCCAGCGGCTGCGGGCCAGCCCGCTGTTAATCCTACGTTTGTACCTCCATCTGTTATCGTTCCTACTGCTCTTGTACCTGTACCTTCTCAGACTGTTGTTTCTGCTTCTCCGACTACCTTGTCCGTTCCTACTATGTCTTCTTTTACCTCTAATGTTGTTGCTCCTGTTTTTCTTTCTCCTTCTGTTCGTAAGCGTGTTCCTAATTCTGTTGCTACCCTTTATTCACCTCTTTCTGGTCCGTTATTTTTGTCTGATACATCTGAAACTCCTCAGAGACGGAGTCAGATCCCTAGTGGTAGGGAGAAAGAGACGTTAGTAACAATGGCCCATAGGTGGATAAGACATCCTGCTAATTACACTCCACGTATAGTCTTTGAGACATTTTCTCAGTTTAATGAGCCTACGCAGAGATTCGTATTTGAGGAAATGTGTAACTTTTTGAGAGAAGAATGGTACAATAATGATGTAGATGATGTACCGTCCGACATAATTGAACTCCAGAGTAACTTTTCGAATGGTATGATTGTAGGTGACGATGTACGACGTGCCGTGGAACGTTTATTAGCATTTAGACCCGCAGCACGTTCTCGAGTGTCATTAGATGATACCACTGAGAATTGGAAAGCGGTTCCTGGTCAGTATCCCATGAGAGAAGTCCCGCCACTGTGGGTGCCTGGAGATCCGCAAGCTAACCCTCCGGTTTTACCACATTTCCAAAGGGTGTGGATACATCTTCCATGGAAACGATCGGAAGTTTTGCAGGTGAAGCAATCCTTACCCGATCCGCGTAAAAATCCGGCTGGTTATTATAAGGAGTTATCACAACTGGTGGAAGCTTCTATTATGAATATTGCCGACATCGACATGTTGTTTGGCAATGTTGTACCGCAACCGGTTTGGGCTAAAATTCGTCAAGCCAATCACGCTGTTGAATTAGGGGGTGATTGGGCTGCACTGCTAGCAGCTGATGCATTACAAGTTGGTGGAGCTAAACCTGAACAAATGATCTTGGATTTGCCTCAGAGAATCATTACGCTCATGAAAACTCTCATGCCAGCGATGAAGGTGAACTGGGATAAGTTGTCAGCTTGTAAGCAAAAGAAAGACGAAAGCGTCTCGGATTTCTTTACGAGGTTTGAGGAAGCGTTTATCGACCACAGCGGCCAGGACATGGGCGCTGAGGGAGGTCAGCGGTTATTCGTTGACAAATTTGTGTCAAATTTGCTGCCTGAGCTATGCAACAAATTAAAGAATTCAGAAAGTGCGTGGGCAGTCTCAACCCCTGCGCAAATATTGGCAACGGCTCAGTATTATGAGAATAGGGAAAAGGAAGAAAGTGATCGTGTAGAAAAGAAAACGAAAGAACTCAAAACGAAGGTCTTGTTGCAACAAGCATACCCTCCGCGATCGAACCAAAATGATGCGCAACAGCAGTATCGACCCCGTGCACAGCCTGATAGGATGCAGCAGCGTCCTGACAACTTTGATCCCAGATCTACACTAGGATATAATCAATGCGCATATTGTAGGAAAGAGGGACATCTGAAATATGAGTGTCTTGCTTTAAAAGACCGTTTAAATGGTGTGTCAGCTCGAGGAAATCGTGGCAGTGGTCCTCAGCAGGCACCACGTGGTAGAGGTCGTGGTTCATCCCACAATCAGATTGATCGTCATCAGAATCAATCGGATGCAAATAATTATTTTGACCAGCGAAATGCGGGATCAGTTCGGTCTGCACAATATAATGTTGATGATTATTATATAGACCACGAGACTGTTGTAAATGACCACTACTAGGACAGCCTAAGACAAAGAGAGGGAGTAGTGTCAGTTCCGGTCGATCAGAGTGGGCCTTACGTTGCAGTGACTACATCGGGTGTAGTTGAGCCTTTTCTGTTAGACACTGGTGCGACGAAAAGTTCCATCATGCATTCAAAACTCCCTGGCGCACCTTTGTCTGGCTTAACGAATGTTTCCGTTGGATTCTCTGGCGCCCCTGTTAGTAACCCAGTCTCTAACCCTTTGCCTCTTATGATTGGATCACGTGAGCTAACGGCTCCACTGATTCTATCTACAGGCTGTGGTGAAAATCTTTTGGGCTTGGATTTGTTGAAACGATTATATGCAACATTGTATTGTTCCCCTGAAGGAGTGGAACTTACATTGGGGAGGAGAGTGATCTCTCCCATGTATTTATCGGTTGATAAATTCCCACCGGAATTGAATTCCCTCCCAGCGTCCTTATGGGCCACAGGTCCCAATGATGTGGGTCTGTTGGACATTCCACCCTATGTGATCCAATTAAAACCAAATGCGCGATTACCGCGGTTACCTCAATATCGTATTTCTCTTGAAGGCGAACGAGCACTGTTAGGAATCATTCATGATCTCATTGGAAAGGGTGTTGTTGAAGAAACTCGTGGAAACGTGTGTAATAGCCCTGTATTGCCAATTTTGAAACGAACTGACCCAACTAAACCTCCTGTGTATCGTTTTGTTATAGATTTGAGAGAGGTAAACAAAATAGTGGTTCCGCAATTTCCTGTGGTTCCCGACATTACGGCTTTACTAACAATGATTCCGGCATCTGCCTCCTGGTTCACAGTGATCGATTTAAAGAATGCTTTCTTTAGTATTCCGATCGCAGAAGAAAGCAGAGACCTGTTCGGATTCTCATTAGGAGGTCGCAGTTTTAGGCTAAAACGCGCTCCACAGGGTTACTGTGAGAGTCCATCAATCTACAGCCAAGCACTTAAAAGTCAGCTTGATGACTTTATATTGCCTAAAGGTGCAGCTTTGATTCAATACGTAGACGATCTTTTAGTGGCAGCTGATACAGAAGCTATTTGCAAAACGGCTACAGTATCATTATTGCACTATTTACATGACTTGCACCACAAGGTATCACCTTCGAAGCTACAGTATTGTTGCCAAGAAGTTACCTATTTAGGTCACTTATTGTCAAAAGAAGGGAGAAGGTTGACCCCAGAGAGAATTGCAGTGATTTCCCGAATGACTGTGCCGAAAACCCAGAGAGATGTTCGTGCCTTTTTAGGTATTACGTCTTACTGCAGACAATGGATTCCAAATTTTTCATTGTTGGCAAAACCATTGATAGCCCTTACGTGCAAGGATGTTTCATCTCCAGTACCTTGGTCTGAAGAATGTCAGAAAAGTTTTTCTGAATTGCGTGATGCGTTGTGTTCGGCTCCTGTGTTGGGTACTCCTGATTACAGTAAGCCGTTTACGCTATACGTTCACGAGAGGGATGGTTGCGCGTTGAGTGTTTTGACACAATCTTTTGGTGGTAAGCAACGCCCATGTGCATACTTTTCTTCGACTTTAGACCCAGTAGCAAGAGCCTTGCCAAGTTGCTTAAGGGCAACAGCGGCAGCTGCGGCGTCCATTCGACAGTCTGCAGGTCTAGTCATGGGTAATATGCTCACGGTAATGGTTCCGCATGCAGTCGACACTCTATTAAACCGAACGAAAACTCAACATCTGACGAGCGCAAGATTGTCTGGGTATGAGTTGACGTTGTTGGCCAGTCATATACGGATAAAACGATGTAATGTGTTGAGTCCAGCAACATTGCTGCCGATCGACACAGAATCAAGCAGTGAAGCAGTACATGACTGTTACCTCAGAACTGAGGAAGAAACCAAGGGTCGCATTGACCTAAAGGATACTCCATTGACAGATCCCGATGGTACTCTGTATGTGGATGGTTCTTGTTTCAAATTACCGAATGGTGATGTGACAACTGCGTATGCTATAGTTACATTGAAAACGATTGTGGAGAGCGCAAGGTTGAGTCAAAATTCAGCTCAGGCTGCTGAGCTCATTGCCTTGACGAGAGCATGTGTATTGTCTAAAGATAAACGAGTGAATGTGTTTACAGATAGCCAGTATGCATTTGGTGTGGCACATAGTTTTGGACGACTGTGGAGAGAGAGAGGATTCCTTACGTCACATGGTAAGAAGATTCAGCATGGCCAGCTTGTGAATGATCTTCTGGATGCACTTACGTTGCCTAAGCAAGTGGCGATTGTTAAGTGTAGTGCGCATTGTAAAGTGACGGATGATGTTGGTTGTGGTAATGCATTTGCGGATGAAACTGCTAAAGAAACTGCCCGGAACCTTAGCACTCGAATGTATGTGACGAGTTCGGTAAGGTGGCCTACAGAATCAAGTATGTGTGAAAACACTATTGAGAGTGTGAAATCCATTCAGAATGAGGCTACCGAGACTGAAAAGACGAAGTGGAAAGAAAGTACGGGAAAGTTGGATACGAATGGTTGTTGGATTGACTTGTCGGAACAGAAAAGATGGATGTTGCCTGATGCGTATGTGCTGGCTGTTGTGACTATGGCACACGGGTTAGCACATATTAGCGCGAAAGGTATCTGTAAATTGCTGTTTCCTGTGTGGAAGAATGATGGTATTACGAAATGTGCTGAACGTTTGGTTAAGAATTGCATGGTATGTTTGATGCATAATCCTGGTAAGGGCACTCCCACTCCACCTGGCCATTTTGCTCCTCCTGCATACCCTTTCGAAGTTATCCAGTTGGACTTTATTCACATGGAAAGATGTAATAACTTGAAGTATGTATTGGTTGTGGTGTGCGCATTCTCCCGATGGATTGAGGCCTACCCCCTTAAGGATAATACGGCTTTGTCCACGGCAAAAATTTTACTCAAAGAATATTTTTCCCGTTACGGAATGCCTCGGGTTGTGTGGTCAGACAACGGAAGTGAGTTTGTTGGGAGCGTGATGAAGAGTGTGTGTCGCGGATTAGGGATTGTTCAAAAATTTCATAGTGCAAACCATCCACAATCAGCAGGATTGGTGGAAGGGTACAATGGCACCCTTAAACTAAAACTAGCAAAGATTCAGGCTACGACAGGTCTTTCGTGGCCTGACGCTTTACCCTTAGCATTACTGTCAACAAGGGCAACTGTACACTCCCGAGTAGGGCTCAGTCCCTATGAAATAGTATTCGGTCGTCCTGCCAATGTTTGGGGGGTCCCTAGACCAGGTGTCTTTTGTGAACTTGAGTATCCAATGTTAATCGATTATCTTCATGACTTGACTGCTAAACTGAGGTTAATTCACCAACAGGTTCACGAAGCATTGCCAACACAGACGGAGGGTCCAGGCCACCAACTCCAGCCCGGAGATTGGGTGGTAACGCGCAACTTTTCACGCAAGAACAATTTGGACCCTAGATTCACTGGACCCTACCAAGTCCTCCTTGCCACGAGAACTGCAGTTCGTCTTGAGGGGCGCAGAAATTGGGTGCATGCCACCCACACCAAGAAAGTCCCCATTCCGTTGCCAGCAGACTCGTGGGTGAGGAAAGGCATTGCATCAACTGAAACCGAAGGATTGCCAGCGTTTGTACCTTTCAGCGACGCACAACCTGTCGGAGAATCCCCAGTGCAGCAAAAAGGCAATACTGAACATTTGTCAACAGAAAACTCAAGACCAGAGCATTCAGCTGATCAACAGGGCGTTGTCCCTTCTACAGATCTTTTGTTTAATGAACAGACACGTTCTGGGAAAACTCGTTATTTTCTGCGATCAAGCACCAGAGACTAATAAAAAAATCCGTTCTGTCCCTTGATAAGTGCATTATCCCGTTTTCCCTGAACACTGTAAAACACTCACGTTATTACAATTATTTTGTATATTTATTGAGCTCCGTTCTTTACACCTTTTTGTTTCCACAGCTGAGAGACATTGTTTTTGCGTATATATATATATATATATATTGAAATAAAGACCGTAGGGCCGCGCGTGTACTTCCTCCTGGTTAGTAGGTCTTGACGCTAGGTTAAAGACCGTCGATTCCTGGGAACTCCTAGGAATTGACTATTGCTACACAGAACGAAGTGCGTCAAGAAACGTTGCGGACGGTCATAGGGAATGGCATTTTCGAAGCTGATGGACTTGGAAAGAGCTCAAGCAAGAAGATTCAAGCTGCAGCAACTCAGTCGTACCAAATGTTTCATATTTCAAATATTCGTATTGTTCATGACTATTTCTGCATTTTTGGTAGGTGCAGTGTATTACACAATGTTTCACTTCTTGTCTTCTATCACACCCACTCCTACCCCTGATTTTAACTTCATCTCCACTGTTTCTCCTCATTCTTTTCACATCCTACCTGAACACGAGCAGGCTAGACGTGCAGAATTCCGCAATAATTCCTTTATTCAACTCCTTCATCAGCATCAGTTAGTGGTAAACACTACTAACTGTTGGGTGTGTGGGTTGATGCCACATACTACGGATAAGGGAATTCCATATCTGGTGCTACCGTATAGCTCCCAAGGGTCTGCTCGAGCATTTCAAACAATGTTTCGAAGCGCACTGGGTTTCCACCCCATTAGAGAACCACGTTCCCCTTACTCTGGTCCTACCTCGTACCAAAAATCTTTGTCGATAGCAATAGAAGATTTAGATAGCGATATCTATGATCTTTCGCTTATCCCTGAAGAAGAGGTACAAGCCTATAGGGTCCTAAGTAGAGGCGAATATAGTGTGTTCACTAATGAAAAACAGCTTAAAGATTCACCTCCGATATGGGTTGTACCCCACATTGGTAATTTTTGTCTAATAGGTCGTGGCCGTAGATCAAAAGCTCGACTTGGAGAGAGTGCTTGCACTGAAAATTATATATTGCCAATGGTTTCGTCCCCTGTGTTCCTGGCTGCCAAGGGTACCTACTTTATCTGTCATGATCGTGCATATGCATGGTTGCCCTCTGACTTTGTGGGCTCATGTTTTATCGCAAACTTGTTGCCTCCGACGTTCACTGTAGACGCAGATTATCACAAGACTAGAGTTGTGAGAGGCGTAATTAACGAAGAGGATACTGCCGGTCAAGAGGCAGGAGACTTTTTCAAGGGTTTCCTCCCGTTTTGGGGACCTATGGTTAATAGTAGAAACCTGAGACAATTGACTCGAGTGGTAGAATCGACAGCTAATATTACTGCCAGTGCCCTTGGTAATATCACCACAGAACTTCAGGCGGACAGACTTATGACGTTACAAAACCGTATGGTTTTAGATGTAATCTTGGCAGACCGAGGTGGAGTTTGTAAGGTGATCCATTCATCTTGCTGTATTTTTATTCCTGATAACGCTCCGACTGTCTATCAAGCCATCTCGAGGTTGCATAAAATTTCCGAATCCATACACGTGGATGTAGGGGATTGGACGCTACTTGGATGGTTTTGGGGCCTGATGTCGACTTGGGGTTGGAAAATTCTGACGATCATTGGAGTCGTTGTAGTGTTCCTGTTCACGTGTTGCCTTTGTGTACAGTGCGGTCCTGCCTTATGTGGCCTCTGTGCTACAACGTGTATGAGACAGCCACCTGTTACCAAAGGGTCTCGATTGGACAGAGCTATGCTGCAACAACATCTCGAGGGTCTGATGAATATCGAATATGATTCCGACTAGTGCTTGCCTACATGAGGGCAAAAGGAGCGTCTGAGGTTCCGTGACAATTTTTTAGGTGGTGTTTTCACTCGCACGAATATGGTCGAGTCTGGTATCTAAGAACCGTAAATGACGAGTCTAGTAGTTGTGCGCAGTTTCGCTGTGCTAACTTGTACCGTTCATTTGATATGTGAGTTTTCCATTTGTACCCACGGGTTCCATCTTAGATACGGCATCCATTTTTGTCTCTTGCCCTCAAGTAGGCAGCGAACGGACACTGTCCGCTTCGCGACCCTGGGACTCCCACGATATTTGCGGAAGACGCATGTTCTTTGTAAGTTTCTTTATGATGAGGGGGATGATACTGTAAGGCAGATGGCCCCGCTCGAGGCTCATCTTGCCGTGCCAGTTTATTGTCTCAGCCGTGCATCTCATTAGGCACGTCCCTTTGATGCCTGTATCTCGTGTTTCCCGATACCTCCCCTTTTACACCCTTTTCGACTCGCCCACTGTTTCCATCTTCCTCTCCACCTGTTTTAGTTCCTATTTCGATCTGTTTTACTGCCGGTTGGAATTTGCTAATGTTGGGAAGATGGGTTTTTACAGTTGGGAACCACCAAATGTTTCCGCACTCATGTTCCGGACCTTATGTGCTTCAAAGTGACCAAAGCGACCCCTCTAAGGAATAATTATGGGAACCGGTTGTAAACTTTGTGTATCATGATGTCCTATGAGGAAAATCTGTATAAAAGGAGCGATCCACAGAACCAATTTGAAGCAGTCTCCCCAAGTTGCACGTGTTGTACTTGTCGTGACTTCTGTGTTCCCTGCAGTAATAAACCTTGAATCTTTGACGCCGAAGGAAGTGTCCCGTGTCTCTGTAGTTTGTGCGCCGAAACAGGTATCCCATGAAGGTTATAGGTGTTGTTCCCTGGCACCGCTGGTACTGTTAAAAAGTCCAGTCCTTCAAACTAAGGAAGGCGCTGAAGTCGTAAGACGGATAGACCGCAGGCAAGCACTAAGCTGGGTTCTGCCGAGGGTCCTCAGATGGTGTGATAGCTAAATGTTGAGGAAAACTATAAACCATGCGGCCCGGGGAATGACATCACGGGGGTGTCCCGGGCCGGCAGCCTATGACAGCGCGGCCAGGGACAAAGGGGCGGGACTTAAAAAAAGTCCCAGAAACGCCCCCGAATCGCGTTTTCACCAGAAAGCGTGATTGACAGCCTCTGTCTCCCAATGGCTAGCCTCCATTTATGGAGCTAGCCAATGAGAGACAGAGGCGGAACCAACGTCGATATGTAGGATCATGAGGTTTCGCCGTGGGCGTTGCAGTTGCAACGCCCAGGACGAAACCTAAAAAGGGATGGGGGAATGCTTGAATGAACCTCAGCCCTCAGTATCTTTTCAGCTGCATCCCAGTCCATCGTTATTTTGTATTTCTTGCCTCCTCAGTTTGGACCCAGCCGTTAGCAAATCTGGTTTGACCATGCTCCTATAGGACCACTCAGGACTCGGTTTAGGTGGCAGAGCTTGTATGCAGTTCTGCTCTGTCACTTCCTTGGAGGTACTGAGCCAACAGAAGTCCTTGGACATAAATGACATGTCTCAAGTCTCACTCAAAGGGAGTGGTGCTCACAAATTTGATCTTGTTCCTACTTGAAGCTAAATATCACACCTTCTGAGAACAGTAGAAGCTGAACTGGCTCCTTTTAGACTTTTGTTGTGTGCACAGAAGCTCCTGGAAGCTGTGGAGGCCTATGCAAACCATTAACCAGAGAGGAGACTCTCCAACAGAATGTTGCTTTGAATATATCTGAGCTCTGCTACCCTATGTCTGTAGGCTAGGAGCCTATGTTAGTGTTGTGGTGAGTATTATTTTATTAGTTTGATATTTACTCTGTTTTGGTTTCATTTTACTGGTGACTCGTTTGTGGTCACTGATAGCTAAAGCTCCTCAGATGTCATTACAAACGCTAATTAGTTGAAATTCCTAAGAATTTTCAATACGTGGGTGCTCTGAAGTGGAACGGATGGTTAATTAACCTTTTGTTAGTCATGATTCCTGATACTGGACAAAGAGAAAGATCACAAGGACATTTATGTCGTTATCATGTGTTACAGGGTTACAGTAACTACTGATCCAAGCTGTGTGCAACTCTAAAGGTTTGAATTCCAGAAGGTCTGCATATCTCAGTAGTCCAAAATCATAAAGCTTACTTTATGTATTAAAAGAGTTTATTTAATGTGCTGTAACACTTTGGTTTTACAGCAACTGTCTGACATTTTAGCTCATGAACTATTTCTTTTATACAAGATAGGATATTATTACATAGTGACTATATTTGTTTCCCTCCAGAATATTTTATCTGCAGTTTTCAGATTGTGGGAATTTTAAGAAAGCTGAATTATATGGTCCTCGTCCTTTTTAAAGCATGATGCTGATGTGAATTTGTCAAAATGGTCATCCTTAGCTAAAGCATCTTGAAAAGCATCAAACTACCAAGAGTTTTCACCTATGACTGCAACCACTCCCAACTGAAAAGAGACAAGGCCAAAAATAAAAAGACAGCCACAGTTAGTACACTTGAAAAAATCTAGAAAACGTTTTATGACTAACAAAGATAGGGGGTGTGTCTAAGAATTGAAGATGTGAAAGTTCTCTTGTTGAGCTCCACCCTCTTGATCATCAAAAAACAAAATGATGGATGGAATGCTTGAATTAATCTCAGCCACAGGCAATTGCTCGATGCTGCATCCCAATCTCCTGTTTGTCACCCACCACACCACCAGTTTGGTCCCAGCCATATGCAAATCAGCCTTGACCCTGCTCCTCATAGGAACAGTCCAGTCTGAACTGAGTGAAAGGGGTACCTGTGCCACTGGAATCAAGATACACCTGGCCGAAGAGCCCTAACTAAGGCGAAAACTGTCCTAGGTTGTCTGTGTTCTGGTTCAGGGAAGGCCTGGCAGTTCGGGGTGGACATTTCACATGAGGAACAGAGTAAAGACTGATTTTCATATGGCTGGGTCCAAACTGAGGTCAGATACTAGATGCTAAGAAGAGAACTGGTTCCAACTGCCAGTCACTGTGATATTAGCTAAACTGGGTGCCATCAATGTAGCTTATAACTGCCTCTGATAAGTGGTGGGAGAGAGTTAAGCTACAGTACTTTTTCCACATGCAGAGTGCATGGAAAAGAAAAAAACACACTGCTGCTCTACAGTCACAAGGGGCGGGGTAGAACACCAATGATTATTCAAGCAAAGACCTAGATCCCACTTTGCTTTGCTAATTGGCTGAGGTTGTCAGTCTTAACTGTTAATGTAGGGCAGCAAGTTTGACTTTGACCGAGCAAGCAGAAGAATGCTTGGCAAATAAGGCATAACGTGGCACCCTTGTAATGTTGGTATTCTTAGCATAACCAACGCTGTAAACTGACATTATGTGGCTCTAGTGTAGTGGTGCGCTTCTTTGACACTGTGGGCATAAGTGAAACAATTGTGCTTGATCATTTCTATTGAAAGGCATTCTCAAAATACATACACCTCTCCCTGGCATATTAGCACTAAGCCATGACAAATGGTGGGCATTACCAACACCTGTGTGCCTATACTTGGCATAATGAGGGCAATGTCATAAAGTGTCCATCTTTAACATATTGTGTGGCTGCATGTGATAATGATTACAATAGCATACTAAAAACAGAAATAAACACATGGTGGCTTTAATTCCTGAATTAATTTAAGCCACTCTTCAACCCATTCCAGACCATAGCATTTTTGCTCACTGTACCTCTCTATTGAGGGAGCAAACTAGCCTTGCGCCTACTCCAATAGTACTGTCTACCACACAAAAGACATAACGATGCACATCCAAGACTGTGGGCATTTGTGGCACAACGTGGGCTATTATGAGGCTAGGGATTAACGGTGCCGTAGAGAGGAGAGCCGAGGGGTGACAGCCCCTGGTAGTGGAAAGTGGGCGGGGGCACACAAGACAACCAAAGGCACCAACCCAGCGGGCCTCCTGCGGGGCCGGACCAGGGAGCTTGCAGTTGGGACGGGGTCAAAGCACAATACGGAACGTATGTGGACAACCGGAGGGGGCCGGAGAAAGGAGAACGCGGACAACGGGAGGGGGTGGATACAAAGTAAAGCACAACACTGAAACTAACTAGGGAAGTACCCTACCTCTCCATGTACGTAGCGCCACTGCTGTCCTATTGGCCAGGGCAAAATAACACGTAACGCTAATGGGAAAAAAGACTTCAGAAACATGTTCCGTCAGTCTACGCCTCCTAAAGATAAGAAATACCCTCACAACAGCCGACAAGCAAACGACCCAGTCCGAAGGGGCCATCCCAAAAGGAGACAGGGGCGGGAACAAAGAAGCCTAATTTTCAATTGGAGGCCATCATTTTGCATACACGATGACACCAGCCAATGAAAATGATGGGCGGGGCTTTAAGTCCCCTTCTGAATTCTCCTCGATCACAATAGCCCTCGCAGAGCGAGCAGCGCATACGCGCCACAATGCTAGGCGAGACCTAAAAAGTACTTATGTTTTCATGCAATTCTTGGTCTTAAAATAAATCTTGAAAGAAACTTTTTTTTATAAAATTGGTGTGGATCTTCTTTTTGTGTCATGTGCCATTTATTAATCACTTTGTGTATAACAAATGTCTTACACTCCTCTGTGTTGGGCCTAAGGCTGCTCGACCACACTACCACAAATGGAGCACTTGGGGTTTGCATTGGGGTCTGTACACTTCTGGGGGAATCTCTGGACTTTTCACAATATACCTAGGTGTTGGTAGATCACAAAGAACCAGCTTCCTACAATTGTCATCTCTGGTTTGTGGTAAACTCTGGTCAGAATTGGAACCAAAAAGCTGACGGAGGATCTGAGAATCGCTCTAAGGCAGGAAACGTGTGTTGTCTGAAGCAAGCTATATAAGAATCAGGTGCTATGGAGGGGAATATGAGCATGGCTTGAGTAGGTGTCAGCCATTGGAGTCAGAGGCGGATCCCCCTCTGGCATCTGCAACGTTACGACTGGCATTGATAACAGAGGAAATGGCACAGGGCTAGAAGTAGGAATGGAAGCAGGCGTGCAACTCAAGAAAGAGTTGTAGGGGCTCAGAAGAAGCTGAGGATGGCTCAATGGCTGTAACCTAACTGGAGATCCCTAGGGATCTTTTAAGCCTGAGTGTGCAACAGAGGGAGCCGTGAGAGTGTGGAAAATACGTAGAATGGCTTCCCTAAAAGTTTCGACCTGCTATTGTATCGTAAATGGAGTAGGGAACTCGGGAAGCATATGGGATTACTTCGGGATTAGGAGCAAGAGCGAGTGGCACCTTGACTCTCATGCAACTTTTAAAAAATAGAGAGTGAGGGATGGGTTGAGTTCCTCTTCGCCTCAAGTTTACACTTTGATTTGGGCTTTGGCGTACTGGTTGACTTTGACTGCACAGAAGACCTATCGAGGGACTGGCCCGAGAGCTACAGCAGGTCGTGCCCTTAACTTGGAGCAGGAATGTGGCTTACAGGAGGTCCATGACTTCTTTCAATGATATGCGTAGTACAGTTGTGCTTCAAGTTTCAGGACGCAGGAAGGCACACATCACACGACCCGAGCCCAAACACCAAAGGCACACCTCATGCAGGTCCGTTAACGAAATCTGTTTCTGCAGTCATGACATGGTTAGAACCCTGTATTTTTTGGTGGGGACTTCATTCACTTGCAAACTGGATTTTGATTTGAAAAAACATCAGTTCAAAGAAAATAGGAAGTAGAGCTCCGGGTCTGAAGGTACGGAAAGAAAGGTACTGGCCTCAGTATGCAGGGCAGCGCTTATATCCAGCTCGGCTCCGTTACTTTCAGTGTGAAACGAGGTCAAAGCAAAACCACACAGCACGTTACCTAGCAGAGCATGGGGGATCTGCTTTGAAAACCTTCTGGATCTAGTCTGCCACCTGGGGGAATATTCAAAAGGTAAGTAAACTATGGTTAGAAGTATCCATCAGAATCGCCGATTTTGAGATTATGAAAAATTCACCCGATGAGGCAGAATGTACGGCTAGTTTTAGATTTCATCTGTGAAAGATCTGAAACAAGGTTAATAGATCTACAGAGGATACATAATATCTTTATGATAATATATGCCTCTACAAAAACAGCAAGACAAGCCTGTTATCAAACACATGCAAGGCGTCACCTGGAGGATGACTGGCTCCAACCTACATCTCTGTATGAATTCAGATTGGGACGCACCTAGAATGCTATTTTGTGCGATATCACAATTTTGACATGATTACTACTGCTTAGCTTTAAATTATTGTCTGATGTTTTTAAACCAATCACAAGCTTTCTTAATCTAAGTATTTCTAACCAAGTTTTCAAATATAATCAGTGGTCTGTCACCAATGTACAAGAAAGTGCATGTGCTCCATGTCTCTATGGAGAGAGGTGAGATGTTTTCAGCTGGACGTGCTTGACTATGCTGTTGGATTAGTTTATTTTGTCTCTGGGAAAAATCCCCATACCTGACAGATTTCGTACTGCTCAGCCAATGTTTTCTTCTGCACTTCTAGTGATTCCACCTGCTGCCGAAAAATGAGTCGTTGCTTTTCCCAGTCAAGGGCTTTCTGACGAAACTCCTGTTAAAATAATTAAGAGATTTCAATACAGAGCAAATGAAGACCAGAATCCTAGTGTTCAAATTACCAAGTCTTAATAACCTGCAACAACAAGTTGATGAATGGAATGCCTGAATTAATCTCAGCCACAGGCAATCGCTGGGCCATATTCAAGTCCATCATTTTTCACTCACCAAGCGGCTGTAGACAAAAGTCTGCCTTATGCTAATTTGCACTGATTCATTTTCCCATGAGAGCAGCCTGTCCCAAACTACCAGGCAAGACCCCGTCCAGAAAGGACCACAAGCAACCCCCTACCAGTTTCAAACTACTTAGAATGGGACCCACGATTGGGCATACCTGTCACACTTAAGGTGTAAACTGCAACAACAAAGCGCTGTACGAATGCCTGGCAGTTCGGGACGGATTGTTTTCTTGACAAGTAGGGTCAGTACTAATTTGCATAAGGTGGGCTTTTGTCTAGAATGGCAGGTAGGGAGAAAAAGTGATACACTGGAATGCAGTCACATGCGATTGCCAATAGTTAAGAATAATTAGAGCATTCCATCACTTTGTTGTTGAACAAGTTATTTACCTCGGGTAACGCTTTATCAAGTAGAGACTATCTGGCATTAGGTTCCTTACCGTAAAATCATCCCCAGGTGTTTGACTGGATCCATAAAAAAATTGAGAGAGCACCAATAAGTGGCATCTTTAGACTCCATGTGGCATCGTTCGAGACAGAAGTGATGTGTTCCGTTCCCATTTGGCGCCACCCAGAGCGCTGGACTCCGTTTCTTTTTGCAACTTTCCTTGCCAGGAGTGTGGAGCTACGAACAATGACACTGGTGGGTGGAACTAGGGCTTGTGAAGGGAGCAGCCCTGTACCTACAAATCCATTCACAGAGCAGGGAGGATGGGTGAGGAGGTAAGGAATCTGTGGCTAGATAAGAGTCTCTACCAAATAAGGAGTTACCAAAGGTAAGTAACTTGTTCATCTGATAGAGACTTGTAGCTGCAAATTCCTTACCTTAGAATAGGAACCCAAGAAATACCTCTCCAGAGGTGGGTCTGCAAGCTTGATTTAGACTAGAAAGTCCTACAGAACCGAACGGGCAAAGTGCCCATCCAGACAGATTGTATTGTCCAGGCAGTAGTGCTTGGTGAATGTATGCTGTGACGCCCAGGTTGCTGCCTGGCAGATGTCCAGGTCCAGAACTCCATGTGCTAACACAGTGGGTGCAGCCTTGGCTCTAGTGGAGTGAGCACGCACACCCTTCGGGGACTACTTTTTGGCCAATGCGTAGCAGACCTTAATGCAGAGCACGATCCATTGGGTTAGTTTTTGCATGGCCTTCTCTTTTTAGCTTCAACATATCCCACAAAGACTGGTCTGGTTTTGTGCAGTCAAGCTAGAACGACAAAGCTCTTTTTTGGTCCAGGCGGTGGAGTTATCACCTCTTCCTTAGAGGCATGAGGCGGAGTGTAAAAAGTAGGTAAGATGATGGACTGGCCTACGTGGAACAGGGTGACCACCTTTGCCAAGAAGTATACTCGAGTCAGAAGGACCAGTTTGTCGGGAACAAAGAGACCTATGGAGGCTGGGATGACAGTACCTGCAGTTCAATGATCATTTCCCCGGGCATATGTAATTGTTACCAGAAAGGCCGTCTTGATGGTAAGAAGTGTAAGAGGTCAGGAATGAAGTGGCTCAAAGGGATCAAACATTAGAAAATTAAAGAACCAAGTTATGGTCCCAATGAGGCATAATGAAGGTGAGCTGGAGGAAAAAAGTGTTGCAAACCTTTAGTGACCTATATAGAACAGGGGACTTGAAGAGGGAAGGCTGATCTGGCAGTCGCAGGAAAGCAGAGATGGCGAATAAAAACTCTTTATCATACCCAATGCAGAGCCCTGTTGAGCCAGGGTACGGATAAACAAAAGAACCTGGGAAAGGGGTGCAGATAAAGGGTCAACCTGTTGGGCTGTACACCATGCCACAAACTTGCTCCAATGGCCAGCGTATACCATCTTGGTGGAGGCAGGCCGAGCTGCCAAGATAACATTACAGACTTCACGCAGAAGGTTGAAAGCTGTCAACTGTCGCCGTTCAATCTCCAAGCATGAAAGTGGAGCTTTGATAGGTTCGGGTGGAGACCCCTCCCCTGCTGTCTAAACCCAGTGCAGAATCACAAGGAAGACTTTGGCTTGGTAGTTTCTGATTTTCTTGAGAACTCTGGGCAGCAGTGCTATTGGTGGAAAGGCATACAGGTGGCCTGATTTCCACTGGAGACAAAAAGGGTCTCAGAGCAATAGCTGCCTTGGAAACTCCAATAAGCAGAACTGCTGACATTGTGCGTTCTTGGCGAAGGCAAACAGATCTAACCAAGGCTCTCCCCTCTGCTGATAGAGACCTTGCACCACCTCCAGAAAGAGACGCCATTCTTGATCTGCTAGCCATCTTCGACTGAGTTTGCCCACTCTGAATTTCAGAGATCCTTCCAGGTATTGAACCACCAGGGATATGCACTTACTTGCTAGCCATTTCCAGAGGCGTGGGGCCTCTTGACAAAGGGCCCACAACACTCCCCGCTCTGTTGGATGCAGTTTCACATGGTGGTAGTGCTGTCCCTGAACACCTGTCCTAGCCTTCCCGTAATGGAAGGTAGAAAGGCTTTAAATGCTAGACGGATTGCTCAGAGCTCCAACTGGCTGATGTGGAGCCTGGATTCTGCCAGATACCATAGGCCTCTGATCCCCACCTCTCCCAGATGGCCGCCCCAGCCCAGGAGTGACGCATCTGTCACTACTGTCAGATCTGGTTGGGGAAGGAAGAGTGGTCTACTGCGGACCCAATCGCCATTCATTAACCATCACTGCAGATCTTTTGCAGTGCCCACCAAGATCTGGACCATGTCGGAGAGACTCCTCTGATGCTGCGCCCACTGGAACTTCAGGTCCCACTGCAGAACCTGCATATGCCAGTGGGCATGTGTCACAAGCAGGATGCAGGAGGCCATGAGGAACAGTAGCCTCAGAGTCAGTCTCACAGAAATCCAGGATAGAGGTTGAAACATGGGTATCATAGCCTGAATTCCTGGACTTGCCGTTCGGGAGGATAAACCCCAAAATGCACTGTGTCCAGAACAGCTCCGACGAAAGGGAGCGTCTGAGAAGGGGTGAGGTGCGATATTGGCACATTTATAGTGAACCTCAGAGGGTGCAGTTGGTCTGCCGTAGTCTGGAGGTGGGAGAAGAACGCCTGGGGTGAGCCCGCCTTCAACAGCCAGTCGCCGAGATAGGAGAAAACTAGCACCCATGAGTTCTGTAGATGAGCTGCAACTATCCTCATCACCTTGGTGAACACCCGAGAGGCACATGTAAGGCCAAAGGGAAGCACAGTCAACTAAAAGTGCTCTTGGACTACTGAGAAACACAGGTAACATCTGTGGGCAGGCAGAATGGGGATCTGGAAGTATGCGTCCTACAAATCCAACGCTACCATTCAGTCTCCCGGGTCCAGGTCAGACAGGACATGAGCGAGTGTGAGCATTTTCAATTTCTCCTTTCATTAAAAAACGGAGAGGGCGCAGGTGTAGGAAAAGAAAGGTCTCCATCCTTCTTGGGTACCAGAAAGTAGTGGGAATAGCAACCAAAACCTACTTCTGATGTTGCCACCCTCTCCATGGCTCCCTTGGCCAAGGGAGCAGCCACTTCCTAGCAGAGTAAGGAGATATGGTCTTCCATCAGCCTGTCGCAAGTTGGTGGCATTGGTGGAGGGGTAGTCGCTGTGGTGCGGGAGTAGCCCTAGCGCACCATCTGGTGCAGGTGATATCGTATCCTGCCTCTCACTAGGTTCCCATGATGGTCGAAGGGCGAACTAAAGAGGCTGCGGCTGCCCAGCGTGGGGGCTGGGGGAGGGGTGGTTGGTGAACTGGCCCAACCTCTAGCTACCTGACCCACGAGGTCTGCGGTTACCGCATCCTCTGCCATGCAGGCTCTGAGAAGCTTGCATGCCGTGGTGTCTAGGCAGGTAGAGATGCAGCTGAAAGCCCCTTCGGTGGACACAAAAGGAAAAAAGGCAGACTTCGGTTGGTGAGGGGCTATAGAAAAATTGAAGAACCTAGCCGTAGCTCTGAGGTCCATGAAGCACTTTAGCGCTGAGTCAGCTTTGTCTTCAAAGTGACAGGAGCCAGCAAAGAGTATGTCCATGAGCGAGGCCTAGACATCCCCCAAAAAGCCAGTGGTTCTCAACCATGTGTGGTGCTTAAGGGCCAACGACGATAAAACTGCTCTGCCTAGTGAGTCGGTCGTATCCAGCCCAAAACGTATGGGAACTTAGCTGCATTCCTTCCCATCAGCAATAACTTGGGAGAGTATGGCTCAGGCCTTCTCCGAGACCATAGGCACCACCTGCGCAACAGAGTCCAGAAGCTAATGGGAATTTTGGCCTATTCACCGGCTGTAGTGCCATGCTGGCAGAAGAAAATATCTTCTTGCCCAAGGTATCCAGATGGTCCAAACCCGTCCATGGATCCAAGGGGCCTGACTGGTGCCGGGAGCAAATCTGTAGGTGGAGGCCCAGCAGGGGACCTCTGTAACCCGGGGAGCCCAAAGGCACTCCAGCGAATCGTGCGGCCAAATATGAGGTGCATGGCCTCATAAAACTCTCAGAGTTGGGCAGGGGTTACTCCGGCTCCTCAAAACTCAGAGTGTGAGGAGATGATCCAGGCACAGTCTAAACCGCGGAGTCAGGCCTTGAATGTCAATGCACCCACATCTTGTCAGATGATTTTGACGGAGAGGGCAAAGTCGAAGAACTCTTAAGACTTTTTGTTCTCTTTATGCTTGTGAGATTTACCCAAATGCCCAGACGACTTAGTGTGACGTTTAACATTTAGAATGACTCGTGACCGATCCCGGGACTTTGCTCTCGACCGGGATCAAGACTGCTGCAGCGTCGCACGGTGAGAGAAAAGGTGCTTGAGGGAGCGCTCCCTCCTGGCCTTAGGGGTGCATTGCACGACAATCGACGCAGGTCTTTGCTTCCTGGTCAAGGCACCAGAGGCAGACAAGGTGTGGGTTTGTCACCGACATTTGCCGGTAACAGGCGCCACAGGGCTTAAAACCAGCCTTCCTCACGGACAACCCAGTCATACCAGGAGACAATGGCTCAAAAAGTCTTCCACAAAAGGTCTAATAAAGGTCAGCCAAAAAGTGACTGGGGTTGCTCTTTTCCGGATCTGCACTGACTGGAGCAGAAAGAAAAGAACTGACGTCAGCACACTAGGGTAGTGCCTATATAGACAAAAAGCATGTCACTTCCAGGGCAGATGATGCCGACAACGGCAGGCGGAGCACTGGTCACAAAAACAATTCTTGATTTAATCGGATACCTGGGGATAATTCTAAGGTAAGGAATGTGCTGCTAGACGTCTCCATCAGAAGTAGCGGTTTATGCCCTAAGCGACAAGTAGTCCTCACTATGTCATAGCACTCACTATACCTCACTTTACAGAGCTAAGTAGGTCAAAGACAGTCTGCGGTTGCTTGTGGTCCAACCGGGAAGGTGCCTCGCCCTGGTAGTTCGGGATGTACTATTACTATGCGTAGCAGGGTCGGTACTGATTTGCATTAAGCAGAATTTTGTGTATAGTGGCATGGTGGCAAGAACAACGGACTGGAATGCAGCCCAAGCGATTGCCAGTGGCTGAAATAAATTCAAGAATTACATCCATTACCTTGTTGTTGCTATTCATATCAGCAAGTTCAAAATAGGGTGCATAGGTATGGGCTGAAGTGCATTTGAAAAAAGATATGTGTTTACAATTTCTAGGATTGGAAGAGATTTTGCTTGTCAGGGTAGTTGCACAGCTGCATTGGGATCCCAGGAACATAATAGCAGAGGATGATGCTAATCAAGAATAGTGTGAGTTTAATGAGCGTATTGCAGGGAGTCCCATTACGAACACCAATGCAACGTGTAAGAAAACAAGGCTCTTTAATAGTGATGTGAAAGTAGTTTATTAAAGAATAATCATTGACAAATTCAATAGATCTAGCTTTAACGTGAAAAGACAAGCATTCATAAATGGTGCTTGCATGCTTTAGCACACTGAAGATAATCCTACTTGTTTTGTTAATGTTTATCTCATTTTAGATAACTCACTTAATGAACTATTCTGATCTAGTATATAATAAAAAATATATACTACTTCAGGCACTAATTTTGTAGACTATTTGCTTGTAAAAAGAATCCAGTATGGATCACTTGGTTTTAGTAGTGGGAAAAGTTTAACATAGGTATCTCTATTACAGTTTAAAGCTTCAGTGACAATACACATAATTTTCTCTAACATTCGTATTTGCATATATAGAAATTAAAATGTGCAAGCTAAGAGTTTTTCCATGCTCTGCTACTTTTCCAGCCTTAGATTCACGGAACTAGCCTCATTCTGAGCACTTTTATAATCCAAGAATGTAAAGATGGAACATTTTTTTGATTGAGAGATTAGCACTAAACCATGAACAAGGGAACACAAGCATTGGCATAGCCAATAGGTCTCGCTTTTGGGACCTTATAAGTATTTAGTTATGCAGCACAATATCCTTGGTGCAACAACATCAACTGTTTCATGACTAAACACGTATAAGGTCCCAAAGGCGAGACCTATTGGCTATGCCAATGCTGGTTTATGTTTTGTATACACATCCAAACCAAATGTTACGTGTATTTGCACGGCACTCATGCCTTAAATGGTTTTGAAAATATTAACATTAAAAGTATCTTAGGCAGGGTTTTAGTAAGTAAGATTGATAACCCGGTCTCAAGGAAAGCTTTCACTTGTGAACATGTTTCCGCAAAGCTATCCAGTTAATCAATCTTCAACACAGTTCCAAACTAAGTAATGGAATGTACATACAAAGAGGAATGAATAATTCCACTCAAAACACGGAATACCCCTGCACTGTACTCATGATCTTCAGGCAAATATGTGCTTGTTATGTTTTCAGAGTTTACGAATCTGAATCGTGTTGTAATGCTGTAGGTTAGTACTCTTCTCATGAACCAGGCGCTACCCAATGTCATTCCTACCTTCCTCGTGGGTGTCATGCTTCATCATAGGGCATGCTCCTTGCTTCCCTAATGTCTGGCCTACCTCATATTCTACCTTTTTTCCGAAAGGAACTGCATACTCTTGTTATATATAAAGTACACGTCCTGCTTGTGTCATATGTCACATCCTGCCTTAGGACTCCGTGGACCTGCCAGAGGGGTGACTTACATAGATGTACTGGGGAAGTGGTGGCTTTGCCATTGCTTTCAACGGCAAAGTCGGGATAGCAGCGCACGACTGCTCTAGCAGTATGCAGTGGTGTCCTGGAGAACTTCTTTTTACTTGCAGAACCTTCAGGGTTGCATAACCAGTGCTGCAAGCCCTTGGGTACCTCTCTAACTTACATGCCCAGTGTACCAGGGGACCATCTACTAGAGACTTACAGTTAAAATAGCCATTTCAAATTGGGTACAGCTAGTTCAACTACACTTTAGGGGCAGGGCATTGACACTGAGGTCTTTAGCAGGCCCCAGAGCACTCTCAGCAGAAAGGTGATAAGCAACTAACCTTTTTCCTGGTGATTCTCATCAGCTAAGTGGAAGAACCTGGAAAGGCCATCTACATTGGCTTGGTCAGTCCCAGGTCCGTGTTCCACTATGAAGTCCAAACTCTTTAGGGCAAGGGACCACCTTAACAGCTTGGGGTTCTCTCCTCACATCTGCATCAGCCACTTGACGGGTCTGTGGTCAGTTTAAACTTTGGAGCGAGTACCAAACAGACAGGGTCTAAGCTTCTTAAGGAGCCCGAGCACAGCAAAGGCTTCCCTCTCAATGGCACTCCAACACTGCTGCCTAGGAAGGAGTTGCCTTCTGATTAATGCAACTGGCTAATCCTAACCCAAATCATTCACTTGTGTCAACACATCACCTATCCCATGTTCAGAGACATCTGTCTGGAAAATAAACTCTTTGCTGAAGTCAGGGGCCTTCAAGACAGGTGATGAACTCGGTGCATGGTTGAAAATGTCAAAAGACTTTGCACACTGCTCAGTCCAGATCACTTTTCTGGGCTATTTTTGGAGGTGAAGTCCATTAGTGGTGCCAATGTGGTACCATAACCCTTCACGAATCTCCTGTAGTATCCAGTCATGCCTAAGAAGGCATCTGGCCTGGGTCTTAGGAGGCCCCCAAGCCAGAATGGTCTGGATCTTGGACGGCTGGTGAGGTTGTACATGGCTTCCACTAACTTGGTGGTCCAGGTACACAAGAGAGACTTGCCCTATCTGGCACTTGCATGCCTAAAATAGTCAGGCCTGCCTGCTGTGAGGCCTGAATCACTTCCTTGAGGTGGACCAGGTGATCCTCCCAGGTAGAGCTAGATATAGCTATATCATTAGGATAGGCTGCACTGAAACTCTCAAGTCCCGACAGTACACAATTCACCAACCACTGGAAAGTGGCTGGGGCATTCTTCAACTCAAAGGGCATCACTTGAAATTGAAAGTGGACTTCAGGTGTGAAGAAAGAGGACCTCTCCTTGGCTCCTGGAGTGAGGGCAATCTGCCAATAACCTGATGTCAAAGGTGCTCAGATACTCCCCGTAAACAGTCTAAACGGCCCCAGGGAATGGGGACCCACAGTTGGAAAGAGAAGCGGGCCCTACTCACAACCCCCTCCCCATACACTAAAAATGGCAGGCTCCATTTTTTTGGGTTTTGCCGCAATTCCACTTGAGTCTAATGGGATTGTCGTAAAAAAAGGAAATTTTGGGGGGACTTTGGCCCCGGCAGGTGTAGGAAAAGTGGTCCCTCTATGTTCCTCCATTGTGATCCTAGGAGGCAGAGTATCCCTACCCTGTCCCTGTATATTATTTTTCTTTTTTTTTTATTTCAGGACAGGGGACTAAATCCCCACGTCTTGTAATGGCTGCCAGCAATATTTTGTTCATGTTGCTGGCAGCCAACCAGAACGCTTGCCTCTGTGGGAGTCTGAACTCTCAGGGAGCAAGATGGCCCAATGGAAAATAGGCTCCCTGGGCCAATCAGAACGCTGCATTTCTAAACTTGTGGTCCCGCAAGCCTCTTGTGAGCCTCCCATGGACCCAACCATCTAGATATCCAAATATGTTTGTACCTTAATTTCTCAAAGCTAATGAACAGATTTACACCAAATCACAAAAAGATCAGTCTGTGGACCAAGATCTAGCTTCCTGACGAATTTGGTGTCATTCCGTTCAGCAGTTTATGCAGTAGCGCTTCTTGCAGAAGTTTATGGGAAATGCATGGGGATTTTGCATTTCGGGACCCCCTTTTTTCTTGGCCCCTGCTTGACGGATCACCCAAAACTTTCCATGCACAAACTAGGCAGGAAAAGAGCACTTTTTTGAGGAAGGTTCGTGGAGATACGCCAAACGGTGGCAAAATTGTTAGCAACACAAAAAAACGCTTTTCCTATGAAACAGCTGACCTAACTATAACTACCTAGTGTGGTACTGTATCGTGGAACCTAGAGATGACAAGTCATTATGTGATTGGCTACAAAACTTTACGGCAGTCATGTGGTTTTTAGGTGCACTTTGGCTGCGTTTTGCATTACGCCTTCGGATAGAAGTTTTTGGTATGACATTTTTCCCCTACTTATCACCACTTTATCAAACTGCTTCTTAAAATAAATAAAAAAATAAATATGTCAAAACATACTATAATTGACAAATATAGTGGACTACAGTTTATTTTCTATTTTTTGTTTAAATATGCCCAAAAAAAGTCTACGATTAACGAGTTAATACTCTCAAATTACGGCACTGCTTTAATTAATTTTAACTCCTTAACTGCTGCAAAAATAGAGAAATTTAGAAATCATTTTCTCTACCTATTACCAGTTTAATAAATAGGTAATAGGTAGCGAACAACAATAAAACCTATTACCTATCTATATCGAACACCGTAACACAGAGCGCAGTAAAACGCAGAAAGCAGTCAAACTGTGATAAAAACGACATGGCTGCCTCTTACCCGAGGAAAACACAGCCATTCTCCAAACACATACTGAGTTCTCATCCGCATGTAACGCAAACCAATAGTGGTATACCAAGGCACAATATATAAGTAAGGGCCTGATTTAGATCATGGCGGAATCGAATCCCCCCGTCCCTTTTTCGACAGTTTCATCGCCTGCTTACCTGACGGTCCGCCCGCTCTATTTAGTAGTTGGCGGGTCTATGGACAAAAGATTGTCTGAGTGCCGGTGACTTCGCCAGGATTTTTCTCCTGTATTGACGCCGTCAGCATACCTTTTTTCTTTTTCCCACTTCCATTTTGGTCGTAAACCCCATTGTCCAGGTCCTTCCTTTGCTGCTCCTCGTGACCACAAAGCTAATCAACTCTTTTATCGCCGGGATCTAAGGTACTCTTCTTTTTCACTTATCTTTCTATGAATCGTGTGTTAGCATGTGCTGTGGGCTCATGTATTTTTACATTGCTTTTACATGCAATTTTCTTCTTACGTGTAATGCAGTAGTGTTCATTTTACTCTTGAAAAACTATTTGTTTGTTGTGGTGGTTGTGGGTGTGGTGCCTGTGGGTGTATGTTGTTTGTGTGCTATGCTATATGTAAAAACAAAAAAGGGCAGAACACATTACCTACATATAGTTTTGAAGCAAAGATAACAAATTTATGGTGTAACATTGATGAGTAGTAATTACCAATCTCCACTCCACCAGGGAATCCCTCCGACAGGAATCCGCCGCTAGGACATCGCCAGTACAGCAGGAAAATCTAATAGGCTCGGCGTTCCTCCACTCTATGCTATTCCACTGTACTCAACTCCACTCTACAACACTAGAGTGTACGCTATGTACACAATGGACTGCACTGTACACCACTTCAGAGTATACACTATTCCAGTGTATGCCACTACACGACAATCTAATGAACGCTATTACACTATACACAACTCAGTTCTACACCACTCCTCTCTGCGTCACTACATTCTAAGCTATTACACTCTGCACTATTCCACTGCACCATTCTCCACTCTACTCTATCCTACTCCATTATATGCCATTCCACTCTACATCACTGCACTGTATCCAAGTAAACTCAACATTATTCCACTCTACACCACTGCACTGTATGCTACTCCACTGTAGGCCACTCTAACCTACGCCACTCCATGCTATTCCACTCTGCAACACTACATTCTACGTTATTACATTGTACACCACTACAGTCTACGCCACCACACTCTACCCCCCTCTACTGCACAACACTCCACTTAATGATATTCCTCTCTACACTACTCCAGTGTATGCAACGCCACTCCACTGTACCCCACTCCGGTGTACACTATACTGCTGTGTGCCACTCCACCGTACGCTACTCAACTCCACACCACTGCACTCTACACTATTGCACAGCACAGTACAACATTGTACCTCCCTGCACTTTGCGCCACTCCACCCTAGGACCACGCCACTCTACTCTATTCCAATGTACGAAAGCCCATTCTACCACTCTCCACTATGCCACTACACTCGACACCAATCTACTCTACACTATTCCACTGTACACAACTCCACTCTACGCCACTCCCCTCTATGCTATCCAACTTTATGCCACTCCACTCTATGCCACTCTACTCTACTGGCTAGGGCGGTCAACCTCGAATCTGGGGACCTGGGTTCGAGTCTCGGCAATGACGCTGAACATCCTGTGATTCTGGGCAAATCACTTAATCTCCCTGTGCCTAACAAAAAATGAATGTGTCCTCATGTAATGCAACTGGTGCTATGTAAAGCGCTCTGATACCCGATTCGGTTCAAGTTCGCGCTATATAAAAAACTCTGTAAAATAAATAAATAAATACCCCACTCCACTGTATGCCACATCAGTATATACTTTGCGCTATACCACTGTGCACCCGTCCACTGTACGCCACTCCACTGTACTTTATTCCACTCTATATCACTTCACTCTATTCTACTCTATGCCATTATAATGTATCTCACTCCTCTGTACAAAGTTCCACTCTATGCTGCTCCACTGTACACCTCAGAAATCTATGCTACTTCACTTTACACTATTACACTCTATGGCACTCAATTTTAAGCCCCTCCACTGTATGTTATTCTACTGAATGCCACCCCACTCCACCCCACTCCACACTACAAACCTCCAGTGCACATTATTCCATCTGCACTACTCCACTGTACCCCACTACACTCTATGCGCCGCCAGTATACACTATGCAGCTGCATGCAACTCCACTCTACACCACTGAACTCTAGGATGCTGGAATCTATGCCGCTCCACTCTACCCCAATACATTGTATGCCACTTCAATGTATGGTACTACACTGTACCCAATTCCAGTGTATGCAACTGTATGCAATTGCATTAAATTGGAATGTTAATAATCAAAATCTTAAAGTAGTTGTTTAAATCTATCTCAGTTACATATTTTACAAAATCTTTCTAACATTGGGTATGTGAGGATGCAGGCATTAAAGGGAGGAGTTGTGGTCTTGCGGCCAGAGCTGCCAACTAAGAAACTGGGAAATCAGGTTTGAGCTCCGTCTCAGTTCAACATCGTATGATTCTGGGCAAATTTCTCAATCTTCCATCTCTTAAAAAAGTGTAATCTGGTGCTCATTTATAGTACTGCGATGCTCTCAGGCCAAGTTCGATCTACATAAACTGCAAAAAAAGCCCTTTCAGAGGGCAATGATTTGCTGCACTTTTTAGCACAATGGGTGTCGAAAACAAAACTTAAGCACCAACTACTATTTATAATAAGATACCTGGAATTTTGTTATTCAGGGATAACTGTTCCATCGAGGATTTTAAGTTAAAATTGGAAGTGCTAGGAATATATTATCATGGTTATGCTTAAATCTTGAGGACAAGGTTTTTATTGAGAACATTGAATGATTTTTAATCAATTTCAAAACAGGATGCATCCAAATGGCTGATAATGTGTGGCCCGCTTAGGCCAAACATACAAATGAAAGCAACACGGTTCATCTTGAGGTTCCCAATTGGAAAATGAACTAGATGATCTAAAAGAATAACTATTGTTCAAGTTTTCCCTGCAACACTCGGTCAACAACCAATTCATTCAAATACTTTGTCTTTCATTATCTTTTAAGTGTTTGTTAGTGAAGGCCATGATGTGTATGACCAACTGGTATTATCTGAAGCCAACTTTATTCTCTCTACTGGGAGGAATTTCAAAAGGATTCTTGCACATTTACTGACCGCTTCAAGTCTAGCCAACCTAAACCACTTGTGGCAGGGTACTGGATGGACTGAAAGTTAATGACTCAGGTAACAAAGTTGAAGAATTATGGACATGGGTACTGCCACAGCATTGAAGTAACTCACACAGGAAAAAAACTGCTGGATTTGCTACTGCGAAAAAGGGTGTACAAGAGTCAAACGAAACAATTAGACTACTGACAGTGCCTGGAGAATGTGTGGTGGAATAGCTCCACAAAAGAAACCCTAACAAATGCAAGTATGTTGAGAGTACAGAATAACGGGTGAGGCAAGAGATTGGGTACTGAATATGGTTGAGGCACAAGAGGAGAAACGCAGTGTATACCAATAGATGAAGAGTGGGAGGGGAGAAAGTGGAAAGCATTGGAGTAGGCAGGAAAAGAAGATCATACACCATCAGAGAAGCAAAGAGAGCAATAGTGGAGGCTGAACACCATCGGAAGAGCAGGAGGGCAGAGTTGAGATCAGCAGACTATGAAAAATAGACAATGGAGTAGAAAAGGAAGGAGAACAGCAACAGATGAGAGAGAAGATACTGAGAATGCACAATTGGAGGAGCTGGAGGACAGAGAGAAGTGGAGAGCAGAGTAAGTGGAGAGTCAGCAGGAGATGTGTGAGGGGTATGCCTACAGAAAAAACATGCTTAAACCCAGCAACTTATAGGAAAAGAGAACATAATTGTATACAACTGCAGCACCAATGAGGAGAGCAAGTGGTAAGGTCTGTAGCATTAAGTAAGTAATTAGGTGTTTTTTCAAACTGGGTGTGTAGTGACTCGGGCGCTAATGCATTCTGATGGGAGAATATAGGTGAAAGGGAGCGTCTTCGGGATCACAATCACATCAAGGAAGTGAACAGGAAAAAGGCGAACAGTCTCCTCTTTAGCCACATCTTTCACTTTTCATCAATATTTGTATTTTTTCTAATATTAATAAATCAGATTAATTCAAATACATACGGTGCACAACTCCTATGCTTCAAGAGCATCAGATTCACTTCAGGTAAAATCCATGGGCTCTAATCCCCATTTTCTCATGGAAATGTTACGTTTGGATTGGGAAGAAGAGATTTGGCCTCTGCCATGATGACAGATGTAGAGAAAGCATTTGTCCTGGTAAACTGGAAACATTCTGGTAAGCAATAGAACAAAAGGTGTTTCCTTTCCAGTTTGCCAGGTAACTTGCAAATTTGAGGGTGCCATTGTACAAATGGTTACCACTAATAATTGGAAAGAGGTAATAAAGATTGTGAAAATAAAACAATAGAGCTGGCCCATGTCTTTCCCCTTTCTGCTCTGTTCCTTGAACTGATACGGAGGTTCCACAGATCTGCTGCCATTTTAGGTCCACTCAGGATTCCAGATGCTTCTTAAATGTTTTTTTACAACATTGTGCTATATTTAGAATTAATCCACCACACTTTTCAAGTGTCAAGAACCATTTCACATATATTGTTAATTTCTCAGGCGACTGGATTAATAGTCTAAAAAGAGAGGTTTTATCAACTATCCCTCCAATTTTAGGTATCAAACACGTAAACTTCCCTTGAAGATATCCATGAGTTAATTTTTCAGCCAATACTTCTAAACTATACAGGTTAAATGATAAAACCCCAATACTTAAAATGAAAGTTCAGTTCAAGACCTAGATAAGGATGGCCTTTGACCATTACAGGCACAATAAGATTGGATAAAATGAATTCACTATTTCACCGTCTCTTGAAACACTAATTAAAAATAAGTTGTTAGCATCTTGGTGGAAAGTGATCACTATGAATTGTACGAATCATGAAAGTGGGCAAAGACTACTGATAATAACATCAAATCGAAGGAGATAAGGAGGCCCAACCAATGTTACAAGTCTCTCATTGCTTATACAAAAATGCAATATCAGCCAATAAGTAACAAAAGTATACAACAAATGTACATCTGAAACGGAGTCAACCTGCACATCTTGAAGCTTCACTAATGAACAATACTATCTCCAGGACGCTCTTTAAAACTTTAAACAAGTTGAACCAATTTTGATCCCACTGAGAACATGAACATGATCCATCCAAGTCAGCAAGATGAGGTATAAAAAGACTGGGGAGACAAACCTGACCTGCGCAGTCCTGTGCAGCCCGTGGCAGGGGCAGCACGCTGCACACAGCGTCCAGTGCCGTGAGGGGAACGGCTTTTGCTGACCGGGAGAGCAATGAGGGAAACGGCGGTAGTCCCACCCGGAACTACATTACCCAGCAGCCCCGGGGGCGGCGCACACCTCAGCATCACTAGCGCGCCCGGAGGCGCTTCATAGCCCGCGTCCCCAGCGAGCCCAGTGGGGAGACAAACCTGACCTGCGCAGTCCTGTGCAGCCCGTGGCAGGCGCAGCACGCTGCACACAGCGTCCAGTGCCGTGAGGGGAACGGCTTTTGCTGACCGGGAGAGCCGTGAGGGAAACGGTGGTAGTCCCACCCGGAACTACATTACCCAGCAGCCCCGGGGGCGGCGCACACCTCAGCATCACTATCGCGCCCGGAGGCGCTTCATAGCCCGCGTCCCCACTCGCCCCGCGAGTCGCGCGCGGGAGCAGCCCGGGAGAAGTCCGGGACAAGGGCGGGGCGGTCTTTGGCAGTCCGAGGCAGAAGGAGGCGAGGCGGGGCCACCCCCCTAACATCTCAGCATCTACGTACAATGGGTAAGCTCAAAAAAACTTTGACTTGTGACGATGAGGGTAAAATTGCTAAAATACCCAGACACTCAAAATCCATATTATCATACCTCTCATCGGCAGTGGGGGCCCTTACAAAAGAAATTGCTAGTGCTGAACAAGAACTGGGCCTGACATTGCCTGGCGTAGTGGAGCCAACCACCCCGAGTTACATTCCATAAGTCTAGAGGGTGTATCAAATGGGGCTCCGCCTATTCCCCTGGATCCCGTGGTAATCATTTCAAACAATCCTGTTCCCCCGGCCACAACAGCAATCCAGTATAACACTCAGGTGGAGCCTCCGCAGCCGCAACGCCAGGGAGCCAAAGCGTCAAGGGTGGCCAGAGGTAAAAAACCCAATCTGGCAGGTAAAACCACCAAACCACCTGACCTTCTTGGGGACCAATTGGAGGCTCTTTTTGTTGCCAGAATTGAGCCACTGTTAGTAGAGATCGCAAAAGATATCGTGGACACACTGAACTCATGCCTGTCCGATCTCCTTAAGAAATGTGTTTTGTTGGACAAAATCATTACCTCCTATTCTCCGCTCATGGAGCAGCTTAAGAGGGGTATATTGCCCCAAGACCTTGGTGTGTTAGGAGGGGCAAGCTCTAGTTCTACAACCCCACCCCAGGGGGGAGAGGGCATAGCTCCCAGAGAGCAGTCCCCCCAAGCTGCCCAACTTACAAGTAAGGAGGGACTTACATCTATTCCTCCCCCACGACTGCAATCAGCTTCGCCCCATTGCATGAAACAACAACCAAGCAAGTTTAACTTAAGCTTGCCTCCGGCTGCCGCCCCTCTGGTCGCAGTGTTTATAGGAGTACCACCGCTCAAAGAGGGAGAACGAGAATCCACCAATAATCTCTTACACAAAGCAAAAACTTGGTGTGCTGATTCCTCCAGCGGAGAGGACCCCTCAGACTCGCTTATTTTTGCAAGGAGGGTGGGGTGGGTGGGGAAAAAACTCAAGATTACTAAAGGGGACTGTGTGGTTATAAATTTTAATAGGGCCAATGTGGCAGATAAATTATTTTGGGATGGTTCTGCCATAACTGATAGAGACCATGTGAGACCAGTACCCCTGGGTTTCTTCTACTCTCCTATGGAGAGAGCTTTCCCTGGACATCGTCATAACACAATGAGCTCAACCCCGACCTCACGACCAAGGGTGGGCACTGTTACGGGCACTACCATAGGCTCCACTCAAAACTGTGCTCAAAGCTTAGAGCCCATAATGTTACCATTCCCCGACCAAGGGGTGGGTGCTGCACCCTCAGTCAGCGGGATAGCCACCAGTAACCGGTTTGCACCCTTATTAGGCCAGGAGGGCATGGAGGGCATGGAGGATGTCGACTGATTACTAGCTCCTGTATGGCCACTCCCAACAGGATCCCCTGAGCAGGGGGAGGCCACGGTGTGTAAACTTATTAGTTGGAATGTGGCTGGCATCAAAAGCAAGGTAACAAATGTGGATTGGGTGGGTTTGGTCCGTGGATATGAAGTCATTGCTCTGCAGGAGACTTGGGATACTGCAGATAGTTTCCGGCTGGATGGCTTTTCCAGCTTTTCCAGGGCTGCAACCCCAAGTAGGTCAGGCAGAGCTAGGGGAGGTCTCATCACGCTTTTTTCCCTGAAACTTAAAGGCTCCTTGAAACTGGTCAATTATCCCTGCACAAATCTGCAAATAGTAGAAAGGTTAGTTTCCCCTTCTATGAGCACTTTTTATATTAATTTCTATAATTCAATGTATAAGGATACTGGAAATAACAGTCTCGCCAGCCCAGGATCCTTTTTAGTTTCTGTCAGTCAAAATACAAATTTTAATCACAAATTTATCCTCTTAGGGGATTTTAATATACACCCATGTAATGGTCTCTGCGGCTTAATGAATGGTGGCGCCCTTGCAGGGCGAGAGGGCCCACATTTTGAGCACTCAACTGAGGGAGCTGAGTTAGAAGATCTACTGGCCAACCATAATATTTATGAACCGAACCCATCTGAAGGTACCACCAGAACAAATACCTACAAAGGTACCATCCCGGGGTCCATCATTGATTATATATTTATGACCCCAGGGATCCTAAATAGGGTAACGTCATACAACACGCTGGTGTCAGTGCACAGCGACCATAACCCGGTAGTAGCGGAGGTAGCATGGGGGCAGTTTATGGGGCCCAAACCTCAACCTCAAGAGGCCCACACCTCAGTACGCTCAGTGGAACAGGGGAGAAGGCTCAAGTGGGCGAATGTGGTGACTGACACTTTTCACGCAGAGCTTTTACCAAAAATCAATAGTCATCTAGAGGTTTGTCGAAACACTATGTCCCCGTCCAATGAAATCAAGGGAGCTTTTGAAGCAATTTGTAACCAAATTGTGACCGACCTTACGGTCGGCACAAGGTTGGGGGCCAGCAAGCACCAGCGCTGGTTTGACGCAAGTTGTTCCAAAGCACACAGATTGTTGTTGCTTGCACTCAAGCACATACCAAGGGATAAGAATAACATAGCGCACCTTAGGAAGCAATATAAGTTGGATATCAAAACCAGGAAAGATACGATCAAGAAACTAGCCTGGGATAATTTACTGAATGTAGATATTTTAAGGGATAGCAAAGAATTCTGGAATATAGTAAACCACCCCTTTTTCTCCGATTCGCCCAATTCAGATTTGGATTGCGTGATTCCAGATGAAAAATGGATTAGCCATTTTAGCACTGTATATGGTGGGGAGAGCTCGGATAGTACCCTCTGCCCATCTGTTGCCCCAGAGATGACCCCCCTGAGCTTCAATATAGGAGAAGTGGAAAAAGCCATCCATTAAACTTCAAAAAATAAAGCACCGGGCCCTGACGGAGTGCCGGCCGATCTTTATAAATCCTCCCCCGGTGTTTGGGCAGGCGTCCTCGCCAACGTATTTAATGCAGCCACCAGCAACTTTCTTCCTTCTTCCTGGGCAACCTCCATCATCGTCCCTATCTTTAAGAAAGGCAACCGGGACGACCCAGGCTGTTATAGGCCCATATCCCTCCTGGACTCTGCCGTTAAGATCTTAGGCAGAGTCTTGTTAACAAAACTGAGGGAGAATTTAGAGAAGTGTGGTGGGCTGGCCGACATCCAACACGGGTTCAGGGAAAAGAGGGGCACAGTGGAACAGTGCTCTAATTTACATCTTCTGATCGCCAAGTATACGGTCGCCAAGGAGGGGTCCCTATTTCTATGGACCTCTCCTCGGCTTTCGACCTGGTGAACAGATCTAAGCTCTGGGCCATGTTGCTGGGGATTGGGATAGATGGGGCCCTGGTTAGATTCATGGCCTCTTTACATCAGGATTTGTCTGCCAAGGTTAGGGTCACCAGGGAGGGAAGATGCAGGCCCCCTTTTTAAGTCCTTGCGTGGGGTTCGGCAGGGCTGCATATTAGCCCCCCTACTGTTTACCATATATATCAATGGCCTGGGGAGGTGCCTGGAGGAGACCGGGGGGGACGTTCCGCGTGTAGGAGAAGCTAAGATTCCTGCACTCCTATACGCGGACGACGCAGTCCTTATAGCCCGCACAGGCAACGCCTTACAGTGCCTGTTGCATGCATTTGGTACTTTTATGGACGGCCTGGATATGAGGGTTAACGCTGGCAAATCCCACACAATTATAGTGGGAGCACACAGGCGCAAAGGGTTGACTAAAACATTTAGATGTAAGGGCCAAGAGGTCTCTAGTACGGCAGTTTTTCCCTACCTGGGGGTGCTCTTTGACGAGAGGGGGTCGTGGGGCCCACAGGTTAGGGCAAAAAGCCTATCGGTGACCAGGTCTTCAGCAGCCCTAATGGCCTTTTCTAAAAGATTGGGGTCCAGGCCAATGGAGTCCCTACTGAAGGTCTACAGCTCAAAATGTCTGTCAATCGCCATGTATGGTGCCCCAATTTGGGGTTACGCGCAGCTGGAACCTATTCAGAGAGCCGAAAACAGGTTCTTACGCTCATTACTATCAGTCCCCCCATCACCCCCAATTTACTCTATCCATGCAGAGCTGGGATTGGACTATATAACAGACAGTCTCAACTTGGCACCCCTGATTTACTGGCTGAGGACGTGGCTTAACAAGGAGGTAACCCTGAACCACTCTATTATGAAGGATGTCATGTCACTGGAGCATTATAAGAAGATTCCATGGCTGGACTATTTGAGGAAGTCTTTTCACCGGCTTGGAAGACCAGAACTTTTTGAATTCCTTTATGTATAAAAACAACAGATGTAGTCTTGATCAAGAGGCAGTTCTTAACCCTGGCAAGATTATCCCGAGAGGAAAAAGAACTCCAGAAGCTCTCGGTGAGTTCTTATTACCTAACAAAATGTTCTACTGCCATGGAACCTTACCTTTCAATAGTTACCAGACTCTTTCATAGGTTCATTCTGACAAAACTAAGACTAAATCTGATTCATTTTCATTTGGGAAATTATTCAGCCTGGGCTAAGCCAGAGTCAGCCCCCCCTTGCTCCTGCGACAATCACTCAATTCAGGACACCACTCATTTTGTTTTGTTTTGCTCATTGTTTTCAACGCCCCGAAAGAAATACTTGCTCCCAATTTTAAGGGAGGCGGGCTTTAAACAAGTTATACCGGCACTCCTTTATTTACAGTCTTTGAGTACCACACGCATAATATTCTGCATGGGAAGTTTTTTAGCAGCAGCGCGCATTAAAAATAAACATGTATTTATTGATAGCACCCAATGATTCCCCTGTACCGTAGACTACATGGATATTTGCACAGCCTTCCGCTTTTGTAGTCATCCTTTATCTTTTGTCTTTTACTAAGGATGTATCGTAATATTTTGGATATGTATTTTAAACTTTTTAATTATGACTACAGCCGAAATAATATGTAAATGTATTTAGGCCTTCTTTTGTATGAAATGTCTTTTTATGATTTTCTTTTAAAATCGAATAAAGTATTTTGACTGACTGACTGACTGACTGACTGGAAAAACGACAGTGACACTATATTTTTTTGCAGATTTGTCTCACATTACATATGTGGCCTCACCCCAGCATCTAATAAATATACTGGAGAAACTGTGTTTTTGGATTGGTTGCATTATCTGAATGAACATAGGTAGAGAAATCAATTATTCCTTTACCTCAACCTTTCTGGTCAGCCGGATAACTTCTGATCGATCCTCCTCATTACTTCTGACCCCGTCATGTGAATCCTTCAGCTGTTTTCGCTGCAACTTCTCATAGCTTCTTTTCAACTTGGCAAGCTGTGAGATTTAGAGGACAGTGTTGGTAAACTAAGAGTTCAGAATCAGAGAAATGGAAGATAAAGAGTGAGAAAAAGAATGCGGAAAAGAGGACAACCAAAAGATGGACAACAAAATAAGTAAGGAATCAAGCTGTAGGAAAAAACAACGGATTCCTTAACTTGCCAACCCTGCGGCCTGTTTCATATGATAGAGGGCTCTCTGGAAGGAAAGAGATGCCTTGAAATGTCAGTCACATTTGTCAATGGCTAACCTACCTCTAACACATCATTAAAATTGACCTTTTTTAGTGAACAATTAGTGTATCTCGTGCATATGCATAAATCAGTTAACAGGCATGTACTTATCAAGAACACCAAAGTGTTGCTGTATTTAGTAAACTAAACCTCACACTTTAACATAAAGAATTTCCCTCTCTTGTCACTCAAAGAAACATATATCAAATCACTCAAACACATCGCTCAGTCTATGAATAGAAGATGCCATTAGTCTAGTCAGTCAGAGACTTCCAAAATACATTTAGTCCAATGCATACCTACTAGGTATTATCACAAAGTCAGTGTCATACCCACCTTTAGACTGAAATACTTAATACAGTCGCAGCTGGTCAATGGTAACATTAAACTTAACCGGTCAGTAAGACCATCTTAACACAGTCACAGAACTGACTGAAATAGTCTGACACCACTTTCAAAATTTGGCATCCTTCACTTGGACAGTCCAAGCCATCTTACGGTTAGAGATCTATCTTAAACAATCTCAATAGCCGTAACCGAAAACAGGACAAAAGAATAGTCTATATATTGTATTTACCTACAAACATCACTTGAATAGTGAATTGGATTTTTAATCCATCTTGCCTGAAATGTCATTGTAAGAAACTGACTTATTAGCTGGAAGGATGTGAGCCCTTTATAAGTAATAGCTCTGCAATTGTCTTATTACTGGGAACCAAGTGCCACATTATAGCACGTGACTGCCTAAGGGAGGTAAGCAGAGTAGTCCAAGGCCTGCGCAAGAGAGCTGGTGTGGCCCATCAATCACGAGTCTGTGTTGGTGGTCAACTGTGAATGTTTTCTGATTATTTCGTCGCAAAACATTCACACATACCAAAGCGAACCTGTATTAGGAAAGAAAGCCCTAAACACGCCCCTTCCTAATACCGAATCGCAAAGCCTATTTGCGATTTGGTAGTAGGTGACCGAAAAGCAAATAGTGGTTGGTAGATGGAAAAAATTATTTTTCATCTGCAAACTTCCTGATTCTACGAATTGGCCATTTGCGACCGAAAATGTGCTTTGTACATCTGGCCCTAATTGCATACATGGCCTGAGCAGGTCTAGTGCCCCCCTTCCCCTGGGTCAGGCAACACTGCGCCCACCACACTCTTTCTGGCAAGGGTTCAGTGCCTCAGCACTGTCTGAAACCTTCCCCATGGGTCACTAGCAGTTCTCCCTCTGGAGAAAATATAACCCCAGTAACCTCACTCATGTGGGTCACTATACCCTACAGATACACATACAGGCCCCTCACAAGACCGCTGAACCTCACCCACAGCATTCACGCTGGGGTCTGTAGCTGCCACCAACCAGGTGAGATGAATGACTTTCCTAAGAAAAGAACAGTCCTCTTAAATCGGAGTATTCCCCTTATGGAGAATCTGCCCTGGGCAGCCTTCCCCATGGGAATCATCCCGGGACCCCTGGCACACCTGTCACTCGCGATAAAAGGGTCATGTTTCCCACCATTGAACTCTCGAGCCACACAGGGGCCACTGGGCACTGTGTAAGGGTGCCTTAACCAAGCCCACCTCGGATCACCTCCCGGCATCCAAGTAATCAAGCTGGGGAACAGTTAGAGGCACTAAAGATCCCTCTGTGAAATTTGTCAGGAAACTCTGTAAACAGACCCTGCTGACTTCTACCTCACTCAGCTGATTGGCCGCCCCCGCCCACTGAGTCCATGCCCGGTTAAACAGGACCCCAAAGCTGGTACACCTAGCATGCACCAGGTAGAAATCTGCTAAAGCAGAGCCCTCTGAAGTCTGTCCTTATGGAAGCTCGAAGCGGCAATCCCCAACAAAAGTGCTATGCTACACACTTTGACTGATACTCATGGTCTCACCTGGAGCAGGTACACAATGGTCACTTTCTTGGGCTACTGCAGGCTCCCTTCACCCCTCCTGCGCCACCTTCTCATGAGCATCTGCCCCAAAGCAGGTTCACCTAAATTGCACCCAGAAGCGGTCTGCTGGGTAAAGCCCTCTGCAGCCCTCCCTTGTGACTGCTCAGAGTTTTAGTCAACAGACAGAAGTGTCTAGTACTAACAGATCTCAGGCACAGGGTACACCTTTCTCAGGAGCAGATACCTCCTGGCCACCTGGTTGTGCTACTGCGGACACAACCATCTTCTGCACCACCTCACTGAGGGTTGCAACCACCAGCCAAACCAATGCCTCAGGGCCGCACCCCAAGACTGGTACAACTACAATGCACCAGGTAGGAGCGAGACTCGGATAGTGAGACTAACTCACAGTACAACAGTAAAAATCGAAAAATGCTGGTAGACTAAATGGTCAAAGTCCATCGAAAACCATTTGCTACAACCATCAATGCAGACATAGGCACTCTCTACTCAGTCACAGGCATCCCTCACCCCGAATAATAACAAGACATCTGACAGAGTTGCCAGTATAACCCATCATGAGATAACCTCACCTCCTGCTGGAAGCGCCCCAGTTGCTGTTCATATTCTGAGGCTAAGCTCTGTTTCGCTTTCTCAAGGTCTTTCACCTTCTGTCTCAAAACCCCAACCTAAATGCACCAAAAATAACAACATATTACATTCATTTAGATAAAGAAGGACAGACAACCAAAGTCATGGGCAGCAAAGACATGCCCTGGGTTTATCACATCAAACTGAAAATAGGAAACAAAGAAAAACATTTATAAATGTTGAAATTGGAAAAAAAACTGTGGAATCAACAATACATTGTTTTCACTCTTGTAGGAGGCTGGCTTGGTATATGGTGCACACTTATTTAGGTGAAGTACCCTGCAATAATCCAGATTACCCTTATGGTGATTTTAGATGGTGGAGAGCAGCCTTCAGGCTTAGTCCAGAAGGAGTGTTCAGCAGCTTGTTTTACCAGAACTAATCATATAGTGTAGATTAAACTAAAAAGAACCACATAGTGTAGTTATAAAAATAAGTATATTTATTATGCACATTCATTAACACATTGGTATATCTCCTACCCCGAGATATCAACACACAACACACAATACCTCAAATATAAACAGGTAAATCAGCACAAATACACAGTGGGCTCCAGGGGGAGACCAAACCATATACTAAAGAAGAAGAATGCGGACTGCGACCGAAGTGAGTACTTGGACCAGAAGACTCAAAAGAGTTGGGGACACAAGAAAACTCCCAAGGTAAGAACCCAGGAACCCCACGGAGGCTGTGTGCAGAGTAGAAACACACCTGTGTACTCAATGCAAGTCAATGTGAAAGTCCTGGTTGCAGTTTTCAAGAAGGGCACTTCCCAGTGGACCCTGAAGAAATCCTGTTGAAGACAGAGGTTGGAGAGTCACCCCACCCGTGGATACTCTGAGAACCAGGATACCTACACTAGGGAAGCTGGGTGCATAGGTGCGAAGTGAAGTCGGAAACCGCCGTAGACCACAATGGAGGACTTCAGCAAAGATGAAGCTGGCGAAGAAGTTGAAAAGGTCTAGGGGAATCCAAGGAAGGAATCTTGAAGAGGAGTACCTGCAAGCCGAGGGAACACAGTCTATGTCACTCGGAGGTGACCAGGAAGCACAGAAGAACAATGACCACTGGTGACGGAAGATGCAGGAGCGATGATGGTGACCTTGTCGCTGCAGCTTGGAGGACTGGGCGACGCTGTGACCAGGAGCCATTCCCGAGCTGTCCCATGTCGAATGTCAAGAACCAGGGGGTCGGAGTCCAGTGGGTCCAGTGGGATCATCAACAAGCCGCAACAGACGTGGTAAACAAAGAAGGTGCTACATTGGGACCAGCAAGGTCCAAGGGACTCGCCAATTGCAGGAGATTCAGAGCAGGCTCAGAGCAAGCAGGGGAGCCCACCGCCGCCAAAGAGGACCCTCAAGAGGACCCACAGGCCGAAGGCACAGGAGTTACAAGAGGACCTCGAGCAGCTCACCAAACATGCAAGCCCACGGTGCAGAGGATGGGGTGATGACAAAGATCTTGGCAGGAAGTGATGCTGGAGATTCTGGCAGCCCAAAGATCTATGGAGTACAGAGTCAACAAGCCTTGCCAATTGCAAGTTGACGCAGTGCACAGGGATCCTGTTCCAGCAGTTCCGACAGGGAATACTGGCCTCAAACTTGCTGAGAGGACACGTCAGGCCTAGAGGGAGTTGTAGAACCACCACCTGTGTTGCTGAGCCTTTTCGGAGTCCGTAGGATGTCAGGAGCAGCAGACCTGTCAGAGTCGTTGCGGTGTCTGCAGATATCACTTTAAATACTGCAACCTTTCCGTGCTATTGTGCCGCCAACAGGCAGTACATTGTTTCAAAGGCTGAAATGATTGTCAGCCATTAGGTTGCTCCTGGGGGGTGCAGTATCAGAAATGACCAAGCTTGTGGCAGTCATTACTAGGTTTGGCTCAATCACATGCCCTCTCCTTGGCCCTCACTGTGCAAAATCAGTTCCACAGTGGCAACAGGATTAGACCGGCTCTTGCACTCTGGGGGTGAGTCCAAATCAGCACATTTCACTGCCAGCCACTCTGCCCCACTACTACATCAAAGATGCCACCAAAAACTTCTGCCAAGGCTGGGGCTTTTGTGAATACTGGCATGCTGTCATCAAACACTGGCTCAATATAAACAGGAATGAGGAAGAAAAGTTTGCACAGAAAGGGGATGTCAGCATAAGCACAGACATTGGCAGCAGGATGCATTCCGCCTCAGCTAACACTGGGACCCCTGCAAGCAAAGATGGGCCAGTAATTCCTTCTGGATTCACAATAACCAGGAATCAAGGTTGGATTGTACTTCTGAGGCGCCCATGCAATCAGGGGTGGCCCGACCACTGGGATCTTCACATGCTACCTTTTCTAGGTCTTAGCAGAGCCTAGACAAATTCATTGTTCCCATGCTGCCGGATACCTCTAGTAACGGGGACAGGCAGGAGGGCCGTATTCATGGGGAGTCTGTTGTTCATATAGATGTCACTTTTCTTTTTTTATTTATCTTTGCTTATTTCTTTTGAGTCGCTTGTGGAAGCTTTAGCCCTGCAGGGTCAGCTGGCATCAAGCTTTGGTATTATGAGGGTTCTTTTTATTTTTAATTATTTATGGCTCTGGGGGAAAAACTTGTTGAGTCCTTTGGGTGGGTGTTTCGGATGGCCTATGCCCTGCCCCTTTAGTTCTTTTCCCCACATCCATTCTGGGTCTGTGGAGCTTTGGGGTAGGGGTTGCACTGAACTCCTGACTCCTGCAGTGCTAGGGGCTTTCTTAGGGCCTGAGTGTGGGTGGGGAGGTGGCCAACCCATTTTTGGGGCCTTGCATGGGAGGGGCTGGGGGCGGGGCTAGGGGGAGGGGCTGGGGTCACTTTAGTCTTTATTTTTTCGTTGCAACGATTAGTTGGGTTGTTGAGCAAAAAAATAAATAGGAGGCCTTATGTTTGTGGATGGCAAAGTTGGGACCAAGTATGATTCTGTGCTGTTCCCTCTCTCCCTCTCACATTGGTCTAATCAGTTAATGCAACTTAATCAAGATGATTTTACTCCCTTGGTACCTATACCTCTTTTGGTACATATCTTTGCATTTAGCCAAAGGCTTTTTTTACACAGACAGAGTCTACATGGCGAAAATTCATCCAGGGGAAAAAAACCTAGGGCTAACATACGCATAATACAGTAACCACGACTGGAGGGTGGACTTTTGTTATCAGATTTATGTATCTACTTTCTCGTAGCATTTTATGTCCCGACTAGTAAAAGTATTGGGGCGTGAACCATGGGGGCTATGTAGATTGTTTACGGAATTCCTCCCTCGAGGAGCCGATATTACCCCACACTTTGGCATTATCTATACTGTCTATTTCAAGCAGACTCGTTTATAACTCTTTTTGGGCCTATTAGAAAATGCAGATATTGGGGATTACAATATTTAATGCATTTTCTTATATAGGTTATAATCCTTACTTTCCCCAGTCAACTGCACAAAAGCTTTATCAATTGCTGGCAGGCATTCTGCTTACTTAATTAAGGCTCTTTTTTAGGGTGACTGTCTTCTCTCTTTCAAGATAGTATCACAGCAATTTTCTCTTCCTCGCTCGGCTTTTTTTTCGCTATTTAGAACTCCGGCATTTCATCATGGGATTTCAGGCAGAAGATGTTAATTGTTCCGCTAATGCCTTTTTAGAATACTTACGGCAGGCCTCACCTAAAAAGGTTATTAGTCAGGCGACTCAAATGATCCTGGACGCAGAGGTCCAACAACCGCCCGCTATTTTTCAGACATTGGCTGATAAGTGGAGCCGACATCTCAGGGTCCAAGTTATTCCTGATGAAATGAGGCATACAAATGTTTCATCAAATACAGTACTGAATGTCTCCCAGGTTAAAACTCGTCAATTCAAATTAATCAATCACTTCTATTATATTCATTATCATTTACTTCAATGTTCCAGTGATTTTTTTCACTACTGGCAGACCGTATTTGGTAAGCTGAATATGCTTTCCCAACTATCGTGAGGTGGGACCCTAAATTAATCGCATTAGGTAATTCACCTTGTGTACCGGCCCACCTAAGTGGTATCTTTTTTTGTGATATCGCTCTAGCTCGACTGATTCTGGCCCAACATTGTTTGCTAGCCCATTCTCCCAACACTATGCTCTGGTGGCATGAATTTATAAATATATAGGACGCTTGGAGTGCCTGATTATCGATAATGATGACCGGTGTGATCACTTAGGAAGATATGGACGCCGCTTTGGGGTTGTTTGGCGCAATTGCAGGCTGGTCATGACAATTGTGCATATCCAGGGAGGTTAAACTGCCAGGTGGGGTAACCAAGGGTACCAAGGTTGGTGCTTCCATGAAGAAACTACTAGGAGAACCTCTGTGAGCTCCCTTCTTATCTTGAATAGAACCTTGCTGAACAATGGAAATAGGGGAAAGCGTAGAAGAGAAGCCTGAGCTATCTGAAGCACATAGTAGCCACTCCCCAAGCCCCATGACATGAAAGGAGAGAGCAAAAATAAGGGAGGAGAGCATCCTGGGGAGATGCAAATAAATCTAGCCAAGGAACCCCCCCCCATCCCCTCCGACCCCCAAAAAGGCACTGTGACCCCTGCAATACTATAGGGCTCAAGCTCTGGCACATCCTGTTAGATATGGGCATTGATCCTAGTTTAGTCTACTTCTTGGCTGACCTACACAGGGATCTCACCGCAAGAGTGAGGGTCAACAAAGAAGGAAAATGCACAAGACACTTTACATCAGGCAGAGGTGTCTGCCAAGGATGTATTTTAGCATCACTACTTTTTACTTTGTATATTAATAATCTGGGCAAGTTTTTAGAAATGGCCAGTCTGGACATACCTCAGGTAGGGGACAGGCTTATTCTGGTGCTCCTCTAAGCGGATGATGCCATCCTATTGGCCCGTACAGCTATAGGGCTCCAAAGGCTTTTAGATTCCTTTGGGGCCTACATGAAATCTCTGGACTTAGCGATAAACATAGCCAAATCTCATGTAATGACTATGGGCCAGAATCCCAAAAAACACAACACTTTTCTTTGTGATAGTGTAGAATTGACTAAGGTGACCTCTTTTACTTATCTGGGAGTACTTTATGATGAGAAGGGTTTCTGGGTACCTCAACGAAAAGTTAAAGCAAATGCGATGGCTAGGTCAACGGGCGCTGTGAATAGTTTTGCGCAGCGACTGGGGGCTAAATCGATTGATGCAATGCTTAATATCTATGAATCTAAATGTATAGCGATTGCATTGAATGGCTCGGCAATATGGGGATATAAACTGATGGAGGAGATACAAACAGTTGAAAATAAATTCCTACACTCCCTCCTGTCTGTACCCCAATCCACTCCTACTTTTTCAATTTACCGGGAACTAGGGGTTGGCTATGTGACAGACAGGTTGAGGCAGGCTCCGGTGCTCTGCTGGCTTAATACCTGCCCTAACCCCCAATTAACGCTGAACAATAAGATAATCAGGGATTGTGTCACCCTGGACCAAGCCAACAAAATTCAATGGCTGAATTATGTCAAGAATATTTTGACTAAGCTTGGACATCCAGACTTATTCAATTCTCCGGCTAAAGTACCTAAAGATGATTTGGTATGGGTACAAATAAACTTATTGGATCAGATGAAGGTAGAAAGGGAGGAGATTGAAGTAATGAAACCTACGGTTAAAATCCATTTCCTGTTCAAAACTATCCCTGAGATTGAACCTTATCTGAGGATTGTTACTAAACCATTTCACCGTCTGCTTCTAACGAGATTCCGTTTTAACTTAATTCATTTTTATTTGGGAAATTCACAAGGCTGGAGCAGGACGTGTGATTTAGGTCCCTGTACCTGTGATAATTTTTCGTTACAGGACACAATGCACTTTATTATGTTTTGTGATCACAATTGCGCTATCCGCCGGAGGTTTTTAGTCCCAATCTTAAAAGGGAGAGGCTTTATTCACGTTAAACCCGCTCTATTGTACTTACAAAAGCTAATTAACTTTGGGAGATTTTTAATACTGCAGGCTTTCTTGTCGCAGCAGTGAGAGTTAGAAAAATCCGGCACCCTATACTGGTATAAGAATACTGTAAAGTCCATGTTACAACGTTTTTAATACTTGCCTTTTTATCACTAAATTATTTTTATTGTAATGGTGCATTGCCCTTATTAGTTTTACCATATAGAAGACTTTATGTATTCATGAATTCTGTTTTATTCCTGCCCTAATTTTCTTAAATCGCCCTATTGTTGAAGAATTGGTTATGACATTTTATAGTGTAACGTATGTGTTTTATGTAATGCATTGTGATCTAATGAATGGTACTTTTATGGTTTTCAGTAACCAAATAAAGTGGTTTGAGTACTATAGGGTACACAGACAGGGAGACCGAGGAGGTGAATGTGCAGCTCAACAAATCCCCATGACCATTTTCCCTCACCCAAAGATCGATCGCTGTCAGATGTTCTGTTCTGCCCACAGTCCTATTTGATTTGCCAAGGCCGCTAACTAGGACATTTGGGCACTCCTAGATGATTCACATATGCCCCTGTTCCTGGACTGTTCGTTCTGATCTGAACAGGCCTGTATTTATCCTTGAAGCAACGAATAACAGAGCCTTTCACACCTCAGAAAGTTACATCTAGTTTGAAGAATGACTGGATTCTTTCAGCGTCCAAACTTTTCCTTCAGTTTCGCTCCCCACCCCAGACTGCTGGCATCGGTTGTTATTGTGACCAGAAAGGGGGGCACTAAAAGAATTTTCTTGTTGAGATTCAAAGGATTGAGCCACCACTGAAGCTTCCTAGATATTGGTTGGTGATACATGAACAGGAGATTCGTAGTCCAGTGACTGAATTCCCGTGAGATAGGTAATATGCAAGATGAAACAAGTGTAGCTGGGCATAGGGGACCAGAAAGAACTAGGCTGCCATGGCCCCTTGCACTCTTAAACACTCCCTTGTTGGAGGATTTTCTGCTTGTAGGAATGAAGATAGATGAGGCATCAGCTTCCGTTTTTGTTATGAAGAGAGAAACTCCTTCCCACTTTCTGTGTTGAAAAGGGCTCCGATGAACTGGAGTGTGTGAGAGGCAATCAGCTAAGCCATTAGTCACTTATCGCTTAATTCAGTCATGAAAAAACGCCTATAAAAGCAGTTGTACAAATATAAAACATACCTCGATTTCATTTCATTACAAGTAATAAAGTACAATCCAGAGCATTTAAAAACACAAAATCAGATTATTAAAAATATCCGTCTACCATATTTTCCATTACTAATTATACAGGTAAAATCCTAAGGTTTAAATGTGCAATGCTTTTCCTATTAATTTCCAATATCGCCTCTACCCAAGGCCCTTACTACCTGTGCCTCTAGGTTATATGAACCTATTGCCGTGTTCTAAATACTGGTTAAAGTCTTGCTCTTTCTAACATAGAAAGCGACCCATAAAAATGATGCCAATCTACCACTAATTCCAAGTGTTGGCAAGGATTGTAGGTACAAATAGGCAGGGCGACATTGTGTACCTAACTGACTTATGATTGGTTAAATGTACCGCTTCCTGTGTTGAGAATACAAATTACACAAAAGAATCACATGCATGGTGTTGTGGGGTATCCTGTCATCACAGGGGCAGTTTTTCAGTTTTGTGGGCCAATCGTTCATGGTGGCAAAATTGCATAATCAATGGAATATATAAAATCCTAAACATGTAAGAACAAAACTATGGCGTGGGTTAAAACAGATTTAAGATAAGGCTGCATATTAAAAGTAGTTAAAATCAGTTGATTATTTGATTGGGAGTTCAGATATCAAATCGAGATTCTCCAAGTGTGTCATGGTTTCCCTTTTCAACGATTTTAACTAACCGATTCGGTTTCCCAAAATATTCGGGGTGGAAGCTCGGACTTCTTGATGTTCAACAGAAACCTGTGAGTTTTATTTAGGCAGCTGCGGACTGTTTGAAGGTCTTGGAGACCCTTCGAAAAAAATATTCTGAAATTAACCGGTCATCCATATATGGGAAGATCAACAGTCCACATAAATGCAGGTTACCCACCAAGGGAGTCAACACCCTTGTGAAAACTCTCAGAGCCGAAGAGAACCCAAAACCCAGAGCACAGAGCTGATAGTGGTGCCCAAAAACATAGAATATAATGTATTTTTTAGAAAGAAGGGTGCATAGGAATGTTAAAGTAAGCGTCAAGAAGATCAATCAATGGCAAACACATGCCTGGTGAGATGAGAGAAATAATCTGCTGCAGACTCGCCATTTTCAACTCGTAATGAGGAATAAACAGAGTCACTATCTTTAATCCAAGACAGTACACAACTCGCCTGAAGACGTAATTGAGTAAAATCCTTGTCCCCAGTGATGTTTTGCTTGCAGGTCCTGGATCCCATTTCTTAACACTAAAAATGTAAGAGGATTGTGTGGACTTGGAGTCCTATCAAAGACATTGTCCGAAGGGGAGGAAAATCCTATGGTGTAACCTTCTCTCAACACCTGCAACACCGATGAAGCCGGCACATCTGTGACGTCTGGCAGAGATGGAAGCCCAGGATGCTTCTGCTGAAAGGGAGGGAGTCAAACGTTATATCAGACAAAAGTATGACCTGTTACTTCATGATTGATTATCTAGAAGCAGTATCTTCTTGTAGCTGTAAGTCTATAGCAAAAGTGTGAAAATCATGAAACCGGTATTGCACCCTAAAAGTGACGTATGGTCCTGCCCTTAGACAGAAATTGGAAGCTGAACAGGACCTTTTGACTGACGACCTCACCTTATTATCTACCTGATCTGGTAGAAGAGCTTCTGCCGAGAAGACCATGCCACTAGACGTCAACCCTTCTACAATAGAGTCATAGCGGCCAAAATTTCAGATTGCTTGTTTGTGAAATGTTCATAAATTCAGTATAATGATGAGTGAGTGGGGGCGTGGTCAAGATGGCGGCTAGAGCAGACATGAGTGCATCATGGGAACAGGGCAGACCAAACTACCAAGCCAATTCTTCACCAGAAAGGAGACAAGCTTCCGGGGGCCGGTTTCTGCCATTTCAGGCGTCGTCGGCCCGGCTTGCTTGAATCCTGATGGAGCAGTGAGCAAGGGACTCATGTCTGAGTATACCCTGCCACACCTTGCTCAGGAACAGACTAATTTGCATATGGCCAAGTTCTGAGCTGGGATGGTGCAGTGAGCTAAAAAACGGTGATGGATCAAGCCCTGATCTTTGGACTGGGCAAGAGTGGTCTGCTTAATTCAGGCACTCTGTTCATCACCACCCCCTTTTCTGAATCATTTTGTCCACCACATGCGTGGAAGGGTATACTCAGATGTGAGTCCCTTGCTCATTGCACCATCAGGATTCAAGCAAGCCGGGCCGACGACGCCTGAAATGGCAGAAACCGGTCCCCGGAAGCTTGTTTCCTTCCCAGTATAAGAATTGGCTTGGTAGTTTGGTTTGCCCTGTTCCCATCATGCACTGGGACAGGAACAGACTAATTTGCATATGGCCAAGTTCTGAGCTGGGATAGTGCAGTGAGCTAAAAAATGGTGATGGATCAAGCCCTGATCTTTGGACTGGGTAAGAGTGGTCTGCTTAATTCAGGCACTCTGTTCATCACCACCCCCTTTTCTCAATCATTTTGTCCACCATATGCGTGGAAGGGTATACTCCGATGTGAGTCCCTTGCTCATTGCACCATCAGGATTCAAGCAAGCCGGGCCGACGACGCCTGAAATGGCAGAAACCGGTCCCCGGAAGCTTGTTTCCTTCCCAGTATAAGAATTGGCTTGGTAGTTTGGTTTGCCCTGTTCCCATCATGCACTGGGACAGGAACAGACTAATTTGCATATGGCCAAGTTCTGAGCTGGGATGGTGCAGTGAGCTAAAAAACGGTGATGGATCAAGCCCTGATCTTTGGACTGGGTAAGAGTGGTCTGCTTAATTCAGGCACTCTGTTCATCACCACCCCCTTTTCTGAATCATTTTGTCCACCATATGCGTGGAAGGGTATACTCAGATGTGAGTCCCTTGCTCATTGCACCATCAGGATTCAAGCAAGCCGGGCCGACGACGCCTGAAATGGCAGAAAACGGTCCCCGGCAGCTTGTTTCCTTCCCAGTATAAGAATTGGCTTGGTAGTTTGGTTTGCCCTGTTCCCATCATGCACTGGGACAGGAACAGACTAATTTGCATATGGCCAAGTTCTGAGCTGGGATGGTGCAGTGAGCTAAAAAACGGTGATGAATCAAGCCCTGATCTTTGGACTGGGTAAGAGTGGTCTGCTTAATTCAGCAACTCTGTTCATCACCACCCCCTTTTCTGAATCATTTTGTCCACCATATGCGTGGAAGGGTATACTCAGATGTGAGTCCCTTGCTCATTGCACCATCAGGATTCAAGCAAGCCGGGCCGACGACGCCTGAAATGGCAGAAACCGGTCCCCGGAAGCTTGTTTCCTTCCCAGTATAAGAATTGGCTTGGTAGTTTGATTTGCCCTGTTCCCATCATGCACTGGGACAGGAACAGACTAATTTGCATATGGCCAAGTTCTGAGCTGGGATGGTGCAGTGAGCTAAAAAACGGTGATGGATCAAGCCCTGATCTTTGGACTGGGTAAGAGTGGTCTGCTTAATTCAGGCACTCTGTTCATCACCACCCCCTTTTCTGAATCATTTTGTCCACCACATGCGTGGAAGGGTATACTCAGATGTGAGTCCCTTGCTCATTGCACCATCAGGATTCAAGCAAGCCGGGCCGACGACGCCTGAAATGGCAGAAACCGGTCCCCGGAAGCTTGTTTCCTTCCCAGTATAAGAATTGGCTTGGTAGTTTGGTTTGCCCTGTTCCCATCATGCACTGGGACAGGAACAGACTAATTTGCATATGGCCAAGTTCTGAGCTGGGATAGTGCAGTGAGCTAAAAAATGGTGATGGATCAAGCCCTGATCTTTGGACTGGGTAAGAGTGGTCTGCTTAATTCAGGCACTCTGTTCATCACCACCCCCTTTTCTGAATCATTTTGTCCACCATATGCGTGGAAGGGTATACTCAGATGTGAGTCCCTTGCTCATTGCACCATCAGGATTCAAGCAAGCCGGGCCGACGACGCCTGAAATGGCAGAAACCGGTCCCCGGAAGCTTGTTTCCTTCCCAGTATAAGAATTGGCTTGGTAGTTTGGTTTGCCCTGTTCCCATCATGCACTGGGACAGGAACAGACTAATTTGCATATGGCCAAGTTCTGAGCTGGGATGGTGCAGTGAGCTAAAAAACGGTGATGGATCAAGCCCTGATCTTTGGACTGGGTAAGAGTGGTCTGCTTAATTCAGGCACTCTGTTCATTACCACCCCCTTTTCTCAATCATTTTGTCCACCATATGCGTGGAAGGGTATACTCCGATGTGAGTCCCTTGCTCATTGCACCATCAGGATTCAAGCAAGCCGGGCCGACGACGCCTGAAATGGCAGAAACCGGTCCCCGGAAGCTTGTTTCCTTCCCAGTATAAGAATTGGCTTGGTAGTTTGGTTTGCCCTGTTCCCATCATGCACTGGGACAGGAACAGACTAATTTGCATATGGCCAAGTTCTGAGCTGGGATGGTGCAGTGAGCTAAAAAACGGTGATGGATCAAGCCCTGATCTTTGGACTGGGTAAGAGTGGTCTGCTTAATTCAGGCACTCTGTTCATCACCACCCCCTTTTCTGAATCATTTTGTCCACCATATGCGTGGAAGGGTATACTCAGATGTGAGTCCCTTGCTCATTGCACCATCAGGATTCAAGCAAGCCGGGCCGACGACGCCTGAAATGGCAGAAACCGGTCCCCGGCAGCTTGTTTCCTTCCCAGTATAAGAATTGGCTTGGTAGTTTGGTTTGCCCTGTTCCCATCATGCACTGGGACAGGAACAGACTAATTTGCATATGGCCAAGTTCTGAGCTGGGATGGTGCAGTGAGCTAAAAAACGGTGATGGATCAAGCCCTGATCTTTGGACTGGGTAAGAGTGGTCTGCTTAATTCAGCAACTCTGTTCATCACCACCCCCTTTTCTGAATCATTTTGTCCACCATATGCGTGGAAGGGTATACTCAGATGTGAGTCCCTTGCTCATTGCACCATCAGGATTCAAGCAAGCCGGGCCGACGACGCCTGAAATGGCAGAAACCGGTCCCCGGAAGCTTGTTTCCTTCCCAGTATAAGAATTGGCTTGGTAGTTTGATTTGCCCTGTTCCCATCATGCACTGGGACAGGAACAGACTAATTTGCATATGGCCAAGTTCTGAGCTGGGATGGTGCAGTGAGCTAAAAAACGGTGATGGATCAAGCCCTGATCTTTGGACTGGGTAAGAGTGGTCTGCTTAATTCAGGCACTCTGTTCATCACCACCCCCTTTTCTGAATCATTTTGTCCACCACATGCGTGGAAGGGTATATTCAGATGTGAGTCCCTTGCTCATTGCACCATCAGGATTCAAGCAAGCCGGGCCGACGACGCCTGAAATGGCAGAAACCGGTCCCCGGAAGCTTGTTTCCTTCCCAGTATAAGAATTGGCTTGGTAGTTTGGTTTGCCCTGTTCCGATCATGCACTGGGACAGGAACAGACTAATTTGCATATGGCCAAGTTCTGAGCTGGGATGGTGCAGTGAGCTAAAAAACGGTGATGGATCAAGCCCTGATCTTTGGACTGGGTAAGAGTGGTCTGCCTAATTCAGGCACTCTGTTCATCACCACCCCCTTTTCTGAATCATTTTGTCCACCATATGCGTGGAAGGGTATACTCAGATGTGAGTCCCTTGCTCATTGCACCATCAGGATTCAAGCAAGCCGGGCCGACGATGCCTGAAATGGCAGAAACCGGTCCCCGGAAGCTTGTTTCCTTCCCAGTATAAGAATTGGCTTGGTAGTTTGGTTTGCCCTGTTCCCATCATGCACTGGGACAGGAACAGACTAATTTGCATATGGCCAAGTTCTGAGCTGGGATGGTGCAGTGAGCTAAAAAACGGTGATGGATCAAGCCCTGATCTTTGGACTGGGTAAGAGTGGTCTGCTTAATTCAGGCACTCTGTTCATCACCACCCCCTTTTCTCAATCATTTTGTCCACCATATGCGTGGAAGGGTATACTCAGATGTGAGTCCCTTGCTCATTGCACCATCAGGATTCAAGCAAGCCGGGCCGACGATGCCTGAAATGGCAGAAACCGGTCCCCGGAAGCTTGTTTCCTTCCCAGTATAAGAATTGGCTTGGTAGTTTGGTTTGCCCTGTTCCCATCATGCACTGGGACAGGAACAGACTAATTTGCATATAGCCAAGTTCTGAGCTAAAAAACGGGGATGGATCAAGCCCTGATCTTTGGACTGGGTAAGAGTGGTCTGCTTAATTCAGGCACTCTGTTCATCACCACCCCCTTTTCTGAATCACCTTGTAAAAGAGTAGAATGCTGTTACTCGCAGTGAAGCCAGATGATGGACAGATAGATAGTGATAACGTTAATAAAAACAAAAGGTCTTGGCTAACGCTAGACCTAGTTAGGGGCCCCTTTCTTAAAGAAAGTCACAGAAGTGAGCCTATGGTATATATTCTTGCATTAGTGCAGATTTACAGCTTTCATAATTTTTCAAGAATTTACAGAAGTAGGCCAGGAAATGGCACGCCTAGAAAATATTTGAAATATGCACTTTAGCACGAGCAAATATATATGTGTATATTTTTTCAAGTGACAATCTGCTGATTGTTTACAAGATCACTTTTCCTCCAGCCCCTTTATTCCCAAACCTGGAAGAATTTTTACTTCTGCCCTTGTCGGGAGTACATTTCCAACTTTCCTCAGTAAGCAAATGATTTGGGAAGAAGTGGAGAAAACCCCTAAAACATGCACGTTAGTAGGTTTGCACAAGTTTCAAAGGGCATTCCAACACTGAAACTATTGTTTACTGCTACCGCCAGCCCCAGTATGAAGATGTATGGAAAGGTGGCAAAATCAGTGAATTGCTAGTATTCAAACCATATTATAGTATGATGCCTGGCATAATCCAACAGGCTACTTTCAGAGTTCTCATATAATGAGATTGCTGCCATAATTAGTCGTCACACTATGTGGCACCAAAAGGTCACGTGAATTTTTTTACAGGACAAGTAGATTTATAAAGCAACCTGTCACATGGACAAGTAGATATTTTATTAAATACACACCCCATACCTTATAATTATTTAGACATGCAACCCATTATCCTGGGTGCTGCAACATTCACTATTCTTTAACATGGAAGCGTTGACACTAATATGCACATTATAGCACTGCTTTGTGAAGTATTTATTCAAAGTGTTCTTTTTATGCAACTGACCGTCTGAATTCACATGTCTGGAAATGCTTTGAGGTCAGGTTTTGCTACATAGCATGAATTTAAATATCACACTATTGAAATATTAATAATATATGCTAGTGCATTTGGACTGTTTGATTTAAGCTACTTTCTCTGCCTTCATGTTTATAAAACCATCACCAGTATCTTTTGAAAGTTATATTAAACCCCTCTCCAAGCATCTACCAATAGACCACAAATTCCCTCTGTTATATTATGCTTATATATGTATGTGTGACTTTAAATTCTGTTGCCATGTTAGGAATGTTGAAGGCCAACTATCCCCCATCCACCCCAGCTGCCACACACACACAATATATAAAGTTTGTCTTTTCTCTGAGTGCAAAATTATTTTTTTTGTTTTTTGGATATGCACAGATGTCCAAGGCTACATAAAAGCAACATTCCAATTATAATCATGAAAAGAACATTTCCTCCATTCACATTTTGAGGAAAACCTGCAACATGAGCTTGGAAGTAGCAATGTGCCAATGCAAGCCAGGCATGGGTGTCTAAAGTAAAACTTAAAGTCATTTCTGCACTTTAAAATCCAACTTTCCGCTATGTACGAGCTGCATTTCCTTGCCCTCTGGCAAAAAACAAACTACCAGTGTATGTTGTGTTGAAGACTGTACCTCTTTGTGTTTCTGCTCCGTGGAGGCTCTAATGGAGGTCAGCTCCTGTTCCCGCAGTTCCAAGCTGGTGACCAGGGCATGAGTCTGCAATTCCCACTCTGTTTTCTTGTGGGTCACCATGATGTCGATCTGCCTCAACAGCTCCTGAAGCTCTGCCTCACACGAGGACAAGAAACCCCTGCAGAATGTAAATAGATCTACAATTAGAGGCTCTATAGACAGATGCATACACTACATTTTTTTACATTACTGGCTCTTAAAACTGTTTTACAGTTGATTTTGTATTAAGTCTAGATATCTTAGGAATAACGGGAAAAAAAAACCTTCATCTTTATTTTAAAATGCTTACCATTGTTATCCCTTCTTAACAAACCACCTAGCCATCCATCTCTGCTGTTGTGTTGTTTATTACTTATGTAGGCTCGTGCTGGGTTCCACTCCCTTAAGTATTCTGTGTTTCAATTGTTATTGGAACGGGAATGTTTGAATGTGACAGTTATCGGGCAATTACCCTCTGGAGCAGGTGTCCCTCCGGGGCTACAATAAAAAAAAATATGAAGTTACCTTTGCTGCAGGCCTCTACAAATCTGTCGAGGAGGAGGATCCCCACATGATAGGAACCCAATGCAACCTTTTCTGCAGCTTCTGTTTATGCTGAAGGATTGTCTTCTCCTGAACCTGTTGTTTGTCATGACAACCACTCCTTCTCCATGATTGCTGCTGGGTTCCAGAGGCTGTGGAGTTGTCTGTGCGTGCTTCCGCTTCATCTCCATTGCGCCAGTGTTGGTGACTGCACTTATAACTTGTTTTTGCCTCGCTGTCCAATTAAAGTAGTGCTGCGTAGCATCGACTCCATTCTTCCGCAAAAACTTAATTTAATTGTTGTTGTTTTACAAAATTCACAATTTAGCCTCAACATTCTTAGAGTCCAATTGTAATATGTGCAGCACAAACTTTTTCCCTAACTCCTCTTTCCGTCATGCCTGTGAAGTGGGGACCATCTATACTTCATTAACCTCATTGATAAGATTGATGATGATGATGATGTTTCACAAGATAAGAAAAAGAAAATCCTTTTGCAATCCCTTAGGTACGGATTGTCTCAAAACTTAACATCACAAGGAAAAGATGATAAAAAATGAAGGAGATGTATTTTCACAGGCCCTATTATATCTGGATGGGTACTGAGAACAGCTATTAATAAACATAATTTTTTTCACAGAAAACAAGAGCAGGGTGAAAACTGATGATTATGCTTCAGCTCTTAAAAAAGTAGTCCTTAGTTGTAGATTCAGAGCTGCACCTAAAAAAAAAATTTGGCAGTTCAGGAAAGATGATGGGTTCTTGGAAACTCATCCTGAAGGATATTATAGCAGTTGTCCGTAAGGCTGAAGTCTTGAGTAATTGCACTAACACCATTGCTTCTGAGATAAATAGTAGCAATAAGGAAAAAGTAAGTAAGTAAATAAGTGAGGAAGGTGAGGCACAAGAAAGATAACCATAGGGAGGATGCAAGGAAATAAATTGACCCTAAACAAGCTACGGATTATAAAAAAAAAACTAAAAACTGATGTATTGATAATGGTGGAAAAAATGTTTTAGATGTGGGAGTAACGATCGCCTGACTTATTGTAAAAGATGCCCTTTTGTAAACCAAAAGTGTTTCTTTTGCGGTATTAAAGGTCACTTTGCTGGAATTTGCAAAGCTAAGCAAAATATAGTCAAGGTTGTGTACGTTTGTGAAACACCTTTGGACTCAGGGAAAGAAGAGTACCGATTCGGATGTGAAAAATGACTCCATTTTTAGTATAGGAAATGACAACATGTGTAAACTCAGTACCAAGTGTAGAAACAAACCAGTATTTAAAATCAAACTGGTGGGGTAGAGATGCTTATTGTAGCTGATTCAGGAGCTCCATATACCATCATTGATGGTGATACTTGGGAGAAAAAATGTATAGGAATATTTGGGGCAGAATTATAGCCTGAGACCTGAGAGTTTCAATGGGGATCCCATACCCATGGTGGGGTTTCGCAGGGTTTCATCTGAATTTAAGAATAGGAAGACATTTGGCAAACTATATGTAGCCAAAGAAGGCCCATTTGTACTGAGCTGGATTCAAAGAGCATTAGACATCATTCTTAACCCCCATAGTCCAGAGCAAGTAATGGTTTTGAACGAAAGAGATCTAGAAGGGAAAGTTTTAATATCTGAGTTTCTTAGTGTATTTTCTGGGAAAATAGGGAGTTTTAAATGGTTTGCTCATAAGTTTGTGCTCAAGAAAGGGGAAATGCCCAAAGTGCATAAAGCTAGGAATGTACCCATAATTGAGAGGGAAGAGGTAAACATGGAAATTGAAAACCTGCTCTAATATTGTATAATTAAAACCAATTGAAGGTGCTGAATGGTTGGCACTATTGGCGGTGGCTAGACAGGCGAATGGAAAAATAAAGTTATGTTTTGACTTGAGAGATTTAAAGAAAAATATTGTCGTAGAACCGTTTAAATTACCCAAGAATAATTAAATGCCCGCCTTGATGTAGGGAATGCAGTGGATTTCCTCTATCGACTTGTCGTCAGCATATCCAGGTCCGTTCACATCCAGAAAGTAAGAAACCCACAGCTCTTAGGACTCCCCAAGGTTATTTTCAGTATGTATGGAAGCCTTTTGGACTTGCGTCAGCTGCCGCTGTTTTCCAAAAGCTGATGCATTCTTTGTTTCCTTACACATGATAGGGGAATCTTCTTCAAGGATGATATCTTAATCATGGGACAAGATAAAGATATCCATGATAAACACCTCAGGGACGTTTTGAGCACTTTGGAAGAGAAGGGGTTAATCATGGAGTGTTATAAATGTAAATTTGCCATGCAGAAATTAAAGTACCTTGGTCATGAAGTAAGTTGCAAGGGGATCAAACCTAAACCTGAGTTATTACAAGTAATATAGGAAGCTCCTTCATGAGAAAGAAAGGATGGGTTAAGATCTTTATTAGAATTATTGGAATTTTACTAACAATTTGTTGGAACTTATGCAGAGGAAATGTACTCTGTGAGACAATTACTAACAGCCTAATGTAAATTTGAATGGTCGAACAAATGTCAACAAGAGCTGTTAAGGATAAAAAATGAATTGTGCAATGCCAACCCCATTCAAGGATTTAATTCTTCACTGCAAACCACTCTAACCACTGATGTCAGTTGCAATGGGTTAGGTGCAGTGTTGATCCAGAGGAATAAGGATGGGAAGGAACTGACAGTGGAATTTGCTTTGAGGACATTAACACTTAGAAAAGTAAACATTGGCAGTAGTATAGGGCCTAGAATATTTCAAGCAATTTGTAAGGCGAGTCCACGTCGTTGTTAGGTGTAATCGCAAACCTTTATCCCATTTGTTAACTACAAAGTGGCTGTTAAATGCCAATCCTCGATTTGCAAATTGTCAGCGAAACTACTGTATTTTGACTATACTGTGCAGTATATGTCTGGTATCAAAAACAGAGTTGCAGATTGAGTAGGTTGTCACTACTGGAAGAGAAATGTGTTGGGGAAGCTTGGGAGGACTTCAGTGTGGCATGGCTTAGAAAAGAAATTGAGAAAATCATTTCAATAGATGAATATGGCTTTGGTATAAGGAAGATGAACAAGTGATCAGTGTGAGGAGGCAAGTATAGAATGGTTGGCCTCATAATTCACAGTTACATTTGAGTACCAGGAAGTTCTAGGAAGTAAGATGTGAACTTTCACTGGAGAGCGGTAAGAAATGTAGAGGATCAAGAATGGTTCCTCCAGTATGTTTGAGAAAAATTATTTTAGCATTGTGTCATGAGGGGCTTCCGGGTAACCTGAAGTGTTAAAATAGAGTGAAATAATTTTTTGGGGGGTTGGATAAAGAAGCAGAGGTCCTTGTTATTATGTGTAACGACTGTGACGAGGCCAATAAGTCACAAGTAACCTTGAAACCACCATTTATTCTAGTTAAATGGCCTAATATGGCTTTGGAAGTGGTGGGGATTGATAGAAAGAGCCGATCTGAGTTGGATGATCAGAAGCAAGGCTGAGTGGTCACCTGAGTTGGTAAAAAGTAATATGAATGCGCAACTGAAAGTACAAGTAATTGAATCGTGAAAGTAGGGGTGGCCAAGTTGAGGGTAGGTGACTGGGTACATGTGGAAAACCTGGTAAGGTGTGCAAAGAAGCGGGTGATTTCTGAATTCCTGAGGTTTTTTTTGTTTTGTTTTTCAAAGAGTTTTATATAGCATGAACTAGACCCGAAGATTTCCGGTATCAGAGTGCTTTACATGAGACCCAGTTTCGTTACAGATGGACACATTCATATTTTTTTGGGCAGGCACTGGGAGATTAAGTGATTTGCCCAGAATCCCAGGATGTTGAGCGTCGTTGCCAAGACTCGAACACGATTCCCCAGCTTCACGGTCGACCGCTCTAGCCGTTAGGTTACATCCTCCTTCCTATCATCTCTACTTCTCTCTTCATGTAGAAGTTTTCACTAATTCTGCATGGCTGTAGAAAGAAAGGGTGTGGAATTTGAGTAACATGGCGCCGTCTAAGAAAGTAATAAAGATGTGTAGATTGGGCACACCAATTTTATAATGATGTATTCTGAACTAGGAAACGATCTGTGTGCTGCACTTTCAAGTGGCTGTGTAGCACAAAATGTATGTGAGCGAAGGCCAAGTTCGAGCGGGCACTTTGGATAAAGATGTGCACAACTTTCAAACAATATATCAACAGTTTTGACAATATTTTGTAACACGATTATTGTTTAATGCACCACTTCAATTTCAACCAGTGATAAACATTTTTTCCCTGTGTGCTCTTTGCATCAGTGAGCACAAATCAAATACAAATGACGCACAAATTATATATTCAAAACATTCTAATGATACAGCAGGTTCATGAATTCTGAAAAACACAGTCAAAATGTGTGCCCAGTGCATTTCGGGACCCAAGTTCCTTTGTTAGGGGCAAATTGCTCATACTCTAATGTATACCTGCTAGCCGTCACGATCAGAGTATATAATCCATTGCCACCATGTTCATGGGGAAGTTAACTAATTTCTATGTTCCAACCGAAAACCTGCGCTGTTAGATTTAAACGTGCTGGAGCTTTCTAGTGGGGTTTGAGTCGCTCGAAGGCATGTAAGAACCGTCATGCTGTTTTGAGAAGAGAGAATCAAATTGATACAAATTTCACATGGTTGATGAAGAAAAATGTTGAGATGGAGCAGAGAGTCAACCTCAACCATGTGGCAATGCTGAGCAATTTCACATCAGCTTCAACCATGTGACAATGTACGGGGTGGGGGGATGGGGTGTTGATGCTGTTCAACAACCTAAACAAGGTACCAGCTAATAATTCCAGTGATACACATAGGAGTACATTTTGACGTGTCATTGTGAAGCCTTCTCGCTTTAATGACTTTGTTATCTCATGATGATTGGTATTATGAGTAGCGAGTAGTACAACTAGTTTTTATTATTGTAATGTTGTTTATGTGTGAAGTTAATTCATTTTATTAGAATGGAAAATGGGTTGTGTTCTATATTACTGAAGTATCTTCATTAATAAGTCCAGAATACAAGGTGGTTCATAAAATGAAGTTTAATCCAGGAATAAAAGATCCCATCCACATGCAAGGCATAACAAACATCAACTGACTTACATTAGAACTTTCCTATGTCAACTACATGCTTGATATAGCTAATGACATCTATAACATTCTATTAAAGGTACAGAGTGCTAAATATCACACATCTCCTTCCCTCAAAACACAAAACAAAAAAAAACAAAAATAAAGAGTAATGCATACAGTATTAAAGCTATACAAAATCAGTAAGGTAACTAGGCCTTTTTGACACTCTTGTAGAAGACCTAACATTTGTAAAATCAATCCCTTTATGATTTTGTAAATCTACACTTTTCTTGTCCTTGGCAACAATCTTCTCCTCACCTTGCAATTCCTTCCTAACAATCACTACTCTATTTAAATTCCATATACGATGATCCTGTGTCTGAACAGCATTGTTGAAGATTTTAATTACTTTGATTGGCCTCATGAACTTTGTTTCTGAACTACCCACCATGCCATGACGTCTGATCATGACCATATCACCAACCCGCACAACTGTTTTCTTGACACTTTTTTTAACATCAAAATATGCCTTTCTACGCTCAGCTTTATCCTTCTCTTTCTTTATAACTTCTTCTTTGTTGCACACACATTCTCTGCCCTTCAACACTTCATATTTATTAACCCAGAAAGGTTCAACAGGTGTATTAGGAATTCTCCCACGAAACAACAAAAATTGAGTCTTCCCAGTCGTTGAATGAGGTGTATAACGATATTCTTCTACTTTTGTTAATACATTTTTTTCCAATCAGATGACATGTTCTTAGCTAAACAAATGGTGTCCTTAATCACTTTATTAAATCTCTCAACCATACCATTGGCCTTTTATTTTCCAATTAACATCCACGCGATGGCAGCATTGTTCCACCTGGCTGGCTGCACGCGTTCTCCTCACGCTACTCGTTAACACTGGTTTACTTTCAATCGTTAAGCCCAGCATACAATTTCCTCGCGCACCAAATGAACTAGTTAACTTGCTAATCCTTATGAGCAAAATAGCAGAATGGGAGCCGTTTAACTTCACATGCGTTGAATATAAAGCAGACGATGACAATATTCACGCTCTATATAACGAAGAAATTCAATTGAAAGAACACAATGCAGTCTATGAAACATTTAACTGCTTGCGCTGCACAATCTAATCAGGTGAAATCTTCGTTTAATCTTGAAAATACAGTAGATAATGTCAATCCTCTCAACATGCGATGACAGCTTCCAAGATGTTAAATTATTAGCGCAGAGCGATGTAATCAGCTTAAATCTTCGAGCTCGAGTGCTAGAGCTATTTTTATAATCAAATGCTTAACTATTGAACTTTAACACACAGCACACATAAATAGATGTCAATAGATTACAGCTCATAGTTAAATTAAGACGCTTGGGATACAACCCATAACTGAAAAATATTTTGAGCCTGAATATGGAGTAAGAAACAGTTTTTACTCACAACAGATGATATAGACAATTTCCTTGATGTTTGATAAATTGAGAATGATGAATGATGATAGTATAAAAATGCTGCTTGCCAGTTAAGTGAGGATTAGTTCTTCTCCATCACAAAAAAGTTATGTTGAGATCTTTATATGAAGATAAATTCAAATATTCCTTCCAAGAGTTTCCAATGCCGACTACGCCAGTGAAGTATCTGCATTAATAAGTCCAGAATACAAGGTGGTTCATAAAATGAAGTTTAATCCAGGAATAAAAGATCCCATCCACATGCAAGGCATAACAAACATCAACTGACTTACATTAGAACTTTCCTATGTCAACTACATGCTTGACATAGCTAATGACATCTATAACATTCTATTAAAAGTACAGAGTGCTAAATATCACAATTACTCATGTAGGCTTGTTCTGGGTTCCGCTCACACGAGTATTCTATGTTTGAGATGCTATTGGAATGGGAGCTATCAGGCATTTACCTCTGAGCAGCTGCAACTCTACAGGTCTACAATATTTTTTATTTATTTATTTATTTATTTATTTATTTATAAAGCGCTAACAATTATCCTGGGTAGGATATCACGGCGCTGAGGTTTGGTGCTGAGAGGTACGATAACCGCACTGATTACTAATTACTCTAGTTTAGGGAAGAGTAGTGTCTTTAATTGTTTCCTAAATGATAGGAGACAGTCTGTCAGTCTGAGACTGGAAGGTAGTTCATTCCATTTGGTTGCAGCTAGATGAGAGAAAGCCCGCTCTCCCATCCTAACAGTCTTCACGCGGGTAGTGTTTGCTCTTCCTAAAGTTCTGGAACGAAGGTTCCTTGATGGTCTATGGAATTTGACTTTATTGTGTAGAATAGTAGGGCCTGTATTGTAAAGTACCTTGTGTGTGATACACAGTAGTTTGAAGTTGGCTCTTTGTCGCATTGGGAGCCAATGTAGCTCTCGCAGGCAACTTTTTGCCGAATCATATCTCTTCCTATTGCATACAGCCTTTGCCGCGGCATTTTGCACTATCTGCAGTTTGGAGAAGAGATAGTCTGTCATTCCAACAAACAGAGTTGCCGTAGTCCAGTCTGCTTATCAGCAGCGACTGGATCAGGGTCTTCCTACACTCAGTCGGAATCCAGGGGAAGACTCGTCTGAGCATTTTCAATAATGCAAAGCCTCTGCCACAGACAGTGGAGACATGTGATTTCATGGACAGAGCACTGTCCAATACCACACCCAAGTTTTTCGCTTTTATGGTGGGATTTGGGGGCAAGCCCAGGTTACTTGGCCACCAGCTGTTGTCCCAGAGCTGGGGATTTTTGCCAAACAGGAGGATTTCTGACTTGTCTGCATTTAATCTCAGACAGTGCTCTTGCATCCAATTGGCCAGTTGAGTCAGGCAGTTTAGTAGTCGAGTTTTAGGATCATCTTTCTCATCAATGGTGACCATCAGCTGGGTGTCGTCAGCATAAGAACACATTTCAACACCCCACTTTCTTCCAATGGCTGCCAATGAGGAAACAAATACATTAAACAAGGTTGGGCTTAATGAAGAACCCTGAGGAACCCCATATTTAATGTTTCGCGGGGGAGAAATAAAATCACCCAGACACACTGATTGTGTTTGATCCGCCAAAAAGGATTGTAGCCATCCCAATGCCTTGTCTCGAATACCTTTCGCTTCCAGGGCTTTCAGTAGTTGGTCATGTGGTACGGTATCAAAAGCCGCTGATAAATCCAAGAGTATCAGGACGACTGTCTTACCATGATTCACCTGGGCCCTGATAGTATCCGTCACCGCCAAAAGTGTTGTTTCAGTACTGTTGTTCGCCCTGAAACCTGTCTGAGAGACATCCAACAGTTCATTGGCTTCCAAATAAGTGGATAGCCGTCTATTGACCAGTTTCTCCAGCACTTTTGAGAGGTAAGGTAACTGGGATATTGGTCGATAGTTGGCAGGGTTGTTTACATCTAATCCTGCCTTTTTTACTAGTGGGGTGACTAGGGCCTGCTTCCAAGATCTTGGAAATGTAGCGGAGCATAAGGCATAAGCACAATAAACTCTTTTTCTGAAGTTATCTTTGGTGCACGTCTTTACACCTGCAATAAATATATGTTTTGCTCCAACTTTCCCCCTAAACAGTACCATAATTTGTTAATAAGATCATATTTTACTTTAAAAAGCATGCATTTTGTTCTCCACCTCCAGTGCAGCGTAGCCACTGCCCAGCTGACAGCTGCTGACAGAAACCTCTGAGCAGTGGTGACGGTATTTAGTACAATGATCTTCAGACTATGCTGACTGACGGGATGTAACCATATTGGAAACTGACCGTGGACAATGTTGCAGTGAGGCATTGCACATTTGCAGTGGCTTGGACTCTAGGTGGTACACATATATACACTGGAATCACATATTTGGAATTGAGAGGCACAAATGACCTTAAAAAATGGTTGACAGTGTGCTGTCTCAAGACTCCAGGCTACGGTTGCCATGTTTGCTTGATACAATATTCATAGTTGAATCTCTCCACAAAATAAAGTGGCATGCTTGGTGCAAACTTGTTTTTTCCCCCAAACATAGGTGCATAATCCCCACATTTGTTATGTGTTTTACGCGGTACTTGTTCCGAGGCTTGCAATTTAGCCGGACTCTTAATAAGAGCTGTAACACTTAATCTATGGCTCGATTCCAATATTTGTACAGTCATAGTAGACAGTTATTTTGCATCCAATAAAGTAAATCCACTAGCTGCCTTAAGTACTGGACGTGCCAAATCCACACACTCAAAGTTTAAACCCTCAGAATGTGGGGTTAATACATTAGTTATGAATGCTTTTCCCACATTCCGACAAACACAAACTAAAAATTTGCACTGGATGCACAATTTCAGACAGCTTTCATCAGGCAAGAATCTGCGGCTTTAGTCAAAATTGGGATGCACATGTAAGCTAGTGAGGGGATGGAATGATCCCCTAAGTGAAGATTATATTATTCATCCTAGAACTAAAGTCTGTATTCAAGCCAAGATTCAAACCTGTGTCCTTCAGATTGCCCTACCTTTACACAAGAAGGAACACTGAAAACTGATGTAACATGCCAGCTTTGTCTGTTGGAAAAGTGTGCCTTCTGTAAAATGGGTTATGTGGTGGTTTCCAGTGCTGTGTGTGGTGGTGGATAATGGTGAGTGGTGGTGCATGTGGTGGTATATGCCTCGTTTGAATAATATCAGGCCACATCATAATTCTGGAGACTGTTTTTGGAATTTCAGATTTGTGATGTTAACACACAAATACGGCAAAAGGGGGGATGAGATGCAAAATCTGTGTTTGCACATTTTTCCAGCATTTATTGGTGCAAATGTAGAAGTAGGTTTTTGCTGGTGTCAAAGGGAACAGATTTCCGATGCAGTAAAGTAATGTTAACCTGATTTTTAGGCACTGCCTGCATGAGCATGCGCTAGCATGTGCCCTCTCGCTTTCTAGACTCTTGTATTCCATAGTGGGCTGGCTGGTAACCTGCTGTTTGCTTGTAGCATTGGCACTCTTATTTTCTGCCTTTTAGTTAGACAGTTGTTTGCCATGCGTCACTTCCTTTTTTGTCAGTGGCGCATGGACCAAGCACAGATTAATTAAACTTAATCAATGTCCCTACGCTGCTGGCATTGTGATTCAGGTACTATTTCTTTGGTTAAAAAAAAAACAACAAAAAACGCAATGGCTCGGTTCACACTGGCTGTGTCAAAGCGTTTTACTTTATTTTTACGTTCCCCCAACGGTTTCTTAAACCCCTACCCACCCTCATCTTGTTTCTCCCTCTTGAGCTTCTCCTTACCCACCTGTGTTCCCCCCCCCCCCCAAGGATGAGGTTAGAGTGTGTTTAAATAGGAAGCTGCATGACAAAGCGCCTGGAAACCAGCACAGGTCAGGCAGGATATCTCAGGAAGCATTTACAAACTGTATTTGAGCAGCACGTGTCACTTACACAGGCTTCCTCAATGCTGGAGCTTATCTCTCTGGTGAAAAGGACCGCAGCAACTGCCCCATTTTCTGGCCACTGCTTGTTGCTATTTACAAATATGATCATGGCCCATTCGTAATCTAGACACGGTTGGAAAACATTTTCTCTGTGGGAAAACAAATATTGAGCAAGTGCAATTGTGTTAAACATTTGCAAATATTTAAGCTTTTGAATATTCGTTAAAAGTTGCAACTTTTCCTAAGAGCCCCAATGGCAATGCTGGTAAATTTTTAAAAAATAGTAATTTTTCTCCTTTGCAAAGTTGTAAAAAAAAAAATCATATTTTAAATTTCTATTAATATAGATGAGGGACGCTTCTACTTTCATATATTCTGGTTGAAATGCTTGTCGTTTCATTTGTTTAATTCAATTAGATTTCCATACACACGGATTACCAATGTAGGTTGTGTTTTATGTTATCCATGGGAAAAAGGCTTGAAAAATGGAGTAGCGACAGAGTAACTAGCACCGTTTTTCCAACAAGGATCATTGCAGTCCCAGCAGCAACATACCATTGCTGGATTCGTCACTGTCAAAGACGCTTTGATTGCAGGCCTCACGTGGGCTAGTTTTACTGTCTATATTACTTATTATTTCTAACAATCCAACAAAATGTATCCTATCATCCCAGTAAACTGTCTCCTTATCATACAATTTTCCCACGCAAAGATTTTCATTCCCCTGCGGTGCTGTCATGTCTCCCCGGGCCAATGGTTCCTTTAAGAAGGCCCATTACTTGTACTAAGAAAAAATGCATGCAGTTCCATAGGTGCAAAACACTTGTACAGCATGTCTTTACAAGTTCAGAGCTGGCCCGTTTTAACAAATGTGGGGCACTTTTTGGGCTGTTTAATTTCGCTAATGGGGATCACTATTATTTTGGCATTGTGTTAAAATACATGATCTCCAAAAAAGGGAGAGTTACCCTTGTAAACCAAAGAGTCAGGGTTATAGTGTCAAACAACAAAAATTATTTCCCTCTTGTACTTATTTCCGTATTAAATCATTATTCATCAAATAAAACACTCCTTTTGTAAATACAGTTCTAACGTCTAAATCAGTATAAAGTCACTTTCTGTTTCACTATAGTTAAATAACGATGCTGTTTATTACACCTAATAAAAAGACATCATGTTACAAAGGTTGACCTACAGCTATCTAAGATAACTAAAGCGTAATAGATTGCATCACACAATTTTAATATAGGTAAGAGAACTTGTTCATTAAAGTTTTTCCTGAGAAGTACCTCTTTCCCTATTTTTAACCTCACACCTTCATACCTCAAAACAAATCTACTCCTTAAGCCCCCATACCCGCAGTTCACCAAAAGGTGGACAAGAAGATCTCAGGCAAAGAGCCGCTATTGAGGGTGCCCATCGGGCATGGCAGCACCGCCCGAGAAGGAGCAAACGTCCTATGTTGAAGCATGACACCTATCCAGGTATGTGGGGGCGTTTGATTATTGCAGGGTTACACCCACCGCATACCCTACAGAATAGTTGTTGACCCACAAAGGCACTCTTTCTTCTTTAGGAACTGCACACCCCACATACATTTATTAAGATTATTTGGAGCACACAGCTAGACCTTGATGCACTTTAAGTCCCTCTCTTTGTTAGACATAACTTCTTTGGTGGCACATTATATCTGGCAGAGAAGAACAACTAAACTATTCAAAGATCACATCATGCATACATACTTAAGGCCCCCTTAATGACAGACAGCAGATTATAATGATGAAGTTGTGCAACTATGACCATAAACAGGAAGTTCTCATGGCTGTGGATAAGATCAGGTATCCAGGACTATTTATGGGTAGGAGGATACAGTCTACAGCGAAAGTATACATTCTTATTTTGAATTACTACGTATTATTTTCACAGTAATTTTTTAAGGACTGCATCACGATAAACTGTATAAATGTGCATCACCACAGAGAGACAGATCTACATCAGCGGATTTTACATTTTTCCAAACTGACGGACCAGGAGGCACAAAGTGCTTCAAAGGGAGCTCACAACTTTGCCCACCACAACCCTGGAGACAGCCTCACTGTCATGGAAACAAACACCCCCAATGTTAGCATTCCAATACAATTTGGTTGCTGGAACTGAAATGTAATGGGGATGGCAATCAGCAACTACTCTTCAAAAGACAAGTCGGATGGCTTGGTCAATGACTGACTGTAGGACTACTCAACATGCCGCATAACAAACAAAAGGTGGGAAAATAACTTCACACACCCAGACGTTTTTCTAGGACAGTAGGGGTAAGAGACAGAAAAGTTATTTCGCCTAGGAAATCCTCTATTCCCATTCTGAAAGAATATGTAGAAGTGTTTAATGCTGTGTTTAGCACTGGTAAAGTATGCTATTGAGATTGAAGTGATTAATAGCTGTTCACTATTTTTACTTAAGCATTAATAACAAAGGTTAATCTCTTCAAAGAGATTAACCTTATCATCATACATATGATGAAAAGAAAACATTAGTTGGACAAGACAATTAGAAAATCTTCTTAGAAACATACGGTAAAGTGCAAGTTGCCTCAATGATAAATAGAGAAATGTCCTATTACATACTTTAGAGTAGTTGCCATTGACTGGTAGGGATCAAAGTAAATGGTGCGCCTATGAAGGAGAGCAATTTTGGTTAATGATAGCGGTATCAAAAGTTGCATTAAAATGCTGCCATGGAAAGTGCTACGACTTACAAGACTAGCATTGCGTGAGTTTGTGATAAGTAGAGCGCTATACATTTTGAGGGACATAAATGAATAATTAACGATGTTGTTAAAAGATAGGGCAGACCCAAAGGTGATCTGGCCATTTCTGCTTAAAATAATTTAAAAAACTTAACAATAACCAGCCTGACGATTTCTCAGGAGTAACTTTGTAGACTGTATGATTTCTTTGAGGTAAAAGGAATACAGTTGAAAACTAACCCACTTATAATCCCAGTTTACCTCTAAATATATACATATATATATATATATATATATATATATATATATATATATATATATATATATATATATATATGGTTTAAAAAAAGTTTGTCATTTACATAATTCCGTCTTGGTTTGCCTGGTATACCCTGCTGCCTGGAGGTTTTAATAAAGCCTTTGTGTATGAAAGGCATGATAAGTACATTCATCATTGCTCCTGGTCTATGCATTTAATCCAATTTATAGCCCTATGTTTTACATAAACCTGTTGCTCGTCCTGGTAAACCCAATACAATGATTCCATTACGTGAATTTCTTTTTTTTTTTTTATTATTTTAATTCGGATAAACAATAACAATTGATTTTTACATCTGATGTGTAAGCAAAGTTGGCATAGCTAATTTAATAAACAAAACAGTGGTGTACATTTTACAGCTTTTGTTTATTCACTACTCAAGACTGATGGTCTTTTAATGGGAGTTTAAAGAAAACAATCTATTAAAGATGCCCTAAAAATCCCCACTGTCTCAAAGGCAGAATGACTGACAAACAAATGGATAAACAATTTCCTATGGTTGTCCTGTAGTGGCAACTGGAGTGGTATTTAGGTAATGCAAATACTTCTATATAGCTAAGCAGGATTTGTCAAGCATCAACCAATTGGTACGAACCCATTGGCTACAACAACAACAACAAAAAAACACTTCAAAGAATGATAAACATCTTCTGTATACTATGTGGACTACAGCCATGTATTTGAATGTGGACTCTATGAGCTAATTCTGGGGTCTTTCATTTATTGAACTGCACTGAAAACATGGATGCAGAGTCTAGGTGAGAGAGCTTAGCCTAAGTGTTGTTTATGATGGCACACTATTATCCTAGACACCTAGAAGACTCCAGAAGCTCATCCGTTCTCATGGATGATTTCTACTTGAACAAGTGTACTGCTAACTGATGCTAATAAAAAACAAATAAAACGCAAGGTACTTTCTTTTGCTAGGTGTAAGAAAATATAAATTGGCAAGAAATTCTGATTTACTTTCAATACTGTTCAGAGGGACATGACTTGGCACATAATCTGGATTGTTCCGAGTGGACATGGGGCAATGCTAATTTGCATAAGGTTAGCCTTTGCATGAAGTGGCACATAAATCAATAAGATACAATGGACTAGAATGTGACTTGAGTAATTATCAATGGTTGGGTTTGGTTCAAGCTTTTAATCTATCAGTTTTGTTTTGCTTTCCACAGAATGGACATCTAGCATTTCAATGACATCATACTCATTTCACTTTCACAATCAATCCAAAGAGCCACAATCCTGCCTATGCATAGAGCACACTTGCAGCCTCAAGTATTTTCAATGTAAGCCAAAGGTAGTGTTCTTATAGTGGCACTGGATTTCCCATCACAACAAAAGCAACGGGATGACAATGTAAGGGTTTCTTTGACATGTTGTGTATTTAACTCATGTACCTCAGATATTCAGCTGTAAAGACGCACACGTGGAAGCAGATCTTCAAGCTAGCTCAGCCACTAGTACCATGTTCAAAGCTTAAATACAGCGAGTTAAGTTCAAGCAGATAATCTATTGAAACCCATGGTTCTTCACTATCACTCACCCATTTTCCTCTCGTCGGCGAATGCCTTCCAGCAGGGCCTCCATCATATAAGTGTACTCTTCATTCAAAACGCGACAGCTGAAAACGAGAAAAGGAAAGAATTTTTATGTTTCTCAATACACATCCACAGTTAAACTAGAGGTGCAAAGTGCTCCCTCGAAATGAAAATAAAATGATTTCCACTACACAATGCGTTTTATGTGTTCACATTCTATCTTGCTTTCCAGTTGCTACATTTGAGCTAGACTCTCCACAGTGCAGTGATCTTGTACAATCCACTGTTGACACGTCATATGAAGAAACCATGAGCTTCCAAGCTAATTCCTCTCCAACTTTTGATTTGGAAATGCTAGCCAGTGCACAACAAGACTATTAATATTAGGGTGCTGATATAAACGCACAATCGTGTTATTTTAAGTTTTTAATGTCACTCTGTGGTTAAGATAGTGGATTAGGAATTTGTGAAGTGAATATCCCCAACATGATTAAACCATTTAAGGAAGGGAAACTGCTGATGATACTGTCAACAACTGACACTGTATGAATCCATGCTGCCCTTGTCAATTGAAGAAATGGTCTGGCCTACACTGAACCTAATACATTTCATAACAACAGAGTCAGCTTAAAAAGAAGCCAGGTTGAAACAACATCAATTATATTCTATCAAGGGACAGACAACTGTATCATTCAGTGTCTTTGTATCAAACCCTTTAAGTGTCAGAGGGGCCATCCATTGTGGGGGAAAACAGTTTCCTTTGCTTAGTCCTACATCTCTATCATCCTCAACAGGCAGTCTAGTACTGATTTGTTTAAGGGCGTCTGCGTGTGGTTTGAGCTGTATTGTGACAGTATACATAGGATGACCTCTTTAAGGGTCTCCCCTTTTCTGAAATGTTGGGCCAGTTGATGCTTAATCCTTAATAATGTTCATCCTAACTTCTCTACCTAGCTGATATACAGGTCAAATGTGTCCCTTTTCAGACACATATGATGGTCTGTAAAGATACAACAGGTTTTTATTTAGCCCTGAAGGGATCTGAGAAAACAGACCAAATACGCAAAATGTTGTTTTGATAAACAAAAAAAAAAGCCAGGCAACAAGGTGTGTTATTTATTTTCTTCCAAAATCTACTATTAACAACAGATTTGCTATGCAAAGCAGCTCTCTTCTCTGCTTTTTGAAAATGGTTAAGGAGAAATATGTTTAAGCGGTCACCACTGTTTTGCCTTACCATACGTGAGGGTCATTATGTGCAAATTTTGCATATTTTATTCTCTTGCAATATTTGGGTAAACTAGATAGGAAAACCATGTGTGAGCCTAGAAACAATACATTTGTGAAAACTGCAAGACATCCTGCCGCTAGCAATGGGTCAGTTATGTAAATTGGCAACGGTTTCGCCAAACAATCCTTGCATTCAATGGAGAAAATATTTTATCTGAACATTTTTAGATTGAGGGCTGATCTATACAAGCTTGACGGCTTATCTATGAAAGTAACATATCATTATATTGCCCAGACTCTTCTGGTGACAGAGGTGCAATATTAGTCACTCCAAAAACATGTAATATGTCAAGTGCAAAAAACGGAGTATCTGAACACAAAGCAAATAAAACATGGATATTGAGGAGAGGGTAAGCATTATCTATACCCATAATCCTCAGTTTAGGGATATATGTAATTCGTACAGCAAATAATTCTGGAATAGTCATAATGTCATGTGACTGTAAGCGAGGTTTTGCACAAAACAAACTTTAACGGACAACAGTAACTCAAAGGCTTTACAAATGCTGTATAATTTTCCATAAACAGTAACCTACATCAGGGGGTGACCATATCTTGCAGGGCAGGTATAGGACAAATTTACCAGGTGGAATATATTTGGCAAATTATCATTAGAGTTGCCTGCACCATTTGGACCATCGGCCAGCCAGCACCAAGAAACCCTACCAACCCCAAACATTTGTCAAAACTAGAGCGATTTGAGACGCCATAGCTTGCATGGATGTCACTCCTGTTAGGAACAGAAAACGACAAACTGGCGAACAGAAAATAATTTCCTCATACTTAGGAACTGGAAACCACTGAACTGTGTCATCAAAGGCAAGATTCCTACAATTCTACATTCCCACAAGCGTAAATGGAAACATCGAAGGAGACAGAAATAGGCCAAACTGGCATTTACTTGTTCGAGGTCCTATCACATATTATATAACCTTACACAAGTAGGCTACTGTTTTTACAGAAATATGAGAATATATGACCTTTGCCTATGTCGGCAAATTCCAGGCAATGGGACATTTTGCCTGCTGTAGTTAAATTTGTATGGCTGGGAGGATTAGCAGACCAGCAGGCCAACGTGGATCCAGAGTTTACAGAAATCCCACTAGGCAAATTAATTTCAGTACAGTATGTTTCAGAGTAGGGCAGAGTACTGAGGCTGCCCTGATAAAATCAACGGAAGAAATTAGGAAAGCCCCGGACTATGGAGGTGAGGCTGCCCTCATTATGCTGGACTTATCCGCGGCCTTCGACACAGTCCATCATGACCTCCTGATGGACCATTTGTCGGAGTATGGAGCCACCTCTCTCAACCCTTCTAGGGCCCCAGGGACTCCATCCCCCACGATCAGTGAATATTTTTGGAGAAGCGGGCATGCGGCCCTCTCCCTGAGCCTTCTGCAGGCTCCTTGGACAATACCTACCCACCCTCCCACCCCAAGCCGATATCTTTTTTTTCCTTTAAAGTAGAGGTAGGCAGAGGCTCCACTTCCTCAAGCCACTTAATGGCCCTAGAGACCCCATTCCCCATGGCTAATTTTTCATTTTGGAGGAAGAGGGCATGCAGCCCCCACTCCCCAAGCCTGTCAGTGCCTTGGGGACTCCATCTCCCCAGTTGTTTTTCTTTGGGGGACAGCGGAATTGAGTCCCAGGGATGTGACATTTTTAAATTAATCTACTAGTCCAAAGGACAAAATATAACATAAATCTTCATTTCCTGTAAAAAGGCCCCCTTGTTCCACCTAGTCTGTACCACCATTATATTGGCTGACATAGAAAAACAATAGATTTTCTGTTTTAAAAAACTGAACAGCTATAGCAATGCTTTGCAAAAATGCTTTAAGCAAAACGAACTGAAAGACCAAAGTAAATGCTTCTGGGGGAGGAGCTTCGCGTGCAACCAAGATGGCCGCGTGAGCTTAGGGCTCCCGAGACCCTCGTAACCTCCCGCATCTATCCTGTCCCTCATTGATGTCCTCGTGAAGACGAACCACGGGTGAGGCGAAACCTGCATTCAGATCCCGAATCGGACCCCGGGAACTGGTTTTGTGGTGCTTCGAAGATTGCGGCCTACGTCTCCGTGATGCCCGGCTGTGGAGTTGGCATGGTGCCCGAGTTGTAGTTGAACAACATCGGCCTGAGGGGACAGGGACGACCGGTCCGGTTGACTTTCACTTTCGATTTGTCTTCCATAGAGATCTTCGACTGGGAACTTCCCCCCCGTACTGAGGGCTGTTATTCTGCGCTGCACTCGAGTGTGCTCTTTCATTGCCTTGCTGGTTTTGGGAAGACACTTGGCCGGTGCCCTCTGGCTGGAGCTGGGCCTCCGCTCGGGGGTCCCAGGAGCCGCCATCTTTCTATTTAGTCTAACCGCTCCAAGTTGGTCTCCTTCCCGCAATGGCGGGGAAACCGGAGGGGGAAAAGCAGAAATTTAAGACCACTCGGCGGGGTGGCTATACCCAGACTAATATCATGGATCGCTACGCCCAGGCTAAGGGATCCCCCGGTGGGCCGGACAGGTCGCTGGATGACGCGAGAAATCCTCCGACTTCGGCAAGAGAGCTGACCCTTCAGGACGTTATGGCCGCTATCGATGGGATCAAATCCTCCCTTGGGCAACAAATGGAGACTCTCGCCCACAAGCTCGGTACTCTGGCGATAGATGTCAACCTGATCCGTACGGACTTGACGAAAACGAACGAGAAAGTCAAGTCGTTGGTCATTAAAACTTCCAGTCTGACAGGTGATGTCACTGACCTACAGACAGAGGTCCGCAATTTGAGGGCCTCCAATGACCTCTTTGCGCGTCGCCTGGAGGATTTTGAAGGAAGGGCTAGGCGGAATAATGTCCGTATCGTCGGAGTTCCGGAGAAGGCGGAGGATCCGGCGGCTGACCTCTTCGTCGAAGATCTCATCGTTAGCCACCTTGCACCCAAGGGACTGAGTACGTTTTTTATGGTCGAGCGGGCCCATAGAGTTACGGGCGGTAAACCAAAGATGGGTGCCCCACCGCGGCCTATCATCGCAAGAATCTTTAATTTCCGTGATAGAGATGCTATCCTACAGGCCTCACGGATGGGTGGACCTATAAAGTTTGAGAACACTACCATCAGCTTCTACCCGGACTTTACCCAATCGGTCCAGAAGCAGAGACTTGGTTTCCTAGGGGTAAAGAGAAGACTGCGTGACATGGGCCTTAAGTACGCTATGCTTTTCCCGGCCAAGTTGAGGATCTAACATGCGGAGTGGACTTATTTTTTCGATCGACCGGTGGGGGTGGCCGACTGGCTGGGCACTCTGCCCAGCCAGCGTGCACAGGAGGAACAGTCTGGTGGGGTGGAAGGCAGACCGATGGAACAGGAATAGACACCTGTTGTCTGGTTTCTGGTGTCTCTTGTTGGCCTCAAACTGTGGTTCGCTGATTCTGTTATGTGATTTGATGTGACATTTGGGGGGGTTGCGGGGCTATTGGTGGGTCTTTTTCCTCCTCTGATTGACTTTTTGTAGCTTAGTTAGATGTGGGGGCGACAGGCACACTGCAAGTTGGGGTGGCTTTCTAGTCTCACTCAGGGGTGCAGGGTGGGGGGTTTTGTAACGGGATGTTGGTGGGGGTTCTGTTGGGGAGTTTGTTTATTTTTATGCAAGGATATGTATTGTTAGACCTTCTGCTCGAAGTGCTGGATTCTTACTGGGTTTGGATCTTCTTTTTCTTTCGGGATGGGGGTAGGGGGTTGAAACTGATGAGCTGGAATGTGAATGGGTTGGGGGATAGGATAAAACGTGGGGTAGTACTGCAGTTGTTGAAACGTCATTCTCCCCTGATGTGGTCCTTCTTCAGGAGACGCACTTGATAGGTAATACTTGTCATGCCATGAATAGGAAGGGGTATCGTTTGGCCGCCCATGCTGGGTTTTCCTCTGTTTCCAGGGGGGTTGGTATCCTTGTTAAGAATTCTCTCCCGCTGGAGATTGACGCCACTGTCCTCGATGATAGAGGGCGCTATGTCGCTTTAATGGGTAGGTGAGAGGGCCGGACCCTTTCCCTGGTTTCTGTGTATGTCCCCCCTGGTCTGCAGTCAACTACTTTTGCGGACTTGGGGCGGGTTATCCTCGCTCTCCCCGAGGGGTCACTGCTATTAGGTGGCGACTTTAACGCTGTGGTTTCTGGTATGGTTGATCGACATCCACCTAGGGATCTTAAGGGGGCACGGAATTGGCTCCACGATCTCATTGACACTCTGGGCCTGGTAGATTGCTGGAGATTGTTACACCCCGCTCAGCGGCAGTACGCGTTTCATTCGGGCACTCACGGTAGCCTTTCACGGATTGATTATGTTTTGGTGCCTGCTGCACAGGCACTTTCTATTACAGAGGTAAAGCATATGCACTTTCTATTACAGAGGTAAAGCATTTGGCTCGGGGAATTTCCGATTACTCTCCGTTATGGCTTCGAATGGAGTTGAATTCCGGGACTGAGGGATGGGTAGCCCCGATTAATCCCTGGTATTTCCGGAACCCTACAACTCGTGCTGACCTGGTAAAATCTCTTGACCAATATTTCCTGGAAAACGAGGGTTCTGTTTCGTCTGCGGTGTCGCTTTGGGAGGCTTTCAAGGCTGTCCTTAGGGGCCAGGCCCTGTCATTAATTGCGGGCGTTAAGAAACGGAGGGATGAGGAGGTTGTTAAGATCGAGACGGAGATAGCGGACTTAGAGCTTGGCCTGGAGCAGGAGATTACCCGTGCTTAGACACATGTTCTGCGACTTAAACAGTTGGAATACAGGGCGTTGGTTACTGACTCAGCTAAGGCCATGAGTAGAGAACAACAGGGACGTCTATATGATGTGGGGGATAAAGCAGGCAAACTGATAGCGTGGCTGGATAAGAAAGATGGAGCTAGTCGTGTGGTGCCTGTGATCGAGACGGTGAGTGGTGCTCGGGTCACCGACCCTGAAGAGATTGTTCAATGTTTTGCAGATCACTTCCAGACAATGTACTCCTCCTTGTCGGATAGGCCGGAGGAGGACTCACACCTATTGTTGCGTGATATTGCTTTACCGCGACTTTCTGATGTTGACAGGGAACAAATGGACGCTGCAATAACCGCGGATGAGGTGGCTCTTGCGATTCGCTCCCTGCGTTCAGGGAAAGCTATGGGTCCCAACGGTCTGCCTATTGAACTTTACAAGTTGCGGCCTGACAAGATGGCTCCCTATTTAAGGGATATGTTTTTGGAGTCACGTGAGTGTGGTTCTCTCCCCCGTGATCAGCGTCTTGCTACCATTGTGCTGATTCATAAGGAAGGGAAACCAAGAGATAGGTGTGCATCGTACCGGCCGATATCTCTTTTGAATGCCGAACCTAAGATCCTCACAAAATTACTGGCTAACCGATTGATCACCGTTATTAGCGGGTTGATACATCCGGATCAATCCGGTTTCATCCCGCATAGAATCACTGCCCTGAATCTTAGGCGTCTACACGGCGTTCTCGCGAGGGCTGCGACGTTGCGAGAGCCAGCCATCTTGGCGTCGTTGGATGCCACGATGGCTTTCGATACCGTGGAATGGCCATATTTATGGGCCGCGTTGGCTAAGTTTGGGTTTGGACCCGGTTTTATTGGCTGGGTGCGGCTTCTCTATGAGGACCCCCTTGCGCAAATTGTTGTGAATGGTCGTGTCTCTATTCCGTTTAGTCTTGAAAGAGGTACTCGTCAGGGTTGTCCCTTGTCGCCGCTCCTGTTTGCCTTAGCCCTGGAGCCCCTCGCTGCGTGGATCCGGTGGGAGCCCTCGATGAAGGGTATTCAGTGGTCATCTGAGTTTGAAGATCGCATCTCGCTTTATGCAGATGACATTTTACTGTATCTGACCTCGCCCCGGAAGTCATTGATGGTTTTGTGTGATGTTCTGACCTCTTTTGGTAGAAACTCGGGCCTGATTATTAATTGGACGAAATCCTACCTATACGTTATTTCTGGTGACGTCCCTCTTCTGCCACGTAACTGTCCCATTCAGGTGACACAATCGGGGTTTAAATAACTCGGTATCTATGTTTCATTGGACCCCGCAACTCTGTATGAACAGAATCTTCTCCCGCCCTTGACTAGATTGAAGCAGGACGTCGCGGGTTGGCGTAAGCTTCCGCTTTCGCCGCTTGGTCGTCCGGCCCTCTTTAAAATTATGTCTCTGCCTCGTTTTCTCTATGCTCTCCAGAACACTCTAAATATAGTTCCCGCTAGCTATTTCCGTACAGTTGAGGGTCTTCAAAGGAAGTTGATCTGGGACGGTAGACCCTGTATTGCACTTCCCAAACTGACGCTCCCGTGGTATGACGGGGGTATTGCTCTCCCTGACATCAAACGTTATTATTGGGCGTCTCAATTGGGTGCCATTACTCATGGTATGTATGGTCCCGAATTGAACCCTGCTTTTGCTATGGATAGATGGCTGTTGCCTTGGGGTAATTACTATAGGGCGCTGCATTTAAAATCGGTGGTTAAAGCTTGGTCAGGGCCTACGAAGACGGCAGTACGTATGTGGCAGGAGGCAACTAGTTCTATGGGATTGAAAGACCGCTTGACTCTAGCGACCCCGCTTTTTGGCTCGGATAAGCTTGGTAAATTGTGGAAGACCAAGGGTTTCGATAAGTGGGACCTCATTGGTATTAGTAAGGTGGGAGACCTCTGGGTCAAAGGTCAGGTGAAATCGTTTGAGATGTTAAAGACGGAGTTTGAATTGGGTGACACAGAGTACTTCCGCTATGTTCAGATTCGCCATGCCTTGATGTCAGTTTTCCCAGTGTGGGGTGTAATTCCGGAATCATCCCCGCTAGAAGATAGATTGTTGGATGGTTATGTGCCTGATAGTACTATCTCCCTTGTCTACAAAAAATTAATTAATGATAGGTCGGACCTCCTACTGCATCTCCGGGACTTGTGGACCCGTGACGGTCTCGAGTTAGATGACGAGGACTGGCAGTCTGCGATCTCCTCTCCCAAGGAGGTCGCGATTCCAGCTCAACTCCGACTGTTACAACTTAAGATCCTCCACAGGGTATACGTCACGGGCCCCCGTTTGGTTCGAATGGGCTTTTCTGAGGAGGGCCTATGTAAGCGGGGGTGTGGGCAGGTGGGGACATTTCTCCACATTATTTGGGAATGTCCTGAAGTTGTTGCTTTCTGGAACGGGGTGCATGAGGTAATGAAGGAAGTGACGGGTGTTGCTCTCTTGCCGGAAGCCAGGCGCTGCTTGTTAAATGTCTGGGAAACCACTGATTATAATGCAGCCCAGACTCAGTGGGCGACCCTGGGGGCCATGATTGCCAAGCGAGATATTGCTCAGTTGTGGGGGTCCCAGAGGCCTCCTACAGTCGAAGTATGGAAGGAAAACATGGACTGGTGTATGTTCAGGGAAAAAACTGTGTATTTGGCCCGGGGCCGTCCCCGGAAGTGGTGTAGAGTGTGGGGACCTTGGAATAGTTATCGTGGGGATATATGTACACCGCCTGTAGTAGATAACACTGATGTCCCACTCTCCCCCTGATCCCACATTCTGGCTATTTCATTATATTTGTATTGAGTCGGCCCATGTCCCCACCCTCCCTTTCCTTATATTGATTGCTGATTTTGTCGTGATGTCTTTTCCTTCCTCGTTTGAACTGGTACTTTGTATGACGATTTTTCTGCCTTGCTTGTCTATATTTTTTTCAAATAAAAAGAAACAAAGAAAAAAAAAGTAAATGCTTCTGAATAACTGACTTTTGGTACTGCTATTTGCACATCATTGTCCACAAAGCAAGGTGAATCCCTTTTGCATTTCCATCCATTTTGCAGTGAAGACAAAAAAGATCAGAAATTCAGTGCAGTCAGAGGAGTGCTGTCTGTCAGATGCCTGCAGGGTTGCTCAAATAGTGGAAGATACATGCTTATATTAAAATGCTGCAAATTATTTGAGGCTCAGCGTATCATCCTGTCAGAAACCCTGCTAAAATTCACACCAGGCACTACCCACATATTTCAAAGGTGATATGCCAGCCTTACTTTCCAATGATCATCATGAAGTGCTATTGTTTCAAGTTTGTCCATGTTCAAAAATAAACTGCCATGCCAAATTCACATGTGCTGCAATTAATACATTATCCAAAATGATGCAGAGAGTAGTTCCAAGTTATGCAATAGTGGAAAACGACATAAATGAAACTAGTACTACATGATGTTATGTTATGTTAGAAGGGTTTTGTAGAGAGCTCGGTCCCCGGTTAGTTTCTTGGCGCTGATGATGCAGAGGGATCACCGGGCCGAACAGATTAATTATAGGCGCATGAGAAAAGCCATGTTTTCTGAAATTGATAAGGATTGTGCTTAATCTGATTTCCACTGGGATGGAGTTCCATAGTCGGGGGCAAGGGTCGCGAACCTGCAGCCCCCTTGCCGCTTCAGTTTGAAGGTGGGTACTGTGAGGAGGTGAAGATGGGCCGAGTGGAGGTTGCGCGAGGGTGTATGACGGAAAATTTGGTCAGTAATAAATTTGGGGCTGCGATTGTTTAGGGATTTGTACACCAGGCAGGCGATTTTAAAGGTACAAAGCTGGGGGATAGGTAACCAATGCAGTTTTTTTAAGAGAGGGAGGCGTGTTGCCGTCTGGGTTGTTAGTAAATTAGTCTAGCCGCTTGATTTTGCACCAGTTGTAGTCGTTTGGTTAGTCCAATTGGGAGTCCCAGGAAGGTGGCGTTTTCATAGTCAAGCCAGGATAATACCAGGGCTATCACGACCTGGATCAGTGCAGTTTGGGATAAAAGTCTGCTTATTTTCCTGACTTTGCGCAATTGCAGGAAGCAGGTGGAAATCACGGTGCCTATTTGAGGGACAGGTCGTTCCTTACGCAGGGCTAGAAAAATCTGAAAAATTGTACTAGTCCTGCAGGTCTAGTACCTTGAAAAATCTCCTCGACCTAATAGTAACCTACTTGTCCTCCGTCTCTGAAAGCGGAGCAAACGTGACAAGATAACAAGATTTAAAGGCATCTTTACTGCTCATTTGCTTTGTGAGCAATAAAAAGGCCTTTAAATCTTGTTATCTTGTCACATTTGCTCCGTTTTCAAAGACGGAGGACAAAAGTTAGTATGTTTTCCTAATCCTCAGAAAGGGCGAGTAGGGCCTAAAAATAGCTCGACCTCATAAAATTTACCTCGCCAATGCGAGCGGTCGAGTGGATTTGTCGAGCCCTGTTACGGTAACCCCAAGGCTTTACTGAGGTGGGGGGAGAGGGTGGGGGGCCTAGGTTGTTTGGCCAGTAGTGTGGGCCCCAGTGAATTTGTGCTGCACCTATCAGTATTAGTTCAGTTTTGCTGGGGTTCAGTTTTAAATGGTTGTAATCCATCCATTGGCGCATAAAAGTCATTGTGTCTTTGAAGTCCGATATTGACTGGGGGGAGTTGTCGATCTGGAAGAGGAGTTGGAGATCATTGGCATAATTGAAAACGGTGATTCTTCTCTCCTTGAGGGCGCTTATTAGTGGGTGAAGGTAGATATTGATCATTCTGGGCAGTGTGTTAACTGAAGCACATGCGAAATTGGCATGGGAAACATCTATGATTCCTGTAGGAAGCTGGCTCTTTATGTAGTGTATCAAAATGAGGTACACAGTGTAGAAAGTTCAGACGACCCTTATTGGTTTACATGCCTTAAATTAATAATCTCAAATGATCTAATTTGTGTTAGAAAGGCCAGTTTAGGCTTATCAGATGGTAGCGTTTAGCATTTGTTGTACACACAAAGTCCATAAATGACACACTCACGAAGAAACCCGCGATCAATTTAGGAAAATAAACAATTTTATGGAATTTTGAACACCAAGAATTTCGTATTCTGGTAAGTACTTTAGATGTTAGCAAATTTAACAGTAGAAAATTACAGCTGTCAGATTTGAGGCACGAACCTTGAGCGCAGTAACGTTATATTAAGCGAAAAACATTCACTGGATAGGGTCACTTGCAAGTGACTTACAGGACAGATCTTCTGAACTTAAGGTGAGTAGTGTCCAAGGTCCAAGAAAGCACCAATAGTTCAGTTTTAGCTGCCCTGGGGTGTTCGGGTGCAGAGGTGCTTTCAGCAGTGGTAGCCTCCAACGCTACACGTGAAAGTCAATGGGGGAAAGTACCTGCAAGAAAGAGGCTGCAAGTCTGAACTGGGGGACCAGTCCGGCAGAACCCAAAGGGCAGCTCCACTCATGGGGGTTCCAGGGCCACAGAGACACTGTCGGTTTCAATGAACTTGGGCCAGTGGGCTGGAGTGCATAGGTGTTTTGTTCAGCGGGTCATCGAGTTTGAGGCTCCCACTCAGTGCTCCTGCTGAAGAGGGAGAAGAAACACAGCAAAACTACTTCTGACATGGAACTGGCCTGTGGTGTACTCCTTCGACGTGTAGGTCGGTTATGGAGGTGGTGGTGTTCCGGTTGAACACAAACCAGCCTTGGTGCTTGCAACAGGCTCCGGTACCTCAGGTATTGGGGTAGGGAGGCTCCGCAGGGTCCTGGTGTCTACAAACTTGGTGGGGAGATGGATTTGTTCTTCTGGAGCATGATGACCTCTTACTGAGTGGCGGCTGCATCAGTGAACCCGGTGGTTAGCAGACTGGTGTACCGGACGTCGCAGCCGGTGTCTGCAGGGAAGTGGCACCTCCACTTTAAGGGAGATGCTGGCTGGTAGACAAAGTCCTGGCCGCCTTCCGAGGTTTTTGGAAGATGCACAGCTGCAGGACGAGTTGGGTCCCTGCGATTGTCAGGGCAGGAGCAGGAAGGTAGGGTTTGGCATCAAAGTCCACAGCTAGTCCTCTGTTCTCCCACTCTTTGGCTCTTCTTTGTCCTTCTTTTAGAGTCACTCGAATCTGAATTCTTGCTGCCAAGGGGCATGGATCCTTTCCAGGTAGCACACAGGAAGGACTCAGAACGCGTATCAAGGCGGCATATCGCATTACTTGAAGCATTTCCCTACCGACAGGAATATATCTTCCTAGAACGTATCTATCGATGGTTGGGTTGTATAAATCCCAATAAAGTTGGGACATCTGGTTCAATTGGAGCGCCACTACGCGGCAACAGATAGCTTTATTTCCAATTCTGGATCATATACTTGCATTCTACCTTTAAAGCCCTGATGAAGTTCCAAAGGCTTGTGCTCTTGAGGAACCAAACGCATTGGCTGTTTTTATGAACATATGTTATTACCAAAATTAAAAAAGGAAAATAAAAGAAAACATAACAGACTGAATGTACTCTGTTCGGTGCACCTCCTTTTGATAGTCCATATATCTGGTTAGCATTCAAAACATGCACCTTCACAGAGAGCGCCACAAATTAAGCAGCTCCTTTACGGCCTTTGCAGCACAGGAATGATTTCAGATTTCAGTTAAGCCAATCGTGCTCTCACCCGAAGAACCTGCGACAGAACCTGAACGGCTCAGGAGTTTTTTCACCACAACCTCTTCTGACTCGCTAACTCCCTTGGCTAACAGTGGAGTACTGGGAGAAAAATACGCTTGAAACAAACTTTTTTTCATTTTCTGAAGGGTCTGTCTTTGTTCCAGCTCACCCAGCGAACACGGACATGAACCAAGAAACAAGCATTTGCAATGCAATAGGACTCGCATTTATGCGAGACCTATTACATTGCATCACAGACAACGGGAGGGGAGGAGCATGGACAACAGGAGTGCAGGCGGGGGGATGGAGGAGAAGGGGGCGAGAAGGCACAGACAAAGTAGTGCTCACAGTTTAAATACCATGTACTGTACTGTGTAACACTCGAAGTAAAGGGGCCAGAAGCCATGGGAGGGTACCAATGAGGACATGGCCATAATAAGGAGAGACGAAGAGGGACTAACAGGCCTCATAATTAATCAGATGGCAGCATTTATGAAATACAATGACACGAGGCAATTAAAATTATGGGCGGAGCTTGCACAGATCTTCCACTCCATACTCCATTACTGCATGCTTCGCAAAGCGAGCAGTGCATGCGCGCTGCAGCTACACGCTAGACCTAGAAAATGAGGATCCGTGTCACACAGCGAGACCCCAGCTCTGTACTTTACATGCTATGACCTTGTTTGGAAGGAGCTGGAGATGAGCAAAAGACTGCCCTCAGTGCTATAGATTGAACGGCCCAGGTCCTGACTCTTGTTAAATGTAAGCGGCAGCTGATAACTGAAAGAAATTTTAATGAGTGCAGTTGGTTAGTCGCAAGTGTAATTGCTGTTAGGCAAACAGTATGGGCTGTCAGTGAAGGAGTCACTTCAAGCTTCATGGTAGGTGTCATTTTTTTTCCCGAGGTGATGTAAGGGTGTCACTTGGTGAGTTCTGGAGTATATTCTTTATACATAAAGAATGTGCACTAGGTGCAGGTTTATTGTTGTTGCTAAAATATATATGATGAAAGCACTGTTTCATTTTAACCATTATACTTTTTTTTCACATTTCGCGACAAATTGTGAGTAATTCAATTATAAAATAATGACTACAAATTCACAGTGCTTTCAGTTACAGGCTGGGACAAGGGACATAAGAGCACTGTAAATACAAAAGTCAGTAGTCTCCAGTGCACCAACCAGAATCAAATTCTGCGACTCTCTGGATACACAAACTAACATCTGCATTATTGCATAATCATACTAAGGCTTCATAACATAAAACGTTAATTTCTCACAGCTTAGTTTAACTAACTCACTTACGATATATGCGTTATTTGATAGGCAGTTACCTGAAGATTAAAAAAAAATAGTTGCAGAACATTTTGTACTTTATGCACGTCTTTGACCCACCCCAACACTCACTGACCCCCACACCACATGGCACTCAGCATCACTCTTGCCATACTTTGTGTTTTTTATTCACTTCAACCATCATTCACGACAGTAAATTGTGTTCCAGACAGCATACTCTGTGCACATTGTCCGGAATGCTACTTTGTAGGCGACCATCTATCTGAAAGAGCATCTCTTTCTTAGTGTAATCTAGGTTTTAGACACTACCTTTGAAATAGGATTTGAGCTTCCCTCAACCATCTGCATTAGAATGTGCTATTAATGAGTAGGAGTAATAGTAATAGTGGGGCGCTACATCAGGGCATACCTCTTCTATGTGTTTTGGGTCAATTTATTACAGGAATTGTACTCGTAAATGCCCAATTTCCCACTCATTGTTTGAAATTTTCTCAGGCAGAAACCCCTAATCTCCTGAGGAAATGTCAAGCTCCTTCAACGCACTTGCTTGCGCACCAAAGTTCATTAACTAGTCTTAAGCCCACCACTTTCAAATTCCACCAGCCACCACTGCATCCAGGTTCTACCACCCAAAATTGCTGGGTAATGCCTGGTTGATAAAATGGTCAGCGACCTTTTCCTTAAACTGGTGCTCCAATTTCAATGATAGCAAAGGTGATAAACAAGTGCGAGAAGGAAACGTCACATTAATCCTGAGATCCACTCAATGGGCGAGGCAAACATGGTTTTCGGACATAGTGGAGATGTCCTGGGGACAATTCATAAGACTACCAACACTCTAAGATCTACTAAAAGGACAGGGAAGTATGCTACTTACAGCAACTTTCAGTCTGGCAGCATAGCTCCTGAAACGTAGAGTTTAGCTACCTCAAGCTAGCGGCAAGATTAGTGGAAAGAAGCGAGGTGGCCAATAGCTATGAAATGTTACAGCTGGAAGTAAAACACGTTTTTACATTGGTGAAGCAAAAGTGAGGATCAAAACAATTAGTTACAGGATGCCACCGTGAGCAGTTTACTTACATGTGTTGTCAGTGCTTCTGATGAAACATATCCATGTCCACCAAGTAAGGAAAGACCTATTTAAGGAATTCTTCCATTCAGAGAGGATCATTTTAGTTCGTATAGCCAGCAAGAGATCAATCAATTGAAAGTCTTTGACGGAAAGGGTAGATTTATATTTGGAGTTGCATGGAATGCCTAAGAGGGCCATGGTAGCCTCAATGGTGAGGTGAGACTTTAAACTATTGCAGCGCATTCTGGATCTGATGTCACAAGGGACAGAATACTTACAGCTAAATATCATATGTACAATGTCCCACTGTTAATAGAGCACTCTTGGGAACTGATAAACCCTCAACTGCATTACGAAACATTTGGAATTCTCTCTTTAAAAGGAAAGCTACACCAACTCTATCACAAATGAAACTCTGGATTTTGAACGATGCCGACGGGACTTCCATGTAACATCACAGGTCAACCAATCTTCCTGACTGCATCAAGTTTGCCCCACCATGTTATACATTTTAGGCAATTTTGCAGGAGTAAGTCCTTGACTTTGGAGATTGTTTTGTTTTCATTTAACAATGTTCTTTTAATATCCCTTCCAAACCAAAGGCCCAGGCCTTTTAGCGCCTTATTTTGCTATATTAGTTCTGTGTTTTGAATAAATACGGAAAAACAGGGGGCATTTAGAGGGAAAAACTCTGTTTTTTCTCTATTCTGCATAATCTGCTATATCCTTCTACAAGTAGAGAATTGCATTATCAGCCTCTTCTTTAAAAAGCAGTATACCATCAGCGTAAGCCGTCTGTGCTATTTCACAACCATCCAGACCTGGATATGTTTAATTGGAGGACCATTGGATGAAGATACTCAGTGTAATGTATTATCTGAATACTCAAAGCGTGTTGACTAAGGATATGCTATTGCTCAACTGATTCCTCCCCTGGTCTTAAAATGAGCCCTTCTGGGTATTTTTTATCGAATTGTGATTTTGAGGCTTGGATGACTGAAGTGTGGGAGTGACTCAGTTTGATTGTTCTGTCCGAGTGTGAGTTTTAAGTGAATGTAGGTTGGGAGTTGTAGATGTTCTTGGGGGCTTCCAGAGATCTTGCTAACTATATATATAGAGGAACTCTCTCTTTTGGCCCCCTTCTCTTGGCTCTGCACCGACCCCCTCCACCACGGTCAAAACACTTGGGGTCAAAATTAACAGCCAACTCACTCTTCATTCACAAATTAGCTCTGTGGTGTCCTCTTGTTTCCTTTCTCTCCGCACTATCCGCACTGTTTCCCGCTTCTTTTCCCCCCAGGCACTCAGGATCATCATGGCCGCACATGTAATATCCAAATTGGACTACGCAAACGCTCTTTACCACGGCATCCCTGCTTATAGTTTGCGTAGACTCCAGACCGTTCAGAATCAAGCGGCCCGGCTTGTGTACGGCCTCCCTCGATATCACCATTCCACCCCCCTTCTCAGGGAGCTCCACTGGCTCCCCATAAAGGAACGGGCTCTATTCAAGATCGGGTGCATGGTTTTCCAGGCCCGTCAGGGCTCTGCCCCTGCCTTCATCTCCTCACTAATCAAGTCCTATGTACCTGCAAGAGAACTTCGGTCTTCCTCCAGGTCCCTCCTCCAGATCCCTCGCTTCACTCGCAAAAAGTGGGGCGGGGCTAATTTCTCCACCCTAGCCCCAACCTTCTGGAACTCACTTCCTGACCACCTCCGCTCTGCTACTCAGTATCTCCCTTTTCGCAGAGAACTAAAAACGTTTCTTTTTAGTCAGGCTTTCCCCACTTAAAAACTCCCTCAATATTTTTTTTTTTTCATCTCTCCCTGGTCCCTCTTCATCTCAGTTGCCGATCCCCCCAGCGCCAAGAAACCGCAAGGTGTACGCTGCGCTCTACAAGTATTTTAAATTAGAAATTAGAAATTATATACATATATATATATATATATATATATATATATATATATATATATATATATATATATGAAATATTTGCTCATGTGATTGATAACAATAAACAAATACAAAATATTTACTCTTATGAGAATAATTATATTATGAGATCCATGGGGGTTTGTACTGTGACTTGTTGCTTATTTTGATACATTGTTCTATACTATGTATATTCTGATGAGCCATATTTTCATTAAGGACACCAGATTGCACTGGGTGGCTCAGTATGCTACGGATGGACTTTTGCCAGTCTGGTGGCAAGTTCTTTGGTATATATTTTACAATCAATGTTTATGAGTGACAGCAGCTGACTAGGATGTTTTTCCCACAGTATCATATTCCCCCAGATATAGGAATCCAAAAATATGCCTGCATTGGGGCATGTAGCATAATTATGTATTTTCCTGTGGAATTCTCAGTGGCATTCCCTCCAGCTTATGACTGTATTGTTGATTTGCAGGGTTTTCTTTCTGTTTCTTGCTTTATCAAGTCCAATAACAATTTTCTTGAATTAAAAAAAGCTATAACCAGCCTACCTGCTTCGAAATCTCTTCATTCAACGTTCCGCAGGCTTGCCTACGCAGCTGTTGATTACATTATGTTATTGACGTAAAATAGAGCTTTCAGGAGTACTTCCGAGTGAGCTGCTTTGGCACAGCCCACATGATGGACACGAGCACAGCATCAGATTGGATAGAACTGTAAGTTTTTGCTAAACAAATGCTTGTATTGCACTCCTTTTGGCTACTGAGGGGTGTTTCCTCATCTATCACGGCTGCTGTGTGTCAAATGTAATGACACAGCCAAACGTCCTCCTTCATAATATAATGGTATTGTTTCATGAGCCAGACGCAGTATGCCCGGAAGGAACATCATGGCGTGCATGATGCAGGTAGAAGTATACATTTCCAATGGAAACCTGTACTTACTCCACAGGTAAAAGCATCAAGTTAGATTTATAATTGGAAGTTTCTTGTGTAAGCAGCAAGCTGGCATGCAACAAAGTGGATGTATGACGTTACAACGCATACTTTTACAACGCATACCTTTACAACGCATTTTTTACAACGCAACATCCATTACAACGCATGCCATTACAACGCATGCCATTACAACAAATTTTTAAAAACTACCTTTACAACGCATTCCATTACAACGCATACTACCTTTACAACGCACACCATTACAACGCATAACATTACATTGCATGTATGGTAAGTATTGGATAGTGTAGGGTTAAAATTACTATTCTAACTCCAGGGGGGTGCAACAGTAGGGTAAGTGTTGGATAGTGTAAGGGTACTATGCGTTGTAATGTTATGCGTTGTAATGGTATGCGTTGTAATGGCATGCGTTGTAGTGTCATGCGTTGTAGTGTCATGCGTTGTAGTGTCATGCGTTGTAGTGTCATGCGTTGTAGTGTCATGCGTTGTAGTGTCATGCGTTGTAGTGTCATGCGTTGTAGTGTCATGCGTTGTAATGGCATGCGATGTAATGGATGTTGCGTTGTAAAAGTTTCGTCGTAATGGTAGTGCGTTGTAAAAGTTGTTTCCCAACAAAGTAAAGGTCATCTTCAACGCATGATCTAAGAGTGTAAAAAGGATGGGTGTTATATTAAAATGCTGTCAGTTAAATGAAAGGAAACCTTTGTAGACCCTAAGCAACAGCTTTGAACTTGTGCTGTTCCTAAATCACGCGTCTGTCTGTGCTCTGTTATTTACCACAAATGTGTGCACTTCAGCAGACATCATTTTAAGGCCAGGCAAAACATAACGATGGCTATATTTTTTCAGCTTCAGGTAATGGTTGTAATTGTATAATACTGTGCCCATTAGCCCTGCCTTTGGCAGTGTGTAACATGATGTGCTTCTTTACTTGAGGAATTTGTTTTCTTCCCTCACCTCACGTCCACTGGAGTCCAGGTCTGGCAATGACATTCTACCAGCATACTGAAAACCATGATCTGTGCATCTGTCTTTCACACTTCATCATCCAACACACTGATACACGCTGCGTCCCATAACACGATAACTGCACCACGGTGATCATCACGTACGACAAGGAAACAGTTCCCACTTAGGTTCAAAACAAAGTCAACATCCTTCCAACTACACACCCTACCCAGTGTAGCATGCGACTCATGTAGGCAAGTGCTTCAACGCACCCCACACAGGGGCAGTAAGTGCTCTGTAAAGCTTCAATACAATTATATTCCCTTGACACTCTTAAATTAAGAACTACAAGTACCAGCGCCCCCTGCTTCCTACCCACCTCCTGATCTGGATGCAGTCAGCATAGGACTGTGAAAACTGAAGTGGTGCAGGGGCCGAGTTACCTTCCTTCAACTGTATCAGAGAGCTGCAGCTACGAGGAACCTCCCTGGCCAAAGGTGAACGAGTGGGTCGACCTGACACACCTCAAGAGAGGCGCCGCAAGTTCACAGCATCCAGGAGGCAGAGGAGTCCACAGCGCACAGCTCGCACTCTTTACTCCCGGAGTGGAGTCAGGAAAGTCTCAGCCTTTGGGCTCAGTTTGCTCAGGAAGCGCGATTGAAATGGGGTGGCTGAGTGGGCTAAAGAATGGTGATGGATTAAACCCAGATCAGTTGACTGGGGGTGAGTGTTTGATTTGCTCAAACGCTCCGTCCACCATCCCCTTTTGTATCGCTTTGTTCGACCTAAGTGTGGCAGGGTATGCTCAGACGTGAGTCCCTTGCTCACTTGGCCACTGGATTCAAGATAGCCTGGCTGATGAGGATTATGAATCCGAAACCGGTCCCAGGATGCTTGTTTCCGGTCCATGGAAGACATGGCTTGGCAGTTCGGGCTGGACTGTTCCCATGAGGCACAGGGTCAGACTGATTTGCATATAGCCATGTCTGAAATGGGGTGGCTGAGTGGGCTAAAGAATGGTGATGGATTAAACCCAGATCAGTTGACGGGGGTGAGTGTTTGATTTGCTCAAACGCTCCGTCCATCATCCCCTTTTGTATCGCTTTGTTCGCCCTAAGTGTGGCAGGGTATGCTCAGACGTGAGTCCCTTGCTCACTTGGCCACTGGATTCAAGATAGCCTGGCTGATGAGTATTATGAATCCGAAACCGGTCCCAGGATGCTTGTTTCTGGTCCATGGAAGACATGGCTTGGCAGTTCGGGCTGGACTGTTCCCATGAGGCACAGGGTGAGACTGATTTGCATATAGCCATGTCTGAAATGGGGTGGCTGAGTGGGCTAAAGAATGGTGATGGATTAAACCCAGATTAGTTGACTGGGGGTGAGTGTTTGATTTGCTCAAACGCTCCGTCCATCATACCCTTTTGTATCGCGATTGAAGATCGGGGCAAGCCTTGTGATGCATCCTGGATCATTTAAACTGAGAAAAGACAGCTGGATTGTTTAACCGCTTACACAGAGCAATTGTTGACTCTTAGCTCTGTCCTTTGTCTAAGTAAGCATGAGGCCATAAATATGAGGTCCCTTTGAAAAGTGCAGTCTAGTGTGGCATGCAATGTAGGTGCATAAAAAGTATTTGCATAGAAAGAGAAAACACTGAAATGGGTTGTGCTGAATAAGAGTGCCGGGCAGCTGAGGGAACTTCCTGTCACTGTCTGAGAGCCTAGTTCTACATCTAGCCTGCTGATCGATTACCATATCAACGGTTTGTACTAATGTTTGTGCTTAGTGATTTCTTTCAATTACACAAACTTTCCTACAAAGGCTGCTGTACATTAATAGCCCATTCTTTTATTCCTCCTAGAATAGATACCACTGCAGAGAACTTTGTAAATAATGCTATTACATTTACTTAGTTTAAGATTCTAGATCGGCAACTTTTTAGGTCGAGGTAATATCCGGTCTGCCGAAGGCAGAACCGGAAGTACCGAGATTTAATGTTGCTTAGTATGGACTATTCGTCCCGCTTCTGTTTTTGCCTCTCTCCCATTGGCTGGCTTCCTAAACAGAGGCCAGCCATTGGAGGAGAGAGCTGTCCCTCCGAATAGGCTCCGTCATTTTCGGATTTGGGGGCGTACATTTTGCTGTTCTTTCGCCAGTGACGTCACCCGTCACTCAGAACAACAAAACAGACGCCCCCGAATGCGAAAATTACCATGCTTTCTCCGAGGCATTTCTGCTTTTCCCCGGAGAAAGACGGTGGTGCTTTCCAGAGCTGCTCTGCTCGTCCCCCCTCCCTCCGCCCGCAGCTCTCCTTCGTCCCGCTCCCCCCCTCCCTCCGCCCGCAGCTCTCCTCCGTCCCGCTCCCCCCCCTCCCTCCGCCCGCAGCTCTCCTCTGTCACTGCCTCCTTAGCCAGCACCTCACACTGCCTCCTTGAGTGCTGCGGTGTGGGGCGCTTATTGATTATTTGATTCCTGCCGCGTGTAAGAATGGACCATGGGTGGAAGGCCGACAGCACAAAAGTTCGCCCATTTAAGGCTTGTTCTTCTTCCATTCCTTTTTGTTGCATCACTTTGTTGGGGGTAAAAGATGTATTGTACTCTACAGCTGGCAATATAGTTAAGAATGCATCATAAGGAACTGTATAGAACTTTGTATGAGCTAAGCACCCACTTAGATTTAGCTGGCATGTTGGAAGGCCGTTACTGTTGGTGGATGCAATACAAATAACTAGCCAGCATTTGGTGTGGCGTACACTCTTTTCACTGTTTATAAATTTTTGTTTGCAGTTTTCTATTGCGCGAACTTGACCCGTAGGTACTGGAGCGATTTAAATGTGCACACGTTAACATGAAACAAGGACACGTTCTTTCTGGTAGGCACGGGAAGGTTTAGTGATTTGCCCAGAGTTGAGCGATGCCGAGAATCGTGCCTAGTCCCCCACGTCCAAAGTCGGCAGCTCTCCCCCCTTAAAAAAAAAAAAAGAGGTTCAAAACCGGTCAATGAACTGGCTCGTCAATGACGGTGAAGTCTGGCAATCAGAAAGGCGATCCCTTTAAATAAGAAAATACTTTTCACGCCATGGTTTGCCATCCGATTTAAGTGTTTGGAGACGTTGCTTTCTAGGAGCAAAAGGGGTGGGGGGAGGGCCAGATGAATACATCTCGGTTAATACTGCATGTTTCGGTAAGCGATCTCGGAGTCAGACTTCGATCTAAATCGGCTGGCCGTGGACGGTGGCTCGCATGCCGTGGTCACAGAAGAATAAACAGGGACACTAAATTAAATAATTAATGGCGCTAATTAAGGCGGCCGAGAAGGCCCAGCCGTGTGCGTCTGCCGATCTCGCGCTGTTCTCTCCAAAATTAAATTCAAAATTCAAATTCAGGAATGGCTTGAGTCTCAGTCGTGTTGCGCTGCTGCGGGACCACCAGCCTATGAATAACAGCGTCAAATAGGCAGAAAGGCCGGCTCAAAGATTGCAGAGGGGCAGCTAGGAATGGTGGACACCCCCGCCCCAAAGTGAGCATAATGTATGAATGAGTCGAGAACAAAGGGGAGGGTGTGGGCAGAGAGCCTGATCAGCCTTGGGAAAACGTGATGTACAGAGTGAGGCGGCCAGGGGCCCGGGGAGGAGCACTCTGCCTTGATGACACTAAACGTCAATATACAGATTTACAGGATGCTGCCCGGTGAGAGATGTGGTCGGAGGGCGGAGGCAGTCTCGGGGAATACAAGAGCGCAGCTGGTGCCCTGGGAGCGCGGGGGATCAGGGCGGAGGTGGCTAGAGAAGGGGCCCTGTGAGGACGAACTGAACACCGAGGACCACAGAAAGACAGAAGGGTACAAGAAGAGGGAGAGCTATACAAGATGACAGTGGAGGGCAGCCTGGGCGGAAGTGAAGTAATTGACGCATGGATGCTGTGTAAATGTGACTACGTAAAAGTGTTGTCGGGCGAAAGGAGTTTAACAAACTGCATCGAATTAAACAATCACGCAGCAGCCTCTACTCATAACAGGCACATGTTATGAGGCACCCAAAAAAAAAAACCTTCACTACTGTCAACCAAGAGGAATATGCCTGTCGCAGGCATATTCCTCTTGGTTGACAGTAGTGAAGGTTTTTTTTGGGGGGGGGGAAGAGGGGGATGTTGCTCAGCAATGGACTGCAAGCTAACATCAGCATACACACAACTGGTACCTCTGTTTCCTCAGCAGAAACGAACACCGAGAGATCTGAAACAGCAGTCACTGCTCACGACCACAGATAGTCGATACATGCACCCCCAATCTTGCAATTTAGTCAAAAGCCAGAGATTTTCACACCCTGCGGACGCATCCATATCTAGAAACCGATGTGTAAACCCCTCACACGGAAGCTCTAGACAGAGAAGTACCAAGCAATGGTGTAGCAAGTGCAGGGGCATCGTGGCCCTATTGAAGTCTTATTTATAGTCTTATTTATAGTTTCATTTTAGGACCGATCCAGCCTGTAGTCGGTTCCTTCATTACAAGTTTGTTACATCACTGGTCCAAGTTAATTTTACGAGAGGTTTTGCTCACACCCCCGCCAACATAGTCCACAAAGCTACGTTTTCTGCACTTCTAGGATACTGTACTTGGATCTCCAGACTGACCCCACAGGTGCCCCCGCCCCCCCCCCTCCCTCCCTCCCAAGAAGTCAATGATAACCCAAGCAAATCACGCAGTAACATGAGACTGAATGTCTCTCATGGAGAGCACCAACAAGTTGAATCATGAATCTTAGCAATGGAGAAAAAAAACAAGCATTTACAATGCAATGGTCTCGGCATTATTAAAGGTAGAGCTATTGGCATTGCTCATAAAAATTTTTTTTAAAACATACATAAATGGTATTGTCAGTTATAATGGCAATAGGTGAGCATTAGACAGTAGTAGAGAATATTCCCGGACATATAGAGAGACAGAGACAGAGACAGAGACAGAGACAGAGACAGAGACAGAGACAGAGACAGAGACAGAGACAGACAGACAGACAGACAGACAGACAGACAGACACACAGACAGACACACAGACAGACACACAGACAGACACACAGACAGACACACACACACACACACACACACACCTCTGTCTGTGTGTGGCTCTGTCTGTGTGCGTGGCTCTGTCTGTGTGTGTGTGCGTGGCTCTGTCTGTGTGTGTCTGCGGCTCTGTCTGTGTGTGTGTGTGTGCGGCTCTGTGTCCGCGAATACTCTCTACTACTCTCTAATGCTCACCTATTGCTATTGTAAATGACAATACAATTTATTTATGTTTAAAAAAAAAATGAAAAAAAATGTCATGAGCAATGCCAACAGCTCTACCTTTAATAATGCCGAGACCATTGCATTGTAAATGCTTGTTCTTAATTCAGTGTCTTTGTCAGTCTCGGTTTCCTGCTCCTTCCTTATTCGATGGCTTTCCTCTCTAAACTTTTGTTTGTTTCATTCAAGGTACATTTCGGTAGCACTGTATTTCGATCGGATGAGTTGCACCCTTCTAGTACTGACTTGCAGGTAAATCATTTTTTGGGTCTGGTGTTAGCCAAGACCTTTTTGATTTTACCAGACCTTCTATAATATTCTTACTTTTAGGGGCTTTAAAAAAGCCCTCTTCATCCCTTAGTCTGTTAAGTCATTCACATTGTCCTCTAACTGCTGAAGTATTCATCAACGAGCATTGGGTCAGCTCACATCAGCCATTGGCTCACTGCACTCGGAGTGACAAAAAAGGTATCGACACAAAAAGTAGCCTCTTCAGTAAAAGGTAGTCCTAAAGTTTTACAAAAATGATGACAGAAAAAGCAAACATTAACAAAGTCAAAAAGATGGCAGCCAAAACCAGCCTTATTGGCCTTATCAATGTTTCCTTGAAGGGTGATGAAGGTCTGTAAAGATGATGACCTTATAGAAGTCTATGGATGCATGTTGTTTTTTAGGTTGGTTTATATTGTTGAAAAGAGGGTGACACCTTCCAAATGATGGTGGGATGAAAAAATGCTAATCACACAGAAACCTTAGATTCCATACACTCTTGTTGCTTCTTCCACTCAATCATAGCAAAATCTAGTACTGTGTGCAGTGCTGGAAATTGATAATAAATCACTCTGGGATCCTGTAAACTGGTTCAAAGTGTGGAGCAAAAAGGTGAAGTCATGGGGAGCCGAGTCTAATCGTCAACTTACACATTTATTTATTTTAAAACAGTGCCCCAAAAAACTTGTCAATTTGAGCAAGTGTGACAGTGCATTTGTTCTGGCTTACTTAATTGATCATAAGCATTCTGCATTTTAAAATATCTTACAAGGTTAACACGACTTCGTCACAGATCTTGTGCATGCATCTAGGATATAAATAGGATAAGAGAAGTCTGGTAGGTAATGCGCTAGCTGCTGAGCTGTAAGATCCAGTTGGACCCCAGCCAACACGACACACAAACAAAAGGAGCGCGGATGGCCTTTTAAGTGAGGCATTTGTGTGATCTTTGGCCAAATTGGGGAAAAAAACTCTTTCATTGACTGCCTAAAGATTACTCCTCTGCATGCAAAACATACATGGTGCAGATATCTCCAAACGTGCCCTGGTGTTAACAAATTATACTTGGAGAAATTCAATATATCTGACAAAGATCAGCCCAGATGCCATATTTGGTTTAGTAACAGGTGCAAGTTCTAGGCTCTGGCTGGGTTCCCTCATATCCTGCACTGACCTTGTGTGATGCCAAAGGAGGATCACACCTGGGCAATTTCATCTCTTACATACCTAATCCTTAGGACCAAAGACCATAAGTCTGAAAATTTGCATTCAGATTTCTAATCAATAGATTATACTTTCCTAAGAGGCCATTCTATACATTTCAGCCATGGGCGGAGTAATAGGAAAGTGCTAATGGGTGAGGATGCATAGCTTGGACATGGCAAGTGCAATGGGAAGTCATCTTTGTTAACAGGAGGATCTGTCCAAGGACTCAAATGTGTGACTCAGTCATGACCAGCTTTTAGCATGAGCAAGCTGGGACCAGGCCCAGAGCGCCAACCTTCTGAGGGGCTCATGGAGGTCTCTACATTAAAGGTTCAACGCACAGTAACATCCTTCTACCTTGGCTCCAGTGATTTAAAGTTGGTCTAAACTTTTTTTAAGGATCCGCAATCACTGTATTTAACACCCTATTAGCCCCCTTCCATGTCCTCCCATCTACCTTTCTCCCACCTCAACAATAATTGGAAATGCAATAGGTCTCGCATTTGCTTGAGTTAGAGCTATTTGAAAATATGACAATGTCTTTTAACCATGTGCTATGGAGCTTATGTATGTGGTGAGCAGTGGAATTATGTGGGTTAGCTTGGAATTGTTAGTTGTGGAATTGTGTGGAGTGGATATATGTAGTAGAATTATGTGGATACTAATTATGTGATATTGCGTTTACCAGAATTATTTGGAGATGGGTAGTGAGTTATGGAGTGTAATTATGTGGAATTGTATTTTGTGTTATGAAGAGGTATGTAGTGAAGTTTAATTATGTGATGTGCTGCTGAATGTTGCAGCATGATGTGGAATTCAGTGGTGTGGATTGTACTGTGTTGTGTAATTCTGTGGTTGAGTTAAATTATGTGGCTTGGTGTCGAATTGTGTGGGGTGGATTGAAAATGAGTGGAGTTCAATTGTGTAGCGTGGAATAATGTGAATAGCTTTGCCTTTCTGGTGACAAAAAAAAAAATAGGTGGGAGCTAAGCTCCATATCTGTGTCTTTGGGCTCTAAAAAAACAAAAAAAAGAGGAGGGGGCTAAAAGAACACATGGTGGAGAAGTAATGGGTGACATAAGGAGGTTGTGAGAGGCAATGCGAGGGGGCTGTGGGTGGAGAGAATCAACAGGCTACCCGATTCTCTTCCCCCCCAACATGAGAGAAGAGCTGTGATTGCTGCAGTGAGAACAGAGAACTCTGTACGGACACAGGGCGTTCACTTGTCAAAAGCAGCAGAAGAGCTTGCCATGAAGAAAGGCAGTGCAGCTTATGGAATGATGTGGTCTAACACACACGTTTCCAACCCAGGGATGTGGTCTGTCATGTAGTAAAGGTCATTATTATTCTTATAGGCATGATAGAAATATTACCTTGTTTCGCACAGCCTCTGCTGCCTAGATCATGAGTTAAATGAATGCTTTGAACAACAGTGCACCCCTACCCCCCGTATTGCACAACTCAACAACACTGGTCTTATCAACCTCTGAAAGATGAAAACCTGCGTCAGTCTGCATGCATTGGAGACTGACATTCAACGCACAAATTTCTGGAGGAGGCACATTACCCATGGAGCTGTCCTTGAATCCCTCATTCTGCAACACTCTAAGATGATCAGCCTGGTCTTGTATTTTCCAAGAAGGGAGATACAAATGCGTTTTGTGTTTCTGGAGCACCCTTTCGGTAGATAACTCTTGTGATAAATAGAATAGTGCATTACATGCCTGGGCCTTCTTTTCTTAGTGCTGTACGGCATGTTGATCGTATCTGCAGACCTAAAAGGAAAAACGGCATCGCTTGCACTTAAGCTATTAGCTTTCCCAAAAAATATATAGGATAAGTTTAGCCCATGCAAAATGTTCTCTAGAAAGGTGACGTTCTCAAGAATTTCGCTAGAAATGTTCATAGCTGCCAAGGTTTTGGATTGCTATGTGTGACACTTTCATAATTTCAGTGTAATTATGAGTGACATTCAACGACTATAAGTGACTCTGTATCGCGAGAAAAATCAAGCACTGAAGGCAAGGGAAACATATAAATATCAGAAATTGCACCCACGCGCTCCTGTAAAAGTAAATTAACTGGGTGACACAGCTTTGCAGACAGACTAGTAACTGCTGAAATTGGTGTGCCCTTGATCTCTGCCCGACTCTGAGCACTGCAGGTATCAGGTCTCTGCCCATGTGCAGAAGGCCTCAAACTGCCCTGCAGTTATTGCGCTGCCTTATGGCAGGAAGGCCTTACTGTCTGTATTATAGATCGCAGGTTCGTTCTGTGTGTGGCTGTAGACACCACAGGATCTGCAGCTGTGTGATGCTGCTTGGTGCAGGAGGCTTGCGTCTGTGTGCATGGTGTTTCTGGGTACAATGTTGAGTGTGTGCAGGAGGCTTGCATCAGTGTACACAGTGTAGCTGTGCACAATGCTGTATGCATGCAGGAGGCTTGCGTCTGTGTGCATGGTGTAGCTGGGTGCAGCAGGCCTTCTTAGATAGCATGCCTCAGGTCTCATCTCTCAGTCTCGGCCTACATGCGGCTGGATATCTGTGTGTAGCAAGCTTAAGTCTGCATACAGTGCGCCTAAGCCTTAAACTTTGTGTGCAGCACGTTTCAGATTTGGCATCAAACCCCATTGCTCAGTCTCAGCATGCACAAGACCCCTGTCTGGCTGTTAGCACCAGATTTAGGCTTTCACTGCTCAGCAGGCCTCGGGCGATCCAGTGCAGCAGGCCTCATGGTATTTAAGTTTAGAATTCTGAGGTTGTCTCCAAGTTACACATTTATTTATCTTTGCCGTTTTCTATAGCGCGCACTGTCACAAGACCCTATGGGTATCAGAGTGCCTTATAAACCCCTAGAGACACACTTACTTGAAATTAATATGCAGCTGTATTTCTATACAAGCGACGCCGGCAGCCTCCGTACTTTTCAAGGTGTGCGAAGAGCACCTCCCTCGCTGCCAATAAATACATGCAATTCCGTCCAGGTATTCAGTATTTCCTGAATTAAAATGTCTGTAAATACTCATGGAACGCATTTTGTTCCAACTTAATTCAGGAAAGCACGCCTCTTAAGATCATATATTCAGCAGTGAGGGGAACAAACCTGAGACCTGCAGTACACTCTCTGCGACAACAACTAAAATCAGTGGTGGCTGGCAGCAAAGCAGGCTCCCTGGGCAAAGTACGTACTTGTCTTGTTCTGTAGTCTCATAGTCCTCTTGCACTCTGTCTCTGAGCGCGAGTTCGGTCCCGGCGCAGGAGCGGTGCCAGTTCCTCGTCTGATTCTTTCCAGCATATTCAATAGATGCAGAGCGGCTAATTGGTGTAATCACGATTACTAGGAAGTAATCTGGACATTACCCCCGTACACCTTCCTCTCCACAGATACCTTACTCCATCCTCAATAGACAAGGCAGCAAAACTTGGCATAGTGGGGAATAACGCTAAGTTATCTAGCCATTCAGCCTCGCGGTCCAAACATGATGTTGGAACAGCCTGTTGCACTAGGTTGTCCAAAAGACCTTTCAGTCCTATTCCAGCCATGCGTACACAGATAACAACTTGGGAAGATTCAGGAAGATTCCGGAAGCACATGTCTCGGCCTCTGAAGATTCCCACATGCATGTGCCTAAGGCACTCGAAGACACCCGGATGTGTTTCTTCTGTTTCCTGTATTTGTAAGACCACTGGGAGACCTCTGCCGACTGCAGTTGGCAGACAGGTATTTCGATGATGTGCTTGTTATCAGGGTGTTTGCCTTTGATCTAGACATCCCCTGCAGAACAGCTGCTTGTATCTCCCTCGTGACCCTGCCATCACTTACAAATGCACTGAAGCGCAGAACCATTAGGCCCATCCTTAGGCAGGAGGGATTCGGTCATTTGGAGGTCACTATGCGCAGGCAGCAGTGCACTGACAGTCTCAGCGTGCAGCCCAGGACGAGGCACTCGTCGACTCAGATTGAGTCCCCACCACTTCTGCCTCTGACTAGGTTCCTACTTCCTCCGGCCGGGACGTGACTGAACTAGTATGGTCAGTTCCGGATTATATAGTATGGTCAGTTCCGGATTATATAATCACGTGCCCCATGTTGTGCCACAGCCAGTAGCAACCACTGCTGGCAGGCCCCCGCAATGCCCCTGTCGGCAATTTGCAGGAGTCAATGTGTCAAAGCCGCGCGGCATATTGAGCCAAGCTGGGCAGATTTGTTACATTGTAGCACTCTCAAACACTCAGAGACTGAGAGCAGACATTCTTTAACTATTTATGAACTTACTGAGCCCAGAAGGCTTGCAGCACTTCTCGGAGCAGCAAAGCCGGCGCACAGGTGCACATCTGCGCCACCAGTGGCACGCGCTGGCGAGTGGCATTAAATGCGTGACATTGCATTTCAGTGCGGTGATGCGGAACACCACACTGAAATGCGTGAGCGTCACACCTGTTGCGTGATACTTGTCAGGCATGAATATTATGCCGTGAGAAGAAACATTAATTTCGAACCAAACTGGCTGTCAATAAACACTAACGATAAACGAAAGCTGCCACGTGACAACGATCTGAAGCATTTAACATTTTTATTACAATATACAGATTACGTCCAGTATTGTTGCAAACATGGATGGTTAACGTTTAACTTCGTTAAAACAACCTGTTCTTGTTTTACGTTCATATTCTTGAAAAGAGAGACTATACTCCCTGTGAAATCTCATTCCATAGAAGAACAGTCAGCGCACTCGTTATTACCCACCCTACTACTCCATTCCTAATTTCTGGCCTTGCAAAGGTGCAGGACCTACAACTCCAAGCTAGAAACTCTGAGGAAACCTCTGCGTCGAATCTGTGTGAGGCTTTAAGTTGTTAAACATATTTCCTGCACTCGAGCACAGTGTACTAGGAGACAGTCATCCAGTAACCTCACATCTTTCCCAGTTTAAATTCAGAACCACTCTCTACCATTCTAGGTTTTTCACCTTACGTGAAAAGCTTTTTTACACCCAAGTGAAGTAAAGAAGAACAAAAAGCAACAACAACAAAATCGTATAAGAGCAAATTAGTCTTAATATGGAAAAGGCAACAGAAGAAACACTTTTTACGCTGGTTTAATTCGTTATTAGGAGCGGTTTCATATTTTGCTTCATGTATGTATTCTTCATTTTCAACTTTAAGAAAATACGCTTGGAAGGTATGGTAAAGGCAGTGATATTCTAGCACCGCAAGAACTCACTGAAATTAAATTAAACAAGCAACAATGAGCTGAGAGTAGGGGGCGAGTGGCAAACAACGACTGGAGGTGGGCTGTGCAAGCAAATAAGAGGAAGGAACGACAAGCCGAAAACCAAAAAGAAAAAAAAAACAGTCCCAAGCGACACCAGAAGTCTTTCGGCACACTAGCTCCCCCACCCGGTTTTACTTACTACAGAGGAAAAAGAGGGGAGCCGGATTTTAAAGAGGTTGCAGAGAAAGGCTGAGCTGAACACCAACAGCCAGGCACATCGCTCCTCCATGTCACAGGCTGTCATCAAAGCGCACAACACAACAAGAAGACGCGCTGGAGTGGAAGTGGATGCCTGCTGTGCCCCAGGGGCACCGTACAGAGCGTTCTGATAAAAGAGCATTCTAGTCGGTCCCTGCTTGTACCCCGGGGGCACTGAAAAGAGCGCGTGGATAGGCGCGTAGGAACGCACAAAGTCAATATTAAAACAGGAAGTGCGAAGTCGAACTCGGCTATAAATTAAAGCGTACTGAAACCGAAGTGAAGCGGGCGCTGCCAAGATCAGTATGAACGCTTGACTGGCTACACCTTAGAGCTACAGCGTATGCGCTGCCTAAGCTCAATTTTTAAAAACACCTTGGCACCAACCTGCCGGAACTAAGTTGTGGGCAATTTAGTTGGGTTGGGCGACTTGGAGGGCCCGGCTCTGGATGCGATAGTAACAATCTGTCACTGGGGCGCAGTCGTTGGAACTAGATTATTGGGTGCAAGTCCCAATCAAAAAACGCAATTGAGGGTTATTCTCATAGTGTATGATGCATAGTGTAAGATGCATGCCGGTTGCGACCATGTTCCTTAGTGAGATAGTCTTTTGTAATGTATACGGTGTTACACAATCATTTCTGGTGCCCTTACTCTTTGATGTTATGGGATGAGCAAAAGTCATATGAGGTCGTTTCAGTGATGCGTTTATTATCATAATTAGTGTTTGTTAAACTTGAAATGTGGGGGTGCCTTCTTGGTCTGAAAATGTTGTCAAGAATGCAAATCGCCGTTACACCTCAACTTCCACATTTTTGTAATTCATTCTTTGCACGAATCGCTACAAACTTTAATGCAGTACTGCAGTAATCCACTAGATGGTAGTAAATAGTAATACAAAGACATGCACGATGCTAACAATAACAAACCACACTGAAATGTAATTTCCAGCAGGATGACACAGACTCAGAGCATTCCGGATTAGGTTGAAGAGCAAAATTACCTTTTGTATGGCTACCGCAAATTTGCTAAGGGATTCCTGTAAATTACGCAAGGGTGGGAAAGTGGGCGTTGAACGCAGTTGGCAATGCCCACCTGCCCACAAACGTGTATGTTTGTGTGGCTTCTCAAATCACAATAAGAAAGGATTGAAAAATGTACTCCAGCATAGGTGTGAAGTCAGTCCCTTTTCAGGGCGGGAGGTGAAATGTATTACCACTCTTTCTATTACTCTTTACAATGTACCAGCCGCGGGCCGTGGAGGGAGTTACGGTGGGGCAGGGAGGTGGGGAGGGGGAGGGGGAGGGGCAGGGTGGAGAGGGCTAAAAACTGGCACCTGGATAATTACAGGTAAGTAAACAATTTAAATAATAAAACGAATTTCATAGCGCGCACTGCATCGCAAAATGCATCGCAAAATGCGATGCAGTGCGCGCTACGAAATTCGTTTTATTATTTAAATTGTTTACTTACCTGTAATTATCCAGGTGCCAGTTTTTTAGCCCTCTCCACCCTGCCCCTCCCCCTCCCCGCTTCCCTGCCCCACCGTAAATCCCTCCACGGCCCGCGGCTGCAATGCACTACCCTATGTCTGACCCTAAACCTCTATCAATATATCTTCTCCATCCACTCTCTCATTCATCCCAAGCCTCATAGCACTACTATGATCCCCAAAATAACCCTTTCTAGAGTCTCACTTACTCTACCCCTCCTTGCATCATCTGACACCTCTTTTACTTTACCGGTCCCCCAAAACAAGCCTTTACAACCTCTTTTACTCCACATCCATTTTTACTCATCCCAAGACTCCTACTGCTATGACATCCCCCAAAAAAGTTTAACTCCTTCACCCTTCTATCCCTCCACTAGCCTTTTCAATCAAAATAACAGACTAACATGCCCACTTCTCAAATTTCATATTTCACTATACTAATTCACCACTAATCCTTTATGGGTTCCGGAGTAGTGTGCTATGCGCCAAAAAACGCTTCAACACCCAATCAGGGGTAACAAGTGCTATATAAATGCAAACCTTTTCCCCTCTTATATCCCTCTCCGCTATCCTTCTCAATCCAACTAACTGATTAATATCCACCACTCAAATTACTTTCATATTTCACTATACTAATTCACCACTAATCCTTCAAGGTTTCCGGAGTATCGTGCTACTCACCAAAAAGCGCTTCAATACCTCATATGGGGTAACTAGTGCTATGTAAATGCAAACCTTTTTCCCTCTTCTAACCCTCCGCTATCCTTCTGAGTCCAAATAACTGACTAACCTATCCACCACTCAAATTACTTTCATATTTCACTATACTAATTTAACACAAATTCTTTATGGGTTCCGGAGTAGCGTGCTACTTGCTGAAAAAGCGATTTGTTGCCTAGTCTGGGGTAGTAAGCACTATATAAATGCAATTACAATGCAATACTCCTAGACTTGTTGGGAATGTAGAAAAAGTGCTTTCATCACAGGGGAAAATATTTTTTCAGGAGGAGGAAAAAAAATAAGTAGTGCATATTCTGTTCTGCATTGGTGAGTTCTGTACTATGGAGAAGTCTGTACAACGGAAATAAGGTCTTGCAGGAAAAAAAATCACATAACTTTCCAAGAGTATGTCTCTAATCCTGTACTTGGCACAGTTTTCCAGGAGTACTGTGAACCAGAAAAAGTATGATTTATACACTTAGGCAGAGGCTGAGCTCCTCGCACATTTTTTCCTTACCTTTTTTATGAATCAGACCCTATATCTTTGAATTTGACATAGTCTCTGGGGCTGGAAGCCTCAATGACACAAACTCTATTTTTTGCCAGAATTTCAGAAAATCAAATTTTTGCACTGCAATACATTCAGGTATTCACAAGACTCAGACTTCCTTTGTATTTAGTGACCCACATAACTCAATGAAAGGAAATTCAATTAAAATTGTGAAAAGAAAGATGCTTTTGTTTGTATGTAATACCTGCATGGGTGTGTATTCTTGTTACCTTTTTGAGCGAAATGCTTTATTGTTTCCTATGTGCATTGTGTGTTGAATAAATCAATCTTCCTTCTCAGGGGTCTCACTAATACAAAGAAGAAGTTGACAGAGAAGCTGAAATATAAAATAACATCTTTATTAAACTCAAATGAGTTATACTATGTCACACAGAAGCCTTAGCAACTGAATGAGGCAGTCTAAAGAGTACAGAACACTGGGGCCTTATATATGTGAGGGTTACATACTCGGCATAAAAGTAAGGGGCAGTCCTAGCTTATGCAAGCATGCAAAATGCCTAATATGGACATGCAAGATCTGCTAAATATTAGCCAATAGGAAAACATTCAAAACAAGGCCTCATGTAACCAGAACGTCCCCCTTGAGTCGTGTTTTTGCCCAACCCCATAAGTCAATCAATGACAGCACCTATAGGTCAATCAGTAATGGCAGAACATGTTTGTGTGCTTCAAAGGACAACTTGCAAAATAGGATAATGCGGGGAAGGAATACCGAAGGCCAACAGATAGTTGGAACAAGGATTAGTCAGTCTAGACAAGGATTAGTCAGTTTGGCTAGTTCCTGGAATTGGCTTCACAACAAGGAAGGGGAGGTTATTTAACACGTGGCAGTACAAAGGGCAAAAACACTCGGTTTACCAAGCTGCCTGAGTGAGGGCAACACAAAATGGCAACGGAATACAAAATGGAGTTGAAAATGAATTACCTCAGTCCCTCCTTTTGCCATAACGCAGGCAAATCCTAATTCATTGCTAGGTGAAATGGGAATATCCTTTATCAGAGTACAGACAGAACACTACTTCAGGACCATTTTGGATGAACATATCCAACACCCACTTCATACAGTGGCACTGGAAACACTTGTGCAACCACAACTATACCCAAAGTCCGTTCTAAGCCTCTCTGGTAGGCTTCTATCGTCCATCAAATCTGCTTCCATTGTCGCATTGGGCCTCAGGCCTTCCATGAAAATAGTGCTTCTCAGTATCCGTTGGAATGCCCTCCTGGCAAACACTCACAGCTCACTCGAAAGTCTCAATGTCTCAATGCAGTGCACCAGTGTCTCTCCTCTGCGGCAGACACTACAAATATTGTGCTCTTCATTGGTTGTAGGCACAGATCATCTCGTGCAGACCCAAGTACTATTAATCGGGAAAGAGCAACAGACTTTCACACTCAGCAACACTTTTAGGCTCCAACACTCGTTATTTAGTGTCAGAGGACGCTTGGGCTGCTCTTTCATTTAATTTTTCCTTTAATCATGGGTACCACAATGTAGTGCCTTTTGCCAATCTTGGATCCTCCGGTGCACTGCCCTTCCGTTGGAGCAAAGAAAAGGGGGGGCTGTGGCCAAAACTCAGGCCAAGGGGCTCAAGGGACTGCACACTGTCAGAGGTTACCAGCACATGACAGGTAGAAAACTGAAGCCTCAAACCAGCCCTGCCATCAACAACAGGGATCCTTCTCTTTCGCTCTTTTGCACTGAAACTCTGGTTCTGTGATGTTCAATGCCGTCTGATGGAGCAAGTACGATGCTTTGGAGATAGCATTGATGGCATGCTGGCGATCGCTGTCCAGCCTTGCTACTTTCTGGGTGCTAGGACTGTAGGGCCAAGACGTCCGGCCCTCATCTGTAGCTGTCACTGATGGGAATTAGGCTTAAATCAATGTTCTGCAGGTATTATGACTTGATACCGCAGAACCTAGTGACGTAGTAAATGTAACACAGTTGTTAGTTTCCTTCAATTTAGTACAAAAACAGTTCATTGTATTTAACAATGGGACTGCAAGCAGGTGGCCTGCAATCTGCGAGGGAGTGGCCATACGCCATGGGACAATTCTGGTCTAGAATACACTGTCATTCTCAAAGGCAATACTTCTAATCTCTTCAATTGGGTACCCTTCATTATCCTCTGCCATCTAAGGGTAGATAGTTATATGGGACTTCTATCTGAATGGATGTCCTCACATATGGTGGCATTGCCTAATGGGGTAAACATTTTTTTCTTTTTCAATGATTACGTCTAGGTGTTCCTAAATTCCTTATCTAGAACACCTCAAAAGAGAAATCACATGATACAGATTATCAGGGACATGTAGATACCTCCCTTTAATAATTGTGCATCAGGTGCACTATGCAATACAAAGGCTAATGATCAAAATGTAGAAACAAAAGACAAGAACTAGAGAGTCCTGGTATTTCCATGATTTAGAACACATCTGATCCCACCAAAAATTAAAGAAGCTGAAACAAAAGGGTAAAAAACCAAATTAAAGTAGTCATTGAAAATTTGTCATGTTTATAAAAATAAATGTAAGGTATCGCCTATTGAGGTGCAAAAATTGTCTTATTATAGTATTGAGTCAGTTAACCAGTCCATCGCTACCCTGACAGTCAGACTGGAAAACATCGAAGTAGGCCTAAAGAAAATTCTTAAAAACCAGTCTGGTCATACAAAAGGGAATTATACATAATATGGGGGGTCCCTGGTACATTACTGCAATCTGAAAGTGTGAACCTGAACAATACACCAACAATAATAAAAGGGCTGACTGGTGAAAGGAATACGGAAAAGGGAAATGGGACTAGGACACAGCTAAAATCCCCAAAAACTAGGCACAATGCGACATCAATCAGGGGAGAAGCGGCAAAAGAAAAATCTATAGGAAGAACAAGAAATTCCTCCGGTGATAGTCAAGTTTGTAACACAATACCAAGAGTATGGGTGATACACAAAAGTTAAAATAGTACACACATTTTAACACTACTGCTGGCTGCTACACCATGTACGGTAATCTCGGCTAATGTTCCAGTTCCTTCTTCAGGGAAAAATGAAACCTGGTTTCCTTTAAGTAACAAAGCCATACACTACTTAGGAAGCAGAACAAAACTGACTAATGTAATATAGAAATTAGGTCACCATGTACAAGACTCACAGATCTATAATTTATCCTTACGTCCAATCAGGATACCTAAATCTAGGGCTGCCTGTTCCTTAAGGGAAGGGGCAGTAACGTGACTAACTGCAGGTGACACACTTTGATCCTGTATATCTCTTTTTATTTTCCTTTAATACCATTATAGCCAACTAGACATGCACTGGTGAAGTGTTGTCTCATGTTCACAGCATGTTATATCATTATCTGTGGAATTTAGTATCAGACTAAGTCCAACCAACTGTTGTGCAGCGATATGCATCATCATGACGATCCCTTCACAACACAGGAGAACTTGCAATAGTATCAGAAGCAACAACATAAAACAAAAACATGCATAAAATAAAAAAAAACGCACATGTCACGCCATCAGATATACTTGCTGTATACCAAGCACAAAAAGCATAGACAAATTATAATAGCATATATAAATAAACAGTGACACACAACACCATGTCATGTACTTTATGCACTGTGAACCTGCAGCCCAAAACCCAATATTTGGGCCTGCTTAATTTGTCAGGCTTAAAAATCTAAATTACACTTTCTTTTACTTTCCTCACCCTCCTTTTGACAGCAGGTCACCTCAGTGGTGATCGGCTGTCAAATACAACTTACTGTGTTGCTTCTGACACACAGGACCAGCAGGAACAATTCATAGAAGGACAAAATGCAAAAACATGAAAAACACACGAACATTAAAAAAAAAATTTTTTAAAGGAGTCATACAAAAACTCATCTTGTTTCAACATACTGCTAATACTTCACATAACACACAAAATATCAACTGTAACTAACCATCTTAAATTAAGGCAACTACATGGACACTATTTCTCAAAAGCAGAGATACAAATGTATCACCCCCTTTGAGGCCCTGCTTTTCCAAGCAATGATTTCTCTATCTGTTTACACTCACTCCTAACTCCCACCTTACTGACCTCAAGGTCAAAATCTGCCTCGCGTCCTCAGCCCTCTCTCTCTCCTCACCCTGAAGCTGTCAAAGACAAAAAACCTTCCTAACTCTTTCTAACCTGCAATAATTAACCCTATTTAAAAACACATGTTATATATATTACTTCTGTTAGGGGCTACAATTTATTTCTATTCTTAGATTATTAAAACAGTTACTGTGAATAATTCGTAGAACATAATAACAACATTCTAGCTTTAGAACAAATGTGTGTTACTTCCCTATGCAACAGTACTCAGTTCCTCAACCTTAAATGAATGAACGTCTCAGTAGGTCCAGCTAGAGTTAGAGCCTTCAACCCTGATATTAAACTCAAACCTATGCACTGGGCACATTGGCTCACTGAGCCATTAAAAGCAACCCCAAATGGGAACAACCTGCAAATTTGTATTATACCTAAATGTATGCATTTACTGAAGCCTAAGGCACTTTAAAGCTATTGTAAATGGCAAGCATGCTGTTTGAATCGTCTATTTTACCCAAATTCGACTTTGATATTTGAGGCACTTAAAAATAAATATCCTATAATTGTGTTACATATTAATCATCCTCAGAATGTACTTTACAGATTGCAGAGATTGGACATTAGACATATCTCATGTAAATCCTTTAGAAAAATGAGTTTTTTACGGCTGCGCCAAGTAAAATTCCATATGCAAATGTCCTCATTATGTAGTACAACACAACTTAAATTAAATTATAATGCTAGGAGGTCACAGTATGAGTATTAAGCTTTATAAATAGGTAAAAACACATTTTAAAAGCCCTTTTTTTAAATAATATTTTTTCATAATTAATAATTATTTTTAATAAACCCAATCATGTTTGATAAGTCCACATATAAAAGCAAGCTGCATCCCTTGCCTATAATTTTTAGATGCATTCATTTATAAGCCTAAGCACAGATGCCTAACTTGAAACATGACAAATTGTTGCGCCACTTGTTTTTTTTTTTTAAAAGGACAAGTATTATTTAGCAACAGGTGCGACCCTTGCTACCATTCGTGTGAAACTGTCGGAGTTCTCTGAGGAGGCTGCTCGCGAGGTGAAGTTTAGGAACAAGTACTGGGTGGCCAGGCGATATGGAGAAGGCGAGAGACCTGGAAAGGCGCTGGCGGCGACGGTCAAACTGATGCGATCGCCGACGGTCATACTAGAACTGGAAACGGCTGAGGGGCTGGTGCTCAGGGACACCACCCAAATCCTGAACGAATTTGTGCAGCATTATGGTACGCTGTATAACTCTAGCAGGAATGGCGGGCTCACACTGGACGAGTATCTGGCAGATATCTCCTTAGGTTGGTTAAGCGATGCGCAGAGACACTTCTTGAGCGCCCCCTTTGAACTTGATGAGGTCAGAGAGGCTATCATGGGCATGATATCGGGTAAGGCCACTGGGTTAGATGGCATTCCCATTGAGTTCTACAAAACGTTTATTGACTTCATGGCGCCAGTACTGCGGGAGGTCTATGAGGATGCGCTGGAGGTGGGCCATCTCCCTGCCTCCATGAGAATTGCCCTTATTACGTCACTGCTTAAACCTGGAAAACCCGCTTCTAGCTGCGACTCCTACCGACCGTTGTCTCTGTTAAATTGTGACGTTAAAATACTCGCAAAACTGATTGCAACACGCATCAGCCTCCTCCTACCAGCTCTGATACTACCTGATCAGGCTGGGTTTGTACCTGGCAGGGCGACGTCACACAATCTCCGCACCTTTTTCTCGGTGTATGACTCCGTACACGAAGACCTCCCAATGGCGGCTATTTTTTTGGACGCCACCAAGGCGTTCGATTCGCTCGAATGGGATTATGTGTTCGGGGTTCTTGAACGAATGGGCTTCCCACCTGTGTTTATATCTTGGATTAAATTACTGTATACACGTCCGGAGGCCAGAGTCCTCATCAATGGGAAATTGTCGTCAGCCTTCCCGATTTCCAGAGGGACGAGGCAAGGTTGTCCCCTGTCCCCCCTTCTATTTGCCATAGCCACTGAACCTCTGGCTGCTAAACTGCGGCAGCGTCATCGGGATAGTGCTTTGCGTTGTTATCAGAGACAGCTACTCGTCTCTATGTATGCAGACGACATCACCCTTTATGTTCGCCACCCTAGCGATAACTTGCATCCCATACTTCGAGAGTTCATACGGTTTGGTGCCCTTTCGGGAGTTCAAATTAACTGGAGGAAGTCATGTATCTTCCCTCTTACTGCCTCGACAAGTCAGTTTCCGCTGGAGTTCCCACTTGCCTGGAGCACAGGGGACTTCAAATACTTGGGCATACATGTAGAAAAGAATAGAGAGGAGCTAATTCGTGCCAACTATGGCACCGTAATGGACAAGATACCTGACAATATATCTAGATGGATCACGCTCCCCCTCTCCATGGCGGGACGTGCCTCATTGATTAAAATGGTTATACTCCCTCAGTTTTTGTACCTCTTTTTGAACATTCCGTTTCACCCCGGCTCCCATTTCTTTCGATTACTACGCTCAGAATTGCTCCGTCTAATATGGGGTGGTAAGACACCCAGACTCAAATGGGACATCCTGGTCAGACCGTTCTCCCAGGGGGGTTTCGGCGTCCCTGACTTTGAGCTTTATTACCGAGCAGCTCAGGCCCACTATGCGTATTTCTGGATACGCCAGCAGAGATATATGCCTCAACTGGCAGCCGAACACTGGTTGGCCCACCCAATCCCCATCGAAGGTGCAATCTACTCCCGGATTGAAGGTAGGGACAAGACTCCTTCCACGGTATCAAGCACGGTGACGGCATGGCGCTCCATTGTTACTAAGCTTGACTTGCACTTCCTCTATGCGCCACGGCTGCCGCTATCCTACCACCCGCAGCTTCCGCTCCTGCAGGAGGCTGGATTTCAAAAATTGCTTAGGAAACTAAACGTCAATACATGGGGGGACCTGTATCTGGACGGCGTCTTCCGGACTAGAGATCAATTTTACGGGAACATACAACCCACACCTCTTGACGTATTTTACTATATCAGACTCCGACACGGGCTACAGGCCGTCACGCCTGATTTCCCCTGTGAGCCCCCAGTGCTTCCTCCCCTGCAAAACATGCTGCTTCAGGACAACCCTATTAAACTGGTATCCACACTATATAAATCTGACCGGGCTAACATGACCTACACTGCTCTGCCTGCTAGGCATAAATGGGAACATGATCTAGCCTTAACTCTAACAGACACCCAATGGGATTTCTGCCTGCAACAAACCGAGCGCATCTCCTCTAACAGCCGTTATAGGATAATTCATTATAAATTCCTGCACAGGCTATATCACACTCCAGCGCGCCTCCACAGGTTCCAGCTAAGGCCTACTGATACATGTGACAGGTGTGGTGCCCCAGGGGCTGATTTCCTGCACCTTGCATGGGGCTGTGCCGAAGTGTCCATATACTGGACTCAAGTGTTTGAGGCACTATCCAAAATGGTTCACATGACGATTGATCCGTCCCCATTGGTAGCACTTCTGGGGTACGTTGCGCCTCTCCAGGCGGCTCACCGCAAATATGTGGCGCTGGCTATGCTTCTGGCTAAACGCAGGGTGGCCTGTAGATGGGGGAGGGGAAGGGCGCCCAAGTTTAAGGATTGGATGAGTGACATGGTGTACTGCCAGGAACAATTGCAAACATATTCCGAGCTACTGCCGCCTACTTCTAGGCCTACTGACATCTGCGCCCCGTTACAATGTTATTTGATAACCGATCCACACGAAGGTGCTTGACGCCCAGGCCTCAGTGGCATCCCCCGGGGTCTCACACGACCTACCACCTCTGATGCGGGGACCCGCCTCTCCCTTCACTTGTATTTGTATGGCTCTGCCTGCCACGTGCCCCTCAAGATCTGATACACCCGATGTGCCTGTTCCCCCCCCCCCTCTCCTACATGAGTTCACTTGGACATTGCACATGTTACTGTTCATATAAAGTTTAAGGAATACTTTCAAAATTGCAAGACTCACAGATTTCGTTGTAACTACGCTGCAATTGCCGCTTTAATTGTACTGGTTGCCGCGATTGTTATCGCACTCATGCACATTTGTTATGTTTTGTATTTATGTCTGCATTGATAGCGGCCGGCCTCCGGGTTGTTGGTGAGACGCTGTGTACTCCTGGTAATGCTCAATAAATGTTTTGCACTTAAAAAAAAAAAAAAAGTATTATTTAGCAACAGAACCAAGAATATGCTTACAAAAATGCTTAAAGAGCGGAAAACCCTTAATTAAAATGTCTTCCTGTAATACAAAATAATGAACCTTATGTTTGTAACCTTTTTAAAACGCTATTCTGAAATGCCAAGTTTCACCCGTGTTTAACTGAGGGCGAAGTCCTGGCTGAGTAAACATTTCTGTCCATTCGTGGCCTACAAAAACAACAGCTGTTTGCTCAGCGGCAGTAAAAGCTCTTCTCAGTGTTGCAACATGAGCACGGTAGTAGTCTTTTTCAAACTAAGACATATCAATGCGTGTTCTATAATATGCGTTTGAGTTCAGCAAAAATTTACTTCAGCTGAAGTGTTTGCCTGTTAATTTCTAATACAATGTATGTAAGTAAAAAATGCTATAAGTTTGTTTTTCTACAAAACACACAATTTCGTTTTTGAGGCCTTTTTTATTCCTAGTGAATGTGAATTTTAATTTTATTTTTTGAAGCATTTAACAGTTTGTACATGTGCGTAATTGCTTACTCTATAAATTAAATAGCAACATATAGCTATTGTAGCATATCATATGATTCATTTCTGGATTTTTATTTAATTTCTACTTAATATTAATTAACTGACATTTTGCTTAACAGACTGAAAACATAAAAAAAAACACAAACACATATTGAGCTCATTTCAGACATAAACAGAAAGGGGTTAAACACTCAGGACACACAATACGGCGCGCTTTAGCCATTCATTTCATAAATAGCGCCATCGCTATTTACATACAGAAGTTGCACTAATGGGAAAACCACATAGACATTTAAACACACATTTAACCCACAGATCAACACTTAGGACTGAAACAAAGGACAGCCTACAAACTGTACTTAAACCAAACCATTTGTAAATACTAGTTGTAAGTCATATTTACAAGAAGCGCTTCTCAATAGTGTTCCAAAAAGACTGCAAAAACAGCCCAACAGACTGCTGTATGTCCAAGAAGCTAAAATACACTCAATTCACTAGCTTTGGCTTGAAGAACACCAAAAATCGCTCTGCATATCTTCATTCATAAAATTTCACAGAACAAAGGCTCCTTGTTTGTATTTTGTCATATTTTAATTCCCTGGGGATACAAAATCACCAAGGAAGAAATATGTTTTTAAACCTAAACCTATTTAGGTATTCCCTCTAGGGGAGCTGGCTAATTTACTTCACATCACACTATGGTACCTTTCAAAAAAGCAACACATTCTTCGATGTGAGCTTGAAAACAGGCATGCCAAAAATATTGCAGAATATGCAAATATTATAATCAAAGTAGTGCTTAAGGTACTCTTCGTACGTGCACCGTTCAACAAAATCAGATAGAGAAAAATCTCCTCATTACCTGCCTACACAAATTGCAATTTGCATATCAAATCCATACATATCCAAAGTTGGCCAACACAAATTCCAAAATTCCAAAGCTACAGTAAGCGTTACTAAACTACCTTACTCTTACCAATCAAAAGGTTGTCCAAATTCTAACTGCCAAGTTCTAAATGACCTAACGGTCTTTTTTAGAATACTCACGCCAAAAAGGTTCTCAGTCAGAAGTGACATCATGTGGAGGATCAAAATCAGGAAGATCAGAAATATACTGAGCTGCAGAGACAAAGAATCCCCAGAATCTCCGTGCACAGAGTACCTCCTTAGTAGAGTCCTGTCCTGTCCTCCTCAGTAGATTTCAGTCTCCTGACAAGATCACTCCCTTAGATAGCCACTTCTCTGATGAGGTCCACGTTGACGCGCCAATTGAAGAAATCAATCTTCCTTCTCAGGGGTCTCACTAATACAAAGAAGACGTTGACACAGAAGCTGAAATATAAAATAACATCTTTATTAAACTCAAATGAGTGAGACTACGTCACACAGAAGCCTTAGCAACTGAATGAGGTAGTCTAAAGAGTACAGAACACTAGGGCCTTATATATGTGAGGGTTACATACTCGGCATAAAAGTAAGGGGCAGTCCTAGCTCGTGCAAGCATGCAAAATGCCTAATATGGACATGCAATATCTGCCAAATATTAGCCAATAGGAAAACATTCAAAACAAGGCATCATGTAACCAGAACGTCCCCCTTGAGTCGTGTTTTTGCCCAACCCCATGAGTCAATCAATGACCGCATTTATAGGTCAATCAGTAATGGCAGAACATGTTTGTGTGCTTCAAAGGACAACTTGCAAAATAGGATAATGCAGGGAAGGAATACCGAAGGCCAACAGATAGTTGGGACAAGGATTAGTCAGTCTAGACAAGGATTAGTTAGTTTGGCTAGTTCCTGGAATTGGCTTCACAACAAGGAAGGGGAGGTTATTTAACACGTGGCAGTACAAAGGGCAAAAACACTCGGTTTACCAAGCTGCCTGAGTGAGGGCAGCACAAAATGGCAACGGAATACAAAATGGAGTTGAAAATGAATTACCTCAGTGTCTGGAACAGAGTGGGTGGAACTCGAGTTGTTTTATTTTCAGGACCGGGCTGTACTTCTAATGCTTTGGACCATGTGGCCATGGCGCAGGGCCGTCTCTCCTCTCCTAAACCTTGTGTTGGGTTTCAATACCAAAATTCCCGTTTTGACTGCCATCTTATCCTGCTTCCAGATCATTGCAAATAAACCACATGCCACTTCAATGCGAGTCCTTTCTTTCCAATCCTGTTGGTACCCAGACTAGCGATATGTATAAAGACTTACCTAATTTAGCAGGTAATGTAGTTTTTATAAATGCTGTGTTGGAAAAAGCAAATATGAAATGAAATATTGCTATGTGACTGCATGTATTGTTGCCATGTTGGTAGTCTGTTTGAATTTTTAAAAAAAGCTATTGTAGATAAGGAAACTATGCACTTTGTTGTCATTTTTTTTATCAAAGCAATATATGTTTGCTTTTTGTAGGTTAGGTTTCACTGGAGGGACTCTGGTGATAGCGGGGATGTTTGGCTCTGCACCCCCACGCCTCCTAGGGCTTTAGTCTCATGACTAGGGGGGTCAGGCATTTTTCCCTCTCCTAACCCCTAAGCTATTTAAACCAGGTCCCTTTGGAGTCCAGCCAAAGGACGACATCTTAAGATCATTAAAGAGCCTTAGCCAGAGACACTGTTTCTACAACCCCACACTGTTTTTGCAACCTGATACTTCCAGGTAAGCCTTTACCACTTTAGTGGCTGCATTATGTTGGTGCAACGTGCGAGTTTGAGGGTCGAGAGGAAGGCCCTTAGCTGCATCAGATTATTTCCAAAATAAGCCAATCAATCATGTTCTTCCTTCACAGGTCAAACACAAAATAGTTAAAGTATAAAATACCAACAGGCTCTTCACTGAGTGCAACGTCATTTAACTGGCACCTTTAGCAGAGATTACCCAGTCCCATGGCCTTGGGGGAGTGTCATATGCAAATGAAACTCACCTCATGGTTTCCATTGACAAAAATCCTTTGGTTTCCCAAAAAGCCTTTAAGCGCTGCCTCACTTAGGTAGCTCTATGATTAAATTTAGTTGCTTGAAATTACATTCGGACAAGATGGAGATTTTGATTTTCCGTGACTGAATCTATTTGGTCCCCTGAATGGTTGCCTAAGGAATTTGGGCCAGATGTATGACCCTTATAAATTGTTCCTCGTAATTTGCGCTCAATTGGAGGCGCAATATTACAATGTACTAGAGTGTAAGATACACTGATTGCTATTCCCAATGGGGTTGCAAAATACACGGTTCATGAATATTAATGAGCCACTCGCAATTTGCGACCCAATTGGGAATGGCTGGCCCTCCCAGAGATGGTGGCCTGCTGGGCTCAACAGACCACCATGTCTGGGACTGCTTTACAATAGAGCAGGTTTTTCTTTTAAATGCAGCCCATTTTCAAGGAAAACGGGATGCATATTAAAAAATAACATGAAAAGTTTTCGTTCAAATTTTTAAGGGCAGGCAGTGGACCCTAAGACAACTGCCTGCTCCCCAAAAATATTATCCACTGCATTTGCAAAGGAGAATTGGTCCCCTGGGGACCCCTTCCCTTTTGCAAGTTCATTAGCACCCTCTTGAAGAGGGTGGTAATTTGCGAGTGTTTTTGCAACAGCAATTGTGGTGGTAAAACATTCATACATGGCTTTGGGGGTGCTATTAGGAAGGGAGCGCCCCTTCCTAATAGCGACTTACAATTTCTAAATAGCGAGTCGCAAATAAATTGTGATTCACTATTTAAGAATTGTACATGGCCCTGTGACATTTTGCATACGCAAACGGGTCGCAAACCCGGTTGCACATGCAAAATAGGGTCGTTCATCTGGCCCTGGGTGATTCACTTTACCCCACTGCTATGGCTCAAAACCTGAGTGTGGAGTTAGACGTTAAGCTTTCCTTTTTTAACATATTGGCCACCATGGGCATCTGTTTCTCCCTGCTGTGCTCCTTAAACTGATTTTTTGACAATCTGCCCGTCTTAGTGTGAGAAACAGTGGTGTGTGCTCTAATTACTACCAGATTATAGTATGCCTTCTCGCTTTTTCTTGGTCTCCCTCAGTCTTGAATAGGTGCAAAATGCCGCCTCAATGTTGATCCTAAAAATACCTAGAAATCTACATATACCGTCTCATTCTAAATCTCTCCACTGTTTCCTGGTGTGTAAAATAATTCAGTTACAAAACTTTGTTCTCGCACACCAAGCATTTTGTGGCTTGGTCCCAGTTATCTATCAAAACATTAGGTAATACCACCCTACTAGAGACCTGAGATCATCTAATGCATTACTGTTAAAATTCCCAGAATCGAGAGGGTGAAGAACGGTGGGCATTCTTTTGCCCTTCTGGCTGCAAAACTCTGGAACACCCTTCCCAACAGTGGCATTGATAATGAGACCCGTTTTAAAAAACATCTGTAAACTTGGCTCTTTAGATCTGCCTAATCTTTGCTTACTCATTGACATGTGCGGTTTCTAATTTATGTAGCACTGGGCAGCAAAATTCTTGGTAGCTGTTGCGCTATATAAGTGACTTATTCATTCATTCCAGTTTGGATTATTCCCCCATGGACTTTTCTGCTCCCACACTTGGGTGGGAGACATTCACCCTAGGTACAACCCACTGCCTGCTCCACTAGGTAGATACTAGTTTAAAGGGCTAATCACTCCTCGGTATAACCCAGTACCAGTCTCGCTGTCATTACTTCTCCTTGGTTTTTACTAAACACCAGCTTCTCTTGGGGGTTTACAGCCCCTCCTGGACTTCAGGTACTATCACCTGAGGTATTACCCACCACTGGTTGCACTAGGATGATCTCATCTGGGTATCAATCAATCAATCAATCAAGTCATTTATAGAGCGCACTACTCACCCGTAGGGTCTCAAGGCGCTAGGTGGCGGGGGGTGCCGTAACTGCTCGAACAGCCAGGTCTTGAGCTTCTTCCTGAAGGAGAGGTGGTCTTGGGTCAGGCGCAGGTCGGTCGGGAGTGAGTTCCAGGTCTTGGCGGCCAGGTAGGAGAAGGACCTTCCTCCTGTTGTCGCTCTTCGGATGCGGGGGACGGCGGCGAGGGCGTGGCTGGTTGATCTGAGGTGGCGCGTGGGAGTGTAGAAGTTGATTCGGTTGTTGAGGTAGCTCGGGCCTTGGTCGTGTAGGGCTTTGTGCGCGTGGGTGAGGAGACGGAAGGTGATTCTTTTGTTGACGGGGAGCCAGTGCAGGTCTCTCAGATGTCCGGAGATGTGGCTGTTTCGTGGGATGTCGAGGATGAGTCTGGCTGAGGCGTTCTGGATCCGCTGGAGTCTCTTCTGGAGCTTGGCGGTGGTTCCGGCGTAGAGGGCGTTGCCGTAGTCCAGTCGGCTAGTGACGAGGGCCTGGGTGACAGTCTTCCAGCTTCTCTGGATCTGTACCGCCACTCTTTGACTTTAGGGATTATTGTTTTTAGGTGTTACCCACCACCTATTTCACTAGGATTGATGCTTGTGAGTGTTACTCAACACAAGCTTCTCTGGGTGGGTAAAAAACCACCTCCTGCACTGGGTTTACCACTTCTACTAGTTTTACTGCGATGACAACTCCTGTGTTACTCAACACTAGTTCCTCTGTGTGGGTTCAGCTGCACTGGACTGTGGGGGTAATATCGCTCCTGGGTGTTACTCAGTACCGGCTTTGTGAGAGTCTCACTCCGGAGTAAACTCTCCAGCAGCTACACCAGGTAGTTAGATCCACTCCTGGAATTAAGGGTGTATCGCTCCTGCTTCCCTGGGATTATTGCTCCAGGGTACAACCCACTACCAGCTTCTCTAGGTAGCTTTGACCGTGTATGGATAATCCACCTGCGCAAGGACCAGTTTACCTCCCCATGAGGACTCACTATACTAGACCTACTCCTACTACCAATTAAGGACAAGTCACTCAGACAGGTCCACTACGGCAGCCCTATGACATCTACAGGGCCCCTTGCAGAGAAGATACTAAGCATTAGAGGAAAGTGCAGACGCATCATGGCTAGATCCCCAGGACGTGCTATTCCCTTTAACCCTTCACAGTTGAACTCTGACCATTATGGACCTCTTCACCCGAGCCCTGTATCTCCACTGGCAAGGTTCTCGTTCTTCCACAACCTATGTGCTGTCTTGAACCTAGCCCATGATATTCCACCAGACCACAACACTCCAACCTTCCCATGTCTCCCCTACCCACACCCCTCCCTCAGTGTGAGGCCTCATTACTACACCACACAAAATCAAAGTAAAGTTAAGGGTGCAAAAAGGTGTTTGCCCATTTTCGTTCGTTCTCATTGTAAATTATGCTTGTGCCTACAGCCCAAACCAATAAACAGATTAACGCTAAACTTGGCACGAAAGTAGACCTTTACGCAGAATGCAGAAGGCCATGTGCAGCAAGAGTTGTTCACCTGCAGGAGATTGGATGCTGGCCCTGCGGTCAATGCCCACAAGTCATAGCCAAAGACCATATGCAGCAGGGGTTGTCCGCTATGGGAGGACTGGGTGCCGGCTCTGGATGGATGTAATGCCCTGCTGCAATACCTGCAGATTGGCACTATCAAATGCAGTGCTCAGCAGGGGGTGCTGCCCATGGTGGATGGGATGCGGCATGGCCCCAGGAACCCCAGCTGTGCACCTTTTGATTTTCAAACACACTGTCATTGAGTCTCATACACTGATTGACTTACCCTACTCTGCTCATCTACGCCACTTGCTGTGAGTTTCACTCACATGCAAAGAAAACAACATAAATTATCGTTTTTTTTAAAAAACCATTAATGTTTGTTCTGCAAGGACCATGTTTGCTTTTAATATTTTTTTTCTTAATTTTTTGTGATTTTCTTTTTTAGGAAAGCAAAACAAAAGTGGAACTTCAAAAATGGGAGAACGAACTGGGAAAATATGTTTTGCAGGTCGATTGGTGAAGATCTCCTGATTTTTAGGTCTCGCCTGTCGATGCGCATGCGTATCGAGCTTGCGAGACTATTGGGGCTTAAACAGTCTTTAACCAACTTGCAAGGAATCGTGGCGATTCCTTGCAGTGCCCGTGAAATTCAAGCTTAATGCGCATGTGCATTGAGCTAAAAAGCGCGTGCCCCCAGCCGCCTGCTTGCATGTATTTCCCCTCAGCCGCACTCCTCCCACACCCCCGCTCCGCCCCCTCCCCTGCCTGCCGTGTCGCGTTTCTTCAGTTCCCTTAGCCGCACTCCAGGCCCCTGCTGCTTTCACACCCTCATGCCGCTCTCCCCGCTCCGCCCCCTCCCCTGCCCGCCGTGTGGCATTTCTCCTCCCCCCTCCCCACAGCAATGCCCTCCGTCTTGTTTTACCCGTTTCTTCTTTTCTCTATCTGTCCCGCGTCCCTTTCTCTCTTTGCCTCGCAGCGTCTTTTTTTTTTGCTTCTGATGCCCGTATGTTTCTTTACAGTATCTCAAGCATGCCAAAAGTTCTTTTGATTTAAACATAAAAAACGACCATGTCTAGAACTTAAAGAGCAAGAGATTAGTGCCTTTCGTTTTTAAACTCTGATTTCCTCAAACAAACATGAGCCCGCGTCCCTTTCTCTCTTTGCCTCGCAGCGTCTTTTTTTTGCTTCTGATGCCCGTATTTTTGTGCAGGCAACCGAGGGGTTCATTCATGGCTGGCCGGTGGCCGGCCGTACTTTCAGTTTCCTGCTTCTCCAGCTCCTTCCTCTCTGCTGGAAACAGACAAAAGGCGCCAGTGGTGCACAACATAGACGGAGCCATCCGGCTTAATGATTGCTTTGGAATTCCATGTGTTAACAGTAAACAGACCAGAGGCGCCAGGAGAGCACAAGCCACACAGAGTTGCACCCCCACCTCCCCCTCTCGCCTTAGTCAAACGAGGTGTTTGTAACCAAGGCTGCGTCTTCTTTGGTGCGTTTATAATGTACATGGGATGTTTGGGTTCATGCTGGGTAGCGCTGCAGCCATTGACTCTCCCCCAGCCCTACCCTCCTTTGGCTTCTATAACGCACTGTTGTAGTACTGTTAAGGTGGGCTAAAATACAGGCACTTTCTTCTAAACTAAACATATGTTTGTCGTAATCTCTTTGTTTTAAAGTGCAAACAATGTTTTAAAATGCTGCCGCTGTTAGTTACACGAGGTGTTTGTAACCGAGGACGCTTCTCCACATGATCGCCTGCCTCTCGCACACATGTGAGTGCGTTTCAACTATGTTTTATTAGTACCGTGCTGTGTGTTGGCTTTTTCATATGTTGTCATGGGTCTATATTTTTATAATAATGGCAGCGCTTTAGGCAACGCCACCTGCAGATAATTACCCGGACGTCTGCTGAGGCAATCAGCAGCGCTGCTCTCGAAGAATAACACGGGGGTCCATAGCAGTGCCACGCGACCGGTCCGGCGCGCTCTCCTCCCTGCTACCGGGGGCCAAGACAGGTAGGGATATCCTTAAATTGCACAGCCAACGAAACTCCAGGGCAAATGTGGTAAGGGGATAAACAAGGGCACGGCGAAAACATGGCAACAGTCACCGCATGCAAAACTCGATTGCTGTTTAATTTCCTACCCCACCACCATACATGCATACAACCACTCACACATACAACCACTCACACATACAACCACTCACACATACAACCACTCACACATACAACCACTCACACATACAACCACTCACACATACAACCACTCACACATACAACCACTCACACATACAACCACCCACACATACAACCACCCACACATACAACCACCCACACAACCACCCACACAACAACCACTCACACATACAACCACTCAAACAACTACACACACAACCGCACACACAAACACACACATCTGTCGCCCTCACTCTATCTATTCCCCTCACTCTATCTATTGCCCTCACTCTATCTCTCTATCGCACTCACTCTCTATCAATCTATCTATCTATCGCCCTCACTCTATCTATCGCCCTCACTCTATTGCCCTCACTCTATCTATCGCCCTCACTGTCTATCTATCTATCGCCCTCACTCTGTCTATCTATCTATCGCCGTGACTCTGTCTATCTATCTATCGCACTCTATCTATCTATCGCTCCATCCCCAGCATCACTCAGGGGCACCACAGCATCACTCAGCACCACCACAGCATCACTCAGCACCACCACAGCATCACTGGTTCAAATATGTTCTCTCAATGTTTGAAGCTTTAATGCAAATGTCACAAAAAAATGTTAATATTTCACTTCTGTTCTTGTATTTTAGTCAATGAACATAATCTTCACAACAGTTATTTACAAAAGTTTAAGCTATTGCCATTAAAAAATACAATCACTTTTATTTAATTATTAATTAATTAAAAATATTAAAAGCCAATGTTAATTGTAATATCAATAAATTTAAGTAAAGGCAATACAAAACATGTGACATTACAAATACTAAAAGTGTCACATATGCTAAAGTTAAAAGTATTGGCATTGTAAATCACAAAACATAAATATAAAATGTAATTTACAATACCAATAGCTCCAACTTTCCTACTGCGAGACCTATTGGCAACGCCAGTGCTGACGCGCCTGATCTTACCATACCAAATTAGGTCAATAAGCTCTGAGACCGTCGATAGTGCTTGTAAGGCCTGCCATGTAAGTCACGTAAATACAAAACATGTTGCATTCCAAATGCTATAGGTGTCACATTCGCGAAAGTTATAACTATTGGCATTGTAAATGACAAAGCCATCAATTTAGCAATTTTAACAACGAAAAAATAAATAAAATATGTCATTTACAAGACCAATAACTACAACTTTTCTAATGCGAGACCTATTGCATTCCAACCCCACTCATCCACGCAACGCCACTCACACACGCAACGCCACTCACACACGCAACGCCACTCACACACGCAACGGCACTCACACATGCAACGCCACTCACACATGCAACGCCACTCACACACGCAACGCCACTCACACACGCAACGCCACTCACACACGCAACGCCACTCACACACGCCACTCATCCACGCAACGCCACTCATCCACGCAACGCCACTCATCCACGCAACGCCACTCATCCACGCAACGCCACTCATCCACGCAACGCCACTCATCCATTTGAAAAACGAAAAATGTCAAACTCTTCTATTGCGAGACCTATTGCATTTTCAATGCTTGTTTTTAATGCTTTCCTACTCACACAAAAGATGATCATCCCACAGATCAAGCACTGCAAGCCAATCATTGCAAAGCTTGGATCAATCTTGTCTAGCTAATTCCGAAGGATATCTTGTGGCACTCTCTTGCCAGGAGGGGTGGATTGCTGAGGCAGATGTAGCCTTCCTCTTCTGCGCCAAACTGGCATTCATGCCAATCATTGAATTGCTTGTGCATTGAAGGTGTACAAGAGATGGTGTTGCATTGGCTTTCCTGGCTCAGTTTCTTCTCGCACAATGTGTTTGTCACATACCTCGAGGTGAGTTTTTCTTGTCCTGCAAGGATAGTAAACAATGTGCGCACTGTGCACTCTGTGATGAGTTTGAATGCCAATTGTGGATATCTTACTCTACTTCGTTGGTAATCAAATAGTGATTTGTTGGACTTCACCTCTTCTATTGTTCCTTTCTCAGAAGCTATTGCTAAACAGCAAAAGATTTGAATCCCCCAAAAAGGAAAGCACAACAAGAAAACTAAATAGTCTCCTCTGCTGCAGAGAAGTTTTATGGAAAGGGGTGTAATAATGTGGGCAAACAGGAGAAAGACTATTTGACTATGAAACTGTACAGGTTCATCATCCAATTAATACTCTCCAGTGGTCTACAGCAGGCTTCTCCAAGGAGGAGCTTGTGAGCCACTGGTAACTCTGCAGCTACCTGTAAGTAGCTCTCCTGTGTGCAGCCCATCCTACTAAATAATGTGCTTTTGCTTGGTGAATTAATGTAATCATACCAAAATTGAAAAGGGTGTTTTGGTGACAAAACGTGTATTTTGAGAATTCATAGGCTAATAGAGAAAAATGGTAGAATTTCTAAAATATATTAAAATTTGATATTTGAGTGCTAAATCATGCAGTATTGAAGAGTCATTTTACAAATGTTATTACCTTGGTGCCAGGGGCATTGCAGCTGTGATTGGTATGTTTTACCCACATACTGTCATTCTACATTGACAAGCATTTTCTTGGCAATCCTGCCTAATGCACTGAGGTGGTCACTGCAAGCAGCCTTGCATATGGTGAACACTAATGTAATCTTATATGATGTGGTCACTATTGCAACACTAATATCGGTAGCTTAGGCTGATTTTCATTGAGCTCACTACAGAAAAGGTTGGAGACCCCTGGTCTACAAGGATGGGCAGATCCAGCACTCCCAGCATCAATGGCATCATTTAGAACTTCATCACTGATAACATAATTGCTTCCTTGTGTTTCTTTGAACTGTGTTATGATTTATAGTTCACGTTTAACATGAACCACGGGTTGCCTCGAGGGCCTGTCCTTCAGCCAGGACCTGTGACCAGCCTTCCTGGAGCAGATACCCTCCACGGTGAACAGCTTTCAGTCATGTACAGCGGAGGATTGCCTCCAGGGCCTTGCCACTGCCCAGACCTTAAACCCAAACTGCCACAGGAGACCAACATACACTGCACTCGGCTTCTGACTATGCACAAAGGGAGTTGCCCTCAGATCCTGACCTCTGTCCAGGATCTGTGTCCAAGCCACCACAAGCAGCTAATCCCATGCGCAGTGGGAGCTGCCCCTATGGCTAGTCTCTGGCCAGGTCCGTTGTCGAATGCGGCACATGCAGTCAACCCCACAATCTGGCCCTGTGCACAATCCACCATGGGTAGCAAAACCCCAATTCTCAGCACATTTGGCTATTTGCAGCATGGGGTTACCACATGGCTTGGATTTAAACCAGCCCCTGCACCCAACTAGCAACAGGTGTCCAGCCTCCACGGGTTGCATCCTTTGGATGTGTGCAACGGGATGAGATTTGAGCCAGTGCCTTGTCCCTGGCCAGGCTCCAAACCAACACACTGTGGGCAGCCAACCACTGCTGTGCCAGTCTTTGGCCCTGCACAGCAAGGTTTGGCCACAGTACTGGACTTTCTGTTAGTCCTCGCTCTCACCCCGCACCTTGATGATGTCACTTGCGATGGCATCAATGGTGTCATGTTTGATAGTATATGCGGTGCATGGTGGTGGTGCAAGTCGTCGTTTGTGCCGCTAACTATAACTGGCTATGATGTCTTTGAGTCAGAATCATAACTGTTTATAAAAATGTTTTTTTCAGTGAACATGTAGATAGGTATCTCCGATGAGGAATTATGATATTCAAAGAAAATTAAAATGATAAATTAACATGAACACTTAGATGTGCACAGGTGTTACCACACTCTCATAGACTCTTTTATGACAAATTAATGGATACTGATCTAATACAGATTGGCAGTGAATGGAAGTTATTTTTATCTTCGAATCTATACATACCGTGTGAAAATATTCTGTCGGTGTGTAGATCAAGTAGTGAGGGTTTGAAGGATTTACAAAAACCCATTATAGAGAAAGAATCGATCTCATATGGGCAGCCTCAGCTCAGAGGCAACGTTTTTTTTCAGGTCATAAAACTGACTTATTCCTCTCAATCACTGAAATGCAGGATTATTAGTCCAGACCGTATAATTTCCTGAGTAAAGCTGAAAGTCATGAGTGGGCTGCTCAAATTAATCTTAACCAGTGGTAATCTATGTGGGCTGCTTTCATATTTAGCGCGGTTTAGAAGTGAATTGCAGCGCCGCAGCTTTGATTGGTTTCATCAGCGCGACCTCGCTCAGGCAGCTGCGCTCATTTCTCCAGTGTTCTTGTTCATGTACTGATCTCTAAGAACTCGCATTTGTTGTCCCTGTCTGGCTTTCCCCTTTGACCCTCCATTTTGTTGTTGGGATCCCCTGACCCGCCCCTCACCCACACTACCACCTCCCTGCTGCCCCTCCCACGCTCCGCCCCCTCCACGCTCCATTTATGTCGAATGTCCACACGCGCAGCGTCCACGCGCTACGGCCTCGCCGAAGGTGCGCCAAAGGTAAGCCCGTCTACGCCCGTCCGCGCCTGGACCGCGCCCAGCGCCAGACCCCCTGCCCCTCGCGCTGCCCAGCCCCCCCGCATTACCTATGATGCCGCCACCCTCCTAGCCCTTAACCCCGGTCGCGCCCCCAACTGCGTCCAAGCCACTCCCGGACACACCCATGGACCTTTCTCCTGCTACTCCTGCAAATACAGCGGCACCGACAACATCTCTGATACGACTACTCCACAGACTCCCGACCCCAACCACCTACAATGCATCCTTCTCAACACCCGCTCGGTGCACAGACACGCCATTGACCTATGGAACCTTCTAGACACCTTCTCTCCAGACGTCGCATTCCTTACGGAAACATGGATGAACGCTTCCTCCGCACCAGACATCACCATTGCCATCCCTGAAGACTATAAGATCACTCGCAAAGACCGTACCAGCCACACAGGAGGAGGAATCGTTATCGTCCACAAGAAATCTATCCGCATCTCAACCAGCTCTGACACCAACCTCGCCAACTCCGAACACCTTCACTTCCAGATCCACATCGACCCCAAAACCACTCTCAGAGGCACTCTCCTCTACAGACCACCAGGACCCCGCGCAAAATTCAGTGAAGACATCACGGACTTCATCTCTCCACACGCGCTCCCCTCCAAAGACTACATCCTTCTGGGAGACCTCAACTTTCACCTCGAAAAGATAAACGACCACAACACCGCCACCCTCGTGGACAACCTCGCCAACCTTGGACTTAAACAACTGGTCACTTCCCCCACCCACATCGCAGGTCACACACTCGACCCCATCTTCACTTCCAGCAATCATGTCTCCTTCAGCCACACTACGGACCTCCTATGGACCGACCACAGCTGCGTTCACTTCACCTACAACAAGCCGAAACCCATCAACCACCCCCAACCTACCCTGCAAAGAAACTGGAAGAAAATCACCACGGAACAAATCTCCGCATCGCTCCTTCGAAACTCCCCAGCCCTCTCTTCTAACGCCAACGAAGCCGCAGCCAGCCTCACCCTATGGCTATCCAACACCGCCGACATCCTAGCACCACTGAAAAAACGTCAAAGCAAACCTGGCAGCAAGAAGGCCTCTTGGTTCAACGAGGATCTTAAGAAATCCAAGAAACTCTGCCGCTCCCTCGAAAAAGCCTGGAAAAAAGACCCATCCACCAGCACCAAGGACGCCTTCAAAAGCGCCACCCGCACTCACCACCAACTGATCCGAAAAGCCAAGAAAACAGCATTCAAGGATCGACTTGACAACAACGCCCACAACAGCAAGGAACTTTTCAACGTCGTCAAGGAATTTTCCAACCCCTCGGCCAACTCCAACGACATCACCCCCTCTCAAACCCTCTGCGATTCCCTAGCCTCTTTTTTCCACAACAAGATTGCTGACATCCACAACAGCTTTGACAACCAACCCGGAAACCAACCCACCCCACCATCTGTTGACCATCCTCCCCCCGTAAACACCCTTAACGCCTGGAACCCAATCTCCACTGAGGAAACCATCCGCCTGATGAATTCCATCCACTCTGGATCCCCCACAGACCCATGCCCTCACCACATCTTCAACAAAGCAGACTCCGTCATAGCACCGCACCTCCGAGACGTCATCAACTGCTCCCTGATATCCGCGACCTTCCCAGTAGACTGGAAACACGCTGAACTCACCGCCCTTCTGAAAAAACCAACAGCGGACCCCACCGAACTCAAAAATTACCACCCCATCTCGCTTCTTCCATTCCCGGCCAAAGTCATCGAGAAAGCCGTCAACAACCAGCTCGCCGCCTTCCTCGAAGCCAACAAAGCACTCGACCCCTCACAATCTGGCTTCCGAGCAAAACACAGCACTGAGACCGCCCTCATCGCAGCAACAGACGACATTCGAACTCTACTGGACAATGGAGACACAGTCGCCCTCATCCTCCTCGACCTCTCTGCAGCATTCGACACAGTCTGCCACAGCACCCTTCTACAACGCCTCAATAACATCGGAATCCAAGGAAAAGCACTTGAATGGATCACCTCGTTCCTCACCAGAAGAACCCAGAGAGTCCGCCTACCACCATTCAAGTCCGAGGCCTCTGAAGTCATCTGCGGCGTGCCTCAAGGATCATCACTCAGCCCCACCCTCTTCAACGTATACATGAGCCCCCTCGCGGCCATCGCCCGCCAACACAACCTCAACATCATCTCTTACGCGGACGACACTCAACTGATCCTTTCTCTCACCAAGAACCCCAGCACCGCCAAAACTAACCTACACGAAGGAATGAAAGAAGTCGCCGAATGGATGAAACAAAGCCGTCTGAAACTGAACTCAGATAAAACAGAAGTCCTCATCTTAGGCACATCCCCCTCTGCTTGGGACGACTCCTGGTGGCCGGAAGCCCTCGGAAAAGCACCCATCCCGACAGACCACGCACGGAACCTTGGCGTCATCCTGGATTCCTCACTCTCAATGAACAGACAAGTCAGCGCCGTATCCTCTTCCTGCTTCAACATTCTTCGCATGCTCAGAAAAACATTTAGCTGGATCCCCTCCGAAACAAGGAAAACAGTCACCCACGCACTAGTCATGAGCCGACTGGACTACGGAAACACCCTCTACGCAGGTACCACCGCTAAACTCCAGAAGAAACTCCAACGAATCCAAAACGCCTCAGCCAGGCTCATATTAGACATCCCACGCAACGAACACATCTCCGGTCACCTTAAAGACCTTCACTGGCTCCCCGTCAATAAGAGGATCACTTTCCGACTGCTTACCCACGCACACAAATCACTCTACGACATCGGACCAGATTGCCTCAACTCTCGACTGTCCCTCTACACCCCCTCCCGCCAACTACGTTCTTCCAGCCTAGCCTTCGCCACTGTACCTCACATCAACAAGACCACCATGGGAGGCAGATCCTTTTCATACCTGGCTGCTAAAACATGGAACTCACTCCCCGCTTACCTTCGCCTCACCCAGAACCACCTAGCGTTCAGAAAGCAGCTTAAAACGTGGATATTTGACAAATAATCCTCCTCCCCTTCCTAAGCGCCTTGAAACCCTCTGGGTATGTAGTGCGCTATACAAATTTTATGACTTGACTTGACTTGACTTTCCATTCAACTTATTTTTTTGCCCACTAGTTTTTAGGGACGTGGAACAGCCGTAAGCTAACCAGTCTAGGCCCACCCCAAAATTGTATTGTGACCTCCTGGCCCTGGTAAATAGAGCTGTCGAAATTTATGAAGGTGTTTGGACACAAAAAGTAATTAGGATCCTCAATTGTGCCAGGACTCTAGTCATAAAGTGTGCAAGAATTGGTTGACGTCAGTGTATAAATAAAGCATTATAGGCTCGAACCACAAGTAAGGGTCTATAACAAGAGTGAGGTAGAAGGTCTGTTAGCCTATTAGAACATTCCACCCACTGAGGGGTGGGGAGGTGAATGGTATTTTAATACAAGAGCCATAGAAAGACAAACATAGGAATGCTGGATCAAATTTTCTGTAGCAGCCATAATGGGCCGTGAGCCACTTCATTGTCTTCAATAGAGCTCTCAACATTCCAATTTACTAATGGGTTTTAAGGGGCCTATATCGTATTCTTCGGGAAACGACCTTAACAACGCGGTCAAATCACCGCAATACATTTACTACCAACACCCTGCTAAATAAATGCCTGGAAAATTAAAGTAATTGAACTGCCTTGCTGCAGATTCCTTGCGTAGTACCATACTTGGTTCACTAGATGGCAGAACTGCACTTTTGTCTAAGTGAGGTTCTTTCTATAGGAAATGATTCGGAGGTGGCTGACGACAAGCAAGAGTTTGTATCTTGAATATCTCAGCTTTGAACTAACATGAAATCACTCATTCATGGTCCAGGAGAGAATGTTTTGCCATCGTGTTTGTTGAATAAAAATTCAGGGAAGTCTCTGTGCCTTTTTTATTTTCATTTTTTATTTTTTATCTTGCATTGTAGTATATAGATAGCGCGTCACACATCGATGTACTGGGCGTATAAATCAAATGTTTAATTGTGCAGCTTTATTATTTATTATGTGTTGGGAGGCATAAGATTTAACAGCAGTTGTAAATGTTTAGGTATTCTTTTTGATCGAGAGTTAAGATGGAAAACAATTATATTTGATAAACGTCATGCTTTGGGACAACCACAAATGCTTTACTTCGTTTTTGCATCACTGACGGTGGCCCGTCGGTGGAATCTTTAGTTGGCATGGCAAAACAATGCTGTTATTAGCATGGAGCTCCTGTCCAGCTTCGATCATTAATTAATTCATCCAATTATACTATTAGAAGGGCCCAGCTTCCATACCTGTTGGGAGAGCACAGCAAGGCACCCCTGGAGGTGATACGTGCGGATTTTGGGTTCACGTCAGTGACCTGGCTGTACTCGAACCGTGGGATGGTACATTTTTTTTTATTATAGACACAATATTTTCCAAAAATGATTCTACAACTACTAAGTGTCCTTTCTATTAGTATTTTCTATTTTGTGTTATTTGGCTGTATATTGTAAACTTGAGAAACACATTCGACATGTAGTGACAAAGGTTAAAAAATGGGAGCCAACTACATCGATCAAGAGTGTATCATGTTTTACCCTCTTTATTATTTGGTTGTGGATAATTTTAGACAGTGTGAGTGAAGCACTCTCATGCCCAAAGTGAAATAGAATATTGATGAATATGAGATGTTACCCTTTACCTGCTATGGATGTACTGGAAACATGCTGCAGGTGGAACTCATATGTAGCAGTGTTGTCTCTCAGATCTCCAGAACTTCTTATGATGTTTTGTCCAGCACTATGAAGCACCACTGGCAGATTATTGTGAAACATTACCGACATCACTTAGATGTAAAATACATGACTTTACTGGTAACACTCATAACAGAGTTGAAAATACATAAAGATGGCATCAGAGAGAACTAATACTGTGCCAGTAGCATCATGTTGGGAAGCTGACACAGCATAAATGAAGCGTGAGACCCACAAGGGACAAAGTACACAGTTAACAGATTGAGCTCAGCTACATTCAAAGCACCAGGATGAAAAATACATAGTACATTCGATAATAGAATAGGAGCAGTCAAAAAGAGAGTGGACACTGAATATATTTAGCTGCAGCAAGCAACACTGTTGTACAGGGAATGCCAATTTGTACTGTAGACTCTGCACACAACGGAGCGCCAGGCTGTTGAATCTACACCCCTTTGATGTTGCCTCCATGTGCAGGTTAGCAGAATATTCTAGTAGCACCCAGGTGCAGAATAAACAACTTAATTTTATTGGACAAAGGCACGGATGTAGAAAAGAAAAGAAATTTTAAAAATGGTCAGTTGTAGAGCTAATACTCTATACTAATTGCATTATTTCACACAGGGCGCTATTTTGGGTTTGACGGTGTGGAAGTGGGATCGCCATGCTGCCATCCTGCTCCCACACTGCCAAACCCGTGTGCACACCGCCCGTTAGATTACAACTTTTACAGTCACTGGCAGGGGGTCCGTTGGCGGATCCACAGAAGTGCCTATAAAAAAGGCAATGCAATGGGAACGTCAAAGGCAGTACCTGCACGGTATGGACTGGGGCAGTCTATTCCATGCAGGTAAAGGGGTGCATGCACACAGGAGGCCACAACATGGGCCCCCCTGCATGCACCGCATGGCCCTGAGGCAACAGGGGGCCCGTTTAATCTCTGCCAAGGTTTTCATGGACTAGGAACGGCCATGAAAACTATGGCAGAGAGGAAACTCGTAATATGCTTGGCTGGACCGTGGAAGTCCTGCCAAGCATATTTCATCCCCAGGACCGCCGAGCCACCACCGGGAATCTCTGATCCCTGGCGGTTACGGCAGTGCAATGGTGTTCGGACAGCTGGTGCAGCGGTATGCACACCGTTACAGCAGCTCCAGTGGTCCATAGGACTGCCCTAGTCGTAATCATGCCTAGAATGGTAACTCTGGGTGAAACAACATTATTCAAAATCATAAGTGTTTCAGGACCTGGAATTCTTTGATCTGAAAATTCTAGACCTGATAATTTCAGGCTCAAAGACACCCAACCTTTCACAGAAGATGCAGGGGCCAGGGCTGCAGGCAGTAGCATTGCCCAGTGCTGAGGTTCCGTGAATTCTGAACCCGTTTCATAAAGGTCATGGTTTCGTTACGAATTTGATATTAGCGAACCGTACCTAGTTAGTACGACAAGTATGAGTGTTTTCATCACGTTAGACCGATGGATTTACTACGTATTTAGGGATTTCGTTCTGAACCATTGGGTTCCATTTTGTGTATGGCAGCCATTTTGTGGTTGCCCTCACATAGGCCGGAGACTACGGCCGAACGAGTCTTTAGCACACGTACACTTTAGCTGACTTCTGAATGACCTTGCCTGAAGCCAACCTTGTTAGGCCAGTTCCTTTCCCAGTAGCTGATCAAGATTGAGGCTCAAAGCACAGGCCATCGTAAAACTTTATTGCACACAAATATGTCTTATCCTACTCTCACCTGTTTCTGCTCTTTTCTTTATGGTCTATTTACGATGGGGATGTGCCTTTTTTTTATAATGGCTTCGTTCGACCTGTCTAAAGAAGAATGTTGGGTTTGACCGATGATTGATCATGGGCTGGGCAACTGAAAAGTGGGTTTTACCGTCATGCGATACCTCTGATGTGGATACATGTGATTGGACAGTTTGTAAATGTAAGGTATTTGTCTGGAATGTGATTTTTGGTAAAAAAAGGGATGACTTGCTTTGTAAAATCGAGCAGTCTCCTGAGAACTCATACTGTGTTGACTTCTAGGACTTCTGTTACTGGCTGCAGCCAATAAATTCGATCTTTGACGCCACCAAGAAGTTTCCGTGTCTCTGTGTTCTAAGACAGGTGATACCCGAAGACTTTGGCGTGCCCCTGGCGCCGCCGGGTCTTAAATAACCCGGTTCTTCAGTTGGCGCCCAACCTGGGGCGACTTCAGCGGTACCGATCCAAGCCTGAAGATCGTGAGGAGCTTTGTGAGGAAATTTTGGAGGACGGCCACCACTTCATCGACCCCGGCATGTCGAATGTGGACTGAAGGTCTTTTCTGCGAGGCTTCCCGCTTTCCTGACGGCTACGAAGGACTGCTGCCCTGACTGTCGCCCTGTCTTGGACCCATTTGTGATGCTTTGTACGGCGAGACGATAGACGGATCTTCTGGTGGCGTGACTGATACCTCAGTTAAGTATAAGTGGGTCGCTCCAAGTCCTTAGTTTTTGGTTCTTTGGTTCTTAGTTTGTTTGGTCCTTAGTTTTGATTTGAGAATTGAAATTTCCAAAGCCGAGGGTCTTGTATATTTACGAGTGTATCGGTAGAGATAATCCCTTGAAGTTTGAAGCTCGGTTAGTGAGCGAAGATGCCTAATCGTAGCAAATTTGGTACTTGGTTTGGTTGTGGTTGCAACAGGGATTCCCGATTGGAGGATTCCTCCGGTTGGAACTCCGACTTATGAGCTCTATTCTAAACACGGCGTGGGCCCCATTACGTTTAATGAAGTATGGGAAAGATGGTGTCTGGTGATGGCCCCAACATGGTAGTTTTGATACCGAGATTTTAGATAATCTAGAAATGAAATTGTTTAAGAAGAAAGCCCGGCCGGCAATGTTTGACTCCTTTCGCCTTTGGCGTAAAGAAGCCAGACAACGAGAAATAAAACAAGCTAAAAGAGATAAGAGAGAAAAGGGGTTATCGATAATGCAAGCTGCTAGGCAGTTTAAGGAAAACGAAGAAGATAAAGCAATTGAGGTGTCAGATAGGCAACGTTGCATGGCCATAGATAAATGTTATCCGGCCTTGCCGTCTTCTCCTCCGAAAGTGATTGAAGATCTTGAGAAAGATCCTTTGATGTCTCATTTACTGAGATTACCACCTCCTTATGTGCAGGGTGCTACTGCGCCTCCATTACCACCGGTTGTTCCACCCTTTGTTGTTCAACCTCCTGCTGTTGCTCAGCCACCTGGTACTCCACAGGTGGTTTTACCTCCTCCTGCGCAACCCGCTCTAGGGTCGCCAGTTTTAATACCAGCTTTGCCTCAAACTCCTTTGCCTTCCGCTTCTGCATCTGGGACTCCTACTGTTCTTGTTCCCACACCTTCTTTGCCTCAAAACACTTATTCTCCTGTTCTTATGACTGCTTCTTCTCCTTCTGTTCGAAAACAAATGACAGAGATTGTTTCTAATCTCTTGTCTCCTTTGTTTGGGTCACTGAACATGACCCCTGTTTCGGAACGTAAACAGAGTCGTAGTCAGCTTCCTAGTTCCGAGGAACGGACAGTGTTGGATTTGTTGGCCCGTAAATGGATTATAAATGCCTCAAGGTATAGTTTGCCAGCGGTTATGGATGTTTTCTTTCAGTGGGAACCGCCTAAGCAGAGATATGTTTTTAATATGATGTGTATGTTTCTGCGTCAGGAATGGGAGGATAATGATTTGGGTTTGATCCCGCAGGAACTACTTGATGTTCAGTCGGATTTTGCCAAAGGGATGATAGTGGAATCTGATATTACAGATGCCGTAGAGACTATACTAGCTTTTAGATCTAGCCTTCCGTCTCAGACATTGTACGAACCTGATTCCTCTGGTAGAAGGAAAGCGAGACAGTATCCCATGAGAGAAGTTCCTCCTGTATGGAAGGAAGCAGTTCAGGCTGATGCCGCTCATAACATTGATGCTGTACCGGCTCATTTTCAAAGAGTATGGGTACATGTGCCTTGGAAGAGAGCAGAGGTTTTAGCTCTTAAGCAGTCTTTACCTGACCCCCGTAAAAATCCGGCTGGTTATTATAAGGAGTTGTCTCAGACAGTTGACGCATGCATCATGAATTTAGCCAATATAGATATGTTGTTGGGTAATGTGTTACCTCAACCTCTGTGGGCGAAAATTCGTCATGAGGATCATGCGATTGAGTTAGGTGATTCATGGGTGAATATCGCTGCTGCAGATGCTAGACAGGTTGGTGGTGCTAAGCCAGAGGCTCTAGTGGCAGAACTACCTGGCAAAATTATAAATCTTATGAAGACGATGATGCCTGCGTTGCGAGTCAATTGGGACAAGTTAGCAGCATGTAAGCAGAAGAAGGACGAGAGTGTATCTGACTTCTTCACTAGGTTTGAAGAGACGTTTATCGATCACAGTGGCCAGGATATGAGTACGGAAGGTGGGCAAAGATTGTTCGTAGATAAGTTCGTCTATAACTTACTTCCTGAACTGTGTAATAAGTTGAAAGATTCTGAAAGTTCTTGGGCTGTTTCTTCATCGGCCCAGATATTGGCGACTGCACAGTACTATGAGAATAGGGATAAGGATGAGAAAGATAGAGTAGAGAAAAAGACTAAAGACTTAAAGACAAAGGTTCTTTTGCAGCAGGCGTACCCGCCTCGCTCGAATCAGCAAGAGTCACAGCAACGCCCACAATTTCAGCAACCTCCGCCATTTCAGAGACCGCAACAGAACGTTGGGTATTTTCCTCCAAGACCACTTTTGGGCCTGAATCAGTGTGCGTATTGTAAGGAGGAAGGTCATTATAAAAATGAGTGCCCTGTTTTACGACAACGTGCGAGTGGTATGCCGGCCCGAGAGGTCGTGGTGGTTTTCAGCAAATGTCTTGAGGTAGAGGACGTGGTACATTTCCTCAGAACGAACGTTCCTTTCCTCCACAAAATTCTATGAATTGCTTTGATCAACAGAAGATTATATCTGGTCGATCGACTCAGTACTATGTTGATGACTATTATGTTGAGTGAGAATGCTGACTATAATGATTGCTAGGACAGCCATAGACAAAGAGAGGGAGTAGTGTCGGTTCCAGTAGATCAGAGTGGGCCTTATGTTGCAGTAGCCACATCGAGTATAGTAGAGCCTTTTCTTTTGGATACTGGTGCAGCGAAGAGTTCTATAATGCACTCTAAACTCCCTGGCGCACCTTTGTCTGGCTTAACAAATATTTCGGTAGGATTCTCTGGCGCCCCAGTTCGTAATCCAGTTTCTAGTCCTTTGTCTCTTTCTATAGGGCCTTGTTAATTAGAAGTACCCCTCATTTTAACAACAGGGTGTGGCGAGAATTTGTTGGGGTTGGATGTGTTGAAAAGGTTGCATGCAACATTACGTTGTTCTCCTTCGGGAGTACAGCTTACATTAGGTAAGAATGTGATCTCTCCGATGTATTTGTCTAAAGATCGGCTTCCACCGGAATTATGTTCTCTCCCTGATACTCTTTGGGCTACTGGTCCTAATGATGTGGGTCTTTTGGAGATTCCACCTTATGTTGTAACGCTTAAAGCGAATGTCAAATTGCCACGTATTCCCCAATATCGGATTTCTAGCGATGGTGAAAGAGCGCTTTTAGCGATCATCTATGATTTGATTGAGAAAGATGTGATTGAAGAAACGAGAGGTAATGTGTGTAACAGTCCTGTTTTGCCTGTCCGGAAACGTACTGACTCTTCTCAGCCACCTGTTTACAGGTTCGTGATCGATCTTAGAGAGGTTAACAAGATTGTTGTGCCACAGTTTCCAGTTGTTCGGGATATTACTGCTTTGTTGACTTTGATTCCTGCTTCAGCTGCTTGGTTTTCAGTCATCGACTTGAAGAATGCTTTCTTCAGTATCCCAATCGCTGAAGAGAGTAGAGATATTTTTGGCTTCTCTTTAGGAGGCCGAATCTTCCGGTTTAAAAGAGCTCCCCAAGGCTATTGTGAAAGTCCTTCTATTTATAGCCAAGCTTTAAAGACTCAGCTTGATACTCTTGTGTTGCCTGTTGGTGCTGCTCTTATTCAGTATGTGGATGATCTGTTAGTGGCTGCTGATGATGAGAAAACATGTAAAGAAGCTACTATTTCTTTGTTGCGACATTTGTCGGACTTGCATCATAAAGTGCCACCTTCTAAGTTGCAGTATTGTCGACAAGAAGTGACCTACTTAGGTCATCTCTTGTCAAAGGAGGGAAGAAGGTTGACCCCAGAACGAATTCAAGCGATTGCGCGAATGACTGTGCCAAATACGCAGAGAGAGGTGCGTGCTTTCTTGGGTATCACGTCATACTGTAGACAGTGGATACCGAATTTCTCTTTGCTGGCCAAACCTCTGTTGGCTTTGACTTGTAAAGATACACCAAATCCTCTCCCGTGGTCATACGATTGTCAGAAAAGTTTTTCGGAATTACGTGATGCATTGTGTTCGGCTCCTGTGTTGGGTACTCCAGACTATAGCAAGCCTTTTACGTTGTATGTGCAAGAGAAAGAGGGATGTGCGTTGTCAGTGTTTACACAATCTTTTGGGGACAAGCAGCGTCTATGCGCGTATTTCTCATCAACGTTAGATCCAGTTGCTAAAGCATTACCGAGTTGTTTGAGAGCTACAGCCGCAGCTGCCATTTCTATTCGACAGTCTGCTGGTTTGGTGTTGGATAATACGCTGATTGTGATGGTTCCACATGCAGTGGATACCTTATTAAACAGGACTAAGACACAGCACCTTACTAGTGCACGTCTTTCAGGTTACGAGTTGACACTGTTGGCTAGCCACGTTCATATCAGAAGATGTAACGTGTTGAACCCAGCTACGTTATTACCGATCTCTACAGAGACGGATGTCCAAGAACAGCATGATTGTTTTCTTCGCACAGAGGAAGAAACAAAAGCTAGAGTGGATCTTAAAGACACTCCTTAATGTGGATGGTACGCTGTGGGTTGATGGTTCGTTTTCAAGCTTCCGAATGGTGAGACGACTGCAGCGTATGCTATCACAACTTTAAATACAGTTGTCGAGACAGCACGTATACCACAGAATTCTGCGCAAGCAGCAGAGTTGATTGGATTGACTAGAGCGTGTGTGTTGTCGGAAGGAAAGAGAGTGAATGTGTATACCGATAGTCAGTATGCGTTTGGTGTTGCTCACAGTTTCGGACGTTTGTGGAAAGAAAGGGGATTCCTCACATCCCATGGGACTAAGATTCAGCATGTCCAATTGGTGAATGAGCTTCTCGAGTCACTTACTTTGCCGAAGCAAGTTGCGATTGTGAAGTGTAGCGCTCATCGGAAGGTTACGGATGATGTTGGCCGTGGTAATGCATTTGCGGATGAAGTTGCGAAGGAAACAGCGAAGGATATGATGAGCCGTATGTATGTTGCAGGACCAGCGAGATGGGTTATGGCTGGTGGAATGTGCGAAGATACGATTGAAAGTGTGAAATCGATACAGGCTGAAGCTACGGAAAGTGAGAAGAGCTTATCGAGAGAAACTACGGGTAGATTGGATTCGACTGGTTGTTGGGTTGAATTGTCAGAACACCAAAGATGGATGTTGCCAGATGCGTACGTGCTTGCAGTGGTTACTATGGCGCATGGTTTGTCTCACATCAGTGTGAAAGGGATTTGTAAGTTGTTGGCTCCAGTATGGCAGAATGCTGGAATTTCCAAGTGTGTGGAGAATGTGGTCAAGAATTGCATGGTGTGTCTGATGTATAATCCTGGCAAGGGAACTCCAACTCCAGCTGGTCACTTTGCTCCTCCGATGTATCCGTTCGAGGTTTTGCAATTGGATTTCATCCACATGGAAAGGTGCAATAATTTAAAGTATGTCCTTGTAGTTGTTTGCGCATTTTCTAAATGGGTAGAAGCATACCCCCTAAAAGATAATACTGCCTCGTCCAATGCTAAAGTCCTTGTCAAAGAATATTTCCCCAGTTTTGGGTTGCCAAGGATGGTATGCAGTGATAATGGAAGTGAGTTTGTGGGGAAGGTGATGAAGAGACTGTGTGAAGGGTTGGGAATTCACCAAAAATTCCACGCTGCGAATCATCCCCAATCAGCTGGTTTAGTTGAGTGCTATAATGGCACGTTAAAGTTAAAACTGGCTAAGATTCAGGCGAGTTCTGGTCTCCAATGGCCAGATGCTTTGCCGTTGGCACTTTTGTCAACTAGAACTACAGTGCATTCCCAGATTGGCCTTAGTCCCTATGAGATAGTTTTTGGCCGTCCGGCGAATATTTGGGGAGTGCAGAGGCCAACGGAGTTTAGTGACATCGAATACCCTATGCTAGTGGACTACCTGTATGACTTGACGACTAACTTACGTGTCTTACATCAACAGGTTCATGATAAATTGCCGCCAGCTTCTGTGGATCCAGGTCACACCCTCAATCCTGGTGACTGGATTATGATAAAGAACTTTCAGCGAACCAAGAATGATCAGCCCCGCAGGACCGGTCCACACCAAGTCCTGCTGTCTACAAGGACCTCAGTGAAAGTTTTCGGGAAAAAGAGCTGGATCCACGGCGTACATTGTAAGAGGGCGCCGTTGCCTCTGCTGTACGACCAGTGGGTCCGTGAAGGTATTGCAGATTCAGAGACTGAAAGGGTGCCGAAGTTTGCACCATTTAGCGACGCTGAGTTGGTGTGGAGAGGCTCCGAGAAAGAAAATGACGATGTCCTTCAAGAAGCTGTGCCTGTGTCTCAAAGATTAGACACTACTGAACCTGAACTCTTGTTTTGTGATCAGACATTGCTTGGTAAAGGCCGTTATAATTTGCGACCAAGAGTCATGGGACTAATAAAGTAAAAATCCTTTTCTTTGCTACTTTTGAAAATTCAGCTCTCCCATCTCAGAAACTGTTTTGACCGATTTTTGTTTTTCGAACCGCCATCCGGGTTCAGCTGTAAGGTCGCGGTGCAAAGACTTGGGAGTGCAAGCCGAAGACACAAGGTCGAGGTTCTGGTTGGTCCTAGGGCGTTCCCTGGACTGACAGACGCATTCCTTAGCACGGAAGACCCAACCGCCGTGAACAGCACGGTTAGAGGATGGAGTTTTTCAAGATGGAGAGACCTGTTGAAGAAATGAGTTTTAAGAGCAAAATGTGTCAAATTATGAGTAGAAAGTGTTTCCTAATATTATGTCTTCTTATGTTACTTAGCTTGATGATGTTTTTGATGGGATATATGATATTCTCTTTTCAAGTGACGTTTGCACCCACTATACAACCCATACCTTCTTCTACTTTTTCTTCGCATTCTTTTCATCCTCTGCCTGAACATGAATCCGTTAGAAGATTGGAATTCGTTAATAACTCCTTTGTTCAGCTTTTGCACCAACACCAGCTGGTAGTGAACACAACTAACTGTTGGGTTTGTGGCCTTATGCCTCATACTACTGATAAAGGTATTCCTTATCTAGTTCTGCCATTCAGCTATAATGGTTCTGTGTGGGCATACAGAACGATGTTCATCTATGCTCGTGAAGTCTATCCTCTACGTTCTGTGAAAGACAATCCAAAGAATAGTGCTCTGGTTAAGGGAATAGTCGATATGATTAGAGGAGTTGGTTCCTATGAGACAATCCCGAGAGATGAGACACTAGCATATATTGGATGGAATGTGACTGGATATGGAGTTAGTCTGAGTGAGAACCAGCGAGCGAAAAGATCCTCTCCGATTTGGATCGTACCCCATCAGGGTCATCTTTTTCTGCAAGGTAATGGCAAGAATCCGAGAGCTCAGTTAGGGAAGAGTATATGCACTGAGACGTATGTCTTTGCGTCCCAGACTTCCCCATCGTTTCTAGCAGCTAAGGGTACCTATTTTGTCTGTTACGATAGAGCGTACACATGGTTGCCCCCTGATTTCTCGGGCACATGTTTTGTTTCGTTCTTGTTGCCTCCTACATATACAGCTGCGGCAGATTACCTCAAGACGAGAATTGTTAGAGGTGTCTTCAGTAAGGAAGATACTGCAAGACAAGAATTAGGAGATTTTTTGAAGGGTTTTCTGCCGTTTTGGGGACCTATGGTTAACAGCAGGAGCATACGGCAATTGACGAGAGTGGTTGAGTCCACCGTAGTTGAAACTGCCGGTGCCCTTAGTAACTTGACTGCTGAGCTCCAGTCGGATCGCCTTATAACTCTCCAGAACAGAGATGCATTAGATGTCATACTTGCAGATCGAGGTGGGGTATGTAAAGTGATCCAATCAAGTTGCTGAGTTTTCATACCAGACAATGCTCCTACGGTATACCTGGCCATTTCCAAGTTGCATAAGATCTCTGAATCTATACATGTGGATAAAGGAGATTGGTCGTTGATTGGATGGTTCTGGGAACTGTTATCGACTTGGGGATGGAAGATTCTGATGATCAATGGGATGGCTTTAGCGATTCTTTTCCTGTTCTGTCTTTGTATACAGTGCGCTCCTGCTATATGTGGCCTCTGTGCTACTACGTGTGCAAGGAGACCTGTCCCAAGAGAGGTGCTAAGTAATAGGATTATGCTCCAGCAACATCTTGATGATCTGATGAATATGGACCTGGACTCAGATTGACGTGAGTGTAGGTTATTGCCTATGTAAGGGCAAAAGGAGGGTCTGAGGTTCCGTGAATTCTGAACCCGTTTCATAAACGTCATGGTTTCGTTACGAATTTGATATTAGCGAACCGTAACTAGTTAGTACGACAAGTATGAGTGTTTTCATCACGTTAGACTGATGGATTCACTACGTATTTAGGGATTTCGTTCTGAACCCTTGGGTTCCATTTTGTGTATGGCAGCCATTTTGTTGTTGCCCTCACATAGGCCGATGACTACGGCCGGACGAGTCTTTAGCACACGTACACTTTAGCTGACTTCTGAATGACCTGAGCGAACTGACCCTCTTGCCTGAAGCCAACCTTGTTAGGCCAGTTCCTTTCCCAGTAGCTGATCAAGATTGAGGCTCAAAGCACAGGACATCGTAAAACTTTATGGCACACAAATAGGTCTTATCCTACTCTCACCTGTTTCTGCTCCTTTCTTTATGGTCTATTTTCGATGGGGATGTGCCTTTTTTTTTATTATGGGTTCGTTCGACCTATCTAAAGAAGAATGTTGGGTTTGACCGATGATTGATCATGGGCTGGAAAACTGAAAAGTGGGTTTTACCGTCATGCGATACCTCTGATGTGGATACATGTGATTGGACAGTTTGTAAATGTAAGGTATTTGTCTGGAATGTGATTTTTGGCATAAAAAGGGATGACTTGCTTTGTAAAATTGAGCAGTCTCATGAGAACTCATACCGTGTTGACTTCTAGGACTTCTGTTACTGGCTGCAGTCAATAAATTCGATCTTTGACGCCACCAAGAAGTTTCCGTGTCTCTGTGTTCTAAGACAGGTGATACCCGAAGACTTTGGGCGTGCCCCTGGCGCCGCCGGGTCTTAAATAACCCGGTTCTTCAGTACCAGCTCGCACCCTCCAGCAGTTCTTTGGGAGCATACAATGCTCCCCCCAGATAGACAGCCTTGAAGCACTGTTCCAGCCTGAACCAGGTGACCAGCCTGTCTCCGGACGTAGCGGTTGCTCCCCTTGTCTCCTGCATCTCTGGGTATCGTAGCGCTGCTCTCCCCACTGCTGCCAAAACGTATCTGTGCATTTAATCGATCTGTGCCTGCTTAGTTGTTTACTTGCTGTAGCGCCTCGCATTGCTGGAAATTAATTGTGCCTGTGTGTGCTCCTGGCGCTCCACCGCTCGCATTGCCTACATTGACCCCTGAGGTCGAGTATTGCCTGACTGTGCCCACAGCATTATTTGGCTTTATTTTGCATTATTTTAGCCCCAATAGCCCCATTATAGTCGTGTTTGCCTTTATTTTGGTTGCTGCCATTTGGTTGTGCCTCAAGCCCTGTCCCTCCCCCCACGCTACCGCCTCACATTACCAGCCACCTGAAAGACCTCCACTGGCTTCCCGTCAACAAGAGAATAACATTCCGTCTCCTCACCCACGCGCACAAGGCCCTCTTTGTATAGGGCCAAAATGTGTGTCAGCAGCTTGTAGTACTGGTTGAGTGCTGTTTTGAAGATGGTGTGGTTTCCTGTCTCTTTGCTGGTGTGCCACTGCCTTTCTTGTTGCTGGCAGTTGTGTTTGGTGGATTTCTGTGAACCAGTTGCCTCTTCAAAAATGCGATTCGCAGTCGGCCGCCATCGCCGAAGCGATTTTCGCTAAATCCTTCAAAAATCAAAGAATCGTCTGTTTCCCATGTTGAAATTGCGATTTCGCAATTACCGAAATTGCAATTTGCGAACTTGCAAATTGCGAGATCGCAAAAATGGGAAGTCGCGTTTCGAGCACAATGATGACATCACAACCAGGAGGTAGGCAGTTCCCACACTCACTCTGAACACAGAGCTTGAGAGAGGAAGAAGCACAGCACTGAGCTCTATCAGACACACCCTGCAGACCCACAACAGGACATACATCCAACTCCAGAATGTCCCAGGATGCAGCAGGAAGCAGTGCAACTGGCAGAAAAAGACAAATTAAATTTTCAGAACAGGCGCCGGAGTTCCTTATTGAGGGAGTCAGCAGGGACCATGAGAGGCTTTTTGGAAAGCAATCTAGGAAGGTGCCTGAAGCAGACAAGAGGTGCATTTGGCAGCGCATCAGGGCAAAGGTAAACTCTGTAGGAGTGACCCAGCGCTCAATTGATGAGCTGAAGAAGAGGTGGTACGACCTGAGAGGCCGTGCCAAAGAGCGCATAGCTGAGAGGCTGGGGGAGCAACATGCCACGGGAGGAGGAGACCCCACAGTTGCAGCCAACACACCTCTTGAAGACCTGGTTGAGGACACCATCAACCCTGCAGCCTGCGTGGGGGTCACTCGGCTGGACACCTCCCGACCCACACAACAATCCCAAGGTAAGATCCATGCAACTGCGACCCCGTCCCCTGACAATGCCCATGCCCCCAGAGCTAGCCATTGATAACCCAAGTAATGCAGGCCATGCACATCAGAAACTCCATATTGCATTGTGGGACCTGTAGTGTGATAATAGTTCCCTGATAGCCACACACAGGCAGACCTGTCAAGTGAAACATGTCCCTAAAGCCAGTCAGGGATTGCAAGCCAACATGCATGTTGCAACATCCCATGTGCAAGATTCATATCTAAGCATGGGCGGATTTTGCGAATTGTCAATCCGCGAAATTGCGTATTTACTGATTTGCAATCTGCAAAATCCGCGAACTCTCGCGAATTTTGCGGATTCCTTTTTGTTTTTGTGTTCGCAAGTGTTTCTGCCATTTCACAAGGGTTTTTTACCAGTTCGCAAACGCGAACTTACTTGTCGGGTAGCAACGGTCGCGACCATGTTGTTTCTACGTCTGGTTCATCACAGCACCCTCTGTTTCACCACTGCCACCCTCTGTTTCACCACTGCCACCCTCTGGCTCACCCATGCCACCCTCTGGCTCACCCATGCCAGCCTCTAGTTCATCACTGTAGATTATGGGGGGAAAAGCACACCTGCCCTGCCTCAACTGACATGAATGAATTAGGGGCTGATTAATGTGTCACTGAATTTGAACTCCCAGGCTGGCACCTGCTTCCTTATCTGTAATTGCTTTCTGTTGCAGTGTAATTTTTTTAACAGGACCTTTGTTGTATACTTGTAGCTATTCTCTGAGCCTGCTGTGAGGGTCAGAGCAGGGTCATGGAATAGTTGCAAGTAGGCAACTGAACTCTGAAGGGGGCCCTCAGGAAGCACTACAGGGAATGGTTACTAATGATAAGATTGAACTTTTGCACCTGCTGAGTGCTTTCAGTTTTGCAAAAATCCAAATATCCAGCAGCATCCACAAAAAGTAATCCTTCCAGGCACTACAGGGAATGGTTACTAATGATAAGATTGAACTTTTGCACCTGCTGAGTGCTTTCAGTTTTGCAAAAATCCAAATATCCAGCAGCATCCACAAAAAGTAATCCTTCCAGGTCAAGTTCAAAATCAAAGTGACCAGCACATGAAGAAAGCACTGGGAGGAGCCTGCTGGACAGGAACAGGAAGTTGGAGACTGTGGGGCACTTCCTTCCTCCCAACCCCCTCCCCCCTCCCCCCCAAAATGGACTCCTTGCAAAAAAAAAGTGCAGGCAAATGTCAACCTGTGGAGTTATTCTGATAAAAATCATAATTTTCAAGGTTTATGCTGCCTGCTGGTGGATTTCTTGTGCGAAATTGTAAATTTTGCAATCTCGCGATTGCGAGATTGTCACTGCCCGCCGCATCTACGTGTTCGCAAGTGTTTACTCCCGCGAAATTGTATAGTATTCTAGTTGGCAAGTGCGACCAAGCAAAAAATCCGCTTCGCACGGATTTACGAATTTTCGGCAAGTTCGCGAGAGTTCGCGGATTGCGAATTTGCCGAAAATCCGCAAAATCCGCGAGCGGAACGGATTTTACGCCCATGCTTATTCATATCATTAATCATGCACCCATTTATATCACAGGTGCTGCAGAACCACAGAGCACAGACAGCGAGGCACTCCAAATTGAGGAGAACACAGAGGACACCGAGGGAGAGAGCCATCCTGCCCCACGACCTGGACCGTCACTCACACCTGCACCAGTACCACAAACTCCCCATGCGGACAGGGCCACCCCTGCAGCCACAGGAGGAGAGCAACCACCCCATGCGTCACACATGGCAGTGGAACAGGCCACACCACCACCCAGGAGGCAGACAAGGCGCACAGCCACTGTGCGGTCGCACTCAAGCGGCCTGATGAGGCAGCAGCGCAACGTGGCAACACGTGCTGACAGGGGGCAACATGCCCAAGATCCAGGGTTTGGTATTGAACTCCGGATGCTAGCTGTCCACCAAAAGCAGGCACGGAACATGGCAGCCATGCAGCTGCAGCTTTACAAGATTGCGCGCAATGTGAGCCAGCTCACCGAAAGCGTGCAGGTGTTAATGGCTGCAGTGAGAGAGAACAGCCAAATCATGGTGTCACAGCAGGACATCACCCGCCACCGCCACCGCCAGCTGCTGACCCGGCTATCAGCTTATACCAGGTCAAACCACATGATCGGGAATGCGACATCCCAACTGTCACGTCGGTCCCTGACAATGCAGATCCAGATGGTGCAATGCTGCCAGGATGTTGCTAGGGCGTTGGAACAGGTCACAACCACTATCCAAAACCAGCAGGTGTGTGGCCATGCCCATGCAAGGGGGGGTGATGATGTAAGTGAGGGCACATCCAGTCTGAGCAGCCTGTCCCTGCCGGTGGTACAAGAACGACGTCGCAGTACCAGGCCCAGTGCAGCATCACGGCCCGATACTGGCGAGGTGGATGTGGCGAGGCGACAGGGCGCGTCCGGCCAGAGACGCCAGTGATTGACTGACCATTAGCAGCAGTGCCATGCTGAAGTATCAAACACGCCTGCTTCGCAATCATGGGGCTGTATGACGTAATACAGTTTTAAATTTTTTCTGAACACAAGAAGTAAATGAAAGATCCTGTTTACATAACTATAAGAATTTATTTTAAACGCAAATCCAACTCATGTCATTATTTCATTTGGCATGCATGAGTGCAGTGTTGTGTGAGGGGTATGGGTGCACTAGAAACAATTCAGTGTGATGTTGTTGCGGCACCTGTGTCCTTCAGCGGGATTCTCCCCGCGTGCATGAAGCACATGTGTGGGTGGGCGGTTGTCCCCCTCCGACTCACTGCCAGAGATCTCCACAGGTATCCTCCGCTTGATAGCAATATTGTGGAGTATGGCACACACGGCCACGATGCGGCAGCAGACCCCAGGCTGGTATTTGAGGGCCCCACCAGTCTTATGTAGGATGCGGAATCGACTCTTTAACATCCCAAATGTCTGTTCAATGACATTCCTGGTGTGAATGTGCGTAGCATTGTAACGCTGTTCCTGTGGTGAGGCAGGGTTGAGATATGGGGTGAGGAGGTACTCACGGAGGGGAAACATCCTTTACGACGCAACTTTTACCCCACAGTACCTTTACAATGCAGGATTTACAACGCAAGTCATTACAACGACTTGCGCTGGAGGGCGCTGTAGGATAGGTAATAGTTTAATTTACTATCCAAAACCTTCCTTACTATCCACGGGGACTAGAGTTGGAATAGTAAATTAAACTATTCACTATCCAGCGCCCTCCAACGCAAGTCGTTGTAACGACTTGCGTCATAAAAGCTGTGTTGTAAAGGCATGCGTGGTAAAAGCATGCGTTGTAATGACATACATCCCTCACGGAGGCCATAGGCGCTGTCCGTTGAAGGAAAGGAGCAGAGGGTCAGTGCCTGTCATGCCCAGCTACATGGGCTTGACATACTGTATGTGGGCATGTGTACTTACCTAGGAGGTGTCCTTCGCCAAAGTCACCCCTAGCCAAGCGGGTGTGTATGCTGCTGTGCATGAATATGAAAGAATCATGTGTGCCTCCCGGGTATTAGGCCACTATGTCGGTGATGATTGTCTTTTCTTTGCAGACCATCTGGATGTTGAGTGAGTGGTAGGACTTGCGGTTCCGGAACATGTATTCTGTCTCAGCGGGTGGGCAGATGTGGATGTGGGTGCAGTCAATGCATCCAATTACATAGGGGAATTGCGCAATGTTATAGAAGTGAAGCTTTGTTTGATTTAAGTCCTGTTGGGTGGTTGGGAAGGTTATGTAATGGTGTATCCGGATCAGCATGGCGTCCAGGAAACTCCGTAGGCAGCGGGACAGTGTGCTCTGGGAGATCCCCCTGCAACTGGAACTGTCCCCTGGAAGCTTCCAGAGGCCAGGAAGTGCAGGCAGCAACGGACCTGGACATGGGTGGGCACGGCATTGGTCCTCCTTGTTGGGTGCTGCATCAGGAGGTCAAGGTCTCGGATGAGCTTGGTTATCATTGCCCCATTCAGCCTGTATTTGGAGTATATCTCCTCTTCAGTCTGGCCCAGGAGTGTTATCCGCAGCCCGAAGATGCACTCCTGGATCCTGCGTTGGTTCCGGGGTGCAGCCTGGAGCCTCAGCCGCCTTGCCACGATGTATAGACCTGGCATTGTGAAAGTCATCATGCTCCTACTGTGTCTCCTTAAGTGTGTTTGTTTTGCTCCGCCCATTTTTCCGGTTTGAAAAAAAATGTTCTTCATTTTTCTGATTGAACTTCATGGTGACCACCTGGTTTGACTTCTCCTTAAATTGTGACTCGCATTTAGCGATTTTGTGGTTTTTCGCAATTTGCGATGTTTGATGACTTGCAATTGCGATTTATTTGCGAATTCGCAAATAAATTCACAGAATTACTGAGAATTCGCGGTTACCGATTCGCTATGGGGGTTCCACAATTATTCTGCGAATTTATTTTTGAGAATTCGCAATTTACTGTGAATTTGCTTGATGAATTGTGGGAGCCGTAATTGCGATCGCCATAGCTGTTTTGCAGCTATTTCGAGCGCAATTTACGTTGATGAATCTGGGCCTAAATTTACTACCAACACCCTGCTAAATGCCTGGAAAATTAAAGTAATTGAACTGCCTTGCTGCAGATTCCTTGTGTAGTATCATACTTGGTTCACTAGATGGCAGAACTGCACTTTTGTCTAAGTAAGGTTCTTTCTATAGGAAATGATTCGGAGGTGGCTGACGACAAGCAAGAGTTTGTATCTTGAATATCTCAGCTTTGAACTAACATGAAATCACTCATTCATGGTCCAGGAGAGAATTGTTTGCCATCGCGTTTGTTGTATAAAAATTCAGGGAAGACTCTGCCTTTTTATTTTCATTTTTTTATTTTGTATCTTGCATTGTAGCATATAGATAGCGCTTCACACATAGATGTACTGAACGTGTAAATCATATTTTTAATTGTACAGATATATTATTTAATATGTGTTGGGAGGCATAAGAATTAACAGCAGTTGTAAATATTTAGGTATTCTTTTTGATCGAGAGTTAAGATGGAAAACAGTGATATTTGATAAACGTCATGCTTTGGGAAAACCACAAATGCTTTACTTCGTTTTTGCATCACTTACCCCGTCGGTGCAATCTTTAGTTGGCATGGCAAACAAATAATATTATTAGTATGGAGCTCCTGTCCATCTTCGATCATTAATTAATTCATCTGATTGTACTATTAGAAGGGCCCAGCTTCCATACCCGTTGGGAGCGCACAGCAAGGCACCCCTGGAGGTGATGATACGTGCGGATTTTGGGTTCACGTCAGTGACCTGGCTGCACTCGAACCGTGGGATGGTACGTTTTTGTTTTTTTATAGACACAATATTTTCCAAAAATGATTCTACAACAACTAAGTGTCCTTTCTATTAGTATTTTCTATTTTGTATTATTTGGCTGTATATTGTAAACTTGAGAAACACATTCGACATGTAGTGACAAAGGTTGCAAAAATAGGAGCCAACTACATCGATCAAGAGTGTATCATGTTTTACCCTCTTTATTATTTGGTTGTGGGTAAATTTAGACAGTGTGAGTGAGACACTCTCAGTCTCATGCCCAAAGTAAAATAGAATATTGATGAAAATTAGATGTTACCCTTTACCTGCTATGGATGTATTGAAATCATGCTGCAGGTGGAACTCATATGTAGCAGTGTTGTCTCTCAAATCTCCAGAATTCTTATGATGTTTTGTCCAGCACTATGAAGCACCACTGGCAGATTATTGTGAAACATTACCGACATCACTTAGATGTAAAATACATTACTTTACTAGTAACCCTCGTAACAGAGTTGAAAATACATAAAGGTGGCATCAGAGAGAACTAATACTGTGCCAGTAGCATCATGTTGGGAAGCTGACACGGCATAAATGAAGCGTGAGACCCACAAGGGACAAAGTACACAGTTAACAGATTGAGCTCAGCTACATTCAAAGCACCAGGATGGAAAATACATAGTACTTTCGATAGTAGAACAGGAGCAGTCAGAAAGAGAGTGGACGCTGAATATATTTAGCTGCAGCAAGCAACACTGTTGTACAGGGAATGCCAAGTTGCACTGTAGACTTTTTAAAAATGGTCAGTTGTAGAGCTAAAACTCTATACGAATTGTATTATTTCACACAGGGCCCTATTTCGGGTTTGGCGGTGTGGAAGTGGGACCGCCATGCTGCCGTCCTACTCCCACACCGCCAACCCCGTGTGCACACCGCCCGTTAGATTACAACTTTTACAGTCACTGGCAGGGGGTCCGTTGGCGGTCCCACAGAAGAGCCTATAAAAAAGGCAATGCAATGGGAACATCAAAGGCAGTACCTGCACGGTATGGACTGGGGCAGTCTATTCCATGCAGGTAAAGCGGTGCATGCACACAGGAGGGCACAACATGTGCCCCCCTGCAGGCACCGGATGGCCCTGAGGCAACAGGGGGCCCGTTTAATCTCTGCCAAGGTTTTCATGGACTCATGGACCATGAAAACTATGTCAGAGAGGAAACTCGTAATATGCTTGGCTGGACCGTGGAAGTCCTGCCAAGCATATTGCATCCTCAGGACCGCCGAGCCACCACCGGGAATCTCTGATCCCTGGCGGTTACAGCAGTGCAATGGTGGTCGGACAGCTGGTGCGGCGGTATGCACACCGTAACAGCACCTCCAGTGGTACATAGGACTGCCCTAGTCGTAATCAGGCCTAGAATGGTAACTCTGGGTGAAACTGTTGCATTTGTGATTGTAAACATTATATTTACCGGATATATATATGATAGAATTTTTGTTACTTATAGTGCATTCCCCTGACGAAGGTGCATACCGAAATGCATTGGGATATGTCATCATTTGTTGAATCATGGAGAGTTGTTTGAAGAACTCAGATTGTCGCATTTATTGATGAAAAAGAAGAATAAAATCAACTTTGAAGAAAGGAAATACGATCACCGTTTTATGAGCATTTACTTTTTTGTTTATTAAGGTTCTCAGTTTGATCAATAAGACTGTGGATACATGAAGTTTGAACTTTTGATGAATTATAAGGTTGTTAAATTTATGATGGTTATGTTGGACTGAATATATGAATGAAAAATAAGAAAAAACAAATCACGTTACTGTGAATGAGTGAATAGTGCTCCCCATAACACAGGTTCCTGTGAATTTTTTGCATTTTTACCAACTTGACTAGGGGCTAGTCGAGATATGGGTCAGCACCAGATATAAATTGTTGACATTTAAGTTAAACTGATAAAAATAGGAGTGCATATCGCTAAATACTGTTGTAAACTCTGGGTGAAACAACATTATTCAAAATCATAAGTTTTTCAGGGCCTGGAATTCTTTGATCTGAAAATTCTGGACCTGATAATTCCAGGCTCAAAGACACCCAGCCTTTCACAGAAGATGCAGGGGCTAGGGCTGCAGGCAGTAGCATTGCCCAGTACCAGCTCACACCCTCCAGCAGTTCGTTGGGAGCATACAATGCTCCCCCCAGATAGACAGCCTTGAAGGACTGTTCCCACAACCTCTAAAGGCAATCTCACAGAAACTTTCTGCCTGAAATTAAATGTTTGACTTTTTTGGCTAAATGATGAAAAACTGCACAGTAAAATACCAAATAAATCTGGGCGCAAGCAGTTATTCCCCATTTTGGAGGAAAACTTGTAATGGTCGGCTTTGCAGTGAAGATACTGGGCTGTTAATTAATTTCGACTTCCTGGCATCTCCGCCGCAAAATCTGGCCAATATGTAGAGGGCCAAAATGTGTGTTAGCAGCTTGTAACAAGAGTCTGCTGATCAAGATTTAATGGGAGATGGTGTTGAAGGTGACTAACAGGTCCAGAAGGATGAGGGTTGCTGTTTCACCATGGTCCAGGTGGGCCCTGATGTCATCAGTATCTGCAATCAGGGCTGACTTGGTGCAGTGGGTGGCTTGGAATCCGGATTGAGAAGGGTCCTGGAGGTTGTTGTGTTCCAGGTGTTTGCTGAGTTGCTGTTTGATGGCCTTTTCAAGAACCTTTGCTGGGAAGGGGAACAGGGAGATGGGTCGGTAGTCCCTTGGTTCTGCTTGGTCGGCGGATGGTTTTTTCAGGAGGGACCTCACTTCAGCATGTTTCCAGTCCTCAGGGAAGGAGGCCGAGGTGATGGAGGGGATCACTGAAACAATATCGACGTCAAGAATATCGAGTTCCAAAAATATCGAGGTAAAAATATAGAATACCAAAATATCGACCTCCTATCTCCAAACAGGTAAGTACAAAAATATTAAATCAAAAATATCGATATAAAAAATATAGTTAGTCAAAATATCGAATTTTTTAAAATGCTTTAAATTAATAAAAAATTAATGAAATAATAAATATAATTAACTTAAACATACTTAAAATACTTAAATAACCTTAAAATTAATAAATAATTAATGTAAGTAAAAAACAAATAATACAAATTGAATTGTTAATACATCCATATCCATACTAATATTATAAAGAGAGAGCCCAAACCTTTGAGGCGGGTAATCTCAGTAACCACAGCACCAATCACAACACCCAATACAGCTTTGGAAAGGGCAGTTGCAGCAGAAGAACATAGGCTATGCAGACGGCCACCATATATATATTTTTTTGCAGAGTTTTATATAGCGCAAACTTGACCCAAACTGAATCAGGTATCAGAGTGCTTTACATAGCACCAGTTACGTTACATGAGGACACACATTCATTTTTGTTAGGCACGGGGAGATTAAATGATTTTTTCAGAATCACAGGATGTTTGGCGTCGTTACCGAGACTCGTACCCAGATCCCCAGGTCCGAGGTCGAGCGCCTTAGCCGTTAGGTCAACTCCTCTATACATTTAAAAGGTAAAAGAACCGTGCCAGCAAAGTAGTCCCTTGTGGACGTGTCTGCGTTGTGCTGTGGGCGTGGGCTGGGGGCGTGACTAACGCTGGGGGCGTGTGGTACGGCCATCACATTGTGGGCTGTGGGCGTGTGCTGGGGGCGTGACAAACGCTGGGGGGGGGTCAGCCCTTCATGCCATGTGAGTCGTACATACAAGCGACAATTACGTTGCTGCGCAGCATCAAGGGGCACGCTGGGGGCGTGACACGCTGGGGGCATGAGAAATGCTGGGGGCGTGTGTCCGGCCTTCATGCCATGTGAACGCAATTGCGCCGCATCAAGGGGCACGCTGGGGGCGTGAGAAACGCTGGGGGCGTGTGCTACTGTTGTAAAGCAGGTACGGACCATGGTGGAGGTGATAATGTATTTATTTAGTAATTAATATAGAAAGGCCCACGGGGAACAGCTGGGGCAGGGACAGATGCGGGAACGGGATAAGAAAGGAAAATGACAGGAACACTGGGTGACGTCACATAAATACCATTCCTAGCATTCCAAAATGGAATGCGTGACGTAGCATTAACATAGATAACGCACTACGCTGTAGAAGTAAGGTCGCAGATAAGGACCAACACTATAAACCACAACATCTCCCTCCTTCACACATTAACAGTAATGCAGTTAATTATGAACATAACCTTCATAACGTTTGGGCATTCTAATGTGCCTTCCACATCTGGTCTGAACACCTTTTGCACCCAGTCCTGGAGCAGTCTCAGGGGCAATGTCCATTTCCACCATGCTGTTACTCCTGTCAAGTATGCTGCTTTCAGCCGTACTTCCGATATTAGACATGTCACCGAATTCCTCTCCTACTCTGGAGTCATGGCTATCGGACACATCATCCTACTCCAGAATACTGTCATCGACACTACCCTCTTCAACTCTTTTCCCATTCATTATGATCTTTTCTTGTCCACTTTTTAATTGGACTACGTCGTCCTTGCTTCGCCAACCCTTTCCTCCTAGGTATACTGCTCCTCTGGTAGCTTCTTGTACTTGCACAGGACTGCTGTAGGTCGATTCTCCCTTGGCCACCATGTATGGTTTTTTCGTTATTACCCAATCTTCACGTTCTATTTCCTTCACCTTTGCTTTGTTGACTTTGTCGGAATACATTTTGGTCTTTTCCTGCTTGCGCTTAATATTCTCTCTAACATGTAGCTCACTGTCCCTTACTTGTTCATTTTTTCCTCACTTCTATACCAATTGTTAAATTTTGGCGTTAGTATGTCCTTGCACTCTCTTCCCCTCATTAGGAAAAATGGAGTGAACTTGGTAATTTCATTTGGGGTGTTGTTATAGGTGTTTATTTTTTCCCGGATGCTGTCCTTCACATTTAACTGGGATGCGATGGCTAATTGAATTCCTTCTTTTATGAATTTATTCACCCTCTCCACTTGGCCGTTATTTTTTGGGCTATACAGTGGTGTCTTTTCCTGCTTGATACCTGCCTTCTCAAGAAACTCAGTCATTTCTTTTGACACCAGCTGCGTTCCGTTGTCGGAGACGATGATTTTGGGTTGTCCCTCTTTTGCGAACGTTTTCTTGAGGAACTTAATTGTTTGTTCTGTTGTAATTGAGTGTACAAACTTGTAATGTACCCATTTAGAGTAGTAATCTGTCAGAACGATGAGATACTTGCAGTCTTCTTTCAATTTGTGGAACGGGCCTGCAAAATCGATGGCGATTTTATGCCACGGCCCACTCGGGATCTCCACAATCTGTAACTCTCCCTTGATTATCTTCCATTGTTTATCTGCCTTGAGACATGACTTGCATTTGTCAATAAAGTTGTTCACTTCTTGATGTATTCCTGGCCACCAGTATTGTTTTTTGATAATGTTTTTCGTTGCACTACTTCCGGGGTGTCCTTTGTGAGCCAACTTTATTATTTTCTCCCTCAAGGCTGCTGAAGGAATGAACTGATCACATCTCTTTAGAAGTCCATTCTCAATTGTTAGCTCTTCACTTATCTGTTGATAGCTTTTGAACTCGTTTTTCAAATTCCTGATTGGGGGCCACTTTGACTTTACATAGTTTATTACTTTACTTATTGTCCAGTCTTTCTCAAGTCCTTCTTTCCATTCTGCTTCTGTTATGGAACCATAGTCTGCTTCCAACGCATCTATCCAGGCCACCACACACTCCACATCATCCAGTGATTCATTCTCTTGATTGTCCATGGGCAGCCTTGATAGACAGTCGGCCCTACTGTTGAGACCTCCCTTGATGTGCCTGATGCTGAACGTGTACTCTTGAAGCTTGGATAAAAGTATTATCAGTCTGGAGCTTGCTCTTCCGCTTCCACGTCCTTCTCCATCCATCATATACACCAATGGCTTGTGGTCTGTCACAATTTCAAATTTCTTTCCCCACAGGTAGTTCTTTCGTTTTTGCACGGCCCACACACACGCAAGTGCCTCTCGCTCAATCGTGCTATAGTGTTTCTCTGTGTCATTTAGTCTCCTTGAAATGAATGCGATCGTGTTTTCTTCGCCTCCTTTTATCTGACAAAACACTGCTCCTATGCCTTTGGCACTGGCATCTTCAGTGATTACGTTCTCCAGTTTGGGATTGTACGCTTTCAGAGCAGGTGCTTTTGCAATATCTTCTTTTATTTTATTAAATGCCAGTTCCTGCTCACTTGCCCAGACATAACTCGTGTTTTTCCTTAATACTTTCCGCAAAGGCTCCACCTTATCCGCATATCCTTTCACAAATTTGGCGTAGTACTCGCTGAGTCCCAGGAAGGACTTCAGGGTTTCTTTATCCTTCGGTTCTGGCGCTTCTCTGATTGCTTGGACTAGGTCATCCTTAGGAGTTATACCTTCGGATGATAACACGTGTCCTAGATATTCTATTTTCCTTATCTTAAATTTACATTTTTCTTTTGATACTGTCATTCCGCTGTTCTTTAGGATGCTTAACACCTTGCTGAGCACTTGCAGGTGTTCTTGCTCAGTTTCTGTATGCATCAGGATGTTGTCCTGGAAAGCCTTCACTCCTTTGATCTCACCAAATAGTATATCCATTAACTTCTGGAACACTCCTGATGAGGAGGCCAGGCCGAAGGGCAGTCTTATATACCTGTAAGCTCCGAAGGGCGTCACGAATGTTGTTAGATCTTTGGATTCTTCTGTCAACATGACCTGATGGTATGCGGCTTTTAAGTCAATCAGGGTGAATAATTTTGCTCCTGCCACAGATTGTAGTATTTCTTGGATTAATAGAAGTGGGTGGCAATTTACTAAAATGTTCTTGTTTAAGGGCCTAAGGTCCACACATAGCCTTATTTCCTCCGTTTTCCTTTTCTTTGATACCACTATTGCGGATGCCCACTCGGATGCATCTGTTTCCTCTATTACTCCTTCTTGACACAGTTTAGTTAGCACCTCTTTCAGTTCTTCTCTAATAGACGGTGGAATTACTCTCACCTTGTGTTTGATTGGTTCCGCATCATCCTTCAATCTGATCTCATGCGTAAATCCTTTTACACAACCTATTGTGTCTTTAAAAACTTTGTTGTACTTTTCTACTACTTCTTCGACATTCCCTTGACTTTCCACCATGCATATGTTGTTTATGAACTCTTCTTTAAGTATGATTGGTTCCTTTGCTCCTGGTTGGAGAATCACACCTAGCCTCGCCAAGTCTTTCCACCCTACTAAGATCCTTCCTTTTACTGCCACATATATTTTTGTGTTTATCATTCTACCTTTGAACACGAGTGTGTCACAGAAATATCCTTTCATTTCAATATCCTGTTCCCCGAAAGCCTTGGGGTTCACATCCGTGTCATATAATGATACATCTGGCCATTTTTCTTCAAACATCTGGTCCGATATGATTGTTATAGGTGACCCTGAATCCGCAGTGAACTGCAATTCGATATTTCCTATTTTTACTTCACCAATGGGCCCCTTAATCTTGCCTTCTTCCATCTCTACATAGAGCACGATTTTACCACACATTTCCTCGTCAAAATCTCCCACGGTATTTACCTTCACGTTTTCCGTTGGTCTGAGTTTTGTTTTGCACAGGGCTGTATAGTGACCAAACCTTTTACATTTTGCGCATCTTTTACCAATCGCCGGGCATGACTTGTGATCTGCAAGATGTTCTTGCGAACCACATCTGTAGCAACTCCAATTCCTACTTCCTGATCTTTTGTCTCCCCAATTTTTCTCAGGTCCTTTGTGATCACTTTTCTTCTTGTTCTGTATATAACACACATTAGTATTGCTACTGCTGGTTGACAACACTTTTGTGGTAACCAACGACCTTTCAATGGCTTTAGCTATGTCTGTTACATCCTGCAGAGTGGGGTTCCTGCACGTCAACAGTCTCTCTTGCACCTTCTTAGAGTGACAATAGAACACCACCTGATCTCTTATGTAGATGTCAGTCATCTCATTGAACTCGCAATCTTTAGCTAGCACTCTCAAGCACGCTATGTACTCTTCAATTGTTTCTTCTTCTTCCTGTTTTCTCAGCGCAAATGTATGCCTTCCGACCATTATATTGCTCTCCTCATCGTACAGTTTTTCAAGTCTTTTGACAGCCTCAACATATTCATTGAGAGGTATAAATACTCCAGGTGGATTCTCGTACTCTGGCAAGCTATCAAATACCTCCTGAGCCCGCTTTCCCTAACAAACCAAACAGAAGTGATAACTTTCTTTCTGCGTCATACTTTTTGCCATCTATGGACACTATATAATTCTCAAATGCTCTTAACCATTTTTTCCACTTCATAACGGGTTTGCCAGGTTCCTCAGGGAAGAGTGGTGGGACTCAAATGTTATTACTTTGGGCCATTTTCTTCTCTTCAACAGTGACAGTTAGTATGTCTATATTTTATTTGATGATAGTTAGTCTTATATTTCCTTTATTCTTATTTGTTTTACACTTTTTATCTTCTTACTGTGCTTCCACATATGTTCTATACTGGCTGCATTCCCTTGGTGCGCACTCCCTGTTTTATTACAATATGCCGATATTTCGTCCCTTGACAACTGTCCTTTATTTATTGTTATTAGTTATTTGTTTTTCTAATTTTTCCTCATTTCCGTTCTTTATGTGCGCATTATGCGAGCGCCGTCAGTAGCTTTGTCTCCCTTTCTTTTTTTCGCGCGGTATTTAGTTAGATCGTATTTTATCGGTGAAACTGACAGGATTCCTCGTTTATTTTCCAAAATGGCCGCCCCTATGACGTCAGTCACAGCACACCAATGGGCTTGCCGAAACAAGTGACACTGGATGCAATCCCGTGATGCTTCACGTGCTTGTCAGTTTCGCCGGCCGCCTCACCTCACAGTCATTTATTGGCAGCTTGCTTTATGTTTCACTTACTTCGTTTTGATGTTGTACTATGTTTTCCGCTTATTTGGATCTACCCTCTGCTTGACCCAGTTCGATTTCCACGCCGAGTTCCACCTTGACGGCGTCGGTTGTTCTGTGAGCCTCTCCTCCGTTAGACCCTCGTCTCCATTGCTGTAAAGCAGGTACGGACCACGGTGGAGGTGATAAAGTATTTATTGAGTAATTAATATAGAAAGGCCCACGGGGAACAGCTGGGGCAGGGACAGATGCGGGAACGGGATAAGGAAGGAAAATGACAGGAACACTGGGTGACGTCACATAAATACCATTCCTAGCATTCCAAAATGGAATGCGTGACGTAGCATTAACATAAATAACGCACTACGCTGTAGAAGTAAGGTCGCCGATAAGGACCAACACTATAAACCACAGCAGCTACGTTCCGCCCTTCATGCCATGTGGGTCGTAAATTAATCAGAAGATCGTCTGCTGTGGCCGTGTGCTGGGGACGTGACAAACGCGTTCACCTGAAGGCCTGGTAAGTAACGTTACTGCAGCCTCTCCTGCACGCTGTTACTGAACTCTCATTCACCGAAATTACACGCGCCTGCTACCATCAACCAGGGCTGCAGCTGGGCCTCAAGCGGGGGAACACGCGCCTGCTAGCATCAAACAGGCCTGCATCTGGGCCTCAAGCGGGGGAACACGCAAATGAGCGTGTCTGCGGGGACAATTACTGCAGACTCTCCTGCTCGCTGTCCCTCAACTCTCTCATTAAACGGATTTACCCCCGGCTGATAACTCTCTCATTCAACGACAGTACACGTGCCTGCTAACATCAACCAGGGCTGTAGCCGGGCTCAGGCGGCGGATCACTACACCAATTACACGCGCCTGCTAACATCAACCAGGGCTGCAGCTGGGCCTTCTCCGTCCCTATTCTAATGAAACAAAAAATGTTGTCTACCGCATGATTTTAAAATAAATTGCCCTTGCCAAATACACACGTTACATACATTCTATTTCATACCCGGACAACGTTGGGACGGGCTGCTAGTGTACATATATATATATATATGTATATATTCAGAAAAACAAACTCCTTCCCGGAACCTGGAGACCCATGGGGGGTGGCGCACACGCCGGCGGTGTTCCCGGCAGAAATGTTGCGTGCACAAAATTGAAATGAGGCGCGCACTCAGACATCCAAATCGAAGAAAAAGCAAAGAATTTATTTCTTCATAAATCACAACACGTTTCGACCCAAAGGCGGCCTTGTTCACATAAGTGAGAGCAAATACTGGAATGCATTTATACATTATGTAATAAACATCAATAATGGACTGCGTTAGTAACATGTCACAAAGGTGTCGGCCATATTGGAGTGGACAAATCGTACCAGAATGTGAGCAAAAAAATTAAAGAGTATGAACATACAAGAAGCTGTAAATCAAGACGTCAATGTCAAAGTGTTGATTGTATCTAAAATGTGTGTCACAGTCTCTAATGTATGATGTACAACCAGTAGCTGTTGTAGCAAAATAAACGCCAAAAAGGTAGAGTTCATACCCCAAGTGGGCACATCCAATACACTATGCTACAATACATAATTCAATACATTCCCAAAGTGGGTGAATGTGGTATACAATGTTATATACAACGTGCAATTTAAGCTGTAACAAGGTATATGGCAGGAGTGTGATATGTACGTGATATGTATAGTGTAAACATTGCATTCCCGGAGTGAGTAGAATTGCTTGGTCGAAATGTCCACATGTGGCAAAGCAGTCTGAATCATAATAAAATAAAATACATAGGTGTTGTTTCCAAATGGGAATACATGTTGCACCCAGTAGATGCTGTAAGAAGAAACCTTAACCCAACAAAGTGCAAAACATTATTGAAAACACAAAATTGAAAATTCTTATCTGGGATAGATGAAATCAACTTCGGATTTGATTGGATGCAAAGAAAAGGGTAGGGGTCACAAGGGCTGAAAATCGAGTAAGATAATCCCTTCCTTTTCTCCTGCAAGAATATATGAAAAAACAAATGAGAAGATCGTCATACAATATTTTCTGTTTGTACAACGTACATGATAAACTGCCGCGGTTGGCCATAAACCTTATATAAAACCTGTGTGACATAGAAAAAGTAGAAAAATGAGAAAAGAGAGAAAAATGAAAAGAGGAAGAGTTAATAGGCAGACACGGAATTTCAGAATAATTGGCATCAGCTTTTGAAGAGATAAAGGAATATATGGGAATAGAAATGGTAAAAACCAAGATAGTGCATCACTGGTGGAAGAGAGGAAGTGAATACAACAGATCAGAACAGAGCAGACATATAGGTCATGTTACTCATTGTACAAATGAATTGCCATCTCTTCGTCAATGTTATGTCCCACCGGGTACCTGGTTCCTAGATCAATTATGTGTTTCGATTATCTTTTTCTCAATGTGAGCTCCCTATTGCCACCCCGGATATTAGGGAGGACCTGTTCAATGATAAAGTATTTGAGTTTAGAATTGTCAGAATAATGAAAGGCCTCAAAATGTCTGGCAATAGGGTAATGTTGATCTTTATTACCTATGGCCCGCATGTGTTCCAAGACACGTTTCTTAGCCATATGTTTGGTACTTCCCACATTCCACATTTTTCAAGGACATTCTAAAACATATACCACATAGGTGGAGCTACATGTGAGAAATTGATCGATCTTCGTGCTGGTACCTCTGGTTTTATTGGGGTATTCCTTAGTCATCATGCTAATACATCATGCCTTGCAATGACTACAGCGAAAAAATCCCAGGATGGCAAATTTGTTAGTAGTGCCGATGGTGGTAATGTCATTGTGTACGAGAGTATCTCTTAGATTGCGTCCCTTGCGGAAAGTTCTGCGTGGCCTTTCTGGGATAGAGTTCCCAATAATGGGATCCTTGCTAAGGGTTTCCCTGTTTTTGGTCAGTATTTTCTGGACATTGTTTACATTGCTGTTATATGTAAGAATGACCCTAGTGATGTCATAGTCATCATGTGAGGGGGTGCTTTTGGCCTTATCTGTCACAGTGGAAGCTCTGGCTACAAGACGTACTTTCTCAGCAGCTCTGCGGAGATCCCATTTAGGGTATCCTCTCTCCACAAATCTATTCAACATGATGTCTTGTTCTTGTGTAAAGGCCTCATCTGTGCTGCAGCCCTTAGGAGCTCCCCATAGGGGATGCTCCATGTGAGGTTTTCAGGGTGCCTGCTTAGTGCGTGCAGTAGACTATTGCCCGCATTGGCCTTTCTGAAAAGTTTGGTCTGAACTCGGTTGTTGTTGATTTTGACCATCACATCCAAAAACTCAACTGAAGAGGTACTTATGCAGCCCGTAAGTTTAAGGTTGATCTTGTTGGTATTAAGTTTGTGAATAAACTCATTGGCTTTCTGTTCGGTACAGTTCCAGATTATGAACAGGTCGTCGATGTATCAGAGCCATATGACGGCCTGTTCAAAATCTTCGGCAAGGGTGGGATCACTTCTGATGTCATCTCCCCATGCCCCCAGGAACAAATTAGCGAAACTGGGGGTGAAACAAGTGCCCATCGCAGTTCCGAGGGTCTGCCTGTAAGTTGTTCTGAAGACATAACTTGATCATATCAAGAAGCATGTTGGTATGATCCAAAAAACTGACAGAACGTTTAGCCAGATATTTGGCACAAGCACTGATGCCAATCTCATGTTCTATGATTGTATAGAGCGAATTGGCATCTAAGGTAAATAGTAAGAAATTAGTGTGCCCAGGTATATCAAGGATTTTTGAGCGAAAGTCTTTGGTATCTCCCACGTAAGAGGGAAGAAGAGAGACTTCATCCCTTAAAAAAATTTCGACATACCATGAGATGTTTTCCAATGCACTCCCTCTGGAAGACACGTTGGGCCTGCCAGGAGCATTGATAGCGTCCTTATATATTTTTGGGAGGAGATATAGGACTGGGATTTGGGGGAATTCTCTTTTGAGAAAGGAAAACACTTCCCACTCCAACAAACCCGGTCCCTCCAATCCACTAGTTGACTCCAAATGTCATTTATAAGTTCTTATTATGTTTGTTTGCATCCGTTCGAATGCAGGCTTATTCTCGAAGCTACATGGACCCAACCCAGGACAGTCCATGGTGGCAGCTCTCACCCAATGCGTTCCACATGCTCCTCCTGCATCAGTTCAATGGGTGTAAAGGCGCTCCTTTTGGTGGTGCATCACTCTGCAGCAGAACCATGTTGCTAGTTATAAACCAAGTATCCTTCAAAAAGGAAAAGGAGTCGCACTTACAGATGCAGGTGAACACATTTTAATTTGTGTCGAAAATTCAGTCCCGACGCGTTTCAGTCTTTGCAACCTTTTTCAAAGGGAACCCGACATCTCTCATAGGCAAATGACAACAAACTGTCCCAAATTGTTCAATTTGTATTGTTGGCCCCCTATTGGACCTCCATAATGGATGTGATGAAAAGCATTATGTGGCTTGTAGTTGCCCATATATTTATCATCTACTCTCCAGTGGGTATTTAATGCCATTTTTAAGTTCTTAATATGTTTGTTTGCATCCATTCACATGCAGGCTTATACTCTCTAGACGCCCATTGGCATAAAGTTGTGTTTAAATTATTTTCACATAATGAAACAAGCGGGCATTGGACCCATTTTCCTGTAACAAGGGGCCAGTGAATCACCAAATTGAAGGTGGCAGTGGAGGAGCGCCTGGAACATTTTGGGAACAAATTTCTTGAAAAGGACACGCACAAATGGACCATGGGTACGCGGGATTGTAGTTGTGCCCTCTTTATGGTACAGAGCTGCTCCCTTGAGAGTCTTTGGCAAGCCCATACAGGGCCTTATTTTTTTGTAGTAGGAAATGTAAAATAATTCATTAGCATGAAACATGAAAATGATCGTTGTGTTTACCTGACATCTGAACATCTATTGAGATTATTAGGTGATTGTTGCATTATGCGAAAATAATTTAAACACAACTTTATGCCAATAGGCGTCTATGATGGATGGACATGCTAAGATGGCCACCGTAATAAAATGAGTATGCAACTGTGAAGGCGGATCCTCCTTCTTCGCCTGATATGTATCCTCCAATGGGAGTGCAGTTGAATGAAATTTAAATCAACTGCAGTGGTGTGTATCCTATTGATGTGAGCATTGAGGAAGGTAAGGTCGCTGAACCGCGTCTGCTCACCAAATACCAATAAAATCCAGTTGTAGACCCCGTGAGTGCTCTACTGCTTTTGTGGGGGTCTTTGGCATACATATGTGAGTTCCATCCTCACGCACGGAGCACACGCCCAAAGGAGTGCGGTAAAAATTGATGGAAAGGCGTGTTGGAGTAAATTAAAGCTTCCAGAACTGTCGCTTATGGAAATGACTTGGCTCCAGTGGTACTGAAGGATGGTCGGGGATTATTGAATCTGAGGAACCAGGCATTAGACCCGTTTTCCTGTAACAAGGAGCCAGTGAATCACCAGAATGAAGGCGGCAGGCAAGAGGCGCCTGGAACATTTTGGGAACAAATTGCTTGAAAAGGACACACACGAATGGAGCATGGGTGCGCAGGATTGTAGTCACACCTGCTTTATGGCACAGAGTTTGGCAAGCCCATACAGGGCCTATTTTTTTGTAGGAGGAAATGTAAAATAATTCATTAGCATGAAACATAAAAAAATGATCGTTGTGTTTACCTGACTTCTGATTATTTGATGAGATTATTAGGTGATTGTTTTATTATTTATTTATTTATGTGTATAAATAATTTAAACACAACTTTATGACAATGGGCGTCTATGATGGATGGACATGCTAAGATGGCTGCCGTAATAACATGAATATAGTAGCAATGTGATGTTATGGGCATGTTGTCGTCACACAGTATCTTGTGTGTTGTCTCAAAAGTGTTTTTTTTTTCAACCTGGGCCTTATGTCGCATGTAAGTGCCACCTACAACCTCCTCATTTCTCACCTTTTCATCCAGTGAACCCTCATCATGTTTCTAGGTCAACGAAGAGTGCTGTGTCATATCCAGCGGACATAACTGAGACACTTCTCTAGTCCTCACACACAAGTTTAACTGGCTATAAACTGGTCACACCAACAAATTCCATTTATACATGTGTACCGCAAAGTTGTAGGTACTAGATAACAAGAGACAAGGGCACGCTAGTGGGAACAATGCTACATGTAAATATTCAAATGTGATTTCATGATCAGTTAGCTAAACGAGGATTGTGTGTTCGCCAAACTTGACAAATACAAATACATAAGCGGGCTCTCAACACATACATTACTGTTCTGTCCATAAACCTTCACTTTGGTCTGCTGAAATCCCCCAAATGACTATAAGTGTAGATATGGCCTAGTTTAAACATTCTTGAATGCCATCACTGATGTACATGTGGTTGGGAATAATGGAAGCAATCATAATCATTCCCTGCTGCAGGGTGCACTGTACTCAGGAGAACTTAACCTAACCTCTGCCAAGTTCTCGGTTGATAAACCTGAGATTAAATTGCTTGGTAACAACGTTTTGGAGAAAGGATTGCAATCAAGAACTCACAACCCATTGCATGTAGCAGCCCTGAGGATATTTGTAGGCATCGCAAGCTGTTTCTCTCTGTACAATTAATGCTTTGTAACTTTACTTAAGGCCCCAAAATTCAGGGCAGGCCGTTTGAGTGATTGTCTATTTATCAAGCTACTTGTTTTTTAATAAAAAAAGATTAGACCTCAGATGAACTCAAAGGGCATCCCGATCCTGAACTATGCAGATAACCAACCACTTATTCTAGTCAAGCAGAAGTAAGCACCATCCGGGCACAGTATGAGGTGAGACCAGGAGTCAATATGTTGAGCAGTATCATATGCTGGTCAATGTCTCATTCCTTTTCTGACAAACAAAGCAAACACAAGGAGATGATGGATGGAGCGCTGAAACTTTTCAGACACTCACCCCCAGTCACAGATCTGGGTTGAATCCATCATCGTTCTTTAGCTCACTTCGCCACCCCAGTTCAGACACAGCTATATGCCACTCTAGTCAAGCTATCATGGCTGATGCGGGGTGAAACCCGGAAACCAGTACTAGGATGCTTGTTTCCTGTCCAGGGAGGACCTGGCCTGGAAGTTCAGGCTGGACTGTTCCCATTGGTTGCAGGGTCAAGGCTGATTTGCATATGGCTGGGTACAAACTGGAATGGCATAATGAGCAAAAAGACAATGGATTTAACCCCAGATCTCTGTACTGGGGTGAATGCAGTGGGGGCCGCTCCATTAGGGCGTCCGAGCGCCGGCCCACTGCTTTCTCGTAGTGCGAGAAGCAGAAAATAAAATGGTATTTAGAAAACCATTTTATTTTCTGCTTCTCACACTGCGAGAAAGCAGAAGGCAGGGGTATGCCTGGTTGGGGGGCAGGTGGGAGGGTATGCCTGGTTGGGAGCGGGCGGGTGGGTTGGGGAGGAGTGCCTTGCACCACTCTGAGTGCCCTGACGACCAAAGCAGTCATGCGCACCCTACATTTTCTCTATGTAGGCTGCATGCAGCCTACATAGTGAAAATGGCGTCCCTACTGGTGCCCGGCTCGGTGCCGTCCGGGACTCCACACCAATCACAACACTGCCATTGCAGCGTTGAGATTGGCTACAGGAGGGGAGGAAGCAATTGTGTTGATTTGTAGATTGAAGCTCGCGGAGCATTCATCTCTGCCTCGCCCAGTTTCCGCACCAGGTGAAGAGGGTGTTCAATCATAAATTCGTTTTTACGGCTCGAGGAGCTTCCAAAGTTCACTATCCCACTCTTTGACTTACCTGCAGCAGTGACCGATGAGGCGTGCCCCCTCGCACCTCAGTGAAATCCGCAGACTCCTTGAACCTTCTGGGCACTGAGGCGGTGGGTCCACAGGCCTGCTGCCCCAGCTCCCTTCAACTCCTCGAGGCCTCCTCTAGCCACTACTTCCTCACAATGATGATTTCCAGACCTCTGGGGCTAGCACGCCTTTTTATGGCCAACTCCCACCCCTCGGTCAAGAAAAGGGCCCGGCAGGTATGTGGCATGTCTCTGCAGAAGCAGACAGAGCCGAGGTATGTAGAGCAGAACCGTACGAGGAGGGGCGGCGGTGTACCGAGATCCCTTCTGAAGACCCAGTGCACGGGGCAGGAATCAAAGCTCGCTCCCGAGAAGGTACTTTAGTCCTAAATCATCTAATGAGTTATGCGAGTATGACACACCAAAACATCTCCCAGATTTTGCAATCCTCTTTATGTATGAGCAGATTGTTCTTCAAAAAGGAGGCGGAGGTGGCTTCTGGACTGGAAACGAAGGCCCAATGTTATTGCAGAGTACACTTATAAACACACGTAAATATATGGTGTAATTAGTGCTTGAATAAATGTTAACCATTTTATTGACCTCAAGGGTATGTGAGGCTGAGGCAAACCATTTCACCGGAAATTTCATACCAGTGACCCATTTTAGAGTAGAGACAGCTCTCTACAGCAAGACGCAACCCACTGAGCATTATTCTGAGGCGGGGTTCCTGCTGGGGACGTGGTTTCCTCTCCTTCCAAAAGACCTTCCCTCGAGCCAAGCTCTCCTTGCTTTCCTTCGTGCTCGAGTGTTGCCAGGCATCGGTCCCTCCCACTTCTTTTCCACCTTGGTTGAAGTAGTCAGGCCAACGTAAAAAAAAATCCCCTTGGTAACCATAATAACTCCTTAGCCACACTCAACAACCTTCTGGGCACACTTAACTCACTCAAGAGCAACCACACAGTGAACCAAAGAATCAAATCAGTGCAAAATCAATTATAAAAAAGATTTTTAGTTGCTTTCAATTTATTACAAATCAAATTATATATACAGCAACTTCACACCTTAAAAATTCATTGTACAATATAACTCTAAACGTTAAAATAACAACATATTATTAAAAAAAGTTTTTTCTAATAAACAGTGGGACAAAAAACAGCAAGAAAAATAATTTCAAGTCAGTAAACACCACGGTAATCAGACATGTAGATAGACAGTATATATGCACACAGCTTTTGGGCAAAACAAATTCTTGCTAGATAATAGTAAAGCAGTTATTTGCATTTGTCATTTATGGTGCACAGACATAATATCGACTCCACAATATCGAATGGAGAAAATATCGAGTTAAAAATATCGACAATACAAAAATATCGATAACAAAAATATCGTTGGTAAAAATATCGTTTAAAATAATGATAAAAAATATCAAGTACAAAAATATCGACTCAAAAAAATCGACAAGACAAAATATCGATATATAGTGGAAGTAAAAAATATCGATAATATGTAGAAAAAATGTAAAAAAATAAATAACATATTAATAGTAATATAAATTGTAGTTTATGTTTAGGAGCGGGATGTTGGGTTAATAGGGGATAAGGGTGGGGAGTAATTTAAAATAATTAATTAATTAATATATGTTTGTAAATGTATTTTATTATTAATTAATTGGTAAATAATTATCATTAATTAGTTAATTAATTAACTTATTAATTAGTTAATTAATAAATATAATTTTGTACATATTTTTAATTAGTAATTAATTGTTAATTAATTATTAATTAGTTAATTAATTAACTAATTAATATTAATTAGTTAATTAATTATTATAATTTTGGACATATTTTTATTAGTAAGTAATTGGTAATTAATTAATATTAATTAGTTAATTAATTAACTAATTAATACTAATTAGTTAATTAATTTAGATAATTTTGTACATATTTTTTATTAGTAAGTAATTGGTAATTAATTAATATTAATAAGTTAATTTAATTAATTAGAGTTTTTTTATATATGTTATATTTTGTTATTGTACATTAATTATTTTGGAAAAATACTAATAATTATAACATTAAATTAATTACAGGTATTGTGCTAACAGATTAATTTTATTTTTAATGTTATAAATTGTAGTTAATGTTTAGGAGCGGGATGTTGGGTTAATAGGGGATAAGGGTGGGGAGTAATTTAAAATAAATATTTAAATAATATATGTTTGTAATTTTTATTTTTTATTAATTGGTAAATAATTAATATAAATTAGTTAATTAATTAATATAATTTTGTACATATGTTTTATTAGTAATTAATTGGTAATTAATTAATATTAATTTGTTATGTATATTAATGAGAGTCTTTTTTCTATTTTTTATTTTCCGTTATAGTTCATTAATTAATTAGGAAAAATTCATATTAATTATTACAATAAATTAATTACAGCTAATGTGCTAATATATTAACTTATTTGTTATTGTAAATTAATAATTAATTGGTAATTAAATAATATTAATAATTTATTGGTAAAGGAGTATTTGTAGGGTTCAGGGTCAGTTTGGGGTTTTTGGATAAAGGGGTATTTTTTAAAGGGTTCAGGGTCAGTTTTAAGTTCTTGGGTTAAGGCTTTTTTTTAGGGTTCAGGGTCAGTTTTCAGTTCTTGGGTAAAGGGGTATTTTTAGGGTTCAGGGTCAGTTTTCAGTTCTTGGGTAAAGGGATATTTTTTGGGTTCAGGGTCAGTTTTCAGTTTTTGGTTAAAGGGGTATTTTTAGGGTTCAGGGTCAGTTTTGGGTTTTTGGATGAAGGGGTATTTTGAAAGGGTTCAGGGTCAGTTTTAAGTTCTTGGGTTAAGGTTTTTTTTAGGGTTCAGGGTCAGTTTTCAGTTCTTCGGTAAAGGGGTATTTTTTGGGTTCAGGGTCAGTTTTTAGTTTTTGGTTAAAGGGGTATTTTTAGGGTTCAGGGTCAGTTTTGTGTTTTTGGGTCAAGGGGTATTTTTTAGGGTTCTGGGTCAGTTTTAAGTTCTTGGGTTAAGGGTTTTTTTTAGGGTTCAGGGTCAGTTTTCAGTTCTTGGGTAAAGGGGTATTTTTTGGGTTCAGGGTCAGTTTTTAGTTTTTGGTTAAAGGGGTATTTTTAGGGTTCAGGGTCAGTTTTGGGGTTTTGGGTCAAGGGGTATTTTTTAGGGTTCTGGGTCAGTTTTCAGTTCTTGGGTTAAGGGTTTTTTTTAGGGTTCAGGGTCAGTTTTCAGTTCTTGGGTAAAGGGGTATTTTTAGGGTTCAGGGTTACTTTTGTGTATATAAAGTGTGCTAAAAAATATTAAAAATATTACAAATATTTGAAAACAATGTAGTGACAAAAAGTTAAACATTTTTATGCTAATAAAATATGTTTGTACTACTCAGCTAAAAATATAATAACAATATATGTAAATAAAATTATTTAAAATTTCTAAATTTTTTTTAAATTTGTTAAACAGTAACATTATACTAAAGTAGCTATTCTAATTTATACATGGTCAGTGTCCAGCACCTTCCCTGATATTAGCTACACTGGAGTTGGAATAGTAATATAATTTTTTTCTGAATCCAGCACCTTCCATGCTATTAGCTTGACTGGAGTAGGAATAGTAAATAATTATTGGTCAATGTCCAGCACCATACATTATATTAGCTTGACTGGAGTATTAATAGTAAATATTAATTTATCAGTGTCCAGCACATTTGCATATAATTGTACATTACCATGTTAATATATTACAAAACAATGCAAAATGGATGTTTTCACAAAACTTTATTACAATTTTTAATTTTTTTAATGTGTACTACAATACAATCACAATCACAAAGAACATAAAAATTTTTGGAAATGTAGTATTTGCAGATTAACACATTAACATTTATGTACATGTTGTAATTTTTCACAAACATATATTTAACAACATTTTTTCTGTAAATAAAAATATTTATCATCATTAACTTTGAGTAACAAGTATTTATATTGAAATAAATAAACAACCAGTTTTTTTTCTGCTTCTTCCTTTTATATTTAATAATGTTAATATTATATATTAATATTATTAAATATTTAATTTTAACACTTACATTTTTATTAAGTAACATGACAATTATTATATTTGATCAAGATATGGAAATACAAATTAAGACATTTTTTGGCACATATTTCAGACAATGTTGTTTTTAAATCAAAAATATAAATATATTATGTTGTTAACTTTGTAACTGTAAAGGGGAATAATATGTTTAATAATAATATCTGGTATTGGCAAAAGATTATTTATACAATTATATACTTTTATAATACTTAGAAATTATTATAAAACATTTTTTAATAATTAATAAAAATAATAACAAATATATTTATTATTATTATTATTAATTATTAAACTTAAACATTTATCTCTTCTTTTCAGAAAAACATACATTCAGAGAAATAAAAAAAACATTATTTCAGGGTATTATTTATATACTAAATGGTTATAATTTTTTTATTAATAACAATAAATAAGTTATATTATTTATTATTATTAATTATTAACATAAACAATTATAATGTTTAGTTATAAACAAACACAAACTTATTCCTATAAATGTACACAATAAGAAATTATTTACATATATCATTTCAAGTGTTACATTATTTTTAATATTATTAATATATAATAATTACTATATATTATTTAATATTAAATAAATTTATAGTTTTTAAACTGTTTAAATTTTAATGAGTCTAGTGTATTAATTTGTTAAAATAACAATGTGTATGTATTATATTTTTATACTATAACATTGTATTTTTAATAATACCTTTTCAAAAATGGTTTAAGGGGACTACTTTTTTACCGCGTAAGGTTATTACGCTTCATTCAGGACTGGAGAAGCTCGCGGTTGGGAGTTGCTTCGTGTGGAGAGAGGTAAGGTTAATTTTACATACAATTTATAACTGAGTGGTAATGTTTGAGGGTATATTCGAACTGTGTAGTGTTTTTGTGTGTATGTATGAATTGTTTATGTAGCTTTTAGGTGAAATGTCGTCGTTATAGATGCGTCGTGTATGTTTTAGTTCTAGTGTTATTTTAAGTGTTAGGAAATGTCTTCTTACATGGTTAATGTTAATTGTGAGTGTATTTACAAATGTTATGGGCTATTTGTGGGTGGGTTTCGTTATGTATGTTTTTTTACAGGTTCCGGTTCCTCGCATGAAAACTACATGGAAGGAAGCGTGTTTTTTTCCTGAGATACTAATGTAAGACTTATTATGGTTATATTTTGACGTGTATCTCCTATATTTCGTGTTTGCCAGGAGCGGATTTGAATTTTTTTAACCTTTTTTCGGGTTTTTGGAGGGTTTCGTATCGGATTGATACATTGATATGCGTGACCGTTTTTTAAAAGTTGTGTGTATATCACTTTAAATACTAAAGTGTCCACACTACTGTTTTCGGGATTTCCTGGAGCGTTTATTTCATTTTTACATAATTTTCGGGTTTTTGATGGTTTCCCATATTGGAATTATCGTACATTGCAATGGATTGTATGGATTGTATTTTGCTTCATTACGTCTTTTTCATCTACAAAAATTGTAAGTATTTAAAGTACTTTTTTTATTGGGTGGGAAATGTTGTAATGTGTATGTGTGATGTAATTATAAATATTGCATATTTGTTCAGAAATAATGTCCACATTTTTGATAAGTTTGTTAAACAAATATGTATTATTTATAATTATTTAAAAAAATTATGATTTTTTATGTACCATTATTGTAAGAAGACATTAGTATCTTTTGTAGACATTTTTATAGTAGGCTTTTAGCTATTATTGACAGGTATTCTAATCCTCTAGTTGTAGGATATAGTGTGACTTGACTTTGCAGTAGTCGGAACATTTGTTTAGTTTGTTTTGTTAGTTTTGGACCAATTTGGGTCACAGATTGTTCCATTCTAAGTTCTTGATAGCTTTGTTCTTTTTTCAAAGCTTCTAGTAGGTTATGGAATGTGGGTCTGGCTTTGCTTGTGGTAGCTTGGAAAGCATTATGCCACCCTTCTACACTGTTGTTTGTTTTAGCCTCTTCGTTTAAAGTACTAAGATAGACATTCCACCAAGGGATTTGGAATTTGGGTTGGCGTCGATGTCCAGATCTGTGCAACCTTCCCACCCAAGTATCTTCGAAATAGTCCAGTAATGGGGTTAGTTTATCTTCATTCCTCTTGTAATATGTGCTGTCAATTAATACATTGTAGTGTTCCGCTACATCGGTAACAGGAACGTAGGCCAGTGCTATCAATTTTTTAATTTGATAGGCAAAGGTGCTATCTGTTGAGTATAGAATACTTAAAGTTGATTTCTGGAGATGTCTCCATATGCTCTGATTGAAATGATAGTAGCAACCCTGGATTGCTGTGTGGGGAAATGTTCTCAAAATGCTATTAATCATAGCTAATTCGAAATCAATAATTATTTTTTCTGGAAAATAATTATTTATTTCGTTTTTGAGAACATTTAATATTTCTGTGTAAGTGTTTTGCTGTTTGTTTGGTAGCAAACAGTAAATGAAAGGGATGTTATAGTTATGGTATAAACCGTGGATGGAATATAGTTGATAAAAAGGTTTTGGACATGGTTTAAATGTTCCATCCATCATCCATTGGGGACACTGTTGGAGTTTTCTTAAATTACTTGCAGTTGCAAACATTACGATTCTGTTTGTACTGCTTTCATTGTCAAAAAGAATAAATTTGTCTTTATTGTGTGTGATGGACATTTCTGGTGAAATAATAATTTCCTCAAAAGTAGTAGGGTTGGGTGGGGGTGTGGAAGTGTGTCTTTTAGTGTATGCAATTGTGCGTTTTAGGGAGTCAATAGAGGGTAGTTGACCGGAAGCATGGGCTGGGACTTTTAACAGTTCTTCCTTAAGGATTTGTGTTGTTGGTTTATCACTTTGTGTGCTAGCAGTTTTTATACTTTTTAAAGCATCTCTTATTTCAATTTCTGTGACATTGGGGGGATGATTGTGTTCCCTGGTAAATAACACATTAGTTTCCTCAGTAGTAGCCCTTCCATAACATTTGTTTGAGTAATATTTTGTACATTTCCAGAAAACTTTTCTACCACTTTGTCTTTCCTGATTATAAACATAACCCATATAACATAACAGTAATTTATTTTTTGTGACATAACAAATTCTGCACCTTCTGTCATTTTGTTTTACTTGTTCTAGGAAAGAGTAGAAAGAAACAAAATCAAAAAACATATATTTCACTTTGTGGTGCTAACATAATTAATGATGTATTTATACTTACAGTTACTAAAAATAGTAATCACAAATGCAGAACTGTATTTTGAAGGATTTTCTTGTATGTATTTCTTTATTTACTGTTGGTATGAAAATATAGAAATGCTAAGTTAATGTTTACACATAGCAAACGTTTTTCCTAGGAAAAAGCAGTTTTTAATTTTGCTTAGTACTACATTTGATGTGAACATTACATATACTTACTTGTTTAAATAGTTGACTTGTAGTATTTGGTGGAGTAGATCAAGGTAGTAAAGTTCAGATCTGTAGAGAAGATAGAATAAATAAATGTAAAATATTATTAAAAATTTATGGAACTGTTGGGAAATTGGAAATATTTAAAAGTATACTAACTTCTAAATAAGTAGTTTTGTCTGCTGTAGGTAGAATAGATGTATGATGTATTCAGAATATCTGTAGAGAAAATATAAAATACATAACATGGTGTTAAGAACATAGTTTTTGTTTTTTTCGGAAGTTTTAGACCAATTACAAGTATACTAACATCTTTAACAAGGGTAGTCTTGTCTTTTGGTATAGTTGATGTTGGATGTTATTATTGGATCTGTAGGGAAGATGTAATATGCAAGATATGTTGTTTAGAAAATAGCATTTGTAATATTGGGGGTTTACTAACAAAAACATATATACTTACATGTTTAATTAGTCTAGTTTTATACATTTGTAGTGTTGAACTAGGAAATTCTCTGAATATCTGTGAATAAAATGTTTAAAGTAAAGAATGAATCTTGTGAAATAGTGTTTAAAACAGCAGTTGTTGTATAACAGAGCATTAATATATACTTACTATCTGATTTTCCAGGTGAAGAAATAGGAGCATGTATTATGAATTTATTTGTAGTAGTTTCTATCAGAAATGTAGGAGGAGATAAAAATAAAATAAGTGCAAGAGTTAGGAGATATAAGTAAATTAGTACACTACTAATTTAGATTTCTACATAATGCACTGTAACTTACTTGATTAATTAGCTAGTGAGCTGGATCTTTAAAGATGTTTGTTCAGGAACAAAATCTTCAGAGTGTTGGCATCTTCTTTCTATAGAGTTAGCAGCAGCAAATGGCATAATGCATGTATCCCTTTTATAGTATGTGTATTTTGTGTGCTTTGATTTGATTGGTTGTAGGATGAAAGGAAGGATTTTATAGGCTAGTTTGAATTTTTTTTGTTAATTGGTATGTTTGTTGATGTGAGAATGGTGGTATGTGGTCATTTCCGCATTAAAGCAAGTTAGTTGTTAAATAAAATAGATGTGTAAGTGGTAAAAAATAAGGAAAATGTTAGTTAAATGTAAAGAATATTTTCCACAAGATAGAACGCATTTAATAGAATGTATAGCAAATGTAGATAAATAGTAATGTTATAAAAGTAACAGGTATTATATGTAAAATGTTTTTTGTATAGAGCAATGACTTTTATAGACGATTAATATGGTATTTTAGACATGAAAGGGTACAAAAAAGAACTCAATATTTTTTTTTGTAACGATATTTTAGTACTCTATATTTTAGTAGTCGATATTTTTGTAGTGTTAGGGGTAATTTCATGAACAACGATATATTTGTAGTCGATATTTATTAAGGCGATATTTATGTACTCGATATTGTAAATACTCGATATTTTTGAGTCGATATTTTAGTAGTTTGTGTAATAAGTATACAAAGTCGATATTTTTGTACTCGATAATTTTTCAATGATATTTTTGGTAGTCGATAATGTGACCGTCGATAATATTTCAGTGATCCGTCATTTATCTGTTATGGTTTCCATTCAACAAGAGCATCGACGCGTTTCGGTTGGTCCAACGAAAATAGCTCCTCACCGTCTTCAGGAAAGATAACTTCTTCCCACTTCATATAACAAAATTCTAATAAGAATAAAAAATACATATATACATATTAAAATGTGGACTGACTTGGTTCAATGGCTCACACTGAATAGTAATCACAATTATTACTCACAACCTACTATTTTCTGAACACAACATACTTACTGGCATTCATCAATTACTTAAACAAACAATCACTATATTTTTATACAATGCTACGTCCTATAGAAGAGAAACATCTCTCATTGTATAAACTGGCATCCTCCTATCAGGAAGTTCACATATACTAGATAAAAGTACCTCCATACCGGTATCTCTGTAATGCATACTTAATACAAAAAAAGAAATACCCTACACAAATATCTTCTATGGGCCAAATATCGGTCCCATTAGGGTAGCCATAACTATTTGATCAAACGTAAATATGGGTAAAATTACCTCATATACTCATTCCCCCAGGTATTTTGATAAAAATTAGTAGTGTTGAAGAAAGTAAGTAACATTTCGCCACTCACGGCTGAAACGGAAAAAACAATGACAATCAATCACCCTGAATCACCCGCTACACTCAGCATGGTTCATTTCAGTCTCTGAGCCATATACCTTATAATGTTATTGAAGCTAGTGCAGTGGCGAACGAGTTACTTCTTTTAAAAAGCCAGAACTCTTCCTCGTATCACCGGATACCACGAAGAGGAAGATGCAAACAATCTAAAAGTGAAGTTCGTGAGAGTTAACACCAGACTCTCCCCCTACATCTTAGAAGAAGGAAACTGTGGAAATAAAATTGACAATTGTGCCCCATCATTTCCCTGTTTCTGCCTGACAGCCATTTTTTTCATTCAGACAAGCACCCATTTTGTGTGTGACATCCATTTTGTCTTCAGACCCACAAGCAAGACACCCTGCCTCTGGCACCCCCGTTCATTGATCACACATTTCTGTGGTTCTGGCAATTCTGGGAACCAGCAGCAGATAGTTCCTGTTTTAAGAAGTAGTTCCTGTTCTTAACTGTAAGAAACCCTGCACCTGGCAACTTAGTTCATTGACCACCCCTTCCTGTGCTTCAGCCGATTCCCAGAACCAGCAGATAGTTCCTGTTTTAAGACATAGTTCCTGTTCTTGACTGCAAGCCAGAGAGCAGATGGTCTCTGTTTTACACAAGATAGTTCCTCTTTTTGACTCTTGTGATTCAGCCAATTCCCAGAACCAGCAAGATAGTTCCTCTTTTTGACTCTTGTGGTTCAGCCAATTCCCAGAACCAGCAAGATAGTTCCTGTTTTACACAAGATGGTTCCTGTTCTTGACTCTAAGCCAGAGATAAACCCCCGAATGAGGAAGGGCCTTCAACTGAAAGAGAACACATTTCCACACATTGCATGCCCTCTCACGAGACACAAGACACGCCCCTACCTTGACACATCTGTTGGAAATTACTGCTTGTCACTTCCCTTTTTCTTGTCACTTCTCTTTTCTTCTTTTTCCTATTGACTGAAAACTGTATAAATATTCTGATGTGTGAATAAAGCTGCAGACCACTCCTGTACCCGCTTGGTGCTGGAGCTCTCCCCTTAACTCGAGTTACTGGACCTTTTTTTTGTACTCGAGCACCACGGACTCCTCTCTTTGCTTTGACTGAAATTATGATTATTAAGTATAGAAATTCTGAGATGAGGTAATATTGAATTAATTTACCACAAAACCAACAACCCGACAAGTGATTTACCTGAAAGGTGTGGTAAACGGGAAACCAAGAAAAGTTTTCTCTCTATCGTAGTTCCAATAAACAATAGAAAATTCTCGCTCCTCATATGTTTCAGAGAAACCACTGTCTAAGGACAAGAGATGGTGACAGGTATTTAAAACAATTCACCCCATGAACCAAGATGTAAATTTATATTACATAATAAGATATTTACATTAGTGGGCATAACAACCCAGCAACCCTCAAAAAGTTCTACCGGGGCCAACAACCTTCCTCCCACTCAAAGCGTCCGAGGGATTCTCCCTCCATACCGGCTTAACCGAAATAGCAGCAGTATAGATTCTTCACCGGGAGTCCGACACGGTAAACAACCTTTACAACGCAACTTTTACCACGCAGTGCCTTTATGACGCAACTTTTACAATGCAAACCATTACAACGCATTGCGCTGGGGGGGCGCTCAAGGATAGGGAATGTGTTTAATGTACTATCCAACACCTTCCCTACTATCCACGGGGACTGGAGTTGGAATAGTAAATTAAACAATTCACTATCCAGCGCCTAAAAGCACTATGCGTTGTAATGGCATGCATTGTAAAAACCGTGTTGTAAAAGCATGCGTTGTAAAAGCATGCGTTGTAATGTCATACATCCGTCCGACACAGGGTAATATGCCTCCGTTCACGTCTCTCCCGCTATGGACAGACAAGCAGGTTTTATACCGATTGCGGCCTGCGCTCATTTATACCAATCATGCTCAGCTGTGTCCGAAAGGATCACATGATGCGAGCTGAAAATGGAAGGCGCCATCTTTGCCTTGCTATCTCAAAGGCAGCTCCATACAAAAATCAAGGATATCGGGCTGCCACCAATAATCATATAAAGTTTCCCGCACATATGCCCCGACCACAAGCAATGTGTTTTGCACACAGCCGAAAAAAATTACAAACGGGACATTTTGTGTAAACGATGATTAAATAGTCACTAACTACCAACCAATCCCCCATCTTGGGATTGGAATCGTCAGTGATTGGCCAATATCGAACAAGAGAATAGCTAAACCCTCGATATCCTATCTAAAACAACACTTACTTATTTGTACTATACACTTGAAGTAAAGTGAAGTGGCAACGTGGACAGTCTACCTCAAGAATACGTAACCTTGCATTGGCTGATGATGTCGAGAAGGACAAGGTTGAAGATGTCGCCCTTGTCACGGATTGATTTAGTGACGTATTGCCTCACATTGTACTGATACGGTCCAGGTGGGTGCTTCTGTTTTTTTTTAGCTAGAACTGTCAGTGAGGTGAAGTCTGCTAGAAGGGTGGTGTGCGTGTATTGGATTGATGAAAAGATCATAAAATTTATCTACGAAGCAGCCCTGTGTGCCTCCCAAAGTAAAACAGATTATGTGAAACAATCATCTATATACACGTTTCTTGTAATAAAGGATGTACCACACATATATTTATAGCATCCCATTTACATTCTAAAGTATGTGTTCAGTTTTGTGTTTCCTATCTGTTCCCAGTAAAGAGCTTAAGGAAGCACATGAGTGCACTAAAAATCAGACCTGCAGAGCAGCATTTTTTTTTTTTAAACATTTTTATTGATATTGCAAGAGGCATATAAAATAAATACATTTACAAATCATAACATAATTATATAGTAACCATTTTCAAAAAAGAATACGTGAGCATTACAGAGGAGAAAAATAACCATAAAGCTTATAAGAAACTACAATGTGGTCTCAACCATCAAATCTACTTTTGGAGAGTTATTCTGATCCAAATATAATGTCCCAAACCCTTTCTTTTTTCCTCAGAGAATTAGGCCCTCTTAGTCTAGCTAAAGCAATCTCCATGGTATGTATTTCATTCACCAAAGCCCACCATTCCATAACGTGTGGCGGATCTGGCGCTATCCATGCTCTAGCTATGGTTAATCTTGCACAAGCAAATAAAATAGAATTCAGATCTTTATTTGGACAATTCAGTTCCTGAAGATCTATTAGAATCAGGTGAGCTGAGAGAGGCGGAAACACAATATGTTTCCTTTCTAATACATCTGCTACGCCCTTCCAGAACTCTGATAATGCCGGGCATGAGTAGAGCATATGGCCAATATCAGCAGCCTCCAGTTTACATTTAGGACAGCGTGTGCGTTCATTTTTATAATTATCTGATGCCCAGCTAGAAATTCTCGGAGGGGTATAGTATAATTGACAGATAGTCCTATAAAACTGCAGTCTAATACTAGAAGACTGTACGACTTGATTAATCTGAAGAAGAGAAGCGGATATTTGCTTAGAAGTTATATTTAATCCGAGCCTAGCCGTCCACTTAGATGCTAATTTTTCGCAATCGTCTCCCTTTGCCTGCTTCAGAAGTCTGTAGCTTTCACTAATCAGTGATTTAGTCCGATCTGAGTACAAACATTGTAAGATGTCCGAGTGTCTTATTTCTTTGACATTCATCTTAGGAACAAAGAAGTCTTGGAGTTGCACATATTTAAAATACATCCGATCACTTAGATTGTATATTAGTTTAAGCGAAGTAAACCCTAATAGTCCATCAGAGCCATAGAGATCTCCAAGGGTATTAATGCCGCAGCTAGACAATACTGTCCCAGCCCCGTCTGAAAAAATTCCAGGAAGTCCTGGATTCCCCCATAGCCTTAATTCAGAGTTAAAATAAGATATCTTATCAAGAGTCATTATCTGTTTCCAAATTTGTACAATATGCCTAGCAGTCTTAAATTTTACTCGTTTGAAGTAATTTGGGTCATTAGTTCGATCCATAAATTGTTTGCAATCAGACCCTAGCAGAGCAGCATTTTATGTTTATTATGTCTCACTATTTTTGATTTGATCTTAAGGTTTTCTTCACACTTGTGCTTCAAAATGATATATTTGAATCCCCCTTTTTTCAGCAATTTGCAATAAATATGTGATGTAAAACCCACCATTTGAATCCATTTTTTTCAAACTTTTCTTGCTGGGGGAGAACCTCCCACATCCTCCTTTTGCAATTTGGGGTCGCTAGCTTCGCTCTCTCGCCTATTACATTAGGGTACAACATTTTTTCATTGTTCTGCATTCTGTCAATCAATTGTTCTTTTTGCATTAAAAGTTCTCATGACAAGTAAAAATTCTCATTATCCAAGATCTTATGTGTGACTCTGCATTATATTCACACTATCAGAATTGCTATTGGAGAAGTGTAATGTAATCTTGATCCCATCTGAGACATTGTAGGAGTGCATCATATTCATGCATAGTCAGAACGCAAATACATTATGAGTAATAAACGTTCTTAAAGTAATTAGAGTATAGCATATATCAAAGTATTCCTCAGAAGTTACTTGTGCATAGAATGTGATTAATAAAGGTTTTCTTTACATTTACATATTTATGTAGTAGGATAAGTTAACGTAAATGTTTGATATTGTGAAGTTATTAAATTTGAATGTGTGTAAACTAATGTTGAACATTTTTACTTGTAACAAGAATTAATTTCATACTGGCGCATATAATGATATCCTTGTAGTTCTTTACAAGTATACATGTAGTAGTAAGCTGCGTATATTGCGTGTGTAGAAATGTGCATATATTCTGTAACCCTATACATTGTTAACTTGTCCAAAGTCTAGGCCTCGAGAAAAGTTAGATTCATGCTCACGTTAGAGACTTAACATGTAAATCATATTTGATCTTCCCTGCAAAATGCATTTTGCTTGTATTTTGTTTCCACTGAAGGTATGAAGAGAGAAAGCCTCATTAGTTAGAATAGGGGGGTTTTGTTTTCACTAGATAGCAAGGTATGAGAAGAAGAGAATTGGCAAAGAGAAGCGTTTTAATGAGCAAAATGGCAAGTTTTCATGGAGAGGAATGGAATGACCAAGGACAAGCGATGTTGCAATTTATTGATTTAGGAAAGGTGATGAAAGTATCCAGTTGTGCCAGAGCTGTTGAAAGTCATGGGTAAAGATCATGTGGGATTGTGTACTGTGACTGCAGTTGATATTTCATGCTGAACGGAGAGGGGCAGGGAGTCCTCTTAGAATTTTCACTGAGAGCAGACCTCTGCTTCTGCTTTTGTAGCTTTATACTTCTTGACCCATTGTTGGAGTGCCTTCTACCGAAGATTCCGACAGCTGACACCTTTCTGATTTATGAGGCAAAGATAGTTTGCTCATGCCCATTAAAGAGAATCATCCGATGCAATTTAACATTAATTTCTTTTTCCTAATCATCTGCATTACCAGCCTAGAGCTAGGGGTCTGCTTTGTATTATTTAGGGGGAATCTCTTCAGGAGATTTGTACTTGTCTTAGTTTCTCTGTACTTTTATATGATTATGTTGAGATTGATCTACATTGATTTGTTTCTAAATTCATAATTAAACTCTGCTGAACTCAGATTAAGTTGTCTAGTGACTTATTGTGTAGCCACATTGGTTGCACTGTATTGAGATGCTAACAAGTGATTTTCTCCCTTCACTTCTTATGCTGCTAGAAAGGTTGTCCCTCTGGAGATGAATGTGTAAATGGGCCCAGGCTTTTACACTAATATACATAGCCCCAGCTTGTGTCACACATTATCAGCTGGGCCTGCTGATGTACATGAGGGGTTTTCACAAACCCCCCAGGACATTAGTGTCAGTCTCGCAAGCTTCTGTTTTGGGCGTTTCGTAGTATCCAAGGTCAGTTCTCAACACAAGACTCTACCTGCTCTCTGTGACAATGTCCCTCACTTCTCGTAAAACTAATGGGCCCAAACCCTCCACTGACCCCACACTGTTCAGCCCCCACCTCCTCTCACATGAGACGTTTCTGCAAGTTGGCAGGCCTGCACTGTGATAAACATTTCTATGTGCCACTAATATATGAAGATTATCTGCCAAACAGCGGCCTTTAACAGTGAAGAAGTAAAGGTATTTTTCGAAGCAAATACTTTATATCCTCATGCTAGCGTTTATGCTACAAGGAAAGAGGAAGTTAACAATGATTTCCTTGAAAGAAAAGAGAAGCAAGGAAAGCATCGAGTATATTTGTGGAGAGTTTACCACACAAATGTGTTCAAAAGAATAACTCTTCCAGTCACATATTTTGTGCACTGTTGTGTACATGTTTCTAGTGTCATGTTTTCGTGCTGAGAGGTCAGTTCAACTGCAACTGCAGTGGCTTACACTGTATGTCCCACTAACATGTTTCCAGAGGGTACTTTCCCACACTTTCCAGTTTCAGTGAAGGCCCACTGATGTTTTTCCGTCGATTCAAGTAGAGCAGATGTCGAACTCAGTTCCTCCCTGTTAATCCACATGATGTGTGCCTAGTTTCGCAGGATTTCATCATCCTACTTACAACAGCAGGCTCGGTGGGGGACTCCTAAAATATCCCTGAAATTCCATCTGGAAACTTTGCTGTGATGTGTTTAATTTCGCCCAAATTTGCTGGCACTGTTATTATGAAATGGTCAGCTGGACAGTCTAGAAGCCTCATATGTGATTCATTAGAACGCTGGGCTAGTTTGATAGTAAGTGGCCTGCAGTGCTTAATTTGAGCTGGTGCCCACCAGTACACACTTTTGGGGACCAGCACTTATCTTTTTCAACAGACTTTGACCCAGAGCAAGAAAGAGAAAAACACAAAAGAAGGAAAGCAGGAGAAAGAAAAAAACGCGTGAATACAGTGACAACGTGGGAAAGCAGGGATGAATCTGCAAGAGTGAAATAAACGGGCAGGGAGTGTCTGATGGGGTAAGAAAGATGCATAGGGTGGTATCGGGAGTCAAGACTACGCAGCCTTGGTTATCTGCAATCCCAACATTCATCGAAGCTGCCTGCCAGCTTCTGAGGAAAACCTTAGAACATTGCACTTATTCTTTTACAAATGAAGCACTGCCCCTGGATATAATCGAGCACCCATCCTATTGTAGCCGGCGGTAACACTTCTGTGGGGTAGAATGACTTCAACAGGAATTTTCCCTTTGCTTCTGTCTCTGCAGATGATGGTCCCAGTGAGATTTATGTGACCTGAGCTCTTCCATTGCAGTATGCAGAGGACAGATTATGCCTCAAGAGGAGTTTAGGATAGGGGTGATGTAGCTCTGTGATTAAGGGTCCTCATGAAGACACATTGGGTTGAGCAAGCAGCATGGGTGCACTCAAACACTAAAAAGAAGGAGAGAAACACATATTTGTTTACACAAGCAATGAAACCTTAACCCCTTAACTGCTTGGCCTCTCCCACCGGGTGATGAGCCTTTTTTTTTATATTTGGGCTAGTTTGTGCTTAGGCCTCCATAAAGTCTTTTCCACATAAGGTATCCATGCTAAATTAAAATTACTAACGTTTGAGGCCTTAAAACATGCCCATAGCCTACCAACGGTCAAGTTCTACGGGTTCCTCAAAATTAGAGCGGCCATTACAAGAGCAAACCTAGATAAAAGGGTCCCCTCCATCATACAATACATGCGCAACCTGAACAAGATAAGCCACCAGACTGCTCACATATACAAACTCTTAAGCCCGGCGACGTCGAAACTCAACACCAAGATGTTAGGGTTCTGGGAAACACTACTCAAGAGACAATTGAGCGAGAAAGAGAAACAACGCCTGTGGATCTCTGCCTCCAAAAACAAAGTCTCCCCCCAGGTGGCACAAACAAAATATTGGTTGCTACACAGGGTGTACTGGACTCCGGCCCGTCTAGCGGAGGTCGGAGTCAGGGAGAACGACACCTGCTGAAACTGCCACATAGAGAAGGGTGACCTTGCTCATCTAATCTTTTACTGCACCAAGGTGACGACTTTCTGGATCAGAGTTAGGGAACTCATCACTAAGATAGTGGGACGGGACATTCAGCCAGGCTTTGTGGGGCTAGCCACGGAATTCATGGCCCCAGATCTTGACTCCAAAGGGGACAGCGACCTGATAGACCTTCTCCTCACCGCAGCAGTCAAAACAATACTAGCGAACTGGAAGGACACAGGGAAGGCGACCTTCAAGGGCTGGGTCACATGGGTCACCTTCCTCAGAGGGGCGGACAACATCACTGCACTACACTCACCCAACCACACAGCAAGGGGTGAAATGTGGGCCTCCCTGGATTAACACTTAGGCCCATACAAACCGCCATAGGAAGAGCCACTGACAGTCCACCTAAGCCAATATTGGACACGGGTAGCTCGCCATTGAGGGGCCATATAATGCTCTGTCTCCACTCCCCCCCCCACCCGCTACCTTTCTTCACTCTTCTCTTTTCTCTCAGGGAGGGTGCAACAGTGTTACCGAGAATAATGCACACCAACCAGCCGATTGTGATTGAGACCTACGTCAAGCCATGCTAGCTGCCATGCCTAATGTAACCTCAAAGGCGTCTGTAATTTACCCTCATGCACTTCTACTGTACTGAATATATAAAAGAAACTTTTAATAAAATAATCTGAAATAAATTAAAAAATATATATATATATATAGCAGCACAGTCAACCAATCTTGGTCGATAAACAGCAAGCACACTGGTATCCAGTTGTAAAATATTTATTTCAAACCCCCTTCACCCTTGACAGACACGTTTCGTTATAAGCTTCGTCAGTGTCAGTTTGTGCATCACAATGATCGCCATTTTAAACCCCACCTGGCATTTCACTTTTTCAACAACATAGATGATGGTAAACTTGGTAAACGTGGTGGCCATTTTGAAGTGTAGTGTTACACATATATTTCATTGATTATAACGGCGAATATAAAGTGCTCTAGTGCAAATTTAAAAACAATGACAGCAACAAACATTTTATTATTAATGTGCACACTTCATTACAATAAATTAATCAAGTATTAGGATAGTCCCATCATTAAATGGTTCACCTTAGATATTTTTTAGGTCTCTATTTTTACTATAATGGGGTGTATCCCCTAAGTGGTTCTTTTAAAACCACAGTACCTACATGACTTGTTCTGGGACTAGTTTTCTCGCCCTGTATGGGCTTATTTTCTACTTATACTTGAGAAAAGTACATATCTAAGTTTATACAATGTTACATCTTTAGGAGTTTTTAAGTATAGTCAGAATACTTTCTGTTACTGTTTTCCAGTTCCCCGTAGAGGGGCCATATAATGCTCTATCTCCACTCCCCCCCCCACACACTCTACCTTTCTTCACTCTTCTCTTTTCTCTCAGGGAGGGTGCAACAGTGTTACCGAGAATAATGCACACCAATCAGCCGATTGTGATTGAGACCAACGTCCAGCCATGCTAGCTGCCATGCCTAATGTAACCTCAAAGGCGTCTGTAATTTACCCTCATGCACTACTACTGTACTGTATATATAAAAGAAACTTGTAATAAAATATTCTGAAATAAAAAAAATAAAAAAAAATATATATATATATATATATATATATATATATATATATATATATATATATATATATATATATATATATATATATATATATATATATATATTTATTGAATTTTCGATAGACATGTAGTTGTCAAACATGCAGACAATTATGGCAAACAAAAAAAACAACATATACAGGAGCCAAACATAATGAACATGGCGAAATGTGGGCATATATCCCGTGTCCATTTACTCCCCCACATCCCCCCCTCTAAATTTCATACAACATGCAAGATATTCCCCACTGTAGGGTTCTTCCTCTGTGGTCTTCTCGTTCCCAGCGTTGGTCCCCCTTCTCAAATCGTGAAGCCTTTCAGACGCATTGATCATACCCCACCTCGTATTTATTGTGGTTGGTTCCAGTGCCCACAGATCTATTCCTGGGCGGGCCCTTCCCCCAACACATAGTCATATTTCTTGGGCCAGCTTCTCCCCTCAGACACCCTTTTTCCGTCATTCTGCATACATCCATTCCCATTGTCCCACTTGGAGTGTCGAGCGCATCTTTCATCCCATTTTTGGGCCATCTCCCTTTTAGCCACTAGAAACCCCAAGTTGATCAGCTGCCTCTTATATGATGTCACGTCGGACTCCCTCCAAATTCCCAATAATGCCAGAGGGGGCAGTGCTGAAATGTTACTCCTGTGGCCTTGTCCAGTTTACTTACCACTCCTTCCCAATATACCTGTAGGGCTGGCAGCTCCATAATGTGTGCATTTAGGTTCCTCATGAACCGATCTTTGGAGGGTAGCCATCACTGTTCCGTGTGGGACGCTTCTCCATAGCAGGGTACGGATCAATCTATCCACTGTCCGCAAAAACATCTCCGGGATAGTGTTTGGGCTGTTTTGTAGTATGTAGGTAAAGCGAGGCAATGCAATCATTTTAAAAAAGCACTGCTCTGCCAAGAAGAGAACGTGGCAGTGCCTCCCAGGGCTTAATATGCTGTTCCAGCTTGAGAAACAAAGGGGCCAAGTTGTCTTCATGGTGCAATCTGTCCCCAAAGATACCCACAATCCTAGGTATTCAAAATGTTGGGTAATGAATGTTAGTGGCATAGGTAATTCTCCCTCTTGTATGCAATTGCCACAGGGAATATCAGGGATTTCTCCCAATTTATTATCAGGCCTGAGAACAATCCCTACACCGGGAAAATCTCACCCAGTCTCCTCAAGGATACCCCCGGGTTCGACATGTACAGCAGTATGCCATCCGCATATAGGGATATGCCTTCTTCCCAGCATACATCCACACCAAATTTGAGTCCTTTTTTTCAAACATCCTGGGGAATCTAAAGGCATCCAGGGTTTGGGGATTCCCCTAGAGGGGACCAAGAAATAGGCAAAGTATAACGAAATATTTAGCTTTTTAATAAAATCGGAAATAAATGCTCCAGATGAAAGTGTCTGTTTTTTCCTAAAAATGGCATCAACGAATGGTTGGCTGTGCTGCAGTCACTGTTGTGTTAGCTGTGAAGAACAAGCAGAGCTGAATCAAAATATCTATTTTTGTTACCATACTTTTGGCATTTTTCAAGGAGTTTGCCCCTTTTTCCTAATTTTGTGCCTTAACCTAATTCCAGTTTGTGGTGGAAACCGGTTTGAAACCTATGGGTGCATCAGGAAAGCTACACATTTCTGAAAAGTAAATAAAAATCTTAATTCAGCCAGGGTCCATATATATAGATCCCTCAAGGATTTCATGAAGAATCTAACTGTTGAAAAATAGAAATATTTAAAATGAGCATTAAAAAACAGCCATTTGTGAAAATGTTGTCATGTGCAACTTTTTGTCACAATGGCCGATGTACCAAAAGCAATATACCGTTACATCTGCTACATCCTGTTGGTTGCAGAGATATATAGTGACTGAGCTGCACTGTACCATAGTTTTCAATTGTGTGGCGAATATATACCAATTCATATGGTGAAATATGGAGGGTGAAAAATGGGTGTCAAGAAAACCTATGCATTTCTGAAATGGGCACCTGGTATGAAGTTTAGGAGCCATGTATATTTGTAGATCTCTGAATTTGTGGGTACCCGTACTAGCAGGTGATTCAGAGGTTATTATTTGAAACGTCTTCTTTCTTACTCACTGGCTTACATTTGGAAGGCACAAATGCAGTGAAATATAATTTGTAAAAGAAAATGTTCTACTATTCTCTGTTACCACATGTTTTCCCATAAAAATGGTACCTTACTTGTGTGGATAGGCCGAGTGCCTGCAATAGTAAACGGGCCAAAATGCAACTTGGACGCATCACATTTTCCACTGAAAACTGACCCTTTTTTCCAATATGGGTATCTGTGGATTTTGGAACCAAGCTCAGGCAGCACCTAAGGAAACCTAGCAAATCTGAACATTTTTAAAAGTAGATACTGAGGGGAATGTAGGGGATGGAGACTTGTTGGTCTCTATCCAGAATTTATTTACAGAGAATCCCTTGCAAACCTTAAACTTTGACTAAAAAACACATTTTCCTCCCATTTTTGTTATGGAAAGTTCTGGAATCTGTGCTGAATTCCTCCAAGTCTTCTGGTACATATGGTACATAACTTGTGTGGGTAGACCTAGAGCACACATGAAGAAACGTGCCAAAACACAACATGAGCACATTAAATGTTCCTACTGAAAAATGATCCTTTTTTGCAATGTCAGTATTTGTGGGTTTTGTGCCCTAGCTCAGCCGGCACCTAGAGTAACCTAGCAAACCTGTGCATGTTGTAAAACTAGACATCTAGGGTATTCCAGGGTTGGGTGGCTGGTTTGGCTCCCACCAGATATTTCTTACCCAGAATCCCTTGCAAACCTCAAACTTTAACTGAAAACGACATTTTCCTCACATTTCTGTGATTGGAAGTTCTGGAATCTGTCGGAATCCACAAACTTCCTTCCACCTAGCATTCTCACAGGTCTCCCATTAAAAATGGTTCCTCACTTGTGTGGGTAAGCCTAGTGCCTGCAACACAAAGTGGCCCAAACGCAACATAGCAGCATCACATTTTTCCACTGAAAACTGATGCTCTTCTGCAGTGTGGGTAGCTGTGGATTGTGGGTCGTAGTTCTGACGGCACCTTGGGCAACCTAGTCAATCGGTACAGATTAACTTACCCAGAAGCCTTTGCATTGATTTAAAAATCACATTCTCCTCATATTTCTGTGATGGTAAGATCTGCAATCTATGGAGAGCCACAAATGTCCTACCACCTAGCATTCACCGCAGTTTGATGATAAAAATTGTACCTCACTGTGGAAAAATGGGTCTTGCAACAAGTAGGTACAAAAAAAGTGTAGTTTATTTGTACATCGGAGTCCATGTTCTTAGCTGCCCACCTCCTGGAGATCTTCAACTGACTGACTAGCCAACGGTAAGGAACTCCTGGTAGTGTTAGGCTTGAACGTAGAACCATAACTAAAAGATTAAAATAATTTAATAATCATTATCACACTCACTTGTGTGGGTAGGCCTAGTGCCTTTGACAGGAAACAGCCCAAAATGCAACATAGACACATCACATTTTTCTACAGAAAACAGCCCCTTTTTTGGCAAAGTGGGTAGCTGTAGGATTTGGGCCCTAGGTCTGCCAGCATCTAATGAAACCTAGCAAACCTGCCAAATTCTGAAAACTGGATACCATAGGGAATCCCTTGAAAACCTCAAATGTTGACTAAAAACTCACATTTTCTTCACATTTCTGTAATGGAAGTTCTGGAATCTGCATGGAGCCACAAATCTCCTACCACCTAGCATTACCCTAAGTCTGAAGATAAGAACTAGTACCTCACTTGTGTGGGTAGGCTAATGTCCACGAGAGAAAACGGCCCAAAATGCAACATGGAAACATCACATTTTCACTCCAAAGGCAATTCAATAACAAACTCTTAAAAGCCAACTTCAAACCATATATTAATTAAAATGTAACATAAATGTAATTACATGTAATAAAAAAGAAACATTTAATTGCTTCACCTATTAGATTCAAAGCTACAATAGTTAGCAAGTAGAAAACCCCAATTGCCAATTAAGGGGTATGATTAAAGGAGAATACAAACAATAATGGCTCATACTTCACATTGACTTATTTAACTCTCAGAAATATATTTGACACAACTAACTTCTGAATGTAATTTAAAAATATATTGTAAACAAAAAAAAATCCTTTATTATATGCTCATAACAGATGTGCAGCTGGCATCTTTTTTATTAAAAATGTTATCAAAGAAGATTTAAACAGACTTTTTAAGTCTTATGCTTATGGCTAGATTTGTATCTTACTGCAGCAAAGCAAAGTGATGGATCCCTCAAGAGCCTTATATGGCAGCAAATAACGAATCAAGGTTCAGTTTGGAACACTTGCCTCAAGCGGCCACTGCGCCATCTGGACGCGATGGATCTGTGGGAAGCCCCTCTGTCCACGAAACAAAAGTCATTTCTGCCCTGGTTGACTAGGATGGATGTATGACGTTACAACGCATACTTTTACCACGCATACCATTACAACGCGGTTTTTACCACGCATACCATTACAACGCATAGCGCTTTGGGGTGCTGGATAGTGAATAGTTTAATTTACTATTCCAACTCCAGTCCCCGTGGACACTAGGGAAGGTAATTGGATAGTAAATTAACCTATTCCCTATCCTAGAGCGCCCCCCAGCGCAATGCGTTGTAATGGTTTGCGTTGTAATGACCGCGTTGTAATGGTAGTGCGTGGTAAAAATTTCGTTGTAAAGGTTGTATACCGACTAGGATGAATCAGGAAAATGCTCTCATGGTAGCTGGGTGCACAAACTTTACGACCCTTTGCAACTGCCTATTTAACTTCACCTCTCTGGAAGCAGCAGGCACACCTCATTCCGTTAAAGGGTTACAGATATGGTAGACTGAAGGGATTTGCGTGTCACTTATGTCATTATCCCACAAAATAACTAACCTATATTGTGTGTGTTTCTGGAAAGCTCTCTTTGCATAGAATAATTTGGTTAAGGTCGATGTTTGGAATACTTAACATGCATTCTTGTAACGAAGCATTGGGAACCTCTTTAAAGGGAGGATCCATGCAATTAACATCAAGATTCTTACATTGTTGATGATGGTAACAAGTACCTTGGGCCCTGGAGAATAATATTTAACTTTTCGAATGTTGCCGTTAGGGTTAAATTACTGTGGTATTGTTTCTAAAACCTTGATTTTCAGAACCTGTGTGGCACCCTTTGGTTAACTACTGGTAAATTGGCCCTACAATTATTATTACAGATTTCGTAGTTAATGACACAGCAGAAATGTACATTTTGTTCTTACTATATTTCATTCTGTAATTAGTTTTTAATGTTTTCTCTGCTTTCAGTTTTACTTTAGGAGAGAGACCAATTTTATGCCTTTTACCTGAGACTTTGAACTACTGTATAGGGCTCCCGTTGCTTGCTGTTTCGCACCGATCAGCATTGAATTTCTTAAACATATTATATTTGTATTGAATGATCATGCATTATAATGTGTTAATTCAATTCTGGCAATGATTTTTATTAATTATGCAAAATAAAATCGATCTACCTTAACAGACTTTTAAAGAAAATTAAAAGATTAATTACCCAAGAAGAAAAGCAATCAGTGGGTTAAAATATATATTTTTACATAATCATGAAAACAACCTTAGATGTAACATTTCCTAATAATTACAATGATCTTATTAAATCTTTTAATATAGATCATTTTCATATCTCAAAATGTTAAGTGAACTGATCTAACCACCCAGTTTACAGAGTCCGGTGTTACAGAACACTTCCAAGGGTGTTGCTCTTTTTTGGGTACATTCATGGAGACACAAACATATGGTTTCCAAAGCTTTGAGGGTTGAGGGGGTCACAAGTGTTAAACATAATAGAACTGTAATGAACAAACATAATTTAAGACAGTTGGAAAAAGAAACAAGATTGTCAACTAATCACTTATGAATAGACTTTGAAAGCACATTACAATTTATCTGGAAAAATCCAGAAGATTCTGGAACAAGCCAGAAGGTTCAGGAACAAACTAAAAGGTCTGAAACAAGCCAGTAGATAGATATTGACAGCACATGGCAATCCATCTGGAGCAAGCCAGACTGTTCTGGAACAAGCCATAAGGTTCTGGAAACAGCCATGTGATGGAGGCAGTCATCTTTGATTTCAGGAGGATATAAATATAATGTCTTTCGACCTCACATTTTGCTAGGCAATTAGAGTTCCAGTGAAGATATCACCCATGCTTCTCTTTCTGAACTAGCTTAAATGCGCATCCAGGAAATCTTCTTCCTCTGTGAATGTACTTCATGGAGAAAGATATACTGATATTTTTGATCCTTAATTTCCTAAACACTACTAACCGGATTTACATGACATCACAAAAGCTTGCTTTCTGGACCTAGGTCCTGCTACCTGACAAATGTGGTTTGATTCAGTTCAGTGCTTTATGGGGTTGAACTGTTTAAAAAAGACTATGGCAAATGCATGGGTAAATTTCACATAGCCCCCTTTTCTCTCAGCTCCCGCTTGCTAGGAAGGACCTGAGGTGGATGAATATATATACATATACATACATATATTAACTACTAGTGGTAGCCAGTAAGTAGTTATAGTAAGGACCACCTTTTCTCATAGATAAAGCATTTTTTGTTTTGCTAAAACTTTGGCGCTGTTTGACGAATATTCATGAAACTTTTAAAACTAGTGAACAACTTAATTCAGCTGCTCTGTGGGATGTTTCGAGGTGATTCATGAAGCGGGGACTGAGAAAAAGGGGGGGGTCCCATAACGCTTTTCCCCCATGAAATGTTTCTGGGGATTTTGTAACTTGTAGACAAGACTATAGCCTGAACCTCTGAACCTCATTACACCAAATGGCAGAAAGCTAGATCTTGGTCCAAAATTGTGCTTTTTGTGATTTGGGGTAAATCTGTTCAATAGGTTTGGAGTTATTAAAGAAAGAAATGTATTGATATCTACTGACGTGGATCCTCCGTGGATCTGCTCGTACCCGTGTATCCATAGCCCAATTACAAAAAACTCACCCACTCACACACCATTCCCCAGCATCTGAAGAAACAAAACTCGTGCCATTAAGTAACTTCAGGCCACAAGTTATAATTTCTAAACATAAGTGTAACTATAAGTATAACTATAACTGCTGAGTTTATATGGTGTTGTGAGGGTAAACATCAACCTAACTATAACATCCCTGTAACCTTAGGTTTTTTCACTGTGTGTACCTGTGTGATAAAAGTAGGTACAAAGGGACATGCCACCTTCTACCAAGTCCAGATTTAGTTTAAGTGGTACAAAAGGAGGTGGTGATGGACGGAGCATCTGAACCAATCAAACACTCACACCCAGTCAACAGAACTGGGTTTAATCCATCACCGTTCTTTAGCCCAATCTGCCACCCCAGTTCAGACATGGCCATATGCAAATCAGTCTGACCCTGTGCCTCATGGGAACAGTCCAGCCCGAACTGCCAAGCCATGCCTTCCCTGGACCGGAAACAAGCTTCCGAGGACCGGTTTCTGGAATTTCAGCCGTCTTCAGCCCGGCTTGCTTGAATCCAGTGGCAAAGTGAGCAAGGCACTCACGTCTGAGCATACCCTGCCAACTTATGGCGAACAAAGTGGTACAAAAGGGGGGTGGTGATGAACGGAGCATCTGAACCAATCAAACACTCACACCCAGTCAACATATCTGGGTTTAATCCATCACCGTTCTTTAGCCCACTCTGCCACCCCGGTTCAGACATGGCCATATGCAAATCAGTCTGACCCTGCGCCTCATGGGAACAGTCTAGCCCGCACTGCCAAGCCATGCCTTCCCTGGACCGGAAACAAGCTTCCGAGGACCGGTTTCTGGCATTTCAGCCGTCTTCAGCCCGGCTTGCTTGAATCCAGTGGCAAAGTGAGCAAGGGACTCACGTCTGAGCATACCCTGCCAACTTATGGCGAACAAAGTGGTACAAAAGGGGGTGGTGATGGACGTAGCATCTGAACCAATCAAACACTCACACCCAGTCAACAGATCTGGGTTTAATCCATAACCGTTCTTTAGCCCACTCTGCCACCCCAGTCCAGACATGGCCATATGCAAATCAGTCTGACCCAGTACCTCATGGGAACAGTCCAGCCCAAACTGCCAAGCCATGCCTTCCCTGGACCGGAAACAAGCTTCCGAGGACCGGTTTCTGGCATTTCAGCCGTCTTCAGCCTGGCTTGCTTGAATCCAGTGGCAAAGTGAGCAAGGAACTCACGTCTGAGCATACCCTGCCAACTTATGGTGAACAAAGTGGTACAAAAGGGGGTCGTGATGGACGGAGCATCTGAACCAATCAAACACTCACACCCAGTCAACAGATCTGGGTTTAATCCATCACTGTTCTTTAGCCCACTCTGCCACCCCAGTTCAGACATGGCCATAATCAAATCAGTCTGACCCTGTGCCTCATGGGAACAGTCCAACCCGAACTGCCAAGCCATGCCTTCCCTGGACCGGACACAAGCTTCCGAGGACCGGTTTCTGGCATTTCAGCCGTCTTCAGCCCGGCTTGCTTGAATCCAGTGGCAAAGTGAGCAAGGGACTCACGTCTGAGCATACCCTGCCAACTTATGGCGAACAAAGTGGTACAAAAGGGGGGTGGTGATAGACGGAGCATCTGAACCATTCAAACACTCACACCCAGTCAACAGATCTGGTTTTAATCCATCACCGTTCTTTAGCCCATTCTGCCACCCCAGTTCAGACATGGCCATATGCAAATCGGTCTGACCCTGTGCCTCATGGGAACAGTCCAACCCGAACTGCCAAGCCATGCCTTCCCTGGACCGGACACAAGCTTCCGAGGACCGGTTTCTGGCATTTCAGCCGTCTTCAGCCCGGCTTGCATGAATCCAGTGGCAAAGTGAGCAAGGGACTCACGCCTGAGCATACCCTGCCAACTTATGGCGAACAAAGTGGTACAAAAGTGTGTGGTGATGGACGGAGCATCTGAACCAATCAAACACTCACACCCAGTCAACAGAACTGGGTTTAATCCATCACCGTTCTTTAGCCCAATCTGCCACCCCAGTTCAGACATGGCCATATGCAAATCAGTCTGACCCTGTGCCTCATGGGAACAGTCCAGCCCGAACTGCCAAGCCATGCCTTCCCTGGACCGGAAACAAGCTTCCGAGGACCGGTTTCTGGAATTTCAGCCGTCTTCAGCCCGGCTTGCTTGAATCCAGTGGCAAAGTGAGCAAGGCACTCACGTCTGAGCATACCCTGCCAACTTATGGCGAACAAAGTGGTACAAAAGGGGGGTGGTGATGAACGGAGCATCTGAACCAATCAAACACTCACACCCAGTCAACATATCTGGGTTTAATCCATCACCGTTCTTTAGCCCACTCTGCCACCCCGGTTCAGACATGGCCATATGCAAATCAGTCTGACCCTGTGCCTCATGGGAACAGTCTAGCCCGCACTGCCAAGCCATGCCTTCCCTGGACCGGAAACAAGCTTCCGAGGACCGGTTTCTGGCATTTCAGCCGTCTTCAGCCCGGCTTGCTTGAATCCAGTGGCCAAGTGAGCAAGGGACTCACGTCTGAGCATACCCTGCCAACTTATGGCGAACAAAGTGGTACAAAAGGGGGTGGTGATGGACGTAGCATCTGAACCAATCAAACACTCACACCCAGTCAACAGATCTGGGTTTAATCCATCACTGTTCTTTAGCCCACTCTGCCACCCCAGTTCAGACATGGCCATAATCAAATCAGTCTGACCCTGTGCCTCATGGGAACAGTCCAACCCGAACTGCCAAGCCATGCCTTCCCTGGACCGGACACAAGCTTCCGAGGACCGGTTTCTGGCATTTCAGCCGTCTTCAGCCCGGCTTGCTTGAATCCAGTGGCAAAGTGAGCAAGGGACTCACGTCTGAGCATACCCTGCCAACTTATGGCGAACAAAGTGGTACAAAAGGGGGGTGGTGATAGACGGAGCATCTGAACCATTCAAACACTCACACCCAGTCAACAGATCTGGTTTTAATCCATCACCGTTCTTTAGCCCATTCTGCCACCCCAGTTCAGACATGGCCATATGCAAATCGGTCTGACCCTGTGCCTCATGGGAACAGTCCAACCCGAACTGCCAAGCCATGCCTTCCCTGGACCGGACACAAGCTTCCGAGGACCGGTTTCTGGCATTTCAGCCGTCTTCAGCCCGGCTTGCATGAATCCAGTGGCAAAGTGAGCAAGGGACTCACGCCTGAGCATACCCTGCCAACTTATGGCGAACAAAGTGGTACAAAAGTGTGTGGTGATGGACGGAGCATCTGAACCAATCAAACACTCACACCCAGTCAACAGAACTGGGTTTAATCCATCACCGTTCTTTAGCCCAATCTGCCACCCCAGTTCAGACATGGCCATATGCAAATCAGTCTGACCCTGTGCCTCATGGGAACAGTCCAGCCCGAACTGCCAAGCCATGCCTTCCCTGGACCGGAAACAAGCTTCCGAGGACCGGTTTCTGGAATTTCAGCCGTCTTCAGCCCGGCTTGCTTGAATCCAGTGGCAAAGTGAGCAAGGCACTCACGTCTGAGCATACCCTGCCAACTTATGGCGAACAAAGTGGTACAAAAGGGGGGTGGTGATGAACGGAGCATCTGAACCAATCAAACACTCACACCCAGTCAACATATCTGGGTTTAATCCATCACCGTTCTTTAGCCCACTCTGCCACCCCGGTTCAGACATGGCCATATGCAAATCAGTCTGACCCTGTGCCTCATGGGAACAGTCTAGCCCGCACTGCCAAGCCATGCCTTCCCTGGACCGGAAACAAGCTTCCGAGGACCGGTTTCTGGCATTTCAGCCGTCTTCAGCCCGGCTTGCTTGAATCCAGTGGCCAAGTGAGCAAGGGACTCACGTCTGAGCATACCCTGCCAACTTATGGCGAACAAAGTGGTACAAAAGGGGGTGGTGATGGACGTAGCATCTGAACCAATCAAACACTCACACCCAGTCAACAGATCTGGGTTTAATACATAACCGTTCTTTAGCCCACTCTGCCACCCCAGTCCAGACATGGCCATATGCAAATCAGTCTGACCCAGTACCTCATGGGAACAGTCCAGCCCAAACTGCCAAGCCATGCCTTCCCTGGACCGGAAACAAGCTTCCGAGGACCGGTTTCTGGCATTTCAGCCGTCTTCAGCCTGGCTTGCTTGAATCCAGTGGCAAAGTGAGCAAGGAACTCACGTCTGAGCATACCCTGCCAACTTATGGTGAACAAAGTGGTACAAAAGGGGGTCGTGATGGACGGAGCATCTGAACCAATCAAACACTCACACCCAGTCAACAGATCTGGGTTTAATCCATCACTGTTCTTTAGCCCACTCTGCCACCCCAGTTCAGACATGGCCATAATCAAATCAGTCTAACCCTGTGCCTCATGGGAACAGTCCAGCCCGAACTGCCAAGCCATGTCTTCCCTGGACCGGAAACAAGCTTCCGAGGACCGGTTTCTGGCATTTCAGCCGTCTTCAGTCCGGCTTGCTTGAATCCAGTGGCAAAGTGAGCAAGGGGCTCACGTCTGAGCATACCCTGCCAATTTATGGCGAACAAAGTGGTACAAAAGGGGGGTGGTGATGGACGGAGCATCTGAACCATTCAAACACTCACACCCAGTCAACAGATCTGGTTTTAATCCATCACCGTTCTTTAGCCCATTCTGCCACCCCAGTTCAGACATGGCCATATGCAAATCGGTCTGACCCTGTGCCTCATGGGAACAGTCCAACCCGAACTGCCAAGCCATGCCTTCCCTGGACCGGACACAAGCTTCCGAGGACCGGTTTCTGGCATTTCAACCGTCTTCAGCCTGGCTTGCTTGAATCCAGTGGCAAAGTGAGCAAGGGACTCACGTCTGAGCATACCCTGCCAAATTATGGCGAACAAAGTGGTACAAAAGGGGGGTGGTGATGGACGGAGCATCTGAACCATTCAAACACTCACACCCAGTCAACAGATCTGGTTTTAATCCATCACCGTTCTTTAGCCCATTCTGCCACCCCAGTTCAGACATGGCCATATGCAAATCGGTCTGACCCTGTGCCTCATGGGAACAGTCCAACCCGAACTGCCAAGCCATGCCTTCCCTGGACCGGACACAAGCTTCCGAGGACCGGTTTCTGGCATTTCAGCCGTCTTCAGCCCGGCTTGCATGAATCCAGTGGCAAAGTGAGCAAGGGACTCACGCCTGAGCATACCCTGCCAACTTATGGCGAACAAAGTGGTACAAAAGTGTGTGGTGATGGACGGAGCATCTGAACCAATCAAACACTCACACCCAGTCAACAGAACTGGGTTTAATCCATCACCGTTCTTTAGCCCAATCTGCCACCCCAGTTCAGACATGGCCATATGCAAATCAGTCTGACCCTGTGCCTCATGGGAACAGTCCAGCCCGAACTGCCAAGCCATGCCTTCCCTGGACCGGAAACAAGCTTCCGAGGACCGGTTTCTGGAATTTCAGCCGTCTTCAGCCCGGCTTGCTTGAATCCAGTGGCAAAGTGAGCAAGGCACTCACGTCTGAGCATACCCTGCCAACGTATGGCGAACAAAGTGGTACAAAAGGGGGGTGGTGATGAACGGAGCATCTGAACCAATCAAACACTCACACCCAGTCAACATATCTGGGTTTAATCCATCACCGTTCTTTAGCCCACTCTGCCACCCCGGTTCAGACATGGCCATATGCAAATCAGTCTGACCCTGTGCCTCATGGGAACAGTCTAGCCCGCACTGCCAAGCCATGCCTTCCCTGGACCGGAAACAAGCTTCCGAGGACCGGTTTCTGGCATTTCAGCCGTCTTCAGCCCGGCTTGCTTGAATCCAGTGGCAAAGTGAGCAAGGGACTCACGTCTGAGCATACCCTGCCAACTTATGGCGAACAAAGTGGTACAAAAGGGGGTGGTGATGGACGTAGCATCTGAACCAATCAAACACTCACACCCAGTCAACAGATCTGGGTTTAATACATAACCGTTCTTTAGCCCACTCTGCCACCCCAGTCCAGACATGGCCATATGCAAATCAGTCTGACCCAGTACCTCATGGGAACAGTCCAGCCCAAACTGCCAAGCCATGCCTTCCCTGGACCGGAAACAAGCTTCCGAGGACCGGTTTCTGGCATTTCAGCCGTCTTCAGCCTGGCTTGCTTGAATCCAGTGGCAAAGTGAGCAAGGAACTCACGTCTGAGCATACCCTGCCAACTTATGGTGAACAAAGTGGTACAAAAGGGGGTCGTGATGGACGGAGCATCTGAACCAATCAAACACTCACACCCAGTCAACAGATCTGGGTTTAATCCATCACTGTTCTTTAGCCCACTCTGCCACCCCAGTTCAGACATGGCCATAATCAAATCAGTCTAACCCTGTGCCTCATGGGAACAGTCCAGCCCGAACTGCCAAGCCATGTCTTCCCTGGACCGGAAACAAGCTTCCGAGGACCGGTTTCTGGCATTTCAGCCGTCTTCAGTCCGGCTTGCTTGAATCCAGTGGCAAAGTGAGCAAGGGGCTCACGTCTGAGCATACCCTGCCAATTTATGGCGAACAAAGTGGTACAAAAGGGGGGTGGTGATGGACGGAGCATCTGAACCATTCAAACACTCACACCCAGTCAACAGATCTGGTTTTAATCCATCACCGTTCTTTAGCCCATTCTGCCACCCCAGTTCAGACATGGCCATATGCAAATCGGTCTGACCCTGTGCCTCATGGGAACAGTCCAACCCGAACTGCCAAGCCATGCCTTCCCTGGACCGGACACAAGCTTCCGAGGACCGGTTTCTGGCATTTCAACCGTCTTCAGCCTGGCTTGCTTGAATCCAGTGGCAAAGTGAGCAAGGGACTCACGTCTGAGCATACCCTGCCAAATTATGGCGAACAAAGTGGTACAAAAGGGGGGTGGTGATGGACGGAGCATCTGAACCATTCAAACACTCACACCCAGTCAACAGATCTGGTTTTAATCCATCACCGTTCTTTAGCCCATTCTGCCACCCCAGTTCAGACATGGCCATATGCAAATCGGTCTGACCCTGTGCCTCATGGGAACAGTCCAACCCGAACTGCCAAGCCATGCCTTCCCTGGACCGGACACAAGCTTCCGAGGACCGGTTTCTGGCATTTCAGCCGTCTTCAGCCCGGCTTGCATGAATCCAGTGGCAAAGTGAGCAAGGGACTCACGCCTGAGCATACCCTGCCAACTTATGGCGAACAAAGTGGTACAAAAGTGTGTGGTGATGGACGGAGCATCTGAACCAATCAAACACTCACACCCAGTCAACAGAACTGGGTTTAATCCATCACCGTTCTTTAGCCCAATCTGCCACCCCAGTTCAGACATGGCCATATGCAAATCAGTCTGACCCTGTGCCTCATGGGAACAGTCCAGCCCGAACTGCCAAGCCATGCCTTCCCTGGACCGGAAACAAGCTTCCGAGGACCGGTTTCTGGAATTTCAGCCGTCTTCAGCCCGGCTTGCTTGAATCCAGTGGCAAAGTGAGCAAGGCACTCACGTCTGAGCATACCCTGCCAACGTATGGCGAACAAAGTGGTACAAAAGGGGGGTGGTGATGAACGGAGCATCTGAACCAATCAAACACTCACACCCAGTCAACATATCTGGGTTTAATCCATCACCGTTCTTTAGCCCACTCTGCCACCCCGGTTCAGACATGGCCATATGCAAATCAGTCTGACCCTGTGCCTCATGGGAACAGTCTAGCCCGCACTGCCAAGCCATGCCTTCCCTGGACCGGAAACAAGCTTCCGAGGACCGGTTTCTGGCATTTCAGCCGTCTTCAGCCCGGCTTGCTTGAATCCAGTGGCAAAGTGAGCAAGGGACTCACGTCTGAGCATACCCTGCCAACTTATGGCAATCAAAGTGGTACAAAAGGGGGTGGTGATGGACGTAGCATCTGAACGAATCAAACACTCACACCCAGTCAACAGATCTGGGTTTAATCCATAACCGTTCTTTAGCCCACTCTGCCACCCCAGTCCAGACATGGCCATATGCAAATCAGTCTGACCCAGTACCTCATGGGAACAGTCCAGCCCAAACTGCCAAGCCATGCCTTCCCTGGACCGGAAACAAGCTTCCGAGGACCGGTTTCTGGCATTTCAGCCGTCTTCAGCCTGGCTTGCTTGAATCCAGTGGCAAAGTGAGCAAGGAACTCACGTCTGAGCATACCCTGCCAACTTATGGTGAACAAAGTGGTACAAAAGGGGGTCGTGATGGACGGAGCATCTGAACCAATCAAACACTCACACCCAGTCAACAGATCTGGGTTTAATCCATCACTGTTCTTTAGCCCACTCTGCCACCCCAGTTCAGACATGGCCATAATCAAATCAGTCTGACCCTGTGCCTCATGGGAACAGTCCAGCCCGAACTGCCAAGCCATGTCTTCCCTGGACCGGAAACAAGCTTCCAAGGACCGGTTTCTGGCATTTGAGCCGTCTTCAGTCCGGCTTGCTTGAATCCAGTGGCAAAGTGAGCAAGGGGCTCACGTCTGAGCATACCCTGCCAATTTATGGCGAACAAAGTGGTACAAAAGGGGGGTGGTGATGGACGGAGCATCTGAACCATTCCAACACTCACACCCAGTCAACAGATCTGGTTTTAATCCATCACCGTTCTTTAGCCCATTCTGCCACCCCAGTTCAGACATGGCCATATGCAAATCGGTCTGACCCTGTGCCTCATGGGAACAGTCCAACCCGAACTGCCAAGCCATGCCTTCCCTGGACCGGACACAAGCTTCCGAGGACCGGTTTCTGGCATTTCAGCCGTCTTCAGCCTGGCTTGCTTGAATCCAGTGGCAAAGTGAGCAAGGGACTCACGTCTGAGCATACCCTGCCAACTTATGGCGAACAAAGTGGTACAAAAGGGGGGTGGTGATGGACGGAGCATCTGAACCATTCAAACACTCACACCCAGTCAACAGATCTGGTTTTAATCCATCACCGTTCTTTAGCCCATTCTGCCACCCCAGTTCAGACATGGCCATATGCAAATCGGTCTGACCTGTGCCTCATGGGAACAGTCCAACCCGAACTGCCAAGCCATGCCTTCCCTGGACCGGACACAAGCTTCCGAGGACCGGTTTCTGGCATTTCAGCCGTCTTCAGCCCGGCTTGCATGAATCCAGTGGCAAAGTGAGCAAGGGACTCACGCCTGAGCATACCCTGCCAACTTATAGCGAACAAAGTGGTACAAAAGTGTGTGGTGATGGACGGAGCATCTGAACCAATCAAACACTCACACCCAGTCAACAGATCTGGGTTTAATCCATAACCGTTCTTTAGCCCACTCTGCCACCCCAGTCCAGACATGGCCATATGCAAATCAGTCTGACCCTGTGCCTCATGGGAACAGTCCAGCCTGAACTGCCAAGCCATGCCTACCCTGGACCGGAAACAAGCTTCCGAGGACCGATTTCTGGCATTTCAGCCGTCTTCAGCCTGGCTTGCTTGAATCCAGTGGCAAAGTGAGCAAGGGACTCACGTCTGAGCATACCCTGCCAACTTATGGTGAACAAAGTGGTACAAAAGGGGGGTGGTTATGGACGGAGCATCTGAACAAATCAAACACTCACACCCAGTCAACAGATATGGGTTTAATCCATCACCGTTCTTTAGCCCACTCTGCCACCCCAGTTCAGACAGGGCCATATGCAAATCAGTCTGACCCTGTGCCTCATGGGAACAGTCCAGCCCGAATTGCCAAGCCATGCCTTCCCTGACCGGAAACAAGCTTCCGAGGACCGGTTTTTGGCATTTCAGCCGTCTTTAGCCCAGCTTGCTTGAATCCAGTGGCAAAGTGAGCAAGGGACTCACGTCTGAGCATACCCTGCCAACTTATGGCGAACAAAGTGGTACAAAAGGGGGGTGGTGATGGACGGAGCAGCTGAACCAATCAAACACTCACACCCAGTCAACAGATCTAGGTTTAATCCATCACCGTTCTTTAGCCCACTTTGCCACCCCAGTTCAGACATGGCCATATGCAAATCAGTCTGACCCTGTGCCTCATGGGAACAGTCCAGACCGAACTGCCAAGCCATGCCTTCCCTGGACCGGAAACAAGCTTCCGAGTACCGGTTTCTGGCATTTCAGCCGTCTGCAGCCCGGCTTGCTTGAATCCAGTGGCAAAGTGAGCAAGGGACTCACGTCTGAGCATACCCTGCCAACTTATGGCGAACAAAGTGGTACAAAAGGGGGGTGGTGATGGACGGAGCATCTGAACCATTCAAACACTCACACCCAGTCAACAGATCTGGTTTTAATCCATCACCGTTCTTTAGCCCACTCTGCCACCCCAATTCAGACATGGCCATATACAAATCGGTCTGACCCTGTGCCTCATGGGAACAGTCCAACCCGAACTGCCAAGCCATGCCTTCCCTGGACCGGACACAAGCTTCCGAGGACCGGTTTCTGGCATTTCAGCCGTCTTCAGCCCGGCTTGCATGAATCCAGTGGCAAAGTGAGCAAGGGACTCACGCCTGAGCATACCCTGCCAACTTATGGCGAACAAAGTGGTACAAAAGTGTGTGGTGATGGACGGAGCATCTGAACCAATCAAACACTCACACCCAGTCAACAGATCTGGGTTTAATCCATAACCGTTCTTTAGCCCACTCTGCCACCCCAGTCCAGACATGGCCATATGCAAATCAGTCTGACCCTGTGCCTCATGGGAACAGTCCAGCCTGAACTGCCAAGCCATGCCTACCCTGGACCGGAAACAAGCTTCCGAGGACCGATTTCTGGCATTTCAGCCGTCTTCAGCCTGGCTTGCTTGAATCCAGTGGCAAAGTGAGCAAGGGACTCACGTCTGAGCATACCCTGCCAACTTATGGTGAACAAAGTGGTACAAAAGGGGGGTGGTGATGGACGGAGCATCTGAACAAATCAAACACTCACACCCAGTCAACAGATATGGGTTTAATCCATCACCGTTCTTTAGCCCACTCTGCCACCCCAGTTCAGACAGGGCCATATGCAAATCAGTCTGACCCTGTGCCTCATGGGAACAGTCCAGCCCGAATTGCCAAGCCATGCCTTCCCTGACCGGAAACAAGCTTCCCAGGACCGGTTTTTGGCATTTCAGCCGTCTTTAGCCCAGCTTGCTTGAATCCAGTGGCAAAGTGAGCAAGGGACTCACGTCTGAGCATACCCTGCCAACTTATGGCGAACAAAGTGGTACAAAAGGGGGGTGGTGATGGACGGAGCAGCTGAACCAATCAAACACTCACACCCAGTCAACAGATCTAGGTTTAATCCATCACCGTTCTTTAGCCCACTTTGCCACCCCAGTTCAGACATGGCCATATGCAAATCAGTCTGACCCTGTGCCTCATGGGAACAGTCCAGACCGAACTGCCAAGCCATGCCTTCCCTGGACCGGAAACAAGCTTCTGAGTACCGGTTTCTGGCATTTCAGCCGTCTGCAGCCCGGCTTGCTTGAATCCAGTGGCAAAGTGAGCAAGGGACTCACGTCTGAGCATACCCTGCCAACTTATGGCGAACAAAGTGGTACAAAAGGGGGTGGTGATGGACGGAGCATCTGAACCAATCAAACACTCACACCCAGTCAACAGATGTGGGTTTAATCCATCACCGTTCTTTAGCCCACTCTGCCACCCCAATTCAGACATGGCCATATACAAATCAGTCTGACCCTGTGCCTCATGGGAACAATCCAGCCCGAACTGCCAAGCCATGCCTTCCCTGGACCGGAAACAAGCTTCCGAGGACCGGTTTCTGGCATTTCAGCCGTCTTCAGCCCGGCTTGCTTGAATCCAGTGGCAAAGTGAGCAAGGGACTCACGTCTGAGCATACCCTGCCAACTTATGGCGAACAAAGTGGTACAAAAGGGTGTGGTGATGGACGGAGCATCTGAACCAATCAAACACTCACACCCAGTCAACAGATCTGAGTTTAATCCATAACTGTTCTTTAGCCCACTCTGCCACCCCAGTCCAGACATGGCCATATGCAAATCAGTCTGACCCTGTGCCTCATGGGAACAGTCCAGCCCGAACTGCCAAGCCATGCCTTCCCTGGACCGGAAACATGCTTCCGAGGACCGGTTTCTGGCATTTCAGCCGTCTTCAATCTGGCTTGCTTGAATCCAGTGCAAAGTGAGCAAGGGACTCACGTCTGAGCATACCCTGCCAACTTATGGTGAACAAAGTGGTACAAAGGGGGGTGGTGATGGATGGAGCAACTGAATCAATCAAACACTCACACCCAGTCAACTGATCTGGGTTTAATCCATTACCGTTCTTTAGCCCACTCTGCCACCCCAGTTCAGACATGGCCATATGCAAATCAGTCTGACCCTGTGCCTCATGGGAACAGTCCAGCCCGAACTGCCAAGCCATGCCTTCCCTGGACCGGAAACAAGCTTTCGAGGACCGGTTTCTGGCATTTCAGCCGTCTTCAGCCCGGCTTGCTTGAATCCAGTGGCAAAGTGAGCAAGGGACTCACTTCTGAGCATACCCTACCAACTTACGGCGAACAAAGTGGTACAAAAGGGGGTGGTGATGGACGGAGCATCTGAACCAATCAAACACTCACACCCAGTCAACAGATCTGGGTTTAATCCATCACCGTTCTTTAGCCCACTCTGCCACCCCAGTCCAGACATGGCCATATGCAAATCAGTCTGACCCTGTGCCTCATGGGAACAGTCCAGCCTGAACTGCCAAGCCATGCCTTCCCTGGACCGGAAACAAGCTTACGAGGACCGGGGTGGTGATCACCACCCTCTTTTGTACCTCTTTGTTTGCCATAAGTTGGCAGGGTATGCTCAGACGTGAGTCCCTTGCTCACTTTGCCACTGGATTCAAGCAAGCCGGGCTGAAGACGGCTGAAATGCCAAAGACCGGTCCTCGGAAGCTTGTTTCCGGTCAGGGAAGGCATGGCTTGGCAGTTCGGGCTGGACTGTTCCCATGAGGCACAGGGTCAGACTGATTTGGGTATGGCCATGTCTGAACTGGGGTGGCAGAGTGGTCTAAAAAACGGTGATGGATTAAACCCAGATCTGTTGAATGGGTGTGAGTGTTTGATTGATTTAGATGCTCCGTCCATCACCACCCCCTTTTTTACCACTTTGTTTGCCAAAAAGTTGGCAGGGTATGCTCAGACGTGAGTCCCTTGCTCACTTTGCCACTGGATTCAAGCAAGCCGGGCTAAAGACGGCAGAAATGCCAGAAACCGGTCCTCGGAAGCTTGTTTCCGGTCCAGGGAAGGCATGGCTTGGCAGTTCGGGCTGGACTGTTCCCATGAGGCACAGGGTCAGACTCATTTGCATATGGCCATGTCTGAACTGGGGTGGCAGAGTGGGGTAAAGAACGGTGATGGATTAAACCCAGATCTGTTGACTGGGTGTGAGTGTTTGATTGGTTCAGATGCTCCGTCCTTCACCACCCCCTTTTGTACCACAGATTTAGTTTAAAGCAAATGAGATACCACAGGAGCTGCACAGCGAATGAAAGTCACTGGGGCCCTATGCTGGCTAAAGAGCTAACGGCATGCTGAAAGAAAATCTCCTGTGCTGACAGTGTCAGTAAAGAGGCACAGGGCGAATTGAAAATGAATGTTGATGCAAAAGGTGTATACGCAAATCATTTGGATTTTTGAGATAATAATTGTTTTATAAGCTAATATTTTTGTTTCATTTTGACACATCAATTATTGAATGTTAAGTATTAATAAAATATTTATTACACACGGTGTATATATGTTATCTTTTTGCCCTTGTGTATTTGTTGATGGTTGCATAAGGTTTTTGCACATCGGAAGAAGGAATAATTAACAGGCTTCAAGAAGAGAAAACATTTCAGAGATTGATTAAAAGAGCCATCATTGATTAAGGACCACAGATTTTCTGGTAAAGTTACATACTTTTGCTGAAGAGAACATGATGTTCCATCCACATAATGTTTATTCCTTTTAGCCGGTTAGGTCAAAGGGGTCGGACATTCTTTTTTAATCAAGTGGGACTCGGCATAAAAGAGTTAGAAGCCCTCCATTCTTCTGATTTACCAGATGAACTTTCAACATCTGGACAAAGAGGAGTTCCTTCCCATCTGTGGGCTGCTGGAGGACTGAAGTTTTCTCACCAGTTAGAGGGAACTGGTTATCTGAGCAAGGCTTTTAAATCCTGTAGTAGACAACTACTCAGGTTAATGGGGTCACATTTTTTTCTCTTGGTCCACTGATTTATAGGGGAAGGCAACTCATGGGCAATTATTCACCTAACACAAGAGGTGGAGCACAAATGGCTTCCCCTACAAACAAGAGTCCATTATAGTCTTTCACAATATTATACATTTCATCCTGGAAGTCCAAAATTGCACGTGGGGTCCAGTGAAAAATGTGTCTCATCAGGATTCAGGTTCATATATGTACACAAAATTCCTGCTGCAGTATATGCACCAGTATATTAAGAGAGTGTAGTGCATCTGAGAGTCAGACATATTTACAAAGAAGATGTAGTAAAGTGTTGATGCTCAACGTTTCCCTGTATTAGTACATTATTAAGACTGAGGGGGTTTGCTGGCAACAGTTTTTTTTAGCTCTTTTACATCGTCAGATGTGCAATTTAGAGATAAAGTGTTGAGATGTGCAGCTATTTAAATTTCTGTCTTGATCTGGGTTCTCTGCAAGTACCAATACCCACATTTGCGAAAAAATTCTAAATTCACAATGACTACTTCTATGATATCGAAGTTTTAGTTGAGGGGGTAAATACCCACCTCTATTTATAATCACAATCCTTGTAAAGATTACCATAACAGGACCCAATGTAGTCACTAAATAAACCTGAGCTCAACCCCATGATAGCTATGGCACAAAGCAGATAGGCTTAACTTGGTGGTGATGTGTAAAATAGTCATGCTTTATCAAAACAGTAATAAAGTCGGAATGCAATCCAATTAAAAAAAAAAATTGAATTAGAAAAATAGAGTAAAATGTAATAAGTAAAATGACAAAAATTCAATGTGAGGAAGAGGAGCTATCATTTTTTTTTAAATGTTGTCAAAATGTCACCAAGAAGTATAAAGTTCCAATGATAGTCAATGTTTGTGATAGACAGGGACCAAGGTGCATATTGATGCTGACTGCAATGGAGCCTGCATTGGATGCATCAACCAGGTTCATCCTGGTCAAAGATTTTATCTCCTCCCTTTAGTCCTTAAATTCCCATTCCAGCACAGGAGTACACTATTAAAGCTCCACTGAAACTCAGTGGAGGCATCATGAGACTCACGGGTTGTCAGGCAGAGGCATACAGCATTGTCCAGTCCAGGTTCAGTGGATACTGGTCAGCTGTGCAGGTGCATTAAAAGCCTCTTGTAGCTTGTTGTATCCCTGTGGCTTGTACAGGAGGTCAGGAGTATGACACTTGGATTCCACTTCTTGGCCCTGGGTACAAGAGGGAGCAGCGTTGGACCTTCAGGGCTTCTCTCATGTAACAGACAGCAGGTCTAGTCCTCTTCTGTTCTTTCTCATGTCCAGCAGTGTTCTGTAGTTGGTGCCTGGAGATTACACATTTATACATCGCACGAGCTAGTGGGTGCGACTGGCTCCTGGGCCCTCCCTAACCAATGGGATAAAAGTTTGCAGGGCCAACCCTAATCACTGTGGGCATTTTCAAGATGGCGAAAGTCTTCAGCCAGACTAAACTTGTCCTCTGAAGGTTGGATATATGTTTGGGGGGTGTACTATGGTAATCTCGGTGTCCTCCCACGTCTAACACTAAAATCCAGTTTGAAGCCGGTTCTGTGCCCACAAAAACCCAGGAACCGAAGTCTAGAAAGACAAAGGCAAGGTTTTCCAACGGGAAACATCCTTTACAACGAAACTTTTACAACGCAGGTTTTACAACGAAAACCATTGCAACGCATTGCGCTGGGGGGCGCTCTAGGATAGGGAATAGATTTAATTTACTATCCAGCACCTTCCCTAGCGTCCACGGGGATTGGAGTTGGAATAGTGAATTAAACTTTTCACTATCCAGCACCCCAAAGCGCTATGCGTTGTAAAGGTTTGCGTTGTAAAAACTGCGTTGTAACAGCATGCGTGGTAAAAGCATGCGTTGTAACGTCATACATCCTTTTCCAACAGCAGGACTGTAAATGTACAATAATTACCTTGCCTTCCTGTTTCTGTACCTTTCAAGTGCACCCCAAGTGTAATATGTAAAAACCAAAGGCAGACGTATGGTGGAACAAAAGAAGGGGTTTCCATCAACCAGACAGTGATCATGCAGAAAAAGTGTATTTCCTACACTCCTGAAAAACCTAGATGGGTCCTCTAACACTGTAAGTTATTGTGTGGATTCAAGCATTCAAAGATAAAGCAGAAATAGCATTTCAGACACCTCAAGCTAGAATCTCTGGTTCCCAGGTTACTTCATGTCCCAAGAAGCATATATTCTGGGAAAGCTACTACATAAGTGCGTTGCAGAGCTAAATCAGCTAATTTGTATACAAATGCATAATGAGCTCCCAAAATAATATTGGAAATAGTAATATGGAATTTTCATTCCAATGATATTCTTTAACAGCTGTCCAATAAAATGCTGCATTGTTGTATGATTTTTCTCCATTTTTGAAACCTTGCTACTATGGGAGACGTGCCAACCCTGCCATCCTATCTCCTGGCACGAAGGGGTTAAGACGGGTGGGTTTCAAGTGCACCATTTTTCGGTGTCCAGGTGTTAGTGGTCTGTTTGAGGTTCCAGATCAATCTCCACAAGCACACTGCACGTCCAACCACTGTCTCCCATAAACACATTTCTTATTTCAATGAACTATGCTAAGTTTAAAAATAAGACTTTAGGATTTAGTAAATTAAATAAAGACTCCCAAATCCAAAACAAAACAAAGGGGACAGAACAAAAAGGAGAAATACTTGTTTCCAGCACCTATTGCTTCTCTGCCGAGCCGCAACACAGTTCTCAGCGTTTTTGTCCAAATAGGAACACTGCTACATGCTTTAACCGTTCGACCAAACTGGGGAACCAGAAGTCATTTTAGCAGAAAACCTGCCTTGTAGCTGAAAACAATATGAGGTAGACTGCTATTTTCTCTTTGAAAGGTGGCCTTTCAAAATACTTACAATAAGGACCCAGAATTACCGAGCAAGAAAGCAATAAGCTAACACGACCTGAATTACACCTCTTGCAGTTTTCTTCCAAGAAGTTCAGGGTTCTTTGGCAAATGCAAAGGTTTAGGGATTTCCATGTGCAATAATTTTGTAGAGGGATCATGATTTTTGGAAATATTTTAACACTTCATCTGCCTTGTCCAGTAGTGTAGCAAGGGGGGGTCCGCACTGGGTGGCACACGTTTTGGGTGCGGCACCCCTCTCCTACCTGTGGCAGCCGTCGCAGGAATCAGCAGCAACCCTCCTTGCTCTTACATGCGGCCGTCGGCCGGAAAACGCAGGGACCGCCATGGGTGACACAACGTCTAGCTACGCCATTGGCCTTGTCCTTGCGTTTTTCACACATTTTGTCATTCAACCCATTCAACCCATTGGACAAATGTTCATTTTGCTAGGGACAGCCAATCAGGTTCAAGGCTGCACGTCCCATCGAGAAATCCAAGAAGACGGCACCTGTTGAAGGTCATATTACCTACACTGCTGCTTACAAAGTCCGATTCTTGTAAGGGAAACGAGGGGAACAGAACGTTTGGTTTGGAGGAAGATCTCGGACGTGTTTCCTAAATATTTTTGGCCTCATTTTCAAGTTTTGGCACAGGGCAGAGCAGCAAGTCAATTTGATGCGCTACCCTGAGTCAAAAGGAAAGGGCAGGTATTTATGATATATGGCACATTCATGTACTTTCCTACGGTGCTGGCGCCATTTTAGCTGCCTTGCACCAACGCAGGCAGTTGGCATGATTATTTTTGTGGAGAAAGGGGCACCTTCCTGCATAAATACAATCACAAGAGGTGTTTTCCTTGTTCTATGTGTGCTGCAGAATTCAGCACACCTGGGAAGAGGAAAAAACTAAGAGAAACAAAAACATTTCTCCTTGTTACGCCCACGCGAACAGGAAAAATTTGCTGGTGCAAACTGCCTCCTGACTAGAGCGCCAGCACTTAATATTTTGGAGAGGACTTGGCTTAATGGCTAGAGCTGCCGATTTCGGAGCTGGAGAACAAGATTCGAGCCTTGGTGTGGCTCAACATCCTGTGATTCTGGGGAAAATTGCATGCGTGTGTACTTAATTGTTGCTATAAGCGTCGGTGCTGAGGATTAGGTGCCGGTGCTGAGCTCCAGAAAGTACAGATTGAAATCAAGCACTGGTTACGACTGCTATGGGGAGGGGCAAGGTTTTGGCGCTTCTCCAGGTTTATTTGAGTTTGTAAATCTGGGGCTGCGTCAAAATGCATGGGTTTTACGTGGGAACACCCACAGCAAAACCCATGGAACGCTTCTTTGGCTCAAAGTATGGCAAGGTAGAGCAAAGCTCAATATCTGTGGGGCCATTCAAAGCCATGCAGGGTGGACTTTGCCTCGCTTCATAGATGTGATTCAGAAGCCTGAGCCACCTGAGCATCCAAAATGTGACCCTCCGGCAGTGCAGGCGTTTTGTAAATGAGGCCCTTAGGTGGAGATTCTCAAACATATTGCGCTGGGTTAACGTCACAAAAGATACGCTAACCAGCACAACATGTTTTTTCCTGATTCACTATCAAGTGCAAAACTTGTTTTGTAGTGTAGCTCCTATTTTCCCAATAGGCTCTGCGCATTGGAATAGTACCTACAGCAGTAAAGGCCTAGGCCAGACGTTAACTAGGTCTACTACTGTCGATACTAGACTTAATTTTTGGGTTTGCCAGCTAAGCTCAGAGTTCGCTAGAAACTTTCTCGAATGTTCAAGGAAGGATGAACTCCCCTGATTAGACAAGAAGGGATTTAGTTTCTGACAACCATAGAACATGACAACTTTGCTCTCCCCTAATCAAGAGTCAATCTCGAGAGTCGTGTGAGCACAAGGCAATTATTTTACTCAGTCAGTACGTGCATTCTTAGTCTCATCAGAATGTAGAGAAAAGGAAGAGACGGGCGTGTTCAATAAAAGATGTTATTTATTGATCAGTCTCTTTTCTCGTACAAGAGAAATGGATCGATATTATTGCAATACTTATAGTTAAGTAAAGTGCATACATTAGAAGCAATAGTATAAAATAATACTGTAAAAACATTGATATGGTTTCTGAGCCATATGATGTTTAAAATGATTAAAATATATTTACATACACATATACATTTGACTAAACGTACTCAACTGGTGTTTCTAAATACGCCTACCCCGTGTACCTGACCTAAGTCTAATGCGTGGGCGGGAATAGAAAGTTACAGTTTAGTTTAAGTTTGTTTTTGCCAAGTGAATAACTAAAGAATTCTCTAGGAGGGGTTATTCAGTTCTGTACCTGGAATTTAGGATGAATGAGGAATGGTATCTCTTTCTCTGCTCTCGATATTCCAGGCTGCCTGCGAGGGCTGCCCAGAAGCGCCGGTGCTGGGTCTCTCGGCTTGAGATAGCAGCGCGTCTCTCAGCGCGTCAGGAAGGCGGGGCTGCTGCCTGCGGGGTCTGCTTCTGCTCTCGGCTTCGGCAAGTATGGCTGCTCCGTCTTGTCACCACGCGTGTGTTTGCATAGGGCAAGGTCGGCAATATTTATACCTTAAAGGTGCCGAGATTGACGTAAGGATGGACATAGGTACGTCAATAAAGATGTCATACGACTTGCTCGTTAGCACATTCTTTACTAAAGTTCTCTGTGAAATCAAAACAATGGCCGCACGGATTATCCAGGTTGTCATAGGTTTGATTTGTTATGAGAACGTCGTATGCCTTATCAGGGGCTGGAGGAATATCGCTTGTCTAATTAGATCTCAAGCGTTATGACCTAATCAGATAACACGTTCCTGTGCCGTAGTGTGACTGCGTCAGATAACGGTATCTGCATCATGGGGGATTTCTTGCCTCATGGGCTGACTGTTAGTTAACTAGCTAGTAAGTTTAACCAGAATAGGGTCAGGAATAGGGGGATCGAATCAGAACCTATAGAAATACACGACACCCACTCCACGCTAACTATGGTCATATCTACTAATCTATGCATAGTATAACATAGTACAACATACTATAGAGTATAGTGTATACCTTACCACCCCAAAATACATAAATGCATTTCGAAATTTTCAAATATACTGAAAAATTGCAGTCATATATATTGTATGCACTTAAGCTATGAATTAAATGCAAAAGTGAACACGCATTGTTATGCATTATTGATTGTTGGTATATGAGAAATACACATGAAATGGCTCTTAATATGGCTATACAGAAAAAAAGTCGAAACCATTTCATCACATAAAATCTATTGCGAACATACCAGCGGGCAGCTAAAGTCTATAAAGTCTATAAAGTATCTAAAATAGAAATCTTAGTTCTCTAGGAATAGTCTCTTACTTTAAGCAGAAAATCAGTGTCCCGGGAAAAAATATATAGAAAAATATTTTTAGGGGCTTGCTGAAAAAAGTTGCTGTCCGTGAACTGGATTGTAATTGTTCATGTGACTTTATTTTTAAAGTTGAAGGCCGAATTCAGGGAACGCCGTGTGCGAGTTTACTCAAAAGTCTCTATTTCTGTTCCGGAGAGAACATCATATCATTCAGGCTTTCGAAAAAACTGTCAACAGCTTCATGGGAAAGTTCCTCTAAGTCGGAAATAGGGGTAACCATGCATTCATGCGCATGATTGTCTCCATTGACATTCTGATTTGCATTGCTGACAGAAGGTCGTACCTGTTCGATGCTGCTTTCATCTTGAACTTCACTACTCTTCAATCGCAGTGGTGAAGATTCCAGGAATGCCGTCATCAGAATTGGCAGCCTTTGAGGGCAGCACAGTGCGTGAACCTTGGTAGGAACCAACAGTGTATCTGCATCCACCGGCGCATCCGATTGTAGCGTCAGACAGGTGTCTAACACGCATTCTTCTCCGCATAGCAGACACCTTAGTACAGGTAAAACACACCTCTGCCACATTGGTCGAAATGATAGAAACCAAGTCATGTTTAGGTCTCTAAGCCGGGATAGTCCCAGGATTTTTGATATCCGGTCCCGGTATCCAATGGCTAGGATCGTATCTTCCATTGTCGCGAGAGTTTGATCTGTGACATGGGTTGCCATAACGAAAAATAAGGACTAGGAATAGGATTCCTGCAATTAGTCCTAGGATCAGGGGAAGTCCGCCAAAAATCGAATGGACGAAGTCTGGAAAAATACCCAGTATGGCTTTGAATGGTGTTAATGCCATCGAAAATACTGTCTTAAATACCTTTGAGACCCCTGTGGTATCAGAAATATTTAAGATTTCGCTCAGGATTTCCGCGAAATGTACGGGGGAATTAGTTGATAATAATGTATGTATCTCTGCAGTCGTCCTTGCGACTTGTAGATCATACGTTTCTTTAGATGACGTGAGCCTTGTAGGCGTCTGAAGAAGCACTGTTTTCATTCTGCTTAAAGTGTCTATTCGAATAGAAGTAATTTTCAAACTGGGCCATGCCCTCGCCTCCCTGTCTGGAAAGGAGCTGGGGAACAAAGAACGTCCACAGCACTTGACCTTCGCCGTCGTAGTGACGAGATAAGGAGTCCCGGGCATAAGACTACAGCATCTGCGGTCTACAATAAGAATGTAACTCCCATTATAGAGTCTTTGAAAGAATGGTTCTATTTCAGTTGCAGGTGCGCCTTGCTGGTGACATGAAAGGTTGTATGAATTCCCTTCACAGGCTCCGTGCAAACTAATACCGTTACACAGAAGCGTGCCGCTTAGTGACATAGCACAATTGATGCCACTAAGAAACACTTTCTGTCCTTTGTTACTGATACATGCATGTGAATAGGGCAGGTTCCATGTTGTTTTAAGGTACCCCTTTCCCAATTTCTCGTACATGCCAGCCTGTATATATTTTTGGCAGTATTGAAACCTGAAGGTTGAGATTGGAATATTTATGATTCCGTGGATTATCCATTCACTGACAGGTCGTTCTGACATTGTCAACGGTAATCTTTCTAGTTTTTCAATGCTCAAGATTGTATAATCAGCACCCTTCTGCGCCATACCGATTTGTCTATCAGTAAGGTTAAAGATTTGAAATAGTGACGTTGTGTTGATTAAACGCCAAGGCACATAGCCTGAACGCAGATTTTGTAACGTCCAGCCAAGCTGTACAATAGAACGCAATTGTGACTGACCATGTTGTAATAACAGTAAGTCTTGCGATAATATATCGATTGCTGAAGACACAATGCTGTCCAATGAAAAAATTCTGGAGGACAGAGTCATTAACCCATTGTCCACTACAGAAAGTGATTTTTCCAAATTAATACGGTCAATTTCCCGTATTCTTTCTGCTGTCTCAATTTGAGTAACCTTCCAGGCCTCATTGTATGCTGCATATACAGAGGCTGCTATGAAACGCTTTTGACGCTGTTTGCGTGGTCCCATTATGAAATCACGCAAGTCAGCACCATCAGTAAGTAAAGTTAGGTGTTGCTTAATTTCAGGCAGTGTGGAAGTTTGTAGCCATTGAAGGCATAATTTGCCCACACTGTAGGTTGTTATTATCCCTGGGTGATGTCTTTGGGGATATCTAGGGTCTGGCCTGTTCATTTTGAAACCCTGTGTTTTATTCAGGAATCTATCTTGACAGTTATTTGTATCTGTGGGCCAGATCAACCATTGTTTCCAATCAGGATGTGTTCTGTTTTGGTTAAGTATATGGTTTATGTCTATTTCTTCATCTGTTTCAGAGTTATTGCTAAACATTGTTGGCTTTGGAATAGACAGGTTATTTAAATCTTTGATTTTGGCTAAGCCAAGACAGGTGGTTTGTTGAACGGTGTCATTTAAAAATATCATTTGTTCTGGGATCATGCAGGCTCTAAACAAAGCTTCTATACCCTGTACTTGCCATTCTTTTGTACCCCAAACACTTTTCAAATCAACATGTTTGTCCCAATAATCAAATCCAAAAGTATTCATTTTTTCAAAGAAAGAATCTGAATATATCAATTTTGTGTTGGTTATCATGGTGTTCATCCCTGTCTTGTTTGACAATTTGTAATAAAATGTTTCAGCATTAGTTATGTTAAAACCTGAAAAATATGAATATTTGCCATACACGGTTCTAGAGCTCCCTTTTGGAGGTGTAGCACAATGTTCCCATTGATTAAAATTTAAAACATTTCTAGGTTGTGCAGATTTATGCAAGAAATGGTTACCATAATGGTTATAGCAGTACATGCTGTCATAATTTGTAGAACCCTGCAAATAATCATGTTTTGTAAATTTAGCAGACATTACTAAGTCAGACATCATATTGTTTATACTTTCAAAGTCCCAATCATCAGCAAATGAGTTTGGTTTTGCAAAGTCACTCAAGGAGATCTTGATTTGGTGTGGATATTTCAGGATCTCGACCGGACCATAAATTTCATAGTCAGTGTTGTCCCAGGCTACCCCACCAGATATTGGAATTGCTGTGAAGTTGGCTGAAGAAAGTTCTGAAGAAAGTTCTCTTTTCTCGACGTGTGAAGATGTGTGTGGTTTGAGGACCAAGTTGATGTTCTGACTTGCTGTGTCCATTTTAGCATATTTTCCCTCAATGAAGCGTCCCAAGGTAAATACCATGATGAGCCAAAGTATGAGGATAAATGCACCAAAACCCACCCAAAATTCAATCCATGGAGAAACTAGATATGTTTCTTTCAGTTGTTTCAAAAGTTCCTTCGCTTTGTCTTTAAAGGATTTTGATGATGGCTGTGTCTTTTGTTCGCTGAAGCCTTCAGAGGAATCATCGAAGTTGATGAAGTAACCGGATGCAGTTCTGTCAATTGTTCCAATTGGTTCAGGATTTTTGTTTCTTGCATTTTCACTTGGTACTTCTGTATAGATTGGTGTGTCTCTGCTAAATGTCTTTATTTGGGTTTTCAGAGGTCTAAGTTCTATTGCATTGTTGCATAGTCCTTGTTGTTCTTCTGTAGGCGTTTCGAATGTGATGAGCCTCTTTGATAGGACCTCTGTACTGGTAGCAAACCTTGGTGTTCTGCTACTTATTGGGAGTCCACTTGGCCTACTGTTGGTTATCGGCCACATGTTGTGGTTTTACCAGGTCGATGGATACAACTCGGTTCTCCTTTTTTCCAGCAAGTGGCGGTAGTACAACTGATCTTGTCCCGTTGACAGACAATACAGGAACTGCTTTTCTGTAAGAAGGCCCAAATTCCTTCTTTACCGCGATCTTCTCCCTGACTAGATCCCCGACTTTTGGAATCCAGACAGGTCTTGCTGGGACAGGTGGTGATTCTTCAGTGGTCGTTGGCTGTTCTTTCAACTGTATGTTGCTCAGGTCTTTTCTTGTTTTGTTTAAGTCCTGCAAAATAGCCAAACGGTCTTTGACATCAAAGCTTTTTTCTGTTACCACTGAAGTCTGACTATCAAGGTCAGAGATCAACATCCTAGTTCCGAATAATAATTCGTACGGACTGAATCCCTTCAGAGAATTTCTTGGCAAGTTATTTAGACTACGTTGGACACTTATTAGATGTTTGACCCACCCAGCTCCCGAACCTAATATCCTTTCTATTATAGATTGCTTTCTGTCTTGGTTTTTTCTTTACACCATCCCATACCCTCAGGAAGGAAGTGAGAAGATTCCCGCTGGGCTGTGCTCATTTGGCCATTCTTTCCCCCCCCCAGGCTGGATTGCCTGAGAAAAAGAAAAAAAATGGTCGAACGTAGCATGCTCTTAGCGTATATGCCATTTAGACTCGCAAATCTTGTATAACAGTCCGGACGTCAGCCGAGTGCTGTGGATCTACATTATAAGTGGGAACTAGCCTGTATATGTTAATCGCAAGCCATTCTTTTTAGTGGTGATGTTATCTGCCTTGATACGACGAGGTATTAAACTGCTTCTCTCCCCACTGCGATCTCTGTTGCAGTTTGGGCAGTTTTTTACAAACATGGTGTAGTGCAGGCTCATGCCTGGCCACCAGTACCGTGATTGTAATTCTTCCAGAGAATCTTTTAATTTAAGGTGTCTGAGACCCTCGCCCATGTGTGCGTCTGCGATTAACAAGTTTCTCCTGTCCATGTTTGGAATCACTCTATCCCCCACTCCAGGGATTCGAGCAAAAGGAATGGAGTTTGCATCTATGATGTATGTGTAATTGAGTGGATAGTTGATCGGTAACGCCGAGCAGTCGCCTTTTGATGACGTTTTTACTGCCAGCACTGTTTCGCCGTCAATGTATTTTAATGTACGCTTTTTTCGATCTACGGGAGCCGGTTTACTGGCTGCCGCTGCGGCTGTTTCAGCCAATGAATTCCCTACAACGTGAACGCCATCACGCTGGTGACTCAGTGAGTGTATCACGTGAGTCTTTGGTAGTTCTTTTTTCAAAAGAGCTACCTGTTCCCAGAGCAGTCTCTGCTTTATTGGTGCATCCGTGTCATCTTTGTAATCGTTCTGAATCCAGGTCTGCAAATCCTTGTTATATGCTTTGACGCAGAAATATGAATCTGACACTATAAGTGTCGGGAATTCGCGATCCGCATTATCTAGCGCCATTTTCAAAGCTAATATTTCAGTTTGTAGTTCTGAATTAGTTTCTACTGAGTGTGATTTTGTTAATAGAGGTCTTAGTTTACCTCCGTGCCACACTTCTTTTGTAATCTCACATGTGGGATTGTATGCATGTTCTCCCCAAACGGAGGGTTGAGCATGTCCGTCTGTATAGATTACACAGGCGTATTGTCGTAGAGGCAGAATGTCGATTGGCAGAGGATACGTTTTTTCATATTTTAGATTTTTTAATTCTTCTAGTTCTGGATCAAAGAAGTAATATACTTTGTCCGTTGTGATTGAATTTACCCATTGTAACCATTCTGGATCCAATGTTGTTGTTGGTAAATTACACGGTGTTGTTAATGCCTCAAAGGCTGATTCTGCTGTTCTGACTGTGATATGTCTACCGTCAGCTATGTCTTTTTCTCTAGCTATTGCGGTTTGAACTGCTTGAACAATTTTTCCTTTGTTGTTGAATCTCTGTTCAGCTTTTGTGTACAAATGTGATTTGAATGCAATTGGTACCTTATCTCCCTCATTAGAGGTTAGGTATGTGAATCCGTATCTCCCTGGGATGACTCGGATCACAAGGTTGCGTGTATTATCACGGGTTTCTAATTTTGTTTTAATTAGCATGTCTGTTTGTAAGGATCTCAAAATTTCTGTGTGTGCTTGAGTCCAACTGGATCTTTTAAAGTCTGGTTTAATTAGATCGTAAAGGGGTTTGACCCTTTCTGCGTAATTTGCAATGTAAGTTCTTCCGAAATTTAGGAAGCCTAGAATTGACTGTAGGTTTTTTAGTGTTTTAGGAGCTTGGATTACGGCACATTTCTCTAGGAAATTGTCTGCCAGGCTTTTGCCTTCACTTGATAACTCATATCCTAAGAATAGGACCGTCAGATGGGCAATTCTGGACTTTTTGAAGTTGAATTTGTAACCCTCTGCAGCGAAACCAAGTATTATGGTGTTCACTCTTTTCAAGTGAGTCTCCAAGTCATCATCTGTTAAGTAAATGTCATCGACATAAGATAATGCTTCATCATCATATAGTTGTAGTAATTCTGTTACTCTCGCTGAGAATACCCCCGGGCTGTTCTTGTACCCCTGGGCTAACCGACAGAATTGTTTTTGAGTGCCATTTACTGAAAATGCAGTTAAATATCTGCTCTCTGGTGCTATGTTTTGACAAAAGAATCCGTTGGAGATGTCCAAGGTTGTTTTGTATTTTTTGCGCACTATGTTATTCATTAGTGCAGCACTGTGTGAGTTTTGCACTGCAAAAGTTTTGCAACATGTGTTAAGGTGTCGGTAATCCAAAACTAGACGGTACGAATTGTCTGGTTTGGAGACCGGAAACAAAGGATTGTTCATTTGTGAGGTGCAAGTTTCAATCACCCCCTGGTATTCTAGCTGATCTAGTATTTCATTTACTTGTTTTTTAGCTTCTTGCTTAATTGGGTACTGCCTTTGTGCAGTAGGTTGTGATTTTAACTGGACTTTGTGAGGAGGAGAATCCTCATCCCATCCTACGTGATTTTTATATAAAGCAGGTGCTAAGGCCACTGCCCACTTTCTAGCAAGTGTGTATTTTTTATGAATCGGTATTTGATTCGAGAAGGCAGGCATAATTACTTCTTCGCCATGAGGGCACTCCCTGACAAACTCCGGTGGCCAGTCTTTTTCAGCTAGAAGGATGTCATAGCCCTTGGATAGGTTATCCCAAAATAGTCCCCTTATTTTCCTAGTCTTATCTCCCTCTATACGTAATGTTATCTCGTATATTTTGTGGGGCTTGCTAACTCTGGTATCTGCAGTTTCCACTTGAAGGTATTCATTCGTGTCCACTGTCTCCAGATGATTCATAAGGACTTTGCGAGCTATGCTCACCTCTGCTGCGCTGTCTAGCATTGTCTGAGCCCATTCTCCGTTTTTCAGTTGTGTCCTCAGTATTCTCGGCATTGTTAACTACCTTGATACTGGCTACCTTCTTTTTTGGAAATTGTGATTTCTTTTTCAGTTGAGCAGGTTCCTTGTCTTTGGACTTGGCGTGCTCTTCTGATCGTCCTCTTCTTTCCGATTTCTGCGAAAAATTCTGAAAAGATTGAGACGGACGTGTATCAATGTCTTGATATCTATCAGGTTTTTTAATATTATCCCTATTTCTAAGGTTATATCTATTCCCAGAGGGTTCACTCTGAGGTGACCTTTGTCTCGGGTTTGGAGATTTCTCTCTTCGCCTAGGAGACCTTCCTCTGGACTGGAATTTCTTTTCTTTAGGATTGGATTGTTTATTTCCATCCCAGTTCTTTTTTGGTGAATTATTATTAAAAAATATTTTTTCTGGACTTGTAGTCAGTTGCGGTTTTACTGGTATTCCACCTAGACTATCTCTGCCTAGTTCTTCATAGGATTTTTCTATGATTCTGGCAATTTCAGCTGGTTGGTCTGCTATATCTGTCTCTTTTAACCTCTGGCGGATCGCCACGTTTGCTGCTTCACCCTTTATGTTGGCTAGTAATATAGCCGAGACCTGCTTGAAGTCTTTCAGTAATTTCATACCAAGAGTTAAAGCAGGTTCTGGACCGTATTCATCTTGAATTTGTTTTAGCACATCTGGTATTACCGAAATGGATGGAACACCGTGCGTTTTTGTGTAGATTGAAGCAAAGACCGTACCCCAAGTGTCACAGTCCTCAATGTGTGGTGCGATTCCCATTGGGAGACATATAGTCAGAATCCTGTGCTTTTCTAATGGGGTGGTGTCAGGAAACACCGCCTCTATTTGGGTGATTTTCTGTGCCAACCAGAATGGTATCTGTTCCCGTTTAGCTGGAACTTTACCTAGGCAGGATTGGATGTTCTGTGGTGTGATTTTATTTGTGTTCCCCTGGTGAGGGGTCAGCTGTGGAATTTTAATCGCTGGCTGAATTGTTGAAGTCCGCATTACATACTGAACTAATTGTCTGTGAATTTTTAGTAGTTGTTTTAGCTGTATTAATAGCTCTGGTGCAGTCATCTCGTCGATGTCTGGATGTGGTGTGTATCCGGCTAAGACCGGCCACGTTGCTCCTGGTCTTCCTAAAGGACCGAGCCTTGTAATGTGATTATTATGTTTTAGGGCGCCATCAAATAAGAGCAAATGCTCTTGGAATTTGAGTGGTACTTCCACCTCCTCGAAAGGAGTGTACGTTTCAGGAGGTTCCTCTACTTTGTAATAGTGGAAGTACTTTGTTACAGCATTTGCTGCTGGAAAATGTATCCATGTATAGTATACCTCTGTCTGCCGATATTCGTGTGCCTCAATTACGAATATGACTGTGCCACCTCTAGGTGTCAGTCCATTTTCTATAAGTTTTAAGGTTATAGATCTCCTTTTGGCGACCTGGATGAGTATTATATCCGGGTCTGCTGTTTGCATGGTAGCATCAGCATCTGCTATTTCAGTAGCTAATCTAATTGCCTCTCTTTCTCCATCACTGTCTCCCATTTTACTGACAGGATGGTATTATTTTTATTTGCAGATCAGGTTTCTTTATGGAAACAGAGATTAGGTGCACAATATTTTGGAACTGTTTTATCCTTCAACGTTGACTAGACCAAGAACCATACATAGGAGTTCCCTCCTGCGAGGTTTTGGAGGATATAATAACCTTTCACCCACTCCAGACGTCTTTGGAGTATTTGGGAAAAGGAGTCTGAGTGAGAAAGCACGACTGAGTTACTCTAAATGTCTTACGTTCGTTTTATCGCCCTTTCCAAACGCGTTGGGCGCCATGTAGTGTAGCTCCTATTTTCCCAATAGGCTCTGCGCATTGGAATAGTACCTACAGCAGTAAAGGCCTAGGCCAGACGTTAACTAGGTCTACTACTGTCGATACTAGACTTAATTTTTGGGTTTGCCAGCTAAGCTCAGAGTTCGCTAGAAACTTTCTCGAATGTTCAAGGAAGGATGAACTCCCCTGATTAGACAAGAAGGGATTTAGTTTCTGACAACCATAGAACATGACAACTTTGCTCTCCCCTAATCAAGAGTCAATCTCGAGAGTCAACAACAGATTGCAATGATGGACCCTTCCTAGAGTCAGCACCTGACTAACTTACGCCCAACGATAATTAATAACCCTTAAATTACTGAAGGGGATTGTGTGCACACCGAATAGCACCCATCATCACTGTGCCTATTCCCCTGGGGAATTTGAATGCAATAGAAAAACAACCGCAAAGGTGCACCACAGCAGATAAAATAATAAGTGCAAAAATTATTTGAGCACAATAAAGAAATATATCTTGAAGAAATGTTGTTAGTCTTCTTTTAATCTTTATTTTTCAATTTGTGGTGAAACAGAAACAGCCGACGCGTTTCGTCCCAAGCCGGGACTTCTTCAGGGCTGTCGGTAAAAAACATATACATACAATCAATTTTGTGTACAACAAATGACTTACAATCTGACAATCTAAAACCACAGACAAATTTAAAACCTTCCTGCGATAGACATGGAGCCAACTACATTTATCTTTAGGCCTTAGCCCACAGATGAACTTTACTCCTACGGTTACAGTCAAACATCACAATTTGTAAATGTTTTGGAGCAATTTATTATGTTAAAAAGCGGGTGTATAAACATTATTTACATTTGCAGGAGAACACTCTTGTATTACTTGTGTATCAACCCAACATATTCTATCTGACGGGGGATAGATAAATACAGAGTGCCTGCAGTATATGCTTGAAGCACTGAGAAGGACCAAACTGAGACAGAAAAATGGGAAAGAAAATTGAAGAAGGAAACGGAGTAAACAGGAAGAAACCCCTTAACGAAAGTGGACTAGTACCATATAATGCGGAGCCCAACGAGAAGGAGAACCAAATACCTACAGTGACCAATGCCCTTGTTAAACTGAACGCAAGGTGTCATTTACCTTTGAGTTTGGTAATGCGTCGCTTCTGGACGCGGGATAGAGTAAAGTGAACTGGAGTCCAAGGATAGTCTTCCTAGCAACTTTACTCTTGTTGTGTCTTGTTTCTTGACAATATCGAATTTAAGATATTTGGACCTTAGGCGGGAACACAAAAAGACAGGAGTTCCAGTCTTAGAATCTATATAATTGAGTTGTCAATACTCGATGAGTTGGTGATAGACAAGGGGGGGAACAGTACACCTCGATCATTTAGATCTAGTAACACTTTACTACAGTCTACTTACTTTAAACATGCCAATCGGCGAAGATGGCGATGTTTGTCAAATCTTCCTGGGTGGTGAGCACGGTCTTGCCACCTTGATAGTATACCCTTTTTGGTCAATTACTGCAAAACATTTAAGAGCAAGGTTTGAACACACTCTGAAACCGGTGACAAGATGTAAAAAGGACCGAAACCGAGGTTGGTAGGAGATAAATATTACCTGAGTGATCTATAGATCTGATGGAGGGCAGGAGGTCCTATTACTCCATGAGATTCGGATGTGGGCACTGTATTACAGCAGGTCTGGCAAATCAAAGAGTAAATATGATGTTGTAATGTGGTAAGATGTGACTAGAACACTAATGATATATTGACATACATTTCTGTATGGGTTTACAAAAGTAGTATCTCACCCTATAGACAATGTCCGTTAATAACACATCTGGATAATAGCCCAGAAATGTGAATAATATTGATAAGATACCTGGTGAGCTGATTATTGCGGTATATCAAAAGAGGGGGTGCTAAGCATGATGATATGCTAATTTCTAATTATTAGAAATTTAAAAGGAAAAAGATTTTTTGGAATATAAACAAGCATTCCCCCTAAGCCAAATGCCAAAACTCATTAATGGAAGACTTCAACTACAGTGGAAACAGGTCTTACTGAGCAGGTAATGTTACCAGTAACCCAAACTAGTTACCAATCCTGCTAGAAAGTACTAACAGGGAGGATAGCTAAGTAACCCAGTAGCCTGATACACTCACCGTTCCTGATAAAACGACCGGCGTCCATCCACATCCCTCGTTCAAGCGAAATACCCCCTGCGAAGTTGTGTTCGAATGTGGTGTGCCCATCTTGACTGTTATATACTAACAGCAATTAGGTAAAGGGTCTGCACCTGGGATTGCTGCGCCGGCGCCTTAGCGTCGGAATTCGATAAACAGCAGTGACAACACACGGGTGTGTGTAATGATGGCGGCCATTTTGTAGTGGCTAAACGGGACGTATATGTATGCAATTTTTCCCCCATAGTCCCTATCACCATATGACTGTACGCCCTGCTTAGTGACCGCGATGCTGTAATCGGTCCTGTGATTGAACCAAAGAGGCCTTGGTATATGCCGAGTGTCCGCCCTTCCTAGTAACCTCGTCGCTAAAACGGTCTTTCGAGAGGATCTAAATTATGTCCACATGTCCCATAAAGTAATGACAAAAAGTCAGGGACATGAAGTTATTAAGACGGTGCTTAAATCATAAACGGCCAAGCGCAGTGCTAACTGAAGCGCCAGTCGTCAAGACTGCCCTATGGACGCCTATGAAATGGCGGCGGCCATCTTGTAATGGCAAAGAAGAGGCATATGTATCTACATCATTACCCCCTAGAGCCTCGTTGTCAAGAGTGTATGCACCCTTAATACTAGCAAAAACGGGGCCAGTTGAAAACTGTAAACGGCCCTGTGTGCTGTCCGTATGTTAGTGCAACGGGCATTAATAAAAAAGGAATACGATTTCTGTGTAGATCGCGGATATAGGCACCCCTTACGTTATCTACTAAAATCACTTAAATCCATAGGAAAATTAAACCCATTTATAAAGGGAAATTGATACACATGGGTAATATTAACCCTAATGCAAAGGGTAGGAAGCGCGAAGAAAAAACGGCGGCCATCTTTGCCTCTGTTCCCCCAGAAAATGAAAACAGTAGGCTTTGCTATTTACATTAGAGGAAAAGAGAAAGTATGAATCCATGTGAGGGAAATGACAAGACATAAAATATGTAATCTCATCAGGCCTAGTTAGGTATGCTAGGATTAATTTGGTTCTACAACCGCTAAGCCTCGTGTGGATAAGTAGAAACTAAATTGTGTGAGAAAAGAAAAAGAGAAAGTCTGCAAGGTGCAGAGGGACAGGAGGGAAACAACAGTGATAAATGACAATGATTGGGACCTTATACGTGCCTGCCATGATAAGCTGCGAGTGGAACCAAATAACATTGTTCAATTGGAAAAAAGTGTAAGATATTCTCAAATGTATTTTAAGAAGAACAAGTGAATCATATACATAATCTCCATTTACAATTTGGCAGTCCAATATATGGACCTATGAACATAGTATAAGGACATAACATCCTAAATTTGTTTACTTATAAAGCCTAGGAAAGTGGGGACATGTCATCCTCACTTTGTACAGAATGGTGTTTACATATTTTCTATTTACAAAATGCCAGTCCTAAATTGGAAGCATCTTACAGATTGTGTGGACATGTCCTCCTAATTTGGATATTGTGCACAAGGGGGGAGGAGGAATCCCATATGGCGGGCATAATCCGAGGGGAGGCGTGAAACTGAACAGGCGGGCTTAGGCGAGGAAATGATGTAGTTCATCCTCGGTATTGTGGCCGAGTTCTATGCATCGTAGTCTACAAATCCAGCCCGCCTCCCTTTGTCTTAGTGCGAGTTCCCTGTTACCTCCTCTTGGGTGGCTGATTTCATGATCAATGCCCATAAACCACATGTTTTCTGTGTCATCATGATATTCCTGCATATGGTAGGACATGGGATACCTCATGTCACCATTGCGTCTCGCCCGGACGTGTTCCTGGATGCGGACTTTTAGAGCTCTTTTGGTGCTGCCCACATAAATCTTGTTGCAGCTACATCCCAAAATGTAAACAACATATTTGGTGTTGCAATTGATCAGGTGATCTATTGTGTAGGATTTGTTCGTATTGAAGCTGAATTCCTTAGTCTTATTTCTACCCAGCTCACACATGTTGCAATTGCTACATGTGAAGAATCCTCTGGCGGAGGAGGCTAACCAGTTAGTCCGCTTTTTAGATTCTATATAGCTTGGGCACAGGATATTGCGGAGGTTTTTTCCTCTCCTGTAGCATACTTTGGGTGTCTTGGTGACCGAATCCTGGAGGCTAGGTATGTCCGCAATCAGATGCCAGTGCTTTCTTAAAATGTTGAAAACTTTACTGCTCTGATCAGAGAACTGTGTGCTGAATGAAAGGGGTCTACTGCTATTTGTTGGTCTAGTTTTGGGAGCTAAAGTACTTTGTCTTGATATGTTTTTGACCTTTTTATTAGCTCTATCCAAGATTTTTTTGGGGTAACCCCTCTCAAGGAATCGTGTTTCAGTCTCCTGGATATTCTGAAGGAAGGAGTCCTCCATGCTGCAATTGCGGCGCATCCTGATCATTTCCCCATACGGGATGTTCTCGATTACATGCCGGGGATGTGCGCTCTCATAATGTAGAATACTGTTGCAGGCAGTCGCCTTGCGATGAGTGCAGCTTTGGATTTTGTTGTCCTTTACAAAAAAATTCACATCAAGGAAATCGATGGATTCCTGATTGTGTGTTATCGTGAAGCGAACATTGAAAGGATTATCATTGAGGTAGCCAAAGTAATCCAAAAGTTCCGGGGTAGGTCCATCCCAGATCATGATCACGTCATCGATGTACCTACCCCAGAAGATGATGTTATTCATCCACCTGGATGCGTGGCGACCCCATGCATGCTCCCGCTCAAACCAGCCCATAAATAGGCCGGCGTAAGCGGGAGCAAATCTGGAACCCATCGCAGTCCCTTGTGTTTGGTGGTACCATGTCGAATCATGTAAAAAGAAGTTTTTAGACAGTATGATTTCTGTCATCTCGAGAAGGACACCATTGTGCAAAATATGGTCTGCTGAGCGTTTCTCCAGAAAAGTTTCAAGGGCTCTTATTCCAAATTCTTTTTTGATGCATGTATAAAGCCCAACTACATCTAAGGTGACAAGATGTAGGGTATCTGTCCACACAAAACCCTCTAGTTTGCCCAATATATCTTTGGTGTCCCTCAAGTAGGCCGGAAGATTTTGTACCATGGGCTGGATGAAAGTATCGACGTACTCAGATAGTCTTTCTGTGGGCGAATTGACTCCCGAAATGATGGGACGGCCAGGTGGAAAAGGGCCTCCCTTGTGAATTTTAGGGAGTATATAAATACAAGGGAAGGAAGGGGTTGTAACTGTCAAATATTGACATTCCTCAGCGCTTAGTAAACCTATCTCTCGCCATTCTGTAAGTCTCATGTTTATATGAGATGTGAGTGTTTCAGTAGGATTGGAACCAAGTCTGGCATAACAGGTGGGATCAGAGAGTTGACGAGAAATCTCATTCATGTAATCCTCTTTGTCCATAACAATTACATTTCCCCCTTTATCAGCTTCACGAATGACAATTTTGTCGTCTGACTGAAGTGTTTTTAGGGCTTCAGACTCTATGCGTGTGAGATTGTATTTAGAATGGGCAGGACGTTTCGGATTGTCAAGCATTTGATAAAGGGATTGGGTGACTCTCTCTCGAAAAGTTTCAATATTTGGATGAGTACCTGTGGGGGTGTATTTAGATCTTGGTTTCAATCCACTTTCAATGTACACATCTTCAACAATATTCAATTCTTCTCTTACATTTTCAATGTCAATAGAAGTATCGAGTTCCACAGAAATCATTGCTTGTAGTGTGTTTATTTCATTAACAGTATAGTCTGTGACATTCTCGACATTATTCACATTAACATGATTGGTAGGATTACGTGCAAAGTGATCTTTAAGTTTAATCATAGGCGTCCATAGGGCAGTCTTGACGACTGGCGCTTCAGTTAGCACTGCGCTTGGCCGTTTATGATTTAAGCACCGTCTTAATAACTTCATGTCCCTGACTTTTTGTCATTACTTTATGGGACATGTGGACATAATTTAGATCCTCCCGAAAGACCGTTTTAGCGACGAGGTTACTAGGAAGGGCGGACACTCGGCATATACCAAGGCCTCTTTGGTTCAATCACAGGACCGATTACAGCATCGCGGTCACTAAGCAGGGCGTACAGTCATATGGTGATAGGGACTATGGGGGAAAAATTGCATACATATACGTCCCGTTTAGCCACTACAAAATGGCCGCCATCATTACACACACCCGTGTGTTGTCACTGCTGTTTATCGAATTCCGACGCTAAGGCGCCGGCGCAGCAATCCCAGGTGCAGACCCTTTACCTAATTGCTGTTAGTATATAACAGTCAAGATGGGCACACCACATTCGAACACAACTTCGCAGGGGGTATTTCGCTTGAACGAGGGATGTGGATGGACGCCGGTCGTTTTATCAGGAACGGTGAGTGTATCAGGCTACTGGGTTACTTAGCTATCCTCCCTGTTAGTACTTTCTAGCAGGATTGGTAACTAGTTTGGGTTACTGGTAACATTACCTGCTCAGTAAGACCTGTTTCCACTGTAGTTGAAGTCTTCCATTAATGAGTTTTGGCATTTGGCTTAGGGGGAATGCTTGTTTATATTCCAAAAAATCTTTTTCCTTTTAAATTTCTAATAATTAGAAATTAGCATATCATCATGCTTAGCACCCCCTCTTTTGATATACCGCAATAATCAGCTCACCAGGTATCTTATCAATATTATTCACATTTCTGGGCTATTATCCAGATGTGTTATTAACGGACATTGTCTATAGGGTGAGATACTACTTTTGTAAACCCATACAGAAATGTATGTCAATATATCATTAGTGTTCTAGTCACATCTTACCACATTACAACATCATATTTACTCTTTGATTTGCCAGACCTGCTGTAATACAGTGCCCACATCCGAATCTCATGGAGTAATAGGACCTCCTGCCCTCCATCAGATCTATAGATCACTCAGGTAATATTTATCTCCTACCAACCTCGGTTTCGGTCCTTTTTACATCTTGTCACCGGTTTCAGAGTGTGTTCAAACCTTGCTCTTAAATGTTTTGCAGTAATTGACCAAAAAGGGTATACTATCAAGGTGGCAAGACCGTGCTCACCACCCAGGAAGATTTGACAAACATCGCCATCTTCGCCGATTGGCATGTTTAAAGTAAGTAGACTGTAGTAAAGTGTTACTAGATCTAAATGATCGAGGTGTACTGTTCCCCCCCTTGTCTATCACCAACTCATCGAGTATTGACAACTCAATTATATAGATTCTAAGACTGGAACTCCTGTCTTTTTGTGTTCCCGCCTAAGGTCCAAATATCTTAAATTCGATATTGTCAAGAAACAAGACACAACAAGAGTAAAGTTGCTAGGAAGACTATCCTTGGACTCCAGTTCACTTTACTCTATCCCGCGTCCAGAAGCGACGCATTACCAAACTCAAAGGTAAATGACACCTTGCGTTCAGTTTAATAAGGGCATTGGTCACTGTAGGTATTTGGTTCTCCTTCTCGTTGGGCTCCGCATTATATGGTACTAGTCCACTTTCGTTAAGGGGTTTCTTCCTGTTTACTCCGTTTCCTTCTTCAATTTTCTTTCCCATTTTTCTGTCTCAGTTTGGTCCTTCTCAGTGCTTCAAGCATATACTGCAGGCACTCTGTATTTATCTATCCCCCGTCAGATAGAATATGTTGGGTTGATACACAAGTAATACAAGAGTGTTCTCCTGCAAATGTAAATAATGTTTATACACCCGCTTTTTAACATAATAAATTGCTCCAAAACATTTACAAATTGTGATGTTTGACTGTAACCGTAAGAGTAAAGTTCATCTGTGGGCTAAGGCCTAAAGATAAATGTAGTTGGCTCCATGTCTATCGCAGGAAGGTTTTAAATTTGTCTGTGGTTTTAGATTGTCAGATTGTAAGTCATTTGTTGTACACAAAATTGATTGTATGTATATGTTTTTTACCGACAGCCCTGAAGAAGTCCCGGCTTGGGACGAAACGCGTCGGCTGTTTCTGTTTCACCTCAATCTCGAGAGTCGTGTGAGCACAAGGCAATTATTTTACTCAGTCAGTACGTGCATTCTTAGTCTCATCAGAATGTAGAGAAAAGGAAGAGACGGGCGTGTTCAATAAAAGATGTTATTTATTGATCAGTCTCTTTTCTCGTACAAGAGAAATGGATCGATATTATTGCAATACTTATAGTTAAGTAAAGTGCATACATTAGAAGCAATAGTATAAAATAATACTGTAAAAACATTGATATGGTTTCTGAGCCATATGATGTTTAAAATGATTAAAATATATTTACATACACATATACATTTGACTAAACGTACTCAACTGGTGTTTCTAAATACGCCTACCCCGTGTACCTGACCTAAGTCTAATGCGTGGGCGGGAATAGAAAGTTACAGTTTAGTTTAAATTTGTTTTTGCCAAGTGAATAACTAAAGAATTCTCTAGGAGGGGTTATTCAGTTCTGTACCTGGAATTTAGGATGAATGAGGAATGGTATCTCTTTCTCTGCTCTCGATATTCCAGGCTGCCTGCGAGGGCTGCCCAGAAGCGCCGGTGCTGGGTCTCTCGGCTTGAGATAGCAGCGCGTCTCTCAGCGCGTCAGGAAGGCGGGGCTGCTGCCTGCGGGGTCTGCTTCTGCTCTCGGCTTCGGCAAGTATGGCTGCTCCGTCTTGTCACCACGCGTGTGTTTGCATAGGGCAAGGTCGGCAATATTTATACCTTAAAGGTGCCGAGATTGAGGTAAGGATGGACATAGGTACGTCAATAAAGATGTCATACGACTTGCTCGTTAGCACATTCTTTACTAAAGTTCTCTGTGAAATCAAAACAATGGCCGCACGGATTATCCAGGTTGTCATAGGTTTGATTTGTTATGAGAACGTCGTATGCCTTATCAGGGGCTGGAGGAATATCGCTTGTCTAATTAGATCTCAAGCGTTATGACCTAATCAGATAACACGTTCCTGTGCCGTAGTGTGACTGCGTCAGATAACGGTATCTGCATCATGGGGGATTTCTTGCCTCATGGGCTGACTGTTAGTTAACTAGCTAGTAAGTTTAACCAGAATAGGGTCAGGAATAGGGGGATCGAATCAGAACCTATAGAAATACACGACAGTTTTGCACTGGAAAGCACCTAAATGTAACAGTAGTCCTCCCTCGCTGGCCTGAACAGGAAACACACCAAGGCTCGTAGTCAGCCAATCACAAAGCTGCCTTAGCAGTTTTGTGATTGCTCTGAGGGCTGTGTTTCGGCACTCAGAAGCTGACTGGGAGCCTGGGCATGTTCTTCATACAGGCTGTAATGCAAGACTGTTTGGACGGCCCGAAAGTGCCAGCCAAGCAGTTTTTGGGCACTTAGGAGAGTGCTACCACTCCTCCCCTGTCCTTGCCCATTCAACCAAAGCTGCGGAAGTAGGAGAACATAAAATGATACTAAGTCGAGTTATTATCATTTTATTTTCCCTTTATTTCACTGCCAAAAAGCAGTGAGGCGATGCTCCTCCCCCTTAGCGAAGGGGCCGCCACTGGTAGCACAGCTGAACCATTCCTGTTCCAGCAGCTCAGGCGGCTTCCACATAAACAGATAGAACTCATAACGGCCTTCTGGTTGGAGTGCATAGTCTCCACAGTAATGAATAAGACTATAGTGATGAAGCTCAGGTTGCGACGACCCTTAGTAAGAGATTTAAAGTTAGCTTATGAGTAGACACCAGGTCTCGGGCAGGGATAATTCACCATTTTGAGCTCCTCATCTGAGTGCAAAGAATCCAGCCAAATAGTGGCATTCTCTACAAAAGTGAATGTGTTCAGTCCATTGGAGGAGCAGAAACGTTTTTAGCGGACAGTGTTCTGTTCAGAAGTGGGCCCTTCACTTGACAGGTTCAGGCTGTTTGCCTTATAGTGGATTCCAAATAAGGGCTGCAAACACCCGTTCCTGGCCTTACCAGCATAGAGTATGCCCATAGACAATTGGCTAATTAAGCTCCTTCATGGGACAGCCTCCTTCCACCGAGGAGTGGTCAAGTGGGCATACCAGCAGATTAGAATGAATGGCAAATTCTTTGCCATAGACATTTATGCCCCTAATGTACATCATAAATGTGTGAATGGATTAAACACATCTTTACAAACCACTCTCCAATACAAAGATTTATCAGACAACACAGTGAACAGAAAATTCTTTCTATACCTAAACATAATGATGAAAGGCCGTCTTGAGGCTGGTCAAATACAATCCCAGAGGGTTCCCAGCCTTCAAAAGCATTACATGACCATACACATAGTAGAAGTGTGTTAAGCATAGCATATAAAATAATATACATTTGATTTGATTTAATTAGATTGTAGTCTAAAACACAGATATAAGCACCAGGTTTCTAGGGTCTCAGGTTGGCTGGAGGGTACTGTTTTCCAGCTACAACTATTTGAGTAGTTTATCGCTAAGTCCTGTCCCCACAGCACTAGTGGACCCCAACCTAGGTAAAGAAGTACTTAAGCATGGGCGTAAAATCCGCTCCGCTCGCGGATTTTTCGGATTTTCGGCAAATCCGCAATCCGCGAACGCTCGCGAATTTGTCGAAAATCCGTGAATCCGCTCGCGGCGGATTTTTTGCTTGGTTGCGGCGCGCGGCGTGGTGCACGGCGTTCACTTTCCGTCATTTTAGCGTTTGCCGAGTTGTTTTTCTTTGCGAGTGACGCGCCATTTTAGATCTTGCTGCGTGTTCCCGCGGGAGTTTGTCGCCCGCGAATACGTACTCGCGGCTTGCCACCTTGCACAGCACACCTCGCGAGAGTTCGCAATTGCGAACATGTAGTTGCGGCGGAAAGGAACAATCTCGCACTTGCGAAATAGAGATTTTGCAATTTCGCACAAGAAAATCACCAGCAAACAGGATAAACCTTCAGAAAATTATGATTTTTATCAGAATCACTCCTCAGGTTGACATTTGCATGGCCTTTTTTTTTGCAAGGAGTCCATTTTGGGGGGGGGGGGAGGAAGGAAGTGCCCCACAGTCTCCAACTTCCTGTTCCTGTCCAGCAGGCTCCTCCCAGTGCTTTGTCCATCTCCTGGTCACTTTCATTTGGATCTGGAGCTGGAAGGATTACTTTTTGTGGGTGCTGCTGGATATTTGGATTTGAGGCCTTTTTGACTGTCTTTGGATCACTTTTGGATTAGAAATCAACTTTCACAAGTAAGTTTGTTTGGGGCATTACAGTTGCTGCAAGTACAATTTTGGAACTTTTTCAGAAAATTAAATAAATTATATTGTGGGTAGCCACAGTATCCAGTAGGACCAGGGTTGGTTATGGGTGCATGATACAACTGTTTTGTTGAATTTAAACACCATTGAGGCCATGGATGGGCTGGGATTGTGCAGATTTTATTGTTTTTTGTCGTTTTTTTGGGCCTGCTGGTGTGGCCCTTTGCCCAGGGGTGGTGAGTGTTGCATGGGCCTAGTCTTTCTGTGGGGTGTCTTCTTGAATTTAAACATAATTGAGGCCATGGATGGGCTGGGATTGTGCTTATTTTATTGTTTTTTGTCGTTTTTGGGGGGCTGCTGGTGTGGCCTTTTGCTTGCCCAGGGGTGGTGGTGGTGCATGGACTGAGTGTGCCTGTGGTGTTGTCTCACTCTCTTTGATGTAAACATCATGGATGGCATTGGATTGTGGTGATTTCTGGCTGTTTTTCTGTTTTTTGGGGGTGTACTGTTGATGTGGTCTGGCCATGTGGGTGGTGGTGGTGGCCATCTTGAGTGCTGGCTCGTACAGGCAACATGTGCTTGGGGTGTAAGGGGGCCATTTTGAGGAGAGGCAGTGTCTGAGGCCTGCACTTATTTTGCCTACTTTTCATCCCTTATGCCCAGGGGTAGTGAGTGTTGCATGGGCCTAGTGTTTCTGAGGGGTGTCTTCTTGAATTTAAACACCATTGAGGCCATGGATGGGCTGGGATTGTGCAGATTTTATTGTTTTTTGTCGTTTTTTTGGGCCTGCTGGTGTGGCCCTTTGCCCAGGGGTGGTGAGTGTTGCATGGGCCTAGTCTTTCTGTCGGGTGTCTTCTTGAATTTAAACACCATTGAGGCCATGGATGGGCTGGGATTGTGCAGATTTTATTGTTTTTTGTCGTTTTTTTGGGCCTGCTGGTGTGGCCCTTTGCCCAGGGGTGGTGAGTGTTGCATGGGCCTAGTCTTTCTGTGGGGTGTCTTCTTGAATTTAAACATAATTGAGGCCATGGATGGGCTGGGATTGTGCTTATTTTATTGTTTTTTGTCGTTTTTGGGGGGCTGCTGGTGTGGCCTTTTGCTTGCCCAGGGGTGGTGGTGGTGCATGGACTGAGTGTGCCTGTGGTGTTGTCTCACTCTCTTTGATGTAAACATCATGGATGGCATTGGATTGTGGTGATTTCTGGCTGTTTTTCTGTTTTTTGGGGGTGTACTGTTGATGTGGACTGGCCATGTGGGTGGTGGTGGTGGCCATCTTGAGTGCTGGCTGGTACAGGCAACATGTGCTTGGGGTGTAAGGGGGCCATTTTGAGGAGAGGCAGTGTCTGAGGCCTGCACTTATTTTGCCTACTTTTCATCCCTTATGCCCAGGGGTAGTGAGTGTTGCATGGGCCTAGTGTTTCTGAGGGGTGTCTTCTTGAATTTAAACACCATTGAGGCCATGGATGGGCTGGGATTGTGCAGATTTTATTGTTTTTTGTCGTTTTTTTGGGCCTGCTGGTGTGGCCCTTTGCCCAGGGGTGGTGAGTGTTGCATGGGCCTAGTCTTTCTGTGGGGTGTCTTCTTGAATTTAAACACCATTGAGGCCATGGATGGGCTGGGATTGTGCAGATTTTATTGTTTTTTGTCGTTTTTTTGGGCCTGCTGGTGTGGCCCTTTGCCCAGGGGTGGTGAGTGTTGCATGGGCCTAGTCTTTCTGTGGGGTGTCTTCTTGAATTTAAACACCATTGAGGCCATGGATGGGCTGGGATTGTGCAGATTTTATTGTTTTTTGTCGTTTTTTTGGGCCTGCTGGTGTGGCCCTTTGCCCAGGGGTGGTGAGTGTTGCATGGGCCTAGTCTTTCTGTGGGGTGTCTTCTTGAATTTAAACATAATTGAGGCCATGGATGGGCTGGGATTGTGCTTATTTTATTGTTTTTTGTCGTTTTTGGGGGGCTGCTGGTGTGGCCTTTTGCTTGCCCAGGGGTGGTGGTGGTGCATGGACTGAGTGTGCCTGTGGTGTTGTCTCACTCTTTTTGATGTAAACATCATGGATGGCATTGGATTGTGGTGATTTCTGGCAGTTTTTCTGTTTTTTGGGGGTGTACTGTTGATGTGGACTGGCCATGTGGGTGGTGGTGGTGGCCATCTTGAGTGCTGGCTGGTACAGGCAACATGTGCTTGGGGTGTAAGGGGGCCATTTTGAGGAGAGGCAGTGTCTGAGGCCTGCACTTATTTTGCCTACTTTTCATCCCTTATGCCCAGGGGTAGTGAGTGTTGCATGGGCCTAGTGTTTCTGAGGGGTGTCTTCTTGAATTTAAACACCATTGAGGTCATGGATGGACTGGGAATGTGCAGATTTTATTGGTTTTCGTCGTTTTTTTGGGCCTGCTGGTGTGGCCCTTTGCCCAGGGGTGGTGAGTGTTGCATGGGCCTAGTCTTTCTGTGGGGTGTCTTCTTGAATTTAAACACCATTGAGGCCATGGATGGGCTGGGATTGTGCAGATTTTATTGTTTTTTGTCGTTTTTTTGGGCCTGCTGGTGTGGCCCTTTGCCCAGGGGTGGTGAGTGTTGCATGGGCCTAGTCTTTCTGTGGGGTGTCTTCTTGAATTTAAACATAATTGAGGCCATGGATGGGCTGGGATTGTGCTTATTTTATTGTTTTTTGTCGTTTTTGGGGGGCTGCTGGTGTGGCCTTTTGCTTGCCCAGGGGTGGTGGTGGTGCATGGACTGAGTGTGCCTGTGGTGTTGTCTCACTCTCTTTGATGTAAACATCATGGATGGCATTGGATTGTGGTGATTTCTGGCTGTTTTTCTGTTTTTTGGGGGTGTACTGTTGATGTGGACTGGCCGTGTGGGTGGTGGTGGTGGCCATCTTGAGTGCTGGCTGGTACAGGCAACATGTGCTTGGGGTGTAAGGGGGCCATTTTGAGGAGAGGCAGTGTCTGAGGCCTGCACTTATTTTGCCTACTTTTCATCCCTTATGCCCAGGGGTAGTGAGTGTTGCATACTTGCATGTCCCTAGTCTTTCTGTGGGGTGTCTTCAATGTAAACATCATGGATGGCATGGGATTGTGCTCATTTTTCTGTGTTTTGTCGATTTTTTGGGGTGTATAACTGAACTGATGTTCCTCTGTCTTCCATTGCTTTTAGGTGCACAAGAAGACTCAATAGAACCACCAGTGCCAGGAAGAAGTCCTGCAGCGGTGTGTGCAGCATAACGTCACGCGACGTCACGTCTGGACACAGAACCCTCTGCAACTCGTGCAACTGCTGCCTGCTGACCTGCTCTGAAGAAGATGGCCCCAAAAAAAGTAACCCGTAGCTCCTCTAGCAAGAAAGGTGCCAGTAAGGAGCAGAAGAAGCAAGTTACCAAGGACACTGGTGTGCCGCCCGCCCCTTTTTTTGTGAGTAAAAAAAAAAGTATGCCTGCAGCAGCTGCAGCGGGATCTGCTGGGGACCAAGCTGGCAGCAGCACCCCCGCTCCATTGGGCTCAGTGCCACCACCACCACCACGCCAACTTAAGTCCAAGCCCTTGAGTGCTGCAGAGGCAGCCAGTATACTTCTTCAATCACCATCGACCAGTGATGTTGGCTCATCGCAAGAAAGCAGCAGCAATGTCCCTCAATCAACACAGGTTGTTGTAGCTCATCTGACGAGTGTTGAACAACCACAGCGGCAACAACAATCACATGTGCAAGTACAAGCCCAAGTACATGTGGAAGGAGAGGCAGCGCAAGGAGATGCGCATGCAGAGGTGCATGGAGGGTCACAACAAGTGCCCACAATAGTTGTTCCTCCCGAAGTAGGGGCACATCAGGAAATCGACAATCAAGGCGAGGTATCATTTGAGGAAGCCACTCCTCCTGATGATCCTTCATTGTCTTCCACAACCCTAGCAAGGAAGAGATCAAGGGTGGTGTCTACATCCTCTTCAAGCACACCTCCTTCTGATGATACGGATCAAACTTGGGAACCAGCACCACAGCCGTCTGAGAGTGAGGCACACCATGATCCAACAAAGGTACTTAAGCGTAAAAGGAAGCTCGTCCAAAGTCTCAGACTTATGGAGTGTGATGAGGCTCAACAAGAAGTGGCGGATACTGCTGCTGATGAAGACTCTGCCAACGACGACCCAGTCATCATAAAGGTCACTGCAGCCCCAGCGGGCATGCAGCAAACAGACATTTTGACCCTAGCCCGAAGAGCTGCTGCGCGTGATGATGATGATGATGATGTTGTCGATGAGGAGGCAGTGGAAACACCACAATCATTGGAGTTAAGTAGTACACCAACTCGTCCCGCTTCCATATTTCTTTCTGGCAAGAAGAGACCTGCGTCAACCTCGACCTTAATTAGTGGCGGTGAAAGTGGAAAACGTACAAAAGTTGGCCAATCCAGATCCTCCACTTCATCTGGCATTAGCTTCATGACCACCACCACCACCAGTATCGCCGCCTCCTCCAGGTCCCACAGACACTTCAAGTCCCCAGTTTGGGACTTCTTTACTGTTTGTCCCAAAAATCCAAGGTTTGCCATTTGTACCCTTTGTAAGCTTGCAGTTAGTCGTGGTAAGCCAGGTAGCAACTATGGTACCGGCGGCCAGAGTGGTCATCTTGACACAAAGCACGGTGTCCAATGGTTTGCGCACCTAGCTGCGATCAAGAAAGGCCAAAATCAAGGAAACGTTGATGTTTCATCTGATGTTGACGAGCAGGAAGAAGACGTGTCAAACACTTCCCTTACACCCAGTACCCCTCTCAGCAGCACACCCAATGTGAGGCACACTAAGAGTGTTGGAGCGAGTGAGACACCAACGCACAAAAGTTCACCAGCGAGCAAAATTGGGTCAACGAAGTCATTATCAGCCCGTAAATGCTTGGTCCAGGCCAACATTAGAACAATGCTTACTTCAGACGTGCCATATGAACGCAACCACCCACTGACGCGTCTGTATAACACTAAGCTGGCTAAAATGCTAGCTGTGGACCTTCTACCTTTTTCTTTTGTAGAAGCGGTAGGTTTTCTTGAATTAGTTGCAACGCTCTGCCCTAAATGGAAGGTTCCGAGCCGGTTCTATTTTGCCAGAGTTGCGGTTCCAGCACTACATGAAGATGTGCTGCAGGCGATTGGGGCAGCTTTGCAGAAGAGTGCTGTTCACACAATACATCTGACAACAGACATGTGGACCAGTGGCCCAGGCGATGATTACATGTGCATCACTGCACACTGGGTCTCTTTTTCAGGTGTTATAGCAAAGCTAAACGCAGGTGTTGACCCGGACCAAGTTTTCAAAGCTGCTCGGAAACATGCAACACTAGCCATGTTTGCCTTGGAGAAAAGTCACACAGCAGAAAACCTTTTGGAAGAGTTTGACAAAAAGGTGTTGTCAATGCTATCCCCCCTAAAACGCAAGATTGGTTATGTTTCCACGGATAATGGCGCCAATGTAGTTAAGGCCATGTCACAGGGTCACCATGTTAGAGTGCCGTGTTTGGCGCACTGTATCAACCTGGTAGTTCAAAAATTCTTGAGTGATAAAGAGAGTCCAGCGTTCGAGGTAATGGCCACCTGCCGCAAAATGTGCAACCATTTCAGCCATTCTTTTAAGGCCCGGAAGCATCTGCGGAGACTGCTACTTCAACGTGGAATGCCAGTGAAAGCACTCATCCAGGAGGTGGCAACACGTTGGAACTCAACCTTCTACATGCTTGAGCGTCTGCATGAGCAGTATACGGTACTCGATCACTATTTCTTGACAGAGGCTACATCTCAGAAGGAGGACCTGCGGATGAGTAAGGCGCAATGGGCCATAGTTAAAAGCCTGACAGACATGCTTCGTCCTTTTGAGTTCTTCACGCGTGCAGTCAGCCAGGAGGACTGTAATTTGGGAAAAGCTATCCCATTGTTGTGCATACTGGAGCACCAACTGATGGCGGTTTCTTCTGAGTTTGAAAAAGATGAAAAAAAAAAAAACCATTTCATTTTGTCTGAGAAATTATTACATCGCCTACGTGGTGATGAACGTCTTAAAAACATCAACTCAGATCAGCATTACATTTGTGCTACTATTCTGGATCCACGCTACAAAAAGGCGCTGGCAGACAACGCATTCTTTCCTTTCGCTGATGCAGATGTTCAAAAGTACAAACATTGGTTAGCCTGGTCAGCCAAGAGGTTTGAAAAAGAACGGCAGGTTATTGAAGGAGAAGCCAGTACATCAGCATCAGCATCAGCAGGCCATCCGCAGTCACAAGAATCCACTTCTGCACCTGTGGCTGGGGCACAAGTGACCTCTCAGCCGTTAAAGACACCGGCAACTGGATCATCTGCACCACACACAATGACAACACTAACAGTGGCTGGGGAGGAGGATTGGCTAAGTTTGATGGGGTATGGTTCTCTAAAAAATGTCACAGGCACAGCAAAAAGTAAGCAAAGTGGAGGAACAGTTGATGACCTTGAGTCGATGGTGCAGGACTATCTGAATGACTCAACAGTGGTCTTTCTTAATGAGGAGCCATTGCAGTATTGGCATGGCAAAAAACAATTGTGGCCACAGCTCTACAACCTGGCTATAAACTATTTGTCTTGCCCACTCGCAAGTGTGTCTTCTGAACGTGTTTTCAGTGCTGCTGGTGGCATTGTAACTGCCAAACGGAGCCGCCTATCGCCCAAAAATGTGGAGCGGCTGACAATGATCAAGATGAATCAGCACCTCATACCACCAGATTACAAAGTGCGAGAAAGCACGCCACATGAAGACGATGAGGACAGCAACGTAGATGAGGGGATTTTTTCTCTGTTCGGTGCCACTGACCTCATCCAGCCTGAATTCGCAGAGTATGATGACGAAATCTTGTTCTTATTCCCTGACACCGAGCCCTGAAAATGAGACAATCAATCAAGAACTTTCTTTTTCGTCCTTATTCACTTTTATTCCTGTGTGCTTTGTGTCTCTCTTTCTTTGTTTTGCACAGTTAATTTAATTCAAACTTTAATCACCTAATCCCAAAAACAAGACCATCATCAGAACTGTCTTCACTTGTTTGCTTATTGATTTGAAGGTGCCGCAGTCTACATTCCTCAGGTTCACAAGTTCTGAAGAACATGCTCCTCTATCCTCCTCCTCCAGACTGCGATTTCCCTCCAAGCAGAGTGCTGGATTACGCACAATGAAGAAAGACTCAGCACTTGTGGGGGTGTTGTACTTCTTTGCGGGTGAGTTGACGGTTTTGGGCCCATTGCTGTGAAGCTCTAATAATGGACAAAAGTGTTTTGGACCAAATATGAGGTGGAAATTTCTTGCCGTTTTTGCTGACTTGCTTGCCTTTGAGGTGCTCTTTGGCGGGGTTCCGGGGGTTTGTGTGTAATTTTTGGTGTCTGTCGAAGCACTGCTGCGACAGTCTAATCTTGATTGCATTTGCTTTTCAGGAAATCCGTGGTGGAAAACAGGAGTTATGATGATTGATGATGACCTAGCTGCACAGCGCGTTACTTTGGACCGAAGGCCGAGAGATATTGTAAGTATGAGATTTAGCTTTTTCGCTGTTTGGGGGTGTTGTCGGGTGTTTTTTTGCGGGTGGGTTGGCGCCGGCGGGTCTTGCCTGGGGCATTCCTGGGAAGGTCTAATACCGGATACAAGTGTTTTGGACAAAATCCATAAGGAACAGCCTTTTTTTTGCCATTTCTTCAGACATCTTGCTCAATGTAGCCTTTTGGGGGGCTTCCTGCTGTTCGTGGGTGGGTTGCGGCCGGGGTCTCTGTCGAAGCACTGCTGCGACAGTCTAATCTTGATTGCATTTGCTTTTCAGGAAATCCGTGGTGGAAAACAGGAGTTATGATGATTGATGATGATGACGACCTAGCTGCACAGCGCCGCGTTTGGACCGAAGGCCGAGAGACATTGTAAGTATGAGATTTAGCTTTTTCGCTGTTTGGTGGTGTTGTGTCGCGTGTTTTTTTGCGGGTGGGTTGGCGCCGGCGGGTCTTGCCTGGGGCATTCCTGGGAAGGTCTAATACCGGATACAAGTGTTTTGGACAAAATCCATAAGGAACAGCCTTTTTTTTGCCATTTCTTCAGACATCTTGCTCAATGTAGCGTTTTGGGGGGCTTCCTGCTGTTCGTGGGTGGGTTGCGGCCGGGGTCTCTGTCGAAGCACTGCTGCGACAGTCTAATCTTGATTGCATTTGCTTTTCAGGAAATCCGTGGTGGAAAACAGGAGTTATGATGATTGATGATGATGATGACGACCTAGCTGCACAGCGCCGCGTTTGGACCGAAGGCCGAGAGACATTGTAAGTATGAGATTTAGCTTTTTCGCTGTTTGGTGGTGTTGTGTCGGGTGTTTTTTTGTGGGTGGGTTGGCGGGTCTTGCCTGGGGCATTCCAGGGAAGGTCTAATACCGGCTAGAAGTTAGTTGGACAAAATCCATAAGGAAACACCAGTTTTGGCACTTTTTGTAAGTTAGGGTTCGTTAGGGTTAGCCCTAGCAGCAGGATTGCATGTGTTTAGGGGGGTTCTATTGCAACGCGGTTCTGTTGTTGTAGAGCACTGTTGGAGCGATGCTGGCTATGGATACTTTTGCTTGCAGGCAAGTGGTTTGAATACAATCCACGGTCTGTATTTGGGTCTACTGTTACTTTCAAAGTACGTTTTGTAACCATTTTTCTGCTAGGCATCGTTTTTGGAGATATGATTGGGTTCTTCTACATTTTTGCGACTGGCTTTAGTAAGGGTCTTGGTGGGAGCATTGCTGGGAAGGTCAAATTTTGTTCTAAAACACAGTAGTACACCCACCTTGAGGGGAAAGATCCGCTATAATATTTTGGCCATACTTATTGATCCTTAAAAAGGTGACTCAGACAGAGCACGCAATTTCAAAAATATTGTACTGTCTATTAGGGAAATCAAAGTGTGACTTTTTGAACCACACAGCGTACATACCTTTTATTTATTTATCAGTGGTATTGTAATAGCACTTCCTGTTTTCCGTTCAATAATTACAGGCCGGGTTTCAGTCAACATCCGCCAGGCAGGCAGTGGACAGGGTGTCTCTTCTGTCAGTGGTCACCACCACATTGATGGACGAAGCGTCAGCTGGAATGGAGGAGTGCCGCCAATAAGAGGAATTGTTTGCTGCATGCAACTTACTTACCAATTTCAACAGGACAACTCCAACAACATACGCAATACAGATACAGTATCCATTGTTGTCTTTTATTCTATGAGTGTGACTGCATGTGCTTACCTTTACTTTGTAACCAAAGATTGTCTGTAAACTCTGTATCTTCAATTATTGTTTGTCCATGCTCTGCTTTTTTTTTCTTCTCTCAACAAAACCTACCCAAAAAGAAACCCCCATTCCCATCCATTTTACAAACCCTAACCCTCTTCCCCCGGGCTGTGTTGTTTTGCTTGATGTCTGACTAAAATGACATCAATAATTCCACACACTTGCTGGGGAGGATAAGGTGATAGCAGCAACAGGCTGGTGAAGGAATACGAGGATATCTTCTAGACTTACTCAGCTTCAGTACTATATCTTCTAGTAGTAGTAGCCAATGTCAAATAAATTCAACGCAAGTACTAGTTATACTTGCAATACTTTACCATTTGTTAGGCTACATTATGGCACTGTTCTAGTGTACTGTCACCTGCTATTTTCTCGATCGTACCGTAACCGTTGTAATGCTACAGTAAGGAGTACAAACAAGGTTTCGTTTTCTTTTTTTCCATAGGCATGCAACTGCCACTGTGTCACACCACTAGTAACACCGCAATGAGGAAATGTCACCCGCCCAGGAATGACAACGTTAATCCCCATTTCACCTGGAGCCAGCCCTGGGCCTAGCCCTAATTTCTAACACAAATTACAGGTAAGATAAGCGTTTGGTGGGAGGTAGTATAATGGAGTATTATTTCGGAGTAGACAAGAGTTTGACGGTTGTACTACTAAAGTCCTACGACTGTTCAGGAAAACAAAGTTACTGTTACACCCCCGCCCCCCACCCACCAGACTGAAAAGCAGTAAAAAACAGGTATGGTCAGATAAAGTAGTTGAAAAATATATTTATTTATCCCTAACAAAATAATCTCCCTCACCCACCCTAACCCCAACGATTGTCTCTGAAACGTCCCAAAACGATCCCAACTCCCAAATCCCACCCCCCAAAAGTCTATAAAAAAAGGGCAAGGGACACTCCACTACTGGAGGGTGCTGGTGCTGGTGCATGATGCGGCATGGGCATCATACTCCTTGCGGAGGGTGGCAAGCTCGGAGCGGAGGCCCTTAACCAAGGTCTTATACCTCAGGACCTCCTGCTCCAGGTTGGACATGCGGACTCGTAGGCGGTGTTGGCGTTCCTTGCAGCTCCTGTGGGGGGCAGCTGGTGTTTCGGGTGCTTGGCGGTGGCGGTCGGCTTTCTTAGCCCGGCTCGGTCCCGCTGGTTTAGTCACGGAGGAGGATGCAGTGGTCACAGTCGAAGATGTTGCCCCGCTCGACTGCGTGTCCTCCTCCTCCTCCAGGGCCACCAGCCGCCGATACTCGGCGACTGTGGCCTCCAGCCTCCGTTGCCGGGCCAATCTAGCCTGCTCCCTCCTTGTTGTTGATTTGGAAGGAGCAACTATATGAAGAAAGAAAGACATAGTCTGTAACCAATGCTCCTTATTAATAACACAAAGTGATTGAGCCGAAAGTTGGGTCACAGAGTACAAGTAGCAAATTGAAAGCACAGTACATAACTATTGAGGACAGTATCTATGTAACCCTCCCACTTCTGCATCCTTGCTCTAACAGTAGTGGTAGTTTAATGAACTAATTCTACGACCACTATGGACTTCCATTACAGTCGACTATGACAGTACACCAGTCTTATTCTTCTTCTTCTCTCTTGTTTAGGGAAATGGGTACGTTATCTTATGCAAGCCGGCAGAATGACATGGACACAGCACAGTGAAGTTGCACCCGAGAAAAAATAGTTGCACACCATGATGATGGAGACAGACTTGCGTTACTGTACCGGTCCAGTACATGCAGGTGGTGAAGCTATTACTTTTCTATTACGGGTGGCACTGAGAATACTCTGTTACAAGGGCTACTGCTTAATTAATTTACCTTTCACCCTACAGTGCAAATGAGTACTAGAAAAGGAAACTGAAGAAGCTAACTAATTTGATTATCTATCACTTCACATGGGACGTATTTAATGACAGATGAGATGACTTTAGGTGCTTTGCTTAATATTGAGTGAACACAGTGATACACCCACACATGAATGACGTACTACAAGTAAACTAAAGTTATTAAGAGAGGTACGGAGTGTCCACCGTAATAACCAGATATATGCTGTGAATGCAAACGCAATACAAAGTACTGCTACTATTCATGGTAGTATTGGACACATTTACAATTTCTTTTCCTTGCCTTCCCTGCACTGGGACGGACGTGCGGGTGCGGTGGTACATGCTCTTCAAGGTAACACTTACTTCACCTGGCGACCATCTACTCTCTCTAGATACACATTTGCTATGTAAGAGTCAGAGAATACCATGCTCCAGGCATCCATTCATTCAAAGTATACGCACACATACAGTTTCTGTTTCACCCACCCAGGCTGCTGTCCTTCCACCCATCCTTGCTTCATCATTGACCCAGCCATGCACCATACCATATTCTTTCCTTCCCAGCCACCTCTGGGTCCAAGCAAACACATATCGTTCTTCTTTGCCAGCCATCATACAAGTTCGCGTCCCACTTACTTACACCCTTCTTTCGCTTTTCGTTCATCCCATCCATCACGTTCGTCTAAGAACTTATTGGGATTCTTCTCACCAAAAACTTCACAGCTAAGTCGAAGTACATTTCGAGGAGGCTACTACCTGGTTGATTTGTAATTGTAATACACCCGTGCAGAAAGCACACTATGCAGTCTTCAATCTCAATAAGTAAGGAATATATAGCTTACCTGTTTCCGCCACCACCGTTTGATCCCCCACAGGAACGGCCACCAGCTCTTCTACCGCCGCATCCTCCCCAGAGGCCTCCGAGTCCAAGTCCAACACATCAGCCACCTCCGCGCTGGCCCCGTCACCAGATGTTACACCTACAAAGTACATTTAAGAAAGTTAGAATACACCACTCACTACTATATAATATTTGGTCTAGGAGAAATGTTAAAAAAACAGAATACAATGTAATAATTTGTGACTGTCTACTCCATAGTAAAAATGTCCCATTTTCCAGGGAAGGCTGTTGTCTTGCTGCACTTTTATGCACAACTGATGAATGCTTGCTTTTGATTTTTAACACGCACCACTTTTTCTCCTAACAGACAGAAGCTTGACTCCTGAGTCCTAAGAACACGACCAGGATCAAGTTCAAAGTAGGTGAGAGTTCGGCTCGACCACAAGAAATGTGTCCAATTAATCGTCAGCACTAACCACTTTTCCGTTTACAGTTAAATAGTTTTATGACAAAGTAGATTTCAATAAATGTGTTTACTTTTAATAAAGCTTTTACACTTAAATAGACTCTGTGGTTTTTGTTCCTCTAGACTAGAGTGGATGAGCTAAAGGTTTTGGAATTTTTGCAAGCATGAGTGCCTCTGACACTTCTTGACTGTGCTGTGACTCCGTACTACTCTCTTGTCCTGCGTACGATAATCTAGAGATCATTGGGGATCTATAATCGGTGACTTCGGGAGCTGAATGACTCTGCCACACTATCTAGTCAGTAAGGAGACAGTGCATAGAGGTATTGCTGAATATAATGGGAGTCCAATGGAATTGCCAAATGTCCAATCTTAGTTAGCTACACAGACAGACTAATAAGAATAGTCTAGTAATACCACAGGGAGTCATATTCGAGGCAGGATAAGAATTTATATCCAGTCTACAAGAAGATCAAAGACGATTTAGAAAAAATCGAATGAGGAACGCTAGGAAAAAATAGGTACTGTTTAGTAAAATGTAAACTTACTGGGGCCAGCAAAGGAGCCCTCGCCTGCCCGATCCTGGCCTGCATCCTCAGCACCCTCCTCCTGTGTCCTCTTGCCCTTGGGGGGAGCTGATGTACAACATGAAAGAAAGAAAAACCATAAAACATGGATGAGATTTTTCAACCAAATCAAACATTTCAAAAGAACAATAACAACATATTTTGGAAAAATAGCAAATAGATAGACAACTATTCCACGGGATCTATCTCATGTGGTATACTACGTTATTCGTATTGCCTGATTTGCGGAACGTTGACTTAGAAAGTTCCTATGTAACTCAATAAACAGACTACTAAAGAGGTTTGCCTAGGCCTGGCACTGCAGGCAGTAGTGCACAACACGTGACAGACAAAGTCCATCCTGCTTGCAGATCAGTGAATACTCAAACTATCAATCCACCCGCCACCACCGCCACTATTTCTTCTGATAGCCATGTGACTGTCTAAAGGAAGGACACTGGACTTCAGTCTGTTGGGGCTGATTTATAAGTCCCTTGCGGAAGTTGCGGCTGATTTTCCTCCATTGTTGCGTGCCTTTTCTGACGCAGCGGCAGAACAAAAGACTCGCCATGGTGTTGGTGCGGCGTATATATTAAAAAAAAAAACACATATGGGCATATGGGCGATGCATCACGTTGTAAAGCCCTGCGCCATCAGGGGGCGTTCCGGCGCAAGGGAGGGCGTACCTGCGCAGGAACGAATCCTAAAAGTGGCTGAGGGAAATCTACAAGATGTCAATCAGTCATTTTTATGACAATGATGCATGACTCAAACCCTGCGCGCTTGAAGCCGACGTACGGCTTGATGCAGCATTGGGGAGATAGGGTACCCCAGAGCATTGCTGGAGCTGCGCCATCGTTGGCACGCAACTCCAGCAATGCGCTGCCTTTACGGCACAGATGCGTAAGGCTTCTGTGACGTTTTGGGCCAATGGGTGGTGGTGGCATGGCACACAATTACTGCCGCATCCCTGCTACTTTGCAGGGATGCGCCGGTAATTGAAAATATGACCCTTACTGTCTAGCATTACGCAGTTCTTTTCTTTACAGTACACTGATACATAATTTCTCAGGCCAATGAAATGCTTCTGAACACAACATACAAAACAAAGAAGCATAGTAGCAAGCAAGGCTACTGAGAAGGAGAGCAGTGCACCTGAAAATGAAATGCATAGAAGATTTTGAAATATAATTTACCTCAATGTAATCGGCAGCATTATTGCTCTTGGTAAAGAACAAAGATTTGCAAATAACAGAGCAGGATAAAACAGAGTAGTAAATGTACTACTACTACTACTCACCAAGCCCGGGGACCTCTACGCCGAGCGCGTCCAGCAAGTCCCGCTCCCGGTCCATGACATCGGTCCAGCGGTGGGTGGCCTGGTTATATGTGCGCCGGACCCCAGAGATCTTGTACATGGCCCGGCACACCTTCTCCCACCGCTGGCGGCGCTCCCGGATGCCATAGCCGGTCGCGATCTTGCCACCTCCCAGGATCGTCTTGGGGAGGCGGCGCTGGACATGGAAGATCAGTGCCGCCACTTCCTCCGCGCTAAAGATCTCCCTCGGGACCACTTGCTCCCCCCTTAAACGCCCGCACGGGAGCCGGGCACGGGGTGCGGGACCCTTCCCCTTCTCAGGGTGCTTCCCGGCTCCCTTTACCATGGTCTGGGCAGAAATAAACTTAAATGATAAAGAAGAAATAGAATAGTGAAGAAGAAAATAAAAGAGTTTAAAAAAGTAGTTTAAAAGTAACTAAAAGCTGCAGAAAACACAAAAATATAGAGCTAGAAAAATAGAGGGTTAGATAATAAGTAAAATTAGATCAAAAAAACTTCAAACAAGCAAAGGATGGCAGAGATTGAGAGAGGATAGAGAAAGCATGCCCAGAACCATAGCAATGAATGAGAAACAAGATGGCCGCGCCCGTTCACGACCGCGTGGGTAAGTTCGCGCGAGATTTTCCTTGCGAGTACGCGCGAACTTGTACTCGCGAGCAGCACACTTTGCGAGATTACACATAGCGGGCGGAAACGGAATTACGTCACGCCAACAAGATGGCCGCGCCCGTGTACGACCGATAGGGTAACTTGGCAAAGGAATAGCTAGAAGCGCCTCGCGAACACGCGCAAGATCACGCGAATATACACGTCGCAACAAAAACAATTTTGTATTCGCACGTATTCGCGGCTTCCGAAATCGATCTCGCACGGATTCGCGCCCCAAATAACGCGCGAAATTGCAAAAAAAACGATTTTAGCTAAAATGAAAGCAATGAGCAGGTGCAAAAGTTCAAACTTAACATTAGTAACATTCAAGGTAGTGCTTCCTGATGGGCCCCTCCAGAGTTTGCAACAATTCTATGACCCTGCTATGACCCAAACAGCAGGCTCATAGAATAGCACCATAAAGGTCCTGTAAAAAAAAAATTTCACTGCAACAAAAAGCAAATTACAGATAAGGAAGGAAGCAGGTGCCAGCCAGACTGGAACTTTCAAAATTACTGACACATTAATGAAACACAAATTAATTGATGGCAGTTGAAGAAGGGTAGGTGTGCTAGCTTTTTTCAACCACCATAATCTACAGTAATAAATAAACCTAATAGGTGCCTGTGAGGATGTACTAGAGGGTGGCATGGGTGTCCCAGAGGGTGGCAGTGGTGAAACAGAGGGTGCTGTGAACCTGTGATGATAAACCAGACGTAGAAACAACATAGTCGCGGCCGTTGCAAGCCGAAAAGTAAGTTCGCAATTGCGAACTTGTCCCAAAATCGGCGCGAACACGCGCCAACACAAAAAACGGAAAAATCCGCAAGTCCGCTAGAGTTCGCGGATCTTCGCGGATTGCGAATCCGTAAATACGCAAGTTCGCGGATTGCCAATCCGCAAAATCCGCCCATGCTTAGAAGTACTCCACTTTACTCCTTGTTTATCTCAGGGTTGTGAGACAGGCCAATCCAAGTTGTCTTCAAGGTAGTGCTCCTAGTTAAGAGACAAAAAACTCAGTATGACACTCTGATAGCTTTGATATCTCATTCTCCTCTTAATTTACTTTTGACAAGAAAACGACTTAAATACACACAAAAATATATTAAAACGTAAAGCATTGATAAACAAAGAAAACCTGAAATCGCCTGCTCCATCCGGACCAGATACTTCACCCCATCCACTATAATCAGGGCAACTGGAATTATGCGACAGGAGAGGACCAAATAATGCGTCAAAAATACTAATTATGTGATGAAACTCTACAGCGCTGGCTACCTGGTAATGAATGGCAGGTCGGCGGGGGATATCCCCCCGAATTGGTCCTGGACAAACGGTAGCAAACACTCCTATTTGGACTACACCATCTGTAACTTGTTTAATTGTCTGGCCAGCTTCTGTATTCACCCACGTTCTGAAAGTGACCACAGGCCCCAGGTCATATCCCTCAACATAAACTCAGTGAAGCACAAACCCGCACCTCCAACGTGTCGGGGAATATATACGGAAAAACTTAAGCGTGTGAAGTGGAGTGAAGACATCAGTTCAGTTCATAAATCTTTATTTCGGTAAGTTTACCACCATAAAAGATATACAAGAATCCATTTCATAGTTATTAAAACAATAAAACATTTAAAAACATTTCAAGTCCAACAGAGTCCATAAAAAATTTCGATAGTGCAGAGTTTCACGTTTTTGCTACAGTGAGAATCAATAGCCAGCCTTAAGGCACTGACTTCTGAGAAACCACATTGCACCTAAGTATTTGGCCACAGCAAAAACAATGGGTTCAGACAAGTCTGTTTTCAGCACTCTAAACGCGGCCAGACACTCCACAAACCCCAAATTCCTGCATACAGGGACAATCCATTTCTTGCGGGAGTCGTTGTAGGCCGGGCAGAAAAAGATTATGTGGAGCTCAGATTCGTTGGCCACTCTACAACCCGGACATAAACTAACTGTTGATTCGCTCCACTTGCCAGTTAGAACTCGGAGTGCAAGGGTCCCATGCCTCCATTGCAAGTAGAGTTTCCTGAGTAAAGCAGGGTATAGTTTGTCCAGGGCTGGTTCAAAACTGTAAGTGTGCTTAAAGCATAGGAATGACTCCGTGAGTGTCCCCAAATTTTGCCGACGACAGAGTGCCGCTAGTTTACTGTCATAGTAGACCTTTGTCAGTCTCTTTTTGGGAATTAACGGGCATGTGGATGATGGATCAGACCAGAGTGTCGATAGGCCTAGACCCTCAAGCTCAGTTTTAATAAATTTAAGCCATTTAATTTTCCCAGCATTAGGCATAGCTAGCACCTCCTGAAGACCCTGCCTATAACTGATCAGTTCTGGGACTGCCCACAACCTACGCCAATATACCAAGGGACGCAGTGCCAATTCTTCACTTAACGGGCGCAGCCCTAAGTCTAACCTTAGTGGAACAAGGGGCGTGCTAGGCGGTAGTCGTACCACCCGCCTAATAAACTTGTTCTCCTCTCTCGCCAGTTCTGGTGAAGCTACATGACCCCATAACTCACAACCATACATAGCGGCCCCCCTTGCCTGTGCCCTATAAATCTGGAGGGGTGGGCCGACAGGTTTGATGGATGACCTGTTTTTTCCCATGAGCCTCATAACCCCTCCTGAGTACTGGGCCAATGTAAGTAGTGCTTTCTCTTGTTGTGTGCACCAAGTCATATTCTCATTTAACATGAGTCCGAGGCACTCAAAAGTGCGCACCCTTTCAAGTCTGGTCTGGCCAATGGCAGGGTTAAATCGTAGTTTTGGCGGGGGATTGAAAACCATAAATTTGGTCTTTAGAGTGTTGATTTCTAACCCGTGATCCCCACAAAACTCCACAAAGCCATTTAAAACGCGCTGTATCCCCATTGGGGACTTTGATAGCAGCAGGGTGTCATTAGCGAACATAATCGCCGGCACCCTGCTGCCTGCCAACTTGGGAGCGACAGAGTTGGCAACCCCATTGAGGTGGGGGATTACCCCGTTGACATAGAGGCAGAACAGGGTTGGTGCAAGCACACAACCCTGCCTTACCCCCCTGTCAACGGGGAACCGGTTCGACAACGCCCCCTCCTTACCACACCTCACCTGGGCAAAGTTGGCAGTATGGAGACGAATAATCATCTCCAGCAAGCCCCCGGGGACCCCCAGTTTGGCCAGCACCTCCCAGAGTTTTCTACGGGGAACCAGGTCAAAGGCCGCCCTCAGGTCCACGAATACAGTATAGAGGCTGCCACCCCCCAACTGTACCGTTTTCCAAAAAATGAGGGCGAGCCGAAAGACCTGGTCTGTGGTGGAGATCTTCCTTCTGAATCCCGCTTGGAATGGACTCAGAATATCATGTTCCAACATCCATTCCGTCAGACGATCCAGAAGTAGCCTAGTGAAGAGTTTCTGGGAAACGTCTATCAGGCTTATTGGCCTGTAGTTGGCTGGGAGCAGAGGCGAGCCTTTCTTAAATATGGGGACTATCTCTGCCCCCAGCCAAGTTGGGGGGATCATCATGCCGTTCACAATAGCATTGAACAGCACCCTCAAATACGGTGCCCAGATCTTAACTTCATGCTTGTAAAGGTCGCCCGGGAGCTTGTCCAGGCCTGGCGCCTTTTCAGCAGCGAGGCCCAGGATTGCCCTGTTGAGTTCTTCCAGAGTGAACCCATCCATCTGGGATACGCTTTCGGGGGATAGAGCCATTGCTGGTTCAAGTGGGATCCCCGATTGATCCTGATCGGGCGTGCTGTACAGAAATTTAAAATGGTCCTCCCACACGGCGGCTGCAATATTTGCATCTACTGCCGCTGTTGGTTCGGCTGAAACGTGCTTAACGATCTGCCAGAATTTACGGGCATCTCGAAATGCAAGGGCAGCCGACATTTCGGACCAGTTATCCTGGTCCCAATCTATTTTAGCATTGCGGGTAATAGACTTATAGACCATCCGCTTATCCCTGATCTTACTAGGAGTTTCCCGGTTTTTAAGAGACCCCAAAAGGTCGGCCTTTGCTTTCCTGCAAGAAGCATTGAACCATGAGGCTCTTCTCCCCTTATTATTTTTCGTCCTAGCCACTGAGTTCAATACTTCTGCTAAGTTGGAACAAAGCTCGGAGTGAATATCCCCAAGCGCGGTGAGCTTGTCGGGGGTGAGTGACTGAGGAATAAGGTCCACGACTTTTTCAAAGGCAGGGACCACTGCCGCATATAGCCTCTGGATATTTTTAGGGTTCTCCACTAGTCTTGGCCATCTAATTCTGCGTCTGTTGCTAGATGCAACTAGACCGACAGGAAATACTAAATTTCCAGCTGTGATAACCGTGGGCATTCCCTGGACAGCGATCCTCAATGACAATACATTGTGGTCACTGTCAGTCCTTTTGACTATCGGTAAGTCCCTCACTTTAGCCCAATCCTTCATTGAAACCAGGATATAATCTATCCGTGATTCATGCCCTGGTCTATTGAAGGTGGGCTGGGGTGGAATATCTCCCTTGAGTCGCCCGTTACAGGCCCTCAATGAATGGGATAAAGTGAAAGATGTTATTTGAGTGGCTATGGGCGACCATGATTTTACTGGTGGGCCCGGCAGGGAGGGTATCTCCCAGAGTTCGTCCTCTTCGCTAATTACCCCACCCAAATGGTCCGGGAGGGGCTCATACTGGATGTTAAAATCCCCCCAACTATAAGAGATGGGCAGAGGGTGACAGAATCGAGGAACACGGCTAAGTCCTCAATTGTCCCCGAGGTGCCCGTAATTCCAACCGGTCTAGAGTAAACATTTATTAATGCTACTCTCGCACCAGATGCCCACTCCAAAACAACACACTGAAAGTCCGGTGAGTTGGTTTGGAGATTTCTCGCCCTGCATCCAAGATGGGATCCTACCCAAATCGACAAACCACTGGACGGTCTGCCCTTTCCGCCCCATTTTGCTGCAATCTCAAAGGTAGCGTAGCCTGTGCGGGACTGTTGTCCTCTAGCCCACGTTTCTTGGAACATGCATATGTCATATTCCTCAATGAATTCCACCCACTCTGAGGAATCTAGTTTATTAGCCAACCAGGCAACGTTTCAGGAAAGTATTGAAACTATTCCGGGAGCCCCCGCCTTGTCACTAGAGTTAGAAACCAAGGGACACATGCTTGTCCTAGACTGGCTGTAATTGGGGCAGGACAATCCCTCTGTTCCCATTAAGCATGTTACATACGACACCTCAGGAAGGGGATTATCTTTGTTGATTTGACCAGCTATGCCTAAGTTGGTAGTATCATCTTTTATGAGCTCAGTGAATGTGCCCCCCGCGGAATAATCAACAACCTGCTCCTCTATATGCCTGATCTCACCCGTGGTTTGGTTGCAATCTCCACGGAGATATTGTGGTGATAGTAGGGCAGAACGCGGTAAGGAGTGGGACGGGGAACAGTATGGATATACCAGGGACAGTATGTCAGTAGCCCTGTGATTTATTGGTGGAGCAAAGCACGGTGAAGCGTAAGGCAGAAAAAAGTGTAAGTGTGAGTCTACCAAGGACGGTGTATCAGTGGCCCTGTGGGAAAGTCAATCCACATCCTCGAGACATCCATATCTGTTGTGAATGGGTGCCCCATTCCACCCCCCATTTGTGTCTTGCCAGTAATTGGATGTCCCACCCTGTGCAAGGTTTCTTACCGGGATTAAATTCCAATTTCCCCCCGTATTGGGATGAAAGCGCGGGGGATAAAAATAAGTTAGTGGTCTAGTTGTTATGGGTGAATTAGCTCCATGACTGCTCCATGAATGAATGAAGTGCGCGGTGTTAGGGTCTTCGAATGAGACAATGACACAATCACCTGTGATGGACTTGTGCGAGGCGCCTATCCAAGGGACACATCGCACCATGAGAATTGTACTTCTCAGGTGATTGGGCAATGGCCTGTTTACATTGAGCCAGTGGATTACCTTGTCCTTTAGTGACCCAAAGTCCTCCTGCTGTTGGTATGAAATTTCTGGCACCCCTGTTAGCACTACAACATATGGTCTTACGTCTGGGGGAAGATCAACATAGCCCCTGTAGTGATTTTTAAAATGTTTTTGTCTCTGTGGGGTGGAATGGTAAGTATTGCGATCTTTAGCCCTCGGGACAGCCGTTGCTATTGGGGCTGGTGCAGATGTAGCCGGCAACTTATTTGCATTTCCCGCTACACTAATGGCCGTGGTTCTTGCAGGAACCTTATGCCGAGGTTTCGGAATGGGTTTGGTCACTGGTGGAGCTGGTGGAATGGCGACCACTACTGATGGAGTGTGTGTCGCAACTGGTGGGCTAGTCGGTTTGTTGCCAGGTATGGTCAGGGTGGCAAGGTTTAAAATACTTTTTTCTGTCTCGAGAAGCTGGGTTTCTATTCGAGAGAGTCTTAATTCCAAGGGGGTTAGAAGTTTTTTTAACGTTTCCCACACAATTGTTAAAAATTCCACATCCTTTCCTTTAATCGTACAAAATGGTACCCCACCATTCTCACTTTGAATTACAAAATTCTCATATTCCCCCATTGACTTTACAGGACTAGGTTCTGGTACTGAGGGGCAACTTTTTGCCAGGGAAAGGAGTGAGTGGGATGGTTGAGCTAGTACTTGGGAGGACAACTGGGCCTTTGCAACCTTAGCCTTTTTCCTAGAATAGGCGCTGATGTTGTTACGTTTCCGCTTCTGATTGGAACCCTTTAGGGTGGTAGGGGAAATCCTCGTGCTCGTGACCTTACACTTAGCAATTGGTATTGTCTCCAAAGGGAGCCCCTCCACCACTCCCACCCCGCACACTGATGGACTAATGATGGGGGGGGCTGCACATGGAGACCCCACCTTCGATGCTGGGGCTGGAAGAGGTGCGACTATTGGATGATGAATAAGTGCCTGTGTTAGAATCAGTGTTGGGCCGGTCTGGTGTTTCCGCAAGGGAAAAAGACCCAGAGAGGATTTTTTTGTCATGGCCATCTCCTGTGATAACCTTCTAGCTGCATCAAGTTCAATGGAGACCCTATGCTGCATCTTACCGATCTCCATATCTATGGCGGTGTTAGTTCTAGTAATGAAGTCATCAAGTGTTCCATTTTGCAACTTCCCCTTGGCTGCCCTGCTTCTGTACTCACGTGTGGACATTGCACCTTGTCCTCAGCAAGCGCAGCTAACAGGTGTGTTTACAGCAGGAAGAATAAAGCCAGGGGGTATAGGCCGGACCGGACTCTACCGTACTCGAACGGCCTCAAACGGCCCGCTCTTTGCCCGGTCTTCGCCCCGGACGCCGTCCCACGCGCGTCCCGCGTCGCGGTGGAGATAGTGTCAATATTGTACGTGGAGGTGGTAGGCGTGGCCGCTGGGGGAAGAGGCACCAGCTGCGTTGCCTGAGAAATGCTTGGCCTCGCAGTCCCCCGGTCGGTTCCCTTCTCAAGGACTCCCCTCGACGCTCAGCCCAGAGAGGCTTCCAGCTGGGAGCGATGACAGGTTCTGCCGATTGCAGACCGCGCTCACACCAGCAGAAGCAGTTCGGTAGGGAGACGGGCTTCTCAGCAGGGCAATAGAGTGAAAGTGCAAGTGCAATCCAATGTCAAGCGGCAATGATACTCCGTGAGAAGACATCAGCCCGACTATCCTACAGGTATGCATGGAACGCATAAAAGGCGGAAACGATAAAGATGCCTCTCCCATTGTAACATGGACGGCGCTGTGCTCCCATCTGACTAACTGTTTTCCAGTAAAACAGCAGGCCCAAAGGACAATCCAGTCTCGCAATTTTAAACTTTCAATTCAAACAAAGCTACTTAAGAAAGCCAGGAACAACGCCCTGCGGTCACTTGCAAAATATCCTGGGAGTAGCGAATGTTTAACTCTCTATCAAGCTGCCCAAAAGTCATTTAGGCTGGCGACCATCAAAGATAAACAGAATCATGAAAATCAATTCTGGTGCAAATTGGTGTGGGAAAGTAAGAGCAAAAACCCAAGAAAATTCTGGGCCCTAATTAACCGTGCCAACCCGAGTACCACAAGCTTTGGATCAGCAAATAGCCAAGAGTCTAAATGGGCATCATTCCTCACAGATCACTTCAGGTCCCCAGAACACCCAGGACCCACAGTATGCGGTTCGTTGAGAGAGATTGAGACCGGGGCCAGCATCAAGCGGAGTGTACCCACCGAGCTGCTAATTTCAGTTAATATGGACTTTCAGGTGCCCCAAGACAAAGTAGCGTCGGCCGTGACTAAATCAAGATCAGATGGAGCACCGGGCCCAAATGGCCTGCCACAGAATCTCTTTAAATCTGATATAGCTTTTTGGTCAGGAACCCTAACAAACCTTTTCAACTACGCCCTGAGAACCGCAACAATCCCAGACTCATGGCGGGGTGCAATAATATATCCAATTTATAAATCAGGATCCTGCGCTGCCCCCAACAACTACAGACTCATTGCTCTTTTGGACATTGAGGCCAAGTACTATGCAGGCCTTCTCCTGGAGGACCTGAAATTATGGGCAAAGGAACACAACCGGATCCCGATGAATCAAACGGGGTTTGTTGCCAACTCAGGTGTGGAAAAGTACATTTTGCCATGTTCTGTGTCCCTACGTGTCATCCATCATATGTTATGTGTGCATGATTAAATATGCATATGCATTCCCCATGTTCGATTAATGACGCAATTACAGTTGTGTCCACCTCTAGTATGCCAGTTTCCAGTCCTCGTGAATACTACGAATATCAGGCCTATGTAAAGCTACGTTGCCACGTTTCTCAGTGTGCACGTTATTCCATTATAAAGTCCCCGTTTCTAGGCCTCAAAAGGGCCCGGACATCAGATTCAGCTCCTGTCTCCTGAAGCCTCGCTGAGGAGCGATACAGCCCCCACCTGTATCCTCGACCCTTCACTTACTTCCTGCCTTGCAGTGCCCGGCCCAGCCTGGCTCAGTCTCTGAGTCTGCCAAGAATATGTTATGATTCCAGTTATCAGTTCAGTCCTCCTTCTCTGCATTCCTAAGCTACTGAACTGCATCAATAGTTTCCGTCATTGTCTAGCCTTCACGTCTCCACGTTAGAGAAATACTGCATTTAATGGTCATTTAATATTCTTCATCACGCACTACATGTAGAATAATGCATGGTCCAGTCTTAGAATCAAGTTAGCCTTTCCTCTCCTGACTTCTAGTTTATATCAACATGTTCTCTAAACATCAGATACTAGATACTGTTTAGGTACATGTCGCCCTGACTCTCCAGACTTCAGTCTCTGCTCCTAGCACAGAGTTCATAGCCCCCAGCTTCTCCTAGTGATACGTCATTGCTAGTTTGCGCGCACCATCAGGTTAAAGGTCCCCGGCTCCTTAGGTAGCCCCCTCCATGGTTTCCGCCCCATTTATGACATATTCTGTTACGTTTGCATCACATGTCTATGTATACGCCCTGTTACACCTCTTTTCCCCCTTATCTTTCGCGACTGCTACGCGTCACGCCTTCTGTTCCACCCACTGCTACGCCTACTGCAATGTAATGCTATGTGTTTGAGTTATGTATATATGCTCATGTATTGTTATTAAAAGTTAGCGCGCTCATCCCAGATCCAGCCCCAGCAGCTGCTGGGCCCTGTCATCCTATTCCTATGCAGGTTGTCCTGTTCCTGTCCTTATGCTGTATTAAACCTGCAAAACTCCTACTACCTCGAATCTTGACTCTTATTTATTGAGCTATCTGTTATGATATATGTCTAGTCAAAAATAGGGTATTATTTATTTATTTACCACATAATGGCGCCCGAATAGGGACTTGCCCTTTCCCCACGCGTCGGTGAAGCCACGCCGACCCCCTGACCCTCTGCAGTCGTGACGGAACTCTTCTGTGCACCGGCAGATATTTCTGCTTCAAGTATCCCTCAGGCCCACGGAGGAGACGGAGGAGGCGGTCCAGCATCCAAACGAGACGGTGGAGGAACGCGGCGAGTCCCGACCAGAGCCCAAGCCAAGAGTCCAAGGTCCGAGGTATCCGGAGGCCCACCCGTAACTGAAGTCCGAAGTTCGTCGTCCGTCGTCGTAGCAGTCCAGTCCAGTCCGAGGTTTTCCGTTCTTGCTGCCCGGTGAGTACCATTACTGGGGTAGTATCTAGACAGGGTCAATCTAAATTGACTCTGGTCCGTGGGTTGGTGGTACACAGACTCACAAACGAAGTGTTCATCTAGGTGGATACGGGTCTTGATGCGTCCCTTTACGGGACCGGTATGTTCCGTACTGTTTCAGCAGTGCATCCAGTAACTCTAGTCTGTTCCGTTCTCGAGAAATTCTTGTGTTTCTGTTCTCAGTATTCCAGGTAATATTCTGTCCGAACTGTTATGTTATGATATTGTTCAATGTATTTCCAATGTCGTGGTATGCCTGAATTGTTTTCCCAAATTGTTATTGTTTCTTGTGTATTGTATTGTGTTCCGATTCAAGTTTACAATGTCTCTCTTTTCGAGATTACGTCAGCTAAAAACTAGAAAGGGTTTGTTAGAAGAAGCAGTTCCTGTTCCGCCGAGGGACAGTCCAGGTCATTTTATGTATCAGAAGCATGGCATAAGCGCCATATTGTATCTAGATTTATGGGTAGAGTATACCAAACAGTTAGAAGAAAAGTATAGATGGCCCGTATCGGGTACATGGGATGCCGAGTGCATCATGCGAGTAGAAGAGGCATTATGGAAAAAGAAAGCCAGACAGTCACAGAAAGATGCCATCGAGTTATGGCGTAAAGAAGCTCATAAAAGAACTGAAAAGGAAATCAGAAAGTCAGAATTAAGTAGAGAATCCTTAGAACGAGCACAAGAAAAAGAACTAATCGAGATAGGTGAACAAGTCAAAGTCGAACAGTCAGACAGACAGAGGCATGCCCTTAATAGGGGTATGTATCCTCTTCTTGCCGAGGGCTTGCCAAAAGCGACCCCAGAGGCATCCAGTAATTTCCCGCCACCATTAGTTCCGACCAAGCTACGTCACAAACAGACCGCAGCTGATATTTTTATTTCGTCCTACTTGGACGATACAGTCCCAGAATATGCAAATCCTGTTCGCGCTCCGCCAGTCCCTGTAAATCAGGCACTTCCCGCTTCTCCAGACACCGGAGTACCTGTTACGGTACCCCCGGTCCAGCCCGCCATACAAGTCCAGCCTGCATTTCCATTTCCCACTCTGCCAGGACGAAGAGCCTCAGTAGACCTAGACTCCAGTTTAGGGGCCGCAGGGGGAGGTACTCCTCAAACCCCGCCGCCACACAAGCGTTTAACGTTAGCCGAATTACATGCACAAGCGTCACAGCGTACGCCCAGACATCAGACTGTAGCAGAAATAAGAAAATCCCTTGCCGAATGCGGCTATGATCCAGTCCCAGGCGAGGATAATATGGTTTTATATTCATTCCGCGTAAGAAAGGTGGCCGAGTATCTAGTCACCTTACCGAATATGAAAGAAGATCTAGACAGAATATATCGTTTCATCCGTACAGGAGATGATCCAGAAAGTATTAGCGAGGCCATGTCTCAAAGGAAAGCCGAGATCCAGCTCATGATATTAAAGTTTCTGATCAATTGTCTAATAAGAGAACAAGATTACCCGTCTAAAGATCCGGCTGAAATGAAAACCCTGACAAGGTGGAGTGATAATATAGCCGAGGGTAAGCACAAGACCGTCGGTGCTATGGAGAGTATGTACAAGAAAATCCGTAGAGAAATAATAAAGATACACGAACAACGTAAAGCAGAACAAGTAAGCGAGAAAGAAAGTAACTCTGATACTGAAGAGGTAGAGGACGAGAATCCCGCCAGAATAGCGTATGTAGGAAAATCTAGATTTCCAGATCGCCATTTACGCCTAGAACACAAGTCTATTTTTCATTCTCCAGCACCAGAACAAGGTTCACTAGAACAAGTGTTTCAAGCTACCGATCACATTCTGAAATCACGAATCGGTTACAGTGAGTTAAGTACCATGCATGAACAAGAACTAGCCCGATCAGCAGTCCGATGGATTACTGATTCTACCACTTTTCCAGACGAAATAGTGGCACAAATGTTTCTGAAAATGCCCCCAGCCGAACAACGACTGGCGGGTATGTATATGATTCAGCACCTCATTACTTTGTATGAGGGTCAACACTCTGATCCAGGTCCGTTACATGATGTCCTGAACGAGTTACTCCAGTATAGATGGAAAGGTCTAGGTACCGATTTAATTAGTGTCATTCTAGAACAGCGCCACAAATATAGGACGTTTCTGAACCCGCATTTTGTTCATGTCTCACCTCCAGAAGGTAAACCATTTTACATGGAAAGACAGAATCCGTTACGAGAAGTCCACCCAGTTAAAGGAACGGGTGGCGAAATGCAGCGAGTGTTTGTATACACTCCAATAACAAAGATGGAACTCCTCGAGATGAAGAAATTAATTCCCTGTCATGACAAAGATCCAGCAGGGTTCCATAGAGAATTAAAAGACATGCTCCGTATGGGAGAATACACATACCCAGATATAATTAAAATGTTAAAGGTTCTGCTGCCCGCAGGGGTGTATGAAAAGCTCAAGGAAAAAGAATGGGAGGTGGGAGAGAAAAAGATCGATTGGGCAGTTCTAGAAGCCGAAGACAAGGCACGAGTACCAGGTACCGGTCTTGGAGATAAATGTAAAGAATTACCAGAATTATTAATACAAGTTTTACCTAGATTATTGACAACGAGAAAAGAAGACTGGGATGCAATCTCAGCCTGTAAACAGAAGCAAGACGAGGATATTAGTGATTTTTATTCTAGATTTGAAAAATGTTTTAGCATCAACAGTGGCCTCAAGACAAGTAGTGAGTCATACCCTCACCTTTTTGTTACTAAATTAGTCGAGAATTCAAGTCCACAAATTAAAAATCGAGTTCTGAAAGTCGAAAGTACCTGGCAAGCTAATACCCCGTCCCAGATGTTGCAGATGCTTCAATACCACCAGAACAGAATCAGGGAAGAGCAAGAACACGAAAGAAAACGTATGAAAGATACGAAAATGAAAGTACTAGTTGCACAATCTGTTCCTCAAGACAGTCAGAAGAGGGGTCCGAATCAAGCCAGTCATCCTGCAGCTCCCGTTAAAGGGAACTGCAATTATTGTAAACAGCCAGGTCATTTCATAAATGAGTGTGCAGTTCTGAAACACAACATAGCTACTGGTAAGACTAAAGAAAGACCACGTCCGCCTAGACAAGGACAAGTTTCACAGATTCCTCAGCCACAGAATGCACCACAGACAGTTACCGCACCGCAGCCTATCGCTGCAACACAGCACGTTACATCGCAGATGTACCAGTATGTACAGTCTGAGTATCCAGAGTACCAGCAGTATTCATGAAACAGCCTAGAGAGGGAGGTAGGCTTGCCTCTCATCGAGATACCTGTAGATCAAGAAGGTCCCTATGTTCATAGTCAAGTACTAGGGAAAGACAGAAAGTTTTTGATTGATACAGGGGCAAGTAGGACCACAATTAGTCACGCCGAAGTTCCAGGGGCTCCGCTCTCAGGCTCAAGAAATGTTTCCCTTGGATTTTCAGGAAAACCTATCGTAAATGAGATTTCAAAGCCAGTTACTCTAGAAGTAGGTCCATTGTCCCGTACTACTGATCTGTTACTTACTAAGTCATGTCCAGAAAACCTATTAGGCATTAAAACACTGAAAGAGTTAGGTGCAGTTATATGCTGTTCCCCAGAGGGAATACGATTGTTCCTACGTGACTTTAAGGGTCACTATGTATTACGAGATTTTGATTCAAGACTGTCTAATGTTCCGCAGCACTTATGGGCGCAAGGTCCAACTGATGTAGGTTACATGCAAATCACACCCTATCGTGTGACTCTCAAGCCAGGTGTAGTGTTACCACGAATCAGACAGTACAGATTGCCACCTGAGGCTGTAGCAGCCTTATCCAAAATTATTGACGAGCTCATGGCTCAAGGAGTGGTTGTAGAAACTGACTCCAATGTATGTAATTCTCCGATCATTCCAGTCATGAAACGTACTGATCCAAATGCACCCCCAGTATATCGATTAGTGATTGACCTACGAGAGCTTAATAAATGTATTATTCCGCAGTACCCAGTTGTCCCAGACATCTCTTCCCTATTAACAGCCATTGATTCCGAAGCCACGTTCTTCACTGTCATAGACCTCAAGAACGCATTTTTCAGTGTTCCTATTCATCCAGACAGCCAGTTCCTTTTCGGATTTTGTTTAAATGGAAGGAGCTATATGTTTACACGAGCTCCTCAAGGTTTCACAGAAAGTCCTAGTATTTACAGTCAAGCACTCAAGAGACAACTAGACAACATTCACATGCCAACTGACACTGCCCTGCTCCAGTATGTCGATGATCTACTGATCACAGCCCGTTCTGAACGTGCTTGCGAGCGAGCATCCCTTACAGTTTTGTATTTCCTAGCCGAAATGGGGCACAAGGTGTCCCCTTCTAAGCTTCAATTCTGTGTCCAGCAAGTGGTCTACTTAGGACACTTGCTGTCCAAGAGGGGTAGACAGTTGACACCAGACCGTATCCAGTTAATAGCGAGTCTTCCTCAGCCCAAGACCCAGAAGGAGGTACGTGCTTTTATCGGCCTCACTTCTTACTGTAGACAATGGATTCCTCAGTATGCATTTCTAGCCAAACCACTGATACAGTTAACGACACAGGAGGCAGCCGTATCGACTGTCCTCCCTTGGACATCTGAACATACACTTAGTTTCAATGAGTTAAAGAAAGCCCTATGCCAAGCTCCAGTTCTAGCGACACCGAACTACAGTAAGCCTTTTACACTTTTCGTCACTGAACGTGAAGGTACAGCATTATCTGTTCTCACACAAGATCAAGCAGGACAATACAAGCCCTGTGCTTATTTTTCGAGCACATTAGATCCTGTAGCCCAGGCTCTGCCTGCGTGCCTCAAGTCAGTTGCAGCCACAGCACTAGCTATCAGACAAAGTGATTCCATAGTCTTAGGACATACCTTGACAGTACAAGTTCCACATTCTGTGGAAGTTCTTTTAAACCGAACACAAACTCAGCACTTGACAATTGCACGTTTAACAGGTTATGAATTGACACTGTTCCAGCCACACATAGAAATCAGACGCTGCAACATTTTAAATCCTGCTACACTGTTACCATCAGTTACTTCGAATTCTGCCACACATGACTGTGTGGAAGTAGTTAACATTACGACAAAGCCAAGACAAGATCTGACAGATATTCCGTTACCAGATCCCGACCTGACACTTTATGTGGATGGTTCATGTATGAGAACAAGTACAGGAGAACTAGTCGCCGCGTATGCAGTGACTACTGACACCGAAGTTATTGAAACACACCGTATTGATACCCTGTCCGCTCAAGCAGCAGAGCTAGTTGCTCTGACACAAGCCTGTATACATGCCAAGAACCAGAGAGTTAATGTTTACACAGATTCACGTTACGCATTTGGAGTCGTACACGACTTCGGAGTGCTCTGGCAGGAGAGAGGTTTCATGACTTCTCATGGAACCAAGATTCAGCATGGTCTCCTTATTCAAGCTCTGTTAGATGCCATACACTTGCCGACATCTATTGCTATCATGAAGTGCAAAGCACATACGAAAGTTACTGACATTATTTCCCAAGGTAATGATCTAGCAGATCGCACAGCCAAGCTCACAGCACAGACTCTAGACATTCCAGTTAATCAGACACATACTCCAGATCCGACTACATGTATGACAGTTAAGGACCCTACACAAGATGTCATAGATATCCAGTTACATGCTACTCCCGAAGAAATCAAGAAATGGTCCGAACAAGGAGGGGTCCAGACAGATCAAGGATGGTTAACGAAGGGTAGAGCCACATGGTTTCTCCCCGACTCTATGGTTCAAGTCATTATTAATACCGCACATAGTCCAGCACATTTAGGAGAAAAAGCTATGTTAGACAGTATCCAGAACATTTGGTTCAACAAGCATTTACGAGCTGCAGCCAAGCAGAAAGTCCGTACCTGTATGATATGTTGTCAGTTTAATCCAGGTAAAAGTGTCCCGGTGGAACAAGGTGGATTCCAGCCCCCTGACCACCCTTTTGAAGTCCTCCAGATGGATTATATTCAGATGGAGCGATGTCGAGGTTTCAAGTATGTCCTTGTAGTTGTATGCGCTTTGTCCAGGTGGACAGAAGCATATCCAGTCCCAGATTACACAGCCGCGACCACTGCCAAGCAGTTGGTTCGTGAGTTCTTCCCTCGTTATGGACTCCCTAGAGTCGTATATTCTGACAACGGCCAGCCATTCTCATCTGAACTCATGAAGCATGTTTCCCTTTTGCTAGGGTACCAGTGGAAGTTTCATTGTGTACGCCATCCTGAAGCAGCCGGTCTCGTAGAGAGACATAACCAGACCCTGAAAATCCGTATTGCAAAAGTGTGTAAAGAAAAAGGTGTGGACTGGCTAGTAGCTCTACCAGTCGCTTTATTTTATATGCGCATGGTCGCACATTCCAGATCAGGTCTGTCCCCGTATGAGGTCGTATTCGGCCGCCCCCCTAATATGTGGGCTACTCCTAGACCCCGAAGTATTACCGATGTTTCAAGTAATATGCTGACAGATTACCTAGCTTCCTTGATGTCTGCCCTCAACTCATGTCGTTCACAGGTTGCTGCCGCATTTCCAGACAATACCGAGGTGGCACCGCATGAAATCGTTCCAGGATCCATGGTGATGGTCCGCAACTTTGACAGATCAAGTCCGCTGGAGCCTCGTTGGAAAGAGCCCCGACAGGTCCTCCTCACCACCCGTACAGCCGTGAAGTTGGAAGGACGCAAAGGCTGGGTACACCTTTCTCATGTCAAACTTTTTAATGGACTGAAACCCGTCTTAAAGAACATTTCCCAGGATTTGAAGGATTGCCAAGGCATTGTTCTCAAGGACTGTCCCGCAAATGACATTGATTCAAAACCCCCCCTGTTAGAGAAAACTCCGCAACAGGAGTATAAACAGAAACTACGGTCTAGTAAATTAAGTCAGCCAGTTTGATTGTCTAAGTCCTCCCCTAGGTGAAACGGTTAGACTGTTTCTGACATGTATAAAATAGACCCCCATAGTGAGAGAGTTAGTCAAAACTCAATCCGATGTATCGTTTTTCTATGTTTCATATTGTTTCTCAGCCTTATGATTTCCTGCACCAGTTATGCATTTTTCTTGTATTTCCCAGTTCTTCATGTAAATAAGTCTGCTAATGCTACAGTAGAGCACACGTTTAGTGATCTGCCTCCTCATGAACTCTCTTACCGCCTCGCCATGCGAAATAACTCATTTATCCGCATGTTACATTACTCACACCAGACCAGCAATGCCACTAATTGTTGGGTGTGTGGTCGACTCCCCCTTTCCAGACCCCGAAGGGAGTTCTGCCACTTTTTCCTTATCCATTTTCACATAATGGTTCGTGTGGAGCATGGTCCACGTTAACGTCATCCTCAACAGATATGTCTTTTCTTAACAGTACATGTTTTCCAGACAAGCAAGGTCTTCCCCACAGAACAGGGTTAGATCTAGAAAATGAAGTGTATAATTTAGGTAATTATTCGTCGAATTTCATGGTCTTGAATGTTCAGTCTGATACTACTCCAGACTTACCTGCTATTTCAGTACTACCAGTCAAAGGCGAATTATGTGTCCGAAATTATGGTTCCGTACATGTAGGACATAGTGATTGTACTACTATTGTCAAGTATAGTGACAGTGGGAAATCTATCTTCAAAGCTTCGCGTCATTCTTATTTTATTTGTGGTCAAACCGCATATGTTCGTCTGCCCCTCGATTGGGAGGGAACCTGTTACATTGCCTTCCTACTGCCACCAGTTTTTCTAGCCCCACCTGATTATCATAGAAACACACATCTAGTACACATTAGACATAGAAGGGAGTCCCCAATTGTCGATTATACTGAAACTGCTCTAGAACAGTATACAGATTTCAACAGAGGTTTCTTTTTCTTTATAGGACCTATCCAGAATAGTAAACTGATCCGTAGGTTAACCAGAACCCTCGAAGCTGTAGTAAATGAGACTGCCTCTGCTCTAGGTAACTTGACCGAAGAGCAATCTGCTATGAGATTTGTCGTTTTACAGAATCGTCTCGTCCTTGACGTCATACTGGCCGATAGGGGCGGGGCTTGTAGAGTCATCGGATCTAGTTGCTGCATTTTCATTCCAAATAACGCGCCGTCTGTTTATTCAGCTATAACCAGACTCCATAAAATTGCCCATCTGATACACCAAGATCCAGGCACCTGGACATGGTCCGGTTGGTTCTGGAATATAATTTCCGCATGGGGATGGAAAATATTGTCCTTTCTAGGTATTGCAGTAGCGATCATATTCAGCTGCTGCCTCTGTATACAATGTGGCCCTGCGATTTGCGGCATTTGTGCTACCTCTTGTATTCCTAGTCCCAAGCCCCGTTCTAAATCCCGTTCCAGGATAATTCGAGACGAGCAAATGATACTGTATGAAATGATAGATGGTATCATGAATATTGATGTTTCCTGATGGAAACGTAGTGACAAGGAGGGAATGTGGAAAAGTAAATTTTGCCATGTTCTGTGTCCCTACGTGTCATCCATCATATGTTATGTGTGCATGATTAAATATGCATATGCATTCCCCATGTTCGATTAATGACGCAATTACAGTTGTGTCCACCTCTAGTATGCCAGTTTCCAGTCCTCGTGAATACTACGAATATCAGGCCTATGTAAAGCTACGTTGCCACGTTTCTCAGTGTGCACGTTATTCCATTATAAAGTCCCCGTTTCTAGGCCTCAAAAGGGCCCGGACATCAGATTCAGCTCCTGTCTCCTGAAGCCTCGCTGAGGAGCGATACAGCCCCCACCTGTATCCTCGACCCTTCACTTACTTCCTGCCTTGCAGTGCCCGGCCCAGCCTGGCTCAGTCTCTGAGTCTGCCAAGAATATGTTATGATTCCAGTTATCAGTTCAGTCCTCCTTCTCTGCATTCCTAAGCTACTGAACTGCATCAATAGTTTCCGTCATTGTCTAGCCTTCACGTCTCCACGTTAGAGAAATACTGCATTTAATGGTCATTTAATATTCTTCATCACGCACTACATGTAGAATAATGCATGGTCCAGTCTTAGAATCAAGTTAGCCTTTCCTCTCCTGACTTCTAGTTTATATCAACATGTTCTCTAAACATCAGATACTAGATACTGTTTAGGTACATGTCGCCCTGACTCTCCAGACTTCAGTCTCTGCTCCTAGCACAGAGTTCATAGCCCCCAGCTTCTCCTAGTGATACGTCATTGCTAGTTTGCGCGCACCATCAGGTTAAAGGTCCCCGGCTCCTTAGGTAGCCCCCTCCATGGTTTCCGCCCCATTTATGACATATTCTGTTACGTTTGCATCACATGTCTATGTATACGCCCTGTTACACCTCTTTTCCCCCTTATCTTTCGCGACTGCTACGCGTCACGCCTTCTGTTCCACCCACTGCTACGCCTACTGCAATGTAATGCTATGTGTTTGCGTTATGTATATATGCTCATGTATTGTTATTAAAAGTTAGCGCGCTCATCCCAGATCCAGCCCCAGCAGCTGCTGGGCCCTGTCATCCTATTCCTATGCAGGTTGTCCTGTTCCTGTCCTTATGCTGTATTAAACCTGCAAAACTCCTACTACCTCGAATCTTGACTCTTATTTATTGAGCTATCTGTTATGATATATGTCTAGTCAAAAATAGGGTATTATTTATTTATTTACCACACAGGGACCCTGACCAACCTACTAGCGGTATCAACTATTGTCGACAAAGCACTCTTAACATCTAGGACAGTACTTTGCTGCTTTGTCGACTTCAAAGCAGCATTTGACAGGGTCCCTAGGGCGGCCTTATGGGAAAAGTTCAGGAAGTGGGGGATCCCCGACAAACTACTGGAGGCTATTCTTCAACTTCACTCTCGCACGTGGGTTCGAGTGAAGTTTGGGTCTGGCACGCATCTCTCGCGGAAAATTATGACAACGAGAGGTGTTAAGCAGGGATTCGTGCTGGCCCTCCTTCTCTTTAACCTGTTCATAGAAGACCTGTCGACAACCCTGGATGAAACCAATAGTCATCCGCCAAAGGTGGGAGGCACGGCACTTAGTACTCTGTTATATGCCGATGACCTTGTTCTCTTCAGCCTCACCAGGGTTGGGTTGCAAAGGCTTCTTGATACATTGCTTCGTTACACAATAATGAATCAATTAGAAGTCAACTTAAAGAAAACTCAAGTAGTCCCCTTTGGGAAGAAACGATACGCCGGCAGTGGGTGGTCCTTTAACAACACAAGCCTTGCGATAGGTCAATCGTATAAATACCTAGGTGTCCATCTGAACTCTAGAGGCAACCTTATAAGACAGCGTCATGAGATTGCAGTTAAAGCCACGACCCTTGCGGTGTCTTTATCTAAGCTTTCGAAAAACCTCTCAGGTCCAACTTTTTCGCCCCTCTTGGAAGTCCTGAGAGCGAAAATTGGTCCCACCCTATCATACAGGATAGAGTCATTCAAGGGTAAATTGAATACGGCCCTAAACCAACACACCACCAAAATCTATAAAAAAAGTCCTCCAGTTGCCAACTTCTGCATCTGCCGCACAGATAAGATTGGAGATGGGGCTACTAAACTATGAGGTTTCCAATATCGGTGCATACCTAAACCTCTGTCACAAGCTGAGACAGGCTGATTTAGGCTCATTAGAATTCTTTAGTCTGGCTAGAAATCTCCCAGAAAAACCCAGGAGGAACGTTTGGTCGCCTTTTCAAGGACTATATCAAACAAATGTCAGCAGGCGATCTATGGGCTCTTAACCCCAGCCAGGCAGCGTTTAAAATTGCCATCAAAAAATGTGTGAGAATAAGATCACTCATTACAGACAAAGCACTCTTTTTAAAACGCAGTAATTCCTGGGCCCTTGTAAATTCCTATAGTCGACTACTCCCCGCCGCTTACCTTTCCTGTACATACTCATTGTATCTAAAACGTAGCCATATAGCTATTAGAATGGGCGACTGGCGTTTCCTGCAAGACTTACCCTCTTGGAGACGCACGGCGGAAGATCTAACTTGTAGAGGGTGCGGTAAAACAGCCGAAACATTGTTGCACGTGGTTTGCCTTTGCCCAGCCTTTAACTGCCAACGCAGGTGCAAATTAAAAGCCGAATGGAACAGGTTGGGCGTCCGAACCTGCAGGCAAGCCATCATAGTGGCTCTGAACTCTGAAAACACTGACTTAAATATAAGACTAACAAAGTTCATTCAGCAAGCATACCGCGATTTCAAGATAAAGGGGTCGTGCTAAATCTCCCCTCTTACCTCTCTTTTTATCACTTGGTACACCTTATGACATATCCCAAATTTCTAGGGGTGGAAATGAAAAGAATATGAGTAGTATCTCTAGAATAATTGGGCTGTCTTTTAGATGTATGATATCCAAGCTAGTGAGAGTAAAGAAAAAGGGGTGAAGTCCTTTGTATATTAGGTTTTAAACTTTTGTACTACTTTTTCTCTGGTTTTATTTTTCTCTTAAAAACTTCACGGACCCAGGCGGGTGAGGATGCGGAAGACTTTTACTTCTATTTTTTTATTATGGCTGGTCAACTGACCGTTTTGCTGTTTTTATTTTTAATAGTTGTATATAACGTGTATTATGTAACCCTCTTTTAAAGATATCTGTGTTATATCTAAATAAAGAAACTTTGATTTTTACTAATTATAAAACGTAATGCAGCACATTCAGTGATAGTTTTACTTTATAATTTTGTCATTTTTTCCACGTTAACACTGTCGGATCACAGGTTTCCCATCATCGCTATCAGTTTAACATCCAAATACAGACTTTCCATTGCAAGGCAACATATGGTGCTGCAATTTCAGCAACGGTTTATCCGTTTTCACTATGAGGGGGTGAGATTAAAATCTTCAGATCACGTAGCAGACAATGGATTATGTGGCAACTGCAGCAAATCCATAATTGTATGGAAACGGAGCAGATTCGCATAATTCCAGTGGCCCTGACTTTGATAGTGGTATGCACTAGCCACTGTAAAAATACGAAGTAAGCCTTAAGGCTATTTTTATTCAATGGAAAATATTGGAGAAGCTGACTCCCCTGATTCCGAATACATCTGCTGTCGTGTGAAAGGACCAGAGAACAGTAACAGTCTTGTAAAAATATTCCGGAAAGGATAGCTGTTCAAGCTTCTGCACTCCAAAGGGGCAAATGTATATCTTGGTCTTCTCTGCGGTGATTTTGTTTTCAGTTACTTGTTCTGGAAAGTTAATACTTATGGATTCCCTGCAATGAAGTCCTCTGGACCCAAAGATCTATCCGCTGACCCCCTCCTATGCAACAAAGTGCCCACCCGGCTTGGTAAACAAGTGATCGCTTTCTGAAGTGATCAAACAGCGTCTATTGCCTAGTGATTGGGCACTCTATATGGTACTCCAAATATCAATAGAATACTCCATTGGGGGTACATTCTGGTTCTGGGGCCAGTACACCAGAATACCCACAGAATTTGCTCTTTGGTGGGTTCCAGTTGGATCAGGTAGAATATGTATCAGCCCCAGACATGCGGCTGATTACACAGAGAGGCAGAATCTTCAATCAGAAGAATGGCAGTGGGTGACAACACTACAGTACCTTGGCTACTTCAAAGGCCACGTGGAGCAGCTCCCCCACCCACAGTAACAATAGACACATTTTACTGACATGAAAGGGGCTGGGTTGTACACATATGAGCTCGCAGATCAGCATGGCCCTGGGAAGCCTTTGCCCAACACTAACCAACATTTTGAAGACACATGCACGTGGAGTGCAATGGATTCAATCATGCACTCAGACATGCTTAAAGACCTCATACTCTCATAACCATATACACATATATAGCTACACACACGGCATGTCCCACACAAGGCAGATAACCCTGGTTAGGAGGGAATGAACTGATAGTGTACATGGGAAGGCCATTAGGGCCCATATGTACGAAACCATTTAGCATTTCTTAGTAGACGAAACGCAAATTGTGGGCCATTAAGAAATTCTAAATAGGCTTTCCATATGTACAAAAGCGGAAATGCAGTCGCAAAATCCTATTTCTACCAAGTAGAAATTGCATTTTGTGATTCCCAAAATAGTAAGTGGCCAATAGGGATTTCCTATTTGTGATTCCCTAACCTAATGTGCATAGCATTTCATAAATGCAAAATGGGTAATTAGGACATGCTATTACCATCGGATCCAATCCAATGGTAACCCAATGGGTAATTAGGAAATGCTATTACCATCGGATCCAATCCAATGGTAACCAGGTGCAATTTGTAAAAATGCACCTAAAAGGCATTTTTACAAGTGCCACAGAGCACCCACTTGCCCGAGGGCATTTTAGTGCTCTACACGAGCACCATTCTTTTTACCCTTTGTTTAAAGGAGGGCCTAAGGCCCATAGGTATAAATTCTTTTGCCTTTCCTAATTTGCGATTTCCTATTCAGAAATCACAAATTTGGAAATGCAAAACCATTCGTACCTGTGGGCCCTAAGCTCATAGGAACAAATGGGTTTGCATTCCCTAAATAGCGATTTCCTAATAGTGATTTCGAATCGCTATTAGGAAATTGCTATTTTAGGACATACCATTTTGCATTTCCTAAATAGCAATTTCTTAGGATCCTCTATTTAGGAAATGCGACGTGGAAGTTTTGTACATGTGGGTCTAAATAACTCTCTCAGAGGAGTTAAAAGGCCTGTCAATGCAGAGCAATCATGCTGCCACCACCATCAGTATCCTTTAATACTGGCAGGTAGGGCAGCAACCTTTCTTTTAACAAAGGGATGCACTTGGGGTGTGTGAGAAGTTGGCCTGGTATATGAGGTGCACTATTCTAGTGGGCACCTTGCACCAGTCCAAACGACCCTTATTGATGGTAGGTTGTAAAGTCAACCTTACAGAAAGCTATCCTATAGGCTAAGACTTAGAGGCGAGTTAAGCAAGTTGTTTTACCAATTATAATCTCTTGAATGATCAAATGAAAGAACACCACACAAGGTATATATCAAATATATATGTATTTATTCTAAACACAACCCCTCTGGACTCTTTATGAGGTCAGAGGTAAAAGTACAATACAAGGAACTTAATTAGCATACAATAGGTTGCACATTATACGTTATGCCCTAGGGGCCTCACAAACCATATACTAAAATAGTGGTATAAGAACAACATCTGGAATGGAAAGTAGGCCTAGGGCCTGTGGAATCGCTGGGGCGGCCTAGAACCACCAAAGGTTAGGATCTAGGAGGCCCACGGGAGACGCGTGCAGTGTCTAAACACAGCCGCGGGTTACCATTAACTTTCAATGGAGAACAAACAAGTTACAATTTTAAAGATTAAGGGCACAAGGAGGTGAACTACGATGGAACCCTTTTAGATAGGACACTTGAAGAGTCAATACCCACGGGAGCACCGGAGCACTCGTGTAACCTCACCCAGGGAAGCCGGGTGCATAGGTGTCTTTTCGTGTCGGGTTTCGTCTCGATTCCAATGGAGAGCTGCGAAGAAACCCTGCTGGCGACCAGAGGAAAAGTGTCCGGGTGTATCCAAGGGTGGATTGGAGATGTGAAGAACCTGAAATCAGAAGAGACAGCGTCTAGGTCACTAGCCAGTTACCAGGATGGCGATGGGAAGCTGCCTGCCAATGTCGGGTGATTTCAGGTGCATGAGGTGAAATTTGTCTCTTCAGCCACGAGGTCTTTATATATATTCAGGTACATAACCAATCAAATGTCAGGTAAAAAAAGTAGAAAATGAAAGTAACATTTTAATTGGATGTCAATTCCAACACTTCAGATGTGTTTTGTGAAGTAATTTACCTCAGGGTATTTAGAGAGGTCTACAGGCTAAATGGCTAAATGGAATTCCAATCAAATTTGTGAAAATGGTAGGGATTGGTATGTAGTATGAGCTAATCTATATTTGGTGAAAGTGTCTCCAGTGGTTTTTCTGTGAATTACTTTCCCACCTTTTTTCAGCGAGCGCTTCCCGGTGCGCGCCCCGGTACGCGAACCGGCAGCGTTACGGGAGTCCTCCATTTTGTGTTTCGGTAGAATTGAGATACAAGATGGAGGGCAAATAATGTTCAGAATGGGTAGAAGGGGGCACGGTAGATGTATCCTGACCCCCTAGGTTTTCTGAGGGTGGCTGAGGAGGCCCATATGTGCGAAAAAAAACATTTTTAAAAAAATTTTCGCGCGGTTAGCGTCCGGTGCGCGTACCGGGTAGCGCTCCGGAAAGCGTAAATTGTGAAAATTAGTAAAAAAAAGTTACATTTAAAATTTGTTTATAGTGATCATAGTTAGGGTAGCTCTGAGAAGAGCTTTTGGGTCTGTGGTAGATTTAGGTACTTATAAGTAGGTACCAATACATAGTCTTAAATTCAGGATGAAAACTCTGTTCCCCTCATCTGAGAAGTGAACTCCATCTTCTCTGTAGATATCTTGCATGTAGTAACGCAAGTTATTGTTGTAGATGGAGCCCATTCCATGGTCTCTCATGTAAGCTGAAACAGACTTATTTACATGCTTCCTCGATTTCTCAATTTGTGGACAAAATTTGTTTGACCACCTCCATTTCTGTCTTTGGCATATATTTGAATATACCAAGGCAGTTTGAGGAAATAGTGCCATCAATTGCTCAAAGGTGTCCTTTAAAAGCATTTCCAGACCTACCCCAGTCAAAGTGCCCAAGTCATTTCCTCCACAGTGCACAATTAACAGGTCAGGTTTTGGCAAATGCAAAAAGGTTTTCACCAATGGTATCAATTGGTGACATCTTAATCCTCTGTGGCCAATCCAGTTGATTTCCACATTTTGTAAATTGAGGTTGTGTAAATTTCTGTTATCAGCATACCTTTGAGCCCAATGGATGTAACTATGTCCAACAATCCAGACAGAAAACATAGTGAGAGGAGGTTCTGCTGCAGTCAGATGAAGTGTGGTAATGAAATGGCAGTTGAAACAGTAGGAGTATGTAATGAAAAAAACTGTGGATTTTCTGTGCTAATGAATCAGTAGCAGTGATTGGTGGATTGTGATTGCTGGAAACAGAAAGTTAGGGTGCATGGATGAGTTCTTTGAAAGATGTAATTTGAATGGTCAAGAAAAAATCATTTTATGAAAGATTGCACTGGATACGCAGGTGTACTGAGAGTTCAGAGTTCAATTGAAACATTGTTGTGTGAACTTGCAAACATGAGAGGTCTTTCAGGAGGTGGTTGCTATGGAAAAAAGGCAGAAAGGGCAGAGGGGGGAAGGGTGTTGATTTGAAAAAAGTGAGGGAAGAGTTTTGATTGGGTGACATGAGAGATATGTGTGATGAATTACAGCATTTCTGTGCCATTGTTGGTTGCAGCCTCTGGAGTGCATACCCTTTGCTGTGCTACAGAAAAATTGGTGTGTGTCTGAGACTGTTTTGAAACTCAAAAAGTATTTGCTAAGGTGAGAAAAGATTCATTTAATTTAGATAGAGAATAGTATGCTTTAGGGATAAATTTATGAAGAAAGTTGTGTATTTAAAATGTTGCTTTGTGTCAAGTGTTTTACAAATAGATTTAGTTTCTTTGAGTTTCATAGCCATGTTAAAAGTGACGCAAAAGTGGTGGAAGGGCCTTAAAAATACGCTTTCATGTGTGTTAGGACCTTTTAAGTCACTTCCCCATGAATGCGGGTAAATAAGTGATTTACTTGATGTGTTTAAAAACGTTTTTTTAAATCAATTAGGTTTCTTGATATGTACTGCTAGAGTTTCATAGGCTGCTTGAGGCATATTTACAAGGCCTTTGAGTCAATTTGATGTTATTTTCCCCATTTTAATTTAAGACATTTCCCCGTGGTGCAAAGTCCTTGTAAATACGCCCCCATGTGTGCTTGGCAAATTTAGATTTTGTTTCTTTGAGTTACATAGCCATGTTAAAAGTGACGCAAAAGTGGTGGAAGGGCCTTAAAAATACGCTTTCATGTGTGTTAGGGCATTTTAAGTCACTTCCTCATGAATGTGGGAAAATAATTGGTTTTTTTGATGTGTTTAAAAACGTTTTTTGAAATAAATTAGGTTTCTTGATATGTACTGCTAGAGTTTCATAGGCTGCTTGAGGCATATTTACAAGGCCTTTGAGTCACTTTGATGTTATTTTCCACATTTTAATTTAAGAAATCTCCCCGTGGTGCAAAGTCCTTGTAAATACGCCCGGTATACACTCGTTACAACGGATCTTTTACTCCGCAGACCCATTAGAACGCGACCATTACTCCGCATACCATTACAACGCATTGCGCTGGGGGGCGCTCTAGGATAGGGAATAAGTATAATTTACTATCCAACACCTTCCCTAGGGTCCACGGGGACTGGAGTTAGAATAGTAAATTATACTTACCACTATCCAGCGCCCCAAGGCGCTATGCGTTGTAACGGTATGCGGAGTAAAAGTCGCGTTGTAATGGTCTGCGGAGTAAAAGTATGCGTTATAACGTCATACATCCATACGCCCCCATGTGTGCTTGGCAAATTTAGACTTTGTTTCTTTGAGTTACATAGCCATGTTAAAAGTGACGCAAAAATGGCGCAAGGGCCTTAAAAATACGCTTTCATGTGTGTTAGGGCATTTTAAGTCACTTCCCCATGAATGTGGGTGAATAAATAGTTTACTTCATGTGTTTAAAAACGTTTTTTGAAGTCAATTAGGTTTCTTGAAATGTACTGCTAGAGTTTCATAGGCTGCTTGGGGCATATTTACAAGGCCTTTGAGTCACTTTGACGTTATCTTCCCCATTTTAATTTAAGTCATTTTCCCGTGGTGCAAGGTCCTTGTAAATACGCCCCCATGTGTGCTTGGCAAATTTAGACTTTGTTTCTTTGAGTTACATAGCCATGTTAAAAGTGACGCAAAAATGGTGCAAGGGCCTTACAAATACGCTTTCAGGTGTGTTAGGGCATTTTAAGTCACTTCCCCATGAATGTGGGTGAATAAATAGTTTACTTCATGTGTTTAAAAACGTTTCTTGAAGTCAATTAGGTTTCTTGAAATGTACTGCTAGAGTTTCATAGGCTGCTTGGGGCATATTTACAAGGCCTTTGAGTCACTTTGACATTATCTTCCCCATTTTAATTTAAGTCATTTTCCCGTGGTGCAAGGTCCTTGTAAATACGCCCCCATGTGTGCCTGGCAAATTTAAGTACTGACAGGGTGTGCTTATACATAGGACCTGTGTTGTGTTTTCAAATTATGACCAGAAAATCGTTTTTTAAAAAAAAGAAATGCTTTATTGTGAGTAATGTACATTGCTCTGTTGCATACAGTCCTCTTCTTCTGCGTACTCTTGGATATGCTAGACTACATCTGCACAATGAGATACCTAAGCTGAGGAAACACAGGTGATGTGATTGTGAATTGAGCATAAATATTTGCACGTTTTTCAATTACATCACCTGTGTTTTCTAACATTACGAATCACATTGTGCAGATGAGGTTTAGGTCTGTCCAGGGAGACAGAGGAGGTCTGGCCTTTGTTCAAGAGTGCAGTGGATATGTCTCACTTCATTGGTAGGCCTGCACATGTATTATCTCCTCTGTACTCTTCAACAAGCCTAAATTTCATCTGCAACCCTGAGTAGGCCTCACCTCAAACAAACCTCTGGATAGGCCACACCTTATCGTCATCCTGAATCAATCATTTAAAATGTTAGGGGCAAATTTAAGATGGCCGTGCGCCTCTTTTGCGCCGATGTTGCGTCACTTTTGTGACGCAGCAGTGGTGCAAAAGATGCACCATGTTGCAAGATAGGCCTTACTTCATCTGCAACAAGATACCGTCACTTTACACTGTATACATTTAGGACTGTGTAGTGGGCATGGAGAAGCTGAATCTTCTGTAAGTGTCAAAATTGTTGCATACAGTGCTCACCTTCTGCGTACTCTTTGATATGCTAGACTACATCTGCACAATGAGATACCTAAGCAAAGGAAACACAAGTAATGTGATTGTGAAATGAGCAAATAAAATTGCACGTTTTTCAATTACATCACCTGTGTTTCCTAACATTACGAATCACATTGTGTAGATCAGGTTTAGGCCTGTCCAGGGAGACAGAGGAGGTCTGGCCTTTGTTAAAGAGTGCAGTGGACATGACTTACTTCATTGGTAGGCATGCACATGTATTATCTCCTCTGTACTCTTCAACAAGCCTAAATTTCATCTGTAACCCTGAGTAGGCCTCACGTCAAACAAACCCCTGGATAGGCCACACCTTATCGGCATCCTGAACCAATCATTTAAAATGTTAGGTGCAGATTTATGATGGCCGTGTACACTTCTTGAAGTCAATTAGGTTTCTTGATATGTACTGCTAGAGTTTCATAGGCTGCTTGGGGCATATTTACAAGGCCTTTGAGTCACTTTGATGTTATTTTCCCCATTTTAATTTAAGTCATTTCCCCGTGGTGCAAGGTCCTTGTAAATACGCACCCATGTGTGCTTGGCAAATTTAAGTACTGACAGGGTGTGCTTCTACATAGGAGCTGTGTTGTGTTTTCAAATTATGAGCAGAAAATCGTTTTAAAAAAAAAAGAAATGCTTTATTGTGAGTAATGTACATTGCTCTGTTGCATACAGTCCTCATCTTCTGCGTACTCTTGGATATGCTAGACTACATCTGCACAATGAGATACCTAAGCTGAGGAAACACAGGTGATGTGATTGTGAATTGAGCATAAATATTTGCACGTTTTTCAATTACATCACCTCTGTTTTCTAACATTACGAATCACATTGTGCAGATGAGGTTTAAGTCTGTCCAGGGAGACAGAGGAGGTCTGGCCTTTGTTCAAGAGTGCAGTGGACATGACTCACTTCATTGGTAGGCCTGCACATGTGTTATCTCCTCTGTACTCTTCAACAAGCCTAAATTTCATCTGCAACCATGAGTAGGCCTCACCTCAAACAAACCTCTGGATAGGCCACACCTTATCGTCATCCTGAATCAATCATTTAAAATGTTAGGGGCAAATTTATGATGGCCGTGCGCCTCTTTTGCGCCGCTGTTGCGTCACTTTTGTGACGCAGCAGAGGTGCAAAAGATGCACCATGTTGCAAGATAGGCCTCACTTCATCTGCAACAAAATACCGTCACTTTAAACTGTATACATTTAGGACTGTGTAGGGGGCATGGAGAAGCTGAATTTTCTGTAAGTGTCAAAATTGTTGCATACAGTGCTCACCTTCTGCGTACTCTTTGATATGCTAGACTACATCTGCACAATGAGATACCTAAGCAAAGGAAACACAAGTGATGTGATTGTGAAATGAGCAAAAAAAATTGCACGTTTTTCAATTACATCATCCTTTGTTTCCTAACATTACGAATCACATTGTGGAGATCAGGTTTAGGCCTGTCCAGGGAGACAGAGGAGGTCTGGCCTTTGTTAAAGAATGCAGTAGACATGACTCACTTCATTGGTAGGCATGCACATGTATTATCGCCTCTGTACTCTTCAACAAACATAAATTTCATCTTTAACCCTGAGTTGGCCTCACGTCAAACAAACCCCTGGATAGGCCACACCTTATCGGCATCCTGAACCAATCATTTAAAATGTTAGGGGCAGATTTATGATGGCCGTGTGCCTGTTTTGCACCGCTGTTGCGTCACTTTTGTGACGCAGCGGCGGCGCAAAAGATGCGCTATGTTGAGACATATTTACAACTTGATGCATCTAGGCAGATGTGTCACAGTGTAAAGTCCTGTGCCACATGAAACCTGCGTCAGGTTTCATGTGGGCGTTTTGTTGCAGGGTGGGTATTCATTTGTATGAAAGCCCTGTAAAACTAACACAGTGAAATTTAGAAGATTTCACTGAGTCAGCTTTATGGCATTGCTGAATAAAATCCTTACGCCTGTTTGAAACAGGCATAAGGAGTGATGCACCATGCAATGTGTGGCTTGCCTCTGTGCATTGTAGTAGACATGTCGCGCTTACGGCGTGATTCCTGCAATGTGCCGCTTTTGCGGCACAGATGCGTGACGCATCTGTGCTATTTTTGCTCAATGGTGCTCCACATTGTAAATGCGGCACATCATGGGTGGCAGAGCAGCAGCGCACGTTAACTGTTGCATCCCTGGGGATGCGCCAGTTAACATAAATCTGCCCCTTTACATTTAAGTATGAGCAGGGGACACAGAGTTGGTGAGGCTTATCCAAGGTTAAGAAGAGATGAGTCCTGTTCACTGAAAACTTGGACATAGGCCTCACCTCCTCAGCATCGCTGGACATGGTTAAATAATATCTGCAAAATGTTACTCTTGTTAAACAATTTTACTCTTATAGTCTCTGAGATTTGTCTCTTACTCTGCAACATCTCATTGTTGTTCTCTTTTTTTAAAGATAACGACAACATCAAGTATGAGTGATAATGAGCAAACTGTTGATCTCGATATTATCATTGAACTTGTCATTGAAACATCAGTGGAAGTAGATCCCTTGGATGATTTAAATCCTGAGGATGATGAAGAACATGATGAGGATGCCGATTTGTCAGAATTGTATGACATCGGGTGGGAAGCTGACCTGCTCGAGCCTATGGAACTATAAAGAGTTATTTTTAAAAGTTACTGGAAATGAAAAGTAACCATGTTAACCATTTCATTTAAAATTAAACACAACTTTAAAAACAGCTTGTGTGAAGTGTGTTTAATAAAATAGTGAAATATGCTAATAAAATTAGTTCAGATTCACATATAAAAGAGCACAGGTCAAATGTAGAAGCATTCTATTTCTTTGCTACTATTTGTGATTTTTAAATTTGCCAATGGACTAAAAATTATTGTATGTAGAATTGACAAGTAGTGTGTTAATTTTGTGACGACTGTTATTGATTTACTGTTTGGTAATAGTGGTTAATAAAATTTTTTATTATATTTTACCACAGATTCAACTGCAGATCATTTCAAAACTACACTATGCCATCGAAGCAAAGAAGCCGAAAGGCTACAAAACGTAAAAGACAGCAGCTTACTACATGCTTGCAGCAGTCCTCTACAATAAAAACTCGTCAAGTCACCAAGAAACCTCCGGGTAAGACAACGAAATCATTCCTAAGAAACATTTGCAGAAAAAAAAGTATCACTGCAGAACATGTTTTAGTCCAGAAAAAGAGAGCCAATTTAAACGGAAAGGAAAGGCCAATCAAAAATGTTACTGCTAGAGCAGGAGATAACTCTGTGCATGGTAGTAGAAGGAAAAATCAGTTTAGGGACATTCGTAGACGAATGTTCCGCAACAGGATAATTGGCAATTTGTTAAAAAATGTTAAGAAACGTCAACAGAAAGTGGCTTTTTATAAGAGAAAGAGAAACATTGAGAAAATTATTGATCAGGCATTCGAAATTAAGCGAAAGTTATTTATTTTGATAATCAATAGAATTAGGAAACTAAACAAGGTAATTTATGATTTCAAAACAAATAGTAGATGGAAGAGAACAGTTAATCGTAGTAATTTTTGTGAAGTTTTTTCAGGAGAATGGGTGCATAGTTCAAGTTGTGAGGCATTTTTTAATGAGGAGAGTTATTTCCAGGATAATGATTTGGTGCATGCAGTTGACACCAGCGGTCGAGCATATGAGGTGAAAGATGGTTGTCCGGTTGAAAAAGAAAAACTTGTGTCAACAGAGGCAGAAGAGGTGTTAAGTAATGAGGTTTTAGGAAGACGTCCTAAGGGACCAATGTACACCTGGAAGTGTAGTAGTATTTGCAGTGTGCGACAGGATTCCATCAATTTGCTTTGTGATTTTGTACGGACATTTAATAAGAAAACTTTAAAACAGAAAATGAAGTTGTTGCAAGAATTAGATCCTTGCAGAGTGAGAGAAATGACAGGTTTGCATGGTCATTCACTGGCTTGTCTTTCCAGGAGAGTATGCCAGAGTGTTTTTCATCATTTCAGGATGCTAGCAGTGAATCATAATAAAGTGAGGAAATTAGTTAGAATGTTGTATTATGCTAAGAGTCCAGCAATTATGCTTAAACAATTATGCACTGCTCTTTTGCATGGTTCTGAAGTAGATGTGAAGAATATTTGTGAAGAAATTGAGTTTTGTTACTTTGCAAGTGAAGAGAAGAATGTTGAAATTGACCCAGAAGAAGAAGGTAATGTGGAAGAGAGTGTACAGGTTTCCAGTACAGATAATTTTCAGAAGGAAATTGCCACGTTTCAGGTGAAATCAAGTGAGAGGCCTAATTTCACTTGTGTGTGTTGTCGACGCACTTATTATAAGAATCAGACTTAGTTAGTGGATTTATATGCAAAAAGTAAAAGGGAAAATAATAGTGAATGGAAGGATTTAGCAACATACTTGATGGTAGAAAATTGTTTTGATTTGGGATCGGATCAACGTGTGTGTACTTATTGTTGTAACAAATTAAATCAAAACCAGATGCCTGCTAGAGCGGTTCATAATAATCTGGAATTGGTTGAGATTCCTTCTGAATTGAAGGATTTAAATACTTATGAATCTATTTTGATTCAAAGTGTCCATCCCTTTCAGGCTATTGTACGAATGGAGCCAAAGACAGGGAAATTGCCTCCATCAGATTTACAGAGAGGATTAAAGGGAAGAGTTGTTTATTTGCCTCTAGATTTGAAGAAAAACATTAATACAATTGGAGTAGAGAAAGTGGAAGAGGAACCTCTGGTTATCCTAGTTAATGGGGTTCCGACAAAGAGTAAGAAAATCTGGCAAGATTTAGTGGATGTTAGGAAAGTCAAAAAGGCAACATTGTATTTGAAGAAAAACAATAAGTACTACAAGAATGTATATGTTGCAGAAGAGGAAGTAAGTGAAGAAGAGGACAGCGATTTGTGTGCTGGCCAAATGAGAAAGTAGAAGCCTCTAAAAATGAAGAAATATATGAACATTATAGTGTTCATCCTTTGCATTCCAAGGAAGTCATGGGGAATGATATTGAGTTGTTTCAAATGAAACAAGCCAAAGGGAGTCCCATTAGTGTTTGGGAGGAAAGTTTGGAAGCTCGGTGTTTCCCACAACTATTTCCAACAGGTCAAGGAGGGAGATATGATGAGCGACCTGGTCAAATTCCTGCTTCTGAATACCGGACTTTACGATTGTATGCAGAAGATCCTAGGTTTCGTCAATGCATTCCCTATTTGTTTCATCTACTGTTTGAAAGCGATCTGTCTGGACTGTCATATGCAGTGAATCACATCTTGAAAAGTGGTATACAGATGCAAAATATCTCAGCAAGGGACTTTATGGATAAAGTCGATGTGCAAGACAGTATTTTGGATTCTCACCTGATTAATCTCATGGCATGTCAGCGTGGTACTAATGAGTACTGGTACCGTCGACATGGAGATTTACAATGTATGCTGAGGAACTTAGGAACTCCCACATGGTTCCTCACTCTCAGCTGTGCCGAGTATGGCTGGGAAGACTTACTTGAATTTCTACGAGAGGCAAATGGAAACATTGAAAATATCGAATTCAAGACACGCAGAGAACTGTGCTCTTTGGATCCAGTGAATGTATGCAGGTACTTCAATCATAGATTTGAAGCTATGATGTCTTTCATCATGAACAAGAAAAATCCACCTCTTGGAGAGGTGTTGGATTTCTTCTGGAGAAAGGAGTACCAAGCAAGAGGTGCTCCTCATATACATATGCTGCTATGGATCAAAGATGCACCCAAATTCGGAACAGATACAGATGACTTAGTGATGAGTTTCATAGAACAGTATTCTACATGTGCTGTTCCAAACACAAAGGAAGACAAAAGCCTAAGAGAACAAGTTTTACGCTTCCAAAGCCATCGTTGTGGAAAGTACTGTCGTCGTAAATTCAGAAACAAGGACAAGTTCTACACAAAATGTTGTTTCGCCTTTCCACGACCGGTGATTTCTAAAGGAAGAGTGAACAGTTTGATGTCTTCGCTGCGACATAATGTGACGAGGAAATCACCCAAAAATACATACAATTTGAAAAGGAACGAAGAGTCCAAGTACATCAATGACTACAACCCAGTGATTTTGTCCATGTGGAATGCTAACATGGATATACAGTTTGTGGCTGATAACTGTTTGGCTGTGGCTCAGTATGTGACATCTTACATCACCAAAAAAGAAAAGACAGAATTGAAGGATATGTGGGAGGACATTTCCCATGAAAAGAGCCTCAGTAACAAGTTGTACAGTTTCAGTCTGAAGATGTTGTCGCATCGAGAAATCGGAGCTTACGAATGTTCTGACCGGTTGTCTTCAGCAAGTCTCTATGCCAAATCTAGGAGTATCATTTGGGCGAGTCTTGGTCTTGCTGCAACGCGTAATCGAGTTCTGAAACCTGTACGGGAAATTGAGTATTTGGCGGAAAAGGAGCCAAACAGTACCGATATTTTGAAGACCAACATGTTGGATACATATTATCCAAATCGAAGCAGTCACCTCGAGAATGTTTGTCTGTATGAGGTTCTACAAAATTACATATTCAAGAGGAACATCAAAGAAGATATTGATAAAGGAGTGTATGCTGTAATTGGAAGTGAGGGATGTCTGGTCAAGCAAAGAAAATGCCACTTGGTAAACCATCGAAAATTGAGTGGCGAATCTCCTGAAAGAAAAGAGTTTTTCTATTTAGCACTTTTGCAACTTTTCAAGCCTTGGCGTGCAGAAGAGGAACTGCTTGGAGATTTCCTCTGTTACGAAGACTCTTTCAATGCCGCCAAGGAGACCATAGAATGTCCTGTTTTTCTAAAATATCTAGAAATGTTGAATGCAGAAATCGAGCAGGAAACAACAATTGCAGCCGAGATTGCTAGACAGTTCTCAGGACAGTCAGAGTTCTGTTTCATTGAGTCAGGATCCACTAGGAGGACCAGTTATTGAAAATGAAGCTGCCACTGCCATGATTGAAGTGGAAAGAGCCATGGCACATGCTCAGGAGGATGCGGTTAACTTAGAAGATTTGGAAAGACAACTCAACGTTGAGCAGAGGAAAATATATGACGAAGTTACCAACCAAATTGATCATGGATTAAGTCATGAGAAGAAAGAGTGCTCATGTACGTCGTTGAAGCCTGTCCGACTGTACGTGAGTGGAGAAGCAGGAACTGGAAAAAGTTTCCTCATTAAAGCAATTTCATGTTATTTGCAGAAAAGGACTGAGTCATCGCTGTCTTGTGTTGTCACCACTCCAACTGGACTGGCAGCACATAACATTAAAGGTATTACTTTGCATCGTCTACTGATGCTGCCAGTGGAGCATGATAACAAATTACAATACCACAAGTTATCTGGAGATGCTTGTTGTGAAGTTTCAAGAGTTTTGAGGAAAATGAAACTTCTTATCATTGACGAAGTAAGCATGGTTTCCAATGTCATGCTTGCCTTTGTGCATTTGAGAATGCAAGAAGTTCTCAAAACAGAGTATGATGTGTTATTTGGTGGCAAACACATCATTGTTTTCGGTGATCTTCTGCAGCTGACACCAGTGAAAGGACAACCTGTGTTCAAAATGCTCACTCATGAAGATACCAGGAAGTGCCTAGGGAGCATTGGCAACGTCAATATATGGTTAAACTTCAATTATGCTGAACTGCGTGAAAATATGCGTCAAGCGAAGGATGAAGATTATAAGAATATTCTACAAGATGTTAGAATCGGAAAAGTGACCGAGCATGAGAAAGAAGCTTTACATGCACGATTACTGTCAAATTTGTATCCAGAAGAAGACGTTCTACCCGGAGAATATTTTTCGGAAAATTACTGAGAAGAAATCTGGAATATGTTTGATGCCAACTCTTGCAGAATGTGCCATCTTCAACAATAAAATGTTGAATTTAGAAAACCAAGAGATTGTGAAACTGGAAGCTATTGACAGAATAGAGCATATGGGAGCAACAATTATTTTGTCTGAGAATTTGAAATCTAAATTGGATTCATTAGAGAAGACTATATCTAAAACTGCTGGTTTTGAAAAGACTCTGAATGTGTGCTTAAATTGCCGTATAATTTTAAGAAGGAATTTACATGTTGAAAGAGGTCTGGTAAATGGATCAATGGGTAATGTTGTTGATTTTGAGAAATACAGAAATAGAGATGGAATTGAATTTTTTAAAATTAAATTTGATGGCATTGAGGAAGTACAGCTAATTGGTCGTTGCTCTGCTAGGTTTTTGCTTGTAAAAGACTTATATGTTCGCCGTAAGCAGTTTCCTGTTTGCTTGGCATATGCGGTGACAATCCATAAATCGCAAGGTTTAAGTGTAGACAGTGCATTGGTGAATATTGGCAGTTCTGTGTTCAAAGAGGGTATGGCATATGTGGCATTGTCACGAGTCAGAACTTTATCGGGATTGTACTTGATTGAGTGTGATGTCACAAACATTTGTGCGGATCTAGATTGTGTAAAGGAATACAATAGGTTAAGAAGAGAGTATGCACCACATTTGCCTCAATATCCTTTGTTTGAGAAACGTGTTGTAGGCCGGAAACAAAGAAATGTGACCAATAGTAGGGAGGTTGTAGCAAAGAGACGAAAAGTCGATGAACTCAAAATTATAAGCAGAAAGAAAATGGATTCTGTTGAAGATGTTGTTGGTTTTCAATTTGAAAATAGTTCTGGTGTCAACTGCTATGCTAATGTAGTGGTTAATGTTGTCTTTTCTCTAGAAACTTTAAAACAACAGATTGTGATCAATTCGGATCAAAATTTTTGCTGTTTACTGAATTCTGTGTTAGAGAAATGTCGCACTGATAGAACAAAAATAGAAAGTGTGTCTGAAATTCGAAATCTGTTAGACAAATGTTCAGGTGAAACGCAATTCTCTCAAAATATTCAGCAAGATTGTCAGGAGTTTTTAATGTATATTCTTGATGTATTGCAAGATGAAGGTGTAGATGTAGATCATCTGTTTGGCCTTTCTTATCAATGGCAGCATGACTGCGAGAACTGTAGGGTATCAAGTACTACTAGTGTAGAGTCTGAAAGATTTATATATTTAACTTTGCCAGACAGTAAATCAGTGTCCTTTAGTAAGCTAGTAAAAGCAGCTGATCACAACATGGAGTGTAGCCAATGTAAGTCTGCAATGTTGTCCACATTATTTATACGAACATATGGCCAGTATGTCATTTTAATGTTCCAACGATGTAGGCCTGATGGAACAAAATTGACAACTTTAATTAAAAATGTTGTGGCTTCGCAGTTGTCAATATCAGGAAGGACTTTTGTAACTGCAGCAATGATATATCATGACGGTCCTTCAACAACATCAGGACATTACACAGCTTATTTGAAGTCTAGAAACGGCTGGTCATTCTGCAATGATTCTGTTTTAACTTTAAAAAAAAAATTGCCTTTTGACCTTAAAAATTCTTACCTGGTGTTTTTACAACCAAAATTTTAGAGAAAGAATCTCGGGATTTGCTCTGAGGAATTTCAAAAGGTTCTAATGGCTCCTACACTATTTGGCCTTGAGGATAAGTGTAGTACAGAGTAAAAAGTTATTTTTGAGTTTTAAGTAGTTCCTGAAAAAAAAGAAGGTTTTCTTACAGAAAGTGGTGGGCACGGATTAGTTAAAGGACAACAGAGTATTTCCCAAAGCAAACGGTATTCTTACCATAACACTTGACGTCATGGAAAAATAACTGCACTTTGAATGAGTTCAGAAAAACTGTTTCTTTTAATAAGCTAATTCAAGCAGGCAATCAAAACATGGAGTAGAGGTAATGTAAGTCTGCAACGCTGTCTACATTTTTTTTAACAAACTTTTGGGTATAATGTCATTTAAAAATTCCAACTATATAAACCTGATGAAAGTAAGTTTTCAACTTTAATTACAAATGTTGTGGCTACACAGTCGTTGATTTTAGAAGAACATTTCTAACTACAGCTATTATATGACATGATGGTCCTTTGACAACATCCACTTATTACACAGCTTATTGAAAATGTAAAAAAAGCTGATGTTTCGGAAATGATTCACATTTGGCTATGAAACAATGTTGCCTTTTGACTTAAAAATATTCTTACTTTCTGTTTTCAGAAGAAAGAATTTTGGGTAGGTAACTGGCCTATAATGATTCTAGGAGTTGATATAATTTTATGTACTGTTTTAAATTGCTTTGTGATTAAAAGTGATGTAGAGAATTAAATAATTGTAGTAGTCATAGAGGTAGTGTAAGTGTGCCTCATAGTAAGCAGTATCAGTGTCATAGGAAATGTGGAACATGAGTGAGCAAGAAGGGTAAAATATTACTAGTACAGGATTGTGAAAGTGATCTTGAATGTTTTCTTTCTGAAAGTTACGGAAAAAGAAAATGACGGGATTTGCTTAGAAGAATTCCAAGAGTTATAAATGGCTCTTACACGATTTGGCCTTGAGGAGAAGTGCGGTAGAGAGCGAGAAATCATTTATTGTATGTAACATATTTGTCAAAACGATGGAGCTTTTCTTTCAGAAAGTGGCGGGCTGAAAATAATAACAGCACAACAGAGTATAAGCTGTTCATAGGACATCCTTCGACGTCATGGAAAGTAAGTTACTTTTAAGGAGTTCTGATTTCTGATTGGTTATGTTATATGGGTTTTTTAAACACAATCATTTTGATTGTGTTTTTTTCCCCGCTGTTATATGATGAATACCTTCAAGTCACTGTTTTAAGTGAAATTTGATATATTCTGAGAACAGCAAAAATAAACCATTTAATATGTATAATTAATTCTGTACTTTTTGTATTTATGATATACCATTTAGAACTGTGTAGGAGGCATGGAGAAACTGAGGCTTCTGTAAGTGTCAAGGGAGGTGAGTAATGTACATTGCTCTGTTGCATACAGTCCTCACCTTCTGCATACTAGACTACATCTGTACAATGAGATACCTAAGCTGAGGAAATACAGGTGATGTGATTGTTAAATGAGCAAAAATATTTGCACGTTTTTCAATTATATAACCTGTGTTTCCTAACATTACGAATCACATTGGGCAGATGAGGTTTAGGCCTGTCCAGGGAGACAGAGGAGGTCTGGCCTTTGTTCAAGAGTGCAGTGGACATGACTCACTTCGTTGGTAGGCCTGCACATGTATTATCTCCTCTGTACTCTTCAACAAGCCTAAATTTAATCTGTAACTCTGAGTAGGCCTCACCTCAAACAAATCTCTGGATAGGCCACACCTTATCGGCATCCTGAAACAATCATTTAAAATGTTAGGGGCAGATTTATGATGGCCGTGCGCCTCTTTTGCGCCGCCGTTGCGTCACTTTTGTGACGCAGCAGCAGTGCAAAAGATGCACCATGTTGCAAGATACGCCTCACTTCATCTGCAACAAGATACCGTCAGTTTAAACTGTATATATTTAGGACTGTGTAGGGGGCATGGAGAAGCTGAGGCTTCTGTAAGTGTCAAAGTTGTTGCATACAGTGCTCACCTTCAGCGTACTCTTTCATATGCTAGACTACTTCTGCACAATGAGATACCTAAGCAAAGGAAACACAAGTGATGTGATTGTGGAATGAGCAAAACAAATTGCACTTTTTTCAATTACATTACCTGTGTTTCCTAACATTACGAATCACATTGTGTAGATGCCTCACTCAGTCTGTATCTGACACTCTTTCCTTCACTTCCTCTGTCTCCTCTCTCCCTCACTCTGTTTTCCTTATTCACCCTTTCCTTATATAGTTTACCTTACTCACTTTCTTTTACTAGCTTACACAACTTCAATTTAGTTTTCTCTTCTATCCTTCTTTTCTGTCACTGAAAGTATCTTCCTTTTTTTTCTCTTAGTAATTTACTCTATTTCAATTTCTTTTTGTCTCTGACTGTCTATCACCGTTTCTTTCTCTTTTTTCTGCATGTTTATCTCTAACTTTATTTCTTTGTAAAATTGGATAATTGTCAATCTTTTCCCTTGTCTTTTCTAATTTTTAAATACATGTTTTAATATTTTTCAAATTTTTGTTGTTTCTTTCACAGATTGAAAGTATAAAAATAACAAGTGACTAAGTTAACGACAATTATAAGGTAAGTGTTTTGTACTCTTTTCGTTACATTTCTATCACATTTAACTTCTATTAGTTCCACTGCTTCATTTCTTTAACCGTCAGTTTCCTGCCTTTGCTACCTCCCTCATTCCTTTTTCTATTACTTACTTACTCTACTCCTTCCACTCCTTTTCTCAGTCCCTCTGTTCTCATAGTTCCTCACTCCTGTTCACTCACTCCGTCTCTATTACTTTCACTATCTCTGACTCATCACTCTTTCACTACTTGTTCATTATGCTTTCTCCCTGTAGTTCAAACACACTAAGGGGCATATTATCAACACAGGCGATAAAATTATCACTGCTTTTATCGGCAAAAAACTGCCGCAAAAGCGGCTTTAGCTGCAGTTTTCTTCCGCAAAAGCGGCTTTAGCGGCAGTTTTCTGCCGATAAAAGCAGCGATCATTTTATCGCCTGTGTTGATAATATGCCCCTATGTTATTTACATTTCTTTGCTGTTTCAATCATTCCTTTTATGTCACTTCTTCTTTTCTGCTTTCTGTTTTTTCTTTCTGTTATTCCACATGTTTTAACCTTAGTCACTGTCATACATCTTGTTTTATTCCTATTTACTTTTGCTCACTGTTTTCTTAACACTTTCCCTCAGGGTTGTTCTTTTAGTCCGGTTCTATGCCTACCTCTCATTCCACATCCTTTACTGTTTTTCTTCTTAATTTAAACATTCACTCACATTCTCTAAGAAACTCTTGTTTATTATTCTTCTACTCTCCTTTTTTTCACTTCCTTATCTATTTTGTTTTTCACAATAATACCCTCTTACATCTTTTCTTCGGTAAATAGATCTATTAAACAGTATCTCTGTGTTACTCCCTCTAGCTGTCTTTCTTTTAATATTACTCTCTGTTTCCTTCCCTTAAACTTTCTTTTCTTTTAAAAAAAAAAAAAATTCTGGTTCGCTTCCGGTTCGCGTACCGGCGCGCGAACTGGGAAGCGAACCAAAAGAAATAGAGGTTGCTAGAGTGCTAAACATTCTAGCAATTTTTTAAAAAGGGGAGATAGTTCTGATAAGAACTTTTTGTTTATTGTTTTTGTTCTTTTATATTTTTTTTATTATTTTTTTGAACATTTTTTTACTTTTTTTGTATTTTTTGAACGGTTTTATATATTTTTTTTGTTTTTTTGGGGGGGGAAACAAAAATGATTCATTATAAAGGGCTCAACAGGAGCAACAAAAAAAAAAGATAATTTATTTTCTGGGGCGTTTTGGACATTTGTGATTGTCAATAGCAGCATTGATTAAATTTATGCTACTCTCCCTGTAGCAAATCAATTGTCCGCAATAAATGCATACATGTTTCACTTCCCCAAACTTCAGCTGAATATTTGGGACCGTCTCCCTCGCCTCTGGTCCCGTCACTGCCTCTTGATATGATGTACTGGCCACAGGACGGGGGTTATCCTGCAGGTCACGTACCTGTGCAGCACTATAATTGATAGGGTGCCACCTGTCCATATGGCGATGCATGGTATAATTGCCATAACTATATTTTTTATCTGTCCCTCTGGACAGATCTTTTTTGCAGATAAGGCAAGTTACATAGCGGGCATTCACTTTTTTTTGGCCCCGGGGATATTTGAAAAATTGCCAAATGAAACTCTCTTTGACACGGGACCTCCTAGGCTCTTCAGGCAAAAACTGCCTCTCTTCCCCCTCTTCCTCTTCTTCCTCTTCTTCCTCCTCTTGCTGAACGATAACCTGAGGAGGTGGTCCTCTCTTCCTAGGAGGTGGTGGTGGTGGTGGGGGTGCACCAGCTGCAGCTACAACACTTGCCATTGCTAAGTAATGAAAAAAGGTCTTCCTCTCACAAAGATGAAAGTCAGAGTGAGGAAACAAGGAGGGGTTTTCATCATTTGGGAAAAAAATAGTTCTAAACCAATGAAAAGTGTTATTTTTAGGTCACATGACCTAGCCTTACATCATTAAGAAACCAAAAGTGAAATGAACCAATGAAAAGTGTTATTAACAAGTCACATGACCTGTTATGCTTCCGTTACGCGCTCCGCGCCGCGCCCCGGATCGCTTCCGGGAAGCTGCGCTTCGCGCCTCGCTTCGCGTACCGGAGCACTTCCGGGTGCGCTAACGCGGCGCGTCATATGACGCATTATGCGACAACGCGATACGTCGCGCTTACGCGACGCGTCACGATGTTGTTTCCTAACGCGGCAGTTGCGCAAACGGAACGTTTACCGGTTCGCGGACTGAGTCGCGGCAACAAATTGAGCTAACGGGAAGCTACCCGGTTCGCGGACTGGGAGCGAAACAAAAAAAATAAAAAATAAAAAATACATAAAAAAATTGTATTCAAAACATATAAAATATATTTTTCGATTTAATGAAGAATATTTTTTAAAATCTTTTGATATTTGCTATTAAAAAAACATTGAAATTCACTGAAAAACCATAGGTTATAGACCATATATAGTTAGGAATTAGCATTTACAAAACCTTGAAAATTCACTGAAAAAACCATAGGTTATAGACCATATATAGTTAGGAATTAGCATTTACAAAACCTTGAAAATTCACTGAAAAAACCATAGGTTATACACCATATATAGTTAGGAATTAGTATTTACAAAACCTTATTTTACTCACACAAAACCGTTGAAATTCGCATATATAGTTAGCTGCACTAACTATATATCGCGCACCAGCAATCCACTGCTGATCATGTCACATATTACATCATTCATGACATGGTCAGTGACATCACTGATGACATCACTGATGACATCTCAAATGACATCACTGATGACATCACTGATGACATCTCAAATGACATCACTGATGACATCACTGATGACATCTCATTTGACATTACTGATCACATCACTGATGACATCATTCATGTGATAATACGATGAACCTCTTCAGACTCTAATATAACCTTAGATATACTCAGTGTAAACACAGACTCACAGATTGTCACTCATCCATGAAGTTACACACACACCTCATCAGTCATGCAAACAATCAATCACACCTCCATTTTCTCAACTATACAGTTATACACATCTTACTTATTCAAACATATACTAAAACATATTTACTCTCTTATACAATCCTGGATACAAGTTCACAATGATCCATACAGCCACTCACACATTCACTGGCTCTTATGCACAGTTATTTATATATGTCAACTCTCACATGTACTGTGTTTTACATATGTACTTACTTTGACATGTAGCACTGAGATATCCATTCACTCACCAATACACTCATGCACACAGTCAACCGCCCATACAGCTGTTTCCACATGCACTTTTGCACCCATACATTTAGTCAATCAACTGCTCACACATCTATGCACAGAGTCATACACCTCCCAGCCACCCACACACACACTCAGTCTCCCATACAAATACTTGGGCAACCAATCAATAACCCATATAGTTACTCATATAGCTACTGATCAACACATGCAGCAGTTTACAGAACAACAGACATAATGATGCACAAATTAAGACAGTTTATTCACTAACCCATGCACTCAGTGAGACACATTTAATCACTCACTCATACAGTCAGTCATGCACCTACTAAATCCTTCATCCAGACACTTATACATCCACTCATTCTTCAATATTTAAGACATATTTTAATTTTACAGAAAAATACAGTCACTGGATGTAGTCATCAGTGATGTCATCAGTGATGTCATTTGAGATGTCATCAGTGATGTCATCAGTGATGTCATTTGAGTTGTCATCAGTGATGTCATCAGTGATGTCATTTGAGATGTCATCAGTGATGTCACTGACCATGTCATGAATGATGTCATATGTGACATGATCAGCAGTGGATTGCGGGTGCGCGATATATAGTTAGTGCAGCTAACTATATATGCGAATTTCAATGGTTTTGTGTGAGTAAAATAAGGTTTTGTAAATGCTAATTCCTAACTATATATGGTGTATAACCTATGGTTTTTTCAGTGAATTTTTAAGGTTTTGTAAATGCTAATTCCTAACTATATATGGTCTATAACCTATGGTTTTTTCAGTGAATTTTCAAGGTTTTGTAAATGCTAATTCCTAACTATATATGGTCTATAACCTATGGTTTTTTCAGTGAATATATATATATATATATATATATATATATATATATATATATATATATATATATTACCTACTGGCGGTCGCCAGTAGGTATATATAGTTAGGATTTTTTCTCTATGGGATTTTTGAAAATTCTATGTCTAATAACTTTGGCGTTTGTGGACGGAATTGGCTGAAATTTTCAGGAAAATGGAACATTTTGTTTCTGAGCAGCCCCTGGAAATTTGGGGGGGGGGTTCGTCAAGGGGGGGCCGAGAAAAAAGGGGGGTCCCAAAACGTGTTTTTAACATTGAGTTTCCCATAGGGCGGTTGGCCTCACTTTTAGCCCGAACGGCTGAATGGATTTGCACGAAACTTGGCAAAATTGTAGGGACTGGTAGCCCGATGTGCCTTTGCTAGGTCTCAATATATGTGCTTCAGTGGATTTTGAGAAATTAACGTTCAAAAAAAGATATATATCTGTAACAGCGGACCGGGCAGCGCTCCGGTTCGCGGACTTTTCGCGGTACGGAGCTTTGTGAAGCGAAGCTGATTGGTTCTCCGGCGTCTGTGAACATTCCAAACAGTCCGTAGCGGCCGCCATCTTGTCTCTCGGTAGGATCGAGAGACAAGAGGAGGCCAAAGCGAAGGGGCAAATGACCATAAGGGGGAATAGTAGATCCTCGCTGACCCCCTACGTTTGATGTGGAGGTTTTAAAAGGGCCCCGCGGGGCAAAAAAAAATAATAATAATAATAATCGAACGGCTGAATGGATTTGCACGAAACTTGGCAAAATATTAGGGACTGGTAGCCCGATGTGCCTTTGCTAGGTCTCAATATATGTGCTCCAGTGGATTTTGAGAAATTAACGTTCAAAAAAAGATATATATCTGTAACAGCGCTCCGCTTCGCGTACTTTTCGCGTTACGGAGCTTTGCGAAGCTGATTGGTTCTCCGGCGTCTGTCAACATTCCAAACAGTCCGTAGCGGCCGCCATCTTGTCTCTCGGTAGGATTGAGAGACAAGAGGAGGCCAAAGCGAAGGGGGAAATGACCATAAGGGGGCATAGTAGGTCCTTCCTGACATCTTAGGTTTGATGTACCATTTTGCCAAGTTTGGTGTAATTCCGTTCAGCCATTCAGGCTGTAGACGTATGTAAATGTCCTATGGAAAATTGCATGGGGAAAACACATTTGAAAGTGTTGAAATTTAGAACCAATTAAAATGTTAGTTTGGTTTTGTATTTGTGTGTGATGAAAGTTAATTGGTTATGTATATATTTCAAATGAGAGGAAACCACAGCCATTTTGTGATACTACTGTCTGAGGTACATTTGTGAGGAATTTTTGGTGGTGAATTTCTGGTGTTTGATTTACACAGTACTAACACTTCTCCTACTTTTAAAAAGGTGAGTTGTTAATTTGTAAGGGGAACTATGTTGTACACTTGAAGATAATTTGAAAAATGTTTTCTGTTATTTATTTGCAGTCCTTTCTGTTATACTAAATACTTGATAAAGTTAGTTTTATATTATGTATTACTAAAAACGATAAATGAAAGTGATTATTTTTTTCTGCAATTTACAGCAAGCAATTTCAAAATAAAATGGCTCACAATGAAGAGACCGTGGCAATTTCTTTTGAATTGTCCACTACATTGATTGAAATTGAGAGCACCAATAATGAAATATTGTCACAAGGAGGAGATGACTTGTATGATTCCATTAGATTGATTGAAATGGACAGCACCAATAATGAAATATTGGCACAAGGAGATGACTTGAATGATTCCACTACATTGATTGAAATTGAGAGCACCAATAATGAAATATTGTCACAAGGAGGAGATGACTTGTATGATTCCATTAGATTGATTGAAATGGACAGCACCAATAATGAAATATTGTCACAAGGAGGAGATGACTTGAATGATTCCACTACATTGATTGAAATTGAGAGCACCAATAATGAAATATTGTCACGAGGAGATGACTTGAATGATTCCACTACATTGATTGAAATTGACAGCACCAATAATGAAATATTGTCACAAGGAGGAGATGACTTGAATGATTTTTTTGATCAATCTCTTGATGGCGAATTTATCGAATGTTTGGAGACCATAGAGTTACAAGAATCATCATTGCAGACTTTTCATGAGGACATTGCTGATGAGGACATGTTACTAGTTCTTTCAAATTTAGAAAATTCTGAAGAATAAATTTATATTTAGAAATCAAAAATTGTTTGAGACATTATTCATTTTTATTTTTAATTTATGAGGTTGTAGCGAAGTGATTGTAGTATAAAATGAGACTTATAGTATAGAGTGCAACATTTTTATGTTACATGGTAAGTTTACTCATATTTACTTCCCTTCTGCCACTATATTATCTCCAATGTGTATTTGACATCTCTTCTTCATCTCCGGCCTCCTTTCTCTCACTGTGGGGCATATTATCAAGGGGGTTTATCTCCGCTTTTTTGGTTTTAAAAGCCAAGAAAGCGGAGATAAAATTATCTCCCTATTACCAAGCTGTCGCTAACACCAGTTAGTGACAGCTAATAGGAGATAGCGACCATCTTGGGCCCCGCTTTGCATGTCAGTGATATTTATCACTAATGACATGCAAAGTGGGCGTGCCAAGATGTTAGCGACTGGAAACAGTCGCTAACATCGCTATCTCCTATTACCAACTTTTGGAGATATTCGCGCTAAGCGCGAATATCTCCAAAAGCTAACACCTGCCCTGAGCAGTTCTTCACCATGTTATCCAATGGGAGGTGGATAACATGGCTAAGAGCATTTGCTCGATAATGCATGAATATCGCTGACTTTTCAGCGATATTCATGCATTGCGGCCGTTTTTTATCGCATTTGCGATAAACCTTGCTAATAGCAAGGTTTATCTGCGATAAAAATCGCCGATGTGCGGCGATAATTTTTGTCTCTAAACAAGTTAGAGACAAAAATGTTCGCTAGTTGTTGGTAATATGCCCCTGTGTGTCTCCGATGCATCTTATCGCTGCTATTTTGTGTAAGTACAGAAGAGAGTAAAATAAAATAGTTCGGAACGTGAAAAGGGGGCAAAGTAGAGTACTCCTCACCCCCTAGGCCTTTTTAGGCGGTCCCAAAAGGATCAGTTTCTGCTTTCCTGAGAGATTATGGTATGAGTTCCATATACCACAATAACTTGCATTACAACATGCAAGATATCTATCTCCTTTTGGAGATATTCGCGCTAAGCGCGAATATCTCCAAAAAGTAACACCTGCCCTGAGCAGTTCTTAGCCATGTTATCCAATGGGAGGTGGATAACATGGCTAAGAGCATTAGCTCGGTAATGCATGAATATCGCTGAGTTTTTAGCGATATTCATGCATTGCGGCCGTTATTATCGCATTTGCGATAAACCTTGATAATAGCAAGGTTTATCTTCGATAATTTCTGACGATGCTTAGCGGTAAAAAATTTGTTGGTAAGCATCGTTAGCGATAAATATCGCTTAACTTTGGTAATATGCCCCAACGTCTGTTAACGTTCGATTCGAAGGAAATGAGGAAGTGTTGAAAAACATTGTTTGCGCCATCTTGCCTTTTTTGAAATGCCACACTTTTGTGGTGCACGGCAGCCATTTTAGATGTCTTGACCAGACCCACTCTCTGCACGCTGTCGATTCGTAGCATGGCTCCTCACCCTCGCAAGCATCTTCCCCAGGCACTGGTCACCCCCGCTCTCTGTCTTATGCATGGGCAATAAACCTCCCCCCATCTGCGCTGCTCTTCCCTGAGAATCACACTCTGTGCCCGCCCGACACCTCCCTTTCGTCCTATTCACTACCGCACCCTCTGACACTCCTCTTCCTCTGTGTCCGATTGTCCAGGCTATCAGCTAGCCCTGCAGATGTAGTTTATGGCCCCAGCTGTAAAGAATCACCCCTCTTCAAAGGAGTTATAGTAGATCAAGGCCCACACCCGATGAGATCCATCACACCACACGTGTTCCTACTATCTGAAAACCATCCTGTATTGTGATTGGGGAGGGGACCGAGCCTGAAGCGGAAGATTCCAGGAATGACTCTTGGTACATCAAAGTTTTTACAATTATGTGTCACATTAAAAATATGTAGCACTCCAACAAAGTAGTAGGAATATAAAACTTTAATAACATATAAATATATACAACAAAACAAAAACAGTAAAAACATTTAAACAACGAAGAGACCGTGGCAATTTCTTTTGAATTATCCAATAGATTTATTGAAATTGACAGCACCAATAATGAAATATTCTTGTCAGTAGCGGTCTGTTGTGCGAATAGTTCCAAGGCAGCAGAACGCGCTGAAATCTAGATGGCACGAAAGTGATGTCTAGTAAGTTGCCGCCCAGCAAATAACGGCGTGGGGCGCCGCGGGGGTGAGTGAGTCCAGTAGGCACCACAGCTATTCTTACCGGCATCGCAGCATTACTGCTGGGGACAATGCCTGTGCTGTAGCAGGGTCACAGCAGAAACAAAAAGGATTTTGTTGAAGATGTTGTTGGTTTTAAATTTGAAAACAGTTCTGGTGTCAACTGCTATGCTAATGTAGTGGTTAATGTTTTGTTTTCTCTAGAAAATGTAAAAGAGGGGGAGGCAGTCCAAAGTTCCGTTAAAAGGGCAAAGGAAAGGATCGGTGGTTTGAACTATCAGTGAAAAAGGGGAGGGGGTGCAACAATTTTTCCTACCGGGTCACACTGTGCTTTCACCGGAACTGAGGTCTGCAGGATTCTAGTAATTCAAAGTGAGGCTGGCGCCAGCATGGGAGCGCCGATGTCCCGCGGATACAGTTTCGTCACTCCACGGGCGATCATGGCAGTCATTCCCCATCGGGGGTCGAAGACTCCCGCGGCTCCTGTAGAATCTTCAAGGTCGTGGAGGACTACGGTGGTGGAGTCAAGCAGTGACCGGGCCATTTCTTTATGCTGGGCCCGCTCTTGCCAGGTCGACCGCCATTTTGAGAGTTCGGTAGCTACTGGCGATCGCGGGGTCAAATGAGCGGACGGGCTCCACCCTGCCGGGCGAGACGTTGCAGCATGGCCACAGTGGAAGAACCCTTTTCCGGGCGCCTGGAGCGCTGAGGGTGCAGCTGGGAAGCCTCCACCTGGGGAGGCGGGAGAGGCCTGTTCGCACCGTCTCTCCCTCCCAGTGCATCCCACGGCGTCTCGCTTGAGATTTGTTATGGCCGGACCAGGCGATGAGGACGAGGGGGGGGGGGGGGTCGGAGGCATGTGCAAGACATCCCCCCCAGTGTTGTCGCAGCCATTATTCATGAAAGAAGAAGTGTCCCGTCCGTCTTCGGGCCGGGCTTCCGGTAGATGTCGGCCGGACGCCCATGGCTCTGGCCCCATGAACGGGTTTCTTGGTTTATCGGCTGCAGCCGGATCCCGTCGTCCTCGGCCCCCCGACCGTTGGTGGCCGGACCGGAAGAGCATGTGGCGGGAGTACCTGCAACTCTCAAGGGCCACCGCGGCCGGACTGGGAGAGAGAGGGGAGGGTCGAGGAGACATTCCCCCCCCTGCAACTGTTCAGCGTTGTAAAGGCAATCCCCTGGCCGGGTCCCGCTGGCCTCGGCCTCTCCTCCGGCTACACCCTACGTTAGGATCTCCTGGCCGAGGCGTGGAAGCAGGACCTGCCTTATATGGGCTGCTCCCGGCTGGGCGTAGCCGCAACCCAGCCCCACCTTGGAAGTTTCCAGAGTGGGGGCGGATGTTCTACTGACTTGCATTTTCCCTAGTCTATCGATTTTTTTGGCGTGGCAGGCGGTGGGACAGCGAGGGGTGATTTGGTTTCTCTTACTGTTTTTCTGGTCTCTCACCACTGGCATATTTTAACGTTTTCTTGTTTCTAGGACATTAATAGGTTTTATCATTACGTTATGTTATCGTTTCTTTGTTCGTTGTTTAATAAAAGTTCATGTTCATCAGTGGCCTACTGATTTTCGTTTTCCTATTCTTTTCTTTCCAGGTTGTTTCATGCTAAAGTTTCTGTTAACAGGATACAGTGATCACTTCGTTATTATTGCATATGTCCTTTTCACTAGGGGTGCTCTCTGGTCGGGCCAGATGACGTATCTCTAGTAAATGGTCCGGGTGAAACAGGTGCATCAATCAGTGGGGAGTAGATAGGCATGACAGATTACAACGGGGGAGAAAGGTCCGCATTACGTACCCTTTCACTACTTGCAAAGATTTTCCTACGTTTATTTGCAAACAGGGAATACCTCCAAAAAGAACTAATTCCCAAACAGTCAATGTTCGGACAATCAATCAATCAATGAGGAATGAAATAGGTACGACGTGTTAAAGGCTTGCGTTACCTACCCTTCACTATCTGCAAAGGGAGAGAGAATATTCCTATTCTTCCTCGTTTGCAGGCAGAGAAGATCCTTAAGAGAACCAACTTCGAACAATTCAATGCTCGATTGAAACAATCAACAAGGGGTACTGTGAACACAAATGAACGCCGCTTATGTACATACGCATTGCTATTTTCAACAGGTTGTTCCTAATGTTTCTATTTTAGCGAGGTCAAAAAGAGATCCCATTAGTGGCCTACTGATTTTGTTCGATTCCTTTTGGTTTTTTACACGATTTTTCGCTATCTGCAAAGACTAAACAGAGTATTGCGACTCTGTGCTTGTTTGTAAATAGAGAATGAACCAAAGAGAACAATCAATCAAATGGAGAGAGAAGCAGGCACGACGGATTACAAAGGGGGCAAAGGGCTGCGTTAACTACCCTTCACTATCTGCAAAGAGAGAGTACTCCTAATAGAAATGAGGGGTGGGGGGCAGCATTCAAAGCAGATCAGTGTGCATAAACACGAAAATGTTTTTACTTACCACGTACTTGACATTCGACAGCTTATGATATTTGCTATTAAAAAACCATTGAAATTCACTGAAAAAACCATAGGTTATAGACCGTATATAGTTAGGAATTAGCATTTACAAAACCTTGAAAATTCACTGAAAAAACCATAGGTTATAGACCATATACAGTCAGTCATGCACCTACTAAATCCTTCATCCAGACACTTATACATCCACTCATTCTTCAATATGTAAGACATATTTTAACTTTACAGAAACATACAGTCACTGGATGTTGTCATCAGTGATGTCATTTGAGATGTCATCAGTGATGTCATCAGTGATGTCACTGACCATGTCATGAATGATGTAATATGTGACATCATCAGCAGTGGATTGCGGGTGCGCGATATATAGTTAGTGCAACTAACTATATATGGAATTTCAATGGTTTTGTGTGAGTAAAATAAGGTTTTTTAAATGCTAATTCCTAACTATATATGGTCTATAACCTATGGTTTTTTCAGTGAATATATATATATATATATATATATATATTCACTGAAAAAACCATAGGTTATAGACCATATATAGTTAGGAATTAGCATTTACAAAACCTTGAAAATTCACTGAAAAAACCATAGGTTATAGACCATATATAGTTAGGAATTAGCATTTACAAAACCTTGAAAATTCACTGCAAAAACCATAGGTTAGAGACCATATATAGTTAGCTGGACATTTTATTGACATAAAACCAATGAAATTCCATATATAGTTAGTTGCACTAACTATATATCGCGCACCCGCAATCCACTGCTGATGATGTCACATATTATATCATTCATGACATGGTCAGTGACATCACTGATGACATCACTGATGACATCTCAAATGACATCACTGATGACATCACTGATGACATCTCATTTGACATCAATGACCACATCACTGATGATATCATTCATGTGACAATACAATGCATCTCCTCACATTTTAATATAACCTCTGTTTCACCCAGTGTTAAAAAGAGTATAATTTTTGAAACCATTGACACACCAATACTAGTTACTACATACGCACTCACTGATTGCTACGTCTACACACACCTTCACTCATTCACCCATACAATCATTCATACATACAATCACTCATCTTTACAACACTATCATATGCACTCATACACCTATACAGACACTCACAGTCTGCCACTCATCCATGGAGTTACTCACACACCTAGTCAGTCCTGTAAAGAATCAATGACACTTCAATTTTCTTGTCTATACAGTTAAACATAGAGCACCTTACATTTTCAAACATATACTAACACATACTTACCTTCTTATACAATCATTGATACAAGTACAGATTGATCTGCACAGAGTCACACACCTCCCAGCTAGCCACACACACACTCAGTCTCCCATACAAATACTTGGGCAATCAATCAATAACCCATATAGTTACTCATATAGCTACTGATCAACACATGCAGCAGTTTACAGAACAACAGACATAATGATGCACAAATTAAGACAGTTTAGTCACTAACCCATGCACTCAGTGAGACACATTTAATCACTCACTCATACAGTCAGTCATGCACCTACTAAATCCTTCGTCCAGACACTTACACATCCACTCATTCTTCAATATGTAAGACATATTTAAACTTTATAGAAACAAAAAATCACTGGATGTTGTTATCAGTGATGTCATCAGTGATGTCATTTGAGATGTCATCAGTGATGTCATCAGTGATGTCACTGACCATGTCATGAATGATGTAATATGTGACATCATCAGCAGTGGATTGCGGGTGCGCGATATATAGTTAGTGCAACTAACTATATATGGAATTTCATTGGTTTTATGTCAATAAAATGTCCAGCTAACTATATATGGTCTCTAACCTATGGTTTTCGCAGTGAATTTTCAAGGTTTTGTAAATGCTAATTCCTAACTATATATGGTCTATAACCTATGGTTTTTTCAGTGAATTTTCAAGGTTTTGTAAATGCTAATTCCTAACTATATATGGTCTATAACCTATGGTTTTTTCAGTGAATATATATATATATATATATATATATATATTCACTGAAAAAAACATAGGTTATAGACCATATATAGTTAGGAATTAGCATTTAAAAAACCTTATTTTACTCACACAAAACCATTGAAATTCCATATATAGTTAGTTGCACTAACTATATATCGCGCACCCGCAATCCACTGCTGATGATGTCACATATTACATCATTCATGACATGGTCAGTGACATCACTGATGACATCACTGATGACATCTCAAATGACATCACTGATGACAACATCCAGTGACTGTATGTTTCTGTAAAGTTAAAATATGTCTTACATATTGAAGAATGAGTGGATGTATAAGTGTCTGGATGAAGGATTTAGTAGGTGCATGACTGACTGTATAAGTGAGTGATTAAATGTGTCTCACTGAGTGCATGGGTTAGTGACTAAACTGTTTTAAATTGTGCATCATTGTGTCTGTTGTTCTGTAATCTGATGCATGTGTTGATCATTAGCTATATGACTAACTCTATGGGTTATTGATTGGTTGCCCAAGCATTTGTATGGGAGACTGAGTGTGTGTGTGGGTGTCTGGGAGGTGTATGACTCTGTGCATAGATGTGTGAGCAGTTGATTCACTAGATGTATGGGTTCAAAAGTGCATGTGGAAACAGCTGTATGGGCGGTTGACTGTGTGCATGAGTGTATTGGTGAGTGAATGGATATCTCAGTGCTACATGTCAAAGTAAGTACATATGTAAAACACAGTACATGTGAGAGTTGACATATATAAATAACTGTGCATAAGAGCCAGTGAATGTGTGAGTGGCTGTATGGATCATTGTGAACTTGTATCAGGGATTGTATAACAGAGTAAATATGTGTTAGTATATGTTTTAATAAGTAAGGTGTGTATAACTATATAGTTGAGGAAATGGAGGTGTGATTGATTCTTTGCAAGACTGACTAGGTGTGTGAGTAACTCCATGGATGAGTGACAGTCTGTGAATGTCTGTTTACACTGAGTGTATCTAAGGTTATATTAGAGTCTGAAGAGGTTCATCGTATCATCACATGAATGATGTCATCAGTGATGTGATCAGTAATGTCAAATGAGATGTCATCAGTGATGTCATCAGTGATGTCATTTGAGATGTCATCAGTGATGTCATCAGTGATGTCACTGACCATGTCATGAATGATGTAATATGTGACATCATCAGCAGTGGATTGCGGGTGCGCGATATATAGTTAGTGCAACTAACTATATATGGAATTTCAATGGTTTTGTGTGAGTAAAATAAGGTTTTTTAAATGCTAATTCCTAACTATATATGGTCTATAACCTATTGTTTTTTCAGTGAATTTTCAAGGTTTTTTAAATGCTAATTCCTAACTATATATGGTCTCTAACCTATGGTTTTTTCAGTGAATATATATATATATATATATATATATATATATATATATATATATATATATATATATATATATATATATATATATATATATATGTATATATATATATGTATATATATATTCACTGAAAAAACCATAGGTTTCACACCAGTTATAGTTAGGAATTAGAATTTAAAAAACCTATTAAATTCACTGAAAAAACCACAGGTTTCACTCCAGTTATAGTTAGCTGGAAATTTTACTCGCATAAAACCATTTAAATTCCCACGTTATAGTTAGTTGGACTCACTATAACTTGCGCGTGCAATGCACTGCTGATGACGTCACATATTACATCACTCATGACATGGTCAGTGACATCACTCATGACATCACTGATGACACCATCCTTGTGACAGAGTGACATGTAAATGTCGGGGTACGCTTACCGTGCGCGTACGGTACGTGTACGGTACGCGTACCCCGCGATTTTTAAAAAAAATAAATATTTTTTTTTTGCCTTGGGGGTCCTTGTGGGACCCCTTGAGCAGGTCTAGGGGGTCGGGGTGCTTCTACCCTGCCCCTTTTTTGAGTTCTACACGTTTGTTTTTCTGCTTTCCTGTGCCTCAGTCTACCGAGGCACAAGATGGCTGCCAACAGTTTCTGTTTTGGAGTGTTGACAGACATTGGCAGCCAATCAGAATGCAGCTCGCGCTCTAGAGGTACGCGTACCGTACGCGCACGTACACGTACCGTAAGCGTACCGGTAAGCTCACGGGTAAGCTGCTCTAGATATATACATTTTTTTGAACCTAAATTACTCAAAATCCTCTGGAGCGCATATCTTGAGACATAGCAAAGGCACATCGGGCTACCAGTCCCTACAATTTTGCCAAGTTTGGTGAAAATCCATTCAGCCGTTCGAGCTAAAAGTGCGACAGACCGCCCTATGGAAATTAACATGGGGAAAACATGTTTTGGGACCCCCCTTTTATCTCGGCCCCCGCTTGACGAATCCCCCCCAAACTTTCAGAGAAGGAGCGGAGAGCCGCGAGGCAAAGTTGCTGAAAAATTCAGGCTGATTCCTCAACCGGCGCCAAAGTTATTTCAAATAGAATGTTGCGATTTCCCTATGGAAATCAATCCTAACTATATATACCTACTGGCTATCGCCAGTAGGTAATACATATATATATATATATATATATATATATATATATATATATATATATATATATATATATATATATATATATATATATATATATATATATATATATATATATATATTCACAGAAAAAACCATAGGTTATAGACCATATATAGTTAGGAATTAGCATTTACAAAACCTTGAAAATTCACTGAAAAAACCATAGGTTATAGACCATATATAGTTAGGAAATAGCATTTAGAAAACCTTATTTTACTCACACAAAACCATTGAAATTCCATATATAGTTAGTTGCACTAACTATATATCGCGCACCTGCAATCCACTGCTGATGATGTCACATATTACATCATTCATGACATGGTCAGTGACATCACTGATGACATCACTGATGACATCTCAAATGACATCACTGATGACATCACTGATGACATCTCATTTGACATTACTGATCACATCACTGATGACATCATTCATGTGATGATACAATGAACCTCTTCAGACTCTAATATAACCTTAGATACACTCAGTGTAAACAGACACTCACAGACTGTCACTCATCCATGGAGTTACTCACACACCTAGTCAGTCTTGCAAAGAATCAATCACACCTCGATTTCCTCAACTATATAGTTATACACACCTTACTTATTGGAACATATAATAACACATATTTACTCTGTTATACAATCCCTGATACAAGTTCACAATAATCCATACAGCCACTCACACATTCACTGGCTCTTATGCACAGTTATTTATATATGTCAACTATCACATGTACTGTGTTTTACATATGTACTTACTTTGACATGTAGCACTGAGATATCCATTCACTCACCAATACACTCATGCACACAGTCAACCGCCCATACAGATGTTTCCACATGCACTTTTGAACCCATACATCTAGTGAATCAACTGCTCACACATCTATGCACAGAGTCATACACCTCCCAGACACCCACACACACACTCAGTCTCCCATACAAATACTTGGGCAACTAATCAATAACCCATATAGTTAGTCATATAGCTAATGATCAACACATGCATCAGATTACAAAACAACAGACACAATGATGCACAATTTAAAACAGTTTAGTCACTAACCCATGCACTCAGTGAGACACATTTAATCACTCACTTATACAGTCAGTCATGCACCTACTAAATCCTTCATCCAGACACTTATACATCCACTCATTCTTCAATATGTAAGACATATTTTAACTTTACAGAAGCATACAGTCACTGGATGTTGTCATCAGTGATGTCATCAGTGATGTCATTTGAGATGTCATCAGTGATGTCATCAGTGATGTCACTGACCATGTCATGAATGATGTAATATGTGACATCATCAGCAGTGGATTGCAGGTGCGCGATATATAGTTAGTGCAACTAACTATATATGGAATTTCAATGGTTTTGTGTGAGTAAAATAAGGTTTTCTAAATGCTATTTCCTAACTATATATGGTCTATAACCTATGGTTTTTTCAGTGAATTTTCAAGGTTTTGTAAATGCTAATTCCTAACTATATATGGTCTATAACCTATGGTTTTTTCTGTGAATTTCATTGGTTTTTTAACAGCTAATATCTGTAGCTGTAAAATGTATTCTTCTTTAAATCCAAAAATATATTTTATATGTTTATGAATAATTTTTTTTTAAAATATTTTTTTTTCTTCGTTCCCGCTTCGCGAATCGGGAAGCTTCCCGTTAGCTGACCTTGATGCCGCGAAATAGACCGCGAGCCGGTAAACGTTTCTTTACCGCAAGTGCCGCGTTAGAAAACAACATCGTGACGACTCCCGTCCGCATGACGTTCCACGTTGTCGCTTGATACGTCATATGACGTGCTACGTTAGCGAACTGGTACGCGAAGCGAGTGCCAAAGCGCAGGTTTCTGGAAGCAAACCGGGAGGCCCTGCAAAGCGCTTAACGTAAACACAGCAAGTCATGTGACTTGGTAATAACACTTTTCATTGGTTCATTTCACTTTTGGTTTCCTAATGATGTAAGACTAGGTCATATAATCTAAAATGAACACTTTTGATTGGTTGAGAACTCTTGTTTTTCCCAAATGATGAAAATCCCTCCTTCTTTCCTCACTCTGACTTTCATCATTGTGAGAGAAAGACCCTTTGTGATCACTGAGCAATGGCTTCTTTAGTAGCTTCAGCTGGTGCTTCCCCACCACCTCCACCACATCCAAGGAAGAGTGGACCACCTGCTCAAGTTGTAATTCAACAAGAAGAAGAAGAAGAGGAACAGGAGGACGAGCACGAAGAGAGGCAGTTTTTGCCTGAGCAGCCCAAGACGTCTCACCGGAAAGAAAACTTCATTTGGCAATTTTTTAAAATTCCCAAAGGTCAGAAAAAAGTAAATGCAAGATACGTAACTTGCCTTATATGTCAAGATAGACTGTCCAGAGGGACCGACAAAAAATACAGTTTCGGAAACTACACAATGCATCGCCATATGACTAGGTGGCATCCTAACAACTACAGTGCTGCACAGTTTCGGAACGACCTAGATAATCTCCCTATTATGGCCAGAAGATCTGTTGTACCGGAAGTAACGGGACCAGAGGGCAGGGAGATGGTGCCAAATATACAAATGAGATTTGGTGAAGTAAAACACACCTGCGTATTTTGCGATGGATTCATTTCCTACGGAGAAAGAAGCATCACTCTGATCAACAGAGCTATTGACTATCATATGCAAGTTTGTCCGAAACGCCCAAAATAATAAATACTTCTTTTTTTTGTTTTGTTGCTCCTGTTGAGCCCTTTACAATGAATCGTTTTCATTGCCCCCTCCAAGAAAACCCCCAAAAAATATAAAACTGTTCCGAAAAATTCAAAAACAGTAAAAAAATGTTCAGAAAAATAAAAAAAAAAGTTCTTTTCAGAACTACCTCCCCGTTATTAAAAAATTGGTACAATATTTGGAACTGTGCCAACCTCTATTTCTCTTAGTTCGCTTCCTAGTTCGCTCGCTGGTACGCGAACTGGAAGCGAACCAAAAACAGTAAGTATAAGGGAAGGAAACACACACTTATGTTAAAAGAAAGACAGCTATAGGGGAGTAAACTAGAGATACTATTACCCATAATCCACTACTGATGATGTCACATATTACATCATTCATGACATGCTCAGTGACATCATCAGCAGAGGATTGCGGGTTTTTTGGCAACATGCCTTATCCACGGTTTAATAACGCTGCCTTTTGCTTTATATAAGTTTTCAAATTGTATGAAATATATACCAATAGGTCTTTATGAACCTTTAGGTAGTGCTTTTGTTCATGAGGTCTGGTCGCTTCCATACACATACAGATGTTTCAAAGATGATCAAGAAGTTTATCTGAATGGAGAGGAATGCACTGAGACGCCAGATCATTCACTAATGTGTAGGCACATACAGTTACACGATTCATGCAACAAACACCGACCAAATATGGCTTGCGTGTTGCAAGGCACGCCAGTTCCTGCTATCATCCCCACGTTCAAGTTGTTGGAAAATGGTAGTTATTTGATGCTCAATAATGAAGATTGTTCTGAGTTAATTAAAAGTATTCCTTTTATCGTAACAGTAAGTGAACGGGTTATTTGCTGCAGAAATGTTCTATTTCCTCCCACACATGAACATAGGGAGTTTTCAATCTGGCCACAAATACCAACCTTGGGACACGTTTCAACGGCATGACAAGAATAAGAGCTCTTTTGTCTCAGAGAGAGGTGGCCTTGAGTTCGGCCCGTGAAACTTTCGTACTTCACATAGCGAACACCCGTACACAGGTTTGCCTTTCAATTTCAGCAACATGTTTCCGACTATCTTTAACGCATCCTCCACAAAATCCCTGGCACACTTTTTTAAAGTTGTTACCAGTGGTCTCGTGACTTCATTTGAGAAAATCTTTGGAGTCATCCCTGCTCCCTTTCATTCCATTTTCTCCACTCTGGTTCGTGGATTGCATTTTTACTTGCATTACCAGCGGACGCTCTTGTGCTTTTTTACATTTTTAAATATGGATGTCCCTCCTATGCAACCTCCGACCCTGCAGCTGCTGACACTGTTCCGCAATCGCATGCTAGAATATTATGGCACAATGCCGTTGGCGATATTAAGCACGGCATATGGATTATCTTTTCGGTTCTCCTACTTCACCTGTGTCCAGCCTGTATTTCACTGCCTGACCTGTGATTTCGATTGGGCCATTGATTTGTGTCTCTGCGGACCGGTTTCTCCTGACGTCGACTTTAATCAGCTGATGACTCCTATCATTACTCACGAGTTGATTTGTCCTGGCGAAAGGATTATGGCTGTGGCATTGATGCATGGACTACTTGGTCCCTGGAATTTACTGGCGGCAGCACAGTCTTTCTTGGAACACAGCTTTCTTGAAAACCCACCGAGCTGTCCTCTGATGGTGATAGAGGATCCGGTGCTGGGAGAGCACGTATGTTCTTTTCCGCTTTTAAATTGGATGGCTGAACTGTTTTCGGATGAAGACGGTGACTTCCTATTGGAGGCTGTTGCAGCTTATTTTGCATACACAGTTATGTCATAGACCTTTTTCATGTTTGATATGCTGAGTACTAGCATTTCATTGACAATTCATTGACTTATTTGTCAAGTTTTTATTATTTACCTTGCCTATTGGCTTAAGACTCGATAAAGTACTTGGCTGTTTTATTTTTCTTTAGCATTGAATTTTCCTAGTTTTTAATGCTTTACCTTGCGGACCGTCCACATATAAACTTGCAATCTGCTCTCATGAGATGGCACTTCTATTATCTTATTCAGTTCGTTTCCGGATCATGAGGAGGTGTCATCTAGGTCCTGGATATCTTTACACCGTGTTAAGTTAGCATGGGCTCATTACCGGTTTAAACGCCATTTTTCCTTTTTTGCAACTTCTGCACACGACACTTAGTTGTTGCTTTAGCTTTCCACCTAGTAGTTCATCGTGGTTTACATGAGAATAATATGTTATTGCTCTACTATCTGCTTTGCTTGTTAAACTATATCTGTACAGCGAGTGCTAAAGTTTCAAGAACAACACGATACAGAATTGTTATGAGGTCTGATCTCCACGACTTCATACTCATAACATAAGTGCAACTTCTGCCAATTCTGGGCATGAGGCGGGTTTTATATTGCTTTGCCGAACACACATACACAACAGTTGATGCGGTTCACATGAAGAGAGAGCTGGTGTATGCTGATGTGATTCCTTCAAATCTAAGACACTAAAGTATGGACACGCCCTAAACCAACACAAAGAGACCTTCTTAGCAAATAATATAATATGTGTATTAGGGAGGGTGAGATATAAGCAGCCGCGGGCCGTGGAGGGAGTTACGATGGGGCAGGGAGGCGGGGAGGGGGAGAAGCAGGGTGGAGCCCTCTCTACCTTGCCCCTCCCCCTCCCCGCCTCCCTGCCCCACCGTAACTCCCTCCACGGCCCGCGGCTGCTTATAAGTGTTGCTAACTCTTATTCATTTACAGCATGTTAACATACTGTCACCATTCGCTTTTTATGTACTAGTAACTATGCTGGTAATTTTGCTACTGATAATATGTGTACTTGTATTCTCCACCCTGCTTCTCCCCCTCCCCGCCTCCCTGCCTCACCGTAACTCCCTCCACGGCCCGCGGCTGCTTATAAGTGTTGCTAACTCTTATTCATTTACAGCATGTTAACATACTATCACCATTCACTTTTTATGTACTAGTAACTATGCTGGTAATTTTGCTACTGATAATATGTGTACTTTTATTATCTAAGGTACTACGCCTGAGAAGACGGCATTAGTAAATAAACATTTCAAATACACATGTGTTCTTCTTAACTCCATGTTCTGGTTTCTAAGAAATATATAACGACCGACTGTTCATGAGTTCCACGTATCCTGAGGTACTATAAGTTCATATTCTGGATTGTCTAAACATTGAGAGTTTGTTATATCCAATGTGACACTGTACCTAGCTTGCTAAATAGTTTTTGATTACTAACGTGAGTTTTGGGACACCCTAATTCGCCGAGGTTCCAATCCTCTGTCCACAGTTCTGTGTGAGAACAGAAACCCTGCGACAGGGGCACCCCCGACCCTTGCTGGAGCTTCATCACACTTGCGATACAACTCCAGCAATGCGCCACCTTTACGGCACAGATACATCACGCATCTGTGCTGTTTTTGCCCCATGATGCGCCGCATTGTAAATGCAGCACACCATAGGTGACGGAACAGCGGCACAGAATGACTAACACATCCCTGGTGATGCGCCAGTCATCATAAATCTATCCCTATGCTTCTTATCTTGTTAGAGATGAACCGCCATATGTATCATCAAAGTTATTTGCATTTCCTAAATAGCGAACTTTAAGGAATAAATAGCGATTCTTTACCATTCCTAGTTTGCGATGAGCTATTTGCTAATTAGCCGAATGTAGCCCAATGAAGCCCAATGTAGCCCAATGTAGCCCAAAGATGGCCGCCAGACACACAAAAAAACAAATGTAGCCCAAATATCAGCCAGATGTAGCCCAACTATAGCCCAGTGACAGAATGACCAATCAGCTTCGCAAACCTCCGTTACGCGAAGCGGAGCGCTGTTACAGATATATATCTTTTTTTGAACGTTAATTTCTCAAAATCCACTGGAGCACATATATTGAGACCTAGCAAAGGCACATCGGGCTACCAGTCCCTAATATTTTGCCAAGTTTCGTGCAAATCCATTCAGCCGTTCAATTATTATTTTTATTATTTTTTTTTGCCCCGCGGGGCCCTTTTAAAACCTCCACATCAAACCTAGGGGGTCAGCGAGGATCTACCATGCCCCCTTATAGTTATTTCCCCCTTTGTTTTGACCTCCTCTTGTCTCTCGATCCTACCGAGAGACAAGATGGCGGCCGCTACGGACTGTTTGGAATGTTGACAGACGCCGGAGAACCAATCAGCTTCGCTTCACAAAGCTCCGTTGCGCGAAAAGTCCGCGAACCAGAGCGCTAACCGGTCCGCTGTTACAGATATATATCTTTTTTTAAACGTTAATTTCTCAAAATCCACTGGAGCACATATATTGAGACCTACAAAAGGCACATCGGGCTACCAGTCCCTACAATTTTGCCAAGTTTCGTGCAAATCCATTCAGCCGTTCGGGCTAAAAGTGAGGCCAACCGCCCTATGGAAAACTCAATGTTAAAAACACGTTTTGGGACCCCCCTTTTTTCTCGGCCCCCACTGGACGAACCCCCCCCAAATTTTCAAGGGCTGCTCAGAAACAAAATGTGCCATTTTCCTGAAAATTTCAGCCAATTCCGTCCACAAACGCCAAAGTTATTAGACATAGAATTTTCAAAAAACCCATAGAGAAAAAATCCTAACTATATATACCTACTGGCGACCGCCAGTAGGTAATATATATATATATATATATATAGATATATATATTACCTACTGGCGGTCGCCAGTAGGTATATATAGTTAGGATTTTTTCTCTATGGGTTTTTTGAAAATTCTATGTCTAATAACTTTGGCGTTTGTGGACGGAATTGGCTGAAATTTTCAGGAAAATGGCACATTTTGTTTCTGAGCAGCCCTTGAAAATTTGGGGGGGGTTCGTCAAGGGGGGGCCGAGAAAAAAGGGGGGTCCCAAAACGCGTTTTTCCCATGTTAATTTCCATAGGGCGGTTGGCCTCACTTTTAGCCCGAACGGCTGAATGGATTTGCACGAAACTTGGCAAAATTGTAGGGACTGGTAGCCCGATGTGCCTTTTGTAGGTCTCAATATATGTGCTCCAGTGGATTTTGAGAAATTAACGTTTAAAAAAAGATATATATCTGTAACAGCGGACCGGGCAGCGCTCTGGTTCGCGAACTTTTCGCGCAACGGAGCTTTGTGAAGCGAAGCTGATTGGTTCTCCGGCGTCTGTCAACATTCCAAACAGTCCGTAGCGGCCGCCATCTTGTCTCTCGGTAGGATCGAGAGACAAGAGGAGGTCAAAACAAAGGGGGAAATAACTATAAGGGGGCATAGTAGATCCTCGCTGACCCCCTAGGTTTGATGTGGAGGTTTTAAAAGGGCCCCGCGGGGCAAAAAAAAAACAAAATAATAATAATCGAACGGCTGAATGGATTTGCACGAAACTTGGCAAAATATTAGGGACTGGTAGCCCGATGTGCCTTTGCTAGGTCTCAATATATGTGCTCCAGTGGATTTTGAGAAATTAACGTTCAAAAAAAGATATATATCTGTAACAGCGCTCCGCTTCGCGTACTTTTCGCGTTACGGAGCTTTGCGAAGCTGATTGGTTCTCCGGCGTCTGTCAACATTCCAAACAGTCCGTAGCGGCCGCCATCTTGTCCCTCGGTAGGATTGAGAGACAAGAGGAGGCCAAAGCGAAGGGGGAAATGACCATAAGGGGGCATAGTAGATCCTTCCTGACCTCTTAGGTTTGATGTACCATTTTGCCAAGTTTGGTGTAATTCCGTTCAGCCATTCAGGCTGTAGACGTATGTAAATGTCCTATGGAAAATTGCATGGGGAAAACACATTTGAAAGTGTTGAAATTTAGAACCAATTAAAATGTTACTTTGGTTTTGTATTTGTGTGTGATGAAAGTTAATTGGTTATGTATATATGTCAAATGAGAGGAAACCACAGCCATTTTGTGATACTACTGTCTGAGGTACATTTGTGAGGAATTTTTGGTGGTGAATTTCTGGTGTTTGATTTACACAGTACTAACACTTCTGCTACTTTTAAAAAGGTGAGTTGTTAATTTGTATGGGGAACTATGTTGTACACTTGAAGATAATTTGAAAAATGTTTTCTGTTATTTATTTGCAGTCCTTCTGTTATACTAAATACTTGATAAAGTTAGTTTTATATTATGTATTACTAAAGACGATAAATGAAAGTGATTATTTTTTTCTGCAATTTACAGCAAGCAATTTCAAAATAAAATGGCTCACAATGAAGAGACCGTGGCAATTTCTTTTGAATTGTCCAACACATTGATTGAAATTGAGAGCACCAATAATGAAATATTGTCACAAGGAGGACATGACTTGTATGATTCCATTAGATTGATTGAAATGGACAGCACCAAGAATGAAATATTGTCACAAGGAGATGACTTGAATGATTCCACTACATTGATTGAAATTGAGAGCACCAATAATGAAATATTGTCACAAGGAGGAGATGGCTTGTATGATTCCATTAGATTGATTGAAATGGACAGCACCAATAATGAAATATTGTCACAAGGAGGAGATGACTTGAATGATTCCACTACATTGATTGAAATTGAGAGCATCAATAATGAAATATTGTCACGAGGAGATGACTTGAATGATTCCACTACATTGATTGAAATTGACAGCACCAATAATGAAATATTGTCAGAAGGAGGAGATGACTTGAATGATTTTTTTGATCAATCTCTTGATGGCGAATTTATCGAGTGTTTGGAGACCATAGAGTTACAAGAATCATCATTGGAGACTTTTAATGAGGACATTGCTGATGAGGACATGTTACTAGTTCTTTCAAATTTAGAAAATTCTGAAGAATAAATTTATATTTAGAAATCAAAAATTGTTTGAGACATTATTCATTTTTATTTTTAATTTATGAGGTTGTAGCGAAGTGATTGTAGTATAAAATGAGACTTATAGTATAGAGTGCAACATTTTTATGTTACATGGTAAGTTTACTCATATTTACTTCCCTTCTGCCACTATATTATCTCCAATGTGTATTTGACATGTCTTCTTCATCTCCGGCCTCCTTTCTCTCACTGTGTGTCTCCGATGCATCTTATCGCTGCTATTTTGTGTAATTACAGAAGAGAGTAAAATAAAATAGTTCGGAACGTGAAAAGGGGGCAAAGTAGAGTACTCCTCACCCCCTAGGCCTTTTTAGGCGGTCCCAAAAGGATCAGTTTCTGCTTTCCTGAGAGATTATGGTATGAGTTCCATATACCACAATAACTTGCATTACAACATGCAAGATATCTATCTCCTATTACCAACTTTTGGAGATATTCGCGCTAAGCGCGAATATCTCCAAAAAGTAACACCTGCCCTGAGCAGTTCTTAGCCATGTTATCCAATGGGAGGTGGATAACATGGCTAAGAGTATTAGCTCGGTAATGCATGAATATCGCTGAGTTTTTAGCGATATTCATGCATTGCGGCCGTTTATTATCGCATTTGCGATAAACCTTGATAATAGTAAGGTTTATCTTCGATAATTTCTGACGATGCTTAGTGGTAAAAAATTGGTTGGTAAGCATTGTTAGCGATAAATATCGCTTAACTTTGGTAATATGCCCCAACGTCTGTTAACGTTCGATTCGAAGGAAATGAGGAAGTGTTGAAAAACATTGTCTGCGCCATCTTGCCTTTTTTGAAATGCCACACTTTTGTCGTGCACGGCAGCCATTTTAGATGTCTTGACCAGACCCACTCTCTGCACGCTGTCGATTCGTAGCATGGCTCCTCACCCTCGTAAGCATCTCCCCCAGGCACTGGTCACCACCGCTCTCTGTCTTATGCATGGGCAATAAACCTCCCCCCATCTGCGCTGCTCTTCCCTGAGAATCACACTCTGTGCCCGCCCGACACCTCCCTTTCGCCCTATTCACTACCGCACCCTCTGACACTCCTCTTTCTCTGTGTCCGATTGTCCAGGCTATCAGCTAGCCCTGCAGATGTAGTTTATGGCCCCAGCTGTAAAGAATCACCCCTCTTCAAAGGAGTTATAGTAGATCAAGGCCCACACTCGATGAGATCCGTCACACCACACGTGTTCCTACTATCTGAAAACCATCCTGTATTGTGATTGGGGAGGGGACCGAGCCTGAAGCGGAAGATTCCAGGAATGACTCTTTGTACATCAAAGTTTTTACAATTATGTGTCACATTAAAAATATATAGCACTCCAACAAAGTAGTAGGAATATAAAACTTTAATAACATATAAATATATACAACAAAACAAAAACAGTAAAAACATTTAAACAACGAAGAGACCGTGGCAATTTCTTTTTAATTATCCAATAGATTTATTGAAATTGACAGCACCAATAATGAAATATTCTTGTCAGTAGCGGTCTGTTGTGCGAATAGTTCCAAGGCAGCAGAACGCGCTGAAATCTAGATGGCACGAAAGTGATGTCTAGTAAGTTGCCGCCCAGCAAAAAACGGCGTGGGGCGCCGCGGGGGTGAGTGAGTCCAATAGGCACCACAGCTATTCTTACCGGCATTGCAGAATTACTGCTGGGGACAATGCCTGTGCTGTAGCAGGGTCACAGCAGAAACAAAAAGGATTCTGTTGAAGATGTTGTTGGTTTTCAATTTGAAAACAGTTCTGGTGTCAACTGCTATGCTAATGTAGTGGTTAATGTTTTGTTTTCTCTAGAAAATGTAAAAGAGGGGGAGGCAGTCCAAAGTTCCGTTAAAAGGGCAAAGGAAAGGATCGGTGGTTTGAACTATCAGTCAAAAAGGGGAGGGGGTGCAATAATTTTTCCTACCGGGTCACACTGTGCTTTCACCGGAAGTGAGGTCTGCAGGATTGTAGTAATTCAAAGTGAGGCTGGCGCCAGCATGGGAGCGCCGACGTCCCGCGGATACAGTTTCGTCACTCCACGGGCGATCATGGCAGTCATTCCCCATCGGGGGTCGGAGACTCCCGCGGCTCCTCTAGAATCTTCAAGGTCGTGGAGGACTACGGTGGTGGAGTCAACCAGTGACCGGGCCATTTCTTTATGTTGGGCCCGCTCTTGCCAGGTCGACCGCCATTTTGAGAGTTCGGCAGCTACCGGCGATCGCGGGGTCACATGAGCGGACGGGCTCCACCCTGCCGGGCGAGACGTTGCAGCATGGCCACAGTGGAAGAACCGTTATCTAGGTCGTTCCGAAACTGTGCAGCACTGTAGTTGTTAGGATGCCACCGCCTGGAGCGCTGAGGGTGCAGCTGGGAAGTCTCCACCTGGGGAGGCGGGAGAGGCCTGTTCGCACCGTCTCTCCCTCCCAGTGCACCCCATGGCGTCTCGCTTGAGATTTGTTATGGCCGGACCAGGCGATGAGGACGAGGGGGGGGTCGGAGGCATGTGCAAGACATCCCCCCCCAGTGTTGTCGCAGCCATTATAAAAGAAAGAAGTGTCCCGTCCGTCTTCGGGCCGGGCTTCCGGTGGATGTCGGCCGGACGCCCCTGGCTCTGGCCCCATGAACGGGTTTCTTGGTTTATCGGCTGCAGCCGGATCCCGTCGGCCTCGGCCCCCCGACCGTTGGTGGTCGGACCGGAAGAGCATGTGGCGGGACTACCTGCAACTCTCAAGGGCCACCGCGGCCGGACTGGGAGAGAGAGGGGAGGGTCGAGGAGACATTCCCCCCCCCTGCAACTGTTCAGCGTTGTAAAGGCAATCCCCTGGCCGGGTCCCGCTGGTCTCGGCCTCTCCTCCGGCTACACCCTACGTTAGGATCTCCTGGCCGAGGCGTGGCAGCAGGACCTGCCTTATATGGGCTGCTCCCGGCTGGGCGTAGCCGGAACCCTGCCCCACCTTGGAAGTTTCCAGAGTGGGGGTGGATGTTCTACTGACTTGCATTTTCCCTAGTCTATCGATTTTTTTGGCGTGGCAGGCGGTGGGACAGCGAGGGGTGATTTGGTTTCTCTTACTGTTTTTCTGGTCTCTCACCACTGGCATATTTTAACGTTTTCTTGTTTCTAGGACATTAATAGGTTTTATCATTACGTTATGTTATCGTTTCTTTGTTCGTTGTTTAATAAAAGTTCATGTTCATCAGTGGCCTACTGATTTTCGTTTTCCTATTTTTTTCTTTCCAGGTTGTTTCATGGTAAAGTTTCTGTTAACACGATACAGTGATCACTTCGTTATTATTGCATATGTCCTTTTCACTAGGGGTGCTCTCTGGTCGGGCCAGATGACGTATCTCTAGTAAATGGTCCGGGTGAAAAAGGTGCATCAATCAGTGGGGAGTAGATAGGCATGACAGATTACAACGGGGGAGAACGGTCCGCATTACGTACCCTTTCACTACTTGCAAAGATTTTCCTACGTTTATTTGCAAACAGGGAATACCTCCAAAAAGAACTAATTCCCAAACAGTCAATGTTCGGACAATCAATCAATCAATGAGGAATGAAATAGGTACGACGTGTTAAAGGCTTGCGTTACCTACCCTTCACTATCTGCAAAGGGAGATAGAATATTCCTATTCTTCCTCGTTTGCAGGTAGAGAAGATCGTTAAGAGAATTAACTTCGAACAATTCAATGCTCGATTGAAACAATCAACAAGGGGTACTGTGAACACAAATGAACGCCGCTTATATACATACGCATTGCTATTTTCAACAGGTTGTTCCTAATGTTTCTATTTTAGCGAGGTCAAAAGAGATCCCATTAGTGGCCTACTGATTTTGCTCGATTCCTTTTGTTTTTTTACACGATTTTTCGCTATCTGCAAAGACTAAACAGAGTATTGCGACTCTGTGCTTGTTTGTAAATAGAGAATGAACCAAAGAGAACAATCAATCAAATGGAGAGAGAAGCAGGCACGACGGATTACAAAGGGGGAAAGGGCTGCGTTAACTACCCTTCACTATCTGCAAAGAGAGAGTACTCCTAATAGAAATGAGGGGTGGGGGGCAGCAATCAAAGCAGATCAGTGTGCATAAACACGAAAAAAAAAATTCTTACCACGTACTTGACATTCGACAGCTTATGATATTTGCTATTAAAAAACCATTGAAATTCACTGAAAAAACCATAGGTTATAGACCATATATAGTTAGGAATTAGCATTTACAAAACCTTGAAAATTCACTGAAAAAACCATAGGTTATAGACCATATATAGTTAGGAATTAGCATTTAAAAAACCTTATTTTACTCACACAAAACCATTGAAATTCCATATATAGTTAGTTGCACTAACTATATATCGCGCACCCGCAATCCACTGCTGATGATGTCACATATTACATCATTCATGACATGGTCAGTGGCATCACTGATGACATCACTGATGACATCTCAAATGACATCACTGATGACATCACTGATGACATCTCATTTGACATCAATGACCACATCACTGATGATATCATTCATGTGACAATACAATGCATCTCTTCACACTTTAATATAACCTCTGTTACACCCAGTGTTAAATACAGAGTATAATTTTTGAAACCATTGACACACCAATACTAGTTACTACATACGCACTCAGTGATTCCTATGTTTACACACACATTCACTCATTTACCCATACAATCATTCATACATACAATCACTCATCTTTACAACACTATCATATGCACTCATACACCTATACAGACTCTCACACTCTGTCACTCATCCATGGAGTTACTCACACACCTAGTCAGTCCTGTAAAGAATCAATCACACTTCCATTTTCTAATCTATACAGTTAAACATAGAGCACCTTACATTTTGAAACATATACTAACACATAATTACTCTCTTATACAATCATTGATACAAGTACACATTGATCTGCACAGAGTCACACACCTCCCAGCCAGCCACACACACACTCAGTCTCCCATACAAATATTTGGGCAATCAATCAATAACCCATATAGTTACTCATATAGCTACTGATCAACACATGCAGCAGTTTACAGAACAACAGACATAATGATGCACAAATTAAGACAGTTTAGTCACTAACCCATGCACTCAGTGAGACACATTTAATCACTCACTCATACAGTCAGTCATGCACCTACTAAATCCTTCGTCCAGACACTTACACATCCACTCATTCTTCAATATGTAAGACATATTTAAACTTTATAGAAACAAAAAATCACTGGATGTTGTTATCAGTGATGTCATCAGTGATGTCATTTGAGATGTCATCAGTGATGTCATCAGTGATGTCACTGACCATGTCATGAATGATGTAATATGTGACATCATCAGCAGTGGATTGCGGGTGCGCGATATATAGTTAGTGCAACTAACTATATATGGAATTTCATTGGTTTTATGTCAATAAAATGTCCAGCTAACTATATATGGTCTCTAACCTATGGTTTTTGCAGTGAATTTTCAAGGTTTTGTAAATGCTAATTCCTAACTATATATGGTCTATAACCTATGGTTTTTTCAGTGAATTTTCAAGGTTTTGTAAATGCTAATTCCTAACTATATATGGTCTATAACCTATGGTTTTTTCAGTGAATATATATATATATATATATATATATATATTCACTGAAAAAACCATAGGTTATAGACCATATATAGTTAGGAATTAGCATTTAAAAAACCTTATTTTACTCACACAAAACCATTGAAATTCCATATATAGTTAGTTGCACTAACTATATATCGCGCACCCGCAATCCACTGCTGATGATGTCACATATTACATCATTCATGACATGGTCAGTGACATCACTGATGACATCACTGATGACATCTCAAATGACATCACTGATGACAACATCCAGTGACTGTATGTTTCTGTAAAGTTAAAATATGTCTTACATATTGAAGAATGAGTGGATGTATAAGTGTCTGGATGAAGGATTTAGTAGGTGCATGACTGACTGTATAAGTGAGTGATTAAATGTGTCTCACTGAGTGCATGGGTTAGTGACTAAACTGTTTTAAATTGTGCATCATTGTGTCTGTTGTTCTGTAATCTGATGCATGTGTTGATCATTAGCTATATGACTAACTCTATGGGTTATTGATTGGTTGCCCAAGCATTTGTATGGGAGACTGAGTGTGTGTGTGGGTGTCTGGGAGGTGTATGACTCTGTGCATAGATGTGTGAGCAGTTGATTCACTAGATGTATGGGTTCAAAAGTGCATGTGGAAACAGCTGTATGGGCGGTTGACTGTGTGCATGAGTGTATTGGTGAGTGAATGGATATCTCAGTGCTACATGTCAAAGTAAGTACATATGTAAAACACAGTACATGTGAGAGTTGACATATATAAATAACTGTGCATAAGAGCCAGTGAATGTGTGAGTGGCTGTATGGATCATTGTGAACTTGTATCAGGGATTGTATAACAGAGTAAATATGTGTTAGTATATGTTTTAATAAGTAAGGTGTGTATAACTATATAGTTGAGGAAATGGAGGTGTGATTGATTCTTTGCAAGACTGACTAGGTGTGTGAGTAACTCCATGGATGAGTGACAGTCTGTGAATGTCTGTTTACACTGAGTGTATCTAAGGTTATATTAGAGTCTGAAGAGGTTCATCGTATCATCACATGAATGATGTCATCAGTGATGTGATCAGTAATGTCAAATGAGATGTCATCAGTGATGTCATCAGTGATGTCATTTGAGATGTCATCAGTGATGTCATCAGTGATGTCACTGACCATGTCATGAATGATGTAATATGTGACATCATCAGCAGTGGATTGCGGGTGCGCGATATATAGTTAGTGCAACTAACTATATATGGAATTTCAATGGTTTTGTGTGAGTAAAATAAGGTTTTTTAAATGCTAATTCCTAACTATATATGGTCTATAACCTATTGTTTTTTCAGTGAATTTTCAAGGTTTTTTAAATGCTAATTCCTAACTATATATGGTCTCTAACCTATGGTTTTTTCAGTGAATATATATATATATATATTACCTACTGGCGGTCGCCAGTAGGTATATATAGTTAGGATTTTTTCTCTATGGGATTTTTGAAAATTCTATGTCTAATAACTTTGCCGTTTGTGGACGGAATTGGCTGCAATTTTCAGGAAAATGGCACATTTTGTTTCTGAGCAGCCTTTGAAAATTTGGGGGGGGTTCGTCAAGGGGGGGCCGAGAAAAAAGGGGGGTCCCAAAACGCGTTTTTCCCATGTTAATTTCCATAGGGCGGTTGGCCTCACTTTTAGCCCGAACGGCTGAATGGATTTGCACGAAACTTGGCAAAATTGTAGGGACTGGTAGCCCGATGTGCCTTTTGTAGGTCTCAATATATGTGCTCCAGTGGATTTTGAGAAATTAACGTTTAAAAAAAGATATATATCTGTAAGCGCGGACCGGGCAGCGGCCTAGGACGCGTACTTTTCGCGCAACGGAGCTTTGTGAAGCGAAGCTGATTGGTTCTCTGGCGTCTGTCAACATTCCAAACAGTCCGTAGCGGCCGCCATCTTGTCTCTCGGTAGGATCGAGAGACAAGAGGAGGCCAAAGCGAAGGGGCAAATGACCATAAGGGGGAATAGTAGATCCTCGCTGACCCCCTAGGTTTGATGTGGAGGTTTTAAAAGGGCCCCGCGGGGCAAAAAAAAAAAATTATAATAATAATCTTACGGCTGAATGGATTTGCACGAAACTTGGCAAAATTGTAGGGACTGGTAGCCCGATGTGCCTTTGCTAGGTCTCAATATATGTGCTTCAGTGGATTTTGAGAAATTAACGTTCAAAAAAAGATATATATCTGTAACAGCGCACCGCTTCGCGTACTTTTCGCGTTACGGAGCTTTGCGAAGCGAAGCTGATTGGCTCTCCGGTGTCTGTAAACATTCCAAACAGTCCGTAGCGGCCGCCATCTTGTCTCTCGGTAGGATCGAGAGACAAGAGGAGGCCAAAGCGAAGGGGCAAATGACCATAAGGGGGCATAGTAGATCCTCGCTGATCCCCTAGGTTTGATGTGGAGGTTTTAAAAGGGCCCCGCGGGGCAAAAAAAAAAAATAATAATAATAATCGAACGGCTGAATGGATTTGCACGAAACTTGGTAAAATATTAGGGACTGGTAGCCCGATGTGCCTTTGCTAGGTCTCAATATATGTGCTTCAGTGCATTTTGAGAAATTAACGTTCAAAAACAAGATATATATCTGTAACAGCGCTCCGCTTCGCGGAGATAAAATTATATCTGTATTACCTAGCTGTTGCTAACACCAGTTAGCGACGGCTAGTAGGAGATAGCGACCATCTTGGGCCCCACTTTGCATGTGAGTGATATTTATCACTAATGACATGCAAAGTGGGCATGCCAAGATGTTAGCGACTGGAAACAGTCGCTAACATCGCTATCTCCTATTATCAACTTTTGGAAATATTCGAGATAAGCGCGAATATCTCCAAAAAGTAACAGCTGCCCTGAGCAGTTCTTAGCCATGTTATCCTATGGGAGGTGGATAACATGGCTAAGAGGATTAGCTCGGTAATGCATGAATATCGCTGAGTTTTCAGCGATATTAATGCATTGCGGTCGGTTTTTATCGTATTTGCGATAAACTTTGATAATAGCAAGGTTTATCTGCGATAATTTCTGACGGTAAAAAAATCTTTGCAATGCATCGTTAGGGATAAATATCGCTTAACTTTGGTAATATGCCCCAACGTCTGTTAACGTTCGATTCGAAGGAAATCAGGAAGTGTTGAAAAACATTGTCTGCGCCATCTTGTCTTTTTTCAAATGCCACACTTTTGTCGTGCACGGCAGCCATTTTAGATGCCTTGACCAGACCCACTCTGTGCACGCTGTCGATCCTTAGCATGGCTCCCCACCCTCGCAAGCATCTCCCCCAGGCAGTGGTCACCCCCGCTCTCTGTCTTATGCATGGGTAATAAACCTCCCCCCATCTGCGCTGCTCTTTCCTGAGAATCACACCCTGTGCCCGCCCGACACCTCCCTTTCGCCCTATTCACTACTGCACCCTCTGACACTCCTTTTCCTCTGTGTCCGATTGTCCAGGCTGGTCCTAGGGTATCAGCTAGCCCTGCAGATGTAGTTTATGGCCACAGCTGTAAAGATTCACCCCTCTTCAAAGGAGTTATAGTAGATCAAGGCCCACACTCGATGAGATCCGTCACAGCAGAAGCGTTGCTATTATCTGAAAACTATCCTGTATTGTGATTGGGGAGGGGACCGAGCGTGAAGCTGAAGATTCCAGGGATGACTCTTTGTACATCAAAGTTTTTACAATTATGTGTCACATTAAAAATATATAGCACTCCGACAAAGTAGTAAGATTATAAAACTTTAATAATTTATAAATATATACAAGAAAACAAAAATAGTAATAACATATAAACATTTTTAGGGAAAAACAACGAAGTAGCGGTCGGCTGTGCGAATAGTCCCAACGCAGCACAACGTCCAGATTTCCGGCGTGGGGCGGGTCATCAGTAGCAAACTGTTGTGCGAATAGTTCCAAGGCAGCAGAACGCGCTGAAATCTAGATGACACGAAAGTGATGTCTAGTAAGTTGCCACCCAGCAAATAACGGCGTGGGGCGTCGCGGGGGGTGGGTCTTCAGTAGCAAACTGTTGTGCGAATAGTTCCGAGGCAGCAGAACGATGGCACCAAGGTGATGTCCAGTAAGTTGCCGCACTGGTTTTGGTATCCTACAATGCTGCTCCGAATAACGGCGTGGGGCGCCCCGGGGGAGGCGGCGTGAACGGGCCTCTCCAGGTGGAGTGTCATCTGTTGTAGTGGGGCGCCCCTTTACCGTTTCAGTTGCCATTCCGTCCGTTTTTGGTCCACTGTGTCAAAAGCCGCAATTCAGCTGAGTTGCGCCCACTCTTGCGGTGCAGCGATAGGCGGCTGTCACAGGACTCTCAAAATGGCGGCAGGCTCTTTCCTTTTTGGGCCTGGTCCACTGAAATGGCCCTGGGACACCTTGGAAATCGGACGCTTGTCTGCTAGGTCTTGGACCCCATTCTCGAAAGCGTCCCCTCCGCCTTGAGAATTCATCAAAAGTTTTGGGGGCCCCGACTCCTGCAGGCTTCTGGTGGGGAGCGGCTGCCATGATTGCTCGCGGAATGACCACGACGGAGCTACGAGATGGTGGTGCTCTCATGCTGACGCCAGCTTCAGTCTGAAACATCCAGAAACAAGGTGGGGCTTTCATCGTTTGGAAAAAAAAAAAGTTTTCATCCAATGAAAAGTGTTGTTTTTAGGTCATATGATCAAGCCTTCCATCATTAGGAAACCAAAAGTAAAATGAACCAATGAAAAGTTTTATAAACAAGTCACATGACCTGTTATGCGGCATAGGGTATAAAATGCGGAGAAAATACGTTGGCACGTGAGGCGGCGTCAGTAGCGGACCGATGTGCGAATAGGCCGAAGGCAACACAGCGCGCCAAGATCCGGATGGCACCGAGGTGGTGTCCAGCAAGTTGCAGCACTGGTGTGGCCATCCTACAATGTTGAAAGTCGGCGTGGGGCGCCCCGTTGGCCTGTGAGTTTGCGTCAGTAGCGGACCGATGTGCGAATAGGCCGAAGGCAGCACAACGCGCCAAGATCCGGATGGCACCGAGGTGGTGTCTAGTAAGTTGCCGCACTGGTGTGGCCATCCTACAATGCTGAAAGTCGGCGTGGGGCGCTCTGTTGGCCTGTGAGATGGTGTCAGTAGCGGACTGATGTGCGAATGGGGCCAAAGGCAGCGCAACAATATTTTCTGACTGACACCACAAGGCGCTGAGATGCCAAGATCCGGATGGCACCGAGGTGATGTCTAAGTTGCGGACTGATGTGCGAATGGGGCCAAAGGTAGCGTAACAATATTTTCTGTATGGAAGATACCACTAGGCGTTGAGATGCCAAGATTCGGATGGCACCGAGGTGATGTCTAGCAAGTTGCTGCACTGGTGTGGTCATCCTACAATGCTGAAACTCGGCGTGGGTCGCCCCATTAGCCTGTGAGATGGCGTCAGTAGCGGACCGATGTGCGAATAGGCCGAAGGCAGCACAACGCGCCAAGATCCGGATGTCACAGTGGTGGTTTCATAGTTGAGAGGCACTTCATCTGCAGTGGGGCGCCGAGATCCGGATGGCACCGAGGTGATGTCTAGCAAGTTGCTGTACTGGTGTGGTCATCCTACAATGCTGAAAGTCGGCGTGGGGCGCCCCATTAGCCTGTGAGATGGCGTCAGTAGCGGACTGATGTGCGAATGGGGCCAAAGGCAGCACAACGCGCCAAGATCCGGATGGCACCGAGGTGGTGTCCAGCAACTTGCCGCACTGGTGTGGCCATCCTACAATGCTGCGCCGAAAGTCGGCGTGGGGCGCCCCGTTGGCCTGTGAGTTCGCGTCAGTCAGTGGGGGCTGTTTGAGGATCTGACTGCATTGGAAAGCAATGTGATGCTGTGCGTCGCCCCCAAGATGGAGGTTCCTCGGCTGCAGTGGGGCGCCCCTTGGTGTTTCACTCGCTATGCAGCTGAGTTGCGTGCGCACTTGTGGCGAATAGGCCGAAGGCAGCACAACGCGCCGAGATCTGGATGGCACCGAGGTGGTGTCCAGCAATTTGCCGCACTGGTGTGGCCATCCTACAATGCTGCGCCGAAAGTCGGCGTGGGGTGCCCCGTTGGCCTGTGAGGTGGCGTCAGTAGCGGACCGATGTGTGAATAGGCCGGAACCAGCACAAGGCGCCAAGATCCGGATGGCACCGAGGTGGTGTCATAGTTGAGAGTTCTGAGCAGCGCTTGTAACACTGTCTGAAGCTTATTTGCACCTGCTGCAGCTTCACTATTGCCCTGGTGTGGCCTAAGATCGCCCATGACATAGGCGGCCACCTCCCGGGGTCCGGCGGAACTTTTTTCCTTTTCCTTTGTGCATCTTGTCCCACAATCCGTTTGACCTGAAGACACGACCAGGTCCCTGAATGTGTGCAGGGGGACGCTATTGATTGAATCAAAATGGCGGCTTCACACAAAGCTGACTCAAGCGTTGCTGCTGATGCTATACAGAGAAAAACTGGTTTTCAGTTTGTACATTCTTCAGGATTTTTCCATCCAAGGCTGGTTGAGAGTTTGTATAACAATGGCTTCAGATTTTCAACATACTACTCTTCAACATTCTTCCTAAATGTAACAATGTGAGACTCACTAGGAGAACGGTGTAGTGAGGGCCACAAACGGCTGTTTGTCTTTCCTTTCAAAATGCTGCCAACAATATTTTCGGAATGGAAGACAACACAAGGCGCTGAGATTCGGTTGGCACCGAGGTGGTGTCCAGCAAGTTGCCGCACTGGTGTGGCCATCCTACAATGCTGCGCCGAAAGTCGGCGTGGGGTGCCCGAAGGGGGGGGGGAGGCGGCGCAAACGAGCCTCTCCCGCTTCTCCATGTGGAGGCAGTTCATCTGCAGTGGGGCGCCGAGATCCGGATGGCACCGAGGTGGTGTCTAGCAAGTTGCCGCACTGGTGTGGCCATCCTACAATGCTGCGCCGAAAGACGGCGTGGGGTGCCCGAAGGAAGTGTCCTTATCCAGGGCATTATCGCTGTATCATGTCCTCCACTAAAATGGCCCTGGGACACCTTAGAACTCGGACGCTCGATTTTTTTTTCCTTTCCTGTACATGCAAAAAAAGGTAAATGCCCGGTACGTTACACGCTTCATCTGCCACGATGAACTCTCCAGAGGAACCGAAAAAAAATATAGTTGTGGTAACTATACCATGCATCGTCATATGGAGAGGTGGCACCAATTAATTATAGTGCTGCATAAAAGAGAGATTTGGAGGAGAACCCCTGACCTGCTAGTACATTCATCAAAGAAGTGGCACTGAGAGCTTCAGAGGTAAGGGAAACGGTCCCAAATATTTAGAAGAACTTTGGAAAGATTAAAATGACATGTTTAGATTGTGGCAAATTAATTTCATGTGGACAGATGAGTGTTACTCTAATAAATACAGCATATGAACATCATCATAGTCGATGGTTGGTAGAGACATTTTGACTATATCCTGGACCTGCCCGTCCTCGCCCAAAATGGCGCCGGAATAAATGGGACTCGTAACTCCTTGTTGTGTACTGGTTGCAGAACCTTGAAATCACGAGATACGTATGCAGTTTTGAAGCACATGGCGGGCGGGGACGAGAATTGATTGAATATTTCGACATCCCTATTGATATTAAGTTCTGATGTGTTATTGATTACTGTACTGTTGAAAGTTCGAATTAACGTCACCCATGGTACTTGCCCGCAAATGTATATCTAGATAATTTTATTGTAACTGGCCCTGTCGTATTTTAATTATAAAATGTACGTCCACCGATTCCGTAACTGTTAGACACCTTAGTTCTTGCAACCTAATGGCCCGCCCGTTACGTTCCTCTACAGTGTAAATGTCTACTCATGACATACGATTACAGTTTGCTCCGTGGCCGGCCCACGTGGTTATAGGCTCGTATTTGTATAATGAAATTTTCACAATAAAGGTTTTTAAAAGAAAACATGGTAGTAGTATATACATTGGTAAAGTTTGTAATAATAGTCACTGTTTTAGAATCATTAAAAGGCAAGTGAAATAAAGCAGACCAATTACATGAAGGGTAAAAGGTATAATACGAAGGAACGCAGTAAAGATAAATGGTCAAGGGCTGTTGTGTTTTCTATTCCTGCAACATAAAGTGATCGATAAGAATCTCATATTCAGGCGTATCGGCGACTAAGACAGCAGGTCGACCCTCTTTTGCTCAACGGCTCCATCATGGGACGAAGAAACGCTCTTTTTCTCGAAAAAAGAATATATTTTACTTGCAGGACAGTTGTAAAATTTCCGGGAAAGTACATTAGCCTGGAACATTATAACATATATTTAAGAAAAAATAATGTTCGGAAGTAATGAAAAGCGTAATTTTTAGGTCATATGACCAAGCCTTTCATCATTACAATAAGAAAAGTAAAATGAACCAATGAAAAGTTTTATTAACAAGTCACATGACTTGTTATGCTTACGTTACGCGCTGCGCGCCCCGGATGACTTCCGGATGCGCTAACGCGGCGCGTCATATGACGCATTACGCGACAACGCAGGTCCAGAATATAGTCAAAATGTCTCCACCAACCAGCGGTCGGAACACAACCCCTTTCAGCAGGCTAAATAGTTCTGTTAAATGAGAACAGAAGGGACAGGCAACAAGAACCATCAGTGAAAGAGGGGAGGGCTAGTTCTTCTCTACCGGGTTACATTGGGGCGCTACCGGAACTGATCGAATTGGTAGTCTACAGTGTTTCTGGATGTTTCAGACTGAAGCTGGGGTTAGCATGAGAGCAGCATCATTTCGTAGCTCCGTCGTGGCCATTCCGCAACCAATCATGGCAGCCGCTCTTTATCGTTATTTTGGGCGGGGTGGGTGGCGGAGCCGAGCTGTTTTGCAGCCATCATTGTGTGGAGTTCAGTTCATCTCACTAGTTTTGTATTTGTCATGAGGGGTTGTTCCTAATGTTTCTATTTTAGCGAGGTCAAAAAGAGATCCCATTAGTGGCCTACTGATTTTGCTCGATTCCTTTTCTTTTTTTTTACACGATTTTTCGTTATCTGCAAAGACTAAACAGAGTATTGCGACTCTGTGTTTGTTTGTAAATAGAGAATGAACCAAAGAGAACTAATTCTAAAACAGTAAATACTTGGATAACAATCAATCAAATGGAGAGAGAAGCAGGCACGACGGATTACAACGGGGGCAAAGGCCTGCGTTAACTACCTTTCACTATCTGCAAAGAGAGAGTACTCCTAATAGAAATGAGGGGGGGGGGCACCATTCAAAGCAGATCAGTGTGCATAAACACGAAAATGTTTTCACTTACCACGTACTTGACATTCGACAGCTTATGATATTTGCTATTAAAAAACCATTGAAATTCACTGAAAAAACCATAGGTTATAGACCATATATAGTTAGGAATTAGCATTTACAAAACCTTGAAAATTCACTGAAAAAACCATAGGTTATAGACCATATATAGTTAGGAATTAGCATTTAAAAAACCTTATTTTACTCACACAAAACCATTGAAATTCCATATATAGTTAGTTGCACTAACTATATATTGCGCACCCGCAATCCACTGCTGATCATGTCACATATTACATCATTCATGACATGGTCAGTGACATCACTGATGACATCACTGATGACATCTCAAATGACATCACTGATGACATCTCACTTGACATCAATGATCACATCACTGATGATATCATTCATGTGATAATACAATGCATCTCCTCACACTCTAATATAACCTCCGTTACACCCAGTGTTAAATACAGAGTATAATTTTTGAAACCATTGACACACCAATACTAGTTACTACATACGCACTCACTGATTCCTATGTCTACACACACATTCACTCATACAATCATTCATACATACAATCACTCATCTTGACAACACTATCATATGCACTCATACACCTATACAGACACTCACACTCTGCCACTCATCCATGGAGTTACTCACACACCTAGTCAGTCCTGAAAAGAATCAATCACACTTCCATTTTCTCATCTATACAGTTAAACACAGAACACCTTACATTTTTTAAACATATACTAACACATACTTACTCTCTTATAGAATCACTGATACAAGTACACATTGATCTGCACAGAGTCACACACCTCCCAGCCAGCCATACACACACTCAGTCTCCCATACAAATACTTGTGCAACCAATCAATAACCCATATAGCTACTTATATAGCTACTGATCAACACATGAAGCAGCTTGCACAACAACAGACATACTGATGCACACTTTCAGACAGTTTAGTCACTAACCCGTGCATTCAGTAAGACGCATTTAATCACTCACTCATACAGTCAATCACGCACCTACTAAAACCTTCATTCAGACACTTATACATCCACTCATTCTTCAATATGTAAAACATATTTAAACTTTACAGAAACACATAATCACTGGATGTTGTCATCAGTGATGTCATCAGTGATGTCACTGACCATGTCATGAATGATGTAATATGTGACATGATCAGCAGTGGATTGCGGGTGCGCAATATATAGTTAGTGCAACTAACTATATATGGAATTTCAATGGTTTTGTGTGAGTAAAATAAGGTTTTTTAAATGCTAATTCCTAACTATATATGGTCTATAACCTATGGTTTTTTCAGTGAATTTTCAAGGTTTTGTAAATGCTAATTCCTAACTATATATGGTCTATAACCTATGGTTTTTTCAGTGAATATATATATATATATTTATATATATATATATATATGTATATATATATATGTATATATATATTCACTGAAAAAACCATAGGTTTCACACCAGTTATAGTTAGGAATTAGCATTTAAAAAACCTATTAAATTCACTGAAAAAACCACAGGTTTCACTCCAGTTATAGTTAGCTGGAAATTTTACTCGCATAAAACCATTTAAATTCCCACGTTATAGTTAGTTGGACTCACTATAACTTGCGCGTGCAATGCACTGCTGATGACGTCACATATTACATCACTCATGACATGGTCAGTGACATCACTCATGACATCACTGATGACACCATCCTTGTGACAGAGTGACATGTAAATGTCGGGGTACGCTTACCGTGCGCGTACGGTACGCGTACGGTACGCGTACCGCGTGATTTTTAAAAAAAATAAATATTTTTTTTTTGCCTTGGGGGTCCTTGTGGGACCCCTTGAGCAGGTCTAGGGGGTCGGGGTGCTTCTACCCTGCCCCTTTTTTGAGTTCTACACGTTTGTTTTTCTGCTTTCCTGTGCCTCAGTCTACCGAGGCACAAGATGGCTGCCAACAGTTTCTGTTTTGGAGTGTTGACAGACATTGGCAGCCAATCAGAATGCAGCTCGCGCTCTAGAGGTACGCGTACCGTACGCGCACGTACACGTACCGTAAGCGTACCGGTAAGCTCACGGGTAAGCTGCTCTAGATATATACATTTTTTTGAACCTAAATTACTCAAAATCCTCTGGAGCGCATATCTTGAGACATAGCAAAGGCACATCGGGCTACCAGTCCCTACAATTTTGCCAAGTTTGGTGAAAATCCATTCAGCCGTTCGAGCTAAAAGTGCGACAGACCGCCCTATGGAAATTAACATGGGGAAAACATGTTTTGGGACCCCCCTTTTATCTCTGCCCCCGCTTGACGAATCCCCCCCAAACTTTCAGAGAAGGAGCGGAGAGCCGCGAGGCAAAGTTGCTGAAAAATTCAGGCTGATTCCTCAACCGGCGCCAAAGTTATTCCAAATAGAATGTTGCGATTTCCCTATGGAAATCAATCCTAACTATATATACCTACTGGCTATCGCCAGTAGGTAATACATATATATATATATATATATATATATATATATATATATATATATATATATATATATATATATATATATATATATATATATATATATATAGATAGATATAGATATAGATATACTATATCTAAGTAAAGGGTGATTACACCACCTTACCCAGGCTACAATGGCAGACCTGTGGTGTCAGTTTGGAATGCTAACCAGGGGTGGCACAATACATGCTGCAGCCCCTGGTAGGTCTAGGGTGCACCTATGCGCTGAGTACCTATGGTACCATATACAGGGGCTCACAAGGGTGACCCAGTAACCAATCCGGTATGTACCTAAAGTACATGGTATCAATCTAGAGAGAGAACAGCTAGGCTCTGGTCCTGATTAGCAGGGCCACAGCCATACTAAAGTCGAAAAACCAGTGAATCACAGCAAAAAGTGGGGGCAATCATAGGAAGCAGACCCTACTCTCCTACAGGGTGCTCCCTCGATCTCTGAGCCTGGCTCTGGGATATTGTGGTGAGTTACAGATAGAACCCTGAGTAGGCTTGTGTGATTGTCAAGCTTACTGAGAGAAAATGGCAAAGGGTCTAATTTAGAGCTTAGCAGACAGGGTACTTTGCCATAAATATGGTAGAGTACTCTGTCAACCTACCCCATGGTTCGCAGAATCTATTTACAGGTAGTCGACGTGTCTTGTTTCTGCCAGCAGAGCTTCGTCTAGCTTCAATCATACAAACCATTGACCAACGGCTCAACTGACACAGATTCAAAGTAACTCAGACGGTCTGTGTTTAGGGTAAACAAGCCAAAGTACTTTTTCCTTGTTTGAGACTGCCAACAAAAGCCTTATGGTACTAAGCAGCAAAACAAGCCTGAACAAAACTTCCACTGTGTCAGAGACATTTATTTTTTTTAAACAAAGTTTTGCTTTGGAAATGTGTTCATGACAAACAAAAAGCATTGCTGAGCAGGCACACTAAACATGACATCCAGACAGCAAAGCTTGAGTGTCTTCGACTAAGCTGCTATGGATGTGGCACATTTGAAGGCACAGAGATCTCTGGCAGGCAGATAGTGAGAGTTAAATATGGTGGTATGTAGTCAACGAGAACAGCAAGACATCCTTCAGCTGCCTTGTCTGCACCAGGCCATCAGGTGGCCTCACAAGGGCCATGGGAAGTCCACCGTTACACCAGAATATGACAGATCTCTTTCCAACACCTTGCATGCCCATTTCCGAATAACATCCCAGTTGAGGCTTAGGCACCAACGTCCTGCTGCATCACGGCCATTGTAGACCTTTCTATCTCCAAACCCTGTCCCTATCACTTCCTGGTGGTGGTGCTCTCTGCTCTCTGTATTGAGTCATGTATCCTATTGCCTTTTTAATTCTTTTAACCCTGTCTTCTGGACTTCTCACTCTCTTGTCTCCGATCCGTACTCCATTCCTGGCTGTCCTATTCCCTGTTAGGGCCTTCTCGATTTTATGGTCTTCCCCTTTTCAAGTCCCAGTTCAGCCTTCCCTTCTATGGTGATTCAAAGATTCTTTGCATCTGGTTTATTCCTTTGACCATACTCTCTCCCTGCACCTGTGTTGTTTCCGTGAGCCTCCTGCTATTTCAGGCTGGTGAGCGAAGAGTGCAGCGACTCACAACTAAATTGTCTGCTGAGTTTCTTCTGCTCTTTGGCAATGCAGCTGCTTTTTGTCGAGGCTTGCTCTTTTATTCTGTTTCCCTTGATTTCCTGATCCCATTTTTCTGTTTTTGGCTAATTAAAAGTATCTGTTTCTGTCTGTTTTATCCTGCCGTTTTATTTCACTAATAGTCATTGTACCTAATCTTGTATGGAGTCTTTCTGATCTGTCTTGTTATATGCATACTTTTGCCTTGTGTTCTGTACCCCTGTTTGACTACATATCTCCGTCCTGCCTTGTTAGAGTATAGATTTTTCCTAGTCTTGTTTTCAGCATTCATAGTTCTGCATAGATATTGTTTACAGGAAAAAAGTGCATGGTACGGCAGCATAACTCTCAGGACACTGCAGAAGACTTTCCATTACAACAGCAGGGAAAGGGCTTCATGGAGCTCAGAAAAAGGGTGGCATAATGAAAGTAATGAGTACCCTCCATGTTCAAAAACATTAGTAACACAAAAACATATTTATGGCCCTCAAGGAAGATGATTATTTAAAAATGGGAGATGGACCAGGAATATATTCTAGCACGAGAGATCAAGGAAGTTGAGTGCACTGCCTTCTCCTTATCCCCACTTAATCTGAGCAATGTGCAAAAGTCAGAACCCCCCTGAAGAAATAGGTCTAGGCAGAAAGAAGGCTCATGAAAGCAGGCAGCACCAGATCCACCCTTGGCTTTGCAACTTTTTACAGAACGTTTCAAAGATGGCCTTTTGCTGCACTGGTAACCAGTAAAAAGCCCTCGGCACCTCTATGACATGATCACTCTTACTCACCCTCACAAAGCTCAAAACCACAACATTTGACTGGCTGGAGCTTTTCCAAGAATAGAGAACACTTACATTAGCCAAGGTGCGAGAGGATGCCTGCAGCTTTACCTTAATGTGATGTTCAATAGGTAGAAAGGGCAGTGTATAAAAACAGGTACTGCGGATCATTTCGATTTGTATTTGAAGGAGAAGTCCTCGTTCAAAATAACGTCCAGGTATTCACCTGTACAGCAGGTTTTGAGGGTCACCCATCAAAGGAGGCCATAAAATGTTACTCCAGTTATTTATTTTTGCCAATGAAAATGTGGTCTAACTTACTGCCATTTATTTGCAAAACTTTGCACCTCTGTCAGTGAAGGTTGGTGACAATCAGTTACTCAACTTAGAAATAAAGCTAGGGGCATGATAGTCTAAGCATATGATCAACTGAATGCCATGATAGACTAAGCATAATAGTCAAACAATCTAATCAAAGAAACTAAGGGGGATAGATTTGTCTTAACCCTTTCTGTGTGGAGGACAGAAAAGTTCCGTCCTCCCCCACGGTGGCCGTGCACGGAGGACGGAGACGTTCTGTCCTCTGCACACATCCAGGAAATCCCTCTATTGTTTACATAATAGGGATTACTTTTTTTATTTTGCAGCCTCTGGAGCAGGGGAAGTGCTTCCCCTGCCACCTATGGAATTTTTTTTTAGTTTAAAGATGATCGGCGCCCATGGAGTGCTCACATCATTAAAAATCATCACTGAAAATAAAATGAGCCAACAGGCTCATTAGGAAATAAAGGGGTCCGTTTTCGATGGAAGAAAGCACTGCATCCATGTTGCGTTTTGGGCCATTTCCTCTTGCGGGCACTATGTCTACCCACACAAGCGAGGTACCATTTGTATCGGGAGACTTGGGGGAATACCGGGTGGAAGGAAGTTTTTAGCTCCCTGCAGATTCCAGCACTTTCCATCACAGAAATAAGAGGAACATTTGTTTTTATAGTCAAAGATTGAGGTGTGCAAGGGATTCTGGGTAATAGACCATGTTGAGAACCACGCAAGTCAGCCTACCTTGGATAGCCCAGAGGAAACTCTGATGGAGATCTGTAGTGGTCCTGACATGCAAATTGGTCATCCACCCTGCGTATAAGGGACAAAAGACGAAACAAACCATCTAGTAGCTGATTCCCTCCGTAATTTCCCTCAGGATAGCTGGCACTCGGAATCTCTAGTTTTATCTGGTAAAGCAAATGATTAGAGGTCTTGGGGCTGCAATGATCTCAACTTTTTCTCAAACTTTAAATGAGTAAGAAGCCCAGCTCACTGGGGTGGAGCTGGGCATGAAATGCGAGTGCCTATTGGATCACTTTTGGTAAGCAGAACTGGCATTGCAGGATGAGCCGAATGTCGGGTTAAGGCGTCCGATGCTCATCAGACCCTAGAAAAGGTGTTGGTTGATATAGACAGCAGGATGGTGGCCATGGAAGTTGGAATTTAGCTAAAGAGTGTGTAACAACTCACCTGCCGAACCAACTAGTCCTGAAAATGGAGGGCGCAGGAGCATTGTGCCAATACCCGGCCATCGCTTAGAGCAGCAAGGGCTAAGCTGCGACGAGTAGGAGGTCCGCTGCAGTGCACACAGCAGCTTGGGGCGGGGGCTCGGGTAGAGCCACTGCATGTGTAGATATTGGTGGAAGGAGCAAATATTCAAATGAGAACTTTGAAGGCAGAAGTGGAGAAGGGGTCCATGTGAACAGCAGTTGAACATGGGTCAGTTGGTTCTAAGAGATGGGCAAGCGCCATTCGGAAGGGACTGGTGATGGCCTACATTGCCCTCGGCTGATCAAAAGGGAGTCAGATTCATATCCCTCAATTTGAGTGGGGGGCTGAAACAGGCGCCCTTGTGGCGTCTAGTGTGGTAATGCAAACGATCCTGGAAAATCCGGCGGGAGCCATGGGGAGAGTTCTCTTTTCTTTATGAAATGCATGATGTCCTGAAATGGGTTCGCACCGAGAGAGGAGCCGTGCCTTGGAAAGCATTGTGGTTGCAGAAGTGTCTGGCAAGCTCTCTCTGGTCCTTGAAAATCTAGGGCAAATGGTGCAAATCTTTCACCAGGCCGTACCCATATCCGCAGCATGTCTCCAATGTGAGCAGCCTCTGGCATGTTGGAACAATGTAGGATAAGGGAACTCGGCAAGTCATATCTGTAACTTCGGGATAAGGATTGGCTCTAAGGGCTGAGTTGGTCAGGCTGGGGCTTGAAGTGGGGCTGGGCGCATGCCGTGGCTGGGCGATGGGTCAGCAGTGACTCTAGACCCGAGCTGGTCTCTTTGTGTGGATTGCCCCTGCAGTGACGGTTGTCCTTTGCTACTCCCTTCCCCAGGATGTGGGGTCCGCGTTCTGCCTCAGCCGGCATCTAGCAGCTGACTTGGAACTGGTGTGGACCAGGGGAATCCAACTGTTTAATTAAAACAAAACTTCGCAAAGGCCCAAGGTGGGTGTTAGCGCCATATGCTTTCTGCCCAGTGCTCTGAATGTCAAAGTGAAGAAATTCAATGAAGCACGGGTAAATGGCTGGAGTAACTATGACTCTCTCATGCATCTTCATCTAATTAATGACAAGCATGAATGGAGGAACGAGATTCCCACTGTCCCTACCTACTATCTAGCGAAAACCCGGTTCACTGACAAAATATCGAGGTAAAAAATATTGACTTACAAATGTATAGAGATATAAATATCAACTACAAAAATATTGAGAGCCTATAGTTAAAAAGGTAAGAACAAAAATACCAGAAAAAAGTATTGTCCTCAATATTGTTGTATTAAATATCATTTTTTAAATATATATAAATTTAAATATTAAAAATAAAATATACTAAATACTAACATTACTTTAATAAAAAGGAAATATATTTAATGTATATTGTAACAAATATAACAAATAAACTTACTTTAAAAAAGTTAAACACACATGCATACATATATATCTATATATATAAAAAATAATGTATGTCTGTCTGTCTGTCTGTCTTTTTGTCCTTTATGCATTACTACACCATTCATCCGATCGCCATGAAACTTTGGGAAGTTGTTGAGTACACTCCCGCGAAGGGTTCTGGAATAAAAAGTTTTTAAATATCGGCCCCTCAGGGCCCTCATAATCTTTCGAATACTGATGTACGCTCAAGACAGAAAAACAAAAAAATCGTGTATCCACAAGCTCTCGAATAAATAAATAGAATTAAAACAGCATTCATCCGAGCGCCAGGAAACTTGGGGAAGTTGTTGAGTACACTCCCGCGAAGGTTTCTGGCATAATTCTTTTTTAAATATCAGACCCCCAGGGCCCTCATAATCTTTTGAGTACTGATGTACGCAAAAGACGGAAAAACAAAAAATCGTGTATCCACAAGCACTCTAATAAATAAATAGAATTAAAACAGCATTCATCCGATCGCCGGGAAACTTTGGGAAGTTGTTGAGTACGCTCCCGCAAAGGTTTCTGGCATACATTTTTTTTTAAAATATCGGCCCCCCAGGGCCCTCATAATCTTTCGAATACTGATGTACGCACCAGACGGAAAAACAAAAAATCGTGTATCCACAAGCACTCGAATAAATAAATAGAATTAAAACGACACTTTGGTATGTTTTCCATATTAAAATGAATACGTTTCAAAAAAATGACACAATGTAAATTGAATGTTATCATAACGAGTTTCCTTGAATTTCCTTTCTTCGGAGATCGCAGCAACACGCGACGGGTAAGCTAGTATATAGATATATATATATATATATATATATATATATATATATATATATATATATATATATATATATATATATATATATATGAACAGTCCCTGCTTACTCTCGCCTGGAGCCCAATCCTGGATACCGCAGCGCAGAAGAAGAGAGGAGACCCAAGTGCAGGTGAGCAGTGTATTTTATTTCGTCGGGGAGACGGCACACCTCAGCATGACGTTTCGGCCTTCACAGAGGCCTTGATCACATGACGCATGCTCGGGAGGAGGCAATTTTTAAAGTGCTAGTGCTAGTTTCAATGTACACCTATTGGTGGAACATGGTCACATGTATAATGACTGATTTCATAGACATAGACAACATAACAATGCATAATTTGTCACGGGATAATCCCGGATACCAGCCTGTGTGGAAATGTGCAAACAACATTGAATAAAGTGCTAAGGCCATTTTTATACTTTTTAGCAATACACTAAAAAAATCCCACTGGATAATCCAAATTTAAAGGATTCAGAGTACAGTGCAAATTTGGCAATGTGCAAAACGTCAATAAAGTGCAAATAGTGTCTTGTAAACAAACGTCATAGTAAAAAATATATCAGTAATACATTTAATCTACAATATCCTGTTAAAATCAGATGTAGAAAAATATATAGACTATGAGTTATTCATATATAAATATATGTATAAAAACACAAATGCACAAGCATATTCACAATAAATATATATACACCAGTTTTACACTGTTTGAACTGGATGAGACCTCAGGTGATCTGGAAACTTAGCTGCATAAATGCATTTTAAGCCTATACACCGAGGTCGCAGCATCCTGACTAAATTCAACGCACTAGCCAATCATGTGTCTATGTATTGCAAGAGGGTTGGGAGGAGAGGAGATGCTAACCAACCGCTAGGTTTGGAGAGCATCGCAGCCTCCCTCCCAAACCACCATACTTAAACAAGTGACCATGAATTAAATAACACCATTCCAGTGATAAGCATAACAGTGAGCAGTGAAGAAAGAAGCTTAAGTGCTCATATTTTTGGGTTTTTATAAAGTTTTCTTATCTAAAGATCTTCTTATTTTTCATACAAACATGCTTTATCATTATCGATGTTATACTTGGCATTTGATACATCATACAGCCTAAGCCTAGGCTGCACTGCACTCTGTAACCTTCCGCAAATCTAGACATGTACTGGTCAATGGATAGAAATTATCAGAAAAACCACTGCCAGTTAGGTAGCTAGACAGAAATCCTGGGTAGAAGAATTACTACTGGATAGGGTAGAGCTTCAAGTTACACTTCTGTAGATCACTCAAAGACAAGTGTAAAAATCTTCTGTGGAATTTAATCCCCCTGGGGCTCGACTGTCCATTTCCAGTATGTACCTAGTCTCCAATTTTCTAAGGGCACCATCCCTGTCACCTCCTCTTCTTAACGGACCCACATAATCTACAGCATAGTAACGTAGAAGGGTGCTATCATTGTTGTGGTGCTCCTTAAAATGGCGGGCCACCGGGTATGCCGGGTCGTTGGTGTTTATGGCCCTTATGTGCTGGAGTATCCTCTTGTGCTCCTGCAGCTTGGTACTGCCCACATACCGCAGAAAAGGGGGTGGTGATGAACAGAGTGCCTGAATTAAGCAGACCACTCTTACCCAGTCCAAAGATCAGGGCTTGATCCATCACCGTTTTTTAGCTCACTGCACCATCCCAGCTCAGAACTTGGCTATATGCAAATTAGTCTGTTCCTGTCCCAGTGCATGATGGGAACAGGGCAAACCAAACTACCAAGCCAATTCTTGTACTGGGAAGGAAACAAGCTTCCGGGGACCGGTTTCTGCCATTTCAGGCGTCGTCGGCCCGGCTTGCTTGAATCCTGATGGTGCAATGAGCAAGGGACTCACATCTGAGTATACCCTTCCACGCTTATGGTGGACAAAATGATTCAGAAAAGGGGGTGGTGATGAACAGAGTGCCTGAATTAAGCAGACCACTCTTACCCAGTCCAAAGATCAGGGCTTGATCCATCACCGTTTTTTAGCTCACTGCACCATCCCAGCTCAGAACTTGGCTATATGCAAATTAGTCTGTTCCTGTCCCAGTGCATGATGGGAACAGGGCAAACCAAACTACCAAGCCAATTCTTGTACTGGGAAGGAAACAAGCTTCCGGGGACCGGTTTCTGCCATTTCAGGCGTCGTCGGCCCGGCTTGCTTGAATCCTGATGGTGCAATGAGCAAGGGACTCACATCTGAGTATACCCTTCCACGCTTATGGTGGACAAAATGATTCAGAAAAGGGGGTGGTGATGAACAGAGTGCCTGAATTAAGCAGACCACTCTTACCCAGTCCAAAGATCAGGGCTTGATCCATCACCGTTTTTTAGCTCACTGCACCATCCCAGCTCAGAACTTGGCTATATGCAAATTAGTCTGTTCCTGTCCCAGTGCATGATGGGAACAGGGCAAACCAAACTACCAAGCCAATTCTTGTACTGGGAAGGAAACAAGCTTCCGGGGACCGGTTTCTGCCATTTCAGGCGTCGTCGGCCCGGCTTGCTTGAATCCTGATGGTGCAATGAGCAAGGGACTCACATCTGAGTATACCCTTCCACGCTTATGGTGGACAAAATGATTCAGAAAAGGGGGTGGTGATGAACAGAGTGCCTGAATTAAGCAGACCACTCTTACCCAGTCCAAAGATCAGGGCTTGATCCATCACCGTTTTTTAGCTCACTGCACCATCCCAGCTCAGAACTTGGCTATATGCAAATTAGTCTGTTCCTGTCCCAGTGCATGATGGGAACAGGGCAAACCAAACTACCAAGCCAATTCTTGTACTGGGAAGGAAACAAGCTTCCGGGGACCGGTTTCTGCCATTTCAGGCGTCGTCGGCCCGGCTTGCTTGAATCCTGATGGTGCAATGAGCAAGGGACTCACATCTGAGTATACCCTTCCACGCTTATGGTGGACAAAATGATTCAGAAAAGGGGGTGGTGATGAACAGAGTGCCTGAATTAAGCAGACCACTCTTACCCAGTCCAAAGATCAGGGCTTGATCCATCACCGTTTTTTAGCTCACTGCACCATCCCAGCTCAGAACTTGGCTATATGCAAATTAGTCTGTTCCTGTCCCAGTGCATGATGGGAACAGGGCAAACCAAACTACCAAGCCAATTCTTGTACTGGGAAGGAAACAAGCTTCCGGGGACCGGTTTCTGCCATTTCAGGCGTCGTCGGCCCGGCTTGCTTGAATCCTGATGGTGCAATGAGCAAGGGACTCACATCTGAGTATACCCTTCCACGCTTATGGTGGACAAAATGATTCAGAAAAGGGGGTGGTGATGAACAGAGTGCCTGAGTTAAGCAGACCACTCTTACCCAGTCCAAAGATCAGGGCTTGATCCATCACCGTTTTTTAGCTCACTGCACCATCCCAGCTCAGAACTTGGCTATATGCAAATTAGTCTGTTCCTGTCCCAGTGCATGATGGGAACAGGGCAAACCAAACTACCAAGCCAATTCTTGTACTGGGAAGGAAACAAGCTTCCGGGGACCGGTTTCTGCCATTTCAGGCGTCGTCGGCCCGGCTTGCTTGAATCCTGATGGTGCAATGAGCAAGGGACTCACATCTGAGTATACCCTTCCACGCTTATGGTGGACAAAATGATTCAGAAAAGGGGGTGGTGATGAACAGAGTGCCTGAATTAAGCAGACCACTCTTACCCAGTCCAAAGATCAGGGCTTGATCCATCACCGTTTTTTAGCTCACTGCACCATCCCAGCTCAGAACTTGGCTATATGCAAATTAGTCTGTTCCTGTCCCAGTGCATGATGGGAACAGGGCAAACCAAACTACCAAGCCAATTCTTGTACTGGGAAGGAAACAAGCTTCCGGGGACCGGTTTCTGCCATTTCAGGCGTCGTCGGCCCGGCTTGCTTGAATCCTGATGGTGCAATGAGCAAGGGACTCACATCTGAGTATACCCTTCCACGCTTATGGTGGACAAAATGATTCAGAAAAGGGGGTGGTGATGAACAGAGTGCCTGAATTAAGCAGACCACTCTTACCCAGTCCAAAGATCAGGGCTTGATCCATCACCGTTTTTTAGCTCACTGCACCATCCCAGCTCAGAACTTGGCTATATGCAAATTAGTCTGTTCCTGTCCCAGTGCATGATGGGAACAGGGCAAACCAAACTACCAAGCCAATTCTTGTACTGGGAAGGAAACAAGCTTCCGGGGACCGGTTTCTGCCATTTCAGGCGTCGTCGGCCCGGCTTGCTTGAATCCTGATGGTGCAATGAGCAAGGGACTCACATCTGAGTATACCCTTCCACGCTTATGGTGGACAAAATGATTCAGAAAAGGGGGTGGTGATGAACAGAGTGCCTGAATTAAGCAGACCACTCTTACCCAGTCCAAAGATCAGGGCTTGATCCATCACCGTTTTTTAGCTCACTGCACCATCCCAGCTCAGAACTTGGCTATATGCAAATTAGTCTGTTCCTGTCCCAGTGCATGATGGGAACAGGGCAAACCAAACTACCAAGCCAATTCTTGTACTGGGAAGGAAACAAGCTTCCGGGGACCGGTTTCTGCCATTTCAGGCGTCGTCGGCCCGGCTTGCTTGAATCCTGATGGTGCAATGAGCAAGGGACTCACATCTGAGTATACCCTTCCACGCTTATGGTGGACAAAATGATTCAGAAAAGGGGGTGGTGATGAACAGAGTGCCTGAATTAAGCAGACCACTCTTACCCAGTCCAAAGATCAGGGCTTGATCCATCACCGTTTTTTAGCTCACTGCACCATCCCAGCTCAGAACTTGGCTATATGCAAATTAGTCTGTTCCTGTCCCAGTGCATGATGGGAACAGGGCAAACCAAACTACCAAGCCAATTCTTGTACTGGGAAGGAAACAAGCTTCCGGGGACCGGTTTCTGCCATTTCAGGCGTCGTCGGCCCGGCTTGCTTGAATCCTGATGGTGCAATGAGCAAGGGACTCACATCTGAGTATACCCTTCCACGCTTATGGTGGACAAAATGATTCAGAAAAGGGGGTGGTGATGAACAGAGTGCCTGAATTAAGCAGACCACTCTTACCCAGTCCAAAGATCAGGGCTTGATCCATCACCGTTATTTATCTCACTGCCCCATCCCAGCTCAGAACTTGGCTATATGCAAATTAGTCTGTCCCTGGCCCAGTGCATCATGGGAACAGGGCAGACCAAACTACCAAGCCAATTCTTCACCAGAAAGGAGACAAGCTACCGGGGACCGGTTTCTGGCATTTCAGCCTCTTCGGCCCGGCTTGCTTGAATCCTGATGGAGCAGTGAGAAAGGGACTCATGTCTGAGTATACCCTGCCACACCTATAGTGGCCAAAAACGATACAGAAAAGGGGGTGGTGATGAACAGAGTGTCTGAATTAAGCAGACCACTCTTACCCAGTCCAAAGATCAGGGCTTGATCCATCACCGTTATTTATCTCACTGCCCCATCCCAGCTCAGAACCTGGCTATATGCAAATTAGTCTGTCCCTGGCCCAGTGCATCATGGGAACAGGGCAGACCAAACTACCAAGCCAATTCTTCACCAGAAAGGAGACAAGCTACCGGGGACCGGTTTCTGGCATTTCAGCCTCTTCGGCCCGGCTTGCTTGAATCCTGATGGAGCAGTGAGAAAGGGACTCATGTCTGAGTATACCCTGCCACACCTATAGTGGCCAAAAACGATACAGAAAAGGGGGTGGTGATGAACAGAGTGCCTGAATTAAGCAGACCACTCTTACCCAGTCCAAAGATCAGGGCTTGATCCATCACCGTTTTTTAGCTCACTGCACCATCCCAGCTCAGAACTTGGCTATATGCAAATTAGTCTGTTCCTGTCCCAGTGCATGATGGGAACAGGGCAAACCAAACTACCAAGCCAATTCTTGTACTGGGAAGGAAACAAGCTTCCGGGGACCGGTTTCTGCCATTTCAGGCGTCGTCGGCCCGGCTTGCTTGAATCCTGATGGTGCAATGAGCAAGGGACTCACATCTGAGTATACCCTTCCACGCTTATGGTGGACAAAATGATTCAGAAAAGGGGGTGGTGATGAACAGAGTGCCTGAATTAAGCAGACCACTCTTACCCAGTCCAAAGATCAGGGCTTGATCCATCACCGTTTTTTAGCTCACTGCACCATCCCAGCTCAGAACTTGGCTATATGCAAATTAGTCTGTTCCTGTCCCAGTGCATGATGGGAACAGGGCAGACCAAACTAAAAAGTGAGCTAAAAAACGGTGATGGATCAAGCCCTGATCTTTGGACTGGGTAAGAGTGGTCTGCTTAATTCAGGCACTCTGTTCATCACCACCCCCTTTTCTTATACGCAGCATCTCGCCATACGGGATGCTGCGTATGAGGTGAGCAGGGTGGTGACTACTAGCATGGAGTATTGTATTTCCAGCCGTTGGCTTTCGGTACAACCTAGTTTCAAGTTTCTCACCTCCTGGTGTAACTGTCATGTCTAGAAAATGTACCTGGTCTCTACTGATTGTCGAGGTAAACTTCAAGTTGTAATCATTACAGTTTAACATTTCAACAAATTGCTCAGCTTCTAGACGAGTGCCCTTCCGGACTAGGAACACGTCGTCTATATAACGATACCACCGTGTAATAGACCGCCTTGCAATGTCGGAGTGTTCGCCATAGAGGACCTGTCTCTCCCAGTAGCCCATGTGGAGACAGGCATAACTGGGAGAGAAGCAGGCCCCCATGGCTACACCCCTGACTTGCTGGTAGTATCTGTTGTTAAACATAAAGAAATTATGGTGTAAACAGAATGAAATCATAGACAGTAACATGCGATTATGGTCAGCCATGATCATTGGTCTCATACCTAAATAGAATTCTATGGCTCTCAGTCCGTCTTGATGGTTGATACTTGTGTATAAAGACGTGACGTCTAATGTAATGAGCCATGAATCCGAATCCCATTTGATGTCTTCAAATTTCCTCACAAAGTCATTGGAGTCCTGAACAAAGGATGGTAAACTCTGTACGAACTCCTGTAGGAATGAGTCCACATAGACAGTTGTCTTTTCAAGTAAGCCCCCGCAAGCTGCTCAACAACCCAAAAGATCTCCACCCCATCAACAAGGAATAAAAATCTTCTTGGGCTTTCTTAATGAGGGTGATGTCACTGTGTCTGTAACAGTCTGAATCATTTAATTGAGAGAGGGCTTCCTCCAAATATAGTTTCCGCGGCCATAAAACTATATTCCCTCCCTTATCAGATTGTCTGACAATGACATTCTCATTTGATTGGATCTTATGGATGAGACGCAGGTACTGATCATTCTGTGTGTATTTCTTCTGTTTAGAATTGAGCACTTTTGAATGCAACAGCTTGATGTCTTTTACAGCAGCATCATGAAAGATGTCAAGGTTATCATATAGCATCACAGGAGTATAGGTGGAGCGTGGTTTAAAAGATGTTAACCCCCCTACCCTATTTGGCTCACATCCTGATGCTTCTTGGGATGTTGATTGCTCCATTCTTAGGGATTCCAAAGCCTCCAGACCAGGAGCATCACGAACTTGTAGCCCTTCATTTGTTGAATCAGTCCTCATTGGGGTGCTGCGTGTTTTTCCACCCATAAAATGTTTCTGCAACTTTATCTTGCGGACAAATTTGTACAGATCAATTCTGGTGTCCACATAATTGAAGTCACATGGAGGACAAAATGTGAGGCCCTTTGACAAAATGTGATGTTCAGTCTCTGATAAGACCATGTCAGTCAGATTGATAATGGAGGGGGCAATGTCTATTACTCCTGATTGGGAGCTCACTCCCTGTTCCATCTTTTCATATTTTTCTTCTTCTTTTTCTGCTGATTTTTTTCTTCCTCTTGATTTGGCCTTTCGGCGTTGGTAGCGCTTGGCGTTGCGGATTTTATTCCGGAGCGCAACTGGGTTCTCGGGCGTAGAGTCTCGCGCCAATCCTTTCTTATGCAGTCAAGTTCCTCTGCTGGTGTAAGTTTGGTAAACCCCAATTGCCCCTCACTTTGTATACATATCCAAACACACACAGGAGTCCCAAATTCGACCAAGACCACAGGAAGCTTAGTTTTTCAGCTCAATTTTATTCAAACTCGGTAACTTGCTGCAAAAGCCACAGTCCAGAGCTCACATCAAATATAGAACGCCAGACGCGTTTCGGGCAATACAAAATCCCTTCATCAGTGGCGTGGATGCTTCAGAGAGTGGAAGCACTATTCAATTTGCACAGTTTTAACCGCTCCCAGTGGGCGTGGCCGTCACTACGGCCTCATGGTACTTGTAGTGCCTGTTGTAATCCCATGTGGGTGCGCTATCCAGTCTCTTTCAAATAAAGCCTTATAAATATATATATATATGATCCTGACCTTACGCACCCATCCAGGGTATTATTCTGTGCCGCACTACATTAACCACAATTCTGTGGGGACTGCTTGTAACACACTCGCCTATCAGGAGGCAGCAGCAGCGTATGTAAGGCGGGGCACGGTTGTAGGACACAGGTGAACGGCCATTGAAAAAGAGATGAACTCGAAACGCGTCTGGCCGCATTTTCCTCTACTGGGGCATCAAGAGGCATTGCTGGTTCTGGTGTGCTCTCCTGCCACGTGGGCAACTTGGAGCAGTCATTTATACGCGGCGGGTCCAGCCGCAAGGAGAGCACCACCACCCAAACAACAGCGGGTCGTCAGCTGGGGGTATCCCCAGTATCTCGAGCAGCACCACCCAAACGACAGCGGGTCGTCAGCTCGGGGTATCCCCAGTATCTCGAGGGAAGCAGCGCCGACAAAGTTGCCTACGGAGAGGTCAGCCCTTCCAGGGCGTGCATGAGGGATCCTGACCTTACGGCACCCATCCAGGGTATTATTCTGTTCCGCACTACATTAACCACAATTCTGTGGGGACTGCTTGTAACACACTCGCCTATCAGGAGGCAGCAGCAGCGTATGTTGTAGGACACAGGTGAACGGCCATTGAAAAAGAGATGAACTCGAAACACCTCTGGCTGCATTTTCCTCTACTGGGGCATCAAGAGGCATTGCTGGTTTGTAACCCGGGGGTGCTCCCGGGGCCCGTACCGGTGAACGCACGGGTAAGCGCAATGTTACGGCGCGCCCCGGGGCACGTACCGGGGAGCGTCCCGTTAGCGCAATTGCCGCGAACGAAAACAACATCGTGACGCGCCGCGTAAGCGTGACTTATCGTGTAACCACGTGATGCGTTCTTTCGGCGCGCGGCGTAAACACACCCGGAAGTGCTCCGTGGCACGACCCGGAGCGCGAAACGTAAGCGCGCCGGGGCGCGTAGCGTAAGCGCGTCGGGACATGTGACCTGAAAATAACACTTTTCATTGGTTCTCAACTTTTTTTTTCTCAAAATGATGAAAGCCCCCTCCTTTTTTCCTCATTCTTACTTTCTTCTTTGAGAAAGCAAGAGCTATTTGTGAGCAGAGAAATGGCTTCAGTTGTAGCTGCAGCTGGTGCACCCCCACCACCACCATCACCACCACCACCCAGAAAGGAAGGTCCACCACCCCAGATCCTTCCAGGAGTTGAAGAAGAAGAGGAAGAAGATGATGATGAGGAGGAACAGCCTAGGAGATTCTTGCGGGAAGAACCTAGGCAAATGCATGTGAAAGGGCATTTTATATGGAAGTACTTCTCCATCCCTGCTGGGCAAAAAAAAGTGAATGCCCCACATGTCACCTGTTTGATTTGCGACAAAGTCCTCTCCAGGGGCAACCCAAATAAAAACTGTTCCTTTGGGAATTATACAATGCTCCGCCACATGGAGAGGTGGCATCCTAACAATTTGGCACAGGCTGAGGTACAGGACATGCTTCAGAAGAACAGAGATCCTCAGGCCTGCACCTCCACAGGTGAATTTTCGGTTGCAGCACCAGAAGGGCGCCAAATGATACCAAACATCCCAAAAAAAATTGGTGAAATAAAGATGGTCTGCATTTTTTGTGGAAAGACCCTCTGCTACGGGCAACTAAGTATTTCCCTCATTAATGATGCTATAGACAACCACCACTGCAGCAAGAAAAGAAAGCAGTAGCTTTATTTTTTTATTTTTTGCTCCTGTCAAGCCACTGTTAATTCCCAGTTTTTTGTTTCTTCCCTAAAAAAATATAAAATTGTTCAAAATACAAAAAAAATGTTCAGAAAAGCAATAAAAAAAAATATAAAACAACAAAAAGAATAAAAAAAAGGTCTTTTCAGAACTACCTCACATTTATAAAAATGAAACCTATATTTTTAAAGGATCTCTGTCAATTTTTTGTCCTTAGGGTACGCGTACCGGCCCCCCCCCCCCCCCCCAAAAAAGAAAAAAAAATAATTAATGAAGCAGTTAGCATGAGGAAAGGACACAAAGAGAGTTATGTTAAGAGAAAAAGAGCTACAAGATGACCACAGAGGGATTGTTTATTACATAGTAAAAAATAGAGAAGGTGTAATTAGATGAAAGTAAAAAAAGTAAAATGACTAAAGGAGCGAAAGAAAGGAAGAGAGAGGAGGAACACTAAAGTAGAGATAGTGTGAGACTGTGATTGGCTGTTAAAAGAAAAAGAAAAGACAGTAAAAAATGGAGAATGAAGGGTAGTGGCAGAACCACGATAAATGAAGAACGATGAGGGAAAATGAGAAAAGAGCAGGTAGTATAAGTAAAGAGGGGTGAAAGAGGGAGAAAAATTGAATTAGGATAACACATAGGGAGTGACAAAGAGAGAGGACAAAGAGAGTAAAGGAAACATTACCTGAATGGGCTTGAGTAAAACAGCAAAAAAAGATAAGTAATGCAGTGTGTGTGACTTACAGGGAGTCAGTGGGTGTAGGTTGGAGTGTGGGTGTGTAAGGTGTGTCTGTGGGTGTGGTTGTGTGGAGTGTTTCGGTGTGGGTGGAGGTGAGGGTGTGTGAAATATGTGTGAGAAGTGTATGAGTGTGGGGTGTATATGTGTTCGATGTATGTGTGTGTATGGAATGTGTGTGTGTTTTTGAGGAGTGTGTGTGGGAGGTTTTTTCTTGTGTATGAGGTGTGTGTGTGGTGTGTGTGTGTGGGGTGTATGTTACAGGTGTGTGTATGTGTTGGGAGGGGGATGAGGTGTATGTGTAGGAGTAAGGTAAATAATTAAGAAAAAGAGAATGAGTGAAAAAGCAAAGGAAGGGAACAGAGGGTAAGTGAAGTGAAGAATAGGGATCGAAAGAAGTTGAATATGAGAGGGTAAATAGGGAAAGGGGAGTAAACATGTAGAATAAGAATAAGTGAGAGAAGCAGAGTAAAGACACAGGAGTGAGGTAGATTGAGAAAATGTTAGTGACCTTAAAGCAAAGGGTGATGACAAACTACATTTTTTTAGTCATACTTACCATATAATAAATGTAACTTTAATTTTTTTTTACTACAGTTTGTATCTGTGAAAGAGAGAAGAAAAAATAAGTTATAATTATTAAATTATGTATTTTAAATTAAAAGATACAAATGAAGAGGTTAAAAATCATAACACTCTATTTAGAAATAAAGTTAGAGTGAAGGACACAGAAAGGGAAATAAAGTAAGGTAGAAGGACAAAAAGAGAGAAAAAGAAATAGAAGGAGAGCAAATTACAAAGAGTAAGGCATATAGATTCACTGACAAAAATCGAGAGAAGAACAGAGAAATGAACTGAAGGTAAGAAAGATACTAAAACAATGTGAGTTAGCAAAACTAAATCAGGAAACAGAAGTAAGTAAAAAGATAATGACTGAGACAGAAAACAGTCTAATTAAGGATGCATTTAAAAGAATGAGGAATAGAAGATAACTGAGAGTAAGTGAAGAGCAGTCATAGAGTGAAAGGATGAAGGGAGACAGGATAATATACAACGATTGAGGGAAATGGACTGAGGAAGTTATAAGGTAGACACACTAAGAGAAAAACTGAGTGAGGTGGAGTACAATGAGTGAGAAAAGAAAATGAGTAAGTGAGCAAAAAGAAGGAAAGAGAGGAGAAGACGACTAAAACAGTGGTACTGAGAGAAAATAATTTGGTGATGAAAGTAAAGAGAAGGACATTGAAAGAAAGGAAATGAGGGATAGTAACGGAACCAGAGTAAAAGAAATGGGATGAAGAACGATGAGAGAGGAGCAGTGAAGTTGTTGTAAAAGAAGTGATAGAAGGAGGATAAACACAAGTGAAAATAACACAAGTAGAGTGAGGCACTGAGCACATAGAAGTAGTGAACGAAAAATAGAGAGAAGAGGTCAAAAGTAAGGAGCAAACAAAGATAAGCTAGGGAGAGTGGGTGATTTATAGTGATAGAGTGAAATAATACTGCTGAGTGAGTAAACAGGAATTACTAAAAGAGCAAAAGAGGAAAATACGGAAAAGAGAAGTAAAGCAGAGAGACTGAAAGCTGAAAAGTTATGCAAGGGAGAGAGGGCATGCAGGCTGTTGAAATGAGAATGAGGGGTTGTCAAAGTAGTGGAGTTAAGGAACGGGGGTTACAGAGAGTGAGAGAAAGACATTATAAGTGAGTAAAAAGAGGTGAAAGAGGATGGAAAAAAGAAAGTGAGTGTCAGAGAATGGGAATACAATTTAATTTACACAATACAAACTATAGAATAACTTCTACAGCATGTTACATAGTTTATTTTTGCTGTTCTCAGAATATATTGAATTTCACTTAAAACAGTGAGTTCAAATTACTCATCATATCACAGCGGGAAAAAAAAACACAATCTAAAAGATTGTGTTTTAAAAAAAACCTTAGATACTGACAAATGACAAATGTACGCTAATCTTTGATTGACTTACTTTTCCTTGAGGCCAAATACTGTATCATGGAGGTCCTTTTCTCGTTGCAAAGTACTTTGCTGTTCACTTAAAAATCCTTTTCATCGACTTTCTACAAGAAAAGCTCCAAGAACATCTGAAATATTTTCAATATTTTCATATACTCCTTTTTTTCAGTCATAACTCTTTACTCATTCTTACACCTCTCCATTTGGCCAAATAGTGTCAGATGTATGAGTATATATGAGTACTCCTCCCGTCTTCATAGGCCAATTACCTTTAACTAAATTTTGGCTGTAAAAACACTAGGTATGAATTTATAAAGCCAAAAGGCAAACGTTGTTTGAAAGTCAAATGAGTGTCGTTACATTGGGTCCAACCTTTAGAAGTTTTTAAATAGCATATCTAATGCCCTGATGTTGTAGAAGGACCATCATGAAAAATAATAGCTACAGTTGTAAAGGTTCTTCCTGATATCGATAACTTAGAAGCCACGACATTTTTAATAGAAGTTGTCAATTTAGTTCCATCAGGTCTACATCGTTGGAACATTAAAATGACATAGTGAACATAATTTTGTAGAAATTATGTGGACAGCATTGCAGACTTACATTGGGTACACACCATATTGTGATCCGCTGCTTTAACTAGATTATTAAAAGGCACTGATTTGCAGTCTGGTAAAGTCAAATATATAAATCTTTCAGAGTCTATTCTAGTAGTACTTGATAAAGCACAGTTATCACAGTTATGTTGCCATTGATAAGAAAGGTTAAAAAGATTTTTTATATCTACTCCTTCATCTTGCAATACATCAAACATATACATTAAAAATTCCTGACAATCTTGCTGAATATTCTGTGAAAATTGATTTTGACCTGAACATATGTCTAGAAGATTTCTAATTTCTGAAACACTTTCTATTTTTGCTCTATCACTACTACATTTCTCTAACACAGAATTCAATAAACAGCACAATGTTTCTTCCCGATTTTCGACAATCTGTTTTTGTAAATTTTGAAGAAAAAAACAACATTAACTACTACATTAGCATAGCAGTTGACACCAGAACTGTTTTCAAACTGAAATCCAACAACATCTTCAACAGAATCCTTTTTGTTTCTCTTTACAATTACACTTTTATCTACTTTATGCATTTTTGCTGATACCTCACTGCAATTACTCTCATTTCTTCTTTTTCGGCCTACCACACGTTTTTCAATCAGAGGATATTGAGGCAAATGTGGAGCATACTCTCTTCTTAACCTATTGTATTCTTTAACACAATCTAGATCTGCACAAATCTTTGTTTCATCCCACTCAATCAAGTACAATCCTGATAAAGTTCTGACTCGTGATAATGCCACATATGCCATACCCTCTTTAAACACAGAACTTCCAATGTTCACCAAAGCGCTATCTACACTTAAACCTTGAGACTTATTAATTGTCACCGCATATGCCAAACAAATAGGAAACTGTTTTCGGCGAACATATAAGTCTTTCACGAGCAAAAATCTAGCTGAACAACGACAAATTTGTTCTATTTCATCAATGCCATCAAATTTAATTTTTAAAATTTCAATTCCATCTCTATTTTTGTAATTCACAAAACCAACAACATGACCCATTGCTCCATTTACCAGACCTCTTTCAACATTTAAATTCCTTCTTAAAATGACACGACAATTCAAACACACATTCAGAGTCTTTTCAAAACCAGCAGTTTTAGATATAGTCTTCTCTAATGAATCCAATTTTGATTTCAAATTTTCAGACAAAATAATTGTTGCTCCCATATGCTCTATTTTATCTGTAGCTTCCAGTTTCACTATCTCTTCATTTTCTAACTGTAACATTTTGTTGTTGAACATGGAACATTCTTTCAGAGTTGGCATCAAACATATGCCAGATTTCTTCTCGTTAATTTTCTTAAAAATGTTCTCTGGAAGAATGTTTTCATTTGCGTACAAATTTGAAATTAATCGTCCATGTAAAGCTTCTTTCCCTTGCTGACTTACTTTTCCGATCCTTACATCTTGTAAAATATTTTTATAATCTTCATCCTTTGCCTGCCGCATATTTTGAAGCAGTTCTGCATATTTGAAGTTTAACCATATATTAACGTTTCCAATGCTTCCTAAGCACTTCCTGGTATCTTCATGCGTGAGCATTTTGAACACAGGTTGTCCTTTCACTGGAGTCAACTGCAGAAGATCTCCAAAAACAATAATATGTTTTCCTCCAAATAAGACATCATAGTCTGTTCTAAGAATTTCTTGCATTCTCAAATGCACAAAAGCAAGCATTATATTTGACACCATGCTTACTTCATCAATGATAAGAAGTTTCATTTTCTTCAGTACTCTCGAAACTTCGGAACACGCATCTCCAGATAGCTTGTGATACTCCAATTTGTTATCATGCTCCACTGGCAGCATCAGTAAACGATGTAAAGTAATCCCTTTAATGTTATGTGCTGCGAGCCCAGTTGGAGCGGTAACAACACAAGACAGCGGTGATTCAGTCCTTTTCTGCAGATAAGTTGCAATTGCTTTAATCAGAAAACTTTTTCCAGTTCCCGCTTCTCCACTCACGTACAGTTGGACAGGCTTAAATGATGTACATGAGCACTCTTTTTTCTCATGACTGAATCCATGTTCAATCTGTTCTGTGACTTCATCATATATCTGTTTCTGCTCAAGGTTTAGTTGTTTCACCAAATCTTCTAAGTTAACTTCATCATCTTGAGCTTGTTCCATAGCTCTTTCCACCTCATCCATGGCAGTGGCAGCTTCATTTTGGATAATTGGTCCTCCAAGTGGATCCTGACTCAATGAAGCAGAACTCTGACTGTCTTGGGAACTGTCTCTAGCAATCTCTGCAGCAATTGTGGCTTCTTTCTCTATTTCTTCGTTCAACATTTGCAGATAATTTGGAAAAACAGGACATTCTATGGTATCCTTGGTTGCATTAAAAGAATCTTCATAACAGAGAAAATCTCCAAGTAGTTCCTCTTCTGTACGCCATGGCTTAAAGAGTTGCAAAAGAGCTAAATAGTAAAATTCCCTTTTCTCTGGATTTTCGCAACTCAATTTTCGATGATTAATCAAATGGCCTTTTTTCTGTCTCACTAGACATCCTTCACACCCAAAGATAGCATATACTCCATTGTTAATATCTTCTCTGATGGTTCTCTTATAAATATACTTTTGCAGAACTTCATACAAACAAACGTTCTCAAGATGACTACTTCTATTTGGATAGTATGTATCCAACATGTTGGTCTTCAAAATATCTGTACTTTCTGGTTCTTTCTCCGCCAAATACTCTATTTCTTGTACAGATTTCAAAACTCGGTTTCGTGTTGCAGCAAGACCTAGACTCACCCAAATGATTGTTCTAGATTTCGCATAGAGACTTGCTGACGACAATCGATCAGAACATTCATATGCTCCAATTTCTCGATGCGACAACATCTTCAGACTGTAACTGTATAATTTCTTGCTTAGGCTCTTTTCATGTGAAATGTCCTCCCACATTTCCTTCAGTTCTGTCTTTTCTTTTTTTGTGATGTAAGACGTCACATACCGAGCCACAGCAATAGAGTTGTCAGCAACAAATTGAATATCCATGTTAGCATTCCACATGGACAAAATCACTGGGTTGTAGTCGTTGATATACTTGGACTCTTCGTTTCTTTTTAAATTGTATGTATATTTTGGTGATTTCCTCGTCACAGTATGTCGCAGAGAAGACATCAAATTATTTACTCTTCCTTTAGAAATCACTGGTCGTGGAAAGGCGAAACGACATTTTGTGTAGAACTTGTCCTTGTTTCTGAATTTTCGACGACAGTACTTTCCACAACGATGGGATTGAAAACGTAAAACTTGTTGCCTTAAACTGTTTTCTTCGGTAGTTTTCGGAACAGCAAATGTTGAATACTCTTCAATGAAGCTCATCACTGTCTCATCCGAATCTGTTCCAAATTTGGGTGCATCTTTAATCCATAACAACATGTGTATGAGAGGAGCACCTCTCGCTTGATACTCCTTTCTCCAAAAGAAATCCAAAACCTCTCCAAGGGGAGGATTTTTTTTCTTGGTAATAAAAGACATCATAGCTTCAAATCTATGATTGAAATATCTGCATACATTCACTGGATCCAAAGAACACAGTTCTCCAGGTGTTTTGAATTCTATATTTTGTATATTTGCATTTGCTTCTCGTAGAAATTCGAGTAAGTCGTCCCATGCATACTCGGCACAGCTAGGAGTGAGGAACCATGTAGGAGTTCCTAAGTTTCTTAGCATACATTTCAATTCCCCATGACGACGGTACCAATACTCGTTTGTACCACGCTGACATGCCATGAGATTGATTAGATGAGATTCCAAAATATTATCTTGCAGATTCACTTTCTCCATAAAGTCCCTCGCCGAAACATTTTGCAGATGTGCTTCACTTTTCAGTATATGGTTTACTGCATAAGAAAGCCCAGACAAGTCACTTTCATACAGTAGATGAAACAAATAGGGAATGCCGTGACGAAACCTTGGATCTTCAGCATATAATCTTACAGTTCGATATTCAGATGCAGGAATTTGAAGTGGTGGATCGTCATATCGTCCACCTCGACCTGTTGGAAATAGCTGTGGAAAACAACGAGCTTCCAAACTTTCTTCCCATACACTAACAGGACTTCCTTTTGCTGCTTTCATTTGAAACAATTCAATTGCATTCCCCATTACTTCTTTGGAATGCAAAGGATGAACAGTATAATGTTCATATATTTCTTCACTTCTAGAGACATCAACTTTTTCAATTTGGCCGCCTGAACAATCCCTGTCTTCATCTGCAGCTGTTTCATCTGCTGCAACATAAACATGTTTGTAATACTCATTGTTTTTTACTAAATACAACGTTGCCTTTTTGACTTTCCTAACATCCACTAAATCTTGCCAGATTTTTTTACTCTTTGTTGGAACCCCATTAACTAGAATAACTAAAGGTTCCTCTTCTACTTTTTCTATACCAATGGTATCAATATTTTTTTTGAAATCTAGGGGCAAATAAACAACTCTTCCCTTTAATCCTCTCTGCAAATTTGTAGGAGGCAATTTCCCTATCTTAGGCTCCATGCGAACAATTGCCTGAAAAGGGTGGACACATTGAATCAAAATAGACTCATATGTATTTAAATCCATCAATTCACGGGGAATGTCTACCAACTCCAGATTATTATGAACAGCTCTAGCAGGCATTCTGTTTTGATTTAATTTATCATAACAATATTTACAAATACGCTGATCAGAACTCAAATCAAAACAATTCTCCACCCACAAATAAGTTACAAAATCTTTCCACTCATAATTATTCATCTTTTCACTTTTTACGTATAAATCAACTAATCTAGATTGATGCTTATAATGACTTCGTCGACAACACACACAAGTAAAATTCGGCCTTTCACTTGATTTCACCTTAAACCTGCTAATTTCCTGCTCAAACTTTTCTGTATGTGAAATCTGTACATTGTCTTCCACATTACCTTGAATTGCTGTCTTAATTTCTACACTGTCCTCTTTTTCACCAAAATAACAAATCTCAATTTCTTCACAAATCTTCTTCACATCTAATTCAGTTCCATGCAAAAGAGCACTGTTTAATTGTTTAAGCTTAAGTGCTGGACTTTTTGCATAATACAACATTCTCACTAATTTCCTCATTTTGGTATGATGCACTGCTAACATCCTAAAATGATGAAAAACACTCTGACAGACTTTTCTAGAAAGACAAGCCAGTGAATGGCCTTGCAAACCTGTGATTTCTCTCACTCTGCAAGGATCTAAGTCTTGCAACAACTTCGCTTTCTGCTTTAGACTTTTCTTACTATATGTACGTAAGAAATTACAAAACAAATCAATTGATTCCTGTCGCACACTACAAATACGACTACACTTCCAAGTGTACACTGGACCCTTAGTACGTCTCCCTAAAACTTCATCAGTTAACACCTCTTCTGGTTCTCTAGGCACAAGTTTCTCTTTTTCAATCGGACAACCGTCTTTCACTTCATACGCTCGACCACTGGTGTCAACTGCATGCACTAAATCATTCTCCTGGAAGTAACTCTCCTCATTAAAAAATGGCTCACAACTTGAACTGTGCATCCATTCTCCTGAAAAAACTTTACAAAAATTAGTCCGATTAATTACTCTTTTCCATCTACTGTTTGATTTGAAAACATCAATTGTCTTGTTAAGTGTCCTAATTCTATTGATTATTTAAATAAATAATTTTTTCTTAACTTCAAAAGCCTGATCAACAATCTTCTCTACACTTTTCTTTTTCTTATAAAAAGCAGCTCTCTGTTTACCTTTCCTAATGTTTTTTAACAAATTTAAAACCACCCTATTGCGAAACATTCGTTTCGAATGTCTCTAAACTGATTCTGCCTTCTATTCCTATACATATTATTCTCTCCTGCTCCAGTTTTAGGATTCTTTGAAGTTCTCTCCTTCCTTTTCAATTTTACTCTCTCATTTTCTTTTTCTACATGCTGTCCATTATTTTTTTTTAAAGTACATATGTTGCGTATAAAAGACTTAGTTGTCTTACCAGGAGCTTGGTTCCTGTTTTTTGAAGTATTTGTTGTGGAAGAGTGCTGTAATTCCGTTGCTGTTTTTGATTTTTCCCGGTTACATTGTTTTCTTGTCCTTTCCCTTGTGGGCATCGTTGCTTACTCTTGAAATAACGATTTCAATCTGTGTTAAAGAAAAAAATAGCACATTATAGACCACTATTACCAAACAACAAAGCAATGACAAAAAGCAAACGATCTATTCAGGGTTACAGATCAGGTGAGGATTCTCCAGGATTGCACAAAAGGTGAGGCCTGTATTGAAGAGTATAGTGGAAGACAGCTCTGTCCACAAGTACAAAGAAGATGAGACCTGTGTATAAGTCCACTGCACTCTTATACACAGGCTTCACCACCTATGCTTCCCTAGAAAGGCCTCTCTCCCACTACAGTCTTGGTCATAAACCTCACCTCCTCTGTCCCTCTGGACATGTCTCACCTCATCTGCACAATCTACTTCCTAATCTCAGGTAACACAGATGACATAATTGATCCTCATTTATAAAGCCATGCGTCAGTTTTGCGCTACTGAAGCGTCACTTTTTGTGACGCATTGGCGTCATAAAACATGTGCCTTGTTGCACCATATTTAAAAAGTAACGCATGTAGGTAGATGCGTCATTTTTTAAACCTTTTGCACCACATTATACCTCTGTCAAGTGTAATGTACAGAGAGGGGTCATTTCTCCACAAAAAGCCTCGTAATAATGACGCAGTAAAATCTATGAGATTTCACTGCGTCACTTTTAGGACACTGTTACATCAAAATCTTGCACCTGCCTCACAACAGGGATAAGACTGAGGCAAACGCTTTCACATGGAGCTTCACAATTTTACAAAACACAATTCCTCTATGCAAACAAACTCAATATGCTTCCTACACTGAGTTAACACAGGTAACATCATTGTAAAGAGTCAAATTGACACCTGTGTCTAAGAATGCATACGGGGATAGGCTTCATGGAGCCTAGTCCACTGCACTCTTAGATACAAGCCTCACATCCTACGCTCCCCAGGAAAGCCCAAACATGTACCTTTTTGCACCATATTTAAAAAGTGACGCATGTAGTTAGATGCGTCACTTTTTAAACCTCTGCGCCACAATATACTCAAAGATGTAAAAACCATTCATTTTCCGCAAAATCGTTTTTGACATCACATTTAGGAAACACAGCACAGATCCTATGTACAAGCATCTGCCTCACATCAGGGATAAGACTGAGGCAAACGCTTTCACATGGAGCTTCACAATTTTACAAAATACAATTCCTCTATGCAAACAAACTCAATATGCTTCCTACACTGAGTTAACACAGGTAACATCATTGTAAAGAGTCAAATTGACACCTGTGTCTAAGAATGCATACGGGGATAGGCTTCATGGAGCCTAGTCCACTGCACTCTTAGATACAAGCCTCACATCCTACGCTCCCCAGGAAAGCCCAAACATGTACCTTTTTTGCACCATATTTAAAAAGTGACGCATGTAGTTAGATGCGTCACTTTTTAAACCTCTGCGCCACAATATACTCAAAGATGTAAAAACCATTCATTTTCGGCAAAACCGTTTTTGACATCACATTTAGGAAACACAGCACAGATCCTATGTACAAGCATCTGCCTCACATCAGGGATAAGACTGAGGAAAACGCTTTCACATGGAGCTTCACAATTTTACAAAATACAATTCCTCTATGCAAACAAACTCAATATGCTTCCTACACTGAGTTAACACAGGTAACATCATTGTAAAGAGTCAAATTGACACCTGTGTCTAAGAATGCAGACGGGGATAGGCTTCATGAAGCTTAGTCCACTGCACTCTTAGACAAAATCCTCACCACCTACGCTCCCCAGGAAAACCCAAACATGTACCTTTTTGCACCATATTTAAAAAGTGACGCATGTAGGTAGATGCGTCACTTTTTAAACCTCTACGCCACAATATACCCAAAGATGTAAAAACCATTCATTTTCCCCAAAATAGCACAGATCCTATGTACAAACATCTGCCTCACAGCAGGGATAAGACTGAGGCAAAAGCTTTCACATGAAGCTTCACAATTTTACAAAATACAATTCCTCTATGCAAACAAACTCAATATGCTGCCTACACTGAGTTAACACAGGTAACATCATTGTAAAGAGTCAAATTGACACCTGTGTCTAAGAGTGCAGTCGGGGATAGGCCTCATGAAGCATAGTCCACTGCACTCTTAGACACAAGCCTCACATCCTACGCTCCCCAGGAAAGCCCAAACATGTACCTTTTTGCACCATATTTAAAAAGTGACGCATGTAGGTAGATGCGTCACTTTTTAAACCTCTACGCCACAATATACCCAAAGATGTAAAAACCATTCATTTTCCCCAAAATAGCACAGATCCTATGTACAAACATCTGCCTCACAGCAGGGATAAGACTGAGGCAAAAGCTTTCACATGAAGCTTCACAATTTTACAAAATACAATTCCTCTATGCAAACAAACTCAATATGCTGCCTACACTGAGTTAACACAGGTAACATCATTGTAAAGAGTCAAATTGACACCTGTGTCTAAGAGTGCAGTCGGGGATAGGCCTCATGAAGCCTAGTCCACTGCACTCTTAGATACAAGCCTCACATCCTACTCTCCCCAGGAAAGCCCAAACATGTACCTTTTTGCACCATATTTAAAAAGTGACGCATGTAGTTAGATGCGTCACTTTTTAAACCTCTGTGCCACAATATACTCAAAGATGTAAAAACCATTCATTTTCCCCAAAATATCACAGATCCTATGTACAAGCATCTGCCTCACAGCAGGGATAAGACTGAGGCAAACGCTTTCACATGGAGCTTCACAATTTTACAAAATACAATTCCTCTATGCAAACAAACTCAATATGCTTCCTACACTGAGTTAACACAGGTAACATCATTGTAAAGAGTCAAATTGACACCTGTGTCTAAGAATGCAGACGGGGATAGGCTTCATGGAGCCTAGTCCACTGCACTCTTAGATACAAGCCTCACATCCTACGCTCCCCAGGAAAGCCCAAACATGTACCTTTTTGCACCATATTTAAAAAGTGACGCATGTAGTTAGATTCGTCACTTTTTAAACCTCTGCGCCACAATATACTCAAAGATGTAAAAAACATTAATTTTCCCCAAAATCGTTTTTGACATCACATTTAGGAAACACAGCACAGATCCTATGTACAAGCATCTGCCTCACAGCAGGGATAAGACTGAGGCAAACGCTTTCACATGGAGCTTCACAATTTTACAAAATACAATTCCTCTATGCAAACAAACTCAATATGCTTCCTACACTGAGTTAACACAGGTAACATCATTGTAAAGAGTCAAATTGATACCTGTGTCTAAGAGTGCAATCGGGGATAGTCCTCATGAAGCCTAGTCCACTGCACTCTTAGACACAAGCCTCACATCCTACGCTCCCCCAGGAAAGCCCAAACATGTACCTTTTTGCACCATATTTAAAAAGTGACGCATGTAGTTAGATGCGTCACTTTTTAAACCTCTGTGCCACAATATACTCAAAGATGTAAAAACCATTCATTTTCCCCAAAATATCACAGATCCTATGTACAAGCATCTGCCTCACAGCAGGGATAAGACTGAGGCAAACGCTTTCACATGGAGCTTCACAATTTTACAAAATACAATTCCTCTATGCAAACAAACTCAATATGCTTCCTATACTGAGTTAACACAGGTAACATCATTGTAAAGAGTCAAATTGACACCTGTGTCTAAGAATGCAGACGGGGATAGGCTTCATGGAGCCTAGTCCACTGCACTCTTAGATACAAGCCTCACATCCTACGCTCCCCAGGAAAGCCTAAACATGTACCTTTTTGCACCATATTTAAAAAGTGACGCATGTAGTTAGATGCGTCACTTTTTAAACCTCTGCGCCACAATATACTCAAAGATGTAAAAAAACATTCATTTTCCCCAAAATCGTTTTTGACATCACATTTAGGAAACACAGCACAGATCCCATGTACAAGCATCTGCCTCACAGCAGGGATAAGACTGAGGCAAACGCTTTCACATGGAGCTTCACAATTTTACAAAATACAATTCCTCTATGCAAACAAACTCAATATGCTTCCTACACTGAGTTAACACAGGTAACATCATTGTAAAGAGTCAAATTGACACCTGTGTCTAAGAATGCAGACGGGGATAGGCTTCATGAAGCTTAGTCCACTGCACTCTTAGACACAATCCTCACCACCTACGCTCCCCAGGAAAGCCCAAACATGTACCTTTTTGCACCATATTTAAAAAGTGACTCATGTAGGTAAATGCGTCACTTTTTAAACCTGTACGCCACAATATACTCAAAGATGTAAAAACCATTCATTTTCCCCAAAATAGCACAGATCCTATGTACAAACATCTGCCTCACAGCAGGGATAAGACTGAGGCAAAAGCTTTCACATGAAGCTTCACAATTTTACAAAATACAATTCTTCTATGCAAACAAACTCAAATATGCTGCCTACACTGAGTTAACACAGGTAATATCATTGTAAAGAGTCAAATTGACACCTGTGTCTAAGAGTGCAGTCGGGGATAGGCCTCATGAAGCATAGTCCACTGCACTCTTAGACACAAGCCTCACATCCTACGCTCCCCAGGAAAGCCCAAACATGTACCTTTTTGCACCATATTTAAAAAGTGACGCATGTAGTTAGATGCGTCACTTTTTAAACCTCTGTGCCACAATATACTCAAAGATGTAAAAACCATTCATTTTCCCCAAAATATCACAGATCCTATGTACAAGCATCTGCCTCACAGCAGGGATAAGACTGAGGCAAACGCTTTCACATGGAGCTTCACAATTTTACAAAATACAATTCCTCTATGCAAACAAACTCAATATGCTTCCTACACTGAGTTAACACAGGTAACATCATTGTAAAGAGTCAAATTGACACCTGTGTCTAAGAATGCAGACGGGGATAGGCTTCATGGAGCCTAGTCCACTGCACTCTTAGATACAAGCCTCACATCCTACGCTCCCCAGGAAAGCCCAAACATGTACCTTTTTGCACCATATTTAAAAAGTGACGCATGTAGTTAGATTCGTCACTTTTTAAACCTCTGCGCCACAACATACTCAAAGATGTAAAAAACATTCATTTTCCCCAAAATCGTTTTTGACATCACATTTAGGAAACACAGCACAGATCCTATGTACAAGCATCTGCCTCACAGCAGGGATAAGACTGAGGCAAACGCTTTCACATGGAGCTTCACAATTTTACAAAATACAATTCCTCTATGCAAACAAACTCAATATGCTTCCTACACTGAGTTAACACAGGTAACATCATTGTAAAGAGTCAAATTGATACCTGTGTCTAAGAGTGCAATCGGGGATAGTCCTCATGAAGCCTAGTCCACTGCACTCTTAGACACAAGCCTCACATCCTACGCTCCCCCAGGAAAGCCCAAACATGTACCTTTTTGCACCATATTTAAAAAGTGACGCATGTAGTTAGATGCGTCACTTTTTAAACCTCTGTGCCACAATATACTCAAAGATGTAAAAACCATTCATTTTCCCCAAAATATCACAGATCCTATGTACAAGCATCTGCCTCACAGCAGGGATAAGACTGAGGCAAACGCTTTCACATGGAGCTTCACAATTTTACAAAATACAATTCCTCTATGCAAACAAACTCAATATGCTTCCTACACTGAGTTAACACAGGTAACATCATTGTAAAGAGTCAAATTGACACCTGTGTCTAAGAATGCAGACGGGGATAGGCTTCATGGAGCCTAGTCCACTGCACTCTTAGATACAAGCCTCACATCCTACGCTCCCCAGGAAAGCCTAAACATGTACCTTTTTGCACCATATTTAAAATGTGACGCATGTAGTTAGATGCGTCACTTTTTAAACCTCTGCGCCACAATATACTCAAAGATGTAAAAAACATTCATTTTCCCCAAAATCATTTTTGACATCACATTTAGGAAACACAGCACAGATCCTATGTACAAGCATCTGCCTCACAGCAGGGATAAGACTGAGGCAAACGCTTTCACATGGAGCTTCACAATTTTACAAAATACAATTCCTCTATGCAAACAAACTCAATATGCTTCCTACACTGAGTTAACACAGGTAACATCATTGTAAAGAGTCAAATTGACACCTGTGTCTAAGAGTGCAATCGGGGATAGTCCTCATGAAGCCTAGTCCACTGCACTCTTAGACACAAGCCTCACATCCTACGCTCCCCAGGAAAGCCCAAACATGTACCTTTTTGCACCATATTTAAAAAGTGACGCATGTAGTTAGATGCGTCACTTTTTAAACCTCTGTGCCACAATATACTCAAAGATGTAAAAACCATTCATTTTCCCCAAAATATCACAGATCCTATGTACAAGCATCTGCCTCACAGCAGGGATAAGACTAAGGCAAACGCTTTCACATGGAGCTTCACAATTTTACAAAATACAATTCCTCTATGCAAACAAACTCAATATGCTTCCTACACTGAGTTAACACAGGTAACATCATTGTAAAGAGTCAAATTGACACCTGTGTCTAAGAATGCAGACGGGGATAGGCTTCATGGAGCCTAGTCCACTGCACTCTTAGATACAAGCCTCACATCCTACGCTCCCCAGGAAAGCCTAAACATGTACCTTTTTGCACCATATTTAAAAAGTGACGCATGTAGTTAGATGCGTCACTTTTTAAACCTCTGCGCCACAATATACTCAAAGATGTAAAAAACATTCATTTTCCCCAAAATCGTTTTTGACATCACATTTAGGAAACACAGCACAGATCCTATGTACAAGCATCTGCCTCACAGCAGGGATAAGACTGAGGCAAACGCTTTCACATGGAGCTTCACAATTTTACAAAATACAATTCCTCTATGCAAACAAACTCAATATGCTTCCTACACTGAGTTAACACAGGTAACATCATTGTAAAGAGTCAAATTGACACCTGTGTCTAAGAATGCAGACGGGGATAGGCTTCATGAAGCTTAGTCCACTGCACTCTTAGACACAATCCTCACCACCTACGCTCCCCAGGAAAGCCCAAACATGTACCTTTTTGCACCATATTTAAAAAGTGACTCATGTAGGTAGATGCGTCACTTTTTAAACCTCTACGCCACAATATACTCAAAGATGTAAAAACCATTCATTTTCCCCAAAATAGCACAGATCCTATGTACAAACATCTGCCTCACAGCAGGGATAAGACTGAGGCAAAAGCTTTCACATGAAGCTTCACAATTTTACAAAATACAATTCTTCTATGCAAACAAACTCAAATATGCTGCCTACACTGAGTTAACACAGGTAATATCATTGTAAAGAGTCAAATTGACACCTGTGTCTAAGAGTGCAGTCGGGGATAGGCCTCATGAAGCATAGTCCACTGCACTCTTAGACACAAGCCTCACATCCTACGCTCCCCAGGAAAGCCCAAACATGTACCTTTTTGCACCATATTTAAAAAGTGACGCATGTAGTTAGATGCGTCACTTTTTAAACCTCTGTGCCACAATATACTCAAAGATGTAAAAACCATTCATTTTCCCCAAAATATCACAGATCCTATGTACAAGCATCTGCCTCACAGCAGGGATAAGACTGAGGCAAACGCTTTCACATGGAGCTTCACAATTTTACAAAATACAATTCCTCTATGCAAACAAACTCAATATGCTTCCTACACTGAGTTAACACAGGTAACATCATTGTAAAGAGTCAAATTGACACCTGTGTCTAAGAATGCAGACGGGGATAGGCTTCATGGAGCCTAGTCCACTGCACTCTTAGATACAAGCCTCACATCCTACGCTCCCCAGGAAAGCCCAAACATGTACCTTTTTGCACCATATTTAAAAAGTGACGCATGTAGTTAGATTCGTCACTTTTTAAACCTCTGCGCCACAATATACTCAAAGATGTAAAAAACATTCATTTTCCCCAAAATCGTTTTTGACATCACATTTAGGAAACACAGCACAGATCCTATGTACAAGCATCTGCCTCACAGCAGGGATAAGACTGAGGCAAACGCTTTCACATGGAGCTTCACAATTTTACAAAATACAATTCCTCTATGCAAACAAACTCAATATGCTTCCTACACTGAGTTAACACAGGTAACATCATTGTAAAGAGTCAAATTGATACCTGTGTCTAAGAGTGCAATCGGGGATAGTCCTCATGAAGCCTAGTCCACTGCACTCTTAGACACAAGCCTCACATCCTACGCTCCCCCAGGAAAGCCCAAACATGTACCTTTTTGCACCATATTTAAAAAGTGACGCATGTAGTTAGATGCGTCACTTTTTAAACCTCTGTGCCACAATATACTCAAAGATGTAAAAACCATTCATTTTCCCCAAAATATCACAGATCCTATGTATAAGCATCTGCCTCACAGCAGGGATAAGACTGAGGCAAACGCCTTCACATGGAGCTTCACAATTTTACAAAATACAATTCCTCTATGCAAACAAACTCAATATGCTTCCTACACTGAGTTAACACAGGTAACATCATTGTAAAGAGTCAAATTGACACCTGTGTCTAAGAATGCAGACGGGGATAGGCTTCATGAAGCTTAGTCCACTGCACTCTTAGACACAATCCTCACCACCTACGCTCCCCAGGAAAGCCCAAACATGTACCTTTTTGCACCATATTTAAAAAGTGACTCATGTAGGTAGATGCGTCACTTTTTAAACCTCTACGCCACAATATACTCAAAGATGTAAAAACCATTCATTTTCCCCAAAATAGCACAGATCCTATGTACAAACATCTGCCTCACGGCAGGGATAAGACTGAGGCAAAAGCTTTCACATGAAGCTTCACAATTTTACAAAATACAATTCTTCTATGCAAACAAACTCAAATATGCTGCCGACACTGAGTTAACACAGGTAATATCATTGTAAAGAGTCAAATTGACACCTGTGTCTAAGAGTGCAGTCGGGGATAGGCCTCATGAAGCATAGTCCACTGCACTCTTAGACACAAGCCTCACATCCTACGCTCCCCAGGAAAGCCCAAACATGTACCTTTTTGCACCATATTTAAAAAGTGACGCATGTAGTTAGATGCGTCACTTTTTAAACCTCTGTGCCACAATATACTCAAAGATGTAAAAACCATTCATTTTCCCCAAAATAGCACAGATCCTATGTACAAACATCTGCCTCACAGCAGGGATAAGACTGAGGCAAAAGCTTTCACATGAAGCTTCACAATTTTACAAAATACAATTCTTCTATGCAAACAAACTCAAATATGCTGCCTACACTGAGTTAACACAGGTAACATCATTGTAAAGAGTCAAATTGACACCTGTGTCTAAGAATGCAGACGGGGATAGGCTTCATGGAGCCTAGTCCACTGCACTCTTAGATACAAGCCTCACATCCTACGCTCCCCAGGAAAGCTTAAACATGTACCTTTTTGCACCATATTTAAAAAGTGACGCATGTAGTTAGATGCGTCACTTTTTAAACCTCTGCGCCACAATATACTCAAAGATGTAAAAAACATTCATTTTCCCCAAAATCGTTTTTGACATCACATTTAGGAAACACAGCACAGATCCTATGTACAAGCATCTGCCTCACAGCAGGGATAAGACTGAGGCAAACGCTTTCACATGGAGCTTCACAATTTTACAAAATACAATTCCTCTATGCAAACAAACTCAATATGCTTCCTACACTGAGTTAACACAGGTAACATCATTGTAAAGAGTCAAATTGACACCTGTGTCTAAGAGTGCAATCGGGGATAGTCCTCATGAAGCCTAGTCCACTGCACTCTTAGACACAAGCCTCACATCCTACGCTCCCCAGGAAAGCCCAAACATGTACCTTTTTGCACCATATTTAAAAAGTGACGCATGTAGTTATATGCGTCACTTTTTAAACCTCTGTGCCACAATATACTCAAAGATGTAAAAACCATTCATTTTCCCCAAAATATCACAGATCCTATGTACAAACATCTGCCTCACAGCAGGGATAAGACTGAGGCAAACGCTTTCACATGGAGCTTCACAATTTTACAAAATACAATTCCTCTATGCAAACAAACCCAATATGCTTCCTACACCGAGTTAACACAGGTAACATCATTGTAAAGAGTCAAATTGACACCTGTGTCTAAGAATGCAGACTGGGATAGGCTTCATTGAGCCTAGTCCACTGCACTCTTAGATACAAGACTCACATCCTACGCTCCCCACGAAAGCCCAAACATGTACCTTTTTGCACTATATTTAAAAAGTGACGCATGTAGTTAGATGCGTCACTTTTTAAACCTCTGCGCCACAATATACTCAAAGATGTAAAAACCATTAATTTTCTCCAAAATCGTTTTTGACATCACATTTAGGAAACACAGCACAGATCCTATGTACAAGCATCTGCCTCACAGCACGGATAAGACTGAGGCAAACGCTTTCACATGGAGCTTCACAATTTTACAAAATACAATTCCTCTATGCAAACAAACTCAATATGCTTCCTACACCGAGTTAACACAGGTAACATCATTGTAAAGAGTCAAATTGACACCTGTGTCTAAGAATGCAGACAGGGATAGGCTTCATGAGGCTTAGTCCACTGCACTCTTAGGCACAATCCTCACCACCTACGCTCCCCAGGAAAGCCCAAACATGTACCTTTTTGCACCATATTTAAAAAGTGACTCATGTAGGTAGATGCGTCACTTTTTAAACCTCTGCGCCACATTATACTAAAAAATTTAAAAACCAGGGATAAGACTGAGGCAAAAGCTTTCACATGGAGCTTCACAATTTTACAAAATGCAATTCCCTATGCAAACAAACTCAATATGCTTCCTACACTGAGTTAACACAGGTAACATCATTGTAAAGAGTCAAATGTATTTCTTTAAACATGCACACATTCTTTGTTCCTTTTAAAAAATGTAAAAGCCATTCATTTTTCTCAAAATCGTTTTTGACATCACATTTAAAAAACACTGCACAGGTCCTATGTACAAGCATTCCATGTCACTACTAAAACTTCACAATTTTACAAAATACAATTCCTCTATGCAGTAAAAACTTTTTACCAAGCATTATCAAAAAGCATGACACAAAGCAACATTAAAAAACCACAATTTGCTTCCAAATCTTCTCCATAGAGTATACAAGTCTCTATGTATATTAAATGAATCATAACTCACCTTTACAAATGCTTTAGGAGATTCAGAACAGTGTCAGATTCACACACCAATATTTCTTTAGCAGAGCAAAAGGTATGTTCTCCAGGCACTGTAAACCATAAAGGCACAGAAAACCTCTAATTCTACACACATATTGCTCATGGTAACCAATCAAAACTCTTCCCTCTGTATTTTTCAAACCAACACCCTTCCCCCCCCCCCAGCCCTTTCTACCTGTTACCATAGCAAATCCCTCCTCACTGAGCTCCCAGGGTTAAAAGTTTATTCTACAATGTTGCAAATCACCTCTGCAAGGATGCTTGACCTGCGAATACACCAGCTTATCTGGTGCAAGGTTTCTTTAAATGACTTTTTTTAACCATTCAAATTACTTCTTACACAGAACACAACCATGCACCCTAACTTTCAGATTTCAACTATCTCATTCTACCAATCATTGCTTGTGATTCAAGAGCACTAAAACTCCACAAGTTTTTTTTTGCAAACTCCTATTGTTCCAACTGACATTTCTTTTCCACACTTCATCTAACTGCATCAGAATCTCCTCTCACCATGTATTCTGTCTGGATTATTGGACATAGCTATATCCACTGGGCTCAAAGGTATGCAGCTACCAGAAATTTTCACAACCTTGACTAACCAAATGTGGAGATTAAATGGATTGGCCAGAGAGGATTGAAATGTCACCAATTGATACCATTGGTGAAAACCTTTTTGCATTTGCCACACCCTGACCTTTTAATTGTGCACTGTGGAGGAAATGACTTGGGCACTTTGACTGGGGTAGGTCTGGAAATGCTTTTAAAGGACACCTTTGATCAATTGATGGCACTTTTTCCTCAAACTGCCTTGGTATATTCCAATATATGCCAAAGACAGAAATGGAAGTGGTCCAATCAATTTTGTCCACAATTTGAGAAAGCACGGAAACATGTGAATAAATCTGTTTCTGCTTACATGAGAGACTATGGAATGGGTTCAATATACAATAATAACTTGCGTTACAACATGCAAGATATCTACAGGAGAGATGGTGTGCACTTTTCAGATGAGGGGAATAGAATATTCCTCCTGAATTTAAGACTGTGCATTGGTACCTACTTGTAGGTACCTAAATCAGCCACAGAACCCAAAAGCCCTTTTCAGGGCTACCCTATCTCTGATCACTCCAAATGATTATCTTTTTCTAACTTTTTTCACTATTTTTCACCATAGTACGCTCCCCGGTACGCTTCCCGGTGCGCGTACCGGGCGCTCCCCCCGCGACAAATTAATTTTTTTGTTGTTTTTTTGTGCCTATTTGAGCCTCCTAAGACCCCCTCACAAAACATAGAGGGTCAAGGAGTGCCTACAATGCCCCCTTATACCCATTCCCAACGTTGTTTGTCCTCCATTTTCCGTCTTAAATCTACCAAAAACAAAATGGAGGACTCCCGTAGCGCTGCCGGTGCGCGTACCGGGGCGCGCACCGGAAAGCGCTCCAAAAAAATGTTAAAAGTTAATTTACATAAAAACCACTGGAGACACTTTCACCAAATATAGAATAGCTCATACTACATACCAATCCCTACCATTTTCCCAAATTCGATGGAATTCCATTGAGCCATTTAGCCTGTAGACCTCTCTAAGTACCCTGAGGTAAATTACTTCACAAACACACAGCTAAAGTGTTAGAATTTTCAACCAATGAAAATGTTACTTTCATTTTCTACTTGTTTTCCTGACATTTGATTGGTTATGTACATGAATATAAATGAAAAATGAGAGGGAAACACAGCCATTTTGACTACAACTACCTGAGGTACATCTTGAAAGGATTTTCGCATTTTCTCTTCTTCACCTCTCTGTAAAGTAAGTTGATAATTTGTAAGGGGCACTTTAAGTTAATTTGTAAAAACGTTTTCTGATAGTTATTTACTGTCCCTCTGCTATAGTTATAGATAGATAGGCTCCTCTGTTATATTTATGGATTGACTTAGGCTTCTCTGCTATAATTATGAATTTACTTACGTTACTTCACAGGCACTTATTTATATTTCTACTTCCTGCCTGTTACCATACACTGCCCAAAGTTAACTTCACTGTTAAAAAATCAAAACTACCTGTCTGAACTTAAAAACCCAACAGTGCCATATTTCTACTGATTTTTTTAATGCAAATTTCAGCACAAAAATGGAAGGAGAACAGAACATTTCCTTTGAAATTGTCCTAGAGATGAACAATGAAGAAAACATTGAACCCAATGACTTGGAATTCATGGATGAATCACGGGACCATGAACTTCTACAATGTGTAGAATCTGTGGATTTGTTAATTCAATATGAGGACGTTTCTGATAGTCAAATGTTGGAAGTTATGTTCACTCAAAAAGAGGACATTTCGGACAGTCAAATGTTAGACGTTATATTTAATTTGGAAAATGAATCTCAAAAATAAATTTATATTTAATAATTCTAAAATTGTTTGAGACATTATTCATTTTTATATGTAATTCTTAAACTAGTACCAAATTGATTATAATGTAAAGTCAGACTTATAGTATACTGTGCAACTTTTTTGTTTTACATAGTAATTTTGCTCATAGATACTTCCTTTCTCCCACTATATTATCTCCAATGTGTATTTGACATCTCTTTTTCATCTCCTGCCTCCATGTTCTTTCTGCTTTCCTGACAGACTATGGTATGGATTCCATATACCACAATAACTTCTATAACAACATGCAAATTATCTACAGAGGAAACGGTGTACATTGAATTTAAGACTCTGCATTGGTACCTACATGTTGGTACTTAAATCACCCACACAACACAACAACTCTATTCAGAGATACCCTACCTCTAAGCACTTTAAATTATTATTTTAGTGTTTCACTGAGTTTTCCCCATGTGTGGGGGTGGGGGAGGTGTGTGTGGGGGATGTGCGGGGTGTGTCTCTGAAGTGTGTATGTGTGTGTGTGTGTGTGTCTGTGGGGATGAGGTGTATAGGTGTGTGGGGTATGTGGGTGTGGGTGGGGATGTGGGTGTGTAAGGTGTGTGTGTGGGTGTGGGTGTGTGGGGTGTTTGGGAGTAGGTGGGAGTGTGGGTGTGTGAGGTGTGTGTGGGTGTGGGGGGTATGTGTGTAGGATATGTATGTATGTGTGGGATGTGTGGATGTGTCTGTGAAGTGTGTGTGTGTGTGGGGGGGGTGTGTGTATGGGATGTGTGGGGTGTGTCTGTGAGATATCTGTGTGTGTGTGTGAGTGTGTGTGTGTGTGTGTTGGGAGGGGGGGTGAGGTGTGTGTTTGAGTGTGGGTGTGTGGGATGTGGGTTTGGGTGTGGATGTGTAAGGTGTCGGTGTGGGGTGTTTGGGTGTGGGTGGAGGTGTGCATGTGTGAGATGTGTGTGGGGAGTGTGTGGGTGTGGGGGTGTGGGGTTGTGTACGTGTGGGTGTGTGTGGCACGTACTTGTAGGTACCTAAAACAGCCACAGAACCCAAAAGCTCTTTTCAGAGCTACCCTACCTGTAATCACTCAAAATAATTATTTTACACTATTATTTTCACTATTTTTCACCAAAGTACGCTCCTTGGTAAGCTCCCCGGTGCGCGTACTGGGCGCTCCCCCCGCGAAAATCGATTTTTTTTACCCGCGGGACCCTTTTATGTCCCCCACATCAAACCTAGGGGGTCAGGGGGGGTCTACCCTGACCCCTTTTGGTTATTTCCCCCTTTGTTTTTACCACCTCTTGTGTCTCGATCCTACCGACACACAAGATGGCGGCCGCTCCGGACTGTTTTGAATGTTTACAGACACCCGAGAACCAATCAGCTTCCAGTGCGCAAGTCGCGTGGCGCGCCCGGAACGCTCCCCGGTACGCGTACCGGGGCGCGCTTACAGGTATATACATTTTTTTGAACCTAAATTACTCAAAATCCTCTGGAGCACATATCTTGAGACATAGGCACATCGGGCTACCAATCCCTACAATTTTGCCAAGTTTGGTGAAAATCCATTCAGCCGTTCGAGCTAAAAGTGCGACAGACCGCCCTATGGAAATTAACATGGGGAAAACACGTTTTGGGACCCCCCTTTTATCTCGGTCCCCGCTTGACGAATCCCCCCCAAACTTTCAGGGAAGGAGCGGAGAGCCACGAGGCAAAGTTGCTGAAAAATTCAGGCAGATTCCTCAACCGGCGCCAAAGTTATTCCCAATAGAATGTTACGATTTCCCTATGGAAATCAATCCTAACTATAACTACCTACTGGCGACCGCCAGTAGGTAATATATATATATATATATATATATATATATATATATATATATATATATATATATATATATATATATATATATATATATATATATATATATATATATATATATATATATATATATATATATATATATATATATATTACAGCTCCAAGTTTACACCAAAGAAACACGAGTCACTCTTTAAAGCGGGTGCTATACCGCGATGGTGTCCGCGTTAAAAATAACAGCTCCAGATCCTCACATTCCCCAGCCGGGTAAAGGAAAACAGCACTCGCGGGCACAGCAGTATCTTAGCAAGGGGTTTATTTAGAGCAAACGCGTTTCAGGAGATAAACTCCCTTCGTCAGTATTCACATCAGAGAGCCAGGGGCGGCACCATTATCTATGTTTGTAAAAAATAATCAAGACAGACAAACCTGGTCCGTACAATCAACTCCCTCAAATCACAGTTAGCCTTCAGGATTAAATTGCCATTGACTATGGCAGGACACCTGGCAGTGGCTAGGGTGGAGATGTTGCCAAGGCTCTTGTATCACTTTGTTAACCTCCCTGTGGTGGTTCCGGCTTGGATATTCAAAATTTTAGATTCTTTATTGATAAGCCTGATATGGGGATCGGGATGCCACCATATAAGCCTTGCAAATCAACAGTTGCCCACGTCCAGGGGTGGTATGGGAGCCCCGGACTTTAAGGCGTATTGCATAGTTGGACAGTTACAATGTCTGGTATATTGGTTACATGGTCATAATATGTTTGAAATTGGGTATACACCTGCGTAATTACTGTTCAGAACACTACAGATACTACTCTGCCCAGAACCCGGGAGGATGAGGAATATTCCCCTACTTTATATAAAATAAAATATTAATATTTTTTAAAAACACAAACATGTTTCATATAAAACATTATTTGTAATAAATACATACTATAATGTTAAATACATATCATAAATAATTACAAACATTATTAAAATGTAAATCCAAAATTAAGAATATTTTTTATTTTAAAATGATTTATTAACAACAATGATGTATTAAATAATTTTTATTTTTGTTACCACCCACCATAAACCCTACAAAGCTTACAAGCAACACCTAAAACTTAACTTTAAAAAACTAATTATTTACACATCAATATTTAACAACAAACTAATTATCAATGAATCAAAATTCATTATTATTTATTTACATTTAATTTACTTTCAACAATCTACCCCCACAAAATATACAACACACACCTAAAATGTAATAAAAAATACTTACACACTTAACATAATAAAATTAAATTGTAATAATTATCAATTAAAAAATGTATTCTCACCAAATTAAAATGTAATTTACTTCCTTTCATTTACCCCAACAGAACCCAAACCCACGCCGAAACTTTTAGTTAAAAAATTGAATTACACAATTAACATAATTATTATAAATTAAATATTTATTATGACATAAAAATATGAATATTAATTAATTAGATTTAATTTACTTCCCACCCTTTACCCCTATAAACCCCACATAAAATGCATATAAAAAATATTTAACACTATTACCATAATGAATTATTAATTACATAATTAATATTAATGAACAATTAATTATTAAATAATTAAAATTAAATTCCTTCCCATCCTGTACACCTATAAACCCCACAAGTCGCACATAGAATTTAAATTTTAAGAAATCGATCACACTATTAGCACAATTAATTATTAATTTAAAAAATGAGTTTAATTAAAAATGAATCATTAATTTATTATAAATAAATTACTTACCACCCTGTGCCCTAAACACCCACAACCCACTATAGTACTAAAAATAACAAAAATTACTCACATTTAAATTAATAATTACAAAGGCCCTGATCACAATGTTGGGGGGAGTTGTCCCTAACCAACACCATTTTCTCCCACAGCACAAGCTCCCATTGAGAAATGGGAGTTTGTAAAAATCCCTGCACTGTGTGGCCGGCACCTCCAGGTGCCGGCCACACGGTGCAGGGATTTTCAGGGGATCCCTATAGGAGCCTCGCAGATACCGAGGGCCAGGGGCCAAGGGACCCTGATACGGGCCCCCAGTGTCATTTTCTGAAAGCCTTTTCATGTCAGAAATGACAGCCTTTTCATGTCAGAAAGGCCGACATGGAAAGGCTATCGGAAACTGACATCATAATCCCGACGGCAGAAACACCGTCCTTAAGGGATTATGAGGAGTTTCCGCCCGACCAGCGGTCTCCATGAGCCTATCAGAATGCGGCGGTCGGTCCATCCAATTGCTGCCTCTCACTGCATGCATCCTAATGCGTCGGTTGGACCGCAGCAGTAGATGCGGTTCGGACCGCAACCGACAAGCTGTTGGTTGTGGTCCAAAGCGCATCGTAATGAGGCCCTCAATATTTTACACATACATTAAAAAACATAAACAATAATTATAAAAAAAGTTACATCACATACATTTAACCCTTTTGGTGCCCGGCCATCTGACTCATGTGCGTAGGACGGCCACCGGCTGTCCTTGCACATGGCCTTTGAAATCCCTCTAGTGCGGGTACCAGAGGGACTTCTTTCCCCCCCTCAACAGCCTCAGGAGCTGAGGAAGAGCTTCCTCAGCTCCCAAGGCTGTCTGTGTGGTTTCCCTGAAATGACGATCAGTGCACATGTCGCGCTGACGTAATTTCAGTGAAACCGAAACTGAAATGAGCCGAGAGACTCATTTCAGTTTTGCTTTCTATTTGCTCAGGGGGCTGCCTCAGCCCCCTGAGCACGTAGAAAGTCAGGAGAGGTATCGTTGAAAATGGGAGAATCTCTCCTTTCCAATGGTACCCCTCCCTAGTGGATCCCTGCTTGGGAATATACCAGGATAGCGATCCCTAAGCAGGGATCCACCCACTAAGCACCAGGGAGAGGGGAGCGGTCCCTTGGGCAAGGGCCTTTGCTCCCCCCATATTAATGATGGTGAATTCAGTCTTTCTGCCCCCCCCCTGGGGGGCAGTAAGCCCACATGAAACCAGGGATTTTTTTCCAATGTGAATTAGGGGGGGCATGCCAATGCCCCACCCTGATGCAAAATTACAGTCTATCGGCCCCCCTGGGGGGCAGAAAGCCCACTAGACGCCAGAGATTTTTTTTCCAATGTGAATTAGGGGTGGGGGCTGCCCAATATGGGCATGTCAATGCCCCACCCCTGCGGAAAAATTACAGTCTTTCTGCCACCCTGGGGGGCAGAAAGCCCACTAGACGCCAGGGTTTTCCCCCGTTGAATTTAGTGGTGGGGGCTGCCCAATACGAGCATGCCAATGCCCCCACCCACTGTAAAATTACAGTCTTCCTGCTCCCCCGGGAGGCAGTAGCCTCAATCTGCCCCCCAGGGGGCCGAAAACCCACTAGATGCCAGGGTTTTCCCCCATTGAATTTAGGGGTGGGGCTGCCCAAGATGGGAATACCAATGCCCCCGCCCCCACAAAATTCCAGTCATTTTGGGCAATAGTCCCTAATCTCTCCCCCCCCCCCCCGAGGGACAGAAAGCCCACAAGGAGCCAGGGATTTTGTGGTTTTATTTATATGTAGGGGCGCTTGGCTGGCAGTGTTTGTTGATGGCACTTGGCTGCCAGTGTGCGTGGATGATGCTTGGCTGGTGCATATCTCCCTGGACTCCCCCAGATGTCTAGTTTTTAGAAATGTGTGGGTTTGATAGGTTTCCCTAGATGGCCGCTGAGCCTGGGGCCAAAAACCAAGGTAACCCCCCCTTGCAAAACCAGGTAGTTTTGTGATAGGTAATTTTGATGTCTCCACAATATGCTTTGGGCCCTTGCCTGTCGTGGTTACTTGGATCCCCACACGAGTGAGGTATCATTTTTATTGGGAAACCTGGGGGAACTCTGGGTGGTAGGAAATTTGTGTCAGTCCGGTGATCCCATAACTTTTCCACACTGAAATTTGAGGAAAAAGGATTTTTTAGGTGAATTTGAAGTTTGCTGGGGATTCTGGGTAGGAAAATGTTAGGGGGTCCATGCAAGCCATACCTCCCTGGACTCCCCCGGGTGTCTAGTTTTTAGAAATGTGTGGGTTTGGTATGTTTCGCTAGATGACCGCCGAGCCCGGGGCCAAAAACATAGGTAGTTTTGTGACAGGTAATTTTGATGTCTCCTCAATACATTTTGGGCCCTTGCCTGTCGTGGGTACTTGACCCACCCATGTGAGTGAGGTACCATTTTTATCGGAAGACGTGGGGGAATGTGGGGAGGGTGACATTTTGTGGATCCGCGCAGATTCCAGAACTTTCCATCACTGAAATGTGAGGAATTTTTTTTTGTTTTTTTACAAAGTTGAGGTTTGCAGGGAATTCTGGATAACAGAACCTGGTGAGAGCCACACAAGTCACCCCCTCCTGGATTCCCCTGGGTGTCTAGTTTTCAAAAATGTATAGGTTTACTTAGGTGCCGGTAGAGCTAGGGTTAAAAATCTACAGCTAGGCCCTTTGCCAAAAAAGGGTCAGTTTTCACTGTAAAAATGTGGTGTGTTCACATTGTGTTTAGGGCTATTTCCTGTCGTGGACACTAGGCCTACCCACACAAGTGATGTACCATTTTTATCGGAACACTATGGGGAACGCGGGGTGAGTGAAATTTTGTGGATCCACACAGACTCTAGCACTTTCCATTACTGGAATGTGAGGAAAATGTGTGTTTTTTTTACAAAGTTTGAGGTTTGCAGGGGATTCTGGGTAACAGGACCTGGATAGAGCAACACAAGTCCCCCCCTCCTGGATTTCCCTGGGTGTCTTGTTTTAAAAAATGTATAGGTTTGCTAGGTTTCCCTAGGTGCCGGCAGAGCTAGGGTTCAAAATCTACAGCTAGGCACTTTGCGAAAAAAGGGTCAGTTTTCACTGCAAAAACGTGGTGTGTCTACGTTGCGTTTTGGGCCATGTCCTGTCGCGGGCACTAGGCTTATTCACACAAGTGAGGTACCATTTTTATTGGAAGACTTTGGGGGATGCGGGGTGGGTGGAATTTTATGGATCAACGCAGATTCTAGAACTTTCCATCACAGAAATGTGAGGAAAATGTGTTTTCTTTTTACAAAGTTTGAGGTTTGCAAGGGATTCTGGGTAACAGAACACAGTAAGAGCCACTCAAGTCACCCCATTCTGGTTTCCTCTGGGTGTCTAGTTTTCAATATTGTCTAGGTTTGCTAGGTTTCCCTAGGTGCCGGCTGAGCTAGGGTTCAAAATCCACAGCTAGGCACTGTGCAAAAAAAGGGTCAGTTTTCACTGTAAAAATGTGGTGTGTCCACATTGTGTTTTGGGCTGTTTTCTGTTGCCGGCACTAGGCCTACCCACACAAGTGAGGTACCATTTTTATCATGAGACTTAGGGGAACTCAGAATTGTAGGGCAACTGTTATTACCTATTGACTTTCTTTGCATTTCTGCCTTCCTAATGTAAGACAATGTGTAAAAAAGAAGTCACTTTGAAAGATGTACAATTGACAGGCTAGTATGGGTAACCACAATTTCGGATATGTGCAAATAACTATTGTTTCTAAACTCTATATTTTATTACCATTTCAGAAATACATAGGTGTCTTTGATACCTTTTTTCACTCATTATATTTTACCAAATTAATTGCTATATACCCGGTACACAATCAAAAACCACTGCATGCCGCTGCTCGGGTATTGGCTCTGGGTTACTCTGATTCTTGGTGAACCTACATGTCCTATATATCCCCACAACCAGAACGGTGCAGCAGATGTAACAGTATATTGCTTTCAAACATCTGTCATACTTAGAAGTTACCGGTGCAAAAATTGGCACATATTACTGTTATTTTTAACTCATTTTCAATTTCTTCTTACTTTCAACTGCAATTTATATGAAAAAACCTTGAAGGATCTACACAAATGCCCCCTTGCTGAATTCAGAATTTTATCTACCTTTCAGAAATGTATATCTTTCTGGGATCTATTATTGCTTCCACCACAATGTCTACCATTAACTGGATGGAGGTTGCAAGCACAAAAAGTAGCAAAAATAGGCTGTGTCCCAGTAAAGTGCGAAAACTGTGTAAAAAATGTTGGTTTTCTGACCAACGTCTGCTTGTCCCTGAAAGCTGGGAAGACGATGATTTCAGCACCACAAACCCTTTTTTGATACTAACCCTGGGCGTAGGACTGCGCTACACTCGCGGAACTTGCGTAGTTTGCAGTACTACCCACTACGCGAATTTCACGTAGCACAGTGCAAAAACGAGTACCGTAGCGGGCATTTTTTGCTTGCTCGTGTTCCTCAACATCAAGTTGGCAACCACGAGCGAGCAAAATCAACATCCCGGCGAGAATTTTTCCATGCTGGCGATCAGCAACATCAAGTTGCCGATCGCGAGCGCGGAAAATAAATACACGGCAAGATTCTTAACGCGGGGAGGTCAGATTTCTCATTGCGAGTGGTCGCGTATGCTCGCGATGAGAAACTACCAGTCCACGTTAAGAAAGCTGCCGGTCGGGTACAAATCTACTCGAGCAGCAGAAAATGACCGCTTGCACTGTGCAAGATGCTGTTTGCAATGATTGCACAGTGTGGACAAGCACCCGGCACTGTGCAATCAGTGTGAACAGCATTTCCGACTGCTCTACGCAGTTCGCGAAGCTACGCGTAGAGTGCGTAGTGCGAAGTGCAGTTCGCGTACCTACATGTAGCACTGCTACGCAAACTACGCCCAGGGTTAGTTGGCACCATTTGCAGGGGAAAAACTAGACGCTTTCTTCTGCAGCACTTTTTCCCCATTTTTCCCCAAAAAAACAAAATTTAGCACTATTTTGCCTTATTTCTGGGTGCCCTCCAGGGGACTTTTAAAATTCCTATCATGTTGGAAGAAAAGGGCTTACATTTGGCGTTAATACCTTATGTGGACAAAAAGTTACAGGAGCCTAAGTGCGAACTACCTCAAATAGCCAAAAAAAGGCTTAGCAGAGAAATGGTTAAAATATATACCAAAGTAATAACAATAATTAAAAAATGATATTATAAGCAACTACATTTTTGTAATCGATATTAATGAATTCAATATTTTAAAAATCAATATTACTTACTTTAAAATCGATTTCTTGACAACAATATTCTTGCTGATGATATTTTCATGTCACAAAATTTCCAACTCAATGTTTTATCTCTACACCGAAAACACATCCAAGGGAACAGGCTTGGTAGAATCAGCAGGGAAAGAGCCACCCTGTTGAGCTTGACTCTAGTCTGGCACTGTGAAGAGACATGAGAGGTATACGATAAATGGAAGGCCCTCAGGTTGCCGGTGAAATACCACTATTCCTATTGTTTTTTCACTTACCCAGTGAGGCGGGATGAGCCCAGTGGGGCTCTCGCTTCTGGCTCTAAGCACCCGGCGCCTGCTGGGTGGGACCCGCTCTGGGGACAGTGGAAGGCGGGGAGTTTGACTGGTGTGGTACACCTGTCACACAATAACACAGACGTCCTAAGGCGAACTTATGGAGGACTGAATCCTCCCACGTAGCAGAAGGGCAAAAGCTTGCTTGATGTGGATTTCAAGGATGAATACAGAATGTGAAAGCAGGGGCCTCACGATCCTTCTGACTTTTTGTGTTGCAAGCAGGAGGTGTCAGAAAAGTTACCACAGGGATAACTAGCTTGTGGTGGGCAAGCGTTCATAGCAATGTCGCTTTTTTATCCTGCGATGTCGGCTACTCCTATCATTGTGACACAGATTTTACCAAGCTTTGGATTATTCACCCCTAATAGGGAACGTGAGCTGAGTTTGGACTGTCGCAAGACAGGTTAGTGTTACCCAACTGCTGATGTGTTGTTGTAATTGTAATCTTGCTCAGTACAAGAGGAACTGCAGGTTCAGACATTTGGTGTATGTGCTTGACCAAGGAGCCAATGGGGTGAAGCTACCATCTGTGGGTTTATGATCGAATGGCCATAAACCAGAATCCCCACAACACCGTAGCAATACCGCAATGCCATGGATCCTCGGTTGCCCTGGGACAGCTGGCATCTTGGGCCAGTGCGTAGTGCTGCATGACCAGAGCATGGACGGAAGGGGGCTGCCTACATTGCACTTAGTCTACCACATGTTTGTGGGAAACCTGGTGCCAAATCATTCATAGACGACCTGATTCTGGGTCAGAGTTTCGCAAGAAGCAGAGCAGCTACCTCGCTCCAATCTATTGAAAGTCATCCTCTCAGCCAAGCTTTTGTCTCCGTCTGTGGGTGTCTTCCGCCCCCACAACACCCGGGGGTCCCTCTGCTGCCAGCCTAGCAGGAGGGAAGTGGAGGGGTTGTGGGCACGTGGGAGCATACCTACACCACGTGCTACCCAACATGGGAGTCTCCCCCTCCTGCCCTGCACTGCCGGGTTAGGGGCACAATCCCTTGCAGTTTCGCAGGGTGACAGGATGGCCGAGCGGGGTCTCTACCTCGCAAGTGTCGCCACAAGGTGAGTAGCCCTGGGAATGAGCCTCCTCAGCACAGGCCCCAGAGTGCACGGCCACTCTTGTCATCTGCGGACTTCCATGGGCCTGGGTCATGGGCCATCCGGTCGCTGGGTTGCCCGAGCTTTCCGGTCGCTGTGTCATCCTGGGCCATCTGGTTGCTGAGCTGAGTGACCAAATGATTGGGAAGCCCTCTCCCCCCTTCTCCGGCAGGAAGAGAGGCCATGGTCGCACACTTAGTCGGAACTCTGGCGGGGCACGGGTTTCATGCGCCAGAGCTACGTGCCGCCAAGAACAAGGCGAGGGAAATGGCCTCCATGGTCACAGACAGGGTGGCCTGCAAGAGGAAAGTCCAGACCGGACTCTGGTTGATCAGGCATCATTGGGCCTATTTGGCGACTGTGGGCATCTTGGTTGGAAACACCTGACCGTGGCCCAGGTCAGAGCTTCTGAGCCACAGTGTGGACAGAACGGGGCTCTGCAGACACAGGGAGCCAGCAGGCCTGGGTCTGCGAGTGCACCAGGGCCCTGGTATCCCTTCCCCTGCACGTGGTATCATAAAAGGGATGATACCCCTGCATGGCCAGATTCAGAGGATCTGAATGGTGCCTCAGGGCCCCCGCTGGGCCATGGGGCGAGTTCCCTGGTACAAGGCCCCATCCTCTAGCCTGCCACGTTGTAACAGGCACAGGATGGAAGACCCAAGTGCCCTGTGAGTCTTCCCCTGCTTGACTGGGTTCCGAAGCACGGAACGGGCCTAGGTCAGGACTCCGGTGGGTCCTGGGGTTTGAGTCTCCATCCTGCAGCATGTCAAGTGTCCAGTCCCCTGGGATGGGGTCCCACAGGCCCAAGGAGGCCTCCACTGCATGTCTGGGTTCAAAAACTCCGGCCGGGCTCTGGGTAAGAAGCTCCTGTCCTGGGCTCTGTTCTTCACAGGCCTTGAAAAATCATAAAACTTTTTCTAGATCTGCAGGTCGAGTAACGTGAATAAACTATATATTCTGTGTCCATTTTGGAAATACATAGGTTTCCTTGATACCTATTTTCACTTTTTATATTTTACCAAATGAATTGCTGTAGATCCGGGACACAATGAACAACCATTGCAAGGTGCAGCTCAGTTATTGGCTCTGGGTTCCTTGGATTTTTGCAGAACCTACAAGCCCTATTTATCCCCACAACTAGAAGGGTCAATCGTACGTAATGGTATATTGCTTTCGAAAATATACAATAGTTAGAAGAAGTTACAGAAGAAAATGTATAAATGGCTGGGCTTTTTTCAATTCAATTTCAATATTTTGTTTTTATTTCAACTGTTACTTTTTATGGGAAAACATTGAAGGATCTACACATGTGACCCCTTGCTGAATTCAGAATGTTGTCTACTTTTCAGAAATTTATAGCTTTCCGGATCCACCATGGGTTTCAGACCCAATTTTACCACTAACAGGGAGGAGGTTGAACGCACAACAATTAAGAAAAATGGCCAATGTCCCAGTAAAATGCCAAAACTGTGTTGAGAAATTTGGTTTTCTGATTCAAGTCTGCCTGTCTCTGGAAGATGGAACGATAGTGATTTCAACACCATAAACACTTTGATGATGCCATTTGCAGGAAAGAAAGAAGACGCTTTCTTCTGCAGCACTTGTTTCACAAAGCCACCCAAATTTAGCAGTATGTTGGCTAATTTCTTGGTACCCTCCAGGGGAATCCACAAACCCTGGGTACCTATTGAATCCCCAGGATATTGGAAAAAAGGACGCACATTTGGAATGGATTTTGTATGTGGACAAAAAGTTATGGGGCCTAAGCACAAGCTTCTCCAAATACCACAAAAAAGGCTTAGCACCGGATGGGGAAAAGTCCTAGCAGAGAAGGGGTTAGAACACATGGGGGCTTGTGGAGCCTGGTGGCAACTTGCTGGACAGAAAGATTCTTAGAACAAAAAGGAGAGACAGCGAGAGAGAGAGAGAGAAAGAAAGAGAGAGAAAGAGAGAGAGAGAGAGAGAGAGATTAAAAAAATATCATGTTCCAAAATGGGAGTAAACCAGTCCAGCACGGGCCACAAGTACTGTTTCCACGAGTCATCAAATCAAGATCCAACGATTCATAGGGCCCCATTAGGATACCGCCACCCTGTCGGAGAACGGGACCGCCCGCCATAAGGGCGGGGGCCCCGTGGGGGGAATTAGGATGTGCCCTCCACAGTGGCAGGCACATCCTGTAGTTTTAGCATTGTGGCGGGCGGTGCACTCTGCACCGCCCGCCACAATGCTAAAAATGCTTTTTCGCATTTGCATATGCAAAGCGGCAGGCAACGCGCGGTGCCTGCCGCTTTGCATATGCAAATGTGGGGGGGTACCATAGGTACCCCCCCTGTCCTCCCCCACCTCTGCCTACTCCAGGGGGGCCCACAGGGGGCCCCGCAGCAAACACCGCCTGCCTTTCCGTGGCGGCATTGCCGCCGTGGAAAGGCACCTTTCCCTCAGCATCGTAATATGGCTGGTGGTGTCCATTGGACACTGCCACCATATTATTCCCTTTCCGCAGCGGTCGCAAGGCAACCGGGGCGGAAAACAGGCGGGCGGTGTTTTTCACCGCTGCCATCCCCCCCGCCATCCTAATATGGCGGGGGCATTTGGGCTTGTGATGTCGGGCAGATTGCCTCCGCTAGGCTGGCGGTGGCCACCGCCAGCCTGGCGGAGGCAATCCGCCCGACATAAAAATGGACCCCATAGTATTGAATGCATGTTGAGTCCTAACCGGTTAATGTTTTACTTACCTTATTGGCCTTGTGCTGGTGTCCTGCGCTATTGTTCATGTTCATGTTCTAATTCTAGACCTCTATGAGTTATTCACATGAAGGGCTAGAATTGGGCTGGTTGGATTCTGGTGGATGGGCTTCGATGTTTTCTTCTTCTTACCCATTAAACTTTAATTTCTGAAGCTTTCAACATCTCATGTGCCTCCTTCATTCACACAACAGATTGGTGACAGAGGACGGGATTGCTGGAACATTGGAGCTCATCACTGGTGTCGTTCTTCACGAAGGAAGTTTTGGAGTTTGGACTGCTTGGAATTGGGTATGGCCATATCGCTGGCTGGGAGAAAGTGTGTTTCTTCCTGTTTCTTAGATGGAGCAGTGAAGGAAGTCTTTGGCTCTCTTGCACCTTGTACGCACTGGTCAGGCAATACATCTGGCGATATTGCCTAATGTGGCATGCGGACACTGAGCGTGCTGCCATCGTTTTAGGTCAGCATCCATGGCCTCCATGGTCACAGACAGGGTGGCCTGCATGAGGAAAGTCCAGACCGGACTCTGGTCGATCAGGCATTATTGGGCCTATTTGGCGACTGTGAGCTGCTTGGTCGGAAACACCTGACCGTGGCCCAGGTCAGAGCTTCTGAGCCACGGTGTGGACAGAACGGGGCTCTGCAGGGTCAGTGAGCCAGCAGGCCTGGGTCTGCGAGTGCACCAGGGCCCTGGTATCCCTTCATCTGCACGTGGTATCATAAAAGGGATGATGCCCCTGCATGGCCAGATTTAGAGGATCTGAATGGTGCCTCAGGGCCCCCGCTGGGCCATGGGGTGGGTTCCCCGGTCCAAGGCTCCATCCTCTAGCCTGCCACGTTGTAACAGGCACAGAATGGGAGACCCAAATGCCCTGGGAGTCTTCCCCTGCTTGACTCGGTTCAGAAGCACGGAACGGGCCTAGGTCAGGGCTCCGGTGGGTCCTGGGGTTTGAGTCTCCATCCTGCAGCATGTCAAGTGTCCAGTCACCTGGGATGGGGCACTGTGGTCCCAGGGAGGCCTCCACTGCATGTCTGGGTTCAAAAACTCCGGCCGGGCTCTGGGTAAGAAGCTCCTGTCCTGGGCTCTGTTCTCCACAGGCCTTGAAAAATCATAAAACTTTTTCTAGATCTGCAGGTCGAGTAACGTGAATAAACTACATATTTTCTGTCCATTTTGGAAATGCATAGGTTTCTTTGATACCTATTTTCACTTTTTATATTTTACCAAATGAATTGCTGTAGATCTGGGACACAATGAACAACCATTCCAAGGTGCAGCTCAGTTATTGGCTCTGGGTTCCTTGGGTTCTTGCAGAACCTACAAGCCCTATATATCCCCACAACTAGAAGGGTCCATTGGACGTAATGGTATATTGCTTTCGAAAATATACATTAGTTAGAAGAAGTTACAGAAGAAAACGTATAAATGGCTGGGCTTTTTTCAATTCAATTTCAATATTTTGTTTTTATTTCAACTGTTACTTTGTATGGGAAAACATTGAAGGATCTACACGTGTGACCCCTTGCTGAATTCAGAATGTTGCCTACTTTTCAGAAATATATAGCTTTCTGGATCCACCATGGGTTTCAGACCCAGTTTTACCACTAACAGGAAGGTGGTTGAACGCACACAAATTAAGAAAAATGGCCAATGTCCCTGTAAAATGCCAAAACTGTGTTGAGAAATATGGTTTTCTGATTCAAGTCTGCCTGTCTCTGAAAGATGGCAAGATAGTGCTTTTAATACCATAAACACTTCGATGATGCCATTTGTAGGAAAGAAAGAAGACGCTTTCTTCTGCAGCACTTGTTTCACAAAGCCCCCCAAATTTAGCAGTATTTTGGCTAATTTCTTGGTACCCTCCAGGGGAATCCAAAAACCCTGGGTACTGTTAGAATCCCCAGGATATTGGAAAAAAAGGACGCAAATTTGGCATGGATTTTGTATGTGGACAAAAAGTTATGGGGCCTAAGCACAAGCTTCCCCAAATACCTCAAAAAAGGCTTAGCACAGGATGGGGAAAAGTCCTAGCAGAGAAGGGGTTTGAACACATGGGGGCTTGTGGAGCCTTGTGGCAACTTGCTGGATAGAAAGGCTCTTAAAACAAAAAGGAGAGACAGCGAGAGAGAGAGAGATAGAGAAAGAAAGAAAGAGAGAGAGAGAGAGAGAGAGAGAGAGAGAGAGAGAGAGAGAGAGAGGGAGAGCTTCAAAAAATATCATGTTCCAAAATGGAAGTAAACCAGTCCAGCACGGGCCACAAGTACTGTTTCCACGAGTCCTCAAATCAAGATCCAATGATTCATAGTATTGAATGCATGTTGAGTCCTAACTGGTAAATGTTTTACTTACCTTATTGGCCTTGTGCTGGTGTCCTGCGCTATTGTTCATGTCCAAGTTCTAATTCTAGACCTCTATGAGTTATTCACATGAAGGGCTAGAATTGGGCTGGTTGGATTCTGGTGGATGAGCTTCGATGTTTTCTCCTTCTTACCCATTAAACTTTAATTTCTGAAGCTTTCAACATCTCATGTGCCTCCTTCATTCACACAACAGTTTGGTGACAGAGGACGGGATTGCTGGAACATTGGAGCTCATCACTGGTGTCGTTCTTCACGAAGGAAGTTTTGGAGTTTGGACTGCTTGGATGTGGGTATGGCCATATCGCTGGCTGGGAGAAAGTGTGTTTATTCCTGTTTCTTAGATGGAGTAGTGAAGGAAGTCTTTGGCTCTCTTGCACCTTGTACGCACTGGTCAGGCAATACATCTGGAGATATTGCCTAATGTGGCATGCGGACACTGAGCGTGCTGCCATCATTTTAGGTCAGCATCCATGGCCTCCATGGTCACAGACAGGGTGGCCTGCATGAGGAAAGTCCAGACCGGACTCTGGTCGATCAGGCATTATTGGGCCTATTTGGCGACTGTGAGCTGCTTGGTTGGAAACACCTGACCGTGGCCCAGGTCAGAGCTTCTGAGCCACAGTGTGGACAGAACAGGGTTCTGCAGGGTCAGTGAGCCAGCAGGCCTAGGTCTGCGAGTGCACCAGGGCCCTGGTATCCCTTCCCCTGCACGTGGTATCATAAAAGGGATGATGCCCCTGCATGGCCAGATTTAGAGGATCTGAATGGTGCCTCAGGGCCCCCGCTGGGCCATGGGGTGGGTTCCCCGGTCCAAGGCTCCATCCTCTAGCCTGCCACGTTGTAACAGGCACAGGATGGGAGACCCAAATGCCCTGGGAGTCTTCCCCTGCTTGACTGGGTTCAGAAGCACGGAACGGGCCTAGGTCAGGGCTCCGGTGGGTCCTGGGGTTTGAGTCTCCATCCTGCAGCATGTCAAGTGTCCAGTCACCTGGGATGGGGCACTGTGGTCCCAGGGAGGCCTCCACTGCATGTCTGGGTTCAAAAACTCCGGCCGGGCTCTGGGTAAGAAGCTCCTGTCCTGGGCTCTGTTCTCCACAGGCCTTGAAAAATCATAAAACTTTTTCTAGATCTGCAGGTCGAGTAACGTGAATAAACTACATATTTTGTGTCCATTTTGGAAATACATAGGTTTCCTTGATACCTATTTTCACTTTTTATATTTTACCAAATGAATTGCTGTAGATCTGGGACACAATGAACAACCATTCCAAGGTGCAGCTCAGTTATTGGCTCTGGGTTCCTTGGGTTCTTGCATAACCTACAAGCCCTATATATCCCCACAACTAGAAGGGTCCATCGGACGTAATGGTATATTGCTTTCGAAAATATACAATAGTTAGAAGAAGTTACAGAAGAAAACGTATAAATGGCTGGGCTTTTTTCAATTCAATTTCAATATTTTGTTTTTATTTCAACTGTTACTTTTTATGGGAAAACATTGAAGGATCTACACATGTGACCCCTTGCTGAATTCAGAATGTTGCCTACTTTTCAGAAATATATAGCTTTCTGGATCCACTATGGGTTTCAGACCCAGTTTTACCACTAACAGGAAGGTGGTTGAACGCACACAAATTAAGAAAAATGGCCAATGTCCCTGTAAAATGCCAAAACTGTGTTGAGAAATTTGGTTTTCTGTCTGCCTGTCTCTGAAAGATGGCAAGATAGTGCTTTTAATACCATAAACACTTTGATGATGCCATTTGTAGGAAAGAAAGAAGACGCTTTCTTCTGCAGCACTTGTTTCACAAAGCCCCCCAAATTTAGCACTATTTTGGCTAATTTCTTGGTACCCTCCAGGGGAATCCAAAAACCCTGGGTACTGTTAGAATCCCCAGGATATTGGAAAAAAAGGACGCAAATTTGGCATGGATTTTGTATGTGGACAAAAAGTTATAGGGCCTAAGCACGAGCTTCCCCAAATGCCACAAAAAAGGCTTAGCACAGGATGGGGAAAGACCTAGCAGAGAAGGGGTTAGAACACATGGGGGCTTGTGGAGCCTGGTGGCAACTTGCTGGACAGAAAGGCTCTTAAAACAAAAAGGAGAGACAGAGCGAGAGAGAGAGAGAGAGAGAGAGAGAGAGAGAGAGAGAGAGAGAGAGAGAGAGAGAGAGAGAGATTAAAAAAAATGATGTTCCAAAATGGAAGTAAACCAGTCCAGCACGGGCCACAAGTACTGTTTCTACGAGTCCTCAAATCAAAATCCAATGATTCATAGTATTGATTGCATGTTGAGTCCTAACCGGTAAATGTTTTACTTACCTTATTGGCCTTGTGCTGGTGTCCTGCGCTATTGTTCATGTACATGTTCTAATTCTAGACCTCTATGAGTTATCCACATGAAAGGCTAGAATTGGGCTGGTTGGATACTGGTGCATTGGCTTCCATGTTTTCTCCTTCTTACCCAATAAACCTTAATTTCTGAAGCTATCATCATCTTATGTGCCTCCTTCATTCACACAACAGATTGGTGACAGAGGACGGGATTGCTGGAACATTGGAGCTCATCACTGGTGTTTGGAGTTTGGACTGCTTGGATGTGGGCATGGCCATATCGCTGGCTGGGAGAAAGTGTGTTTATTCCTGTTTCTTAGATGGATCAGTGAAGGAAGTCTTCGGCTCTCTTGTGCCTTGTACGTGCTGGTCAGGCAATGCATCTGGAGATATTGCCTAATGTTGCAGACGGGCACTGAGCGTGCTGCCATCGTTTTAGGTCAGCATCTTGTGAGTACGCCAAGCATGCTGCCAATTTGTTTGATCAGGCGAGCAACACTGTCTGTGAGGACAATCATGTCACAGTGTGCATAAAGTCCGTAGAGGGGCTGCCATTTTACTTGTTTATCTTGCTCTCCACATTGCTGACGCCAGTGTTGATGGAAGTCAGGGGCTCCTCAATTTTGTCTTGCTTCATCGTCCCGGGTATTCAATACTTGTGCTGCAAAGGTTAGTGTGACGTCAGCATCTGATCCGTGGTAAGGCTGCATATAGTTTGTGTTACCTCCCTGTTCCCAAGTTCTTTTGTTCTTCATTCATTTTATTTATTTATTTTAGAATTGTGTGTCCTCATTCGCCATCAGATAAAATTTAGCTTATTCTGTTAACTCCTGTGGCCCCTCTTTCAACTGGCACCAACCGGAGAGCTCCGTATCTAGATGGATATGCTTTACACAGGGCTTCTCTGTAGATTGACTCTGTATCTCTCGGGCGCCCCACAAAAGCCAAAGGGAATTAGTAAAATAGCGTAAAGGCTTAATCATCAGACTGGTCAGGACTATTTATAATTTATTAACTTAATATGTCCAGCCAACTTTTGCATGGGGTCCAAAAATCTTTCTTATTTTTTTTAGCTTTATCCATCTTTATTAAATATCTAATAGAAGTCACCCAATCTAGCAGAGTTGGAGGATTATCCTTAACCCATTTTTTACATATTTCTCTTTGTGCAATTAAAATCAGATATAGACATAATCTGTTTTCCCCCTTTGACATCGACTTATATTGTGGGAACAACCCAAAAAAGACCAAATTTACACTTACCTGCAAGGTTATACCAAAAATGCTTTCCATACCTCTGATTATATCCTCCCAAAACTGACTTCGTTTTGGGCAGGTTAGAAACATGTGAATATCATCCACCTTTATCTGGAGGCACTTTGTTCTTCGTTTATTGTTTCACAGCAATCTCTTCATTTTCTGCAGAGCCCTGGGAAGCCACTACAACAGTGGAAACATTGGATTTGTGTTTTTGAGAATGACTCACTAATGGCTGGTGCTGTTAATTACTACCACCAAGGAAACTGGCCTCACTCTTTTACTGTCTAGGCATAGAAGGGCAGAAGATGTTTGATCATTTGAGGGAACTGCATCCATTGCAGGAGGAAGGTGATGGGTGCAACACGTTGGTTGGAGTTTAGAAGAGGCTTGCAAAACATGTTTGTGAAGAACCTAGTGTGGTTGCTGAACGATTTATCTTTTACACTCAAACAGTCTTTGCATGAGAATATTTATCAGTATATTGCTGCTCTGACAATTTTGGCAAGCATCTGTTGGGTTTGAAACTTGTATGGATCAATACAGTACATTCGTGATCAGGTTGTTTTGGATTGTGCATTCAAAAAAGTACAGGGGCATCTCTTGTGCTGTGGTAGCTCTACTCTAGAAAAACAGTATGAATCGCTAATGGTATTGATTGCTCTGCTGAGTCTTTGAGTTTTATTTCTGGTGAAACCTCATAGGAGGAAAGGAAATCTATGAATGCTACCAAAACACAAGTTATAATGCCCAAGAACTAAGTTGGTATCACACAATACATCTTGTTACAAGTGCGGTTCATCTTTCCACATTTGTAATTCCAGCAATTGTCCTCTCATGGATGAAATTTTATAAGATGCAAAGAAACTAGACATTTTTTGCATGTGTTTAGAAGCAATAGTATTTCTGTCATTAATACTAATAGTGTTCTTAGTCACAAAGGACCAGAATCTTTTGAAAGGGAGGAACATGTTATTTTAACTGTGCATGTAGTAGTCGATAAGGCTCTGATTGCTAACTAGAAAGACCCCTTTAGCAGCATACTTATTGGTATGTGTAACTAATGATGGCTGATTCCGGGTCTCCCATCACCATGCTGTCAATGTCCACTTTGGAAAGACTGTGGGGTCACAAATCATTGAAGAGACCTGATATTAAGGCTGTTGTGTACGTTAACAGGGCATTTGAAACTCTGGGATTTTCTGAGGATTCCTTGATCTTTGCTGGAAGGGAAATTGCAAACACAACAATGATGGACAGAATGTGGATCAATGTCACACATTCACCCCAGTCAAAAGATCTGGGCCCAAATCCATCGTTTTTCCACTCCACACCACCCTGGGTTAGACAATGGCGATATGCAAATCAGCGCTGACCCTGTTGCCCCATGGGAACAGTCCAGTCCGAACTACAAAAGCCATGTCCTTCCCAGAACGGGAACAAGCATCCGAGGACCGGCCCGGTTTCGAGGTAACACCTCTCATCAGCCCGGCTAGCTTGCTTCCAGTGGTGTGGAGTGCCTGGGACTCACGTCTGAGCATCCCCAGTACACTTAGAGCGGTTACTGCAAACACAACAATGATGGACAGAATGTGGATCAATGTCACACATTCACCCCAGTCAAAAGATCTGGGCCCAAATCCATCGTTTTTCCACTCCACACCACCCTGGGTTAGACAATGGCGATATGCAAATCAGCGATGACCCTGTTGCCCCATGGGAACAGTCCAGTCCGAATTACAAAAGCCATGTCCTTCCCAGAACAGAAACAAGCATCCGAGGACTGGCCCGGTTTCGAGGTAACACCTCTCATCAGCCCGGCTAGCTTGCTCCAAGTGGTGTGGAGTGCCTGGGACTCACGTCTGAGCATCCCCAGTACACTTAGAGCGGTTACTGCAAACACAACAATGATGGACAGAATGTGGATCAATGTCACACATTCACCCCAGTCAAAAGATCTGGGCTCAAATCCATCGTTTTTCCACTCCACACCACCCTGGGTTAGACAATGGCGATATGCAAATCAGCGCTGACCCTGTTGCCCCATGGGAACAGTCCAGTCCGAACTACAAAAGCCATGTCCTTCCCAGAACGGAAACAAGCATCCGAGGACCGGCCCGGTTTCGAGGTAACACCTCTCATCAGCCCGGCTAGCTTGCTTCCAGTGGTGTGGAGTGCCTGGGACTCACGTCTGAGCATCCCCAGTACACTTAGAGCGGTTACTGCAAACACAACAATGATGGACAGAATGTGGATCAATGTCACACATTCACCCCAGTCAAAAGATCTGGGCCCAAATCCATCGTTTTTCCACTCCACACCACCCTGGGTTAGACAATGGCGATATGCAAATCAGCGCTGACCCTGTTGCCCCATGGGAACAGTCCAGTCCGAACTACAAAAGCCATGTCCTTCCCAGAACGGAAACAAGCATCCGAGGACCGGCCCGGTTTCGAGGTAACACCTCTCATCAGCCCGGCTAGCTTGCTTCCAGTGGTGTGGAGTGCCTGGGACTCACGTCTGAGCATCCCCAGTACACTTAGAGCGGTTACTGCAAACACAACAATGATGGACAGAATGTGGATCAATGTCACACATTCACCCCAGTCAAAAGATCTGGGCCCAAATCCATCGTTTTTCCACTCCACACCACCCTGGGTTAGACAATGGCGATATGCAAATCAGCGCTGACCCTGTTGCCCCATGGGAACAGTCCAGTCCGAACTACAAAAGCCATGTCCTTCCCAGAACGGAAACAAGCATCCGAGGACCGGCCCGGTTCCGAGGTAACACCTCTCATCAGCCCGGCTAGCTTGCTTCCAGTGGTGTGGAGTGCCTGGGACTCACGTCTGAGCATCCCCAGTACACTTAGAGCGGTTACTGCAAACACAACAATGATGGACAGAATGTGGATCAATGTCACACATTCACCCCAGTCAAAAGATCTGGGCCCAAATCCATCGTTTTTCCACTCCACACCACCCTGGGTTAGACAATGGCGATATGCAAATCAGCGCTGACCCTGTTGCCCCATGGGAACAGTCCAGTCCGAACTACAAAAGCCATGTCCTTCCCAGAACGGAAACAAGCATCCGAGGACCGGCCCGGAAGGGAAATTGTCACCAAACTTTATGTGACTGTGAATAGGAGCGATGTTATGGGTGAGATTGACAAGGGCAGTTGGGCATCACACTGAGACCTGCCACTAAAACCTTATCATGCTAATTCAACATTTGGACAGTGATCATAATTCCATATTGTATAAGTACAATGATTTTTTTTCTGACAGGGTTGTATTAATCAGAGGTTTGAGCACTCAAATATTTTGAAGGAAATACCATTCCTGTTGCACTTAAAGTTTGTGATGTTCCCCTTAGTTTGTGGGATGATATCAGAAAAAAATCTAGATGGGTGTTGTGCTAATAGTATAATTGGGCCCGTTAACTCCTTGGAATGGGTCAGCACATTCATTATTGCCAAAATGATATTCGGAGGAAGATCCGCTTGTGTGTGTGTCATAGGTCTCTTAATTTGACAATTTTGGTTGATTGTTATACCCTTCTCAGGGTGCAGGAGTTATTGACACAGGTGGGTGAAGCTTGTTGTTTCACTACTATTGATTTACAATCTGCATAACGTCAGGTGGAGTTGAAAGAGAAATCTTCCAAATAACTACGTCCTTTTGGGGCCTACAAGCATTTGAGGTTATCTTTTGGATTGGCTTTTGGATTGGCTTCTAAGACCAGTGTCTTCCAGACACTAATGTATTGTCTGTTCAAGGATGTAACAGGTGTGCAGGCCTTCCAAGATGATATTCCAATTTTTGCTCATGATGTCTGAGAACATATTCGGGCACTGGATAAGGTCTTATCTACATTGATATGGTAGGGTAACAATACCTTCAAGGGATTTTAGTAAAAAACAGAATTTAGAGACACTTAGAGAGTCAAATCAAATGGGCTTAGCAATTTAACCCAATAATGCAGTTGATGCAGCAACAGAAATGATATTTCTTAAAAAACTGTCACTTATAAGTAATCAGTGAAGGGAGAGAGCAAAATTAAAAGGCGGGTGTATATAGACAAAAAGTGTTTAATCTTTTTCTTATTTCAAATCAACTTAAAACGTTGGGTACAAGAAAAAGCAAAGATGCAGAAGGGTAAATACATTAATCTACACAATCCTTACTACATCAATTGCTAAGGCTTTTCTACCTATGACAAAATTAATTGAGTATTCAATGGTAGATAAAGCCACAGTCGACGTTTCGGTCTCTATTCTTTCGTGTAGGAGACCATCCTCAGGACATGGATTTCATATCTTGAGTACCCTAAAAATGATAACAGATCAAAAAATTAAAATACTGTCTCAGCCCATTAAAAGGGATGATATACTTTTAGGGTTATCATTTTAATCTTCCAAACTGACACCACAGGTCTGTTCACACAGCCTGGGTAAGGTGGTGAAATCACCCCTTACTTAGATATAGTATACCTATATCTGTATACATATATAGACACATATTCACCTATAAGTCACTACTATGGCAGGCCTTGACAATCCTGGAAGCAGAGTGCCTGATTATATATAAGAGGGTGCCCTAGCATGAGCTGCAGCTTTCAGAACCATCTCCTTATAGCTGTGATATGATATAGCCATACCATATACTCTTAAGTGCTTTATAATCCTCGCGGTTAATGCTAACTTTGGTTTGGCTTTATCAAAACATGTTGTGTAAGGTGCCAAACACTTTGGAATACTACATCCTGGGAACTGAGATGGATTCTGGCCTAGTCAGAATACCAACTCAAGCTGTTTTGATCTGTGATGGGGACATCATTATGTCCTCTACTGTGAGTCCCAATAACTTGGGCAAGTACAGACAAACACCTTTAATTAATGACAGAATGGCTCAGGCCTACAGGGACACATGTGCTAGTGTCACAATGGTGACGCCTGGCTTTGTGGACCCTGGACAGATCATACTAGGTGAAAATTACCTAGTGAGCAATGCTAGCAATGTCACTACCACTCACAGTATGGCAATTGTTAATTTCTCCTGGGGAGAGGTAACTGGCCTCAAAAAGGTTGTGGTTAGCTCAGACCTCCCTGTAGAATGTTTGCTTGGCAATGACCTAGAGACTTCAGCCTGGTCTGAAGTGGAGTATAGGACACATGCAGAAATGTTAGGCATCTCAGCACATGTGCTTGCTGTGACTAGGTCAAAGGTCAAAAATTGCAACACCGAACAGGCACTGGATTCTGGAATAATGGACCAGTTGCCTATCAGTAGGAAAAGCAGTAGGGGTAAGGCAGTGCCTTCCCCCTAGCCTCAGGAAGAGGATCAACCTTCTGAGGAAGCTGATTGTGAGCCTGAAGAAGTAACTGTTCTAGAAGAGCTTGAGCCTGATCAGGTTGAGTTTCTTGGGACAGGGGGACCTTCAAGGGCAGATCTGAGGCAGGCGCAGTTGGACTGCCCTTCTCTTGAACCCCTTAGACAGCAAGCTGCTGCTGGGAATGCTAGTGGAACCCATAAGGTTTACTGGGATGAAGGGCTCTTGTATTCAGAGGCTAGAGACCCCAAGCCTGGAGCTTCCAGGAGGTTGGTCATACCTGTGGCATTCAGGGGCTTCCTTTTGACACTAGCCCATGATATTTCCCTTGCAGGACATCTTGGCCAGAACAAGACTTGGGACAGGCTTGTCCCTCACTTTCACTGGCCTCACATGTCAGAAGACACCAAAGAGTTTTGTCGCTCCTGTGTCACTTGCCCAACCAGTGGCAAATCAGGTGGCACTACAAAGGCCCCCCTTATACCACTACCTTTGGTGGGGGTTCCATTTGAACGTGTAGGGATTCACATTGTTGGACCAATGGATCCCCAAACAGCCTCTGGGCACAGGTTTATTCTGGTGGTAGTGGATCATGCCACCAGATACCCAGAAGCTATTCCACTAAGGACCACTACAGCACCTGTTGTGGCAAGAGCCCTTTTGGGAGTTTTCTCAAAAGTGAGTTTCCCTAAGGAGGTTGTATCAGACAGAGGTGCAAACTTCATGTCTAGTTACCTGACTGCAATGTGGACGGAGTATGGAGTGAACTATAAGTTCACCACACCCTACCACCCACAATGCAATGGTCTAGTTGAAAGATTCAACAAGACCTTAAAGGGCATGATTAAGGGTCTCCCTGAAAAGCTCAGGCGGAGATGGGACATCCTACTGCCCTGTCTTTTATTTGCTTATAGAGAGGTCCCACAAAAGGGGGTTGGCTACAGCCCTTTTGTACTTTTGTTTGGGCATCCTGTAAGAGGACCCCTTTGTCTGGTGAAGGAAGGATGGGAGTTACCTCTCAAACTCCCCAAACAAGACATTGTGGACTATGTACTTGGTCTCCGCTCCAGGATGGCTGAGTACATGAAAAAGGCATCCAAAAACCTTGAGGCTAGTCAGGAATTGCAAAAGGCCTGGCATGACCAAAGGGCTGTACTGACTGTTTACCAGCCATGACAGAAAGTGTGGGTGTTGGAGCCTGTGGCCCCAGCAGCTCTCCAGGACAAGTGAAGTGGACCCCACACTATTGTTGAACAGAAGGGAATTGCAAAAGGCCTGGTATGACCAAAAGGCTGTGCTGACTGTTTACCAGCCAGGACAGAAAGTGTGGGTGTTGGAGCCTGTGGCCACAGCAGCTCTCCAAGACAAGTGGAGTGAACCCCACACTATTGTTGAGCAGAAGGGAGAAGTCACCTATTTGGTTGACCTTGGAACTCCCAGGAGCCCCCACAGGGTGCTTCATGTCAACCGACTGAAACCATATGTTGACAGGGCAGTCATGGGCTTGCTCATGGCTACTGATAAAGGACAGGAGGAAGAGAGTGACCCTCTCCCAGACCTGCTCTCTCAGAAACATGACAATGGGTAAGTTGATGGTGTAGCCTTGGCAGGCAGCTTCACTGATCAGCAGCAGTGTGGCTGCAGACAAGTTCTGCAGGCCTACAGACATATGTGTTCAGTGACTCCAAGTCAGACTACCTGGTGCACTCATGGAGTGGACACTGGGGACAGTCTTCCTGTTAAAAGTAAGATTTACAGGCAACCTGATCATGTCAGGGACTGTAGCAGGACAGAAGTCCAGAAGATGTTGGGATTGGGAGTCACTGAACCCTCAGAGAGCCTTTGGGCCTGTCCAGTAGTCCTGGTGCCTAAACCTCACACCCAAGATGGTAAGAGAGAGATGAGGTTTTGTGTGGACTGCAGAGGTCTCAATGCTGTCACTAGGACAGATGCCCACCCAAATCCCAGGGCAGATGAGCTCATAGACAGGTTGGAATCTGCCATATTTCTGAGCATATTTGACCTGACAGCTGGCTACTGGCAGATCAGACTAGCTGATGATGCAAAGCCAAAGACAGCATTTTCAACCCCTGGTGCACATTATCAATTTGTGATAATGCCGATTGGTCTGAAAAATACACCTGCCACATTTCAAAGGTTGGTGACCCAAGTCCTCTCACGTCTGGATGACTACTGTGCAGCTTAACTAGATGATATTGCTGTTTTTAGCTCCACCTGGGAAGATCACCTGATCCACCTGAAAAATGTTTTGGAGGCCCTACAAAAGGCAGGCCTAACTATTAAGGCTACCAAGTGCTAGATAGGGCAGAGTCAGGTTGTAGTCCTGGCGGCGGGGGTAGAATTCCACCCTTCTAGAGGGAGAAGACATGTAGTTACTGGTAAACCCGGTTAAAGTTAAACAGAGCCTCAGCATCACAAAATGGATGCTGCTGCCACAGACACGAGTCTGCCCTCCTGCTGCTGGATGAAACTCTGGCAGGGGAGGCCTGGACAATAGGTTTCCTGTCCAGGGAGGTGCTGGCACCTCCCCAGACAGGGGTTTTGTGTATTGGGTCAAGGAGGGCTGCATTCAGTCAATGCTTTCCAGACACTGCCTGGGGAACACTAGGTGCTCATTGCACTTCCCAGTTCAAACCGGTTGCTGGGGCACTCTGCCCCAGCTCTGGCACAAAACTGGACAAAGGGAAAGGGGCGTAACCACCCCCTTCCCAGGTCCACCCATAGGAGGGACCTTAAAGGTAGTCCAGCCCCTAAACTTAGTATAAGTGTAGGAACCCAGTCCCTAGGACTTTAGATTACCCTGGACGAAACTCTGAAACATAAATCCTGGACCTTTGATATTCCATTTCGACTGGAAGATGGAAGACATCTCCCTTCTGGTCAAGGAGTGACCTCCCTGTTCAGGCACCAACCGCAACTTTGCCGGTCTACATTTTTGAGGTTCCTGCCGGATCCCGAAGAATCTGCGACACAGGACATAGACTTCCAGACATCTCTGACCCCGGCCTTTGCTCACAGCAAAGCTGAGACCCTTGGCAGACACGAGAGACGTGGGACCGGAATTCCTGGACATCCTGCATTTTGCAATCTGCACTTCACGAGGTATCTCGAAGTTGTGCATTGGGGTGCTGGAAGCCCCTGACGCAAGATGTATTTGCACCGAAGCTTAGAGGCCCCCACTCCACGAGTGTCCAGTGGGCCCCACTTTTGCATTTCAGTTCAATGCATCTTCACAGTTCCTAGTCTGTTAGCTAGTGAGCCCCCAGAAGACTTTCTTTTGAATATAACTTGCTTTCCTGGTTGCTCCAGTATTGCTCCAGCTTCCCTACAAAGGAGAAGTGCCACAAACCTTTCTGGTCAGCACCAAAGCCAATCTCGACATCCTGCATCAGTTGCTTTTGCCATGGCTTGTTGGGTCTAATCCGGATACCGACACTGCAGTCAACTAGATCCTTTGTGGGACAGCTCGAATCCAGCTCCTGGTTATCTTCGACGCCGCCTGACCTTCGTGGCTGAAGAGACAAACTTCACCTTCCCACCTGAAATCACCCGACATCTGGTGGCATCTTTCTATCGCCGCCCTGGTCACTGGCAAGTGACCCAGACTCTGTCTCCTCTGCTTTCAGGTTCTTCAGATCTTCGATCCAACCTTGGATCCACCCGGACACTTTTCCTCTGGTCGCCTGCAGCACTTCTGTGCAGATCTCCATTGAAATCGACGTCGAAACCCGACACCAAAAGTTACCTATGCACCCGGCTTCCGTGGGTGAGATAACACGAGTACTCTGGTAGTCTCGAGGGTATTGGCCCTCCTTGTGTCTAAGTCTAAAAGGGTTCCATCGTAGTCCATCCGGAAGTATCCTTAAATTGTAAAATTGTAACTTGTTAGTTTCCCATAGAAAGTCAATGGTAACCTGCGGCTGTGTTTAGACACTGCACGCGTCTCCCGTGGGCCTCCTACTTCATAACCTTTGGTTATTTAGAGTAGCCCCAGTGATTTGTCAGGCCCAAGGCCTGCTTTCTAATTCTCACGTGGTTCTTATACCACTATTTTAGTATATGATTTGTGAGTCCCCTAGGGCAAAACGTATACTGTGCAACTTATCGTATGCTAATTAAGTAACTTGTATTGTACTTTTACCCCTTACCTCATAAAGAGTGCAGAGGGGTTGTGCTTAGAATAAATATATATATATTTGACATATACCTTGTGTGGTGTGCTTTCATTTGGTACTCAAGGGATTATAATTGGTAAAACAACTTTCTTAATGCGCTTTCTGAAGTCTTAGCCTGATGACTGCTGGTCCATGCTACCCCTAGGATTGCTTTCTATAAGGTTGACTTTACAACCACCATCAATAAGGGTCGATTAGACTGGTGCAAGGTGCCCACTAGAACTAGTGGACATCATATGCCAGGCTAACTTCTCACATCCACTGCCACTAAAAAACGTTCTAAGGGTATCCTGTAGCTGGCCTGGTGGGGACTGCATGGTTGACAGTGTTATCAATCAGTGCATAACCTGTATGTTGTCCAGCAGAATTGTGCATATACCTCTCACTACTTTTCCTTTTCTGGAATGTCCTTGGCATTAGATTTGCCAGCCCTTTGACTCATCTACCTGAACATATGCAGTACCTAATTGTAATCACTTATTATTTTTCTGAGGGGGTTTATAATGATTTTGTGCAGAGGATCTCTGGTAGCTCTTGACTTTTTGTCTACTTTTTTCACCTTAGGTCTACCCACTGAATTGGTCACTGACTATGGTGTGCAACTGGTTTCTGACAGAATGAGGACATTTTTGGAGGGAAGGGTAGTAAACATTACACAGTACCTCGTGATAGCCCACAATCCAAAGTTGCTGTGCAAAGGGTTAACAGGTTATTGAAGGGTTGTATTTCATTGTCTTTGACTTGCTGTATAGAAGTTATGCCGTTTTTGAGGAGAAAGTTTTTGCTCCTTACATACAGGACTACTACTGAGACTCTGTTTGCCTTGTTGAGAGGTACGAAGGCTAAGACTGAGTTGATTCCTGATTGGTTGGCCATGATTGAGTGATGAATCATGAGACAGTATGGTATGACAAAGTGTATGCTAATGTTAAATTCAATTCAAAAACTTTATTTCAGTTAGTTAGATAACCATAAAAGCACATACAATTTAAAATACATTTATCAACAGTCCGTGAATAAGTTAAAACATTTAATTTGATAAAATTGCACATTGCTAATGTTAAAAGTAACCCGAGTAAAATGAAGGTATACATGAATGATAAACACAAGATGTTTTACCAAACTTTTAATGTTGCACATTGGTTGTGTGCTGGGAAAGGTCCGTCTGCTTTCAAGTTTAATAGGCCATTACACATTGCGCATGACAGTGGGAATTCGGCAAAGTTACAGGATGGTAGGGGGTGGCCGAAGCACAATTTGGTCCTACTTCAAGATTGTCAGAGCAAAATAATTGCTAACAGATTACAAGGTTGTGAATTGCTTTTGCCAAATCCTGTGGGTTATTCATTTCAGTATGCTGATGGGTGTTCTCCCACTTCTTTGTCTGGGAATGTACCTCAAGAAATCTCCTGTTTTCTTCTGCAACTGCTACAGAGAAGGTTGTGAAAAGTACTGTTTCTTCCACTCTGTTAACGGATAAAGGTAATGGCTGTGAACATCATCTTTCCTCAGGTGAAGTTGCTAATCCTACACGCACTGTTGCTGGTCACGATATGCTTGTTGCATAAAGTAGTCACACTTTAAGGTTCCTGAACATTTTAATGATTTTGTCATGTGATGTCTTATTTTTGTGGGGGGTTTTGTATGAGAGATATGTTGTATCCCTCCCTGTACCTGTTATATTTACCTTGTTGGTCTAGTACTGGTGTCCCTCACCCTTGTCTATGTCCATGTTTTTAGGTCTCACCTACGCAGCGCACATGCGCTGCATAGGAAAAAGGCCGCTAGAAATCGGCACAGCTTTGGAGGCAAAAACGTGCACGCGTTGCATTGCTTTGAATGGCAACGCGTGCATGTTTTGCGATTCCCTTGCGGGAGCGAGCTTTCAAACCATGTGTTAATTACAAACATATGGTTCCTGCTCGCTCCCGCAAGGGAAACAGGCGCAGGCCCACTCCTCTCTCCCCTCCCCCTGCTGCCTCCTTCTCTCCTCATCTTTTTTTTCCCCCTTCAGCGCGAGGAGCGCGCACTTGTTTTCCATTCATTTTTCTTACGGATTTCTTTATGGAGGTAATTAGACTCTCCAGGTATATTTTGGTGTTTGGCTATTTTGTTACTTTATTGCCACACATGGTATTGAGTGAATGCATATTCTGGGAGGTATTTCTGACTGTGGTTTCGTAGAATATCAAGAAGAGGTGCTCTATTTATCTTGCCAGATTTTGTTCTGGTGAATCAATCGTACACAAAACTCCCAGCTCCGACTTAAATTTACTAGCACTGCCCAAGTAGACATGTTACCATTGAACTCACTGAAGGGTTGGACCTACGTTTGGACGGGTGGACCGAGCCTCCTGCTGCCCTCGTAGCACCCACTCCTCACGCGGAGAGCTTGTGTCCCTTCTGTTGAGCGCTCTACCAGTCGGCACGCTGAAACCTCATTGTGCAAATGTCCCTCAGAGAGCGTATGGGCAAGGAACTGCCCGGTTAGCTACCATATTCTTTTTAGAATCCCTAGTTTGTTTGTGGGTAACTAGCACCATATTTATAATTTGAAGAATCGGTTTGACTCTAAACTCCGCTTTCAGCCTGGCCAACAATACCTTGGCGTGGTGAGCAGTGATATCTCCCAGGGGCAGCTGGCAGTGCTAGGCCTGCAGAGGGTGACGCACCCTACTCGGAGTCTGATCAGGCGACTGTATGGAGGTGGAAGTTTGCTCACTTTCTTTGCTTTGGGAGCACACAGGAGGTACCCATGTCTTAAGCTTCACTCAGTTCAGAATTAGTGTGCGCGAGCTGCGTCAGAGGGTTTAGGAAAACATTGTTTTGACAGGTCGTTCCCTGAGACGGAAGGGCACCTGCACCTTGCGCGTGGAAGTTTACCATGCAGGGTACAGCAGTCAATATTCATTTGATTGTGACCGACAAAGTCTGCATAGCATTTATCTTTATGTGCAGCCAGCCAGGCTCGTCTCGGCCTCCTCTGGCCTAGAACCTCTGTGGGGCTGCAGAGTGGGGCACTCTTGAAATGATTTAGGCCTTCAGGTGTTTGAGGCTCTGTCTCTTGGCCCTCTGCTCTGGCTCTAGGCTCTCCCTTGGGAGACACATGATTACTGATTCCCACTGGTGCTCCTGGTAACTGCCCAGGTGTGGTCTGCAGTGCTGCAGCTGCAGTGAATGGTCGTACCAGTGTCTTTTTGAAAGGCCCCAAACCTTCACTCTCCTGTCACTGCATCTCCCCGAGAATGTCTGCTTCCATATTCCCCATTGCTGTTTCGAGCGCACCACCAGAGACATCTGGAGGTTCCTGCAGATATTTTCTTTTAGTAAGCTCGTAGGGCTGGCGCAAGGCAAGTCACGTCTGCAGGTCCATCACTGGATTCCCTCTGCCCCAGCTTTAATCTCCTTCCAGGTGAAGAGGCCTGTCTCATTTCCCATTACCCTTCAGGTCGGGCTGGTCTCTGGTGGCAGGAAAGCCCTGCAGCCTACATGATTGCTGGGCCTACTTTTGCTAGCGAAAGTGCATCTGACTTTCCTTTTTGTGACACTGCAGTCCAGTCTTGTTGCTATTGTGGGTTTCAGTTGGCCTGTCATGGTATTCGTACGATGACTAAAAGCTTCGCTGGGACAAGTGGAACATCTATTGATTTCAGAGTTGGATTAAATGTTAAACATAGCTTGGCCTTCAAAGTGCAGCACCATTCCACGTCCTTCGCACTATTCATAAAGAACTGTTTTGTGTATTACTGAGTGGAGGGCAGTTCCTTTCAGTTGTAAACCAGCCTGGTGGTAAATTTCAATGGTTTGCACGGGCTGACGTTCACCGTGTTTGTCCAGTCTAGGGTACAGATGGCCTACAGTTATCAAACTCCTGTGTGATGCATACTTTGCGGCTACCCTAGGCCACCGCAGTAGGCCACTCAGGAGGGCGGCCCTCTAGTGCCCTCGGGCATTCCACGCCCCCCCTTTCCTCCCATAGGAGCAGAGTCCCCTCCTGGGCGCGGGCAGTGCCGCGTCATGTCTGGTGCGATAGGCGGGGCGAGGGGTATATATCCCCCCTCGCCACACCGATGACCTCTTTGTCGTTGCACCAGACACGCGCGGCCGCTGCCTCGCAGGACAAGCCGTCTACAGCCATGGGTGTCCTCGTTGTGCCGCGTCGCGCCATTTTCCGAGCTATGTCAGGATTTCACGGTGAGTCCAGGTTCACTGGGGCGATCCCAGTGTCCTTTGTGGCTCACGGGTAATGTTGATGCACAGCGATGCAAGGAGTTGAGGCATGGGCTGGGTCTGGCGCTTGTGCTTTGATGAGTGTGGGGGCATATCTGTGTGGGCATTAGTAATCTGTTTTAGCGAGGCCTGCCCCGAGCAAAGAGCTGCGCGGCCTCTTCCCGGTCCTGCAGAAGTTAATACCCTCGTGGAAGGGAGCGGTGGTGAATTTACGGAACCCCCCCTCACTCTCTTACTCTACAGAGGGTGATTTCGTGGTCTAATGGATGAGGCATCCGTCCTCGGACTAGAGGTCTGGTCGTTTTCCGTGGAGCTGTACCCTGGGTGAGTAGTAATCCCCCCCTCTTATAAAATATATATGCCTCTAACGCCTAGCAATTGCAAGGGCGGTGGTCTGCTCGAGGGGGGATGGGTTCAGTGCCCTGGGGCCCAGGTTCATTCTCCCCGTGCTCTTCGGGTATTCCGCGTTTCGGCGCCATGCTGGAGTCGGGTTGCGGTCTTTGCGGTTGTGTTGCCCTGTTGATGTTGTTGGTGCCCCCCCATTGTGGGCGTAGCAAGGAGAGCGGGAATTGTGGTTTCGCGCCTCTGAAAAGGCACAAAGCGTGTGTTATTGCCGGGGAATTAGCCTATTGGTACCGACTTTTCCGCGCAATCCATGGGGTTTGCCGTCGCTGCAGGTGGATCCATGGTGCGAGGGACAGCGCAATGATTACAGGTTGTGCGCGTTACTGAGTGGAAGGAATTCGTGCATGACCCTGCATAAGGCGCTGCGCTGGGATAGGTGAAGGTCCGCCACAGTTGCGGAGGGGGGCGAGAGACAGAAGGTCGTTCCAGGTGTTGGAGTGGGCAAATAGGTATTGGTTCCGGTGCGGGACAGGACGGACGGACTTTGCGATGGTCGACGGGGCGACATCGAGTCCCCCTCCTCCGCGTTGCGTGTAGTGCGATATGGCTCGTTTAGTTCCCCAGGATGGGTCGTTTGGACTTAAGGTCGGGGGCGTGGTCGGGACAGCCCAGATGTGTTGGGCGTGCACCGGCTGCCATCTTGTTTGATTGCGGAGTTATATTCAGGGGTAAGGCCGCTTGTGCAGGCGAGGATGTGTGATTAGGGTTGACCGAGTGTGCGTTATGACCAGATGCGGCGTAGCGAAAGCTGGGCGCGGCACCCGTATGTGGGTGCGGTGGTTATGGTGGCACGCTGCAGTGATGGCAGATGGGGCTGCAAGGGATTCGGCATGCCTGGATGCACCAAAGAGGCGCTTTGAGTGACCACCGAAAGTCTACGTTAAGCAGAATTTTGGGACTATTTATGGTATTTTCCGTGTTGGCCTAATATAATAGGTGGGGACATGCGCAACATTGTTCGAGAGTGGTGGACTATTGTAGAGAGGCATGCCTTTACCACACACGGTTGAGTGAATAGTTACGGTCCATGGCGAGAATTCACCGGCGAGTAGGGGGCAAGCGTTTTACTGTTCGACCTGACCTGGGACTGCTTCTTTCTGACCGGTCCGCTAGGCCGTCTGCCAATAAGGGCGATGCGCTAGGAGCGGGCCCCTTGATAATTTGGGTGAGTTGTACCAGGAGAAGGGTACTTAGAGCTCTTTTGATTACCCAAAGCCGCATCGAATGTGGAGAAGTTGATGCACACACAAACAGAGGCCGTGCATGTGAGGGTTGTGAGCATTGACCATGCCTGTCCTCGCCGGGCGTGGGGTGCCTGCGGCTCGTTCTGCGTGAAGGTTGGAGGGGGGCCCCGTCCCCGGAGCCGACGAATGAATGAGGGGACTGTAGCTGACGGCTAGCGAGGCTAGGCCAGTATCGGACACACAACAGCCGCGGGTGGCGGCCCGCAGAGACAGACCTCAATACGTGGAGATTGGAATTGTCTTGCATGTATGATGGCATCACAGTTGCGCCTGCAGTTAGTTGCATCCCCCACGGTGTCTAGAAGAGAGGTATTATAGATGTGCACAGGATCACTTGGCATGATTAATAAAAGCAATGTGACCGGACGCTGAGCACCAAATAGGGGAGAGGTTAGCCGATTTAGTGCTGTAGTCCAGGTTCGAGCCTAGGGGTCGTGTCCACAACCTGTAATCTGGGGCAAATCACTTAATCTCCCAATGCCTGTAGAATGGGTAAGGAAATTCAGTGCCCACGTAATGCCCTACGACACCCGCGGGTTGAGTTTATGAAAGATAAAAATGCTTCCACTGCGGCTCTCCACTATGAGGAAAGTGCAAATGGGAGTTTAAGGGAATCTCATGAGTGAGTAACACACTCTCTTGGCGGCGCGACTCTTAATGCAGGACTATCACGTGTCTTTATCGCCTCGCTAGTGGCCTTAGGCCGCCATCTCCTTCCAGGTGCATGAGTTGGAATGGAGGCGGGGCTCTTAGCATTGGTAGGCATTTGGCATTGGGAAGTTGTCCATTTAAGGTAATACGGCGCAGTCCTTAACTACAGCTCGATTACGTATATTGATCACCATTACCAGCCTTTATCCGCTGCATTCTCCATTTCACTGGCATGCTGGGTCAGTGAGTGTGGAGAGGGGTGCTGCATTCAGTGTATTATTACTTGGCCGATTAGTAGGTTCCACTCGGGTACTGGTCCATCAGCTGGCTGCCCGGGTCCCAGGGGACCATTCCAGAGGCGTCATAGTTTCCGATGTCCAGTCGGACTAGCTGCAACGCAGGGAGGGGTAATTTCCTCTCCATCTAGGGGGCCCGGAATATGGCTCAAACATGGCTAGCCCCCTCAGCGCTATGGGGGGGGGGGGCAGTTTGAGCTTCAGGTTTGCTGGTTGAGACTTGCGCAGGGTCCTTCAAGTAATTTGTGCAAGGGACACTTTTAATTCCTATCATGCCCAGAGAATATATGCTCACTAACTGGCAGCGGTGGGGGCAACTCCATGTTGAGATCCTAACGAATAGCTTCACGGGATTATGAATGCTATTAAATTGTTAATGGGATGAATTCTCATGGGTTTCTACTGACATCTGCGGGTCAATGTACAGATTCCATTCAGGTCAGCTTGAGTAAAAGATATTAGGGCAGATAATGTATGCAGTTGCATGGCCAACATGTGGCATGCTCCTTGGGCCGGGTGGTCAGTGCACTCCTTGTAATCCTGGGCTTTCGCTAACTTTCCCGTGCCTAAGAACGGGTAAGGCAAAGACGGTGCTCAGGTATTCGCCCCAACATGTTCCCTTCTGTAATGGTGGCACAGGGCTTGGCCCAGGGCACATTAAACCTTCTCTCCCTATTGGCAGGACAATGAGCAATTGCTATTGAGGCTGGAGACGCAGGTGGTATTACAAACAAAGGGATGAACAGTAGGTATTAGGAGCATAAAGTTGAATGGCCGACTCAGTAGTTTATAATTAACGGGAGGGGTAAGAAGCTGTTATACGAGGGTTCAGCACCAATAGCAGCTGGCTGCTTAGTTTTCTCATGAAGCTAGCAACTGTCACTAAGCCACCAACCCTGACATGTCCTGTACGAATTTCTGGTTGGAGCATAGATCCGCATGCAATGATAGTATCAGCAAAAGACCAGTCAGGAGGCCCGCCACCTCGACACAGATTAGCTCTCAAGCACAGGGGGCCCTGGTGCAGGTGCTCCAGGGTGGTGACGGGGGCAGGCTTACACAAGGTTTATGGTTGCAAGTACCCAAGAGAGGACACCGGGTGAATTACCCATGGGTGGCCACAGTGGGCAAACACACACGGGGTGTCTCGGTCTGCAAAGGGAAGCACGTTCCCTGGTAATAGGACCAGCAGGATTGAAGCAGCTAAGTCACAAAAATAAACAAATAATTAAATCCGGTGCAAGGCATACATTTTATGTGATAGAAGTAGCCGGGCACTCGTCAAGGGCCACCAACAGTACTCGGGGCTAGGCTAAGGGCACCAATTAGGGCTTTCTGAGCCACCTACCCTCCCTTATCACACAAACAACGCCATCATTGGCAACGGCCACGTGACTCGTTAATTTACTTTTAATTGCAGTAGGGGGCAGGAACAACGTTTATGGGCAACGGCCCGTGGCTTGTTTATTTACTATTTTTGGCAGTGGGGGCAGGGGCATGATGTGAGTTGCCATCTGGGGCAGGGCCTGCACAGACTTGAACTGGTGGTCAGTCCAGGCTACCCACCTGACCCATCTGTGTGATCATGGGCACATATGCATTTCATATTGCTTCCTTGCACCCATCACACAACGCAGTCCTCTTATGCGTATCGAGGTGTGTGGGGCCTGTCATGAATCCCCCGTGTGTTTAGTTAGCAGACGGGAACATTGCTAGGCCATGGTAGGACACAGAGGCAATTAGAAGGTCTCTTGGTTCACTGGTAGGAGGTTCCCCAACACTGAGGTCCACCACACTTCAGAAATGTAATATAGCGGATGATGCAAATGCCCATGATTACCACATTACAGATTGGGGCCGATTACGGGGTGTGCATTGGCATGACAGTGACACACCTGTCACGAACGGGACCCTCAGTAAGGGAGGAGGGAAACGCATAGGGGTACGTGGGCTCTTCCATCCAACTTGGTCTGTGGGGCATCAGGTTGGCAGGGTCTATGATGGCCAGGCAAGGGACTTCAGTAAGCGACAGGGACAGTAGCAGGGTGCACTGCAGAAGTGTCACTTAGCATAAGGGTGCAGTGCCACGATCCATATAATTCCAAACTAGGTCATGAGTGCATGTTCGCGCAACTACACATGCACTGGTATTATCAGTTAACCTGGGAGAACCTTATCGGGGCCTCCTGTGTGAGCAGCCTGCAGTTGAGACAGTCCAGCCCTTGCATGCCCAGTCAGTACAGTACAGTCAGTGCTCGGGCCCACGCTTACATGCCTAGATGCGTTTCGATACAATATTCAGGGATGGTGACGTAGTTGCAAGACGGTAACACGTGCAGCTTCACTGATAGTAATAGAATAGAGGCGACCCTACCTATGAGCATATAGGAGTTTCAGTTTGATCTAAAAGAATCCTTTTAGTGAGGTTGTAAGGGTGGAACGCATGGCCCAAGGTGTACTGCAGCTTAACATTATACGGGGGATCCGGATCTCTGACACCTGCGGGGGTTGGAAGCATCCAGGGTCAGAGTGGACAAGAGACTCTGTTCACCTGTGATTGACGGCAGTTAAGCAAGCGGGTGTGCTGCACAAGTTGTCATTGCACGGAAAGGTGAGGTGCTTCTAATAGTGGGCACAAGACATATTTGATCAAACCGGAGGTACACCATGCGGTGTCCGCCAAGGTTTTAACAAGCTAAGGGGTTTGACAAGTGTCGGTTCATGAAACATAGTAGGGGCACCCCAGAACAAGGGGTAGGTGACAGGTTCCTGCACCTAGCTTACACGCCCCACCCGGTTGGCTGTAGCGGTCCCGCCCCCGGGTCTGCTCAGTGCGGTCAGTGCGATGCCCCCCCACCCTATCCGCGAATAGGTAGAGTGGGGGTGAGCAGGACTGAGTCAAGCCTAATGCCAGGCACCATAGCAACAGTGGGCACAGTTAGAATATGATATCCCCTGATCCGGCATGCCTAGGGGGTCCCACCACCAAAGGGGGCTGAGCTGGGGATACCCAGAGGAGGAAGGGATGCCAGGCAAGGATAGGAAGGCCCAGGGGGATGCACCACTGAGGGAGCTGAGTTGGCGATCCCTTGCCCTTTGTCACATACTGACAGTGAGGGACAACCAGGTGCGGCATGATTTAGAGAGCAGAAGGACTGCATATGCCAAGGTATATCCCCTTCCACCCTAACAGCATTGTGGGCAGGCGGGTGTGGGAGCGGTCAGCTAACAGGTGGGCTGCTGTCCCCTTTCGATTTGGGGCACAGGTGTGCATAGCATGCGGTGCGGCCTGTTGCGACCAGCAAATTCAGGGGGTTATGTGAACTATAGTGCCTGATTACACCTCGCCCGAGTGGTTAGGGGCGGAGTCATGGAAAGCGATGGAACTTTCCCACGGGGGAATTAGTTCTTGGCACAAGTTCACATGTCATAAAGGCCTTAGTCATGAGACTCTGGGGGTCCAACGTCAAGGGTCACTGGGATACAGTGGCGTCTCCTGCCCACTCGGCAGGGGGCCCCTATATGAGAAGTTGCAGGAATAACAGGTGCGCAGGATCAAGTGGCAGTATGACTGGGCAAGGCAAAAGTATATTCCTTTTCACCCTAACAGCCTAAGTGGCAGGCGGGTGTGGGAGCGGTCAGCTAACCAGTGGGCTGATGCCCCTCTAGAGGTGGGGCACAGGTGTGCAAGATACACGGTGTGGCCGGGTGCGGCCAGCAAATTCAGGGGCCTCATGAACCATAGTGCCTAACCCGCCCCGCCTGAGTGGCTCGGGGCAGAATCATTTAAAGGATGGAACTTTCCCACGGGAGTAACAGTTCTTGGTACATGTTCACTCTGAACGGCCTCCGGTGATATAGATTGGGTCTCCTGCCCAACTTGGTCAGGGCGATACAAAAGGGGATGATGGACGGAGCGTTTGAACAAATCAAACACTCACCCCCAGTCAACTGATCTGGGTTTAATCCATCACCATTCTTTAGTTCACTCAGCCACCCCAGTTCAGACATGGCTATATGCAAATCAGTCTGACCCTGTGCCTTGTGGGAACAGTCCAGCCCGAACTGCCAATCCATGTCTTCCCTGGACCGGAAACAAGCATCCTGGGACCGGTTTCGGATTCATAATCCTCATCAGCCAGGCTATCTTGAATCCAGTGGCCAAGTGAACAAGGGACTCACGTCTGAGCATACCCTGCCACACTTAGGGCGAACAAAGCGATACAAAAGGGGATGATGGACGAAGCGTTTGAACAAATCAAACACTCACCCCCAGTCAACTGATCTGGGTTTAATCCATCACCATTCTTTAGTTCACTCAGCCACCCCAGTTCAGACATGGCTATATGCAAATCAGTCTGACCCTGTGCCTCGTGGGAACTTAGGGCTGATGAGGACTATGAACTTGGGCAGGGGGCATGTATGTGAGAAGTTGCAGGGGAGAACGGAGCTGTTTAGTGGGGGGCGCTGTCAGCGACGGTAGCCGCCGCCAGAGCTGTGGCGGAGTTACAGGGCTATCTGGAAGCAACTGGGTACAGAAGGGTACCTCTGCACGGCACATAGGGGTGCCAGAGCCAGAGCCCAGGAGCCTCATGGGAGGTTCCTGGAAACCGTGTCGGCACCCTGTTGGTCCTTCAGGTGGTTGTGGGCCTGAACAACCGGGGGCTTGCCTTGCTACGCTCCGCCCTGAAAGGGGCGGAGTAATAAGTGTCACGTGATCTCAGAGGAGGATCACCAGAAGGGGCAGCACAGATGGGTTTCGCTCCAGTGCTGCTTGGCTCATCAGGCGGGCAGGTGGTGAGAATGCTGCCTGCCCTTGGATCGCCCGTAAGATAACCCACCATATTACATAACGTTGTATGTAATAAACCTGCAGCAGTTTTTCCCAATAACAAATTTGTGGCGTGTGTATTATTTGCATACATGCCAAGTTGCCAGGGTGTGGGGAGCGCTGTCGCCATGAGGGTACTATGCGGCTGCCCGAGGCCACCGTAGGAGGCCACTCAAGAGGGGGGCCCTCTAGTGCCCTCGGGCATTCCACGCCCCCCTTTCCTCCCATAGGAGCAGGGACTCTCAGGGAGTCCCCTCGTGGGCACGGGCAGTGCCGCGTCATGTCCGGTGCGATAGGCGAGGCGAGGGGTATATATCCCCCCTCGCCACGCCGACGACCTCTTTGTCGTCGCACTGGACATGCGCGGCCGCTGCCTCGCAGGACACGCCGTCTCCCACCCTACCGGTTACCCGGCGTGGTCGGGGGTAGGACTGATGGTGAGAATGTTGTAATCTTGTACCTTTTTTCGTTGCAGGCGGAGTTACAGGGCAATCTGGAAGCAACTGGGTACAGAAGGGTACCTCTGCGCGGCACATAGGGGTGCCAGAGCCAGAGCCCAGGAGCCTCATGGGTGGTTCCTGGAAACCGTGTTGGCGCCCCGTTGGTCCTTCGGACGGTTGTGGGCCTTAACAACCGGGGCTTGCCTTGCTACGCTCCGCCCTGAAAGGGGCGGAGTAATAAGTGTCACGTGATCTCGGAGGAGGATCACCAAAACGGGGAGCACAGATGGGGTTCGCTCCAGTGCTGCTTGGCTCATCAGGCGGGCAGGTGGTGAGAATGCTGCCTGCCCTTGGATCGCCCGTAAGATAACCCACCATATTACATAACGTTGTATGTAATAAACCTGCAGCAGTTTTTCCCAATAACAAATTTGTGTCATGTGTATTATTTGCATGCATGCCATGTGCCTGGGGGTGGGTAGCGCTGTCGCCATGAGGGTACTATAGCACATGCGTCAGGACTCTGAGTTCATGCCGGTGCAAGCGTCCCCCTCGCAGGGCCGCGCGCTCAGGCACTATCCTGATCAGCATAGACAGGTAACGGAGCCATATCTGGAGAAATCAATAAATCCTGTATTTCCCGTTCGAAATAAAATCTGAAAGCAAGAGAAGCAGAATGAAAACACCTTGAAGGACTCTTAGTGCTGGCTAAACTATTCCTTAACAGTGTTTAAAAAATACATATGGAGATTGAATTGCTGCATTAAAGACAAGCATTGGCATAGCCAATAGGTCTCGCCTTTGGGGCCTTATAAGTATTTAGTTATGCAGCACAATATCCTTCATGCAACAACATCAACTTTTGCATGGCTAAACACTTATAAGGTCCCAAAAGCGAGACCTATTGGCTATTGCAATGCTTGTTATTCTAGACCTCCGTAGGTTTAAGTTTAAGGGCTAGAATCTGGCTGGCTGGCGGTGGATGGGCTCCAGATGTTTTCTCCTTACCGAATACATAATTTCTGAGGCCTTCAGAATCCCAGGTGGGCTGGACAGGACATAGGAGTTACCTGAGCAATGTGGCTGCACAGAGTTATTGATATATGAAATGAGAATAAGAACGGTCTAGTCACGGGTGGTGGTATGGAGACGGATTAAACTAGTTGCGGTGCTTAAATGTTGTACGCATTCAGGTCAGTTGGGGACATTCTCACCGAGTCCTTCTCAGAGTTCGGCTTTTTCTTCCTATAGTCATGGTGTGGCTGAGTAGCGCCGCTTTAAGTGTAATTGGTGACCAGAGGTTCTCTGGGCTGATTGTCCTTTTAACTTAAGATAATGTTTTTATGAAGAATGAATTTTACGGCACTTTGTACTTTTGTATTTTTTAAACAATTGTAATGATGTATGCTGACATTTTATTGTGTATTCTTTTATGACATATTTTTTGTCGAAATAAAGACGAAATGAATGAGTAATCTCCATTTTAAGGCTATTGAATATTGGTAATAAGCTGTCCTGCGGTTTCATATCATGTGTACCAGTCTTAGCTGCTTGTGGAGCGGCTTTTTGAACGGTGCTTGATAAAAAGGTAGAAATAAAATATTCACATTTGCCGCAATAGTCCTTAAAATAGCTCTTAAAGGTGGCAGCCCTAATGGGGTTGCCACCTTGCCAAAAGAAATAGGCAGTGCCCTAGCAGAGAGGCACAGGTGGGTCTGGTATGGCGCCCAGCTTAATAAAGAGCCTGTCATGCCTGCTCCAGAGTAGGGATATGGAATGTTAATTGGACGCACATGTGGCCTCTGCTGAGCCCGAGGCTGTTGAACCCGGATGACGAGCTCATTCCTCAGTTTAAGCACGGGAAATGGAGGAATTCGATGGAATGCGACAGAACATTCTCTCCTCTCAGATACATAAAAAAAACACCGAGCTCTAGGAATGTGTTATTTCTTTCTCCTTTCTTAAATATACATACATTTGATTGCCATTTGAGGAGGGGTACCATGATGTAAATTCCCCACACCCGTCCCACAACGCACACAGGGCCCCATTACTGCATTTTACAGAGTATGAAGTATGAAGTTGTATTAGGCTCCAAGCCAGCACGCCAGGAATCTGCGTGACCATGGCAACGGGCAACGAACATAGCAACAAATAGAGGAGGAAAGGGGTCTGTGCAGTGCTGCTGACGCCAGAACCGCGAGAAGCCATCATCTGAATCTAAAACTTATAGACCTAGAAGAAAAACAAGCAGTGGCAATGCTAATCGTTTTGGCGCTTGTACAGAAAAAAAGATTTGTGTCCAGTTTCGGTAAAACACAGAGCCCACGTACCACAAGACCAATGCTGACCACAGCTGCCCACATGGGCATCAGAGTGCAAGCTTCCCACCTCGCATGTACAGCCAGGTCCTATATGTGACTCAGAAGTGCAAGCTTCCATTCTCCGCAGGTGGAGTATGGCCATGGGTAGTGCAAGTGGCTCTCCATCACAAAACAGGCACAGTACAGCCTCAATAATGTATGTCAAAATGTCAAATAAATGTCAAATGTATTCCATCCCTCCAGAACAGTTAAAGAAAGGCTCCAGTAATGTAGAGGTCTCCTTTTCAAAGAGAACGACAGTAAAGCAGGCTAGGAGTCAACTTCATAGTGGCATCTTTGCTTACACAATGAATGGTTATCAGACGGATATTCGAAGTTGAAAGTTGCCTTCCCTCACAGAACATTCACAACACAACAGGAGCAGTGTAAGCTTACCCTTGCTTACCATGTGAAGATACGGGCTCTAACAGTGCAAGCTTCACTCACCTACACAGCAGGTACAGGATACGCATCAGCATTGCAAGTTTCCTTCCCTCATAGAATGTGCAGCTTTGGCATCATCAAAGAATGCCTCCATTGGACTTGAAAAGGTACCAGAGGCCGTATTATGTATTGGCATTGTTTGCGCCCAGCGCACCTTTGAAAAGGTGTCGGGCGCAAACAATGCCAATGCGCCCCATTATGGTGAATGCGCTGCCCTGGGGACAGCCGCAAACTTGCCCTGCCCTGGGGGCAGTGCATTCATGTGAAAATACAGAGCAGCTGCTCCGTGTTTTCACAGTGCAGGCGGCACCCGCCTACACTTTCAAAGGGGATTAGAGATCCCCTTGCAGGCAGGTGCAGTCAATGACTGGGGGGTCCATGGGTCCCCCTTTACCCCTTGCAGAGGTCTGGTTTCAGGGGCCGAACACTGACAGTGCGCCACCTTTTAAATGGCACACTGTCAAGCCCTCCTGATGGCTTCTTTGACTCTGCACCCTCGTCTGTAATATTGCGTGGGCGCAGAGTCAATGGAATTCCCACTCATGCAAATTAGGGAACACCCTCTGTTGACAGCACTGGTGCTTTAAGTGTGCCAGCGCTATCGGTATTATAGAAGGGGATGCACAAGCGCCTGCCCCCCTTCTATAATACCTAAGTGCGCCTGGGGCGTGCAAAGCGGGCGCAAACACCCGTTTCATCCCCGGGGCACCTTATGCAATACGGCCCCAGGTAGGCAGCAGCAATGCAAGCTTATACCCCGCTGTGGAGATCGTATCTGGGGCAACAGGTTAGGCTTAGACTGCACACAGAGGGGTCATAATATCCACAGACATACTAGATGGTGGTGTCGCCGAGTGACCATACACGATCACCCAGCCTTTAGTTATACCATTTGGCCGTGCCCAACCCTCTGGCTGCATGATTGCTACAATGTAAGGAGGAGGCCGGCCGGCACTCTACATCCCTTCCAACTTTTATTGGTGTGAAAATTAATAAAACAAAATAACAAATAAATCAAATCTATAAAACGTACGCAAACATGCAAAACGTAAACAAACGGACAATGAGCAAACCAAGTCAGGTCGACATATGAATATATATAAAGGGAGTCCTTTCTCCTTGGCTACTGGTGCACCGTGCTGTTGCTGACCCTTTCCGTCCACCACCAGAAGAGTCAGTTTGGGCTGTTGGCCGTGTCGGACGGGACTACAATTCCCGACATCCTTTGCGGCGGAACCGGAAAGCTGCCACGCCGCCAGCAGCCATCCAAGCGCGCCAGGAGGCGCTTAAATTCTTCGCAGGGCTCCCACAGCGCGGGACATGCGCGGGCGTGCCCCGGCCAAGCCCGGGCCAAGGGCGGGCCCGTCCGCGCCCGTCTGAGCCTGGAAGAGACTGGACTGGGCAACCCCTCTAACAAGTTGCCCCAAGTGAGTTTGGTGGGCTGCTTGAATGAATTTAAAGTATTGTATGTATCATAATTTGTAGAGGAGCTTATTTGGGTATCTCTTGGCGGTTTGTAAATATAACGGGGAGTTTACTCATTGTATAGTTCTCTTTGTATACTGTCTGAGTAATTAGTCTCGCTTAAGTATGGGAGAGAGTCCACCCCTAATTTCCAGGCCTAACACGCGCCAGAAAGTTTCCATGCGCACACCTAACTCAAAACCAACTGCTATTGACAAAATGTTACGGCAGGTGTTAGGTGCAGTCTCTAACGAGATTGAACGCACGGAACGTAGGCTTTCTTTGACGCCTTCTATCCAATGCCCCTCTTTGGTTTTAGAATCGGGAGCCCCCGGTCTAGCTCAGACACTAGATCTGTCTGCTGCTCCCGACCTGATGCTGCTTCCGGAAAGGGCTCTCTCTGTATCCCCCGTTAAATCACCTTTGAGGGGGGCCAATAGGAAAGGCCATCAAAGAAAACAAAAAAAGGGGGGGAAGCATGTGAGTTCCTCTTCGAGAGTAACGACAATGACCCAGACTGTAAGCAATAATGGAAGTTGTAACCTAGAATTGGAGCCCCCAACATGGGCTTCAACCCTCCTAAAAGAAATTAAAGAGAACTTGGAAACATATATCCATAGTGAGATGGGAGTTCTCAGACAGCACTTAGAGAAGCTTACCTTGAAGGTTGACTCATGGGGAAGCACAATTGATGCCCTTTTTAAAACCTTGGGTAATCTGAAAACTACAAAACCGGCCCCTACACAACAGAGTGACCAGGCGTCTACTCTCCCCCGAAATGTTAACAGAGAATCCAATCTTGTAGTTGAGCCCTCCACTGCAACCAATTTTGTCATGATATCGGGGGGGTCTTGCCCTGGGGCAGTAAGGGCAGTAAAGGAGGGGGCTGCTGGTCAAGGGCTGATGTCAGCGGCATCTTCAACAGCTCTGCCAGCAGAGGCTAGGTCTTTGAGCATTAGTAGAGGAGATCTTGGGAACAATATAGATCCAAATAGACTAACCATCAAACATACTCTGCCATGTATAGATCTGCCTTCTGCATCAACTCCCTATACTGTCATTCTCACTGGAATTCCTGAGTTGGAACCAAATAAAGCAGAGCAATACCCAGAGCTAAAAAAGGAAGTTATTTTTTGGCTAAATAAACATAGACCATTGCCCCCCTTAATCCAGAGTGAAATGTTATTTGCTAGGCGGGTTAGCTGGCTAGGACCAAAGAAAAAAGATATACAGGGGGACTGTGTACTGATTAACTTTAGGGACCCTAGGGCAGTCCTCCACATTTTACAATGGGACCACGTAAGGGATACCAATGGTATAAGGACCCTTCCTCTTGGCTATTTTTATCCTTCCACTCCATTATTAGAAAGAATGGGTGGTGTCTACAAAAATGGGTACACCGAGCTAAGACTGATTTTTTACCACATATCCCACAGGGGTCTGATACATTTTCGCCCTTCAACATCCCAGTATGTAATGGATCTGGCAGCCTGTACTTAGTTGATTGATTAAACCTCCCAGTAGATCCCGCTGAAGGTACAACTACTCAGTTACTACCGCAGCAAGAATGTGAAAGACCCATGCAAGGGGTTTGTTACCTTGAGGAGTTAACTAAGGCTGTAGAAGATCCGAACAGATTGGGAGCCCCACCCAGTGAACCGGGGGATGTTTTGAGAATCCTCCATGGCTGTGAGGGGCCACATAGCCTGTTAATTCAGCAGGAGGTAGCTGCCCCTAACCCCTCGATTGCAGAACCTTTAGACCTATCTAATTTAAGGCTTCTCTCTTGGAACATAGCTGGTCTAGCCTATAAGTTAGACCATCCCGATTGGGGAACCTTTGTAGACAACCATAGGCTATGTCTCTTTCAGAAGACATGGTCCATTACTCCAATACATAGGATAGGTTTTGTAACATTTACAACTCCAGCTCATCAGGGCCAAAAGGGAGACCTTTGGGGGGCCTTTGTATCTGGATCACTACCCATTTAGGGTGTACCATCCAAGCTTTTGATTCTGGTTCCCCGGCTATACTTTGTATCCTCCTCTCGTTTAAGGAACAATTTAAGTTGGCTATTATAAACGTGTACTCTCGCCCTGTGAAGTTGGGGCAAACCTCTCAGACCTTAGACCTTTTGTCTCATTTCCTTTTTTCCCTTTCGGAGTATGTTTACTTAGTCGTTGGAGGGGATTTCAATTGCCATTTGGAACCCTTAAACTGCATTAGTCCCAATATCACTAGTGAAGAAGATGCTGTTTGGTCAATTCCGTTATGTAATACCTATCCGACTAGGGGGTGGTCCCCCCTTGTCCTCCAATTGACCTCACTGACACTAGTTCACTCATTAAGGGCCTGTAATGGACGACTCCCAGCAGATAATCAGGGAAAGTCAACTTTTAATAAAATAGGGCAGGCTTCTATAATCGACTACATATTGGTTGATGTTGAGTTCTGGCCCAAAATCCAGGATTTTGCTGTGTATCCAAGATGCGAAAGTGATCCTAATCCATTAGTCCTGGCTCTATGTATCCCCTAGCTTGGGAATGTCCAAGAGTACTCTACCCAACCTCCTTCTAATATAACTACAAGCGAAGGAGGTAGAAGAGTCCGTTGGGGTACACTGGCTGTCTCTGACGAGAAAATGGCCATTCTTTATTCCGAGATTATCCCTTTTCTTGAGTCTGCTTTTAATATTATTGGAAACTGTCAAGACCAAGAATCTTTGATATTGATGAAAAATAACCATCATGAGATGTTTTTAAAATTGGCAGCCTTTTTTTATATACATGATAATAATAATAGATTTGACCCCAAACCGAAACATCCATGGTTCAATAAGACTTGCAGGGAAGCTAAAACTGCACTTCTATTTAGAGTCAAGAACAAGGATATCCTAGGCACTAGACTAGCTAGGTCTTGCTCTAAATCCATCTTGGCTGAGGCGAAATTAGCCTGGGAAAATAAAAAATGGGAAGCGATTAGGAAAGCTTTAGATAGCAGAGATATACGTTCCTTTTCGAACCTAGTGAAGTCAGGTCATACAGAAGGTAACCTGGCCATTGCTCCAAACTTAGCAGAAGAAACCTGGAGATTACATTTTAAAATTTTATATTCCAGGTCCGTGAATGCAACTGAATCTCAGGGGTTAATGGATGTCTTTCACATTCCCCTGAACATGGCACCACCTCCCTGCACTCTGGTGGAAATAAATCTGGCAGTGGGCAAGTTACTTCCTAATAAAGCACCTGGTCTGGACAGAATCCCTGGTGACCTGTTCAGATCTGAACGGGATGTATGGGCTCCTTACCTTCAGTCTCTATTTAATTCGATCTTTCAAGGTATGGAGCTCCCCCCAACCTGGCTTGGTGCCGAGATTATTCCAATCTTTAAAAAAGGTTCCCTCTTAGACCCGGCAAATTACCGGTCTATTAGCCTCATTGATATCACCCAAAAGATTTTTGCTCACGTCCTCTTGGGGCGTTTGCAATCCTGGATAGATGAGTCAGATATCCTTACCCCCCTACAAGCAGGATTTAGGTCCAGAACTTCGACTTTAGACCAAATCTTTAGATTACAATTAATCTACTGGAAGACTGTAACCTTGGGAGTGGGTAGTGTTTATCTGACTTTTGTGGACCTTAAGTCCACATTTGACTTGGTCCACCGTGAGCAGCTATGGGGTTTGTTATTTGACATGGTGGTGCCGGTTTATCTTTGCCAGATCCTAAAACGTTTACACAAAGGTACCTATGCTAGGGTTAGATTTGGAAAAAAGGGTGAACTGACAGCGCCTTTTCCAGTGGAGCAAGAGGTCAGGCAGGGATGCGTGCTGGCCCCAACTCTTTTCTCTCTCTTCCTGAATGGCTTAATAGATACACTTCTGGCCGTAAAGGACATAGACTCTCCAAGATTAGCAAACAGGAAAATACCAGCTCTAATGTTTGGTGACGACACGCTGCTCCTCTCTAAATCATCTATGGGGATGCAGCGTGTTTTGGATGAGTTTAGCTCATTTTGCAGGAAAAAGAATTTGGAGATTAATATAAAAAAAATCAAATATATGGTCTTCCACGCAAAAACAACTAATTGCCCATACCCTCAAATGGATGGAAGACCGTTAGAGAGAGTCTCTACCTTCGATTATTTAGGCATTTTCCTGAACGATAAAATGGATTGGAGATCTCAGATAATGAAGGCTAATTTGAAGTTAACCAAGTCCTTGGGAGGCATTCTTAAAGTATTAAAAAAATGCTCCCAAAAAGTGATAGGCCCTCCGGCAGAAATGTATAAAATACAAGTAAGGGGAGCATCTCTTTATGGTGCTGAACTTTGGGGACACTGTCCATCCCATCCACTACAGGTAACCGAGAAGACCTTTGTCAGACAGTTGCTAGGGCTGCCAAAGAGCACACCCCTAACTCTGCTTAGGATGGACCTTGGTATCGGTCCCATATCTGACCTCATTGCCTCTCGTCCTCTCCTTTTTTGGCGTCGCATATGGAGCACGCCAGAGTTAATCAACTATAGGCAGGAACTGAAGGAAGTAATGTGTAAACTGGGGGCCATAAACTTACCATGGTTGTCCTATGTCAGGAGTTTGTGCTTTTCCCTAGGTTATGGTAATTTATGGTTGAACCCAGAGGACTCTTGTCCCAGTATTCCAAAAAAAGCCTTAGTCACAGCTATTAAGGAATTCAAACGTGCCCACTTAGTTAAGAGCACGATCTCTTGCTCCTTGACATCAAGGTTTCTTGATGTCAAGCAGCAGTATAAATTGGAAAAGACCTTGGATAGCATCCAACATTTTATGGCAAAAAAATTATTTATCCAATTTAGATTTGGAACCCTTCCACTAGGTGCATTTACAAATTGATGGAAGAGTTCAGCCCAATCTCTTTGCCCTGGTTGTGCTGTTGCGGAAGAAACAGAACCTCATGCAATGCTTTTCTGTCCTGCCTACCATAGGTCTAGATCGAAGTGGGTCTACCAGTTGTGTAGAAATCTAGTGCTAAGAAATTGCCATGAGGTTTTTAGGCTACTCAATTACGAAACTTCACCACTTTTTGTAGTCACGACCTCACAATTCCTCTTTGCAATGTGGTGTACCCGTAGAGGAATCCTAAAGGGAAAAGAGCAGGGTAACAGTTGATGTTGCTGTATGTACTATTTTTACATTCCCTTTGCTGCTATGTAACACTGTAGTGAATTAGATGATTATAATTATGTCTATTTTATTTATTAGTAATGTAAGTTTTTAGCCTCATTCCCCTAATTTATTTTTTTACTATGTAGTCTAAATGAAATGTATATGAAGTACTAGTGTTGTTTTTATTCTCCTCGTAGATTGTATATTAAATTGTGCTCTGGGTTCCTCCTGCGTGTGCTTCTGAAATCTGCGGGTCCGGGTAGTTACCCATCATGTGTTATGGCTGCCACTGTTGTAATCTATTTCTGTATATTATCGATTTTGGTTCTTGATTATATATTTTAACTTGCCCTTTTTGCACTTCCCTTATTCTTATGATACACCTGATGTATGTGTATTTTATTCTGCTTTTATGGCTGTAAAGCCGAAATAAAGTATTTTAACTGACTGACTGAGATATATAAAAAATAAAATGTGTCAAGAAAGCCCAAGAATTAATGTGATTGATGAACCCAAGTGGATACAGCAGGTAAATAATTTATACGTAGCAACAATGCCAAATGACTTCCTTCCGAGCAAATCATGCACTTCTGCCAACATTCTGAACCAAGAACGAATGTTCACGGTCAATGATATTTGGAAAACCTTGCGCAAAATCAGAGCAACGTGAGCTTCCGGCCTAAATGGAATCCCAGCTGAAGTCTACAAGAATGATATTGACCTGTGGTCTGAAACACTTCTTCACTGTATGTTACATGCTCATTGACCTGGCAGGTCCTGCAGAGTTGGAGGCGTTCAGTTTTACATCCATTATTCAGGAAGGGAGATAGGCAGGATCCAGCCAATTATCGCCTCATCACCCTTCTCGATATTGAAGGCCAGGCATACGCCTCTGCCCTTTTGAAAGAACTACAGTGTTGGGCAGAGATAGTGCTGTTTTGCCAAACCAGTTTCAGGGTGAACTCTTCGACCACATATAATATAGTCGCACTCTCAATATCTAATACTTCAAGCTACCAGCCAGTTGCTCCCCCTCTACATATGTTTCATCGCCTACTCCACTGTGTTTGACTCGGTGGATAGGAATAACTTATGGAGGAAATTGCAGGGCTGGGGCATTCTAAACAACTTGCTCAGGGCAAAAATATGACTATATACCTCAGCCTCGGTGAGGGTCAAGCTATCTCAAACGGTTGTTTCAAGAAAAATTCCAATGGACAACAGCCTGTAGGCTGTGTCTTGGCATCCTTGTTATTCAAACTGTGCTCTGTGGATATGTCTTTTGGCACTAAAACACACTCATTTGATCCCACCAAAAATTGGAGATGCCAAGATCACAGTACTGTAATATGTAGACAATATCGTCCTTCTGGATCACTCTAGAATTGGGATCCAGAAAGTACTCAATGCCCACCATAAGTACAGCAAGCTAACAAAATGACAGCAAATGAATCAAAAAATAAAGTTATAACTTGTAGGAAGACGACTAGGTAATGTAACTATGACTGGAATCTGAGCCTACTAAAAATCAAAGGGACAAAATCACACAACTATTTGGTCATGTGGCTGTCTCCAAATGGAGGAACCAAAATTCATCGGAGTCATCTCAAAGCAAAGGCCAAATTGATAATCACCAGAGTCTGCCAACCTAACAACATATTAGAATGCCCTTCTACATTCCCAATATGATGGGTACTTGGGGCATCTCTTCTGCCTGGGCTCATCTATGGTCACAAAGCCTTACCGGGGCAATTCCCCAAAATGACAGAAAAATTGCAACTTAAAGCAAATAAGAGGGTCCTTAGGTTGCCCCAATATATAAGAGGATGTATGATCTGACTGGAACTCAGCCTAGAGGGCCAAATGCAGGTTAACATTGGTGCCTCCTAAATTATTACTATAGGATCATTAAGGCGCCTCCCAACACTCTGAAACCAGCTCTCCAGCACATCTTTGATTCATAGAAGAGCCCCTGGACCAACTACCTAAAAAAACTCACTCGACAATCTCCAAATTGTCCAGTCTGAAATGAACACACTCCTGATCTCACATACTGCACTGAAAACTATCTTAAAAAAACGGACCAAATCATAGTCAAAGCTAAGTGACATGGCTAACTTCGAAGACCACATCAGTGCAAGAAGCAGTGGCAACATTCAATGTCATTAAGCATCCACATTGTCTAAACCCTCAACCATATCTTCAGCCCTCGATTGGGAAAGCTTGCCTTAAACAAATCATGGCTACAAGGCTGATGGGCCTAAAGATCAAAGAAATGAATTCAAATGGTCTTCCCTTTCCTTGATTGATAACTGCAGGCTCTGCAGATATAAATCTGAGTCTCTCAACCATGTATTCTGTTGTTGCCCGGTGTTGCTGCACTCCCGGCAGACCTTGTTAAAAACTCTCTTTTTTAACTCATAGAAGAATAACCTGCTACGAGGCCAGGAGCTTTGTCTTCACAATGATGGAGCCAACTGATCTGGCCAAATTTGGCAAATATATCAGCCTAATACAAGAACTCTGTGAGACTGGCTAGATCTAGCCCAGAAAGACAACCCATATTTCAACAAGCCATTGACCGTAAGGGGTGGCCTCTCTCTGAACTTGTGTGATTCCTACGCATCATACACTACGGTCATTCCATTGTTTTTCACTCAGGTCTTTTAACGCCTCCTTTTATACTGAAACTTTTAACCAATAACACTCGACCAGATTGCCGTATTTTATACGTATTTTAGCCACCACTAGGCACGTTGTATTTCTGTGTTACAGCTGTTTTCTGCTGCTATGACTTTAGATTCTTTCTAGAATAGTTGCATCTTTATGGATATTTTAGTTACTGTCAAGCACTTTATATGCTTGCTGATAACTTCCGGCCTCTGTCCAGTGCATTAAATGTAACCCAGAAGACATCTTTTAAGGCTCTCTTTAAGCATCTTATATCCTCACAAGCATGTTTTTGATATTAGTTAGGATTCAAGGTTCTCTTTTATCGCATTTTAATAGTGCCCATCACACAACTTCTAATGATTCATTTAATGCACCTATTTTTGCCTAGACTATCTATTGTAAAGTCATCTTTCTCTCTACAACTACTGTAAAGATTTTAATTAATCATACAATAAAAAAAGGTAACAGTTAAAATATAAATCATGAAACTGATGCGCAGCAGACAAGGTCTCTGGCTGGATGCCAGGTTGGGCCGGAGTCCATACTTCTGGCTGAGACCATTCGAGCCTTGGAAGGTCCATCGCTAATACTCGTTTGAGATGTCAGCAGCTGGCTTGGAGCTGCCGTGCATCCTGCTTCTCCTTGCGGGGATCTTACTGCCGAGGTTTGTTGGCTGGTGCTGGGATTAGGATTTTTGGCATTAGCATCATCGCCCAAATGGTTGTAGCCTACATTTTGTCCAGTCCTGCTGATCTGACTCTTTTGAACCACAATATTTTCCTGGATGCTATGGATTCCTCCCTTTGAACAGCTATCATTGTCCCTTGCAACCTGGTGACTTCCCACACCTCCTTCACAAACGGGGTGTGAAACTTCCATCCAGGATGACGATCCTTCATTATCACTCTATCGTCTACACTGATGTCATGTTCCACCACCATGTGATCTTTGCTGGCCCTCTCGTTTGTGGCTTGGCACGTCTCTTGAGTGGTTTGTATGCAGATGACTGCTGGCTTTCAGCTCAGCCCTGCTAGAATGACGTCTCAGGCACACCTCATCATCAACAGGTCACTTGTAGGGCACCCTGATGTGCTGTGGGTGTCTGATGGTACGCCCTCAGAAACTGGTGCAGGCAGCATTCTGCATCCTCACTCCTTTCAACTCCAATCCTGAGTGCACTATTGAGTGTGAGTGTAATATGCTACACTTCGTCATTGTACTGTGACCACTGGGGGGCGGGGGGGGTTTTCTTCTGGTGCTTTCTGTTGAGATTTAGTAGATATGTCTGGGACTCCTGCCCATGAATGACGGGCTGTTGTCAGTTTTGATGTCATCAGGGATTCCTAACAGCGCAAATATTTTTTGAGCGCCTGCCTAACGTTTCCAAATGCTGTCAACCTCACTAGCTCCATAGCAGGATACTTGGTGTGACTGTCAATAATGACACCAGTGAGTTAACTATCAGGAAAGCTTCCAAAATCTATGCTAACAGACGACCATGGGTATAGGCTTGCTTTCTCAGTAATCACCACGGCAGCTGGCAGGTGTACCACATCTGATGGCACATGAATGACATGCGCCATCATGAGTGGTAGACCCACCTACTCCTCAACCCACTTGTCCATGCCAGAGAACCCCACCTTGTGTAAGACGGGCTTTGGTTTTGGCGATGCCCTGGTGCCGCTGGTGGGCTAGTTCAACAATTCGGTCCCATCGACTTTCTGGGATCACAATTTGGCGGCTTTGCAGCAGCAACTTTGCCTCACTCGCAATGAGCTCATTGTGAATTCGCCAGGTCTTGCTTAAAGCTGCTTGTTCTCAGCAGTAAGTGCCTGGGCACCATCCAAGAAGTTACGCTACTGTCATCTCTAGTGCGCAACTTTGACTTTTGAAATGCACCTATCAGCTGCTGATGCTTCCTGGATTTCGGCTAAGGATAGTGCCCATGGACAAGCACCCTCAACGGTCATCTTCACAAAACCTTCCTGCGCCTTCGTCTACTTCCGTGCTCTGGATTTCATCAGGTGCGAAGGGTGTTGGGAGAGGTAATCTGAAAGGTTGTTCACACCGAGTTGATAAACCACTTCAAACAAGTACTGTGGGAGTTGGACCGCCCATTGCTCAGTCTGCGGTGACCCATTCCTGTCAGTGCTGGCAAACAGAGGGACCAGTGGTTGGTGGTCGGTCACCAAGCGGAACCTTTGCCCACAGAGATGGTTGTGGAAATGCCGATAAGCCCACCAGATCACTAGGGATTAGCGCTCAATCTGAGCATATCAGGTCTCAAAGTTTGTGAGAGTCTACTTGCACATGCAATGGGGACCCATGACACCTCGAGTTTCTCGTGGAGCAGGACAGCACCTGGGCCCACAGGGCTTGCGCCCACCACCTGCTTGGTTCAGCGCTTGGGGCTGAAATACACCATTGCGGCGTCATGCACGAATGCATTCTTCACCTCCATAAATGCCTGCGCTGCCCTTCTGTCCCACTCCCATGGGCAGTCATGCTTGGTCAGAGACCAAGCACGACTTGGAGATAAAGTGTCCGTTATAGTTGGCCATTCCCAGGAAGCTGAGCACTTCAGATGCATTCTGTGGGACTTCTGTCAACCGGATGACCTCCACTATCTTGAGGTCGTCTTGCAGACCCTCACTTGAGAAGTGATAACTAAAGAATTCCACAACATCGGTGTAGAAGAAACACTTTTGGCGATGTAATGTTAATCCATAGAGTGCCAGGCATTTGAAGGTGGTTCTCACCCTTACATGATGCTCTCCGAAGATGTTCAATAAGATGAAGATATCATCGCTTACATTGATCACTCACACCAGTTCGAAAAAGTATCACAAATGGTGTCCTAAAAGACTTTGTCGGTCGAACATATAGCAAAATTGAGGTGTCAATATCAATGGAGACCCACATGGATCGAGAAGGTCATGATATATTTGCTCAACTCATCGAGCAGGAGCTGGTGGCATCTGGCATTCAGATCAATCTTAGAGAGCGAACTGGCCCCATTCAGGTCTGCTACAATGTCATCAATCATTAGGGCGACATCCCAATTGTGGTAAATGGCTTTGTTGAGCAGTCTCATGTCTATGCTATGTCTTATAGCCCCGGGTTGTTTGCGCTTAAGGGCTATCACGAGGGGTGACACCCATGGAGTTGGTCTTGTTACTTTTGTGATCATGCTTAGCCGCTCCAGCTGTTCCAGTTCTTTTTCAAACAGTAGGCATAGGTGGAATGGTATGCTTCTGTGTCTTAGGGCTACCGGTCATATTGTTTAGCTACATGGTGCTTAATCTTCACCCCTATGAGGCAACCAATGCCTTTGAATAACTCTGGGAACTCAACCAGAATGTTATCTACATGGGACTGGTGTACTTGTCAGGTAAAGAGGACCAGGCCCAAGTCCTCTGCCATGTGGCACCCTAACAGGGTGCCAGTGTCTCCTTTTGTTGCGTGGAACTTGGCTCGTGTTTTCATGCCTTCATTTTCAACTACCACTTCGACAACTCCTCTCAGGGGTATTGGTTCCGTGCCGCTATAAGTATAGACGATACAGAAAAGGGGGTGGTGATGAACAGAGTGTCTGAATTAAGCAGACCACTCTTACCCAGTCCAAAGATCAGGGCTTGATCCATCACCGTTATTTATCTCACTGCCCCATCCCAGCTCAGAACCTGGCTATATGCAAATTAGTCTGTCCCTGGCCCAGTGCATCATGGGAACAGGGCAGACCAAACTACCAAGCCAATTCTTCACCAGAAAGGAGACAAGCTACCGGGGACCGGTTTCTGGCATTTCAGCCTCTTCGGCCCGGCTTGCTTGAATCCTGATGGAGCAGTGAGAAAGGGACTCATGTCTGAGTATACCCTGCCAAACCTATAGTGGCCAAAAACGATACAGAAAAGGGGGTGGTGATGAACAGAGTGTCTGAATTAAGCAGACCACTCTTACCCAGTCCAAAGATCAGGGCTTGATCCATCATCGTTATTTATCTCACTGCCCCATCCCAGCTCAGAACCTGGCTATATGCAAATTAGTCTGTCCCTGGCCCAGTGCATCATGGGAACAGGGCAGACCAAACTACCAAGCCAATTCTTCACCAGAAAGGAGACAAGCTACCGGGGACCGGTTTCTGGCATTTCAGCCTCTTCGGCCCGGCTTGCTTGAATCCTGATGGAGCAGTGAGAAAGGGACTCATGTCTGAGTATACCCTGCCAAACCTATAGTGGCCAAAAACGATACAGAAAAGGGGGTGGTGATGAACAGAGTGTCTGAATTAAGCAGACCACTCTTACCCAGTCCAAAGATCAGGGCTTGATCCATCACCGTTATTTATCTCACTGCCCCATCCCAGCTCAGAACCTGGCTATATGCAAATTAGTCTGTCCCTGGCCCAGTGCATCATGGGAACAGGGCAGACCAAACTACCAAGCCAATTCTTCACCAGAAAGGAGACAAGCTACCGGGGACCGGTTTCTGGCATTTCAGCCTCTTCGGCCCGGCTTGCTTGAATCCTGATGGAGCAGTGAGAAAGGGACTCATGTCTGAGTATACCCTGCCAAACCTATAGTGGCCAAAAACGATACAGAAAAGGGGGTGGTGATGAACAGAGTGTCTGAATTAAGCAGACCACTCTTACCCAGTCCAAAGATCAGGGCTTGATCCATCACCGTTATTTATCTCACTGCCCCATCCCAGCTCAGAACCTGGCTATATGCAAATTAGTCTGTCCCTGGCCCAGTGCATCATGGGAACAGGGCAGACCAAACTACCAAGCCAATTCTTCACCAGAAAGGAGACAAGCTACCGGGGACCGGTTTCTGGCATTTCAGCCTCTTCGGCCCGGCTTGCTTGAATCCTGATGGAGCAGTGAGAAAGGGACTCATGTCTGAGTATACCCTGCCAAACCTATAGTGGCCAAAAACGATACAGAAAAGGGGGTGGTGATGAACAGAGTGTCTGAATTAAGCAGACCACTCTTACCCAGTCCAAAGATCAGGGCTTGATCCATCACCGTTATTTATCTCACTGCCCCATCCCAGCTCAGAACCTGGCTATATGCAAATTAGTCTGTCCCTGGCCCAGTGCATCATGGGAACAGGGCAGACCAAACTACCAAGCCAATTCTTCACCAGAAAGGAGACAAGCTACCGGGGACCGGTTTCTGGCATTTCAGCCTCTTCGGCCCGGCTTGCTTGAATCCTGATGGAGCAGTGAGAAAGGGACTCATGTCTGAGTATACCCTGCCAAACCTATAGTGGCCAAAAACGATACAGAAAAGGGGGTGGTGATGAACAGAGTGTCTGAATTAAGCAGACCACTCTTACCCAGTCCAAAGATCAGGGCTTGATCCATCACCGTTATTTATCTCACTGCCCCATCCCAGCTCAGAACCTGGCTATATGCAAATTAGTCTGTCCCTGGCCCAGTGCATCATGGGAACAGGGCAGACCAAACTACCAAGCCAATTCTTCACCAGAAAGGAGACAAGCTACCGGGGACCGGTTTCTGGCATTTCAGCCTCTTCGGCCCGGCTTGCTTGAATCCTGATGGAGCAGTGAGAAAGGGACTCATGTCTGAGTATACCCTGCCAAACCTATAGTGGCCAAAAACGATACAGAAAAGGGGGTGGTGATGAACAGAGTGTCTGAATTAAGCAGACCACTCTTACCCAGTCCAAAGATCAGGGCTTGATCCATCACCGTTATTTATCTCACTGCCCCATCCCAGCTCAGAACCTGGCTATATGCAAATTAGTCTGTCCCTGGCCCAGTGCATCATGGGAACAGGGCAGACCAAACTACCAAGCCAATTCTTCACCAGAAAGGAGACAAGCTACCGGGGACCGGTTTCTGGCATTTCAGCCTCTTCGGCCCGGCTTGCTTGAATCCTGATGGAGCAGTGAGAAAGGGACTCATTTCTGAGTATACCCTGCCAAACCTATAGTGGCCAAAAACGATACAGAAAAGGGGGTGGTGATGAACAGAGTGTCTGAATTAAGCAGACCACTCTTACCCAGTCCAAAGATCAGGGCTTGATCCATCACCGTTATTTATCTCACTGCCCCATCCCAGCTCAGAACCTGGCTATATGCAAATTAGTCTGTCCCTGGCCCAGTGCATCATGGGAACAGGGCAGACCAAACTACCAAGCCAATTCTTCACCAGAAAGGAGACAAGCTACCGGGGACCGGTTTCTGGCATTTCAGCCTCTTCGGCCCGGCTTGCTTGAATCCTGATGGAGCAGTGAGAAAGGGACTCATGTCTGAGTATACCCTGCCAAACCTATAGTGGCCAAAAACGATACAGAAAAGGGGGTGGTGATGAACAGAGTGTCTGAAAAACGGTGTTGGATCTAGCCCTGATCTCTTGACTGGGTGAGAGTATTCTGCTTAATTCAGAGACTCTGTCCATCACCACCCCTTGTTGTAAATATTTTTGTCCACCCTAAGCGTGGAAGGGTATACTCAGATGTGAGTCCCTTGCTCATTGCACCATCAGGATTCAAGCAAGCCGGGCCGAAGACGGCTGAAATGCCAGAAACCGGTCCCCGGAAGCTTGTTTCCTTCCCAGTGTAAGAATTGGCTTTTGTAGTCTGGTCTGCCCTGTTCCCATGATGCACTGGGCCAGGGACAGACTAATTTGCATACAGCCAGGTTCTGAAACTGGGATGGTGCAATGAGCTAAAAAACGGTGTTGGATCTAGCCCTGATCTCTTGACTGGGTGAGAGTATTCTGCTTAATTCAGAGACTCTGTCCATCACCACCCCTTGTTGTAAATATTTTTGTCCACCCTAAGCGTGGAAGGGTATACTCAGATGTGAGTCCCTTGCTCATTGCACCATCAGGATTCAAGCAAGCCGGGCCGAAGACGGCTGAAATGCCAGAAACCGGTCCCCGGAAGCTTGTTTCCTTCCCAGTGTAAGAATTGGCTTTTGTAGTCTGGTCTGCCCTGTTCCCATGATGCACTGGGCCAGGGACAGACTAATTTGCATACAGCCAGGTTCTGAAACTGGGATGGTGCAATGAGCTAAAAAACGGTGTTGGATCTAGCCCTGATCTCTTGACTGGGTGAGAGTATTCTGCTTAATTCAGAGACTCTGTCCATCACCACCCCTTGTTGTAAATATTTTTGTCCACCCTAAGCGTGGAAGGGTATACTCAGATGTGAGTCCCTTGCTCATTGCACCATCAGGATTCAAGCCAGCCGGGCCGAAGACGGCTGAAATGCCAGAAACCGGTCCCCGGAAGCTTGTTTCCTTCCCAGTGTAAGAATTGGCTTTTGTAGTCTGGTCTGCCCTGTTCCCATGATGCACTGGGCCAGGGACAGACTAATTTGCATACAGCCAGGTTCTGAAACTGGGATGGTGCAATGAGCTAAAAAACGGTGTTGGATCTAGCCCTGATCTCTTGACTGGGTGAGAGTATTCTGCTTAATTCAGAGACTCTGTCCATCACCACCCCTTGTTGTAAATATTTTTGTCCACCCTAAGCGTGGAAGGGTATACTCAGATGTGAGTCCCTTGCTCATTGCACCATCAGGATTCAAGCAAGCCGGGCCGAAGACGGCTGAAATGCCAGAAACCGGTCCCCGGAAGCTTGTTTCCTTCCCAGTGTAAGAATTGGCTTTTGTAGTCTGGTCTGCCCTGTTCCCATGATGCACTGGGCCAGGGACAGACTAATTTGCATACAGCCAGGTTCTGAAACTGGGATGGTGCAATGAGCTAAAAAACGGTGTTGGATCTAGCCCTGATCTCTTGACTGGGTGAGAGTATTCTGCTTAATTCAGAGACTCTGTCCATCACCACCCCTTGTTGTAAATATTTTTGTCCACCCTAAGCGTGGAAGGGTATACTCAGATGTGAGTCCCTTGCTCATTGCACCATCAGGATTCAAGCAAGCCGGGCCGAAGACGGCTGAAATGCCAGAAACCGGTCCCCGGAAGCTTGTTTCCTTCCCAGTGTAAGAATTGGCTTTTGTAGTCTGGTCTGCCCTGTTCCCATGATGCACTGGGCCAGGGACAGACTAATTTGCATACAGCCAGGTTCTGAAACTGGGATGGTGCAATGAGCTAAAAAACGGTGTTGGATCTAGCCCTGATCTCTTGACTGGTTGAGAGTATTCTGCTTAATTCAGAGACTCTGTCCATCACCACCCCTTGTTGTAAATATTTTTGTCCACCCTAAGCGTGGAAGGGTATACTCAGATGTGAGTCCCTTGCTCATTGCACCATCAGGATTCAAGCAAGCCGGGCCGAAGACGGCTGAAATGCCAGAAACCGGTCCCCGGAAGCTTGTTTCCTTCCCAGTGTAAGAATTGGCTTTTGTAGTCTGGTCTGCCCTGTTCCCATGATGCACTGGGCCAGGGACAGACTAATTTGCATACAGCCAGGTTCTGAAACTGGGATGGTGCAATGAGCTAAAAAACGGTGTTGGATCTAGCCCTGATCTCTTGACTGGGTGAGAGTATTCTGCTTAATTCAGAGACTCTGTCCATCACCACCCCTTGTTGTAAATATTTTTGTCCACCCTAAGCGTGGAAGGGTATACTCAGATGTGAGTCCCTTGCTCATTGCACCATCAGGATTCAAGCAAGCCGGGCCGAAGACGGCTGAAATGCCAGAAACCGGTCCCCGGAAGCTTGTTTCCTTCCCAGTGTAAGAATTGGCTTTTGTAGTCTGGTCTGCCCTGTTCCCATGATGCACTGGGCCAGGGACAGACTAATTTGCATACAGCCAGGTTCTGAAACTGGGATGGTGCAATGAGCTAAAAAACGGTGTTGGATCTAGCCCTGATCTCTTGACTGGGTGAGAGTATTCTGCTTAATTCAGAGACTCTGTCCATCACCACCCCTTGTTGTAAATATTTTTGTCCACCCTAAGCGTGGAAGGGTATACTCAGATGTGAGTCCCTTGCTCATTGCACCATCAGGATTCAAGCAAGCCGGGCCGAAGACGGCTGAAATGCCAGAAACCGGTCCCCGGAAGCTTGTTTCCTTCCCAGTGTAAGAATTGGCTTTTGTAGTCTGGTCTGCCCTGTTCCCATGATGCACTGGGCCAGGGACAGACTAATTTGCATACAGCCAGGTTCTGAAACTGGGATGGTGCAATGAGCTAAAAAACGGTGTTGGATCTAGCCCTGATCTCTTGACTGGGTGAGAGTATTCTGCTTAATTCAGAGACTCTGTCCATCACCACCCCTTGTTGTAAATATTTTTGTCCACCCTAAGCGTGGAAGGGTATACTCAGATGTGAGTCCCTTGCTCATTGCACCATCAGGATTCAAGCAAGCCGGGCCGAAGACGGCTGAAATGCCAGAAACCGGTCCCCGGAAGCTTGTTTCCTTCCCAGTGTAAGAATTGGCTTTTGTAGTCTGGTCTGCCCTGTTCCCATGATGCACTGGGCCAGGGACAGACTAATTTGCATACAGCCAGGTTCTGAAACTGGGATGGTGCAATGAGCTAAAAAACGGTGTTGGATCTAGCCCTGATCTCTTGACTGGGTGAGAGTATTCTGCTTAATTCAGAGACTCTGTCCATCACCACCCCTTGTTGTAAATATTTTTGTCCACCCTAAGCGTGGAAGGGTATACTCAGATGTGAGTCCCTTGCTCATTGCACCATCAGGATTCAAGCAAGCCGGGCCGAAGACGGCTGAAATGCCAGAAACCGGTCCCCGGAAGCTTGTTTCCTTCCCAGTGTAAGAATTGGCTTTTGTAGTCTGGTCTGCCCTGTTCCCATGATGCACTGGGCCAGGGACAGACTAATTTGCATACAGCCAGGTTCTGAAACTGGGATGGTGCAATGAGCTAAAAAACGGTGTTGGATCTAGCCCTGATCTCTTGACTGGGTGAGAGTATTCTGCTTAATTCAGAGACTCTGTCCATCACGACCCCTTGTTGTAAATATAGCTATAAGTATAGATGCTTGCTTTCTTCGATTCTATTTTACGTTGTGGGACCAGTTTGTGGAACTGAGTTGTGTCCATGACATTTACGAATGCACCTGTGTCAATGTGAGCAGTGAATCTCCCCTTTGCACAGAGGTGGCAGCCTCTTGCAGAGATTTTCTCTGCCTGTGAACGTTATTGTGAACACCTCTTCATTGTTGTCATCTTCAGGGCCACTCACAGTCCCAACACATTGGTCGGTCTGCCCTTCCCAGCTATCCTCGATGGACAGTTGGTGGAGAGTCAGCCGCCCTCACTCTCTGTAGCTAGAGCTTGTTGCTGAACCATCACTGCAGAGCACCTTGGCAAAGTGCTTTGCGCGACCACACTTTTGGCATGTGGTGCACCATGCTGCAGTTTCCACAGACTATCAAGCACTGATTGGGTGTGGTGGCCATGCATGGCTGGGGAGTGCAACGCTTTATAGCATCTACTTGTTCTTCCTTGACTTTCACTGATTTTAGAGTCACTAGGGTACCCACGCCACATGCGAGGTCTGCCTCCATGTCTTCAGCCCTGCTGTCTGCCTTCTCGTGGGACCGAGCCAGGATCAGTATGTTGTCTGGCGTGATGCCTGGTTGGCGTATGGTGAGCTGCCGTAGGTTGGACAGTCGTCACCCTTGGATAAGCTGAGCTCTGATTTCGTCTAGCCAATTGATGTTCATGCAGGTGCTTGCCAGTTTGCAAAGATGCGCATAGAATGTGTCCACTGATTCGTCATCAGTCTGACGGGCCTACCGCAGCCTTAATCTTTCCTAGTCAGAATTTAATTGTGGATCAAAGTGCCAGTTTATAGCAACCACAACAGCATCCACATCATCGTCAACCTCTGTGTTGGGGAGATTTTCACAATAAGTTATATAACTCTGTACCGCCCATTTGAAGCATCAAAGACCATTTGACAGAGCCCTCTGTCTTGGGTGTGGCGTGAAAATAATGTTCAAGGTGTCCTATTCCTTGGTGCCACCGCAGGGCAGCAGTCACGGGGTCCATCAATTGGCTGATTGGCGGTAGTGCAGAGACTCACACATGTGCGCAACATTGAGACATGCATCTTCAATGGGGCGGACATGCTGTTACTGTGGCCATCATGCTCCAATGTTCTACTTTCAGAACCTCACTTGTGACAATGTTGTCCCCACAAGCGGTGTGTGTGTGTGTACTCTATCACCCATGGCACCCAGTCATTACTTGGGGGTATGGACACTTTGCACAGTGCTGTGCCTGCTTCCCTCTTGCCTTTCGCTGTATTGTCCCAGTGTAAGCACCTGTTGACACACTATGCAACACTCTTTTCACCATCCAATAAGCAAAATTTCACCAGTTCCTTGGCTAGGCCTCTTCTTTCCCCTACCGTGGTGTGGTTGCTAACACAGTTTATTGGAGTGTGTCACTATACTTACAGTTTCCCCCTTATGCACTTTGGGGCAGATGTACGACCATTTTGCAACTCGCAAAACGACCGCAAAAAAAACTGTGCATGGTAAATGAGCTGTACGCGATGTACGACCGGCAGTGGAAAATCAGAAATTGAGATGCGACAGGTTACTGAGCCTAACAAATATGCGTGCAGAATTTGCGTGTCTCAAATAGTGACTCGCTATTTGCGAGGCGCAAACCTACATGTACAGATGAGTAAGCGTAAAATGACCCGTTTGTACGTACAATTTACCATGATTCAAAACCAGGTGGTAACAGGACACAACCTATAAAAACAGGCCCACAATGCATCCCAAATCTTATTACAATGGCTGCCCAGTCCATGATAGCAAGGATGATCTGGATTTTGGCTGCTCAGCAGAGGAGTCGGAGACAGGAGATGATTTTCAGAGGCAGGCTAACCATGTTTGACAAGACAGAGGAAGAGATATATGACCACTACAGGCTGAGTAGCAATGTTATACTAGAGCTAATAGCCATCTTGAAGCCACAACTAGAAAGCAGAACCCAGCGCAGCAATGCAATACCCACCCATGTCCATGTGTTGTGCTGTCTCCACCTATTGGCCACTGGTAGTTACGAAGATTTCATTACAGTGGTTACAGGGGTCTTGCAGAATGCGCTTTTGCTTTTCTTTCGCAAATTCCTTGCAGCCATAATCCACCACATACACGAACAGAATCTACCTGTCCATGAATGCTATAGAAATTCAGAATACAATAACCCAATTTTACAGGATAGCAACATTTTCACAGGTAATTAGCTGCTTAGATGGACCCATGTGTCCATATCTCACCTGGAATACATGTTCCGGAACCGAAAAGAACATACATTCACTAAACATTCAGGTAGTCTGCAATGCACAACACATCATCACAGACATTGTAGCAACATTTCCAGGGCGCACTCATGACTCCTACATCTTTCGCCACAATGACATTCACCAGCGACTAGAAAGGGCGGAATTTGACAAAGGCTACCTACTAGGTAATGCAATGTGATGTACCTAGTGAAACATATCAGTGCAAACATTACTCTCTCTGTGTTGTCTCAGCCTCATATTTGTCCCACCAGGTGACAGTGCATTTCCCTGTGGCCATGGATCATCACGCCCTACCTGAATCACAACAAACCACAGGAGAGATGGTACAACAGTGCACACAAACGCACCAGGAGTGTGATAGAGTGCACCTTTAAATCTCGCTTCCTGTGCCTTCATGAAAGAAGTGGGATCTTGCAGTATAAGACTATAATGGCATGCAAAATAGTTGCAACATGTGCAGTTCTTCATAATATTGCCTACCGGAGGGCCCTACCATGGAGGTGCCTGATTGTGACTCCGAGGACATGGTCCCTCGCCCACCTTCACAACATCCACCCAAGTAAAGTAGAGCAGCAGAGGGGAGACGACTGAGGGACCTCTGGCCACATCTTCACTATAGTGGCCCATTTCCACCTGCAGGGCCAGTGTGTGCCTTGAGTGGAGGGTGGTTGCCTGGGCCAGGCTACCAATCGCCCTGGTCAATGCCCCTATCCTGCTTGTCCTGCTCCTATCATTGTACCTCTGCTGCCTCCTCCCCTTTGCCAGCTCAGTACAGAGTTGTCCCATCACCCCAGTCAGTGCATCTATCTTGGTATCTAGCTGGGCCTGGTTTTCTGTGAATAAGAGGGCTAGGTTTGTGAATCATTGAACCAGCTTGCTGTTGATAACCCTCAACTCTTTCTGTTGCAGCTGCTGAATTTGCAGAATTTCCTGCTCAATGCAGCTGGACTTCCCCTGGTCGCCTGTGCCTGCCTGGAAGTGGGCTTAAGGCCTTCCCCGTTGCCGCCTCTTCAAGCGCTGCATTGGACACAGCTGCCGAACCCTGGTGACAGGAGTTGTTGCTGGTGCTGTTGCCTGCTGGGATGTATTGCCCTGGATGTCTGATGTACCTGGCTGTGACTCTGCCTGGACTTCCAGCTCTACCTCCATCAGGTCAAGGTCCTGCCCCTGCTTCCTGGAGTGTGTACTGGATTAGCACAGGTGCATCTATGTGGTACAGGTAAAGAAATAAAATGCTTATGTGAGACACTATCTCAGTGGTCGGACTATGTTTTCAGCTCATGTTAGAGTGTTACTCCACAGTTTGTGTACCTGACTACATATCCCATGATGCAACAGCTGTGACTTTTGGTGCCAGAAATGGAGTGTCTGCCGTACCCATGTTGTATGCCTATGGACTCCTGGGTTCTGGCTGGTATGTTGGAATAATAGGTATTTAGCATTCACCAGAAGTTATGGGCAGAGGTGTGGACGGTGAAGCACGTGCCACCTCTGTATCCTGTCCCAGATCCTGTTGTGGCTCCACAGATGGGGGTGAGGGGCATTAGATGGTCCTGCTTCGGACCCTTGGGACTGCCCCAGCTGTGCTAAATCCTTGCCTTTGCACGAGAGCACAAGTCGTACCACCTTTTCTTGAGGTCATTGATAGACCTATCTGCAACTCCCTGGGCATTAATCTGTTGCTCCATCTCACTCCGGATCTTGCAATTTTCAGATTCAGGAAATGTCTTTGAGGCCCAGCCAAACAGCTGCTCATGGTTGTTGCAGCAACCATCTGTGTGAATTTCCAATTCTCTTACAAATAATTTGATTTTTCTCTTGCACTCTTCCGCTCCCGTCTCGCTCTGCTGGCTGGCCATTGCAGGGTTTGCTTGGTGCCTGGATGCAGTCTTGAGTTTGCTTCTGGCTCCACAGTGTGCTCCTACTACTATGTGGGAATCATAATTCACACCACTTCCTGGTTTGGGGTCCTTCTACTGTTCCAGGAAGTGATCGGGCACTTTTAAAGCTGTGGTCATAAATTGCGACCCTCTCGCAGTTTGTGACCCCCTTGTAATTAATTTGCAACCCCTCTTGCAATTTGTGGACACGTACAGACTCACTAAATGTGAGCCCGGTAATTGCGTGTGACTCAATTGCTAGCCGCAAATTGAGGGCCAGAATTGTTCGTACATTCCATTTAGCGACTCGTAATTTGCGAGTCACTATTTCTCACAAATTGTGAGCCACTATTTCTCACGGTCGTACGTCTGGCCCCAAGTCCTTTATTCTATTATCGTTCTCATTATGTCCATTCGTTTTCTATTTTTTCTTTTTCTTTTGGCGTGGGACTTTGACCAGGACATTGTTGGGCCTACCAGATCACACCAGGCAGGCACAGTCATGCAAATGCTGCGCTGTCGGATACACGCACGTATGCAGCGCTGGTACCTGGAGCTCGCTTCTTATGCAAACAATGCCCCCCCCAAAAAATCCTCCCCACTATGTGCATTGGCCGTAGTTCGCTCTCCTTCCAGCGATACCCCAAGCCGCTGCTATGTGGCACGGTAGGCACTCACACGGTCGCTGCAGGATGCAGCGTGAGACGCTACTATTCACTCCTTCGAGCGCCGGCATGGACACCACCAGGGGGTGGAAGTCAGTTGTCAGTAGGGCCACGTGCCAGGGCCACTCAGGGCCACTCACCACCAGCAGGTCGTAACGCCATGTGACAGGGCTTCTCCTCCCTGGACACAGCCCCGGCAACAGCAATGCCTCACAGCTGTCCGCACACTCTGCAGAGAGGAAGGCACACTTACATGCGGAGTACACATCAGCCTTGTCTCCATTGTGGAGATCGTATCAGGGGGCAACAGCGTACGCTTAGGCCACATACTGCTGGTATCTCCAACTGACCAAGAGCGATCACCCAGCCTTTATTTATACCATCGGGCCACGCCCGGCCCTCTGGCTGCAAGTTTGCTACAATGTAACTGATGGAGCAAGGATTCACACGTAACGCGACTTTGCTTGTACTCAGTCCTCTCGACATAACGTTAATGTACTAATCAACATGTTTGTATTATTAATATCACATTTCACAACATCTGAGGGAAGCTTGCATATGTGCTTTTACTAATGTTAATCCGCTTCCAATAATATGGCTGCTGCTAAGCGGGATTTCTTACTGCACATGCGTCTGTCACACTCACGTGACATGACGTATCTTTCGCTTGGAGGGAAACTTTTGCTTCTGCGCATTAAAACTAAGATGGCTGCTCTGTGATACAGCATGCATGAAGCTTGCACTGCTGCTTTTGCTAAGCTGTTCGTTCTGCCTAGTTCTAATGCAATAGTTAAAATAAAGTAATGGGAGTCGAGTGGAGATAAGTGGTACACAGTGCATTCATTTATTCTGTGCTCTAAAACAGTTTCTTTTCTATTTTTCATGTATCGTAATCTTTGGGCCTAGGAGGTGCTATTACTCCATCTTAAAAAACCACACTGCGCATGGCAAACTTCAGAAGGAGCTATGTCATTTGTCATTGAAACCCGGCCAAGGCATGACTTGCTAGAAGATGTTCCTGAGAAAGTCAACTTCTGACCTCTTTGAAGGAAGCTAAAAACTAAAATATGGACTACATTGTAATCATTATTGATACATTCACTGCCAGGTGGAACAAAACATGTGTGGGAAAATAAAAAATTGATGGGCGGGAACGTTTATAGAATATTCAAAAGAAAAAGTGTCATTTTGGTATGGTGTGATGACCTCTCCTCATTCTTTGTCCAATCAAAATTGGGGATCCTTACACTTGCAACATTGGGGGGTGGTACACTGACCTGAAAAATAGTATAACTAGGGTAGGCTTAGCTAGTTAATTTGTCCGACTTGTCCGAATAGCTGACCTGTCACTGACCCAACGCACTCAATAGGGATCGAGAGCAGAGGTTTTGGCGGAGCACTCTGTCAGAAGGTTCGAAACCCAGATGGGGGTTTGTAAGCTGAAGTGCTGGTAAAGCACTTTGTCGGAGAAATTGATAACTCTTACCGGGTTCTGGCTGTTAGCTGCAGAGAGGGAGTAACGCAGGCATTGCAACTTTAACTGCAGGTGCCGGTCTTACCCTGTGGTGGTTCTGTCCTGATCCAATTTGGCTTTACCTGTCCTGATTTTGATCTGCACCTGCTTGCCTGCCTTTACGGTGCCGGCACTTTCGGGGTTCTGTCCTTTAAACTGACCCGTGGCCAGGGTAAGTTCTTCACACCATTCTAGGTAATTATTCTATGTGGGTATGTCATTTTTCTGATTCCTTCTCTTTTCCCACCCTAATGTTAAATGATAAAAGTTGTACATATTGTCGTATGCCATTGCTCTGATTCCTTCTTTTCCCTACCCTAAATGACAAATGCGTAAAGACTGCTTTATAAAATATATACATATTTTCGTTATCTTCCTCATTGAGCATTTTCTATTGCTTAATGCTTGGATTAAGACATTTAAAGAATTTTAGATAAAGAGTTTAAACACTACCCGAGTTTGTGGTTATTAAAGTGAGTGCAATCTCATTTTTCCTATTATTCTAACACCCTTGATCCCTTAGGACTTTAGGTACCGACTACAAGGATTGGTAAGTCAATGGTATAGGTCCTAAATGAAATTCCTAAATCACTGATTAGAGTAAGTGCACAGGTTACCTGATTAAATCTCATCATATTGTTGTTTATGGGCCCAGGTGAGTATGGTAAACCGAGTCGGGTGACCTGCGCGCTCTATCAGCATATACTTTTGGTAGCAGCAGTATGGTTAGAATTTAGTTAAGATAGGTACCTAGTTGTAGTTAGTTGGTTAAGGAAAATATTTTTGCATATGTTAAATTGTATTATTGATTGTATTGATTTATGTATTAACCAAAATTGTTCGTACCTGTTATATGTTTTGTCTGGAATCCCTGGGGCAGAATAGCGGGTGGTAAATGGAAGCCACACTGCAGTGAGGTCACATACCTAGAGAAAATACGGTTTTTTTTTTTTTGCAGAGTTTTATATAGCGTGAACTAGACCCGAACTGAATCAGGTATCAGAGCGCTTTACATAGCACCAGTTACGTTACATGAGGACACGCATTCATTTTAGGCACGGGGAAATTAAGTGATTTGCCCAGAATCACAGGAGGTTTTTTTGGCGTCGTTACCGAGACTCGAACCAGATCCCCAGGTCCGAGGTCGAGCGCCCTAGCTGTTAGGCCAACTCCTCTCCCCAATAAGTGCATGGTTAGGTAAAACTGGAAGCACTGTTTATGGATTTTCTGTATAAATGTGTGAATAAATGATAGCAAAAAGTTCGCTAGCAAAACTTTTTGTGTGATATCACCTAGAAAGGGTCACACAGAAGGAGTAGCAGGTTCTTCTGAACTTGATTGATAGCAAAGGGGTTCGCTGGTGAAACTTTGGCCTTAGTACATCCCAGAAGGGATAAGTATGAAGGAGTAGCAGGTCCTCTAATGCTTGCGTGAAGGGTAGACGGAAGGGATCTACTCATAGTATATGAAGAGTAAGCAGAAGGGATTTACGCGTAGTGAGTGAAATGTATCTTTCCTTTGAATTAGACACTCAGGTGCAGTGGCGAATGTTTTTACGTTGTTGAATAATACAAATCTGCATTAAAAGTGAAAGAAATTAAGTTTCGTATTACCTTGCAAAGAGGGAAGTCAGTCGCGGGGCTGCGCTGACGTCACTCAGAGCCGCGCTGGTATTGGATAAGACAGCGGGTGTGTAGCTGAGGTAATAATTGTAAGGGAGGGGTGAGTACAGGAGCGTGAGAACTAGTCTCACGAGAGAAGCCGCGCAACTATTGGTTGGATTATTTTGAATTTTAAATTTTGATTGGTCACTGAAAAAAGAAAGACGAGCTGGTATTGGAGGTAATTTGTAAACAAATTGAGAACATCCTGAAAATGTGCGTTTAAAATATATGTGGCATATAGTCCCGCTTGTAGGAAGTAGACCCGATAGGAGATATTTAGGGTTTGCACAAGAATAGCGTATAAGAGGAAGACCTTTTATTATGTACGGAGGTAAGAGAAAGATGTGATTCATTAAAAGAATTAAGAATTATTTCAAGAAAGATGAAGCAATTAAAACAAGAGAAGGGATTATTATTCCACCACCAAATACGCCCGCATCATACATGATGGTAGAAAGGGGCTATCACACGTGTGTGTGGTTAGAAAATTGGATGGAGTACACAAAAGATGGTGGTGTTTTAGCATTTCCAGAAAATAGTACATTTAATGGCAGAGTTTTGCACAATTTGAGAACTCGCATGAATGAATTAGATCCCAGACCTAGATTAATGCAGTATGAGGCATTGGAGGAATGGCAAACTGAGGCTTTTGAGTGAGATAGGCCCAGAAGTAATGGTAATTGGAGTACCGTTTATCCCCGATTTCCAAAAGAGACAAGAGACAAATTAATGAAACAATGGAGATAGTCTATGTTAGTGGAAGGATTGTATCCTGTATTAACTTTAGAAGAGCCCACTGGAAGTAAAAAGAATGAGAAAACGAAACATTTAATGACTAGTGGTGAATCGGATGATGATTATTTGGAGGATTTGTTATTGAAAAATCCATCACCTTATAATGAGGAACCAAGCACAGTTAATCCAAATACTCCGTTTCTGTAACCACCTCTGATTCAGCAAGTGGTACATGAGACTTCGTTAGAAATAGTATTACAAGACAGGGAAAGGGAAGCATTAAATAAACAAAGAAGTGAGTTGATTCAGAAAATTTCCCAATTAAATACAAGTCCTGAAGCCCTAACAATCCCAGTAACTATTGGCCCAGTTTGTACGGAGATAAGCAGGTTAGTCCTAAAACTCCCTTTCTGACTACACCTGTAGTTCAACCAAGAAAAGAAGGCTTAATAGTTGATGATCAAGCGAGTGAATGTGAGTCAGTGATTTCCCAATAAGAGAACCAGTGAGTGATTCGGTCAGGAAAACCACTCCTATGAATTCTAGAGAAGAACAGATGGAGACATCTTCAGGTACAAGCAGTCCCACAGTAGTAACCCCAGAAGAAATAGAGAGATGGACACGAGAAATAGAGAAACCAAAGTCACAGCCAAAAGTATTGAATATATTTAAATTAAGAGTCGAATTAGAGGAAATGATGGCTGGAAATGTGGGATTGGACAGATTAAATACATTCAGTGAAGATGAGTTATTCTGCCTGTAAAAGAGACTGATAGGACTAGAATAGATAGAACCACTCAGAATAAAGATGAATCTGTGCATGCATATTAAGAACGCCTGTTACTGTGGTTCTGAAACTTCTGGACTCGTGTAATTATTCTGGACTCGAGAATTAAACTTCGTCGAAACATGACGAATTTGGTATCAAAAGGTCGAGAATGACGAGTACACTATGTACAAGCATTTCCAGCCAACTCGAGTGACGATTTCACCTCGAAATCGTCATTTTGTTCAGAACCCTCAACTTCCATTTATGTGTTGCCCTTTACATAGGCCTTAATCCAGCCAGATTCGATCCCAAAAGGACACGTACACCTTCATCGACTTTCCTGTGACCTGTGCAAGTTGGAACCATTGCCGCAGGCTGAACTCGTTAGGTCAGTTCCCCTCCCAGTGGCCGAACAAGATAGCATCAAGGCTCAACAAGCCATAAAACCATTTTCAGCGCACACACCTGCCGTATCTTGCTCGCATCTGTCTCTGCTCTTTTTGCTTCACTTGCTTTATGGTAGGGAGGTGCCCGTTTTTATTGGGGGTCCACCGATATCTGATGAAATGTTGGGCCTTGCCGGGTGATTTGTTGTAGGCAGCACGAAGTGAAATATGGACATGTCATCATGACTCTGCTTTTTCTTTGTACTAGAAAAATGTCTATGATTTACTGTAAAACTAAGAATGTTTGCCTGAAGCTTAAAATTCTGTATAAGAAGAGAAGCCTGACTTTGTAAATTGAAGCAGTCTCCTGAGAATATACTTCCCGTGTGTTGTACTTCTAGGACACTTGTTACCTTGGTTGCAGCCAATAAATCGCTCCTTGACTTCACCTAGAAGACTCTGAGTTTCTGTGGTCTGAATCAGGAAGAACCCGAGGTCTCTGGGTGTACCCTGATACCGCTGGGTTGCCGGTTCTGTGCCGGTCCTTAAAAACCCAGTACCTCATTACAAGTATTCAAACAGTATAGTGGTCTAGATAATATCGATATGAAAGACATGACGCATTTCATCTATCGGTTTGTGTCAGGATTAAGGCCAGAAATTTCGCAATGGATTAAAGACCATCAAATTTGCTGGCAGGCTAAACCGATTGATGAAATCCTTAAATATGCAAAATATTGTGAAGATGAACTCGACAATAAACAAAAAGAGTTAAAGGAAAAAGAAATGTGGGCACAAGTGAAATTAGCTGAGCAACAAGAGCTTCAATTGAGCCAAGTAAACAATAACTAGACTCAGGGTGATGGTAATGGGGGTAAGCCAAGGGGAAAATTCAATAGAGAGGAAGCCAAAAAGAAATTCCCTTGTCACGGTGCGGCAAGTTGGGGCACTGGAAAAACGAGTGTACGGCTGTGCAAAATAACACTGTCCAACTAATGATTTGAATCCACAGACGCAGAATGAGGTGCCACGGAAGCCACAGCAGCAGGTAATACAAAACCAGTTACCCCTTGCACCTATGCCAAATTTCAGGAGCAAAGCACACCAGAGTGTGGATACCACAAATTGAGAGGGAAGTGAAAGGAGAGACACAGAAACATCACAAATTCTTTTGAGTGATACGTTTTTTAGTGCGGACACATACTAACGGTGCCTGAGAGGGGAGGATGAGGAGTGCGTACTTGGCGCCTCCTTGCCAGTAGATCAGTCAGGTCCATACATTGAAGGAAAGGTTGAAGGAAATTATGTCATCTTTCTATTGGACACTGGTGCTACCCGTTCTACTGTGAGAACAGCAGACATTCCAAATCTACCCCTCTCGGGAGAAGCGATCCAAGTAGTGGGCATTTCTAATAAACAAATTAGTACCCCAGTTACAGAACCAATGGAAATTAGAATAGGCAATTTTAAAGAAATGCACAGATTTGTTGTGTGTGATTCAAGTCCAGTAAACCTATTAGGCCGAGACTTGTTGTGCAAAATGAATGTCAATCCGATAAAAGTGACAGTGAAGGAAGGTGCAGTTTACCCAAATACTCGACAATACAAAATGCGGAGATAAAAGCAGGTGTTGCAGCAAAAATAAAGCGCCTGGTGGAAACTTGTATTTTACAAGAAATATTGAGCAGTCCATGTAATTCGCCCATAATTGGCATAAAGAAACCGAGTGGCAAGTATAGGGTCGTACAAGACCTACGCAAAGTTAATAAGATTGTTATCCAATGCTGTCCAGTTGTGCCAAATCCTGCAGTGATTCTGTATGAGATACCGTGGGAAGCTGGATGGTTCACCGTAATCGATTTGTGTCACGCATTTTTCTCGATTCCATTGCATCCAGATTGAAAATTTCTTTTTTCTTTTGAATTCGACAGTCATGTGTACGTCTGGAACCGCGTTCCTCAGGGATATACAGAGAGTCCATCGATTTTTAATCAGATTTTGAAAAAGTGCCTTGAGGCTTTGGTGCTGCCCGGACAGTCATTCCTGGTCCAGTATATAGACGACCTATTGGTGGCGTCTAAAACTCGAAATGACTGTGTTATTGATACCATTGCTTTACTGAATCATTTGGGTGAAGGAGGACATAAGTGTCACCTGAGAAATTACAGTTTTGCACCACATCACTGAAATATCTGCGGCACCAGATAGAAAGAGGTGTCAGAAGGGTTACCTCAGAAAGAATCAGAATAATCAGAAACATGAGTTTACCTCAAACTCAGAAAGAGATCAGAATGTTTCCTGGAGTTGTAGGTTACTGCAGGCAATGGATTGTGGGATTTGCAGTCCTAGCAAAACCATTGATACAAATGACAAAAAAAGAGAAAAAGACCCAGTAGAGTGGGATGATGAAAGCATGACTGCTTTCTTGAAACTACGAGAATGTATGTGTACAGCTCCAGCATTAGGGATGCCTGACTATTCGAAAGATTTTGCATTATTCTGTGACACACAAGATAATTGTGCACTTTCAGTTTTGACCCAAACTCACGGTCTGATGAGACGTCCTGTGGCATATTTTTCTTCCACACTATACCCAGTTACTTCTGCATTGCCAGGATGCTTGAAAGCAGTAGCTGCAACATGCATGAGCCTTGAGCAAGTGAGTCCATTGTTATGGGACATCCAGTAACAGTGTATGTTCCACATGCTATTGTGATTCTGTTAACCAGGACCAAGACCCAGTATCTCACTCCTATTCGGCTGACTAAGTATGAGCGAATCCTTGTAGGTGCAGGAAATGTAACCATTGCTAGGTATAATATTCTGAACCCAGCAACACTGCTACCTAATTCACACTTTGCAGAAGTGAAGGGAGAAGTCGAACATGATTGTATCGACTTGACTGAATACAGTACAAAGCCATGACCCGACATAAGAGAAGAGCCACGAATTGATTCTGAATATGAGCTTTTGGTAGATGGCTCATGTATGAGACATGAGGAAGGAGGTTTGAGTGCTGCCTATGCTGTGTGCACGTTGGGGGGTCCAATTGAAGCATCCTATTTACCCGGAGTCAAGACTGCACAAATAGCCAAATTGATTGCATTAACAAAAGCCTGTAAATTTGGGAAAAATTGGAAAGTAACCATTTCCACTGATAGCCAGTATGGTTATGAGGTTGTACACGACTATGGCCAGCTCTGGATGCAAAGGGAGCTTCTGACTTCTTCAGGTACTCCTATTAAAAATGGTCACTATATAAAAGATTTGCTTGAAGCGATTCAATTGCCAAAAGATGTGGCTGTGGTCAAGTGTGCTGCTCACAAATCTGGAAGTGACAAAGTGACAGCTGGTAACCGATATGCTGACCAGTTAGCCCAACATTGCGCCAAATTTAGAATGACCGTAAACAAAAAAATTGAAGTAGGCGAAAACAGCTGCCAGCTTATGTTGCTTGAAGGTATGAGAACGTGGGAAGAAGTGAGAGACTTAGAAAATGAAGCAGAACCAAAAGAAAGGGAAGAGTGGAGAAAAATAGGTTGTCAGAGAAGGGTTGAAGATGGTGTCATTGTTTACCTTGATGGTAGGCCTGTGTTGCCAGACTGTTTGCTTGCTCCTATGGCTAGGATGTTCCACGGAGATTCCCATTTAGGACGAGATGCTATGATTAGGTTGTTCAGACAGAGTTGGTTCAATGTGAGATTCAGGAATGTAGCAGAGAGTCTTTACCAGAGGTGTTTGGTTTGCCAACAAATGAATCCTGGAAAGAAAACTGTAGTGCTACCAGGAAAATTGGGAATGTAGAAGGTCCCTTCATACGATTACAGATTGATTTCATTCAGTTACCCCCTTGTCGAGGACTAAAATACATTCTTGTCATTGTCTGCCTATTTTCAAAATGGGTGGAAGCATCACTGTAGCCAAACTCCTAATCAGAGAACTCATACCACGTTACGGTTTTCCAGTAACGATTGAATCAGACCGAGGAAAACACTTCAATAATGAAGTAATTAGTCTAATTTGTGAAGCATTCAATGTTAAACAAAAGCTGCACTATGCATACCGCCCGGAGGCTTCTGGAGTGGTAGAACAACTGAATGACACAATCAAGTCGAGATTGAGAAAGATGTATGAATCTATCCGATTAGAGTGGCCAGATGCCTTACTCCTTGTTCTAATGGGACTCAGAAGTATTCCAGACCGGAACACAGGCTTGTGTCCTCATGAAGCGCCATGAAACCGTCTGGTGTAAGTGCGCTCTAAAAGTAATTTTAACATAACATAACTTAACATGAAATACTAATGGGAAGAGCAATGTGGCAAGCATGGGTGCCAGGACATAAGCTGATAAATATATCTGATGATTTAGTACTGGAGCACTGCAAAGAACTTGCTGACCAAGTGCGTTCTATCTCTCACCAGGTTGGGGAAGACGCTGTCGCCAGACAAGCAACTCCAGCACATGACTTGAACCAGGTGATTGGGTAGTGTTAAAGAAACACACTCGAAAATCTTGCCTTGCACCGAGGTGGGGAAGACCACGACAAGTAATTCTGGTTACCACCACAGCTGTAAAGTGCGAAGGAGTTCCGCACTGGATCCATGCCAGTCACACAAAAAGAGTGACTGAACCTGATGAAACTGAAGCTGAAGGTTGTGCAGCTGAAGGGTCTCAAGATGTCGATCCTGAAGTAGCTGAAGAGGAACAACCGAGCACCAGTCAAGATGATTGGATTCCAGTAGTTGAGATACCTGCAGAATACGTGAGAACCAGAAGTCAAACTTATCTCAACAGTCGGAGTGATAGTGAGGATGAGATAGGTCTAGAAGAATGTACTTAGATTACAGAAATCCAAGCCAATGGTGATCTTAAGGAGGATCAGATAAGGGAAAATCAATATACTCAGACATTCCTGATACCTGTCACAGCTCCAGAGTCTGAGGAGGGACAGATAGGTAATAGGGCGGAAGCTCAGGCAGAAGAAAATCAAGGGTTCGAAGAGCTTGAGCAGGACCAGATAGGAGTAGAAAAATGTGTTCAGGAAGAAGAAGGTGAATCAAATCAAAGTCAAATTCAGCAAACACCTGAACAAGGCTAGATTAGTAACCAGGCAGAAGAAACAGAAAAGACCTGGACCTAGTCAGATAGAGAGGGATACAGAAGACAGCATTCAAATAGATGTGCCACAACTGAATGAAAATAAGAGAGCACTGGAACAAGGCCAGAGCACAGTGCCAGCTAAAAGGCTCAGAAAAGGAGACAAGTGGCCTAGTTTTGTCAAAAGATTGAGATTTCGTCTCAAGACAATAAATGAAGTACCAGAACAAGTGAATGAAATAACAAGTCAAACTGAACAGTCTACAGTTCAACCGAGAAGGAGAAGTCCATGACTGAAAAGGCTGAATAATAAATTCAGAGGCCCTGAATGGACTTACATTGTCCTTGAAGATTTTTGAAAACTTAGAAATAAGTGACGAAAGTGATGACAAATTAATTATTGATCAGCCTGACAGAGAAGTGAGACCCACTTGAGAAATTTCACAGGTTAAAAGACTGTGTAAAAGCTACAATGAGGGGTTAAGTCTCCTTGGTCAGAAATGGCTGATCACACTGTTAATGGAAGACCGAAAAGAAATTGTCTAAAAACATGCTGTAGAATATGCACATGTATATAGCGATAGTACTCATAGTATGGTTAGGACTGACAATAGCTATTCCTTACATAATGAGTAGAGACATGAAGAATAATACTAATGAGCTACAAACGATAGATACACCTAGAAGAATAGATACACAAGAGAAAGCCCTTAGCATTAAACAACAGAAGGTAGATTTAGAAGCATCAGATGAGAAAGGACTACATTATACTGGAATTAAAAACAGAACTCACTTAAATGAATTTGCAAACCTGTTAGTACACTATGTAGAAGCTATGGAAATAGAAGATTGCTATGTTTGTATGAAGTTACCTACTTCAGTAGCCGAAGGTGCAACTTACCATCATTTGCCACTAACCTATGGTATTTCATGTAGTATTTTAGCTAGTTTATTCTATCAGAAAGGACCTTTGCAGTATTACTATTCTAATTCAGATGTGATATTCTATGAACTTCCTATATATAGTAACCTAAATCCTGTACATACTAAGAGTGATGTAAGACGTTATATTGGTGAATACTTTCTAACTATAGGTACAATAGATATAGCTGAAGCACACAAGAATAATTTAACATGCTTATTACAAGAAAAAGAAAACATATTTTTGAATATGGTTGAGAAAAGGAGAGAGAATTTCCAAATAAAGGCAAACGATAAGAATCATAAAATTCCTAAATGGGCTGAAAATATGGGGTTCACTCTAAATGGCAAGACTCATGCTGCTATGTTGCTGGATTTCGAAAAGAAAGGGAAACTCTGTCTCCATAGGGAAATAACTAGTTATTATAACAATATATTCATTGGTTCCATTGAATGTGAACACAATTATAAGATAATTGGGGGTTGGGGTTTCAAAGATGGAACTGAACCTGTGTTTCCTGGAATTTATTTTATATGCGGAAACAAAGCTTATTACAAATTGCCAGATCATTGGTATGGGAGTTGGTATTTTGGAATAGTCTTCCCGAAGATATATCATGTGAACAAAATCACTGGAAACAATGAAGAAACTAATGGATTAATACGTAGCAAAAGAGCTAGTTTTGGAGAAATAGTAGATGATATATTTAGTGCATTGATACCTACAGTGGGAGTGGCTCTGAATACGCAAAGAATTTGCAAATTGTCAACAGTGGTGGATCGGTTATCAACTGACACTGCTGGAGGGTTCTTGATGGGCAATACCAAATTGTTTGCGATCAGATCAATGGTTTTACTAAATTGAATTGCTCTTGATACATTATTAGCAAAAGAGGGTGGAGTCTGTAGAAGGTTGTAGGAAATATTACACATTTAGAAAAAGAGCTCAAACCACTGGAGGTTGATAGTGCATGGAAGAGACTTACCGATGGTCTCTCCTCTATAGGTAGTTGGATTTCTAATGTAGGAAAAAGTTTTGTAGGTAGAATACTGATGCCAATGATGGGAATAGGCTTATTGATTTTAGGGTTAATAATTTGTTGCAAATGTCGAAAGCACAAACAGACATATACATTTAACAAGAGAGGGAAAAAGAGAAATAATGATGAACTTGAATTAGAAGAGTTGAATGGAAATATATACAAGAAAGTGAAAAACTTTCACACAAACAATGAAAAGAAACAAAATAGAAAGTTTGAAGAGATTGAGTTGTGTGAAATGTGAAAAGTTGGCATCTGTTTCATTAATTGGTGATGATATAAAATATCATCAAAGAGGGGATTGATGGAGCAAGGATTCGCACGTAACGCGACTTGCTTGTACTCAGTCCTCTCGACATAACGTTAATGTACTAATCAACATGTTTGTATTATTAATATCACATTTCACAACATCTGAGGGAAGTTTGCATATGTGCTTTTACTAATGTTAATCCGCTTGCAATGATATGGCTGCTGCTACACGGGATTTCTAACTGCGCATGCGTCCGTCACACTCACGTGACATGACGTATCTTTCGCTTGGAGGGAAACTTTTGCTTCTGCGCATTAAAACTAAGATGGCTGCTCTGTGTTGCAGCATGCATGAAGCTTGCATGGCTGCTTTTTCTAAGCTGTTCGTTCTGCCTAATTTCTAATTCAATAGTTAAAATAAAGTAATGGGAGTAGAGTAAAGATAAGTGGTATACAGTGCATTCATTTATTCTGTGTTCTAAAACTGTTTCTTTTCTATTTTTCATGTATCGTAATCTTTGGGCCTAGGAGATGCTATTACTCCATCTTGAAAAACCACACTGCGCGTGGCAAACTTCAGAAGGAGCAATGTCATTTGTCATTGAAACCCGGCCAAGGCATGACTTGCTCGAAGATGTTCATGAGAAAGTCAACTTCTGTCCCCTGTAAAGGAAGCTAAAAACTAAAATATGGACTAAATTGTAATCATTATTGATACATTCACTGCCGGGTGGAATAAAACATACGTGGGAAAATAAAAAATTGATGGGCGGGAACGTTAATAGAATATTCAAAAGAAAAAGTGTCATTTTGGTATGGTGTGATGACCTCTCCTCATTCTTTGTCCAATCAACATTGGGGATCCTTACACTTGCAACATTGGGGGGGTGGTACACTGACCTGAAAAATAGTATAACTAGGGTAGGCTTAGCTAGTTATTTTGTCCGACTTGTCCGAATAGCTGACCTGTCACTAACCCAACGCACTCAATAGGGATCGAGAGCAGAGGTGCTGGCGGAGCACTCTGTCAGAAGGTTCGAAACCCAGATCGGGGTTTGTAAGCTGAAGAGCTGGTGAAGCACTTTGTCGGAGAAATTCATAACTCTTACCGGGTTCTGGCTGTTAGCTGCAGAGAGGGAGTAACGCAGGCGTTGCAACTTTAACTGCGGGTGCCGGTCTTAGCCTGTGTAGTCCTGTCCTGATCCAATTGGCTTTACCTGTCCTGATTCTGATCTGCACCTGCTTTTCTGCCTTTATGGTGCCTGCACTTTTGGGGTTCTGTCCTTTAAACTGACCCGTGGCCAGGGTTAGTTCTTCACACCATTCTAGGTAATTATTCTATGTGGGTATGTCATTTTTCTGATTCCTTTCTTTTCCCACCCTAATGTTAAATGATAAAGGTTTTACATATTGTCGTATGCCATTGCTCTGATTCCCTCTTTTCCCTACCCTAAATGACAAATGCATAAAGACTGCTTTATAAAATCTATACATATTTTTATTCTAATCGTTATCTTCCTAATAAAGAATTTTCTATTGCTTAATGCTTGGATTAAGACATTTAAATAATTGTAGATAAAGAGTTTAAACACTACCTGAGTTTGTGGTTATTAAAGTGAGTGCAATGTTATTTTTCCTATTATTCTAACACCCTTGATCCCTTAGGAATTTAGGTACCGACTACAAGGATTGGTAAGTCAATGGTATAGGTCCTAAATGAAATTAATAAATCACTGATTAGAGTAAGTGCACAGGTTACCTGATTAAATCTCATCATATTGTTGTTTATGGGCCCAGGTGAGTATGGTAAACCGAGTCGGGTGACCTGCGCGCTCTATCATAAAGTAGAGGCCAGGTGGCAGTCTACAACCTCCTATTAGAGACAAAACATGGGCATCATCGGAGCAAGCTACCCTCGCTAACACAGCTGCCAGAGCAAAGGTATTAGTACAAGTTGTCCTCTCAGAACAGCTGCATACTAACATTAGCAGTGCAATCTTCCTCACGGCCACTTACAGCACCACAGCAACAAAAGTGCAATACTTTCTGCCCCACAGAACAGAACATCATAGCATTAGCATTGCAAGCTTCTCTCAGAAAACGAGTACAGAACGGGGATCAGCAGCATACGTTTTGTCTACACACAGAATATCAACCATACCATACCAGTGCATATTGCTCCATCTCATGGTAAAGGTACAATATGGGCACAAGCTATGCAAGAATACATTCCTTTCCAAGCTGTACTATCTCTAACTATTGCACTCAAAGCACTATGTCGAAAAGCATCCCTCTTTATCAAGAAATGCACATCAAGGAGAAACGGTACACATCTACGTAGAGCAAAACCAGATCACTGACATAATATCGATTACACTAAAATAGAATTACGGGGGGGCGTGGCTTAGGCGGCGATGTGAACGGTCGCATCTCAGACGAGCTCCGTCGCCCCGCTGCCATAATAAGCATATAACAGCATTCTTCGGGGGGCCCTTCGGTGTCCCCGATCTCCCGCGAGGCTCCTGAGCGAGTAGAGGCTCGTTTCGTGGCCGCTTCCAGGCGGAGGTTGCTACAGGGGGTGACTGCAGGCTTTACGACCCGGCTGACGGAGCACCGCGACCATCTTCCCGCCGCGTCCCGGCCTCGCTTCCTTGAGTAAGGGGACCCTTGGCAACAGATCCGGACGCACTGAGGCGGAATCCGGCTGGGGTTGCTGATCGCGGGCCCTGCATGCGGTGGAGGTGGAACTGCCGTAGACAGAGCGACCACCGGACAGGGAGGTGATCTCATCCCGGCGGCTGACCCTGCGGGAGGTCCCGGCTCTGGAGCGGCGGCGGGGCCGCATTGGAGGTACACCGGAACCCGGCCGCGCGACTGTGGAGCTCCTGACACCGGGGAGGCTGCCCTGGAGACACACACCCGGCGGACCCTTGTAATTGTGGATCCTTGCTGCCAGGCGCCGGGGTGGTGCCTTGATCTGCGGCGCTGCAAATTGGCGCGCTGGGGGAGTCGCCCCGCCATCTTGTCATCCGGGCCGGGAGACACCGGCGTGTGCCCGACGGAGATCTTCGGAGCAGGCCCTGGACCCCGACCCCCCCCAGCACTCGAGCAGTCCCTCGCTGGACTGGCGCTGCGAGAGCGTGTGGCCTGCCCTGCTGGTGGCGACTTCTCTGAGGCCTGGGGCAGGGACGAGTGCCCCCTCCAAACAGTGAGTACCCCTCCATCTTCTAGAGGGTCCTGGAGCCCAGCTGCCTCTCCGGGGGAGCGTCTGTGGAGTCGCTGGGGGGCTCACCTGGTGAACTGTGTCCGGAGGACCCTTGCTGCCCCGCCGCTTAAAGCCGTGGAGGTGCCCTGCGCTGCTGCACTGGGGATTGACGCGCTAGAAGGGCGGCCCGCCATCTTGTCCTCCTGGGCGGAGACCCACCTGCCATATTGCCCCTCTTCGCTGGCGCCAGGGTCTGGGGCGCTCATCCCGGCGGGCTGTGGGGACTATCGGAGAGCACCCGGCGGCGGCCCTGCAGGAGCATCGGAGTGGACCTTGACCCCCGACCCCCTGGCACCTGATCTGCCCCCCGAGCGCCTGCCGCTGCCTGGCTGGCCATAGAGGCGGTCTGGGCGCCCTCTCTACCCGCTCGCTGACCGGTGCTGTGTGAGCGTGTGGCCTGCGCCCCCCCCTGCTGGTGGGGGCTCCACGAGTGACTGCCTGCCCGGCCTGCGCCATCCATTGGAGGTCATAGCCCCTGCGGCCTGTAGGCCCGACCTGAGGCAGGGTCGAGAGGCCCCTGCAACCGTGAGCGACCCCACTTCTCTCGGAGGGACCGGAGATCCAGCGAGGGGGGGCGGCGGAGGTGGGAAGTGACCCGCACGTCGGCAGCCTCTGGGGGGCACAGTTGCTGGCGAGGAGGGCGAGAGACACAGCGCTCTGAGTCCGGAGGGAGATCTGCCCCCCATTCTATTGACTGCTGCCACTGAGATTACCCTGTGATTCCCTGAAGGGGGGGGATTCCGTGTCCCATCAGCTGGGAGGCAGGGAACGGCGTGGAAGAAGGCGCTTGTCACGAGAGAGGTGGGTTGGTGGGGTCCTGCCCCTCCGCCACGCTTCTACAGCACCAGGGAGGTGCCGGGCTAAAGACAACGAGCGACGCGTTGGGTGGCTGGGTGCCACGCTCACGACGAATCATGACTCGCGGGAGAGGAGGCAGGACGGATCAGACGACGGCTTCAAAGGGCACCTCGGTGGTTGCCATGTGGGGAAAAGCAGGAGCAACGGCATCGACATCGGCTGAAGAAGTGCCGCCAACGGCCGCTGAATCCCCGCCGGTGACGCAGGCCTTCATGTCCTCTTTCATCGCGGACCTGAAGTCTGAAATTGGGTCCTTAAGGTCGGAGGTGCAGTCATGCGTCAAAGAACTACGTACGGATGTGACTGAACTGGGGGACAGAGTCGACGGTCTCGAGAAACTGATGGACACACGCACCGAAGACTTAGAACAACTGTGGCATGGGGGTGGCAACCTTGGAGGAACAGAATATCGAACTCCAGATCAAGCAGGAGGACCTCGAAAATAGGGGACGCCGCAACAACCTCCGCATCCGGGGTGTGCCACTCGGAGAAGAAGGGACGGACACCATGGCCTACGTGGCGCGGCTCCTGCACGAGGTGAGGGGCGACAAGGAGGCCCCCCTGCCGCTTTTGGAACGGGCTCACCGAATATTCGGAGCGGGAGGCAAGACGGGCCTCCTCCCAGACATCATCACCCGAGTACACTATTTTACAGACAAGGAGGCCATATTGAAAGCGGCAAGAGACAAGCAGGACCTGCGATATGTCGCCCACAAGATTCAAATATTCCAGGACCTGGCCCCTAACACGTTACACAGACGGAAGGTCTTTCGCCCGGTGACGGAGAAGCTGAGGGCCCTCGAGATCCCCTACCAGTGGGGACATCCCTTTGCTCTCATCTTTCGCTGGGAAGGTAAACGCAAAACTCTCCGCTCTTACAACGAGGCGGCGCAGCTGCTTAAGCTCTCAGAATCCCCGGAACGTAGTCCCGCTCGCAACAACCGCCGGGAGAGGCCCCCGGCCCGGCCAGAGTGGACCACGGTGCCTCGACGCCGCCGATCTCCCCCGATGGACGCGGGCTCCATGTCTCAGGCAAAACAGGACATCATAGAACACATCCGCTCCCTTGAACGCGACGGTGAGGACCAACCCTTGGAGCCCCGCACTCCGTGACTGCTCCCGCCCTCATCATTGCTATGTACCTCTGAGGTGAACTGCCAAGGCGCGGTGGAAGGCCGCACAGTGACTTCGATGGGACAGTGATTATCCTAGATGGCGATGGCGCACAGCTGTTCTCCAGTGGGCGACACTGAAGCTCGCTATTGGTGACCGAGTGACCCGGATGGGGTGTCTTACGGGTTGGGGCCTAGCATTGCGGAACCGCCTACTATGGTAAGACCCTTCCTGCACTGCCTCCACGCTATTTACCCCCGAATCAACCCCGAGCAGCGGGGTCGACGGACCTCGAGGTGCCTGAGACTCATCTCTCGGACAAGGACACCACCCACTTTGTCCCTTAGGAAGTGACATTCCTGAGTACATCCAAACCCTCGGGTAGAGGATGCCCGGAACCTGGGACATTGTAATGTGGCCACGTTGGCCTGTTGTGGTTCTATACCTCTTCTGTGTTCTTCTCTTTCTTGCCTGCTCTATTCTTCCTACTTCTTGCTCGACCTTTCCCTTCACCTGGCCTTCTCTCCAGTTGCGTGCTGTGACGACTTGGGGGCTGCTGGGGGTGCTAGCGCATTTGCGGTGGGCGGGGGAGGCGCACCCCCCTTGTCTAATGGGGTGGGGGATGCTGAGTGTTGAGGCGGCCTTTTTCCCCTTAGTAACATGGCGATGACTATCCCCACGCCTCTCAAACTCTTGACCCTTAATGTCAAAGGACTTAACTCCCCCAACAAGCGGAACCAGGTGTGGCGCTACCTCCTACAGCACTCCCCTGACATTGTCTTTCTTCAGGAGACGCACCTCCGGAGGGGAGACACTGGACGCATGACACACCCCAGGTAACGTTAATAGAATATTCAAAAGAAAAAGTGTCATTTTGGTATGGTGTGATGACCTCTCCTCATTCTTTGTCCAATCAACATTGGGGATCCTTACACTTGCAACATTGGGGGGGTGGTACACTGACCTGAAAAATAGTATAACTAGGGTAGGCTTAGCTAGTTATTTTGTCCGACTTGTCCGAATAGCTGACCTGTCACTAACCCAACGCACTCAATAGGGATCGAGAGCAGAGGTGCTGGCGGAGCACTCTGTCAGAAGGTTCGAAACCCAGATCGGGGTTTGTAAGCTGAAGAGCTGGTGAAGCACTTTGTCGGAGAAATTCATAACTCTTACCGGGTTCTGGCTGTTAGCTGCAGAGAGGGAGTAACGCAGGCATTGCAACTTTAACTGCGGGTGCCGGTCTTAGCCTGTGTAGTCCTGTCCTGATCCAATTGGCTTTACCTGTCCTGATTCTGATCTGCACCTGCTTTTCTGCCTTTATGGTGCCTGCACTTTTGGGGTTCTGTCCTTTAAACTGACCCGTGGCCAGGGTTAGTTCTTCACACCATTCTAGGTAATTATTCTATGTGGGTATGTCATTTTTCTGATTCCTTTCTTTTCCCACCCTAATGTTAAATGATAAAGGTTTTACATATTGTCGTATGCCATTGCTCTGATTCCCTCTTTTCCCTACCCTAAATGACAAATGCATAAAGACTGCTTTATAAAATCTATACATATTTTTATTCTAATCGTTATCTTCCTAATAAAGAATTTTCTATTGCTTAATGCTTGGATTAAGACATTTAAATAATTGTAGATAAAGAGTTTAAACACTACCTGAGTTTGTGGTTATTAAAGTGAGTGCAATGTTATTTTTCCTATTATTCTAACACCCTTGATCCCTTAGGAATTTAGGTACCGACTACAAGGATTGGTAAGTCAATGGTATAGGTCCTAAATGAAATTAATAAATCACTGATTAGAGTAAGTGCACAGGTTACCTGATTAAATCTCATCATATTGTTGTTTATGGGCCCAGGTGAGTATGGTAAACCGAGTCGGGTGACCTGCGCGCTCTATCATAAAGTAGAGGCCAGGTGGCAGTCTACAACCTCCTATTAGAGACAAAACATGGGCATCATCGGAGCAAGCTACCCTCGCTAACACAGCTGCCAGAGCAAAGGTATTAGTACAAGTTGTCCTCTCAGAACAGCTGCATACTAACATTAGCAGTGCAATCTTCCTCACCGGCCACTTACAGCACCACAGCAACAAAAGTGCAATACTTTCTGCCCCACAGAACAGAACATCATAGCATTAGCATTGCAAGCTTCTCTCAGAAAACGAGTACAGAACGGGGATCAGCAGCATACGTTTTGTCTACACACAGAATATCAACCATACCATACCAGTGCATATTGCTCCATCTCATGGTAAAGGTACAATATGGGCACAAGCTATGCAAGAATACATTCCTTTCCAAGCTGTACTATCTCTAACTATTGCACTCAAAGCACTATGTCGAAAAGCATCCCTCTTTATCAAGAAATGCACATCAAGGAGAAACGGTACACATCTACGTAGAGCAAAACCAGATCACTGACATAATATCGATTACACTAAAATAGAATTACGGGGGGGCGTGGCTTAGGCGGCGATGTGAACGGTCGCATCTCAGACGAGCTCCGTCGCCCCGCTGCCTTAATAAGCATATAACAGCATTCTTCGGGGGGCCCTTCGGTGTCCCCGATCTCCCGCGAGGCTCCTGAGCGAGTAGAGGCTCGTTTCGTGGCCGCTTCCAGGCGGAGGTTGCTACAGGGGGTGACTGCAGGCTTTACGACCCGGCTGACGGAGCACCGCGGCCATCTTCCCGCCGCGTCCCGGCCTCGCTTCCTTGAGTAAGGGGACCCTTGGCAACAGATCCGGACGCACTGAGGCGGAATCCGGCTGGGGTTGCTGATCGCGGGCCCTGCATGCGGTGGAGGTGGAACTGCCGTAGACAGAGCGACCACCGGACAGGGAGGTGATCTCATCCCGGCGGCTGACCCTGCTGGGAGGTCCCGGCTCTGGAGCGGCGGCGGGGCCGCATTGGAGGTACACCGGAACCCGGCCGCGCGACTGTGGAGCTCCTGACACCGGGGAGGCTGCCCTGGAGACACACACCCGGCGGACCCTTGTAATTGCGGATCCTTGCTGCCAGGCGCCGGGGTGGTGCCTTGATCTGCGGCGCTGCAAATTGGCGCGCTGGGGGAGTCGCCCGCCATCTTGTCATCCGGGCCGGGAGACACCGGCGTGTGCCCGACGGAGATCTTCGGAGCAGGCCCTGGACCCCGACCCCCCCCCAGCACTCGAGCAGTCCCTCGCTGGACTGGCGCTGCGAGAGCGTGTGGCCTGCCCTGCTGGTGGCGACTTCTCTGAGGCCTGGGGCAGGGACGAGTGCCCCCTCCAAACAGTGAGTACCCCTCCATCTTCTAGAGGGTCCTGGAGCCCAGCTGCCTCTCCGGGGGAGCGTCTGTGGAGTCGCTGGGGGGCTCACCTGGTGAACTGTGTCCGGAGGACCCTTGCTGCCCCGCCGCTTAAAGCCGTGGAGGTGCCCTGCGCTGCTGCACTGGGGATTGACGCGCTAGAAGGGCGGCCCGCCATCTTGTCCTCCTGGGCGGAGACCCACCTGCCATATTGCCCCTCTTCGCTGGCGCCAGGGTCTGGGGCGCTCATCCCGGCGGGCTGTGGGGACTATCGGAGAGCACCCGGCGGCGGCCCTGCAGGAGCATCGGAGTGGACCTTGACCCCCGACTCCCTGGCACCTGATCTGCCCCCCGAGCGCCTGCCGCTGCCTGGCTGGCCATAGAGGCGGTCTGGGCGCCCTCTCTACCCGCTCGCTGACCGGTGCTGTGTGAGCGTGTGGCCTGCGCCCCCCCCCTGCTGGTGGGGGCTCCACGAGTGACTGCCTGCCCGGCCTGCGCCATCCATTGGAGGTCATAGCCCCTGCGGCCTGTAGGCCCGACCTGAGGCAGGGTCGAGAGGCCCCTGCAACCGTGAGCGACCCCACTTCTCTCGGAGGGACCGGAGATCCAGCGAGGGGGGGCGACGGAGGTGGGAAGTGACCCGCACGTCGGCAGCCTCTGGGGGGCACAGTTGCTGGCGAGGAGGGCGAGAGACACAGCGCTCTGAGTCCGGAGGGAGATCTGCCCCCCATTCTATTGACTGCTGCCACTGAGATTACCCTGTGATTCCCTGAAGGGGGGGGGATTCCGTGTCCCATCAGCTGGGAGGCAGGGAACGGCGTGGAAGAAGGCGCTTGTCACGAGAGAGGTGGGTTGGTGGGGTCCTGCCCCTCCGCCACGCTTCTACAGCACCAGGGAGGTGCCGGGCTAAAGACAACGAGCGACGCGTTGGGTGGCTGGGTGCCACGCTCACGACGAATCATGACTCGCGGGAGAGGAGGCAGGACGGATCAGACGACGGCTTCAAAGGGCACCTCGGTGGTTGCCATGTGGGGAAAAGCAGGAGCAACGGCATCGACATCGGCTGAAGAAGTGCCGCCAACGGCCGCTGAATCCCCGCCGGTGACGCAGGCCTTCATGTCCTCTTTCATCGCGGACCTGAAGTCTGAAATTGGGTCCTTAAGGTCGGAGGTGCAGTCATGCGTCAAAGAACTACGTACGGATGTGACTGAACTGGGGGACAGAGTCGACGGTCTCGAGAAACTGATGGACACACGCACCGAAGACTTAGAACAACTATGGCATGGGGGTGGCAACCTTGGAGGAACAGAATATCGAACTCCAGATCAAGCAGGAGGACCTCGAAAATAGGGGACGCCGCAACAACCTCCGCATCCGGGGTGTGCCACTCGGAGAAGAAGGGACGGACACCATGGCCTACGTGGCGCGGCTCCTGCACGAGGTGAGGGGCGACAAGGAGGCCCCCCTGCCGCTTTTGGAACGGGCTCACCGAATATTCGGAGCGGGAGGCAAGACGGGCCTCCTCCCAGACATCATCACCCGAGTACACTATTTTACAGACAAGGAGGCCATATTGAAAGCGGCAAGAGACAAGCAGGACCTGCGATATGTCGCCCACAAGATTCAAATATTCCAGGACCTGGCCCCTAACACGTTACACAGACGGAAGGTCTTTTGCCCGGTGACGGAGAAGCTGAGGGCCCTCGAGATCCCCTACCAGTGGGGACATCCCTTTGCTCTCATCTTTCGCTGGGAAGGTAAACGCAAACTCTCCGCTCTTACAACGAGGCGGCGCAGCTGCTTAAGCTCTCAGAATCCCCGGAACGTAGTCCCGCTCGCAACAACCGCCGGGAGAGGCCCCCGGCCCGGCCAGAGTGGACCACGGTGCCTCGACGCCGCCGATCTCCCCCGATGGACGCGGGCTCCATGTCTCAGGCAAAACAGGACATCATAGAACACATCCGCTCCCTTGAACGCGACGGTGAGGACCAACCCTTGGAGCCCCGCACTCCGTGACTGCTCCCGCCCTCATCATTGCTATGTACCTCTGAGGTGAACTGCCAAGGCGCGGTGGAAGGCCGCACAGTGACTTCGATGGGACAGTGATTATCCTAGATGGCGATGGCGCACAGCTGTTCTCCAGTGGGCGACACTGAAGCTCGCTATTGGTGACCGAGTGACCCGGATGGGGTGTCTTACGGGTTGGGGCCTAGCATTGCGGAACCGCCTACTATGGTAAGACCCTTCCTGCACTGCCTCCACGCTATTTACCCCCGAATCAACCCCGAGCAGCGGGGTCGACGGACCTCGAGGTGCCTGAGACTCATCTCTCGGACAAGGACACCACCCACTTTGTCCCTTAGGAAGTGACATTCCTGAGTACATCCAAACCCTCGGGTAGAGGATGCCCGGAACCTGGGACATTGTAATGTGGCCACGTTGGCCTGTTGTGGTTCTATACCTCTTCTGTGTTCTTCTCTTTCTTGCCTGCTCTATTCTTCCTACTTCTTGCTCGACCTTTCCCTTCACCTGGCCTTCTCTCCAGTTGCGTGCTGTGACGACTTGGGGGCTGCTGGGGGTGCTAGCGCATTTGCGGTGGGCGGGGGAGGCGCACCCCCCTTGTCTAATGGGGTGGGGGATGCTGAGTGTTGAGGCGGCCTTTTTCCCCTTAGTAACATGGCGATGACTATCCCCACGCCTCTCAAACTCTTGACCCTTAATGTCAAAGGACTTAACTCCCCCAACAAGCGGAACCAGGTGTGGCGCTACCTCCTACAGCACTCCCCTGACATTGTCTTTCTTCAGGAGACGCACCTCCGGAGGGGAGACACTGGACGCATGACACACCCCAGGTAACGTTAATAGAATATTCAAAAGAAAAAGTGTCATTTTGGTATGGTGTGATGACCTCTCCTCATTCTTTGTCCAATCAACATTGGGGATCCTTACACTTGCAACATTGGGGGGGTGGTACACTGACCTGAAAAATAGTATAACTAGGGTAGGCTTAGCTAGTTATTTTGTCCGACTTGTCCGAATAGCTGACCTGTCACTAACCCAACGCACTCAATAGGGATCGAGAGCAGAGGTGCTGGCGGAGCACTCTGTCAGAAGGTTCGAAACCCAGATCGGGGTTTGTAAGCTGAAGAGCTGGTGAAGCACTTTGTCGGAGAAATTCATAACTCTTACCGGGTTCTGGCTGTTAGCTGCAGAGAGGGAGTAACGCAGGCGTTGCAACTTTAACTGCGGGTGCCGGTCTTAGCCTGTGTAGTCCTGTCCTGATCCAATTGGCTTTACCTGTCCTGATTCTGATCTGCACCTGCTTTTCTGCCTTTATGGTGCCTGCACTTTTGGGGTTCTGTCCTTTAAACTGACCCGTGGCCAGGGTTAGTTCTTCACACCATTCTAGGTAATTATTCTATGTGGGTATGTCATTTTTCTGATTCCTTTCTTTTCCCACCCTAATGTTAAATGATAAAGGTTTTACATATTGTCGTATGCCATTGCTCTGATTCCCTCTTTTCCCTACCCTAAATGACAAATGCATAAAGACTGCTTTATAAAATCTATACATATTTTTATTCTAATCGTTATCTTCCTAATAAAGAATTTTCTATTGCTTAATGCTTGGATTAAGACATTTAAATAATTGTAGATAAAGAGTTTAAACACTACCTGAGTTTGTGGTTATTAAAGTGAGTGCAATGTTATTTTTCCTATTATTCTAACACCCTTGATCCCTTAGGAATTTAGGTACCGACTACAAGGATTGGTAAGTCAATGGTATAGGTCCTAAATGAAATTAATAAATCACTGATTAGAGTAAGTGCACAGGTTACCTGATTAAATCTCATCATATTGTTGTTTATGGGCCCAGGTGAGTATGGTAAACCGAGTCGGGTGACCTGCGCGCTCTATCATAAAGTAGAGGCCAGGTGGCAGTCTACAACCTCCTATTAGAGACAAAACATGGGCATCATCGGAGCAAGCTACCCTCGCTAACACAGCTGCCAGAGCAAAGGTATTAGTACAAGTTGTCCTCTCAGAACAGCTGCATACTAACATTAGCAGTGCAATCTTCCTCACCGGCCACTTACAGCACCACAGCAACAAAAGTGCAATACTTTCTGCCCCACAGAACAGAACATCATAGCATTAGCATTGCAAGCTTCTCTCAGAAAACGAGTACAGAACGGGGATCAGCAGCATACGTTTTGTCTACACACAGAATATCAACCATACCATACCAGTGCATATTGCTCCATCTCATGGTAAAGGTACAATATGGGCACAAGCTATGCAAGAATACATTCCTTTCCAAGCTGTACTATCTCTAACTATTGCACTCAAAGCACTATGTCGAAAAGCATCCCTCTTTATCAAGAAATGCACATCAAGGAGAAACGGTACACATCTACGTAGAGCAAAACCAGATCACTGACATAATATCGATTACACTAAAATAGAATTACGGGGGGGCGTGGCTTAGGCGGCGATGTGAACGGTCGCATCTCAGACGAGCTCCGTCGCCCCGCTGCCATAATAAGCATATAACAGCATTCTTCGGGGGGCCCTTCGGTGTCCCCGATCTCCCGCGAGGCTCCTGAGCGAGTAGAGGCTCGTTTCGTGGCCGCTTCCAGGCGGAGGTTGCTACAGGGGGTGACTGCAGGCTTTACGACCCGGCTGACGGAGCACCGCGGCCATCTTCCCGCCGCGTCCCGGCCTCGCTTCCTTGAGTAAGGGGACCCTTGGCAACAGATCCGGACGCACTGAGGCGGAATCCGGCTGGGGTTGCTGATCGCGGGCCCTGCATGCGGTGGAGGTGGAACTGCCGTAGACAGAGCGACCACCGGACAGGGAGGTGATCTCATCCCGGCGGCTGACCCTGCGGGAGGTCCCGGCTCTGGAGCGGCGGCGGGGCCGCATTGGAGGTACACCGGAACCCGGCCGCGCGACTGTGGAGCTCCTGACACCGGGGAGGCTGCCCTGGAGACACACACCCGGCGGACCCTTGTAATTGCGGATCCTTGCTGCCAGGCGCCGGGGTGGTGCCTTGATCTGCGGCGCTGCAAATTGGCGCGCTGGGGGAGTCGCCCGCCATCTTGTCATCCGGGCCGGGAGACACCGGCGTGTGCCCGACGGAGATCTTCGGAGCAGGCCCTGGACCCCGACCCCCCCCCCAGCACTCGAGCAGTCCCTCGCTGGACTGGCGCTGCGAGAGCGTGTGGCCTGCCCTGCTGGTGGCGACTTCTCTGAGGCCTGGGGCAGGGACGAGTGCCCCCTCCAAACAGTGAGTACCCCTCCATCTTCTAGAGGGTCCTGGAGCCCAGCTGCCTCTCCGGGGGAGCGTCTGTGGAGTCGCTGGGGGGCTCACCTGGTGAACTGTGTCCGGAGGACCCTTGCTGCCCCGCCGCTTAAAGCCGTGGAGGTGCCCTGCGCTGCTGCACTGGGGATTGACGCGCTAGAAGGGCGGCCCGCCATCTTGTCCTCCTGGGCGGAGACCCACCTGCCATATTGCCCCTCTTCGCTGGCGCCAGGGTCTGGGGCGCTCATCCCGGCGGGCTGTGGGGACTATCGGAGAGCACCCGGCGGCGGCCCTGCAGGAGCATCGGAGTGGACCTTGACCCCCGACCCCCTGGCACCTGATCTGCCCCCCGAGCGCCTGCCGCTGCCTGGCTGGCCATAGAGGCGGTCTGGGCGCCCTCTCTACCCGCTCGCTGACCGGTGCTGTGTGAGCGTGTGGCCTGCGCCCCCCCCCCTGCTGGTGGGGGCTCCACGAGTGACTGCCTGCCCGGCCTGCGCCATCCATTGGAGGTCATAGCCCCTGCGGCCTGTAGGCCCGACCTGAGGCAGGGTCGAGAGGCCCCTGCAACCGTGAGCGACCCCACTTCTCTCGGAGGGACCGGAGATCCAGCGAGGGGGGGCGACGGAGGTGGGAAGTGACCCGCAGGTCGGCAGCCTCTGGGGGGCACAGTTGCTGGCGAGGAGGGCGAGAGACACAGCGCTCTGAGTCCGGAGGGAGATCTGCCCCCCATTCTATTGACTGCTGCCACTGAGATTACCCTGTGATTCCCTGAAGGGGGGGGATTCCGTGTCCCATCAGCTGGGAGGCAGGGAACGGCGTGGAAGAAGGCGCTTGTCACGAGAGAGGTGGGTTGGTGGGGTCCTGCCCCTCCGCCACGCTTCTACAGCACCAGGGAGGTGCCGGGCTAAAGACAACGAGCGACGCATTGGGTGGCTGGGTGCCACGCTCACGACGAATCATGACTCGCGGGAGAGGAGGCAGGACGGATCAGACGACGGCTTCAAAGGGCACCTCGGTGGTTGCCATGTGGGGAAAAGCAGGAGCAACGGCATCGACATCGGCTGAAGAAGTGCCGCCAACGGTCGCTGAATCCCCGCCGGTGACGCAGGCCTTCATGTCCTCTTTCATCGCGGACCTGAAGTCTGAAATTGGGTCCTTAAGGTCGGAGGTGCAGTCATGCGTCAAAGAACTACGTACGGATGTGACTGAACTGGGGGACAGAGTCGACGGTCTCGAGAAACTGATGGACACACGCACCGAAGACTTAGAACAACTGTGGCATGGGGGTGGCAACCTTGGAGGAACAGAATATCGAACTCCAGATCAAGCAGGAGGACCTCGAAAATAGGGGACGCCGCAACAACCTCCGCATCCGGGGTGTGCCACTCGGAGAAGAAGGGACGGACACCATGGCCTACGTGGCGCGGCTCCTGCACGAGGTGAGGGGCGACAAGGAGGCCCCCCTGCCGCTTTTGGAACGGGCTCACCGAATATTCGGAGCGGGAGGCAAGACGGGCCTCCTCCCAGACATCATCACCCGAGTACACTATTTTACAGACAAGGAGGCCATATTGAAAGCGGCAAGAGACAAGCAGGACCTGCGATATGTCGCCCACAAGATTCAAATATTCCAGGACCTGGCCCCTAACACGTTACACAGACGGAAGGTCTTTCGCCCGGTGACGGAGAAGCTGAGGGCCCTCGAGATCCCCTACCAGTGGGGACATCCCTTTGCTCTCATCTTTCGCTGGGAAGGTAAACGCAAAACTCTCCGCTCTTACAACGAGGCGGCGCAGCTGCTTAAGCTCTCAGAATCCCCGGAACGTAGTCCCGCTCGCAACAACCGCCGGGAGAGGCCCCCGGCCCGGCCAGAGTGGACCACGGTGCCTCGACGCCGCCGATCTCCCCCGATGGACGCGGGCTCCATGTCTCAGGCAAAACAGGACATCATAGAACACATCCGCTCCCTTGAACGCGACGGTGAGGACCAACCCTTGGAGCCCCGCACTCCGTGACTGCTCCCGCCCTCATCATTGCTATGTACCTCTGAGGTGAACTGCCAAGGCGCGGTGGAAGGCCGCACAGTGACTTCGATGGGACAGTGATTATCCTAGATGGCGATGGCGCACAGCTGTTCTCCAGTGGGCGACACTGAAGCTCGCTATTGGTGACCGAGTGACCCGGATGGGGTGTCTTACGGGTTGGGGCCTAGCATTGCGGAACCGCCTACTATGGTAAGACCCTTCCTGCACTGCCTCCACGCTATTTACCCCCGAATCAACCCCGAGCAGCGGGGTCGACGGACCTCGAGGTGCCTGAGACTCATCTCTCGGACAAGGACACCACCCACTTTGTCCCTTAGGAAGTGACATTCCTGAGTACATCCAAACCCTCGGGTAGAGGATGCCCGGAACCTGGGACATTGTAATGTGGCCACGTTGGCCTGTTGTGGTTCTATACCTCTTCTGTGTTCTTCTCTTTCTTGCCTGCTCTATTCTTCCTACTTCTTGCTCGACCTTTCCCTTCACCTGGCCTTCTCTCCAGTTGCGTGCTGTGACGACTTGGGGGCTGCTGGGGGTGCTAGCGCGTTTGCGGTGGGCGGGGGAGGCGCACCCCCCTTGTCTAATGGGGTGGGGGATGCTGAGTGTTGAGGCGGCCTTTTTCCCCTTAGTAACATGGCGATGACTATCCCCACGCCTCTCAAACTCTTGACCCTTAATGTCAAAGGACTTAACTCCCCCAACAAGCGGAACCAGGTGTGGCGCTACCTCCTACAGCACTCCCCTGACATTGTCTTTCTTCAGGAGACGCACCTCCGGAGGGGAGACACTGGACGCATGACACACCCCAGGTACCCCACACAGTTCTGGGCATCAGCTGACACTAAAACGGCGGGGGTGGCTATTTTATGCAGAGCTGGCATTAGACGGGGACCCACAAAGCCCTACAAGAGTGGGGACGGACGCTTCCTCCGGGCCACGGTACAGATGGGAGGAACACAGTACACCCTTGGCAATGTATATGCACCTAACCAGTCGCAAGATAAGTTTCTTCAGACACTTCTACGGGAACAGTTTCAGTCTGACGCGCCGCGCACAATCTTAGGCGGGGACTTCAATTTAGTGTGGGACCCTGAGGTGGATCGTGGGGACACAGCCTTTAGTGTTGCGGGTGCAATGTCGGCCGCACTGAAAGACCAGATTACGGACTTAGGGCTGGTGGATGCGTGGAGATACCACAACCCTGGAACCAGAGACTATACCTTCTATTAGCATTCCCACCGAACGTACTCGCGCATTGACTACATATTCACATCTCTTAACCTGGCGCGGGACATACTGAAGGTCACCGTCTCCGATATCTCGATATCGGATCACGCACATGTGGAACTGCAGCTGCAGGACCCGATGGCGTGCGCCCCTCGAGAACGACGCTGGACTCTTCCGCCGAGCATCCTTCGGGACCCGGAAGACGTTGACAGCATTCGGGAAGCCATAGACTCGTACTTCGCCCTCAATGACATTCCGGAGACACCATTTCAGGTGGTGTGGGATGCCTTTAAGGCCACCATACGGGGGCACATCACCTCCCTGGCGATCGCGAGGAGAAGAGCGGCGTACAAACTGGAGGCTGAGTTGGCAAGCGAGATCAAGCAGGCGGAAGCACAGGACAGAGAGCGGCCCTCGCTGACATCCAGGAGGAAGCTGGCCAATCTCAGGGGACAGCTTCGCCTCATACGCACTAATAAGGCCGAGCATTCCCTTCTTGCGTTGAAACAAAAATACTACGAAGGGGGGGATAAAGTGGGGAGACTGCTGGCGGGACGGCTGAGGGCACGGGCAGCCAGAGCTCATATCGCTACTATACGGCATCATGATGGCACATGTGCTGTCACTGAGCGAGCCAAACGAGACGCCTTTGTGGCCTACTACACCTCCCTGTACGCGGAGGAACCTACCTCGGCTGAGGCGCGGGCGTCTGTCCTCGCTGGCTTTGAGGGGACCCCCCTGACGCCGCCCCAAACAGCGGTGTTGGAAGAGCCCATTCTAGAAGACGAGATCTCTTTGGCTCTCAAAGACCTTCCCGTGGGGAAAACCCCGGGACCTGGCGGCTTGCCGTTATCCTTCTACCGAGTCTTCCAAGCCCAGCTTCGCCCTCAGCTGCTGAGACTATACAGCTCCTTCTTGGACGTGGTGGGGCCGTCCTCCGACATGGGAATGGCGGAGATCGCACTAATACCAAAGCCAGGGAAAGACCCTGCGCTATGTGCCTCCTATCGGCCTATCGCCCTCTTAAACACCGACCTGAAGATCTACACCAAGATTCTGGCCAAACGACTAGACCCATACATGCCGGGGTTGGTGAATCCGGACCAAGTGGGGTTCATCCGAGACCGACAGGGGGCCGACAACGTGCGCAGGCTGGCCCACCTGGTGGGCAAGGCGCGACACTGGGATATACCCGCGTGCCTTCTCTCGCTCGATGCAGAGAAGGCTTTCGACCGGGTGGACTGGTCCTTCTTACAGGAGGTCCTCCGGAAGATGGGCCTTGGCCCCAAAATGATAGCGCGCGCCATGGCCCCATATCTGGGACCACAAGCCAGGATCAGGGTAAATGGCCAGCTAACACCATATCTGGCGATCCACCGAGGCACGAGGCAGGGGTGTCCGCTCTCGCCACTCCTGTTTGCCCTGGCAGTAGAACCCCTAGCGGCACTGATCAGACGGGACCCCAGAATACACGGCATAGCCCTCGGGGGGAGGGTCAACAAGGTGGCGCTCTTCTCGGACGACCTGATCCTCACTCTCACACACCCTCGGACATCTCTGCCGGCAGTTCACGACGTCCTCTGCCTCTACGAACGGGCGTCGGGCCTCAAAATAAATCATACTAAGTCTTGGGCGCTCAACCTCACTATGGCTGCTGAGGATGTCCTCTACCTAAAAGAGGCTGTGCCCTATCAATGGGCGGAGAGCCACATTAGGTATCTGGGCCTCGCCCTTACTCCACACTTGGACTCCTGGTCTTCGGTGAACTGGACGGAATGCCGCAAAGCAGTGCTGGAGGATCTTCGGAAGTGGAAACCTCTGATGATATCCTGGCTAGGGCGCCTCAACGCAGTCAAGATGTCGGTCCTCCCTCGCATCCTATATGTGTTCCAATGCCTGCCCACCCCTATTCCCCTGCACTGTATTCGGAGCCTTCAACGCAAGATCACATCCTTTATCTGGGGAGGGAAGCGCCCCCGGTTCTCGCAAAAGGTCCTCATGGAGCCGAGAGACAGAGGGGGCCTGGCGTGCCCCAACTTGGTGCATTACTACTGGGCGGCACATCTCCGCTTCGTGGTGGAATGGGGTGCACGCGAAAGTGATAAACACTGGTTTCATATGGACCGAGCGGTCACGGGCCGTACCATATGGGACCTGCCCTGGCTTCCGCGGGCGGCATGATCCAGAAGTGCGTACCTTGCAATCCCCACGAGAACGATGCTAGATATCTGGGATAGCATAGCGGTGACACGAGGTTTGACTTCGTTTCCGTCCCCGCACACCCCGATAGCTGGGAACCCGCAGTTCCCCCCGGCCCACCGGACTCGGGCGTTTGATAATTGGACTCAAGGGGACTGTAGAGTAGCTGGGGATCTTTTCCTTGAGGGCATGCCTAAACCTTGGAAAGACTGCAGGGAGGAATTCCGAGTGCCACCACAGGCTAGCCTTCAACATCTACAGCTACACCACTGGACTACCAGCGAGGAAATGTACCAAGCAGCTACTCGGGCATACACGCCCTTTGAGAAGCTGGCGCGCTCACTCGGGGGCCTGAAGAGGCTGATCTCCCAAATCCATAGCATACTGCAGCACCCTACATTGGTTCCAGCGCATCCCTATCAGAGGAAATGGCATTTAACATCGGGCACAGACATTGGCCCCTCCCAGTGGAGCAGATTATGGCGGGATATACCCAAGGTATACCGCAGCATTCCACAGAGGGAAAATGCCTACAAGCTACTCACACAATGGTACTACACCCCTCTTCGCCTTAGTCAGATGTTCCCCAATGCTTCCCCGATGTGCTGGAGGTGTAAATCTGCGACTGGTGACTTTGTGCATATCTGGTGGACGTGTCCGACCCTTACTGTTTTCTGGAAGGAGGTGCTTAGCCACATCAAGGGGGTGCTGGGGTTCCCTCTGCCCGAAGAGGTGACCACGATCCTGCTTGGCATACGCCCTGCCGCGCTCAAGGCGCTTACCCGCGGCGATTGGATCCTCACGCTCCAAATGCTGGGTGCCGCCAAGCAGCTCATTGCATTGTACTGGAAGCGGATGGAGGCGCCGCCTATAGCTTCATGGTTTGTGCGCCTTTGGCAGGTCCTTGCGATGGAGCTCCTAACAGCGCGGCTGCAGGCACAGGCTACGCGCTTTAAGGCGGTATGGGAACCTTTAGTGCGACACCTCTGCTCTATAGAATATGCGCGATACATGCCCACTAGGCTCCGCACTCTGCACCTCTTCGAAGACGCGCTTGTCCCTAGTGACCCGGCCAGGCTGCACCCTTGACCTCCACACGCAACACCACTGCGACCACAGTCACACACGCCCCCGCACCAGCTGCCCTCCACCATACCGCCTATGCCAGACATTTTGCTCTCCCCCCTCCTCTCTGCCCCCACTTAGGATTCTCTGTCTTTCCTACTCTCTTTCTTCCTACTTGCCACTATGGCACATGTTTCTCTTAGAGACGGTTACGCCCCGTTGGGCAGTTAGAGACAGACGGGCCACCTGCCCTTTACATATCCTACTTTCTAAAGCGGATAACCTCCTGCCTGCCGCAAACGCTTTGACACTGCATCTGCTAGCCGTGCGGCCGGCCCTCCAGGGAGGGTTGTAGGCAAGGCGCTGTGTTAATGTTTGTTCTCCCGGCCGCTCTGGCGCCACACTCAAAGAACTGCATCTCACGCGGCCGGCCTCGATACGAGGTTGTAGGCTTATCGCTGTGTTTAAAATAAAATAGATTTGAATATAAAATAGAATTACACAAATATTCAGGATAAAATATCGAATACAAAAATATCACATTCCTATCTACAAACAGGTAAGTACAAAAATATCAAATCAAAAATATAGTTAAAAAAAAATAGTCAAAATATCGAATTTTTTTAAATCTCTTAAAAAGATTCCAAAATTAATGAAATATTAAACATTAATAATGAAAATATACTTAAAAATACTGAAATAACCTTTAAATTATTAAATAATTAATTTCAGTTATAAAAAACATACCATTTAATTTTTCAAAACATATACATATATATATATATATATATATATTCACTGAAAAAACCATAGGTTATAGACCATATATAGTTAGGAATTAGCATTTAAAAAACCTTATTTTACTCACACAAAACCATTGAAATTCCATATATAGTTAGTTGCACTAACTATATATCGCGCACCCGCAATCCACTGCTGATGATGTCACATATTACATCATTCATGACATGGTCAGTGACATCACTGATGACATCACTGATGACATCTCAAATGACATCACTGATGACATCTCACTTGACATCAATGATCACATCACTGATGATATCATTCATGTGATAATACAATGCATCTCCTCACACTGTAATATAACCTCCGTTACACCCAGTGTTAAATAGAGAGTATCATTTTTGAAACCATTGACACACCAATACTAGTTACTACATACGCACTCACTGATTCCTATGTCTACACACACATTCACTTCATACAATCATTCATACATACAATCACTCATCTTTACAACACTATCATATGCACTCATACACCTATACAGACACTCACACTCTGCCACTCATCCATGGAGTTACTCACACACCTAGTCAGTCCTGAAAAGAATCAATCACACTTCCATTTTCTCATCTATACAGTTAAACACAGAACACCTTACATTTTTGAAACATATACTAACACATAGTTACTCTCTTATAGAATCACTGATACAAGTACACATTGATCTGCACAGAGTCACACACCTCCCAGCCAGCCATACACACACTCAGTCTCCCATACAAATACTTGTGCAACCAATCAATAACCCATATAGCTACTTATATAGCTACTGATCAACACATGCAGCAGCTTGCACAACAACAGACATACTGATGCACACTTTCAGACAGTTTAGTCACTAACCCGTGCACTCAGTAAGACGCATTTAATCACTCACTCATACAGTCAATCACGCACCTACTAAAACCTTCATTCAGACACTTATACATCCACTCATTCTTCAATATGTAAAACATATTTAAACTTTACAGAAACACATAATCACTGGATGTTGTCATCAGTGATGTCATCAGTGATGTCACTGACCATGTCATGAATGATGTAATATGTGACATCATCAGCAGTGGATTGCGGGTGCGCGATATATAGTTAGTGCAACTAACTATATATGGAATTTCAATGGTTTTGTGTGAGTAAAATAAGGTTTTTTAAATGCTAATTCCTAACTATATATGGTCTATAACCTATGGTTTTTTCAGTGAATTTTCAAGGTTTTGTAAATGCTAATTCCTAACTATATATGGTCTATAACCTATGGTTTTTTCAGTGAATTTCATTGGTTTTTTAACAGCTAATATCTGTAGCTGTAAAATGTATTCTTCTTTAAATCCAAAAATATATTTTATATGTTTATGAATAATTTTTTTTTTAAATATTTTTTTTTCTTCGTTCCCGCTTCGCGAATCGGGAAGCTTCCCGTTAGCTGACCTTGATGCCGCGAAATAGACCGCGAGCCGGTAAACGTTTCTTTACCACAAGTGCCGCGTTAGAAAACAACATCGTGACGCCTCCCGTCCGCATGACGTTTCACGTTGTCGCGTGATACGTCATATGACGTGCTACGTTAGCGAACTGGTACGCGAAGCGAGTCGCAAAGCGCAGGTTTCTGGAAGCAAACCGGGAGGCCCTGCAAAGCGCTTAACGTAAACACAGCAAGTCATGTGACTTGGTAATAACACTTTTCATTGGTTCATTTCACTTTTGGTTTCCTAATGATGTAAGACTAGGTCATATAATCTAAAATGAACACTTTTGATTGGTTGAGAACTCTTGTTTTTCCCAAATGATGAAAATCCCTCCTTCTTTCCTCACTGTGACTTTCATCATTGTGAGAGAAAGACCCTTTGTGATCACTGAGCAATGGCTTCTTTAGTAGCTTCAGCTGGTGCTTCCCCACCACCTCCACCACCTCCAAGGAAGAGAGGACCACCTGCTCAAGTTATAATTCAACAAGAAGAAGAAGAAGAGGAACAGGAGGACGAGCACGAAGAGAGGCAGTTTTTGCCTGAGCAGCCCAGGACGTCTCACCGGAAAGAAAACTTCATTTGGCAATTTTTTAAAATTCCCAAAGGTCAGAAAAAAGTAAATGCAAGATACGTAACTTGCCTTATATGTCAAGATAGACTGTCCAGAGGGACCGACAAAAAATACAGTTTCGGAAACTACACAATGCATCGCCATATGACTAGGTGGCATCCTAACAACTACAGTGCTGCACAGTTTCGGAACGACCTAGATAATCTCCCTATTATGGCCAGAAGATCTGTTGTACCGGAAGTAACGGGACCAGAGGGCAGGGAGATGGTGCCAAATATACAAATGAGATTTGGTGATGTAAAACACATCTGCGCATTTTGCGATGGATTCATTTCCCACGGAGAAAGAAGCATCACTCTGCTCAACAGAGCTATTGACTATCATATGCAAGTTTGTCCGAAACGCCCAAAATAATAAATACTTCTTTTTTTTGTTTTGTTGCTCCTGTTGAGCCCTTTACAATGAATCGTTTTCATTGCCCCCTCCAAGAAAAACCCAAAAAAATATAAAACTGTTCCGAAAAATTCAAAAACAGTAAAAAAATGTTCAGAAAAATAAAAAAAAAAGTTCTTTTCAGAACTACCTCCCCGTTATTAAAAAATTGGTACAATATTTGGAACTGTGCCAACCTCTATTTCTCTTAGTTCGCTTCCCAGTTCGCTCGCGGGTACGCGAACCGGAAGCGACCCAAAAACAGTAAGTATAAGGGAAGGAAACAGACACTTATGTTAAAAGAAAGACAGCTATAAGGGAGTAAACTAGAGATACCATTACCCGTAATCCACTGCTGATGATGTCACATATTACATCATTCATGACATGCTCAGTGACATCATCAGCAGAGGATTGCGGGTTTTTTGGCAACATGCCTTATCCACGGTTTAATAACGCTGCCTTTTGCTTTATATAAGTTTTCAAATTGTATGAAATATATACCAATAGGTCGTTATGAACATTTAGGTAGTGCTTTTCTTCATGAGGTCTGGTCGCTTCCATACACATACAGATGTTTCAAAGATGATCAAGAAGTTTATCTGAATGGAGAGGAATGCACTGAGACGCCAGATCATTCACTAATGTGTAGGCACATACATTTACACGGTTCATGCAACAAACACCGACCAAATATGGCTTGCGTGTTGCAAGGCACGCCAGTTCCTGCTATCATCCCCACGTTCAAGTTGTTGGAAAATGGTAGTTATTTGATGCTCAATAATGAAGATTGTTCTGAGTTAATTAAAAGTATTCCTTTTATCGTAACAGTAAGTGAACGGGTTATTTGCTGCAGAAATGTTCTATTTCCTCCCACACATGAACATAGGGAGTTTTCAATCTGGCCACAAATACCAACCTTGAGACACGTTTCAACGGCATGGCAAGAATAAGAGCTCTTTTGTCTCAGAGAGAGGTGGCCTTGAGTTCGGCCCGTGAAACTTTCGTACTTCACATAGCGAACACCCATACAGAGGTGCAAAACCTTTTTCAATTAACATTTGCCTTTCAATTTCAGCAACATGTTTCCGACTATCTGTAACGCATCCTCCACAAAGTCCCTGGTGCACTTTTTTAAAGTTGTTACCAGTGGTCTCGTGACTTCATTTGAGAAAATCTTTGGAGTCATCCCTTCTTCCTTTCATTGTATTTTCTGCACTCTGGTTCGTGGATTGGCATTTTTACTTGCATTACCAGCGGACGCTCTTGTGCTTTTTTACATTTTTAAATATGGATGTCCCTCCTATGCAACCTCCGACCCTGCAGCTGCTGACACTGTTCCGCAATCGCATGCTAGAATATTATGGCACAATGCCGTTGGCGATATTAAGCACGGCATATGGATTATCTTTTCGGTTCTCCTACTTCACCTGTGTCCAGCCTGTATTTCACTGCCTGACCTGTGATTTCGATTGGGCCATTGATTTGTGTCTCTGCGGACCGGTTTCTCCTGACGTCGACTTTAATCAGCTGATGACTCCTATCATTACTCACGAGTTGGTTTGTCCTGGCGAAAGGATTATGGCTGTGGCATTGATGCATGGACTACTTGGTCCCTGGAATTTACTGGCGGCAGCACAGTCTTTCTTGGAACAGAGCTTTCTTGAAAACCCACCGAGCTGTCCTCTGATGGTGATAGAGGATCCGGTGCTGGGAGAGCACGTATGTTCTTTTCCGCTTTTAAATTGGATGGCTGAACTGTTTTCGGATGAAGACGGTGACTTCCTATTGGAGGCTGTTGCAGCTTATTTTGCATACACAGTTATGTCATAGACCTTTTTCATGTTTGATATGCTGAGTACTAGCATTTCATTGACAATTCATTGACTTATTTGTCAAGTTTTTATTATTTACCTTGCCTATTGGCTTAAGACTCGATAAAGTACTTGGCTGTTTTATTTTTCTTTAGCATTAAATTTTCCTAGTTTTTAATGCTTTACCTTGAGGACCGTCCACATATAAACTTGCAATCTGCTCTCATGAGATGGCACTTCTATTATCTTATTCAGTTCGTTTCCGGATCATGAGGAGGTGTCATCTAGGTCCTGGATATCTTTACACCGTGTTAAGTTAGCATGGGCTCATTACCGGTTTAAACGCCATTTTTCCTTTTTTGCAACTTCTGCACACGACACTTAGTTGTTGCTTTAGCTTTCCACCTAGTAGTTCATCGTGGTTTACATGAGAATAATATGTTATTGGTCTACTATCTGCTTTACTTGTTAAACTATATCTGTACAGCGACTGCTAAAGTTTCAAGAACAACACGATACAGAATTGTTATGAGGTCTGATCTCCACGACTTCATACTCATAACATAAGTGCAACTTCTGCCAATTCTGGGCATGAGGCGGGTTTTATATTGCTTTGCCGAACACACATACACAACAGTTGATACGGTTCACATGAAGAGAGAGCTGGTGTATGCTGATGTGATTCCTTCAAATCTAAGACACTAAAGTATGGGCACGCCCTAAACCAACACAAAGAGACCTTCTTAGCAAATAATATAATATGTGTATTAGGGAGGGTGAGATATAAGCAGCCGCGGGCCGTGGAGGGAGTTACGATGGGGCAGGAAGGCGGGGAGGGGGAGAAGCAGGGTGGAGCCCTCTCTACCTTGCCCCTCCCCCTCCCCGCCTCCCTGCCCCACCGTAACTCCCTCCACGGCCCGCGGCTGCTTATAAGTGTTGCTAACTCTTATTCATTTACAGCATGTTAACATACTGTCACCATTCGCTTTTTATGTACTAGTAACTATGCTGGTAATTTTGCTACTGATAATATGTGTACTTGTATTCTCCACCCTGCTTCTCCCCCTCCCCGCCTCCCTGCCTCACCGTAACTCCCTCCACGGCCCGCGGCTGCTTATAAGTGTTGCTAACTCTTATTCATTTACAGCATGTTAACATACTATCACCATTCACTTTTTATGTACTAGTAACTATGCTGGTAATTTTGCTACTGATAATATGTGTACTTTTATTATCTAAGGTACTACGCCTGAGAAGACGGCATTAGTAAATAAACATTTCAAATACACATCTGTTCTTCTTAACTCCATGTTCTGGTTTCTAAGAAATCTATAACGACCGACTGTTCATGAGTTCCACGTATCCTGAGGTACTATAAGTTCATATTCTGGATTGTCTAAACATTGAGAGTTTGTTATATCCAATGTGACACTGTACCTAGCTTGCTAAATAGTTTTTGATTACTAACGTGAGTTTTGGGACACCCTAATTCGCCGAGGTTCCAATCCTCTGTCCACAGTTCTGTGTGAGAACAGAAACCCTGCGACAGGGGCACCCCCGACCCTTGCTGGAGCTTCATCACACTTGCGATACAACTCCAGCAATGCATTCGCCGAGGTTCCAATCCTCTGTCCACAGTTCTGTGTGAGAACAGAAACCCTGCGACAGGGGCACCCCCGACCCTTGCTGGAGCTTCATCACACTTGCGATACAACTCCAGCAATGCGCCACCTTTACGGCACAGATACATCACGCATCTGTGCTGTTTTTGCCCCATGATGCGCCGCATTGTAAATGCAGCACACCATAGGTGACGGAACAGCGGCACAGAATGACTAACACATCCCTGGTGATGCGCCAGTCATCATAAATGTATCCCTATGCTTCTTATCTTGTTAGAGATGAACCGCCATATGTATCATCAAAATTATTTGCATTTCCTAAATAGCGAACTTTAAGGAATAAATAGCGATTCTTTACCATTCCTAGTTTGCGATGAGCTATTTGCTAATTAGCCGAATGTAGCCCAATGAAGCCCAATGTAGCCCAATGTAGCCCAAAGATGGCCGCCAGACACACAAAAAAACAAATGTAGCCCAAATATCAGCCAGATGTAGCCCAACTATAGCCCAGTGACAGAATGACCAATCAGCTTCGCAAACCTCCGTTACGCAAAGCGGAGCGCTGTTACAGATATATATCTTTTTTTGAACGTTAATTTCTCAAAATCCACTGGAGCACATATATTGAGACCTAGCAAAGGCACATCGGGCTACCAGTCCCTAATATTTTGCCAAGTTTCGTGCAAATCCATTCAGCCGTTCAATTATTATTATTATTATTTTTTTTTGCCCCGCGGGGCCCTTTTAAAACCTCCACATCAAACCTAGGGGGTCAGCGAGGATCTACTATTCCCCCTTATGGTCATTTGCCCCTTCGCTTTCGCCTCCCCTTGTCTCTCGATCCTACCGAGAGACAAGATGGCGGCCGCTACGGACTGTTTGGAATGTTGACAGACGCCGGAGAACCAATCAGCTTCGCTTCACAAAGCTCCGTTGCGCGAAAAGTACGCGTAGCGGAGCGCTGCCCAGTCCGCGGTTACAGATATATATCTTTTTTTGAACCTTAATTTCTCAAAATCCACTTAAGCACATATATTGAGACCTACAAAAGGCACATCGGGCTACCAGTCCCTACAATTTTGCCAAGTTTCGTGCAAATCCATTCAGCCGTTCGGGCTAAAAGTGAGGCCAACCGCCCTATGGAAATTAACATAGGAAAAACACGTTTTGGGACCCCCCTTTTTTCTCGGCCCCCCCTTGATGAACCCCCCCAAAATTTTCAGGGGCTGCTCAGAAACAAAATGTGCCATTTTCCTGAAAATTTCAGCCAATTCCGTCCACAAACGCCAAAGTTATTAGACATAGAATTTTCAAAAAACCCATAGAGAAAAAATCCTAACTATATATACCTACTGGCGACCGCCAGTAGGTAATATATATATACATATACATATATATATATATATATATGTATATATATATATATTCACTGAAAAAACCATAGGTTATAGACCATATATAGTTAGGAATTAGCATTTAGAAAACCTTATTTTACTCACACAAAACCATTGAAATTCCATATATAGTTAGTTGCACTAACTATATATCGCGCACCCGCAATCCACTGCTGATGATGTCACATATTACATCATTCATGACATGGTCAGTGACATCACTGATGACATCACTGATGACATCTCAAATGACATCACTGATGACATCACTGATGACATCTCATTTGACATCATTCTTGTGCTAATACGATAAACCTCTTCAGACTCTAATATAACCTTAGATACACTCAGTGTATACAGACACTCACACACTGTCACTCATCCATGGAGTTACTCACACACCTAGTCAGTCATGCAAAGAAACAATCTCACCTCCATTTCCTCAACTATACAGTTATACACACCTTACTTATTCAAACATATACTAACACATATTTACTCTCTTATACAATCCCTGATACAAGTTCACAATGATCCATACAGCCACTCACACATTCAGTGGCTCTCATGCACAGTTATTTATATATGCCAACTCTCACATGTACTGTGTTTTACATATGTACTTACTATGACATGTAGCATTGAGATATCCATTCACTCATCAATACACTCATGCACACAGTCAACCGCCCATGTAGCTTTTTCCACATGCACTCTTGAACTCATACACCTAGTGAATCAACTGCTCACACATCTATGCACAGAGTCACACACCTCCCAGCCACCCCCACACAAACTCAATCTCCCATAGAAATACTTGGGCAACCAATTAATAACACATATAGCCTCTCGTATAGCTAATGATCAACACATGCAGCAGTTTACATCACAACAGACATAATGATGCACAAATTAAGACAGTTTAGTCACTAACCCATGCATTCAGTGAGACACATTTAATCACTCACTCATACAGTCAGTCACGCACCTACTAAATCCTTCATCCAGACACTTATACATCCACTCATTCTTCAATATCTAAGACATATTTTAACTTTACAGAAACATACAGTCACTGGATGTTGTCATCAGTGATGTCATTTGAGATGTCATCAGTGATGTCATCAGTGATGTCACTGACCATGTCATGAATGATGTAATATGTGACATCATCAGCAGTGGATTGCGGGTGCGCGATATATAGTTAGTGCAACTAACTATATATGGAATTTCAATGGTTTTGTGTGAGTAAAATAAGGTTTTCTAAATGCTAATTCCTAACTATATATGGTCTATAACCTATGGTTTTTTCAGTGAATTTTCAAGGTTTTGTAAATGCTAATTCCTAACTATATATGGTCTATAACCTATGGTTTTTTCTGTGAATTTCATTGGTTTTTTAACAGCTAATATCTGTAGCTGTAAAATGTATTCTTCTTTAAATCCAAAAATATATTTTATATGTTTATGAATAATTTTTTTTTAAAATATTTTTTTTTCTTCGTTCCCGCTTCGCGAATCGGGAAGCTTCCCGTTAGCTGACCTTGATGCCGCGAAATAGACCGCGAGCCGGTAAACGTTTCTTTACCGCAAGTGCCGCGTTAGAAAACAACATCGTGACGCCTCCCGTCCGCATGACGTTTCACGTTGTCGCGTGATACGTCATATGACGTGCTACGTTAGCGAACTGGTACGCGAAGCGAGTCGCAAAGCGCAGGTTTCTGGAAGCAAACCGGGAGGCCCTGCAATGCGCTTAACGTAAACACAGCAAGTCATGTGACTTGGTAATAACACTTTTCATTGGTTCATTTCACTTTTGGTTTCCTAATGATGTAAGACTAGGTCATATAATCTAAAATGAACACTTTTGATTGGTTGAGAACTCTTGTTTTTCCCAAATGATGAAAATCCCTCCTTCTTTCCTCACTCTGACTTTCATCATTGTGAGAGAAAGACCCTTTGTGATCACGGAGCAATGGCTTCTTTAGTAGCTTCAGCTGGTGCTTCCCCACCACCTCCACCACATCCAAGGAAGAGTGGACCACCTGCTCAAGTTGTAATTCAACAAGAAGAAGAAGAAGAGGAACAGGAGGACGAGCACGAAGAGAGGCAGTTTTTGCCTGAGCAGCCCAAGACGTCTCACCGGAAAGAAAACTTCATTTGGCAATTTTTTAAAATTCCCAAAGGTCAGAAAAAAGTAAATGCAAGATACGTAACTTGCCTTATATGTCAAGATAGAATGTCCAGAGGGACCGACAAAAAATACAGTTTCGGAAACTACACAATGCATCGCCATATGACTAGGTGGCATCCTAACAACTACAGTGCTGCACAGTTTCGGAACGACCTAGATAATCTCCCTATTATGGCCAGAAGATCTGTTGTACCGGAAGTAACGGGACCAGAGGGCAGGGAGATGGTGCCAAATATACAAATGAGATTTGGTGATGTAAAACACACCTGCGCATTTTGCGATGGATTCATTTCCTACGGAGAAAAAAGCATCACTCTGATCAACAGAGCTATTGACTATCATATGCAAGTTTGTCCGAAACGCCCAAAATAATAAATACTTCTTTTTTTTGTTTTGTTGCTCCTGTTGAGCCCTTTACAATGAATCGTTTTCATTGCCCCCTCCAAGAAAAACCCAAAAAAATATAAAACTGTTCCGAAAAATTCAAAAACAGTAAAAAAATGTTCAGAAAAAAAAAAAAAAAAGTTCTTTTCAGAACTACCTCCCCGTTATTAAAAAATTGGTACAATATTTGGAACTGTGCCAACCTCTATTTCTCTTAGTTCGCTTCCTAGTTCGCTCGCTGGTACGCGAACTGGAAGCGAACCAAAAACAGTAAGTATAAGGGAAGGAAACACACACTTATGTTAAAAGAAAGACAGCTATAGGGGAGTAAACTAGAGATACCATTACCCATAATCCACTGCTGATGATGTCACATATTACATCATTCATGACATGCTCAGTGACATCATCAGCAGAGGATTGCGGGTTTTTTGGCAACATGCCTTATCCACGGTTTAATAACGCTGCCTTTTGCTTTATATAAGTTTTCAAATTGTATGAAATATATACCAATAGGTCGTTATGAACCTTTAGGTAGTGCTTTTGTTCATGAGGTCTGGTCGCTTCCATACACATACAGATGTTTCAAAGATGATCAAGAAGTTTATCTGAATGGAGAGGAATGCACTGAGACGCCAGATCATTCACTAATGTGTAGGCACATACAGTTACACGATTCATGCAACAAACACCGACCAAATATGGCTTGCGTGTTGCAAGGCACGCCAGTTCCTGCTATCATCCCCACGTTCAAGTTGTTGGAAAATGGTAGTTATTTGATGCTCAATAATGAAGATTGTTCTGAGTTAATTAAAAGTATTCCTTTTATCGTAACAGTAAGTGAACGGGTTATTTGCTGCACAAATGTTCTATTTCCTCCCACACATGAACATAGGGAGTTTTCAATCTGGCCACAAATACCAACCTTGGGACACGTTTCAACGGCATGGCAAGAATAAGAGCTCTTTTGTCTCAGAGAGAGGTGGCCTTGAGTTCGGCCCGTGAAACTTTCGTACTTCACATAGCGAACACCCGTACACAGGTTTGCCTTTCAATTTCAGCAACATGTTTCCGACTATCTTTAACGCATCCTCCACAAAATCCCTGGCACACTTTTTTAAAGTTGTTACCAGTGGTCTCGTGACTTCATTTGAGAAAATCTTTGGAGTCATCCCTGCTCCCTTTCATTGTATTTTCTGCACTCTGGTTCGTGGATTGGCATTTTTACTTGCATTACCAGCGGACGCTCTTGTGCTTTTTTACATTTTTAAATATGGATGTCCCTCCTATGCAACCTCCGACCCTGCAGCTGCTGACACTGTTCCGCAATCGCATGCTAGAATATTATGGCACAATGCCGTTGGCGATATTAAGCACGGCATATGGATTATCTTTTCGGTTCTCCTACTTCACCTGTGTCCAGCCTGTATTTCACTGCCTGACCTGTGATTTCGATTGGGCCATTGATTTGTGTCTCTGCGGACCGGTTTCTCCTGACGTCGACTTTAATCAGCTGATGACTCCTATCATTACTCACGAGTTGGTTTGTCCTGGCGAAAGGATTATGGCTGTGGCATTGATGCATGGACTACTTGGTCCCTGGAATTTACTGGCGGCAGCACAGTCTTTCTTGGAACAGAGCTTTCTTGAAAACCCACCGAGCTGTCCTCTGATGGTGATAGAGGATCCGGTGCTGGGAGAGCACGTATGTTCTTTTCCGCTTTTAAATTGGATGGCTGAACTGTTTTCGGATGAAGACGGTGACTTCCTATTGGAGGCTGTTGCAGCTTATTTTGCATACACAGTTATGTCATAGACCTTTTTCATGTTTGATATGCTGAGTACTAGCATTTCATTGACAATTCATTGACTTATTTGTCAAGTTTTTATTATTTACCTTGCCTATTGGCTTAAGACTCGATAAAGTACTTGGCTGTTTTATTTTTCTTTAGCATTGAATTTTCCTAGTTTTTAATGCTTTACCTTGCGGACCGTCCACATATAAACTTGCAATCTGCTCTCATGAGATGGCACTTCTATTATCTTATTCAGTTCGTTTCCGGATCATGAGGAGGTGTCATCTAGGTCCTGGATATCTTTACACCGTGTTAAGTTAGCATGGGCTCATTACCGGTTTAAACGCCATTTTTCCTTTTTTGCAACTTCTGCACACGACACTTAGTTGTTGCTTTAGCTTTCCACCTAGTAGTTCATCGTGGTTTACATGAGAATAATATGTTATTGGTCTACTATCTGCTTTACTTGTTAAACTATATCTGTACAGCGAGTGCTAAAGTTTCAAGAACAACACGATACAGAATTGTTATGAGGTCTGATCTCCACGACTTCATACTCATAACATAAGTGCAACTTCTGCCAATTCTGGGCATGAGGCGGGTTTTATATTGCTTTGCCGAACACACATACACAACAGTTGATGCGGTTCACATGAAGAGAGAGCTGGTGTATGCTGATGTGATTCCTTCAAATCTAAGACACTAAAGTATGGGCACGCCCTAAACCAACACAAAGAGACCTTCTTAGCAAATAATATAATATGTGTATTAGGGAGGGTGAGATATAAGCAGCCGCGGGCCGTGGAGGGAGTTACGATGGGGCAGGGAGGCGGGGAGGGGGAGAAGCAGGGTGGAGCCCTCTCTACCTTGCCCCTCCCCCTCCCCGCCTCCCTGCCCCACCGTAACTCCCTCCACGGCCCGCGGCTGCTTATAAGTGTTGCTAACTCTTATTCATTTACAGCATGTTAACATACTGTCACCATTCGCTTTTTATGTACTAGTAACTATGCTGGTAATTTTGCTACTGATAATATGTGTACTTGTATTCTCCACCCTGCTTCTCCCCCTCCCCGCCTCCCTGCCTCACCGTAACTCCCTCCACGGCCCGCGGCTGCTTATAAGTGTTGCTAACTCTTATTCATTTACAGCATGTTAACATACTATCACCATTCACTTTTTATGTACTAGTAACTATACTGGTAATTTTGCTACTGATAATATGTGTACTTTTATTATCTAAGGTACTACGCCTGAGAAGACGGCATTAGTAAATAAACATTTCAAATACACATCTGTTCTTCTTAACTCCATGTTCTGGTTTCTAAGAAATCTATAACGACCGACTGTTCATGAGTTCCACGTATCCTGAGGTACTATAAGTTCATATTCTGGATTGTCTAAACATTGAGAGTTTGTTATATCCAATGTGACACTGTACCTAGCTTGCTAAGGAGTTTTTGATTACTAACGTGAGTTTTGGGACACCCTAATTCGCCGAGGTTCCAATCCTCTGTCCACAGTTCTGTGTGAGAACAGAAACCCTGCGACAGGGGCACCCCCGACCCTTGCTGGAGCTTCATCACACTTGCGATACAACTCCAGCAATGCATTCGCCGAGGTTCCAATCCTCTGTCCACAGTTCTGTGTGAGAACAGAAACCCTGCGACAGGGGCACCCCCGACCCTTGCTGGAGCTTCATCACACTTGCGATACAACTCCAGCAATGCGCCACCTTTACGGCACAGATACATCACGCATCTGTGCTGTTTTTGCCCCATGATGCGCCGCATTGTAAATGCAGCACACCATAGGTGACGGAACAGCGGCACAGAATGACTAACACATCCCTGGTGATGCGCCAGTCATCATAAATGTATCCCTATGCTTCTTATCTTGTTAGAGATGAACCGCCATATGTATCATCAAAGTTTTTTGCATTTCCTAAATAGCGAACTTTAAGGAATAAATAGCGATTCTTTACCATTCCTAGTTTGCGATGAGCTATTTGCTAATTAGCCGAATGTAGCCCAATGAAGCCCAATGTAGCCCAATGTAGCCCAAAGATGGCCGCCAGACACACAAAAAAACAAATGTAGCCCAAATATCAGCCAGATGTAGCCCAACTATAGCCCAGTGACAGAATGACCAATCAGCTTCGCAAACCTCCGTTACGCGAAGCGGAGCGCTGTTACAGATATATATCTTTTTTTGAACGTTAATTTCTCAAAATCCACTGGAGCACATATATTGAGACCTAGCAAAGGCACATCGGGCTACCAGTCCCTAATATTTTGCCAAGTTTCGTGCAAATCCATTCAGCCGTTCAATTATTATTATTTTTTTTTTTTTTTGCCCCGCGGGGCCCTTTTAAAACCTCCACATCAAACCTAGGGGGTCAGCGAGGATCTACTATGCCCCCTTATAGGTATTTCCCCCTTTGTTTTGACCTCCTCTTGTCTCTCGATCCTACCGAGAGACAAGATGGCGGCCGCTACGGACTGTTTGGAATGTTGACAGACGCCGGAGAACCAATCAGCTTCGCTTCACAAAGCTCCGTTGCGCGAAAAGTCCGCGAACCAGAGCGCTGCCTGGTCCGCGCTTACAGATATATATCTTTTTTTAAACGTTAATTTCTCAAAATCCACTGGAGCACATATATTGAGACCTACAAAAGGCACATCGGGCTACCAGTCCCTACAATTTTGCCAAGTTTCGTGCAAATCCATTCAGCCGTTCGGGCTAAAAGTGAGGCCAACCGCCCTATGGAAAACTCAATGTTAAAAACACGTTTTGGGACCCCCCTTTTTTCTCGGCCCCCCCTGGACGAACCCCCCCAAATTTTCAAGGGCTGCTCAGAAACAAAATGTGCCATTTTCCTGAAAATTTCAGCCAATTCCGTCCACAAACGCCAAAGTTATTAGACATAGAATTTTCAAAAAACCCATAGAGAAAAAATCCTAACTATATATACCTACTGGCGACCGCCAGTAGGTAATATATATATATATATTCACTGAAAAAAACATAGGTTATAGACCATATATAGTTAGGAATTAGCATTTAGAAAACCTTATTTCACTCACACAAAACCATTGAAATTCCATATATAGTTAGTTGCACTAACTATATATCGCGCACCCGCAATCCACTGCTGATGATGTCACATATTACATCATTCATGACATGGTCAGTGACATCACTGATGACATCACTGATGACAACATCCAGTGATTATGTGTTTCTGTAAAGTTTAAATATGTTTTACATATTGAAGAATGAGTGGATGTATAAGTGTCTGAATGAAGGTTTTAGTAGGTGGGTGATTGACTGTATGAGTGAGTGATTAAATGCGTCTTACTAAATGCACGGGTTAGTGACTAAACTGTCTGAAAGTGTGCATCAGTATGTCTGTTGTTGTGCAAGCTGCTGCATGTGTTGATCAGTAGCTATATAAGTAGCTATATGGGTTATTGATTGGTTGCACAAGTATTTGTATGGGAGACTGAGTGTGTGTATGGCTGGCTGGGAGGTGTGTGACTCTGTGCAGATCTATGTGTACTTGTATCAGTGATTCTATAAGAGAGTAAGTATGTGTTAGTATATGTTTGAAAATGTAAGGTACTCTATGTTTAACTGTGTAGATTAGAAAATGGAAGTGTGATTGATTCTTTACAGGACTGACTAGGTGTGTGAGTAACTCCATGGATGAGTGGCAGAGTGTGAGTGTCTGTATAGGTGTATGAGTGCATATGATAGTGTTGTAAAGATGAGTGATTGTATGTATGAATGATTGTATGGGTGAATGAGTGAATGTGTGTGTAGACGTAGGAATCAGTGAGTGCGTATGTAGTAACTAGTATACTCTGTATTTAACACTGGGTGTAACAGAGGTTATATTAAAGTGTGAGGAGATGCATTGTATTGTCACATTAATGATATCATCATTGATGTGACCATTGATGTCAAAAGAGATATCATCAGTGATGTCATTTGAGATGTCATCAGTGATGTCATCAGTGATGTCACTGACCATGTCATGAATGATGTAATATGTGACATCATCAGCAGTGGATTGCGGGTGCGCGATATATAGTTAGTGCAACTAACTATATATGGAATTTCAATGGTTTTGTGTGAGTGAAATCGGGTTTTCTAAATGCTAATTCCTAACTATATATGGTCTATAACCTATGGTTTTTTCAGTGAATTTTCAAGGTTTTGTAAATGCTAATTCCTAACTATATATGGTCTATAACCTATGGTTTTTTCAGTGAATTTCATTGGTTTTTTAACAGCTAATATCTGTAGCTGTAAAATGTATTCTTCTTTAAATCCCAAAATATATTTTATATGTTTATTAATAATTTTTTTTTTTAATATTTTTTTTTCTTCGTTCCCGCTTCGCGAATCGGGAAACTTCCCGTTAGCTGACCTTGATGCCGCGAAATAGACCGCGAGCCGGTAAACGTTTCTTTACCGCAACTGCCGCGTTAGAAAACAACATCGTGACGCCTCCCGTCCACATGACGTTTCGCGTTGTCGCGTGATACGTCATATGACGTACTACGTTAGCGAACTGGTACGCGAAGCGAGGCGCAAAGCGCAGGTTTCTGGAAGCAAACCGGGAGGCCCTGCAAAGCGCGTAACGTAAACACAGCAGGTCATGTGACTTGGTAATAACACTTTTTATTGGTTCATTTCACTTTTGGTTTCCTAATGATGTAAGACTAGGTCATATAATCTAAAATGAACACTTTTCATTGGTTGAGAACTATTGTTTTTCCCAAATGATGAAAATCCCTCCTTCTTTCCTCACTCTGACTTTCATCATTGTGAGAGAAAGACCCTTTGTTACCAGTGAGCAATGGCTTCTTTAGTAGCTTCAGCTGGTGCTTCCCCACCACCTCCACCACATCCAAGGAAGAGTGGACCACCTGCTGAAGTTATAATTCAGCAAGAAGAGGAAGAAGAGGAACAGGACGACGAGCACGAAGAGAGACACTTTTTGCCTGAGGAGCCCAGGACGTCTCACCGGAAAGAAAACTTCATTTGGCAATTTTTTAAAATTCCCAAAGGTCAGAAAAAAGTAAATGCAAGATACGTAACTTGCCTTATATGTCAAGATAGACTGTCCAGAGGGACCGAGAAAAAATACAGTTTCGGAAACTACACAATGCATCGCCATATGACTAGGTGGCATCCTAACAACTACAGTGCTGCACAGTTTCGTAACGACCTAGATAATCTCCCTATTATGGCCAGAAGATCTGTTGTACCGGAAGTAACGGGACCAGAGGGCAGGGAGATGGTGCCAAATATACAAACGAGATTTCGTGAAGTAAAACAAGTCTGCGTACATTGCAGTGGATTCATTTGCTACGGAGAAAGAAGCATCACTCTGATCAACAGAGCTATTGACAATCATGCTCATGTTTGTCCGAAACGCCCCAAACAATAAATTCTTTTTTTTTTTTTGTTGCTCCTGTTGAGCCCTTTACAATTAATCGTTTTCGTTGCCCCCTCCGAAAAAAAACCCAAAAAAATATAAAACTGTTCAGAAAAATTCAAAAAAAGTAAAAAAATGTTCAGAAAAATAATACAAAAAATATAAAACAACAAAAACAATAAAAAAAAAAGTTCTTTTCAGAACTACCTCCCCGGTATTAAAAAATTGGTACAATATTTGGAACTGTGCCAACCTCTATTTCTCTTAGTTCGCTTCCCAGTTCGCTCGCCGGTACGCGAACCGGAAGCGAACCAAAAAAACAGTAAGTATAAGGGAAGGAAACAGACAGTTATGTTAAAAGAAAGACAGCTATAGGGGAGTAAACTAGAGATACTATTACCCGTAATCCACTGCTGATGATGTCACATATTACATCATTCATGACATGCTCAGTATGTATGGAAAGGGGCAGATTTATATTAACTAGCACATCCCCAGAGATGCACCAGTTAACGTGCACCGCTGCTCTGCCACCCACGGTCTGCCGCATTTACAATCAGATAGGACAAAGCTGCATCAAAACCCTGCGCCTGCTTGAAGCAGGCATAGATCTTGACGCAGGTAGGCTGAAAGCTAAAGCAACAACTAAGTGTCGTGTGCAGAAGTTGCAAAAAAGGAAAAATGGCGTTTAAACCAGTAATGAGCCCATGCTAACTTAACACAGTGTAAAGATATCCAGGATCTACATCAGTTTGGGGTTCACGAACCTGGCAGATACAAGGCACTGAGGCTTTGCACCGTGCATATCTCATCCCAAATCATATGTTGTTTGTGAATGAAACAATTTCCCAGACCAAATGCTTTGGATTGGCCACTTCTAAAAAATTAAACACCCCTACTATCCCGGAGTTAGAGGAATATGATGGTTGGAGTAATTTTACTCGGTTGTCCATTAAAAATGTACAGGCCCTACTCCATAATTCTTCCTTTAACATTTCCAGTATAAATCCAAAAGGTTGGCTGCTTTGGCAACGTGCCTTATCCACGGTTTAATGACGCTGCCTTTTGCTTTATATAAGTTTTCAAATTGTATGAAATATATACCAATAGGTCGTTATGCACCTTTAGGTAGTGGTTTTCTTCATGAGGTCTGGTCGCTTCCATACACATACAGATGTTTCAAAGATGATCAAGAAGTTTATCTGAATGGAGAGGAATGCACTGAGACGCCAGATCATTCACTAATGTGTAGGCACATACAGTTACACGGTTCATGCAACAAACACCGACCAAATATGGCTTGCGTGTTGCAAGGCACGCCAGTTCCTGCTATCATCCCCACGTTCAAGTTGTTGGAAAATGGTAGTTATTTGATGCTCAATAATGAAGATTGTTCTGGGTTAATTAAAAGTATTCCTTTTATTGTAACAGTAAGTGAACGGGTTATTTGCTGCAGAAATGTTCTATTTCCTCCCACACATGAACATAGGGAGTTTTCAATCTGGCCACAAATACCAACCTTGGGAGCAGATTTCAACGGCATGGCAAGAATAAGAGCTCTTTTGTCTCAGAGAGAGGTGGCCTTGAGTTCGGCCCGTGAAACTTTCGTGCTTCACATAGCGAACACCCGTACAGAGGTGCAGACCCTTTTAAATACAGATTTGCCTTTCCATTTCAGCAAGATGGTTCGGACTATCTTTAACGCGTCCTCCACAAAGGGCCTGGCGCACTTTTTTAAAGTTGTTACCAGTGGTCTTGTGACTTCATTTGAGAAAATCTTTGGAGTCATCCCTGCTTTCTTTCATTCTATTTTTTCCACTGTGCTTGGTGGATTCCCATTTTTACTTGCATTACCAGCGGACGCTCTTGTGCTTTTTTACATTTTTAAATATGGATGTCCCTCCTGTGCAAGCTCCCGCCCTGCAGCTGCTGACGCTGTTCCGCAATCGCATGCTTGAATATTATGGCACAATGCCGTTGGCGATATTAAGCACGGCATATGGATTATCTTTTCGATTCTCCTACTTCACCTGTGTCCAGCCTGTATTTCACTGCCTGACCTGTGATTTCGATTGGGCCATTGATTTGTGTCTCTGCGGACCGGTTTCTCCTGACGTCGACTTTAATCAGCTGATGACTCCTATCATTACTCACGAGTTGGTTTGTCCTGGCGAAAGGATTATGGCTGTGGCATTGATGCATGGACTAATTGGTCCCTGGAATTTACTGGCGGCAACACAGTCTTTCTTGGAACAGAGCTTTCTTGAAAACCCACCGAGCTGTCCTCTGATGGTGATAGAGGATCCGGTGCTGGGAGAGCACGTATGTTCTTTTCCGCTTTTAAATTGGATGGCTGAACTCTTTTCGGATGAAGACGGTGACTTCCTATTGGAGGCTGTTGCAGCTTATTCTGCATACACAGTTATGTCATAGACCTTTTTCATGTTTGATATGCTGATTACTAGCATTTCATTGACAATTCATTGACTTATTTGTCAAGTTTTTATTATTTAGCTTGCCTATTGGCTTAAGCCTCGATAAAGTAATTGGCTGTTTTATTTTTCTTTAGCATTACATTTTCCTAGTTTTTAATGTTTTACCTTGCGGACCGTCCACATATAAAGTTGCAATCTGCTCTCATGAGATGCCACTTCTATTATCTTATTCAGTTCGTTTCCGGATCATGGGGAGGTGTCATCTAGATCCTGGATATCTTTACACCGTGTTAAGTTAGCATGGGCTCATTACCGGTTTAAACGCCATTTTTCCTTTTTTGCAACTTCTGCACACGACACTTAGTTGTTGCTTTAGCTTTCAACCTAGTAGTTCATCGTGGTTTACATGAGAATAATATGTTATTGCTCTACTATCTGCTTTGCTTGTTAAACTATATCTGTACAGCGACTGCTGAAGTTTCAAGAACAACACGATACAGAATTGTTATGAGGTCTGATCTCCACGACATAAGGCGGGTTTTATATTGCTTTGCCGAACACACATACACAACACTTGATGCGGTTCACATGAAGAGAGAGCTGGTGTATACTGATGTGATTCCTTCAAATCTAAGACACTAAAGTATGGGCACGCCCTAAACCAACACAAAGAGACCTTCTTAGCAAATAATATAATATGTGTATTAGGGAGGGTCAGATATAAGCAGCCGCGGGCCGTGGAGGGAGTTACGGTGGGGCAGGGAGGCGGGGAGGGGGAGGGGCAGGGTGGAGCCCTCTCCACCCTGCCCCTCCCCCTCCCCGCCTCCCTGCCCCACCGTAACTCCCTCCACGGCCCGCGGCTGCTTATAAGTGTTGCTAACTCTTATTCATTTACAGCATGTTAACATACTGTCACCATTCGCTTTTTATGTACTAGTAACTATGCTGGTAATTTTGCTACTGATAATATGTGTACTTGTATTATCTAAGATACTACGCCTGAGAAGACGGCATTAGTAAATAAACATTTCAAATACACATGTGTTCTTCTTAACTCCATGTTCTGGTTTCTAAGAAATATATAACGACCGACTCTTCATGAGTTCCACGTATCCTGAGGTACTATAAGTTCATATTCTGGATTGTCTAAACATTGAGAGTTTGTTATATCCAATGTGACACTGTACCTAGCTTGCTAAGGGGTTTTTGATTACTAAGGTGAGTTTTGGGGCACCCTAATTCGCCGAGGTTCCAATCCTCTGTCCACAGTTCTGTGTGAGAACAGAAACCCTGCGACAGGGGCACCCCTGAGCCTTGCTGGAGCTTCATCACACTTGCGATACAACTCCAGCAATGCGCCACCTTTACGGCATAGATACGTCACGCATCTGTGCTGTTTTTGCCCCATGATGCGCCGCATTGTAAATGCAGCACACCATAGGTGACGGAACAGCGGCACAGAATGACTAACACATCCCTGGTGATGCGCCAGTCATCATAAATCTATCCCTATGCTTCTTATCTTGTTAGAGATGAACCGCCATATGTATCATCAAAGTTTTTTGCATTTCCTAAATAGCGAACTTTAAGGAATAAATAGCGATTCTTTACCATTCCTAGTTTGCGATGAGCTATTTGCTAATTACAAATTACCCATTCATTTCCATGCAGCAGGAGGCCCATAGGAATGAAGGTGCAATTTGCGATTAGCAATTACCTCATCGCAAATTATGAATTTTTCCGAGGGTGCAGGGGTGTCTCAAGAACACCCTGCTGCACCCCTGAAAAAGAAATTTGGGGGCATATGGCGCACATACATTTTGAAAACATTCCTTTACCTCAAAAACGATTTTCAACTCATAATTTGAAAACACTGCACATGGGGAAATGACTTAAAATGTCCTTAAGACACATAAAAGCGTTTTTTGATTGCCTTTGCAGCATGTTTCAGTCACCTTTAACATGCCTATGTAACGCAAACATTCAAAATCTAAATTTTCCATGCACAGGTGGGAGCATATTTACAAGCAATTTGCTCCACAGACAAACTTCTTACATTGAAATGGAAAAAATAACATCAGAGACTCTCAATTACCTTATAAAGAAGCAGACACCATTATGTCCTTGTCATCAATATTAAAACCATTGCTTTTTCTCAAAAACGATTTACAAGTCATAATTTGAAAACACTCCACAGCTCCTATGCACATAAAAATCCTGTCAGTACTAATACTTCACATTTTCTCCAATTACAATTTCTCAAAGAAACAAAATCTATTTGTAAAACACTTGAGACAAAGCAACATTTGAAAAACACAACTTTCTTCATAATTTTCTCCTTAAAGCACACTATTTTCTATCTAAATTAAAGAAATCTTTTCTCACCTTAGCAAATACTTTGAGTTTCAAAACAGTCTCAGAAACACAGCAATTTGTCTTCCGCAGAGCAAAAGGTATGCACTCCAGAGTCTGCAGCTATCAAAAGCACAGAAATGCTGTAATTCTTCACACATATCTCTCATGTCACCCAATCAAAACTCTTCCCTCACTTTTTTTCAAATCAAAACCCTTCCCCCCTCTGCCCCCTCTCTGCTTTTTCTGCATAGCAACCACCTCTTGCAAGACCTCTGGTGTTTCCAAGTTCACACAACAATGTTGCAATTGAACTCTGAACTCTCAGTGCACCTGCATATCCAATGCAATCTTTCATTTAATGATTTTTTCTTCGCCACTCAAAATACATCTTTCAACGAACTCATCCATGCACCCTAACTTTCTGTTTTCAGCAATCAAAATCCACCAATCACTCTTACTGCTTCATTAACACAGAAACTCCTCAGTTTTTTTCATTTTACACTCTCATTTTTTCAACTGCCATTTCATTGCCACACTTCATCTGACTGCAGGAGAACCTTCTCTCGCCATGTTTTCTGTCTGGATTGTTGGACATAGTTACATCTATTGGGCTCAGAGGTACGCTGAAAACAGGAATTTACCTAACCTCAATTTACAAGATGTGGAAATTAAGTGGTTTGGCCACAGAGGATTAAAATGTCACCAATTGATACCATTGGTGAAAACCTTTATGCATTTGCCAAAACCTGACCTGTTAATTGTGCACTGTGGAGGTAATGACTTGGGCACTTTGACTGGGGTAGGTCTGGAAATGCTTTTAAAGGACACCTTTGAGCAATTGATGGCACTTTTTCCTCAGACTGCCTTGGTATATTCAAATATATGCCAAAGACAAAAATGGAGGTGGTCGAACCAATTTTGTCCACAAATTGAGAAATCGAGGAAGCATGTAAACAAATCTGTTTCAGCTTACATGAGAGACCATGGAATGGGCTCCCTGTACAACAATAACTTGCGTTACTACATGCAAGATATCTACAGAGGAGATGGAGTTCACTTCTCAGATGAGGGCAACAGAATTTTCACTCTGAATTTAAGACTGTGCATTGGTACCTACTTATAAGTACCTAAATGTACCATAAACCCACAAGCTCTTCTCAGAGCTACCCTACATCTATTCACTCACAATTATTATTTTACTCTAACTTTTTTCACTAATTTTCAAGAAAGTACGCTCCCCAGAACGCTTCCCGGTTCGCGAACCGGGCGCACTCCACGCAAAAAACCTAAAAAAACGATATATTTTTTTTTTGCCCTGCGAGACCCTTTTAAAGCCTCCACATCAAACCTAGGGGGTCAGGGAGGATCTACTATGCCCCCTTATGGTCATTTGCCCCTTCGCTTTGGCCTCCTCTTGTCTCTCGATCCTACCGAGAGACAAGATGGCGGCCGCTACGGACTGTTTGGAATGTTTACAGACGCCGAAGAACCAATCAGCTTCGCAAAGCTCCGTAACGCGAAAAGTACGCAAAGCGGAGCGCTGTTACAGATATATATATTTTTTTGAACGTTAATTTCTCAAAATCCACTGGAGCACATATATTGAGACCTAGCAAAGGCACATCGGGCTACCAGTCCCTACAATTTTGCCAAGTTTCGTGCAAATCCATTCAGCCGTTCGATTATTATTATTATTTTTTTTTTTTGCCCCGCGGGGCCCTTTTAAAACCTCCACATCAAACCTAGGGGGTCAGCGAGAATCTACTATGCCCCCTTATGGTCATTTGCCCCTTCGCTTTGGCCTCCTCTTGTCTCTCGATCCTACCGAGAGACAAGATGGCGGCCGCTACGGACTGTTTGGAATGTTTACAGACGCCGGAGAACCAATCAGCTTCGCTTCACAAAGCTCCGTTGCGCGAAAAGTACGCGAACTGGAGCGCTGCCCGGTCCGCTGTTACAGATATATATCTTTTTTTGAACGTTAATTTCTCAAAATCCACTGAAGCACATATATTGAGACCTACAAAAGGCACATCGGGCTACCAGTCCCTACAATTTTGCCAAGTTTCGTGCAAATCCATTCAGCCCTTCGAGCTAAAAGTGAGGCCAACCGCCCTATGGAAAACTCAATGTTAAAAACATGTTTTGGGACCCCCCTTTTTTCTCGGCCCCCCCTTGACGAACCCCCCCCAAATTTTCAAGGGCTGCTCAGAAACAACATGTGCCATTTTCCTGAAAATTTCAGCCAATTCCGTCCACAAACGCCAAAGTTATTAGACATAGAATTTTCAAAAATCCCATAGGGAAAAAATCCTAATAATATATACCTACTGGCGACCGCCAGTAGGTAATATATTAACATAATATTAATAAAAAAATATACCATATTTTTACCGTAGGATAGCGGGAGGGTAACATTTACTATTACCACTCCAGTGAGTACAACAGTAGGGAAAGCGTTGGATAGCGTAGGTGTAAAAATTACTATTCCCACTCCAGTGAGTGCAACAGTAGGGAAAGCGTTGGATAGCGTAGGGGTAAAAATTACTATTACCACTCCAGAGAGTGCAACAGTAGGGAAAGCGTTGGATAGCGTAGGGATAAAAATTACTATTCCCACTCCAGAGAGTGCAACAGTAGGGAAAGCGTTGGATAGCGTAGGGGTAAACATTACTATTCCCACTCCAGTGAGGGCAACAGTAGGGAAAGCGTTGGATAGCGTAGGGGTAACAATTACTATTCCCACTCCAGAGAGTGCAACAGTAGGGAAAGCGATGGATAGCGTAGGGATAAAAATTACTATTCCCACTCCAGAGAGTGCAACAGTAGGGAAAGCGTTGGATAGCGTAGGGGTAAAAATTACTATTCCCACTCCAGAGAGTGCAACAGTAGGGAAAGCATTGGATAGCGTAGGGGTAAAAATTACTATTCCCACTTCAGAGAGTGCAACAGTAGGGAAAGTAAATACTTCATATATTAATAAAAATAAGTTAAATATTAATACCAATAAAACATTATTTAAAAGTAATTACCAATTTAATAATTAAACAATTAAAAACAAAAATAAAAATTAATTATTAAAATTCATTGCCTATTAATACAAATTAATTACCAATTACCAATTAATTAATTAGCAATTGAAAATGAATTGACAATTAATTCAAAATAAATACCAATAAATCAATTAAAATATTTAATTAATTACAATTAAATTACTTCCCACCGTATTCCACTATAAACCCACAACCCGCTACGGAAAATAAATTAATACAATTAACATAATTATCAATTAAACAATTAAGTTAAATTAATTGCCAATTAAAATTTTATTATTTACCAATTAAAAATTAATTAACAATTAATTCAGAATAAATACAAATACATACATTTAAATATTTAATTAATTATATTTAAATTACTTTCCACCATATTCCCCTATAAACCCACAACCCGCTACAGAATTAAATTAAGCAATAATTAAATAACATAACATTCATTACTTAAAATAAATTATAAAATAAATATACACTTTTCACACATATACTAACATACAAAACACTTTAAAAAATTCTATATTATTAAAAATTCGATATATTTAATACCTGTATTATATATTTCGATATTTTGACTTTCTATATTTATGAAAATTGATATTAAATTACTTACCTTCGATTCGATATTTTTGTTTACTATATTCTGTCCATTCGATATTTTGTCCATTCAATATTTTGACTTCGATATTAGTGCTATTCTATATTTTTGATTCGATATTTTGTCTGTATACCAGCAAAACCATACCATTATCTCAAGATTCAAGAAGCCCTATCAGAAAAACCCTTGCCTTCAGGATGCCAATTAACACACAATAGCAACACAGTATTTGTGTACTTTTATGCACCAAAAACATTGAAAAGTCCCCTGTCATTTACCCTACAGATGTGTCCTTTGACCAGGCAGCTACCCCAAGAACAATGTCCCAACATGCAAAGAAAATATGCAGATTCCCTCTGATTTTCACGCAGATCTCCCACTACTCATTAAGAATGTTCCACATTTTATTACTCGCAACACCAACAGGACAATTCAAAGAGCCCACTAGACAAAACAGGCCTCAAAGACAATTAAATTTACAATAACACCATTAAAAAAGCAAAAAGAGTCTCTAGTGCTAAGTCAACAAGGAACACCACAAAATACAATCAGAATTCCCTACCCCAAAAGGCACATTCATGATAATACCTCACACAGGAGACTTCTGTAAGTTAACTGCAGACCACTTTGTTACCACAGCAAAAATATTAGGGCTCTGTCTCATCAACAAAATGCCAAGCTCCTTTCAATCCAACACCATACAGCATCAAAGCATGAGTATCTTAAAGCTCAGTAATTTTCAACTCTACTTCGTGTGTATTAGCCCACTCATAAAACTTCTACAATCATTTAAGCTCGCGTTATAACAGAGCTAACTACACAGATAGTCCAAAAATTGTAAATCCTTGAATGCTCTGAGCTAGCAGTCTGCCTCTGTGCCACTGAACAGTGGATAATAACAATCACCTTAAATTGAAACAAAAACTGAGATCCTCACTAACATTATGGCCCCATGAACTTGGGACATCTCAAACAGCTTTGACAGAAACTTAGGAGCATCATCATGGGTTCCGCCCTCGCAATAAACCCTAAAGTGAACCAAGTGAAAAAAAAGTGCATTTCTCATCATGTGGACACTAAGATAACGCCATGCATCTGGGATACCTGCAGAAGATGCACACAACTACCTCCCTTGTTATACAAGGCTTGGATTATATAAATAGTCTGTAAAATGGAAGCTCAGTTCCAGATGTGAGTGCAGCAACAAGATAAGTCTTACACCTGTGAGACAACACCTCCCTTGAACATCTCCCTGTAATCAGAAGATCAAATGTATCACACATAAAGCAGTTAATGTTAAAAGACAATGGAACCCATTTCCAGAAAGGAACAGAGCCATTGACAATGCTTTTAATTTGGAATAAAAGTGAAGGACTGGCTTTTCCCTCCTGATGCCACAACTGACACACCCTGTTATTCCAGAATGATAGGAACCCTAGTGGACTATTTAAGCATTAGCAATAGACAAGAAGAACACTCTCTAGAGCCTTCTAAGGGTCATCCAAAACACAGAATGTAGGAGGCTAAAAACATCTCTCAATCCTCTCAGAAAGAATCAAGAAATTGAAATTGAATACCTCTCACTACTGAAGAATAGGAGTTTACCTGATTGGAAGTAACAGAATCAAAGCAACTAATACGGAAATCAAAACGTTAAGCATATTATTATATGAAACCCATAATCTACATCGTAACGCACAGAGTAATTGTGAATTATTTACAGATGTTACACCTTGCTTCATGTTATAAATTGGGTTGGTGGTTGACTGGGGTATAAACCCTAGGCAAGCAGCAACCACCATACTAGTCAGGGTAAGAGGCAGGCAAACTCTAAATTACCTGTGCTCACCCTCTGGTAGCTTGGCACAGAGCAGTCAGGCTTCACTTTAGAGGCAATGTGTGCAACACTTCAAACAGTAAAACTTTGAAAACACCACAAAAAAAATTCGACAACCGGTTAAAAATATATAGCATATTTGAATACATAAAACGAGACCAAAATGACAAAGATTTAATAAGTAGAACTTGAGTTATTGAACGTTAAGATTTTTAGTGAAAAATAAAGCCTAGATGCAAAAAGTGCTATTTGGGATCTGGTCATGCCTGACCTGGACAAAGTCAAAAGTTCAGGCTGACTGTGATGGAATGTGGGCAGGCTACAGGGACCAGTGTTGGGCCCACTGAACCGAAGTACCTTAATTCTGGTTAAGGATAGATGCGTGGCTCTGCGTCAAAGATGCATGGCACAGTGGAGGCAATGCCTTGGTTCTGAGATGTGATGAGGCGCTGGGTAAGGTCATGATGCATTGAGTATCCTGTCGCCAGGGCTTGCGATATGAAGGCTGGTGTCAAGGATCCGAGGTGTAGTGGAACCGATAGGTAGGTTCTGATGAGTGGTAAAGCTGTGATGCGGTGGTTCGATATTGTCATCGAGGCTGCCTTTGATGAGGGTTGCGAGGAGCTTGCGCTGGGAAAAGTATCAAGCATTGGCGGTTCTATGGGAGATGCATTGATCCCAAGATACGGTATGCAGCAGGGATGCAACTCTTTTGGAACATGTCCAATCCACACAACAGGTGTGATGGGACGGTGCTGCTCGAAGATGCACTGCTCAGCCGAAGAGATGCGTTGATTCTGCTCGGTGATGGTTCGGTCAGCAGAGGATGCATTGGTTCTGTTGGAGAAACACCTTAGACCCATTTCCAAGGGTCCAGGACTAGGGTGGCACCACTTGGCAGGGTACACTCACAGATGGCAGAGTCTAGGTGCAGAAGAAGGTTGGTTGGAAGTATTTTATGTCCCTGAGACTTCAGATCAGGAGACCATCCAGCTAGCCCTGGGTAACACTCTGGGTTCAAGTGATACAGGTCTAGTTACCTCGCTCAAGCAAGAGGCCAGCAGGTCAGCACAGTAGCATAGCAGGAGTACAGCAAAACAGCAGTCCAGCAGAGTGGCAGTCCTTTCAGCATCACAGCTGTCCTCCTTCTTGGCAGAGTCTTTACAGGTCTTGAAGTGTACTGAAATGGTAGTGTAAGAGGTCCAGTACTTATGTCCAGCTTGGTCTTTGAAGTGGGGGAGTCTTCGAAGACAGGCTTTTGAAGTGACCTGAGGTCCTGCCCTTTCTACCCTTTCCTCCTTTTCAACCTATTTGCTCCTTCTCCTTTTTGTACAGGCTGTCTTTGGGCATGATCACATTATGAATTTGTATTTTATTATTTTGCTTGCACATACCCACACATGACTATAATGGCATTATGTATGACTATTCTATTTGACAGGTGTGAGCATTGTAACCAATGTTTACAAATTATGTTTTTTTTCAGGGCAGAATGTGTCAGTCTTGTTATTTGAACACACTACAATATGGCCGAAACAGTAGCAGCTCTGTTAGTCCTATGTTGATTTCATTCACAATGTTGAAAATGACACATGATTGGTGTTTTTGCACATGTGATCAAGGCTTCTGGGCAGCTGAAAGCGTAATGTGTAAATAAATTGATTTCTACTTTCCAAAGTAGCATAAGACATATATATTTATATATGCCATCAAATCCCTCCACAAAAGAAGAATCAGAGGCCAGAGGGGAATCCACGGAAAACAGCATGCTTTATTAGGCAGTACGAACAGTGGTGGCAAATGCATTTCGGCATCTAGCCTTCCTCAGCGCCCTGCACTGCGTGGTATTCTTCATCTTAATGTTAGAGTCCTGCTTTTCTTTCCGAAATGGCCAGTGTGCTCCTCCCCCTTGCTGAATCAGCTCACCTGTTGGCTGTAGTGGTAAATGCACGAACTCCAACTCCCAAGATGCAATATGCTGATGCATCTGGGTTGGCGGTATGGGGGATGCGTGACGAATTGAAGTAGGATTATCCGGAATGTGCAGGTAAGTGATGAAGCAATACCAGGGGTAATGCCGAAGTCCACATGGCCTTCCTTGGGTCCCCTCGGACTGCTGCCGCCCATTAGTCCAAGATAGCGATTTAGCAGGGACAGCCATGCAACAGCACAGTGTCCTGTTGTGTATATATATATATATATATATATATCCAAACCAAGAGTTGCCCTCTTTGAAGAAGCCACACACAAGAGGTAAGTGTTCACCGCATTTAATGAAGAAAGCTGCAGCATGGAATCAGCGCCCCTCCAACAGTCTTTAAAGCCCGACGCGTTTCGTGCAACTACGCACCTAATCATGGGCGTGTATAGTCATTAGGCAGGACTGTATGGGTGGATGAGTCTCTGTATGGGTGTGTTAGTGAGTGAATGACTATCTCAATAGTATCTTTATGAGTAACTACATATGTTTTAAACTAGTATATGTGAGTATGTATCAAAGGTTATATTACAGTGAGAGGAGGTCTGCCACAAGGATGATGTCATCAGTGATGTCATCAGGGATGTCATTTGAGATGTCATCAGTGATGTCATGAGTGATGTCACTGACCATGTCATGAGTGATGTAATATGTTCGGGATGGACTGTTCCCATGAGGCGCAGGGGCAAGGCTGATTTGCATATGGCCATGTCTTAACTGGGGTGGTGTGGAGTGCAAGAAAATGACGGATTTAGGCCCAGATCTCTGTACTGGGGTGAATGTATGACATTGTTCTGCATTCTGTCCATCAATTGTTTTTGCATTGCGGGCTCGCAAGTTATAGGTAACTGAGCTAACTATAACGGAGGAATTTCAAAGGTTTTGTATGAGAGAAATGTTTAGCTAACTATAACGTGTGAAACCTATGGTTTTTCCAATGAATTTCTAAGCTTTTTTAAATGCTAATTCCTAACTATAACGTGTGTGAAACCTATGGTTTTTTCAATGAATTTGCAAGGTTTTTTAAATGCTAATTCCTAACTATAACGTGTCTGAAACCTATGGTTTTTCAGTGAATTTCAAAGGTTTTGTAAATTATAATTTATAAATGTATTAATTATTATGTCTTTATTTTTATACTAATTTCTTATATTTTTAATATAAATATTTATATTTCTTTTATTTTTTAGATTATATTTCATATTCTGATTATAAAATAATAACAAAACTAAGTTGCAAAGGAATTTTTGGATTAATAATTGCTTGACGTCGGTTGCAAGTATAACACAGCTCCACCAATTCTCTTGGGGCCCTATGCTCACAATGCTGTATCAATCCTTACACCTGCTTCCAGCGTGTGCAAGGTTTTGACGCACCATAAGTTCAAAAGTGACTGAATGAAATGTTATACATTTCACTCAGTCACTTTTAGGAGGCGTTGCTGCACCCCCTTCTGCACAAGAAAGCCTCTTCTGGCGCAGCGCTTTACAATGTAATACACCCTCCAGATGCGTCACATTGTTAGTAGCACACACCATGGCACATCTTTTGCACCACCGCTGTGTCACAAAAGTGACGCAACGGCTGTGTAAAAGAGGCACAAGGGGATTGTAAATCCGCCCCTAACACATACAAATTCACCCAGGCAGTTTCACCAGCAGCGCAAATTGAAGCATAGACTTGTAACATATTTATGTACATATGTTACATTCAAGTGCTTCGGACATACTACAGTATTCTATATATAAACACCTTATAGATGTATGCTGTAGCACTTCTTTATAGTTCTGCACTTTCACATTCTCCATACACTAGTAAGATATTCATTCATTCATTTATGAACTACACATTCATTCTGACAAACTTTTACACACTAACATAGAAATATAGTTCTTTCTTTGACCAGTGAAGGTAGTTCTAAAAAGAACTGTTTTTTTTTTTTTAGATTTGTAGTTTTTTTTGTGTTTTCTCAACAAATTCCAAGCAGAACAAAAGAATGAAAAAACAAAACAACTAATGTCGACGACAGCAATGATCCTGCATCCTGCGTTTCATCAGGTCTATAGATTGTTCCCCATAACACAAAAGTTTATCGCAATAAATGCATAGAATTTTAACTTTAGCAAAGTCAGAATTAATATGTGGGTGTGGACTGCTTGCTGAAAATGCTGTTGCCGCAGTTGATGTGCTTGGTGTAGCAGCAGGGGGATTCTCGTGCAACCTCCGTCTTGCAGCTCAAGCAAAATTCTTGGGGTGCAAGTTCTTTACGTGTCGCACCATATTTGCTCTGCCAAAGGAGTATTTTTTAGATGGATCACCCCTTGAAAGAGTTGTTTGGCAAATTTTACAGGTTACTTTTGGAGCATTAACCTTTTTTTGTCCTTCTGGAAAAGTAAAAAACTTCCAAATTAGAGCTTCTTTCCTCTTCTTTGGACGTTCTTCAGGAATGAAATCTCCCTCTGAAGAACTGCTGGAAGATGACTCCATTGCTCTTATTATTGTGATCTTCCTTCTATTTGAGAAGATTCTCAGAAGAAATGCTTCTTCTTAGAAACTCAAAGTCGAATAATTATAATGGGACGGAACTTTCAACAGTCGCAATAGGATAAGTTATGAACCAATCAAATCTCTACTTTTAAAGTCACATGCCCTTGCGTACGCTTATGATGTGCTTACGCAGCTATTTTGATACCAGAACGCATGATGTTCTACCGCGATTTGTGTAATTGTTTTTAAAAGTAATATATGATTATTACAAGTATTAAAAAAAATTCATAGTTATCCTAAATGTCTGCCCTTAGTATGTACATTAAATACATAAATAAATGTTTTAAACCAAGTAGAAACATTGCCCCCTTTCGCGTACAGAACGCCGTACATGACGTCACACGGAAGCTTTAATGCGACGCGTAACGTCAAAGCATATTCGTACCGTATGCGCAGGTACTCGCTGAGTATGATAAGCAGTACAAACTATGGTGCGATCACCCTCTCAGCGACAAATCAGAGCTCAGAGCGCGCTAAGGAGAATGATTAGAAGTGGTCACTCATTGCAGATCCGATTCTGGGCATGCCTCTGCGTATATTATAACACCGCCCCCATCTCTCTCTGTTGTTAATTGTTAGTGCACACACTCATACTTGCACATGCGTGGTGCACGCCCACCCACACTACCCACATGCCACCACCTAGCATGCTTGCTATCACTAAGCCTGGAAACCAATACATTACCCAATGGGATGTCCCCCAGGGCCATCATTCTTGCAGACCATGAAAACGCTACCAATGACGGCCCTGGGCTTGGTTTGGTCAGCCCCCGCGGTTCCCATATAATGCGGGGACTGACGTGAGCACGCTCTCTTTTGCCTGTCTGTGCTGCGGTGACAGACAGACTGTCAAAAACACCCCAGACTCAGCGAAACCGCAGCCTTTAAAGACACGACAATAGACGACAGAAGCAAAGGTAAGAGACGAACGTCACAACATCAGCCTCCACTGTAAATTGTATATGCATAATGCTATTTTTTTCTCCTTCATATGGCTTTCCTACCCCTCAATGGTTTTAAATTGTGCTTACATAATTGAAATATTTCTTTATAAGTCACAAGGTCCTATACAAGGTCCTATACACCTCTAGATGTGAAGGACATCTAACATGAGCTTCGATTGGAATTCCATAGAGCATATTATCAAACCCATTATTGCGACTTTAGCACACTTTCCTTCCGATAAAGTGGCGATAATTTTGTCGCCCAGGCTTGATATTATGGCCCAGAGTGCATAGTGTACAGCAGCTTCTCGGTAAAATCTATAATTACCTCCGAGCATTGACAACAGATAGGTTACAGCAGTCTGACAAACAGATCAACAACCTTATTACACCACTTTTGAGTCACTTTTAACATGGGTAAAGTGATGCAAGGAGCTAGTAAATCTACGTTTAACTTTTCAAGAAAAATCTCAACTCCAGACTCTGCGACACAGTTTTAATGTTGTTTTCTCTCTCTTTCTCTCTCTCACTCTCTGTAACAACATTTCTCTTTCTCTCTTAAACTTATAGACACTGCTGTCTGCTTGGACGTGTAGAAGAATTGTTCAAAAGAAGTTGTGAACTCTACTTTCTTATGTGTTTGGCCGCAAGGTTTATACAACGGTAAGCACAGAGGCCTAAATCGACAAATTCTTCATAGCAATGCATTAGAAATAAGTTGGCATAACGGGCGTCAGTAACGCAGTAGGCACTTCCATATAGACACCACTTGAACGCGGCACTATAACAAGTGAAATGTACCAGGTACACTGCACTTGTAAAACTGTAGTGTAACCTTTATTTGTGAAAGGAGAGAGGGCCATATTATCAAGCCTTGGCAACAAAATTATCGCCACTCTATCGGCAGCAAAGTGCCGCTAAAGTGGCGATAATGGGTTTGATAATATGCTCTACGGAATTCCAATCGAAGCTCATGTTAGATGTGAAGGACATCTGACATGAGCTTCGATTGGAATTCCATAGAGCATATTATCAAACCCATTATCGCCACTTTAGGGACACTTTCCTTCTGATAAAGTGGAGATAATTTTGTCGCCCAGGCTTGATATTATGGCCCAGAGTGCATAGTGTACAGCAGCTTCTCTGTAAAATCTATAATTACCTCCGAGCATTGACAACAGATAGGTTACAGCAGTCTGACAAACAGATCAACAACCTTATTACACCACTTTTGAGTCACTTTTAACATGGGTAAAGTGATGCAAGGAGCTAGTAAATCTACGTTTAACTTTTCAAGAAAAATCTCAACTCCAGACTCTGCGACACAGTTTTAGGGGTCCATTAGGATGTCGGGCGGATTGCCCCCGCCAGGGTGGCGGTAGCCACCGCCACCCTGGCGGGGGCAATCCGCCCGACATCCGCATTCTAATTCCCCCCCGCCATATTAGGATGGCGGGGGGGACCGCGGCGGACGAAAACACCGTCCGCCGCTTTTCCGCCCCGGTCGCATTGCGGCCGGGGCGGTAATGGAACCATATGGTGGCGGTGTCTATCAGACACCGCCATCCATATTAGGGTGCCTGTCTGCAGCTGCTTTTCCGCGGCGGCAATGCTGCCACGGAAAGGCAGGCGGGAATTGCTGCGGGGGCCCCCTGCAGGGCCCCCAGGTTCACACCACTGTCAGGGGGCACATGGGGGGTACCTATGGTACCCCCCCACATTTGCATATGCAAAACGGCAGGCACCGCGCGGTGCCTGCCGCTTTGCATATGCAAATGCAAAAAAGCATTTTTAGCATCGTGGCGGGCGGTGCAGAGTGCACCGCCCGCCACAATGCTACAACTACAGGATGTGCCCGCCACTGTGGCGGGCACATCCTAATGCCCCCCACGGGACCCCCGCCCTTATGGCGGGCTGTCCCGTTTCCCACTATGGTGACGGGCGGACAAAGTGCGCCCGTCATCATAATGACCCCCCTAATGTTGTTTTCTCTCTCTTTCTCTCTCTCACTCTCTGTAACAACATTTCTCTTTCTCTCTTAAACTTGTAGACACTGCTGTCTGCTTGGACGTGTAGAAGAATTGTTCATAAGAAGTTGTGAACTCTACTTTCTTATGTGTTTGGCCGCAAGGTTTATACAACGGTAAGCACAGAGGCCTAGATCTACAAATTCTTCATAGCAATGCATTAGAAATAAGTTGGCATAACGGGCGTCAGTAACGCAGTAGGCACTTCCATATAGACACCACTTGAACGCGGCACTATAACAAGTGAAATGTACCAGGTACACTGCACTTGTAAAACTGTAGTGTAACCTTTATTTGTGAAAGGAGAGAGGGCCATATATCAAGCCTTGGTAACAAAATTATCGCCACTTTATCGGCAGCAAAGTGTCGCTAAAGTGGCGATAATGGGTTTGATAATATGCTCTATGGAATTCCAATCGAAGCTCATGTTAGATGTGAAGGACATCTAACATGAGCTTCAATTGGAATTCCATAGAGCATATTATCAAACCCATTATCGCCACTTTAGCGACACTTTCCTTCCGATAAAGTGGCGATCATTGTGTCGCCCAGGCTTGATATTATGGCCCAGAGTGCGTAGTGTACAGCAGCTTCTCTGTAAAATCTATAATTACCTCCAATCAGTGACAACAGATAGGTTACAACAGTCTGACAAACAGATCCACAACCTTATTACGCCACTTTTGAGTCACTTTTAACATGGGTAATGTGATGCAAGGAGCTAGTAAATCTACGTCTGACTTTTCAAGAAAACATCTCAACTCCAGACTCTGCGACACAGTTTTAATGTTGTTTTCTCTCTATTTCTCTCTCTCACTCTCTGTGACATCATTTCTCTTTCTCTCTTAAACTTAGACACTGCTGTCTGCTTGGACGTGTATAAGAATTGTTGAAAACAAGTTGTGACACCAACTGCCTGAAATGTTTAGCCGCAAGGTTTATACAACGGTAAGCACAGAGGCCTAGATCTACAAAGCCTTCATAGCAATGCATTAAAAATAAGTTGGCATAACGGGCGTCAGTAACGCAATAGGCACTTCCATATAGACACCACTTGAACACTATAACAGAACTGGAATGTACAAGTCACACTGCACACGTAAAAAGGTAGAGTTACCAAAACTTGTAGGGGCATATTATCAAGAATGGCGATAAAATTATCGCCGTTTCAGCGGCAGGAAACTGCCGCTAAAGCGGCGATAATTGGCTTGATAATATGCCCTTGTGAATTCCCATAGTAGCCCAGGTTAACAGCCCAGGTTAACACCAGGTATAGGTATATATAGTTAGGATTTTTTCCCTATGGGATTTTTGAAAATTCTATGTCTAATAACTTTGGCGTTTGTTGACGGAATTGGCTGAAATTTTCAGGAAAATGGAACATTTTGTTTCTGAGCAGCCCCTGAAAATTTGGGGGGGGTTGGTCAAGGGGGGGCCGAGAAAAAAGGGGGGTCCCAAAATGTGTTTTTCCCATGTTAATTTCCATAGGGCGGTTGGCCTCACTTTTAGCCCGAACGGCTGAATGGATTTGCACCAAACTTGGCAAAATTGTAGGGAATGTTAGCCCGATGTGCCTTTGCTAGGTCTCAATATATGTGCTCCAGTGGATTTTGAGAAATTAACGTTCAAAAAAAGATATATATCTGTAAGCGCGCTCCGGGCAGCGCTCCGGTTCGCGTACTTGACGCGTAACGGAACTTCGCGAAGCGAAGCTGATTGGCTCTCCGGTGTCTGTCAACATTCTAAACAGTCCGGAGCGGCCGCCATCTTGTCTCTCGGTAGGATCGAGAGACAAGAGTAGGCCAAAACAAAGGGGCAAATGACCATAAGGGGGCATAGTAGATCCTCCCTGACCCCCTAGGTTTGATGTGGAGGCTTTTTTTTTTGCGTGGGGAGCGTCCGGTTCGCGAACCGGGAAGCGTTCTGGGGAGCGTACTATAAGGAAAAAAGAATGATAGACTTTTCAAATACTGTATGTTAATTGATTGTTGGTTTTGTTGATTATTTTTTAATTTCTTTATTTTTTAAGCAATTATTTATTATTGTGATTGTGTTTCAAAATTTAATAAACTTTCTAACATTTCACTGTCTGAAATGTCATTATTTTCATTGAACATAGTTTGTAATCTCTGAGGGTGTAAAATGTCCTCATTTTGAAGGAGGTCATCTACTGCTTGCACACATTGCAGTAGTTCTTGGTCCCAAGTTTCATCCATAAATTCTATATAATTTGGATCAATTATTTCTTGGCTGCTCTCTTGCAGGACAATTTGAAATGAAACTTTGTGTTCGCCTTCCATTTTGCCTGAAATTTGGATAAAAAAAATATATATTAGTAGAGATAGGGCACTGTTGGGATTAATTTTATATAGGCAGTTTTTATCAGTGAATTTATCTTTGGGCAGTGTATAGTATCAGAGTGGAAGTAGGAATATAAAAAAGTGTATGTGATTTAACGTAAGTAAATTCATAATTATACAAGAGAAGCCTAACTCCATCCATAACTATAACAGAGAAGTCTATCTAAATCTATAACTACTACAGAGGGATAGTATATAACTATCAGAAAAAGTTTACCATATTAACTTATAGTGCACAATATACTTCAGTTTTTAAAATAACAACTTACCTTTACAAAGAAGTTGAAGTGATTAGTGAAAATCCAATTGAAATGTACACCAGGAAGTAGTAGTCAAAATGGCTGTGTTCCCTTCTCTTCCTTTAAATATATTGAGGTATATAACGAATCAAATGACAGGTAAAAAAAGTAGAAAATGAAAGTAACATTTTCATTGGTTGTCAATTCCAACACTTCAGATGTGTTTTGTGAAGTAATTTACCTCACGGTATTTAGAGAGGTCTACAGGCTAAATGGCTAAATGGAATTTCAATCAAATTTGTGAAAATGATAGGGATTGGTATGTAGTATGAGCTAATCTATATTTGGTGAGAGTGTCTCCAGTCGTTTTTCTGTAAATTACTTTCCCACCTTTTTTGATGGTGCGCTTCCCAGGGAGCGACCTGGTACGCGAACTGGCGAGCGCCCCGGTACGCGAACCTGAAGCGTAACGGGAGTCCACCATTTTGTGTTTCGGTCGACTTAAGATACAAGATGGAGGGCAAATAATGTTCAGAATGGGTAGAAGGGGGCACGGTAGACTTATCTTGACCCCCTAGGTTTTCTGAGGGTGGCTGAGGAGGCTTATATGTGCGAAAAAAAACATTTTTTTAAAAAATTTCGCGAGGTTAGCTTCCGGTACGCGTACCGGGTAGCGCCCCGGGGAGCGTACTTTGTTGAAAATTAGTGAAAAAAGTTAGAGAAAAATAATAATTGTGAGTGATCAGATGTAGGGTAGCTCTGAGAAGAGCTTTTGGGTTTATGGTACATTTAGGTACTTATAAGTAGGTACCAATGCACAGTCTTAAATTCAGAATGAAAATTCTGTTGCCCTCATCTGAGAAGTGAACTCCATCTACTCTGTAGATATCTTGCATGTAGAAACGCAAGTTATTGTTGTACATGGAGCCCATTCCATGGTCTCTCATGTAAGCTGAAACAGATTTGTTTACATGCTTCCTCGATTTCTCAATTTGTGGACAAAATTGGTTTGACCACCTCCATTTCTGTCTTTGGCATATATTTGAATATACCAAGGCAGTTTGAGGAAAAAGTGCCATCAATTGCTCAAAGGTGTCCTTTAAAAGCATTTCCAGACCTACCCCAGTCAAAGTGCCCAAATCATTACCTCCACAGTGCACAATTAACAGGTCAGGTTTTGGCAAATGCATAAAGGTTTTCACCAATGGTATCAATTGGTGACATTTTAATCCTCTGTGGCCAAACCACTTAATTTCCACATCTTGTAAATTGAGGTTAGGTAAATTTCTGTTCTCAGCATACCTCTGAGCCCAATAGATGTAACTATGTCCCACAATCCAGACAGAAAACATGGTGAGAGAAGGTTCTGCTGCAGTCAGATGAAGTGTGGCAATGAAATGGCAGTTGAAAAATTAAGAGTTTAAAATGAAAAAAATTGTGGAGTTTCTGTGTTAATGAAGCAGTAACAGTGATTGGTTGATTTTGATTGCTGAAAACAGAAAGTTAGGGTGCATGGATGAGTTCTTTGAAAGATGTATTTTGAATGGTCAATAAAAAATCATTAAATGAAAGATTGCACTGGATATGCAGGTGCACTGAGAGTTCAGAGTTCAATTGAAACATTGTTGTGTGAACTTGCAAACACCAGAGGTCTTCCAAGAGGTGGTTGCTATGCAAAAAAGGCAGAGAGGGCAGAGGGGGGAAGGGTTTTGATTTGAAAAAAGTGAGGGAAGAGTTTTGATTGGGTGACATGAGAGATATGTGTGAAGAATTACAGCATTTCTGTGCTTTTGATAGCTGCAGACTCTGGAGTGCATACCTTTTGCTCTGCTGAAGAAAAATTGGTGTGTTTCTGAGACTGTTTTGAAACTCATAAAGTATTTGCTAAGGTGAGAAAAGATTTCTTTAATTTAGATAGAGAATAGTGTGCTTTAAGGAGAAAATTATGAAGAAAGTTGTGTTTTTAAAATGTTGCTTTGTCTCAAGTGTTTTACAAATAGATTTTGTTTCTTTGAGAAATTGTAATTGGAGAAAATGTGAAGTATTAGTACTGACAGGGTGTTTTTGTGCATAGGAGCTGTGGAGTGTTTTCAAATTATGACTTGAAAATCGTTTTTGAGGAAAAGGAATGGTTTTAAACTTTATGACAAGGACATAATGGTGTATGCTTCTTTATAACGCATTTCAGTGTCTCTGATGTTATTTTTCCCATATTAAATTAAAAGACCTTTCCCTGTGGAGCAAATTCCTTGTAAATATGCTCCCACCTGTGCATGGCAAATTTAGATTTTGATTGTTAGCGTTACATAGACATGTTAAAAGTGACCCAAACATGCTGCAAAGGCAATCAAAAAACGCTTTCATGTGTCTTAAGGACATTTTAAGTCATTTCCCCATGTGGAATGTTTTCAAATTATGACTTGAAAATCGTTTTTGAGGAAAAGGAATGGTTTTAAAATTTATGACATGGACATAATGGTGTATGCTTCTTTATAACGCATTTCAGTGTCTCTGATGTTATTTTTCCCATATTAAATTAAAAGACCTTTCCCTGTGGAGCAAATTCCTTGTAAATATGCTCCCACCTGTGCATGGCAAATTTAGATTTTGATTGTTTGCGTTACATAGCCATGTTAAAAGTGACCCAAACATGCTGCAAAGGCAATCAAAAAATGCTTTCATGTGTCTTAAGGACATTTTAAGTCATTTCCCCATGTGGAGTGTTTTCAAATTATGACTTGAAAATCGTTTTTGAGGAAAAGGAATGGTTTTAAAATTTATGACAAGGACATAATGGTGTATGCTTCTTTATAAGGCATTTCAGTGTCTCTGATGTTATTTTTCCCATATTAAATTAAAAGACCTTTCCCCGTGGAGCAAATTCCTTGTAAATATGCTCCCACCTGTGCATGGTAAATTTAGATTTTGATTGTTTGAGTTACATAGCCATGTTAAAAGTGACCCAAAAATGCTGCAAAGGCTTTAAAAAACGCTTTCATGTGTCTTAAGGACATTTTAAGTCATTTCCCCATGTGCAGTGTTTTGAAATTATGACTTGAAAATCGTTTTTGAGGTAAAGGAAAGCTTTTAAAATTTATGACAAGGACATAATGGTGTATGCTTCTTTATAAGGCATTTTAGTGTCTCTGATGTTATTTTTCCCATATTAAATTAAAAGACCTTTCCCCGTGGTGCAAATTCCTTGTAAATATGCTCCCACCTGTGCTTGGCAAATTTAGATTTTGATTGTTTGAGTTACATAGCCATGTTAAAAGTGACCCAAAAAAGTTGCAAAGGCTTTAAAAAACACTTTCATGTGTCTTAAGGACATTTTAAGTCATTTCCCCGTGGGCAGTGTTTTCAAATTATGACTTGAAAATCGTTTTTGAGGTAAAGGAATGTTTTTAAAATTTATGTGCGCCATATGCCCCCAAATTTCTTTTTCAGGGGTGCAGCAGGGTGTTCTTTAGACACCCCTGCACCCTTGCAAAAATTCCTAATTTGCGATTATCTAATTGATAATCGCAAATTGCACCTTCATTCCTATGGGCCTCCTGGCCCATGGAAATGAATGGGTAATTTGCAATTAGCAATTTGCTCATCGCAAATTAGGAATGGTAAAGAATCGCTATTTATTCCTTAAAATTCGCTATTTAGGAAATGCAAAATAGTTTGATGATACATATGGCGGTTCATCTCTAACAAGATAAGAAGCTTAGGGATAGATTTATGATGACTGGCGCAATGACGTGGACATCACTTACTTCATTGGTAGGCCTTTACATGTATTATCTCCTCTGTATTCTTCAACAAGCGTAACTTTGATCTGCAACCCTGAGTAGGCCTCACCTTAAACAAACCTCTGGATAGGCCACACCTTATCGTCATCCTGAATTAATCATTTAAAATGCTAGGGACAGATTTATGATAGGTGTATGCCTCTTTTGCGCCACTGTGCGTCACTTTTGTGATGCAGCGGCGGTGCAAAAGATTTGCTATGAGGCGACAAAATTACAAATTGATGCATTTAGGCAGATGTGTCATGCTGTAAAAAAACCGTGCCACATGAAACCAATGCAGCAGTGATGCAAAAGATGCACCATGTTGCAAGACAGGCCTCACTTGGGGCCATATGTATCAAGCTAATTAGCATTCGCAAAGGCCGAAATTCTGCAAATTTCGGCCTTTGCGAATGCTAATTAGACAAATGGTATGTATCAAACAAGTTTGATGCAAAATAGGGAATAGCAAAATTTGCTATTCCTTATTTTGCGATTGCACTTAAGGATTTGCAAATTTTGCGATTCCTTAAATGCAATGTATCAAACAAAAAATATGCAAAAAATGCTATTAAGGATTTGCAAATTACCACCAGCTTCTAGTTGGTGGTAATTTGCAAATTCTTTTCAAAAAGCTTTTTTTCCAAAAAACAAAAGGTGCCATATGACGCCCATACATGCCCTTAGGGCATGTATGTGCGCCATATGCCCCCAAATTTCTTTTTCAGGGGGTGCAGCAGGGTGTTCTTGAGACACCCCTGCACCCTTGGAAAAATTCCTAATTTGCGATTAGCTAATTGCTAATCGCAAATTGCACCTTCATTCCTATGGGCCTCCTGGCCCATGGAAATGAATGGGTAATTTGCAATTAGCAATTTGCTCATCGCAAATTAGGAATGGTAAAGAATCGCTATTTAATACCGATTTTGTACATACATACCGTTTTGCATTTCCTAAATAGCGATTCCTTAAAATTCGCTATTTAGGAAATGCAAAATAGTTTGATGATACATATGGCGGTTCATCTCCAACAAGATAAGAAGCTTAGGGATAGATTTATGATGACTGGCGCATCACCAGGGATGTGCCAGTCATCCTGCGCCGCTGTTCCGCCACCCATGGTGTGCTGCATTTACAATGCGGCGCACCATGGGGCAAAAACGGCACAGATGCGTGACGCATCTGTGCCGTAAAGGTGGCGCATTGCTGGAGTTGTATCGCAAGTACGATGCAGCTCCAGCAAGGCTCAGGGGTGCCCCATCTCCACAATGCTGCGTCAAGACCTATGCCTGCTTCAAGCAGGCGCAGGGTTTTGACGCAGCTTTGTCCTATCTGATTGTAAATGCGGCACACCATGGGTGGCAGAGCAGCGGTGCACGTATCAAACAAAAAATATGCAAAAAATGCCATTAAGGATTTGCAAATTACCACCAACTTCTAGTTGGTGGTAATTTGCAAATTCTTTTCAAAAAGCTTTTTTTCCAAAAAACAAAAGGTGCCATATGACGCCCATACATGCCCTTAGGGCATGTATGTGCGCCATATGCCCCCAAATGTCTTTTTCAGGGGGAACAGCAGGGTGTTCTTGAGACACCCCTGCACCCTTGGAAAAATTCCTAATTTGCGATTAGCTAATTGCTAATCGCAAATTGCACCTTCATTCCTATGGGCCTCCTGGCCCATGGAAATGAATGGGTAATTTGCAATTAGCAATTTGCTCATCGCAAATTAGGAATGGTAAAGAATCGCTATTTAATACCGATTTTGTACATACATACCGTTTTGCATTTCCTAAATAGCGATTCCTTAAAATTCGCTATTTAGGAAATGCAAAATAGTTTGATGATACATATGGCGGTTCATCTCCAACAAGATAAGAAGCTTAGGGATAGATTTATGATGACTGGCGCATCACCAGGGATGTGCCAGTCATCCTGCGCCGCTGTTCCGCCACCCATGGTGTGCTGCATTTACAATGCGGCGCACCATGGGGCAAAAACGGCACAGATGCGTGACGCATCTGTGCCGTAAAGGTGGCGCATTGCTGGAGTTGTATCGCAAGTGCGATGCAGCTCCAGCAAGGCTCAGGGGTGCCCCATCTCCACAATGCTGCTTCAAGACCTATGCCTACTTCAAGCAGGCGCAGGGTTTTGACGCAGCTTTGTCCTATCTGATTGTAAATGCGGCACACCATGGGTGGCAGAGCAGTGGTGCACGTTAACTGGTGCATCCCTGGGGATGTGCCAGTTAACATAAATCTGCCCCTTTACATTTAAGTATGTGCAGGGGACACAGAGTCGGTGAGGCTTATCCAAGGTTAAGAAGAGATGAGTCCTGTTCACTGAAAAATTGGACATAGGCTTCACCTCCTCAGCATCGCTGGACATGGCTAAATAATAGCTGCAAAATGTTACTCTTGTTAAACAATTTTACTATTATAATCTCTGAGATTTGTCTCTTACTCTGCAACATCTCATTGTTGTTATCTTTCTTTAAAGATAAAGACAACATCAACATGAGCGACAATCAGCAATCAGTTGATTTCGACCTCATCATTGAACTCGTAATTGAAACATCAGTGGATGTTGATCCCTTGGATGATTTAAATCCTGAGGATGAAGAAGAACGTGATGAGGATGCAGATTTGTCAGAATTGTATGACATAGGATGGGAAGCTGACGTGCTTGAGCCTATGGAACTATAAACATTTATTTTAAAAATGTATAATAAATGAAAAGTAAAAATGTAAACCGTTTCATTTAAAAATAAAGACACCTTCAAAAACAGGTTATGTGTAGTGTCTTCAATAAAATATTAAAATATGCTCATAAAATTAGATCAGATTCACATATAAAACAGCACAGGTAAAATGAATATAAATTCCATTTCTTTTCTGCTATTTCTGTATTCTAAATTTGCCAAGCACTAAAAAATCTTCTATGTAAAAATGTCAAGTAATGTTTTAAGTTTTTGATTACTGTTATTGATTTACTGTTGGGTAATAGTGGTTAATAAATTTTTTTATTATATTTTACCACAGATTCAACTGCAGATCATTTCAAGATTTCAGCATGCCAACCAAAGAAAGACTGAGAAAGGCTGCAAAACGTCAAAGACAGCAGGTCAATGAAAAAAAGCAGCAGTCCTCTAACAAAAAGATTTGTCAAGTCACCAAGAAAGCACCGGGTAAGAGTACAAAAACATTCATAAGAAATATCTGTAGTAAAAAAAATATTACTACAGAAAATGTTTCAGTCCAGAAAAAGAGAAGCAATTCAAACGGAAAGGAAAGGCCAATGAAAAATGTTACTGCTAGAGCAAGAGATAACTCTGTGCATGATAGTAGAAGGAAACAACAGTTTAGGGACATTCGTAAAAGAATGTTCCGCAACAGGATAATTGGCAATTTGTTAAAAAATATTAAGAAAGGTCAACAGAAAGTGGTTTTTTATAAGAGAAAAAAAATAGTTGAGAAAGTTATTGATCAGGCATTTGAAATTAAACGTAAGTTATTTATTTTGATAATCAATAGAATTAGGAAGCTAAACAAGGCAATTTATGATTTCAAAAGAAATAGTAGATGGAAGAGAATAGTTAATCGTAGTAATTTTTGTGAAGTTTTTTCTGGAGAATGGATGCATAGTTCAAGCTGTGAGGCATTTTTTAATGAGGAGAGTTATTTCCAGGATAATGATTTGGTGCATGCAGTTGACACCAGTGGTCGAGCTTATGAAGTGAAAGATGGTTGTCCAGTTGAAAAAGAAAAACTTGTGACAACAGAGACAGAAGAGGTGTTAGGTAATGAGGTTTTAGGAAGACGTCCTAAGGGTACACCTGGAAGTGTAGTAGTATTTGCAGTGTGCGACAGGATTCCATCAATTTGCTTTGTGATTTTGTACGGTCATTTAATAAGAAAAGTTTGAAGCATAAAATGAAGTTGTTGCAAGAATTAGATCCTTGCAGAGTGAGAAAAGTGACAGGTTTGCATGGTCATTCACTGGCTTGTCTTTCCAGGAGAGTATGCCAGAGTGTTTTTCATCATTTCAGGATGCTAGCAGTGCATCATAATAAAGTGAGGAAATTAGTTGGAATATTGTATTATGCTAAGAGTCCAGCAATTATGCTTAAACAATTATGAGCTGCTCTTTTGCATGGTTCTGAAATAGATGTGAAGAATATATGTGAAGAAATTGAGTTTTGTTACTTTGGAAGTAAAGAGGAGAATGTTGAAATTGACCAAGAAGAAGAGGGTAATGTGGAAGATAGTGTACAGGTTTCCAGTACAGATAATTTCCAGAGGGAAATTGCGACGTTTCAGGTGAAATCAAGTGAGAGGCCAAATTTCACTTGTGTGTGTTGTCGACGCACTTATTATAAGAATCAGACTAAGTTAGTGGATTTATATGCAAAAAGTGAAAGGGAAAATAATAGTGAATGGAAGGATTTCACAACATACTTGATGGTAGAAAATTGTTTTGATTTGGGATTGGATCAACGTGTGTGTACTTATTGTTGTAATAAATTAAATCAAAACCAGATGCCTGCTAGAGCAGTTCATAATAATCTGGAATTGGTTGAGATTCCTTCTGAATTGAAGGATTTAAATACTTATGAATCTATTTTGATTCAAAGTTTCAAAGTATCCATCCCTTTCAGGCTATTGTAAGAATGGAGCCAAAGACAGGGAAATTGCCTCCATCAGATTTACAGAGAGGATTAAAGGGAAGAGTTGTTTATTTGCCTCTAGATTTGAAGAAAAACATTAACACAATTGGAGTAGAAAAAGTGGAAGAGGAACCTCTGGTTATCTTAGTTAATGGGGTTCCGACAAAGAATAAGAAAATATGGCAAGATTTAGAGGATGTTAGGAAAGTTAAAAAGGCAACATTGTATTTGAAAAAAAATAATAAATACTATAAGAATGTATATGTTGCAGAAGAGGAAGTAAGTGAGGAAGAGGATAGTGATTTGTGTGCTGGTCAAATTGAGAAAGTAGAACCCTGTACTAGTGAAGAAATATATGAACATTATAGTGTTCATCCTTTGCATTCCAAGGAAGTCATGGGGAATGCTATTGAGTTGTTTCAAATGAAACAAGCCAAAGGGAGTCCCATTAGTGTTTGGGAGGAAAGTTTGGAAGCTCGGTGTTTCCCACAGCTTTTTCCAACAGGTCAGGGAGGAAGATATGATGAGCGACCTCATCAAATTCCTGCTTCTGAATACCGGACTTTGCGATTGTATGCAGGAGATGCTAGGTTTCGACAATGCATTCCCTATTTGTTTCATCTCCTGTTTGAAAGCGATCTGTCTGGACTGTCATATGCAGTGAACCACATCTTGAAAAGTGGTATACACATGCAAAACATCTCGGCAAGTGACTTTATGGATAAAGTCAATGTCCAAGACAGTATTTTGGATTCTCACCTGATTAATCTCATGGCGTGTCAGCGTGGTACTAATGAGTACTGGTACCGTCGTCATGGTGATTTAAAATGTATGCTGAGGAACTTAGGAACTCCCACATGGTTCCTCACTCTGAGCTGTGCCGAGTATGGCTGGGAAGACTTACTTGAATTTCTACGAGAGGCAAATGGAAACATCGAAAACATCGAATTCAAGACACCCGGAGAACTGTGCTCTTTGGATCCAGTCAATGTATGCAGGTACTTCAATCATAGATTTGAAGCTATGATGTCTTTCATCATGAATAAGAAGAATCCACCTCTTGGAGAGGTGTTGGATTTCTTCTGGAGAAAGGAGTACCAAGCAAGAGGTGCTCCTCATATACATATGCTGCTGTGGATCAAGGATGCACCTAAATTTGGAACGGATCCAGAAGACTCAGTGATGAGTTTCATACAACAGTATTCTACGTGTGCTGTTCCAAACGCAAAGGAGAAGAAAAGCCTAAGAGAAAAAGTTCTACGTTTCCAAAGCCATCGATGTGGAAAGTACTGTCGTCGTAAATTCCGAAACAAGGACAAGTTCTACACCAAATGTCGTTTCGGCTTTCCACGACCGGTGATTTCTAAAGGAAGAGTAAACAGTTTGATGTCTTCGCTGCGACATAATGTGATGAAGAAATCACCTAAAAACACATACAATTTGAAGAGGAACGAAGAGTCCAAGTACATCAACGACTACAACCCGGTGATTTTGTCCATGTGGAATGCTAACATGGATATACAGTTTGTGGCTGATAACTGTATGGCTGTGGCTCGGTATGTGACATCTTACATCACCAAAAAAGAGAAGACAGAATTGAAGGATATGTGGGAGGACATTTCCCATGAAAAGAGCCTCAGTAAGAAGTTGTACAGTTTCAGTCTGAAGATGTTGTCGCATCGAGAAATCGGAGCTTACGAATGTTCTGACCGGTTGTCTTCAGCAAGTCTCTTTGCCAAATCCAGGAGTATCGTTTGGGCGAGTCTTGGTCTTGTTGCAACGCGTAATCGAGTTCTGAAACCTGTGCGGGAAATTGAATATTTGGCGGAAAAGGAGCCAAACAGTACCGACATTTTGAAGACCAACATGTTGGATACATATTATCCAAATCGAAGCAGTCACCTCGAGAATGTTTGTCTGTATGAGGTTCTTCAAAATTACATATTCAAGAGGAACATCAAAGAAGATACTGAGAAAGGAGTGTATGCTGTAATAGGAAGTGAGGGATGTCTGGTCAAGCAAAGAAAATGCCACTTGGTAAACCATCGAAAATTGAGTGGCGAATCTCCTGAAAAAAAGGAGTTTTTCTATTTAGCACTTTTGCAACTTTTCAAGCCTTGGCGTGCAGAAGAGGAACTGCTTGGAGATTTCCTCTGTTATGAAGACTCTTTCAATGCTGCCAAGGAGACCATAGAATGTCCTGCTTTTCCCAAATATGTAGAAATGTTGAATGCGGAAATTGAGCAGGAAGCAACGATTGCAGCCGAGATTGCCAGAGACAGTTCTCAGGACAGTCAGAGTTCTGCTTCATTGAGTCAGGATCCACTAGGAGGACCTGTTATCGAAAATGAAGCTGCCACTGCTATGAATGAAGTGGAAAGAGCCATGGCACATGCTCAGGAGGATGCGGTTAACTTAGAAGAGTTGGAAAGACAACTCAACGTTGAGCAGAGGAAAATATATGACGAAGTTACCATGCAAATTGATCATGGATTAAGTCATGAGAAGAAAGAGTGCTCATGTACGTCGTTGAAGCCTGTCCGACTGTACGTGAGTGGAGAAGCGGGAACTGGAAAAAGTTTCCTTATTAAAGCAATTTCATGTTATTTGCAGGAAATGACTGAGTCATCGCTGTCTTGTGTTGTCACCGCTCCAACTGGACTGGCAGCACATAACATTAAAGGGATTACTTTACATCGTTTACTGATGCTGCCAGTGGAGCATGACAACAAATTACAATATCACAAGCTATCTGGAGATGCTTGTTGTGAAGTTTCAAGAATCTTGAGGAAAATGAAACTTCTTATCATTGACGAAGTAAGCATGGTTTTCAATGTCATGCTTGCCTTTGTGCATTTGAGAATGCAAGAAGTTCTCAAAACAGAGTATGATGTGTTATTTGGTGGCAAACACATCATTGTTTTCGGAGATCTTCTGCAGCTGACACCAGTGAAAGGGCAACCTGTGTTCAAAATGCTCACGCATGAAGATACCAGGAAGTGCCTAGGGAGCATTGGCAGCGTCAATATATGGTTAAACTTCAATTATGCTGAACTGCATGAAAATATGCGTCAGGCGAAGGATGAAGTTTACAAGACTATTCTACAAGATGTTAGAATTGGAAAAGTGACCGAGCATGGGAAAGAAGCTTTACATGCACGATTACTGTCAAATTTATATCCAGAACAAGATGTTGTGCCTGAGAATATTTTTCAGAAAATTACTGAGAAGAAATCTGGAATATGCTTGATGCCAACTCTTGCAGAATGTGCCAAATTCAACAACAAAATGTTGCATTTAGAAAAGCAAGAGATTGTGAAACTGGAAGCTATTGACAGAGTAGAGCATATGGGATCAACAATTATTTTGTCTGAGAATTTGAAAACAAAATTGGATTCATTAGAGAAGACTATATCTAAAACTGCAGGTTTTGAAAAGACTCTGAATGTGTGGTTGAACTGCCGTATAATTTGAAGAAGGAATTTACATGTTGAAAGAGGTCTGGTAAATGGATCAATGGGTAATGTTGTTGATTTTGTAAAATACAGAAATAGAGATGGAATTGAATTTTTAAAAATTAAATTTGATGGCATTGAGGAAGTACAGCTAATTGGTCGTTGTTCTGCTAGATTTTTGCTTGTAAAAGACTTATATGTTCGCCGTAAGCAGTTTCCTGTTTGCTTGGCATATGCGGTGACAATCCATAAATCGCAAGGTTTAAGTGTAGACAGTGCATTGGTGAATATTGGCAGTTCTGTGTTCAAGGAGGGTATGGCATATGTGGCATTGTCACGAGTTAGAACTTTATCGGGATTGTACTTGATTGAGTGTGATGTCACAAACATTTGTGCGGATCTAGATTGTGTTAAGGAATACAATAGGTTAAGAAGAGAGTATGCGCCACATTTGCCTCAATATCCTTTGTTTGAGAAACGTGTGGTAGGCCGGAAACGAAGAAATGTGACCAATACTGGGGAGGTTGTAGCAAAAAGACGAAAAGTCGATGAACCTGAAATTATAAGCAGAAACAAAAAGGATTCTGTTGAAGATGTTGTTGGTTTTCAATTTGAAAACAGTTCTGGTATCAACTGCTATGCTAATGTAGTGGTTAATGTTTTGTTTTCTCTAGAAAATGTAAAAGAAGAGATTGTGGTCAATTCTGATCAAAGATTTTGCAGTTTGTTAAATTCTGTGTTAGAGAAATGTAGCACTGATAGAACAAAAATAGAAAGTGTGTCTGAAATTCGAAATCTGTTAGACAGATGTTCAGGCCAAACACAATTCTCTCAAAATATTCAGCAAGATTGTCAGGAGTTTTTAATGTATATGCTTGATGTATTGTATGCTGAAGGTGTAGATGTAGATCACCTGTTTGGGCTTTCTTATCAATGGCAGCATGACTGCGAGAACTGTAGGGTATCAAGTACTACTAGTGTAGACTCAGAAAGATTTATATATTTAACTTTGCCAGACAGTAAATCAGTCTCTTTTAATAAACTAGTAAAAGCAGCTGATCACAACATGGAGTGTAGCCAATGTAAATCTGAAATGATGTCCACATTATTTATACGAACATATGGCCAGTATGTTATTTTAATGTTCCAACGATGTAGGCCTGATGGAACAAAATTGACAACTTTAATTAAAAATTTTGTGGCTTCACAGTTGTCAATATCAGGAAGGACTTTTGTAACTGCAGCAATTATATATCATGACGGTCCTTCAATAACATCAGGACATTACACAGCTTATTTAAAGTCTAGAAATGGCTGGTCATTCTGCAATGATTCTGTTTTAATTTTCAAAAAAAAACTGCCGTATGACCTTAAAAACTCTTACCTGGTGTTTTTAAAACCAAAATTTTAGGGAAAGAATCTCGGGATGTGCTCTAAGGAATTTCAAGAAGTTCTAATGGCTCCTACACGATTTGGCCTTGAGGATAAGTATAGTACAGAGACATAACTTCTTACCATAACACTGGACGTCATGGAGAAATAACTGCACTTTGAATGAATTCAGAAAAACTGTTTCTTTTTATAAGCAAATTGAAGCAGCCAATCAAAACATGGAGTAGAGGGAATGTAAGTCTGCAATGCTGTCTACTGTTTTATATTGCTTTGTGATTAAAAGTGATGTAGAGAATTAAATAATTGTAGTAGTCATAGAGATAGTGTAAGTCTGCTTCATAGTAAGCAGTATCAGTGTCATAGGAAATGTAGAACATGACTGAGCAAGAAGGGGAAGATATTACTAGTCCAGGATTGTGAAAATGATCTTCAACATTTTAATTGTGAAAGTTGCGGAAATACAACATGACGGGATTGGCTTACAAGAATTCTAAGAGTTATAAATGGCTCTGACATGATTTGGCCTTGTGGAAACGTGTGGTAGAGAGCAAGAAGTCATTTATTGTATGTAACATGTTTTTCAAAACGATGGAGGTTTTCTTTCAGAAAGTGGCGGTCTGAAAGTAATAACAGCACAACAGAGTGTAAGCTGTTCATAGGACATCCTTCGACGTCATGGAAAGTAAGTTAACTTTAAAGAGTTCTGAATTCTGATTTTGTTATGTTGTATGGGTTTTTTAAACACAATCATTTTGATTGTGGTTTTTTTTCCCCGCTGTTATATGATGAATACCTTCAAGTCACTGTTTTTAGTGAAATTTGATACATTCTGAGAACAGCAAAAATAAACCATTTAACATGTATAATTAATTCTGTACTGTTTGCATTTATGATGTACATTTAGAACTGTGTAGGAGGCATGGAGAAGGAGAGGCTTCTGTAAGTGTCAAAGTTGTTGCATACAGTGCTCATATTCTACGTAGTCTTTCATATGATAGACTACATTTCCACAATGAGATACCTAAGCAAAGGAAACACAGGTGATATGATTGTGGAATGAGCAAAAAAAATTGCACGTTTTTCAATTATATTACCTGTGTTTCCTAACATTACACATCACATTGTGTAGATGAGGTTTAGGCCTGTTCCTGGAGACAGAGGAGGTCTGACATTTGTTCAAGAGTGCAGTGGACATGACTCACTTCGTTGGTAGGCCTCCACATGTATTATCTCCTCTGTATTCTTCAACAAACCTAAATTCCATCTGCAACCCTGAGTAGGACTTACCTGACACATATCTGAGGATAGGTTACACCTTATTGGCATCTTGAAACAATCATTTAAAATGTTAGGGTCAGATTTATGGTGGCCGTGCGCCTCTTTTGCTCCATTGTGGGTCACTTTTGTGTAAAAGATGCACCATGTTGCAAGATAGGTTTCAGTTCATCTCCAGCAAGATACCATCAGTTTAAAATGTATATAATTAGCACTGTGTAGGGGGCATGCAGAAGCTGAAGCTTTTGTAAGTGTCAAAGTTGTTGCATGCAGTGCTGCACTTCTGGGTACTGTTTAATATGCTGCACTACATCTGCACTATGAGATACCTAAGCAAAGGCAACACAGGTGATGTGATTGTGAAATGAGGAAAAGAAACTCCACATTTTTCAATTACATCACCTGTGTTTCCTAAGTTTACGAATGACATTGTGCAGATGAAGTTTAGGTCTGTCCACGGACACAGAAGAGGTCTGGCCTTTTTTCAAGAGTGAAGTGGACATGACTTACTTCATTGGTAGGCCTTCACATGTATTATCTCCTCTGTACTCTTCAACAAGTGTAAATTTCATCTGCAACCCTGAGTAGGCCTCACCTTAAACAAACCTCTGGAGAGGCCACACCTTATCGTCATCCTGAATCAATCATTTCAAATGTTAGGGACAGATTTATGATAGGTGTATGCCTCTTTTGCGCCACTGTGCGTCACTTTTGTGATGCAGCGGCGGTGCAAAAGATTTGCTATGAGGCGACAAAATTACAAATTGATGCATGTAGGCAGATGTGTCATGCTGTAAAAAACCCGTGCCACATGAAACCGATGCAGCAGTGATGCAAAAGATGCACCATGTTGCAAGACAGGCCTGACTTCATCTCCAACAAGATAAGAAGCTAAGTCTTCTGTAAATGTCAAAATTGTTGTATATACTGCTCAACTTCTATGTACTCTTTGATATGCTAGACTCCATCTGCACTATGAGATACCTAACCAAAGGCGACACAGGTGATGTGATTGTGAAATGAGGAAAAGAAACTCCACATTTTTCAATTACATCACCTGTGTTTCCTAAGTTTACGAATGACTTTGTGCAGATGAAGTTTAGGTCTGTCCACGGACACAGAAGAGGTCTGGCCTTTGTTCAAGAGTGAAGTGGACATGACTTACTTCATTGGTAGGCCTTCACATGTATTATGTCCTCTGTTCTCTTCAACAACTCGAAATTTCATTTGGAACCCTGAGTAGGCCTCACCTCAAACAAACCTCTGGATAGGACACATCTTATTGGCATCCTGAAACAATCATTTAAAATGTTAGTGTCTTGCGACACTTTTGTGAGACAACAGCAGTGCAAAAGATGCACCATGTTTTAAGATAGGCCTCACTTCATCTGCATCAAGATACTGTTAGTTTAAAATGTATATCTTTAGGACTGTGTAGGGGACCTGGAGAAGCAGAAGCTTCTGTAAGTGTCAAAGTTGTTGAAAAACTGTTTGTCCTTCAATCTTTTCCCTTGTCTTTTCAAATTTTTAAATACATGTTTTAATATTTTTCAAATGTTTGTTCTCTCTTTCACAGATTGAAAGTATAAAAACAAAAAGTGAGTAAGTTAACGACAATTATAAGGTAAATGTTTTGTACTCTTTTCGTTACATTTCTATCACATTCACCTACTAGTAGTTCGACAGCTTCATTTCTTTAACCCTCAGTTTCCTGCCTTTGCTACTTCCCTCATTCCTTTCTCTATTACCTACTTACTCTACTCCTTCCACTCCTTTTCTCAGTCCCTCTCTTCTCATAGTTCCTCACTCTTGTTCACTCACTCCGTCTCTATTACTCTTAGTGTCTTTGACTGATCACTCTTTCACTACTTGTTCATTATGCTTTTTCTGTGTAGTTGAAGCACACTGAGGGGCATATTATGAACACAGCCAATAAAATTATTGCTGTTTTTATTGGCAGAAAACTGTTGCAAAAGTGGTTTTAGCGGCAGTTTTCCGCCGCAAAAGCAGCTTTAGCGACACATTTCTGCCGATAAAAGCTGCAAAACTTTTATTGCCTATGTTGATGATATGGCTCTATGTTATTTACATTTCTTTGCTGTTTCAATTAATCTTTTTCTGTTATTTTTTCTTTTCTGTTTTCTGTTTTTTCTCTCTGTTATTCCACATGTTTTAATCTTATTTTGAACATTCACTCACATTCTCCAAGAAACTCTTCTTTGTTATTGTTCTACTCTCTTTTTTTCTTTCTCTTCCTTATCTATTTTGTTTTTCACAATTATACCCTCTTCCATCTTTTCTTCGGTAAATAGATCTATTAAACAGTATCTCTGGTTTACTCCCTATAGCTGTCTTTCTTTTAACATTACTCTCTGTTTACTTCCCTTATACTTACTCTTCTTTTTTTTTGTAAAAAAAATTTTTGGGTTCGCGAACCGATAAGCGAACGGGGAAGCGAACTAAAAGAAATAGAGCTTGCCAGAGTGCTAAACATTCTAGCAATTTTTTTTTGAAAGGGGAGGTAGTTCTGAAAAGAACTTTTTTTTAAATGTTTTTGTTGTTTTATATTTTTTTTATTTTTCTGAACATTTTTTGTTTTTTTTGTATTTTTTGAACAGTTTTATGTTTTTTTTTGTTTTTGATGGAGGGGAAACAACAAAAACAGGCATTGAAAAGGGCTCAACAGGAGCAAAAAAAAAAATTACTGTCTGGGGCGGTTAGGGCAATTGTGATTTTTATAAGCTAGGTTAATTAAGTTAATGCTCATGTTACCACATGATAGCAATGCACCGCAATACAAGCAGGTAAATTTGATATGAACAAAGTTCTCCTGAATGTTTGGCACGGTTTCCCGTGCCTCTGCTCCTGTCAACGATATCTGTGATGTTGACCTGGCCACAGGAGTTGTTGTTGGGTTATCCTGCAGGTCACGCATCTCTGCTTGGCTGTAGTTCAATGGATGCCACCTGCTCATGTGGCGATGCATGGTATAGTTACCGAAGCTATACTTTTTATCAGTGCCTCTAGATAACTGGTCTTTACAAATGAGGCAGGTGACATACCTAGCATTTACTTTCTTCTGCCCTCGAGGGATTGAAAAAAACTGCCAAATAAAACTGGCTTTCCGATGGGAAACCCGGGGCAGCTCTTGTAAGAACTGTGGTCCTTCTGTCTCCTCTTCCTCTAGTTCATCCTCTTCCTCCTCTGTGTTGCTGATGAACTGGGGAGGTGGTCCTCTCTTCCCATGAGGAGGTGGAGGTGGTGGTGGGGGTGCACCAGCTGAAGCAACTAATGAAGCCATTGCTCAACTATCCAAAAAGGTCTTCCTCTCACAAAGATGAAAGTCAGAGTGAGGAAAGAAGGAGGGGTTTTCATCATTTGGGAAAAACAATAGTTCTAAACCAATGAAAAGTGTTATTTTTAGGTCACCTGACCTAGCCTTACATCATTATGAAACCAAAAGTGAAATGAACCAATGAAAAGTTTTATTAACAAGTCACATGACCTCTTACGCTTAAGTTACGCGCTGCGGAACGCGCCCCGGATCGCTGCGCTTCGCGCCTCGGTTCGCACTCCGGAGCACTTCCGGGTGCGCTAACGCGGCGCGTCATAAGACGCATTACGCGGCAACGCGATACGTCGCGCTTTCGCGACGTGCCGCGGATCGCTTCCGGGGAGCTGCGCTTCGCGTCTCAGTTCGCGTACCGGAGCACTTCCGGGTGCGCTAACGCGGCGTGTCATAAGACGCATTACGCGACAACGTGATACGTCGCGCTTCTGCGACGCGTCACGGTGTTGATTTCTAACGCAGCAGTTGCACAAACGGAACGTTTACCGGTTCGCGGACTGGGTCGCGGCATCAAGATGAGCTAACGGGAAGCTTCCCGGTTCGCGAACCGGGAGCGAACAAAAAAAAATATTTAAAAAAAAATTATTAATAAACATATAAAATATATTTTGGGATTTAAAGAAGAATACATTTTACAGCTACAGATATTAGCTTTTAAAAAACCAATGAAATTCACTGAAAAAACCATAGGTTATAGACCATATATAGTTAGGAATTAGCATTTACAAAACCTTGAAAATTCACTGAAAAAACCATAGGTTATAGACCATATATAGTTAGGAATTAGCATTTAAAAAACCTTATTTTGCTCACACAAAACCATTGAAATTCCATATATAGTTAGTTGTACTAACTGTATATCGCGCACCCGCAATCCACTGCTGATCATGTCACATATTACATCATTCATGACATGGTCAGTGACATCACTGATGACATCACTGATGACATCTCAAATGACATCACTGATGACATCACTGATGACATCTCAAATGACATCAATGATGACATCACTGATGACATCTCATTTGACATTACTGATCACATCACTGATGACATCATTCATGCGATAATACGATGAACCTCTTCAGACTCTAATATAACTTTAGATATACTCAGTGTAAACAGACACTCACAGACTGTCACTCATCCATGGAGTTACTCACACACCTAGTCAGTCATGCAAACAATCAATCACACCTCCATTTCCTCAACTATACAGTTATACACACCTTACTTATTTAAACATATACTAACACATATTTACTCTCTTTTACAATGCCTGATACAAGTTCACAATGATCCATACAGCCACTCACACATTCACTGGCTCTTATGCACAGTTATTTATATATATCAACTGTCACATGTACTGTGTTTTACATATGTACTTACTTTGACATGTAGCACTGAGATATCCATTCACTTACCTATGCACTCAGTCAACCGCCCATACAGGTGTTTCTACATGCACTTTTGAACCCATACATCTAGTGAATCAACTGCTCACACATCTATGGACAGAGTCATACACCTCCCAGCCACCCACACACACACACTCAGTCTCCCATACAAATACTTGGACAACTAATCAATAACCCATATAGTTACTCATATAGCTACTGATCAACACATGCAGCAGTTTACAGAACAACAGACATAATGATGCACAAATTAAGACAGTTTAGTCACTAACCCATGCACTCAGTGACACACATTTATTCACTCACTCATACAGTCAGTCATGCACCTACTAAATCCTTCATCCAGACATTTATACATCCACTCATTCTTCAATATGTAAGACATATTTTAACTTTACAGAAACATACAGTCACTGGATGTTGTCATCAGTGATGTCATCAGTGATGTCATTTGAGATGTCATCAGTGATGTCATCAGTGATGTCACTGACCATGTCATGAATGATGTAATATGTGACATGATCAGCAGTGGACTGCGGGTGCGCGATATATAGTTAGTACAACTAACTATATATGGAATTTCAATGGTTTTGTGTGAGTAAAATAAGGTTTTTTAAATGCTAATTCCTAACTATATATGGTCTATAACCTATGGTTTTTTCAGTGAATATATATATATATATAGATATAGATATATCTATCTATATATATATATATATATATATATATATATATATATATATATATATATATATATATATATATATATATATATATTCACTGAAAAAACCATAGGTTGTAGACCATATATAGTTAGGAATTAGCATTTACAAAACCTTGAAAATTCACTGAAAAAACCATAGGTTATAGACCATATATAGTTAGGAATTAGCATTTAAAAAACCTTATTTTACTCACACAAAACCATTGAAATTCCATATATAGTTAGTTGTACTAACTATATATCGCGCACCCGCAATCCACTGCTGATGATGTCACATATTACATCATTCATGACATGGTCAGTGACATCACTGATGACATCACTGATGACATCTCAAATGACATCACTGATGACATCACTGATGACATCTCAAATGACATCACTGATGACATCACTGATGACATCTCAAATGACATCACTGATGACATCACTGATGACATCTCATTTGACATTACTGATCACATCACTGATGACATCATTCATGTGATAATACGATGAACCTCTTCAGACTCTAATATAACCTTAGATACACTCAGTGTAAACAGACACTCATAGACTGTCACTCATCCATGGAGTTACTCAGACACTTAGTCAGTCATGCAAAGAATCAATCACACCTCCATTTCCTCAACTATACAGTTATACACACCTTACTTATTCAAACATATACTAAAACATATTTACTCACTTATACAATCCTGGATACAAGTTCACAGTGATCCATACAGCCACTCACACATTCACTGGCTCTTATGCACAGTTATTTATATATGTCAACTCTCACATGTACTGTGTTTTACATATGTACTTACTTTGACATGTAGCACTGAGATATCCATTCACTCACCAATACACTCATGCACACAGTCAACCGCCCATACAGCTGTTTCCACATGCACTTTTGAACCCATACATCTAGTCAATCAACTGCTCACACATCTATGCAGAGAGTCATACACCTCCCAGCCACCCACACACACACTCAGTCTCCCATACAAATGCTTGGGCAACCAATCAATAACCCATACAGTTAATCATATAGCTACTGATCAACACATGCAGCAGTTTACAGAACAACAGACATAATGATGCACAAATTAAGACAGTTTAGTCACTAACCCATGCACTCAGTGAGACACATTTAATCAGTCACTCATACAGTCAGTCATGCCCCTACTAAATCCTTCATCAAGACACTTATACATCCACTCATTCTTCAATATGTAAGACATATTTTAACTTTACAGAATTATACAGTCACTGGATGTAGTCATCAGTGATGTCATCAGTGATGTCATTTGAGATGTCATCAGTGATGTCATCAGTGATGTCATTTGAGATGTCATCAGTGATGTCATCAGTGATGTCACTGACCATGTCATGAATGATGTAATATGTGACATCATCAGCAGTGGATTGCGGGTGCGCGATATATAGTTAGTACAACTAACTATATATGGAATTTCAATGGTTTTGTGTGAGTAAAATAAGGTTTTTTAAATGCTAATTCCTAACTATATATGGTCTATAACCTATGGTTTTTTCAGTGAATTTTCAAGGTTTTGTAAATGCTAATTCCTAACTATATATGGTCTATAACCTATGGTTTTTTCAGTGAATTTCATTGGTTTTTTAAAAGCTAATATCTGTAGCTGTAAAATGTATTCTTCTTTAAATCCAAAAATATATTTTATATGTTTATTAATAATTTTTTTTTTTTATACTTTTTTTTTGTTCGCTCCCGGTTCGCGAACCTGGAAGCTTCCCGTTAGCTCATCTTGATGCCGCGACCCAGTCCGCGAACCGGTAAACGTTCCGTTAGCGCAACTGCCGCGTTAGAAATCAACATCGTGACGCGTCGCGGAAGCGCGACGTATCACGTTGTCGCGTAATGCGTCTTATGACGCGCCGCGTTAGCGCACCCGGAAGTGCTCCGGTACGCGAACTGAGACGCGAAGGGCAGCTCCCCGGAAGCGATCCGCGGCGCGTTGCGAAAGCGTGACGTATCGCGTTGCCGCGTAATGCGTCTTATGACGCGCCGCGTTAGCGCACCCGGAAGCGCTCCGGAGCGCGAACCGAGGCGCGAAGCGCAGCGACCCGGAAGCGATCCGGGGCGCGTTCCGCAGCGCGTAACTTAAGCGTAAGAGGTCATGTGACTTGTTAATAAAACTTTTCGTTGGTTCATTTCACTTTTGGTTTCATAATGATGTAAGGCTAGGCCAGGTGACCTAAAAATAACACTTTTCATTGGTTTAGAACTATTGTTTTTCCCAAATGATGAAAGCCCCTCCTTCTTTCCTCACTCTGACTTTCATCTTTGTGAGAGGAAGACCATTTTTGATAGTTGAGCAATGGCTTCAGTAGTTGCTTCAGCTGGTGCACCCCCACCACCACCTCCACCTCCTCATGGGAAGAGAGGACCACCTCCCCAGTTCATCAGCAACACAGAGGAGGAAGAGGATGAACTAGAGGAAGAGGAGACAGAAGGACCACAGTTCTTACAAGAGGTGCCCCGGGTTTCCCGTCGGAAAGCCAGCTTAATTTGGCAGTTTTTTTCACTCCCTCGAGGGCAAAAGAAAGTAAATGCTAGGTATGTCACCTGCCTCATTTGTAAAGACCGGTTATCTAGAGGCACTGATAAAAAGCATAGCTACGGTAACTATACAATGCATCGTCACATGAACAGGTGGCATCCATTGAACTACAGCCAGGCGGAGATACGTGACATGCAAGATAACCCAACAAGAACTCCTGTGGCCAGGTCAACATCACTGATATCGTTGACAGGAGCAGAGGCACGGGAAACCGTGCCAAACATTCAGGAGAACTTTGCTCATATCAAACATACCTGTATGTATTGCGGTGCATTGCTGTCATGTGGTAACATGAGCATTAATTTAATCAACCTAGCTTATAACAATCACAATTGCCCTAACCGCCCCAGACAGTAATTTTTTTTTTTGCTCCTGTTGAGCCCTTTTCAATGCCTGTTTTTTGTTGTTTCCCCTCCATCAAAAACAAAAAAAAAACATAAAAATGTTCAAAAAATACAAAAAAAAGAAAAAATGTTCAGAAAAATAAAAAAAATATATAAAACAACAAAAACATTAAAAAAAAGTTCTTTTCAGAACTACCTCCCCTTTCAAAAAAAATTGCTAGAATGTTTAGCACTCTGGCAAGCTCTATTTCTTTTAGTTCGCTTCCCCGTTCGCTTCCCGGTTCGCGAACCGGGAGCGAACCAATAAAATAAAAAAAATAAAAAAAGAAGAGTAAGTATAAGGGAAGTAAACAGAGAGTAATGTTAAAAGAAAGACAGCTATAGGGAGTAAACCAGAGATACTGTTTAATAGATCTATTTACCGAAGAAAAGATGGAAGAGGGTATAATTGTGAAAAACAAAATAGATAAGGAAGTGAAAGAAAAAAAAGAGAGTAGAACAATAACAAAGAAGAGTTTCTTGGAGAATGTGAGTGAATGTTCAAAATAAGATTAAAACATGTGGAATAACAGAGAGAAAAAACAGAAAACAGAAAAGAAAAAATAACAGAAAAGATTAATTGAAACAGCAAAGAAATGTAAATAACATAGAGCCATATCATCAACATAGGCAATACAAGTTTTGCAGCTTTTATCGGCAGAAATGTGTCGCTAAAGCCGCTTTTGCGGCGGAAAACTGCAGCTAAAACCACTTTTGCAACAGTTTTCTTCCAATAAAAACAGCAATAATTTTATTGGCTGTGTTGATAATATGCCCCTTAGTGTGCTTGAACTACAGAGAGAAAGCATAATGAACAAGTAGTGAAAGAGTGATCAGTCAAAGACACTAAGAGTAATAGAGACGGAGTGAGTGAACAAGAGTGAGGAACTATGAGAAGAGAGGGACTGAGAAAAGGAGTGGAAGGAGTAGAGTAAGTAGGTAATAGAGAAAGGAATGAGGGAAGTAGCAAAGGCAGGAAACTGAGGGTTAAAGAAATGAAGCTGTCGAACTACTAGTAGGTGAATGTGATAGAAATGTAACGAAAAGAGTACAAAACATTTACCTTATAATTGTCGTTAACTTACTCACTTTTTGTTTTTATACTTTCAATCTGTGAAAGAGAGAACAAACATTTGAAAAATATTAAAACATGTATTTAAAAATTAGAAAAGACAAGGGAAAAGATTGAAGGAGAAACAGAGTTTCTTTTCCTCATTTCACAATCACATCACCTGTGTTGCCTTTGGTTAGGTATCTCATAGTGCAGATGGAGTCTAGCATATCAAAGAGTACATAGAAGTTGAGCAAAATATACAACAATTTTGACATTTACAGAAGACTTAGCTTCTTATCTTGTTGGAGATGAAGTCAGGCCTGTCTTGCAACATGGTGCATCTTTTGCATCACTGCTGCATCGGTTTCATGTGGCACGGGTTTTTTACAGCATGACACATCTGCCTAGATGCATCAATTTGTAATTTTGTCGCCTCATAGCAAATCTTTTGCACCGCCGCTGCATCACAAAAGTGACGCACAGTGGCGCAAAAGAGGCATACACCTATCATTTGAAATGATTGATTCAGGATGACGATAAGGTGTGGCCTATCCAGAGGTTTGTTTAAGGTGAGGCCTACTCAGGGTTTTAGATGAAATTTACGCTTGTTGAAGAGTACAGAGGAGATAATACATGTGAAGACCTACCAATGAAGTAAGTCATGTCCACTTCACTCTTGAACAAAGGCCAGACCTCTTCTGTGTCCATGGACAGACCTAAACTTCATCTGCACAATGTCATTCGTAAACTTAGGAAACACAGGTGATGTAATTGAAAATGTGGAGTTTCTTTTCCTCATTTCACAATCACATCACCTGTGTTGCCTTTGCTTAGGTATCTCATAGTGCACATGTAGTGCAGCATATTAAACAGTACCCAGAAGTGCAGCACTGCATGGAACAACTTTGACACTTACAAAAGCTTCAGCTTCTGCATGCCCCGTACACAGTGCTAATTATATACATTTTAAACTGATGGTATCTTGCTGGAGATGAACTGAAACCTATCTTGCAACATGGTGCATCTTTTACACAAAAGTGACCCACAATGGAGCAAAAGAGGCGCACGGCCACCATAAATCTGACCCTAACATTTTAAATGATTGTTTTAAGATGCCAATAAGGTGTAACCTATCCACAGATTTGTTTCAGGTAAGTCCTACTCAGGGTTGCAGATGGAATTTAGGTTTGTTGAAGATACAGAGGAGATAATACATGTGGAGGCCTACCAACGAAGTGAGTCATGTCCACTGCACTGTTGAACAAATGTCAGACCTCCTCTGTCTCCAGGAACAGGCCTAAACCTCATCTACACAATGTGATGTGTAATGTTAGGAAACACAGGTAATATAATTGAAAAACGTGCAATTTTTTTTGCTCATTCCACAATCATATCACCTGTGTTTCCTTTGCTTAGGTATCTCATTGTGGAAATGTAGTCTATCATATGAAAGACTACGTAGAATATGAGCACTGTATGCAACAACTTTGACACGTACAGAAGCCTCTCCTTCTCCATGCCTCCTACACAGTTCTAAATGTACATCATAAATGCAAACAGTACAGAATTAATTATACATGTTAAATGGTTTATTTTTGCTGTTCTCAGAATGTATCAAATTTCACTAAAAACAGTGACTTGAAGGTATTCATCATATAACAGCGGGGAAAAAAAACACAATCAAAATGATTGTGTTTAAAAAACCCATACAACATAACAAATCAGAATTCAGAACTCCTTAAAGTTAACTTACTTTCCATGACGTCGAAGGATGTCCTATGAACAGCTTACACTCTGTTGTGCTGATATTACTTTCAGACCGCCACTTTCTGAAAGAAAACCTCCATCGTTTTGAAAACATGTTACATACAATAAATGACTTCTTGCTCTCTACCACACGTTTCCACAAGGCCAAATCATGTCAGAGCCATTTATAACTCTTAGAATTCTTGTAAGCCAATCCCGTCATGTTGTATTTCCGCAACTTTCACAATTAAAATGTTGAAGATCATTTTCACAATCCTGGACTAGTAATATCTTCCCCTTCTTGCTCAGTCATGTTCTACATTTCCTATGACACTGATACTGCTTACTATGAAGCAGACTTACACTATCTCTATGACTACTACAATTATTTAATTCTCTACATCACTTTTAATCACAAAGCAATATAAAACAGTAGACAGCATTGCAGACTTACATTCCCTCTACTCCATGTTTTGATTGGCTGCTTCAATTTGCTTATAAAAAGAAACAGTTTTTCTGAATTCATTCAAAGTGCAGTTATTTCTCCATGACGTCCAGTGTTATGGTAAGAAGTTATGTCTCTGTACTACACTTATCCTCAAGGCCAAATCTTGTAGGAGCCATTAGAACTTCTTGAAATTCCTCAGAGCACATCCCGAGATTCTTTCCCTAAACTGTTGGTTTTAAAAACACCAGGTAAGAGTTTTTAAGGTCATACGGCAATTTTTTTTTGAAAATTAAAACAGAATCATTGCAGAATGACCAGCCATTTCTAGACTTTAAATAAGCTGTGTAATGTCCTGATGTTATTCAAGGACCGTCATGATATATAATTGCTGCAGTTACAAAAGTCCTTCCTGATATTGACAACTGCGAAGCCACAACATTTTTAATTAAAGTTGTCAATTTTGTTCCATCAGGCCTACATCGTTGGAACATTAAAATAACATACTGGCCATATGTTCGTATAAATAATGTGGACATCATTTCAGATTTACATTGGCTACACTCCATGTTGTGATCAGCTGCTTTTACTAGTTTATTAAAAGAGACTGATTTATTGTCTGGCAAAGTTAAATATATAAATCTTTCTGAGTCTACACTAGTAGTACTTGATACCCTACAGTTCTCGCAGTCATGCTGCCATTGATAAGAAAGCCCAAACAGGTGATCTACATCTACACCTTCAGCATGCAATACATCAAGCATATACATTAAAAACTCCTGACAATCTTGCTGAATATTTTGAGAGAATTGTGTTTGGCCTGAACATCTGTCTAACAGATTTCGAATTTCAGACACACTTTCTATTTTTGTTCTATCAGTGCTACATTTCTCTAACACAGAATTTAACAAACTGCAAAATCTTTGATCAGAATTGACCACAATCTCTTCTTTTACATTTTCTAGAGAAAACAAAACATTAACCACTACATTAGCATAGCAGTTGACACCAGAACTATTTTCAAATTGAAAACCAACAACATCTTCAACAGAATCCTTTTTGTTTCTGCTTATAATTTCAGGTTCATCGACTTTTCGTCTTTTTGCTACAACCTCCCCAGTATTGGTCACATTTCTTCGTTTCCGGCCTACCACACGTTTCTCAAACAAAGGATATTGAGGCAAATGTGGTGCATACTCTCTTCTTAACCTATTGTATTCCATAACACAATCTAGATCCGCACAAATATTTGTGACATCACACTCAATCAAGTACAATCCCGATAAAGTTCTAACTCGTGACAATGCCACATATGCCATACCCTCCTTGAACACAGAACTGCCAATATTCACCAATGCACTGTCTACACTTAAACCTTGTGATTTATGGATTGTCACCGCATATGCCAAGCAAACAGGAAACTGCTTACGGCGAACATATAAGTCTTTTACAAGCAAAAATCTAGCAGAACAACGACCAAATAGCTGTACTTCCTCAATGCCATCAAATTTAATTTTTAAAAATTCAATTCCATCTCTATTTCTGTATTTTACAAAATCAACAACATTACCCATTGATCCATTTACCAGACCTCTTTCAACATGTAAATTCCTTCTTAAAATTATACGGCAGTTCAATCACACATTCAGAGTCTTTTCAAAACCTGCAGTTTTAGATATAGTCTTCTCTAATGAATCCAATTTTGTTTTCAAATTCTCAGACAAAATAATTGTTGATCCCATATGCTCTACTCTGTCAATAGCTTCCAGTTTCACAATCTGTTGCTTTTCTAAATGCAACATTTTGTTGTTGAATTTGGCACATTCTGCAAGAGTTGGCATCAAACATATTCCAGATTTCTTCTCAGTAATTTTCTGAAAAATATTCTCAGGCACAACATCTTGTTCTGGATATAAATTTGACAGTAATCGTGCATGTAAAGCTTCTTTTCCATGCTCGGTCACTTTTCCAATTCTAACATCTTGTAGAATAGTCTTGTAAACTTCATCCTTCGCCTGACGCATATTTTCATGCAGTTCAGCATAATTGAAGTTTAACCATATATTGACGTTGCCAATGCTCCCTAGGCACTTCCTGGTATCTTCATGCGTGAGCATTTTGAACACAGGTTGCCCTTTCACTGGTGTAAGCTGCAGAAGATCTCCGAAAACAATGATGTGTTTGCCACCAAATAACACATCATACTCTGTTTTGAGAACTTCTTGCATTCTCAAATGCACAAAGGCAAGCATGACATTGGAAACCATGCTTACTTCGTCAATGATAAGAAGTTTCATTTTCCTCAAGATTCTTGAAACTTCACAACAAGCATCTCCAGATAGCTTGTGATATTGTAATTTGTTGTCATGCTCCACTGGCAGAATCAGTAAACGATGTAAAGTAATCCCTTTAATGTTATGTGCTGCCAGTCCAGTTGGAGCAGTGACAACGCAAGACAGCGATGACTCTGTCCTTTCCTGCAAATAACATGAAATTGCTTTAATAAGGAAACTTTTTCCAGTTCCTGCTTCTCCACTCACGTACAGTCGGACAGGCTTCAACGACGTACATGAGCACTCTTTCTTGTCATGACTTAATCCATGATCAATCTGCATGGTAACTTCGTCATATATTTTCCTCTGCTCAACGTTGAGTTGTCTTTCCAACTCTTCTAAGTTAACCGCATCCTCCTGAGCATGTGCCATGGTTCTTTCCACTTCATTCATAGCAGTGGCATCTTCATTTTCGATAACAGGTCCTCCTAGTGGATCCTGACTCAATGAAGCAGAACTCTGACTGTCCTGAGAACTGTCTCTGGCAATCTCGGCTGCAATCGTTGCTTCCTGCTCAATTTCCGCATTCAACATTTCTACATATTTGGGAAAAGCAGGACATTCTATGGTCTCCTTGGCAGCATTGAAAGAGTCTTCGTAACAGAGGAAATCTCCAAGAAGTTCCTCTTCTGCACGCCAAGGCTTGAAAAGTTGCAAAAGTGCTAAATAGAAAAACTCCTTTTTTTCAGGAGATTCGCCACTCAATTTTCGATGGTTTACCAAGTGGCATTTTCTTTGCTTGACCAGACATCCCTCACTTCCTATTACAGCATACACTCCTTTCTCAGTATCTTCTTTGATGTTCCTCTTGAATATGTAATTTTGAAGAACCTCATACAGACAAACATTCTCGAGGTGACTGCTTCGATTTGGATAATATGTATCCAACATGTTGGTCTTCAAAATGTCGGTACTGTTTGGCTCCTTTTCCGCCAAATACTCAATTTCCCGCACAGGTTTCAGAACTCGATTACGCGTTGCAGCAAGACCAAGACTCGCCCAAACGATACTCCTGGACTTGGCATAGAGACTTGCTGAAGACAACCGGTCAGAACATTCGTAAGCTCCGATTTCTCGATGCGACAACATCTTCAGACTGAAACTGTACAACTTCTTGCTGAGGCTCTTTTCATGGGAAATGTCCTCCCACATATCCTTCAATTCTGTCTTTTCTTTTTTGGTGATGTAAGATGTCACATACCGAGCCACAGCCATACAGTTATCAGCCACAAACTGTATATCCATGTTAGCATTCCACATGGACAAAATCACCGGGTTGTAGTCGTTGATGTACTTAGACTCTTCGTTCCTCTTCAAATTGTATGTGTTTTTAGGTGATTTCTTCATCACATTATGTCGCAGCGAAGACATCAAACTGTTTACTCTTCCTTTAGAAATCACCGGTCGTGGAAAGCCGAAACGACATTTGGTGTAGAACTTGTCCTTGTTTCGGAATTTATGACGACAGTACTTTCCACATCGATGGCTTTGGAAACGTAGAACTTTTTCTCTTAGGCTTTTCTTCTCCTTTGCATTTGGAACAGCACACGTAGAATACTGTTGTATGAAACTCATCACTGAGTCTTCTGGATCCGTTCCAAATTTAGGTGCATCCTTGATCCACAGCAGCATATGTATATGAGGAGCACCTCTTGCTTGGTACTCCTTTCTCCAGAAGAAATCCAACACCTCTCCAAGAGGTGGATTCTTCTTATTCATGATGAAAGACATCATAGCTTCAAATCTATGATTAAAGTACCTGCATACATTGACTGGACCCATAGAGCACAGTTCTCCGGGTGTCTTGAATTCGATGTTTTCGATGTTTCCATTTGCCTCTCGTAGAAATTCAAGTAAGTCTTCCCAGCCATACTCGGCACAGCTCAGAGTGAGGAACCATGTGGGAGTTCCTAAGTTCCTCAGCATACATTTTAAATCACCATGACGACGGTACCAGTACTCATTAGTACCACGCTGACACGCCATGAGATTAATCAGGTGAGAATCCAAAATACTGTCCTGGACATTGACTTTATCCATAAAGTCACTTGCCGAGATGTTTTGCATGTGTATACCACTTTTCAAGATGTGGTTCACTGCATATGACAGTCCAGACAGATCGCTTTCAAACAGGAGATGAAACAAATAGGGAATGCATTGTCGAAACCTAGCATCTCCTGCATACAATCGCAAAGTCCGGTATTCAGAAGCAGGAATTTGATGAGGTCGCTCATCATATCTTCCTCCCTGACCTGTTGGAAAAAGCTGTGGGAAACACCGAGCTTCCAAACTTTCCTCCCAAACACTAATGGGACTCCCTTTGGCTTGTTTCATTTGAAACAACTCAATAGCATTCCCCATGACTTCCTTGGAATGCAAAGGATGAACACTATAATGTTCATATATTTCTTCACTAGTACAGGGTTCTACTTTCTCAATTTGACCAGCACACAAATCGCTATCCTCTTCCTCACTTACTTCATCTTCTGCAACATATACATTCTTATAGTATTTATTATTTTTTTTCAAATACAATGTTGCCTTTTTAACTTTCCTAACATCCACTAAATCTTGCCATATTTTCTTATTCTTTGTCGGAACCCCATTAACTAAGATAACCAGAGGTTCCTCTTCCACTTTTTCTACTCCAATTGTGTTAATGTTTTTCTTCAAATCTAGAGGCAAATAAAAACTCTTCCCTTTAATCCTCTCTGTAAATCTGATGGAGGCAATTTCCCTGTCTTTGGCTCCATTCTTATAATAGCCTGAAAGGGATGGATACTTTGAATCAAAATAGATTCATAAGTATTTAAATCCTTCAATTCAGAAGGAATCTCAACCAATTCCAGATTATTATGAACTGCTCTAGCAGGCATCTGGTTTTGATTTAATTTGTTACAACAATAAGTACACACACGTTGCTCCAATCCCAAATCAAAACAATTTTCTACCATCAAGTATGTTGTGAAATCCTTCCATTCACTATTATTTTCCCTTTCACTTTTTGCATATAAATCCACTAACTTAGTCTGATTCTTATAATAAGTGCGTCGACAACACACACAAGTGAAATTTGGCCTCTCACTTGATTTCACCTCAAACGTCGCAATTTCCCTCTGGAAATTATCTGTACTGGAAACCTGTACACTATCTTCCACATTACCCGCTTCTTCTTGGTCAATTTCAACATTCTCCTCTTTACTTCCAAAGTAACAAAACTCAATTTCTTCACATATATTCTTCACATCTATTTCAGAACCATGCAAAAGAGCAGCGCATAATTGTTTAAGCATAATTGCTGGACTCTTAGCATAATACAACATTCTAACTAATTTCCTCACTTTATTATGATGCACTGCTAGCATCCTGAAATGATGAAAAACACTCTGGCATACTCTCCTGGAAAGACAAGCCAGTGAATGACCATGCAAACCTGTCACTTCTCTCACGCTGCAAGGATCTAATTCTTGCAACAACTTCATTTTCTGCTTCAAACTTTTCTTATTAAATGACCGTACAAAATCACAAAGCAGATTGATGGAATCCTGTCGCACACTGCAAATACTACTACACTTCCAGGTGTACACAGGACCCTTAGGACGTCTTCCTAAAACCTCATTACCTAACACCTCTTCTATCTCTGTTGTCACAAGTTTTTCTTTTTCAACTGGACAACCATCTTTCACTTCATAAGCTCGACCACTGGTGTCAACTGCATGCACCAAATCATTATCCTGGAAATAACTCTCCTCTTTAAAAAATGCCTCACAGCTTGAACTATGCATCCATTCTCCAGAAAAAACTTCACAAAAATTACTACGATTAACTATTCTCTTCCATCTACTATTTCTTTTGAAATCATAAATTGCCTTGTTTAGCTTCCTAATTCTATTGATTATCAAAATAAATAACTTACGTTTAATTTCAAATGCCTGATCAATAACTTTCTCAACTATTTTTTTTCTCTTATAAAAAACCACTTTCTGTTGACCTTTCTTAATATTTTTTAACAAATTGCCAATTATCCTGTTGCGGAACATTCGTTTACGAATGTCCCTAAACTGTTGTTTCCTTCTACTATCATGCACAGAGTTATCTCTTGCTCTAGCAGTAACATTTTTCATTGGCCTTTCCTTTCCGTTTGAATTGCTTCTCTTTTTCTGGACTGAAACATTTTCTGTAGTAATATTTTTTTTACTACAGATATTTCTTATGAATGTTTTTGTACTCTTACCCGGTGCTTTCTTGGTGACTTGACAAATCTTTTTGTTAGAGGACTGCTGCTTTTTTTCATTGACCTGCTGTCTTTGACGTTTTGCAGCCTTTCTCAGTCTTTCTTTGGTTGGCATGCTGAAATCTTGAAATGATCTGCAGTTGAATCTGTGGTAAAATATAATAAAAAATGTTATTAACCACTATTACCCAACAGTAAATCAATAACAGTAATCAAAAACTTAAAACACTACTTGACATTTTTACATAGAAGATTTTTTAGTGCTTGGCAAATTTAGAATACAGAAATAGCAGAAAAGAAATGGAATTTATATTCATTTTACCTGTGCTGTTTTATATGTGAATCTGATCTAATTTTATGAGCATATTTTAATATTTTATTGAAGACACTACACATAACCTGTTTTTGAAGGTGTCTTTATTTTTAAATGAAACGGTTTACATTTTTACTTTTCATTTATTATAAATTTTTAAAATAAATGTTTATAGTTCCATAGGCTCAAGCACGTCAGCTTCCCATCCTATGTCATACAATTCTGACAAATCTGCATCCTCATCACGTTCTTCTTCATCCTCAGGATTTTAATCATCCAAGGGATCAACATCCACTGATGTTTCAATTACGAGTTCAATGATGAGGTCGAAATCAACTGATTGCTGATTGTCGCTCATGTTGATGTTGTCTTTATCTTTAAAGAAATATAACAACAATGAGATGTTGCAGAGTAAGAGACAAATCTCAGAGATTATAATAGTAAAATTGTTTAACAAGAGTAACATTTTGCAGCTATTATTTAGCCATATCCAGCGATGCTGAGGAGGTGAAGCCTATGTCCAATTTTTCAGTGAACAGGACTCATCTCTTCTTAACCTTGGATAAGCCTCACCGACTCTGTGTCCCCTGCACATACTTAAATGTAAAGGGGCAGATTTATGTTAACTGGCACATCCCCAGGGATGCACCAGTTAACGTGCACCGCTGCTCTGCCACCCATGGTGTGCCGCATTTACAATCAGATAGGACAAAGCTGCGTCAAAACCCTGCGCCTGCTTGAAGCAGGCATAGGTCTTGACGCAGCATTGTGGAGATGGGGCACCCCTGAGCCTTGCTGGAGCTGCATCGCACTTGCGATACAACTCCAGTAATGCGCCACCTTTACGGCACAGATGCGTCACGCATCTGTGCTGTTTTTGCCCCATGGTGCGCCGCATTGTAAATGCAGCACACCATGGGTGGCGGAACAGCGGCGCAGGATGACTGGCACATCCCTGGTGATGCGCCAGTCATCATAAATCTATCCCTAAGCTTCTTATCTTGTTAGAGATGAACCGCCATATGTATCATCAAACTATTTTGCATTTCCTAAATAGCGAATTTTAAGGAATAAATAGCGATTCTTTACCATTCCTAATTTGCGATGAGCAAATTGCTAATTGCAAATTACCCATTCATTTCCATGGGCCAGGAGGCCCATAGGAATGAAGGTGTAATTTGCGATTAGCAATTAGCTCATCGCAAATTAGGAATTTTTCCAAGGGTGCAGGGGTGTTTCAAGAACACCCTGCTGCACCCCTGAAAAAGAAATTTGGGGGCATATGGCGCACATACATGCCCTAAGGGCATGTATGGGCGTCATATGGCACCTTTTGTTTTTTGGAAAAAAAGCTTTTTGAAAAGAATTTGCAAATTACCACCAACTAGAAGTTGGTGGTAATTTGCAAATCCTTAATGGCATTTTTTGCATATTTTTTGTTTGATACATTGCATTTAAGGAATCGCAAAATTTGCAAATCCTTCAGTGCAATCGCAAAATAAGGAATAGCAAATTTTGCTATTCCTTATTTTGCATCAAACTTGTTTGATACATACCATTTGTCTAATTAGCATTCGCAAAGGCCGAAATTCGCAGAATTTCGGCCTTTGCGAATGCTTATTAGCTTGATACATATGGCCCCAAGTGAGGCCTGTCTTGCAACATGGTGCATCTTTTGCATCACTGCTGCATCGGTTTCATGTGGCATGGTTTTTTTACAGCATGACACATCTGCCTAAATGCATCAATTTGTAATTTTGTCGCCTCATAGCAAATCTTTTGCACCGCCGCTGCATCAGAAAAGTGACGCACAGTGGCGCAAAAGAGGCATACACCTATCATAAATCTGTCCCTAGCATTTTAAATGATTAATTCAGGATGACGATAAGGTGTGGCCTATCCAGAGGTTTGTTTAAGGTGAGGCCTACTCAGGGTTGCAGATCAAAGTTACGCTTGTTGAAGAATACAGAGGAGATAATACATGTAAAGGCCTACCAATGAAGTAAGTGATGTCCACCTCATTGCGCCAGTCATCATAAATCTATCCCTAAGCTTCTTATCTTGTTAGAGATGAACCGCCATATGTATCATCAAACTATTTTGCATTTCCTAAATAGCGAATTTTAAGGAATAAATAGCGATTCTTTACCATTCCTAATTTGCGATGAGCAAATTGCTAATTGCAAATTACCCATTCATTTCCATGGGCCAGGAGGCCCATAGGAATGAAGGTGTAATTTGCGATTAGCAATTAGCTCATCGCAAATTAGGAATTTTTCCAAGGGTGCAGGGGTGTTTCAAGAACACCCTGCTGCAGCCCTGAAAAAGAAATTTGGGGGCATAAGGCGCACATACATGCCCTAAGGGCATGTATGGGCGTCATATGGCACCTTTTGTTTTTTGGAAAAAAAGCTGTTTGAAAAGAATTTGCAAATTACCACCAACTAGAAGTTGGTGGTAATTTGCAAATCCTTAATGGCATTTTTTGCATATTTTTTGTTTGATACATTGCATTTCGAGGAATCGCAAAATTTGCAAATCCTTCAGTGCAATCGCAAAATAAGGAATAGCAAATTTTGCTATTCCTTATTTTGCATCAAACTTGTTTGATACATACCATTTGTCTAATTAGCATTCGCAGAGGCCGAAATTCGCAGAATTTCGGCTTTTGCGAATGCTAATTAGCTTGATACATATGGCCCCAAGTGAGGCCTGTCTTGCAACATGGTGCATCTTTTGCATCACTGCTGCATCGGTTTCATGTGGCACGGTTTTTTTACAGCATGACACATCTGCCTAAATGCATCAATTTGTAATTTTGTCGCCTCATAGCAAATCTTTTGCACCGCCGCTGCATCAGAAAAGTGACGCACAGTGGCGCAAAAGAGGCATACACCTATCATAAATCTGTCCCTAGCATTTTAAATGATTAATTCAGGATGACGATAAGGTGTGGCCTATCCAGAGGTTTGTTTAAGGTGAGGCCTACTCAGGGTTGCAGATCAAAGTTACGCTTGTTGAAGAATACAGAGGAGATAATACATGTAAAGGCCTACCAATGAAGTAAGTGATGTCCACCTCATTGCGCCAGTCATCATAAATCTATCCCTAAGCTTCTTATCTTGTTAGAGATGAACCGCCATATGTATCATCAAACTATTTTGCATTTCCTAAATAGCGAATTTTAAGGAATAAATAGCGATTCTTTACCATTCCTAATTTGCGATGAGCAAATTGCTAATTGCAAATTACCCATTCATTTCCATGGGCCAGGAGGCCCATAGCAATGAAGGTGCAATTTGCGATTAGCAATTAGCTCATCGCAAATTAGGAATTTTTCCAAGGGTGCAGGGGTGTCTCAAGAACACCCTGCTGCACCCCTGAAAAAGAAATTTGGGGGCATATGGCGCACATAAATTTTAAAAACATTCCTTTACCTCAAAAACGATTTTCACGTCATAATTTGAAAACACTGCCCACGGGGAAATGACTTAAAATGTCCTTAAGACACATGAAAGTGTTTTTTGAAAGCCTTTGCAACTTTTTTGGGTCACTTTTAACATGGCTATGTAACTCAAACAGTCAAAATCTAAATTTACCATGCACAGGTGGGAGCATATTTACAAGGAATTTGCTCCACGGGGAAAGTTTTTTTTATTTAATATGGGAAAAATAACATCAGAGACACTGAAATGCCTTATAAAGAAGCATACACCATTATGTCCTTGTCATAAATTTTAAAACCATTCCTTTTCCCCAAAAACGATTTTCAAGTCATAATTTGAAAACACTCCACATGGGGAAATGACTTAAAATGTCCTTAAGACACATGAAAGCGTTTTTTGATTGCCTTTGCAGCATGTTTGGGTCACTTTTAACATGGCTATGTAACGCAAACATTCAAAATCTAAATTTGCCATGCACAGGTGGGAGCATATTTACAAGCAATTTGCTCCACAGGGAAAGGTCTTACATTAAAATGGGAAAAATAACATCAGGGACACTCAATTGCCTTATAAAGAAGCATACACCATTATGTCCTTGTCATACATTTTAAAACCATTCCTTTTCCTCAAAAACGATTTTCAAGTCATAATTTGAAAACACTCCACAGCTCATATGCACAAAAAAACCCTGTCAGTACTAATACTTCACATTTTCTCCAATTACAATTTCTCAAAGAAACAAAATCTATTTGTAAAACACTTGAGACAAAGCAACATTTGAAAAACACAACTTTCTTCATAATTTTCTCCTTAAAGCACACTATTCTCTATCTAAATTAAAGAAATCTTTTCTCACCTTAGCAAATACTTTATGAGTTTCAAAACAGTCTCAGAAACACACCAATTTGTCTTCAGCAGAGCAAAAGGTATGCACTCCAGAGTCTGCAGCTATCAAAAGCACAGAAATGCTGTAATTCTTCACACATATCTCTCATGTCACCCAATCAAAACTCTTCCCTCACTTTTTTCAAATCAAAACCCTTCCCCCCTCTGCACTCTCTGCCTTTTTTGCATAGCAACCACCTCTTGGAAGACCTCTGGTGTTTGCAAGTTCACACAACAATGTTTCAATTGAACTCTGAACTCTCAGTGCACCTGCATATCCAGTGCATTGTTTCATTTAATGATTTTTTCTTGACCACTCAAAATACATCTTTCAAAGAACTCATCCATGCACCCTAACTTTCTGTTTTCAGCAATCAAAATCCACCAATCACTGTTACTGCTTCATTAACACAGAAACTCCACAGTTTTTTTCATTTTAAACTCTTATTTTTTCAACTGCCATTTCATTGCCACACTTCATCTGACTGCAGCAGAACTTTCTCTCACCATGTTTTCTGTCTGGATTGTTGGACATAGTTACATCTATTGGGCTCAGAGGTATGCTGAGAACAGAAATTTACCTAACCTCAATTTACAAGATGTGGAAATTAAGTGGTTTGGCCACAGAGGATTAAAATGTCACCAATTGATACCATTTGTGAAAACCTTTATGCATTTGCCAAAACCTGACCTGTTAATTGTGCACTGTGGAGGTAATGATTTGGGCACTTTGACTGGGGTAGGTCTGGAAATGCTTTTAAAGGACACCTTTGAGCAATTGATGGCACTTTTTCCTCAAACTGCCTTGGTATATTCAAATATATGCCAAAGACAGAAATGGAGGTGGTCAAACCAATTTTGTCCACAAATTGAGAAGTCGAGGAAGCATGTAAACAAATCTGTTTCAGCTTACATGAGAGACCATGGAATGGGCTCCATGTACAACAATAACTTGCATTACTACATGCAAGATATCTACAGAGGAGATGGAGTTCACTTCTCAGATGAGGGCAACAGAATTTTCATTCTGAATTTAAGACTGTGCATTGGTACCTACTTATAAGTACCTAAATGTACCATAAACCCAAAAGCTCTTCTCAGAGCTACCCTACATCTGATCACTCACAATTATTATTTTTCTCTAACTTTTTTCACTAATTTTCAACAAAGTACGCTCCCCGGGGCGCTACCCGGTACGCGAACCGGAAGCTAACCTCGCGAATTTTTTAAAAAAAATGTTTTTTTTCGCACATATAAGCCTCCTCAGCCACCCTCAGAAAACCTAGGGGGTCAAGATAAGTCTACCGTGCCCCCTTCTACCCATTCTGAACATTATTTGCCCTCCATCTTGTATCTTAAGTCGACCGAAACACAAAATGGTGGACTCCCGTAACGCTTCAGGTTCGCGTACCGCGGCGCTCGCCAGTTCGCGTACCGGGGCGCTCCCCGGGAAGCGCACCATCAAAAAAGGTGGGAAAGTAATTTACAGAAAAACGACTGGAGACACTCTCACCAAATATAGATTAGCTCATACTACATACCAATCCCTATCATTTTCACAAATTTGATTGAAATTCCATTTAGCCATTTAGCCTGTAGACCTCTCTAAATACCGTGAGGTAAATTACTTCTCAAAACACATCTGAAGTGTTGGAATTGACAACCAAAGAAAATGTTACTTTCATTTTCTACTTTTATTACCTGGCATTTGATTGGTATATACCTGAATATATATAAAGGAAGAGAAGGAAATACAGCCATTTTGACTACTACTTCTTGTTGTACATTTCAATTGGATTTTCACTAATCACTTCAACTTCTTTGTAAAGGTAAGTTGTTATTTTTAAAACTGAAGTATATTGTGCACCAAAAGTTAATATGGTAAACTTTTTCTGATAGTTATATACTATCCCTCTGTAGTAGTTATAGATTTAGATAGACTTCTCTGTTATAGTTATGGATGGAGTTAGGTTTCTCTTGTATAATTATGAAATTACTTACGTTAAATCACATACACTTTTTTATATTCCTACTTCCACTCTGATACTATACACTGCCCAAAGATAAATTCACTGATAAAAACTGCCTATCTAAAATTAATCCCAACAGTGCCCTTTCTCTACTAATAAATAATTTTTTTATCCAAATTTCAGGCAACATGGAAGGCGAACAGAAAGTTTCATTTCAAATTGTCCTGCAAGAGAGCAGCCAAGAATTAATTGATCCAAATTATATAGAATTTATGGATGAAACTTGGGACCAAGAACTACTGCAATGTGTGCAAGCAGTAGATGACCTCCTTCAAAATGAGGACATTTTACACCCTCAGAGATTACAAACTATGTTCAATGAAAATGACGACATTTCAGACAGTGAAATGTTAGAAATGTTATTAAATTTTGAAACACAATCACAATAATAAATAATTGCTTAAAAAATAAAGAAATTAAAAAATAATCAACAAAACCAACAATCAATTAACATACAGTATTTGAAAAGTCTATCATTCTTTTTTCCTTATAGTACGCTCCCCAGAACGCTTCCCGGTTCGCGAACCGGGCGCTCCCCACGCAAAAAAAAAAATTTTTTTTTTTTTTGCCCTGCGGGGCCCTTTTAAAGCCTCCACATCACACCTAGGGGGTCAGGGAGGATCTACTATGCCCCCTTATGGTCATTTCCCCCTTTGTTTTGGCCTCCTCTTGTCTCTCGCTCCTACCGAGAGACAAGATGGCGGCCGCTCCGGACTGTTTAGAATGTTGACAGACACCGGAGAGCCAATCAGCTTCGCTTCGCGAAGTTCCGTTACGCGTAAAGTACGCGAACCGGAGCGCTGCCCAGAGCGCGCTTACAGATATATATCTTTTTTTGAACGTTAATTTCTCAAAATCCACTGGAGCACATATATTGAGACCTAGCAAAGGCACATCGGGCTAACAGTCCCTACAATTTTGCCAAGTTTCGTGCAAATCCATTCAGCCGTTCGGGCTAAAAGTGAGGCCAACCGCCCTATGGAAATTAACATTGGAAAAACACGTTTTGGGACCCCCCTTTTTTCTCGGCCCCTCTTGACGAACCCCCCCCAAATTTTCAGGGGCTGCTCAGAAACAAAATGTTCCATTTTCCTGAAAGTTTCAGCCAATTCCGTCCACAAACGCCAAAGTTATTAGTCATAGAATTTTCAAAAATCCCATAGGGAAAAAATCCTAATTATATATACCTACTGGCGACCGCCAGTAGGTAATATATATATATATATATATCTATATATATATATAGATATATATAGATATATATATATATATACAATTATCACAAGTTGCCCTGCATAGAGACGCCAACACGGAAGTAAGTATCACCTTCTTTATTTGCAGGCAGTAGGCAAAACGCGAAGACACATTTCCAGCAAGTCGCCAAACGTTTCAGGCTCCATGCCCTTGCTCACTGGCGTGTGATGAAAGTCCCGGCAGCTGTGTGGACTTATTACCATATCGCTCCGCCCATATTGGGACTTCAAAATGCAGAGTTGCTTTATGGGTCAGGTAGTCCTACTTAGCCCAAAGTGGGTGCTCCGGGTATTTTCAAACACTAATATCAATCCCAGGTGGGTGCCAAAAAGGGGAAAACACACTGTGCCTGCCAATGTTCATTCCTGCAAAGTTCGGCACTTACTTCTCCTCAAAACGCCATTGTCTTCAGGCGCTGCAGGCCCGCTGGGTGTGCGGGGGGGCATCTCTGCGGCGAGGCGCGCCGCTTTTTTAATCCAATTATCACAAGTTGCCCTGCATAGAGACGCCAACACGGAAGTAAGTATCACCTTCTTTATTTGCAGGCAGTAGGCAAAATGCGAAGACACATTTCCAGCAAGTCGCCAAACGTTTCGGGCTCCATGCCCTTGCTCACTGGCGTGTGATGAAAGTCCCGGCAGCTGTGTGGACTTATTACCATATCGCTCCGCCCATATTGGGACTTCAAAATGCAGAGTTGCTTTATGGGTCAGGTAGTCCTACTTAGCCCAAAGTGGGTGCTCCGGGTATTTTCAAACACTAATATCAATCCCAGGTGGGTGCCAAAAAGGGGAAAACACACTGTGCCTGCCAATGTTCATTCCTGCAAAGTTCGGCACTTACATCTCCTCAAAACGCCATTGTCTTCAGGCGCTGCAGGCCCGCTGGGTGTGCGGGGGGGCATCTCTGCGGCGAGGCGCGCCGCTTTTTTAATCCAATTATCACAAGTTGCCCTGCATAGAGACGCCAACACGGAAGTAAGTATCACCTTCTTTATTTGCAGGCAGTAGGCAAAATGCGAAGACACATTTCCAGCAAGTCGCCAAACGTTTCGGGCTCCATGCCCTTGCTCACTGGCGTGTGATGAAAGTCCCAGCAGCTGTGTGGACTTATTACCATATCGCTCCGCCCATATTGGGACTTCAAAGTGCAGAGTTGCTTTATGGGTCAGGTAGTCCTACTTAGCCCAAAGTGGGTGCTCTGGGTATTTTCAAACACTAATATCAATCCCAGGTGGGTGTCAAAAAGGGGAAAACACACTGTGCCTGCCAATGTTCATTCCTGCAAAGTTCGGCACTTACTTCTCCTCAAAACGCCATTGTCTTCAGGCGCTGTAGGCCCGCTGGGTGTGCGGGGGGGCATCTCTGCGGCGAGGCGCGCCGCTTTTTAATCCAATTATCACAAGTTGCCCTGCATAGAGACGCCAACACGGAAGTAAGAATCACCTTCTTTATTTGCAGGCAGTAGGCAAAATGCGAAGACACATTTCCAGCAAGTCGCCAAACGTTTCGGGCTCCATGCCCTTGCTCACTGGCGTGTGATGAAAGTCCCGGCAGCTGTGTGGACTTATTACCATATCGCTCCCCCCATATTGGGACTTCAAAATGCAGAGTTGCTTTATGGGTCAGGTAGTCCTACTTAGCCCAAAGTGGGTGCTCCGGGTATTTTCAAACACTAATATCAATCCCAGGTGGGTGCCAAAAAGGGGAAAACACACTGTGCCTGCCAATGTTCATTCCTGCAAAGTTCGGCACTTACTTCTCCTCAAAACGCCATTGTCTTCAGGCGCTGCAGGCCCGCTGGGTGTGCGGGGGGGCATCTCTGCGGCGAGGCGCGCCGCTTTTTTTAATCCAATTATCACAAGTTGCCCTGCATAGAGACGTCAACACGGAAGTAAGTATCACCTTCTTTATTTGCAGGCAGTAGGCAAAATGCGAAGACACATTTCCAGCAAGTCGCCAAACGTTTCGGGCTCCATGCCCTTGCTCACTGTCATGTGATGAAAGTCCCGGCAGCTGTGTGGACTTATTACCATATCGCTCCGCCCATATTGGGACTTCAAAATGCAGAGTTGCTTTATGGGTCAGGTTGTCCTACTTAGCCCAAAGTGGGTGCTCCGGGTATTTTCAAACACTAATATCAATCCCAGGTGGGTGCCAAAAAGGGGAAAACACACTGTGCCTGCCAATGTTCATTCCTGCAAAGTTCGGCACTTACTTCTCCTCGAAACGCCATTGTCTTCAGGCGCTGCAGGCCCGCTGGGTGTGCGGGGGGGCATCTCTGCGGCGAGGCGCGCCGCTTTTTTAATCCAATTATCACAAGTTGCCCTGCATAGAGACGCCAACACGGAAGTAAGTATCACCTTCTTTATTTGCAGGCAGTAGGCAAAATGCGAAGACACATTTCCAGCAAGTCGCCAAACGTTTCGTGCTCCATGCCCTTGCTCACTGGCGTGTGATGAAAGTCCCGGCAGCTGTGTGGACTTATTACCATATCGCTCCGCCCATATTGGGACTTCAAAATGCAGAGTTGCTTTATGGGTCAGGTAGTCCTACTTAGCCCAAAGTGGGTGCTCCGGGTATTTTCAAACACTAATATCAATCCCAGGTGGGTGCCAAAAAGGGGAAAACACACTGTGCCTGCCAATGTTCATTCCTGCAAATTTCGGCACTTACTTCTCCTCAAAACGCCATTGTCTTCAGGCGCTGCAGGCCCGCTGGGTGTGCGGGGGGGCATCTCTGCGGCGAGGCGCTCCTCTTTTTTAATCCAATTATCACAAGTTGCCCTGCATAGAGACGCCAACATGGAAGTAAGTATCACCTTCTTTATTTGCAGGCAGTAGGCAAAATGCGAAGACATATTTCCAGCAAGTCGCCAAACGTTTCGGGCTCCATGCCCTTGCTCACTGGCGTGTGAGGAAAGTCCCGGCAGCTGTGTGGACTTATTACCATATCGCTCCGCCCATATTGGGACTTCAAAATGCAGAGTTGCTTTATGGGTCAGGTAGTCCTACTTAGCCCAAAGTGGGTGCTCCGGGTATTTTCAAACACTAATATCAATCCAAGGTGGGTGTCAAAAAGGGGAAAACACACTGTGCCTGCCAATGTTCATTCCTGCAAAGTTCGGCACTTACTTCTCCTCAAAACGCCATTGTCTTCAGGCGCTGTAGGCCCGCTGGGTGTGCGGGGGGGCATCTCTGCGGCGAGGCGCGCCGCTTTTTTAATCCAATTATCACAAGTTGCCCTGCATAGAGACGCCAACACGGAAGTAAGAATCACCTTCTTTATTTGCAGGCAGTAGGCAAAATGCGAAGACACATTTCCAGCAAGTCGCCAAACGTTTCGGGCTCCATGCCCTTGCTCACTGGCGTGTGATGAAAGTCCCGGTAGCTGTGTGGACTTATTACCATATCGCTCCGCCCATATTGGGACTTCAAAATGCAGAGTTGCTTTATGGGTCAGGTAGTCCTACTTAGCCCAAAGTGGGTGCTCCGGGTATTTTCAAACACTAATATCAATCCCAGGTGGGTGCCAAAAAGGGGAAAACACACTGTGCCTCCAATGTTCATTCCTGCAAAGTTCGGCACTTACTTCTCCTCAAAACGCCATTGTCTTCAGGCGCTGCAGGCCCGCTGGGTGTGCGGGGGGGCATCTCTGCGGCGAGGTGCGCCGCTTTTTAAATCCAATTATCACAAGTTGCCCTGCATAGAGACGTCAACACGGAAGTAAGTATCACCTTCTTTATTTGCAGGCAGTAGGCAAAATGCGAAGACACATTTCCAGCAAGTCGCCAAACGTTTCGGGCTCCATGCCCTTGCTCACTGTCATGTGATGAAAGTCCCGGCAGCTGTGTGGACTTATTACCATATCGCTCCGCCCATATTGGGACTTCAAAATGCAGAGTTGCTTTATGGGTCAGGTAGTCCTACTTAGCCCAAAGTGGGTGCTCCGGGTATTTTCAAACACTAATATCAATCCCAGGTGGGTGCCAAAAAGGGGAAAACACACTGTGCCTGCCAATGTTCATTCCTGCAAAGTTCGGCACTTACTTCTCCTCGAAACGCCATTGTCTTCAGGCGCTGCAGGCCCGCTGGGTGTGCGGGGGGGCATCTCTGCGGCGAGGCGCTCCGCTTTTTTAATCCAATTATCACAAGTTGCCCTGCATAGAGACGCCAACACGGAAGTAAGTATCACCTTCTTTATTTGCAGGCAGTAGGCAAAATGCGAAGACACATTTCCAGCAAGTCGCCAAACGTTTCGTGCTCCATGCCCTTGCTGACTGGCGTGTGATGAAAGTCCCGGCAGCTGTGTGGACTTATTACCATATCGCTCCGCCCATATTGGGACTTCAAAATGCAGAGTTGCTTTATGGGTCAGGTAGTCCTACTTAGCCCAAAGTGGGTGCTCCGGGTATTTTCAAACACTAATATCAATCCCAGGGGGGTGCCAAAAAGGGGAAAGCAACTCTGCATTTTGAAGTCCCAATATGGGCGGAGCGATATGGTAATAAGTCCACACGGCTGCCGGGACTTTCATCACACGCCAGTGAGCAAGGGCATGGAGCTTGAAACGTTTGGCGACTTGCTGGAAATGTGTCTTCACATTTTGCCTACTGCCTGCAAATAAAGAAGGTGATACTTACTTCCGTGTTGGCGTCTCTATGCAGGGCAACTTGTGATAATTATATATATATATATATATATATGTATATATATATATATATATATATTTATTTATTCATGTGTGTATGTGTATATATATATATTCACTGAAAAAACCATAGGTTATAGACCATATATAGTTAGGAATTAGCATTTACAAAACCTTATTTTACTCACACAAAACCATTGAAATTCGCATATATAGTTAGTTGCACTAACTATATATCGCGCACCCGCAATCCACTGCTGATCATGTCACATATTACATCATTCATGACATGGTCAGTGACATCACTGATGACATCTCAAATGACATCACTGATGACATCACTGATGACAACATCCAGTGACTGTATGTTTCTGTAAAGTTAAAATATGTCTTACATATTGAAGAATGAGTGGATGTATAAGTGTCTGGATGAAGGATTTAGTAGGTGCATGACTGACTGTATGAGTGAGTGATTAAATGTGTCTCACTGAGTGCATGGGTTAGTGACTAAACTGTCTTAATTTGTGCATCATTATGTCTGTTCTGTAAACTGCTGCATGTGTTGATCAGTAGCTATATGAGTAACTATATGGGTTATTGATTGGTTGCCCAAGTATTTGTATGGGAGACTGAGTGTGTGTGTGGGTGGCTGGGAGGTGTATGACTCTGTGCATAGATGTGTGAGCAGTTGATTGACTAGATGTATGGGTTCAAAAGTGCATGTGGAAACAGCTGTATGGGCGGTTGACTGTGTGCATGAGTGTATTGGTGAGTGAATGGATATCTCAGTGCTACATGTCAAAGTAAGTACATATGTAAAACACAGTACATGTGAGAGTTGACATATATAAATAACTGTGCATAAGAGCCAGTGAATGTGTGAGTGGCTGTATGGATCATTGTGAACTTGTATCAGGGATTGTATAAGAGAGTAAATATGTGTTAATATATGTTTGAATAAGTAAGGTGTGTATAACTGTATAGTTGAGGAAATGGAGGTGTGATTGATTCTTTGCATGACTGACTAGGTGTGTGAGTAACTCCATGGATGAGTGACAGTCTGTGAGTGTCTGTTTACACTGAGTGTATCTAAGATTATATTAGAGTCTGAAGAGGTTCATCGTATTATCACATGAATGATGTCATCAGTGATGTGATCAGTAATGTCAAATGAGATGTCATCAGTGATGTCATCAGTGATGTCATTTGAGATGTCATCAGTGATGTCATCAGTGATGTCATTTGAGATGTCATCAGTGATGTCATCAGTGATGTCATCAGTGATGTCATTTGAGATGTCATCAGTGATGTCATTTGAGATGTCATCAGTGATGTCATCAGTGATGTCATTTGAGATGTCATCAGTGAGTCATCAGTGATGTCACTGACCATGTCATGTATGATGTAATATGTGACATGATCAGCAGTGGATTGCGGGTGCGCGATATATAGTTAGTGCAACTAACTATATATGCGAATTTCAATGGTTTTGTGTGAGTAAAATAAGGTTTTGTAAATGCTAATTCCTAACTATATATGGTCTATAACCTATGGTTTTTTCAGTGAATTTTCAAGGTTTTGTAAATGCTAATTCCTAACTATATATGGTCTATAACCTATGGTTTTTTCAGTGATTTATATATATATATATATATATATATATATATATATATATAACATTTCTATGGCAAAATTAACCCCTCATTTTGTTCCTTTTCAAATTAAATGTATTAAGTGTTACCACTTTATTCCAATCAAGATGACTTCAGGTGTGCCATACTTTTGTCATAAGTAAGACTGTTAGCGTTCTAGTTGTTCTTTAGAACACTCTGGGACATTCTGTCATTGGGCTATAGTTGGGCTACATCTGGCTGATATTTGGGCTACATTTGGGCTCTTTTGTCTCTGGTGGCCATCTTGGGAGACTGCATATCAGAATTTTTTTAATGAAATATAAGAGGATTTGAGAAGTCACTCAAAATGTGCCCTAATTTTTCTTTCTTCAGCACTAATCATAATTTCTATGGCAAAATGAACCCCCTCATTTTGTTCCTTTGCAAATTAAATGTTTTAAGTGTTAACACTTTATTCCAATCAAGATGACTTCAGGTGTGCCATACTTTTGTCATAAGTAAGACTGTTAGCGCTCTAGTTGTTCTTTAGAACACTCTGGGACATTCTGTCATTGGGCTATAGTCAGGCTACATCTGGCTGATATTTGGGCTACATTTGTTTTTTTTTGTCTCTGGTGGCCATCTTAGGGCTACATTGGGCTACATTGGGCTACATTGGGCTACATTTGGGCTCTAACATATATATAGCCCAATGTAGCCCAATATATATTTTTCAAAGTTAATTTTCGTAAAAACCACTGGAGCATAAATCTTGAGACATAGCAAAGGCACATCGGGCTACCAGTCCCTACAATTTTGCCAAGTTTTGTGGAAATCCATTCAGCCGTTCGAGCTAAAAGTGAGTCCAACCGCCCTATGGAAAACTCAATGTTAAAAACATGTTTTGGGACCCCCCTTTTTTCTCGGCCCCCGCTTGACGAAACCCCCCCAAACTTTTAGGGGACGCTCAGAAACAAAATGTGCCATTTTCCTGAAAATTTCAGCCAATTCCGTCCATCAACGCCAAAGTTATTCAACATAGAATTTTCAGAAATCCCTATTCAAAAAAATCCTAACTATATATACCTACTGGCGACTGCCAGTAGGTAATATATATATATATATTACCTACTGGCGGTTGCCAGTAGGTATATATAGTTAGTATTTTTTCTCTATGGGATTTTTGAAAATTCTATGTCTAATAACTTTGGCGTTTGTGGACGGAATTGGCTGAAATTTTCAGGAAAATGGAACATTTTGTTTCTGAGCACCCCCTGAAAATTTGGGGGGAGGGTTCGTCAAGGGGGGGCCGAGAAAAAAGGGGGGTCCCAAAACGCGTTTTTCCCATGTTAATTTCCATAGCGGTTGGCCTCACTTTTAGCCCGAACGGCTGAATGGATTTGCACGAAACTTGGCAAAATTGTAGGGACTGTTAGCCCGATGTGCCTTTGCTAGGTCTCAATATATGTGCTCCAGTGGATTTTGAGAAATTAACGTTCAAAAAATGATATATATCTGTAAGCGCGCTCCGGGCAGCGCCCCGGTTCGCGTACTTGACGCGTAACGGAACTTCGCGAAGCGAAGCTGATTGGCTCTTCGGTATCTGTCAACATTCTAAACAGTCCGGAGCGGCCGCCATCTTGTCTCTCGGTAGGATCGAGAGACAAGAGGAGGTCAAAACAAAGGCGAAAATGACCATAAGGGGGCATAGTAGATCCTCCCTGACCCCCTAGGTTTGATGTGGAGGCTTTCAAAGGGCCCCGCGGGGCAACAAAAAAAAAAAATTGTTTTTTTTGCGTGGATAGCGCCCGGTTCGCGAACCGGGAAGCGGCCCGGGGAGCGTACTATGAGGAAAAAAGAATGATAGACTTTTCAAATACTGTATGTTAATTGATTGTTGGACTTAAACGTATGAGTTTTAAGAAACCTAATGGTCCAAAAATTCTTTAAAAAGTGCAAATGGAGGCTATTAAAGAATTAGAGAATAATACCAGCATTGTCATTAAAAAATCCAATAGGGGGAAAAGGTTGTTGTATGGCCGCAGACAATGTATCTAAATGAAGGAATGAAACAACTGAATGATGTCCAGCGATATGAAAAGTCATCCATACATTTTTATGAAATAACTAACAAATTGTATGAGGAGAGATTAATCAACTGTAGAGATCAAGGAATTTTAGAATTAGATGAACATCAATTCTTATAATGTAAATTTCCTACAATACCGGTACTTTATCTATTGCCTAAACTCCATAAGGATGCCTCTAACCCACTGGGAAAACCTATTGTCTCATCTAGGGGGAGCATGTTGGAAAGTACATCAAAATATGTGGATTGCTTTCTTCAGCCACATGTACATGCCCTCCCTTCTCATGTTAGCGACACAGGTGATTTTTTAAGGCGTATCAAAGATGTAAGGTGGAATGATGACTACTTGTTATTAAGTTTGGACGTTAACAGTCTCTACACGTGCATCCCCCCACAACTTAAGAATAGACGCATGTAGACATTTTTTGAGAAGTAGATCAATATCTCACCTCTTACACACTGAAATGATCATTGAGATGATTTACATTTGTCTCACAAACAATTTTTTTCTGTTTGATAAAACAATTTATAGAAAAACCCAGGGAACGGCAATGGGAGCTTGCTACGCCCCCAGCTTGGCAGGATTATACCTCAGCTGGTGGGAGGAGCAAGTAGTAAATAACATCGGACAGTTTCGGAACAATGTCGTCCTCTGGGTTAGATACATTGACGACATCTTCTGTATATGGAATGGCACTCAAGAGAAGGCCCAAGAATGTGTTGCCACCTTGAATGACAATTCATTAAATCTTTCTTTCAGTAGCCACACGGATAACAAGTCAATTGAGTTTCTTGAGCTAAGGCTCACAGTTAAAAATAACAAACTAGTTAGTCACCTGTTTAGAAAGACAACTGCAGGGAACAGTTTGTTAAGAGCTGATAGCTGTCACCCTACCGCCTTGATCCAAAGCATTCCTTACGGCGAATTAATGGGTGCCAGTAGGAATTGCAGCCCCGATGAGGGATTCAGCAACAAACTGAGATCTATGACGCAAGGATTCAGGGAAAAGGGGTACAGTAATAAGACAATTCAGAAGGCAGTTGACAAAGTTGTGGTATTGGACCGGAATAATTTACTTTGCCCAAAGAAACAGAAGAACAAAAAATTTGATTCATCACAAGATACCACAACCAAGCATGGGATCGAAAGAGAAGCTTAACAAAATACTGGGATGCATCAAAAACGAATCCAGACCTGGGAACACCAATAGGGCAAAACCCAGGAATAACTTTCAAAAAGGCAAGATCATTACAGAAACATTTTGTGATTGACAAACAACTTACCTGTAACACAAAGTATGTTGTATATTGCTCTTCTTTGCCCATGTAAACTAGCCTACATAGGGAGCACAATTCATAAGGCGAAGAAGCGCATACTAGAACACATGTGCGCTATCCGAAATGATGACAAGCATTACCCAATAGCGCAACATTTTAAATCTCATCTTACCCAAAACTGCAATTTATTGAAATTTGTAGTTCTTGACACCATTCCCATCCAGGAGAGAGGGGGTAATCGAACAGTTGAATTGAGGAGGTTAGAATCCAAGATGATTATCAAATGTAATACTCCTCACCCTAATGGATTAAATATGGATGTGGAATTAGCAGTACATTTAGGCTAATGTTGAAATTCTTGGTCACTGTTTTCTTCCTTCTGTATAGGTTTATGCCTTTTTAACTTATGTGTGTGTTGTACATTTTAATCAATATTTTCTTTGTTGGTTTGTTTCAAATTGAAGAATATGGAAAGGCAAAAGAGCTTTTATATCTTAAAACAGGATGACTATTGGCTATGAATTGGCTATAGAATATCTGTTGTCCGGTTGTCATAATCATGATTTTACTTGGTCTTTAAAGCACTGTAATAATGAGAAATGACATTCATGCAACGCCCACTTGGGCTTCACTGTTTACCTAGCGCCTGTGTAATTGTTGTCCGTCAATATAACTTTATCGACAGCTGTGAAAATCTGAGCAATGACACAATTAGATTATGGTAAGGTGGTTTAAAGCACATCCATTACATGGAGGTTCTCATTAGTGAATCGTTGTGATGCTGTATTATGTAATATGGTTAACAAAGTGAAGGCGCTGGTATATTACGATATCTCACTCAGATTGTTATTTACGACCAGTATGATGGTCAAATATTATGGCAAACACAATGATGATAATAATAATTTTGTTGAAATTCATTTCACTATATTCTATATTTAGAAGTGTATCAACCAACAATGACAGTATTTTGTTTATGTCAATTATGTTGAAACGCACAAACTGTTCCTTTAAAACATGACGGAAATGATGCATACACCTAACCTGTAACCAATGAGTGAGGAAACTCCGAAATGTTTTTTTTTTTTGTTGCCAAGTGTCGATAAATATACGCTGAACAATGAGTTGTATATGCAGACATAAACCGATGTCGGGGGATGATGGCATCTGATATTTCTGGATAGTCAATCTGGAAGAGAAGGCTATGCTGTCCATGTTCTGGATCTTTCTGTTTTGTGACTTTCTATCCTGGCCTTCCGATTTTAACAAACTTCTTCACTTCCACCTTAACTTTTTCTGGGGTGGGCTGTGCAGGTGCCTCCTTCGCTTCTTTCGCTGCTCTTCTTGCTAAGTTTGTTTGATGTTTTTTCCCTTGAGTGCCCTCATTATTGTGAAGCGTTAAACACAGCTTGCATTCGTAGGAGCCCAAATGATTTTTCATAAAATAGGGATCCTTGTTTATGTCGATGGTTTCTAATGCAAGCTGCCGGAGCCTCTCACGACGGTCCCTGTTGCTTTCGGAGGAAGAAGCAACACCTCCGCTCCCAGTATTTCCCCCCCGGCCGATGCTGGAAGTCCATGGTTATATTTTCTTAAACTTCAGCAGGGAAAAAACGGAAACCACTCCTATGTCCACTTAGGGCCTCCAGCTTCGAAACAGCAACGCTGAGAGCAGTTATTCTGCGCATGATATATATATATATATGATATACCTATTTAGGACATTTTGAGAGCGCGAATGTCACCTAAAAGGTAACCTAGTGCTAAATCCAACCAACCGGCAATCAACTGCAGCACTGAAGGGTAAGTGATATCAAGGCTCAATGGGGTAAAAAACAGGTTTTCAAAGTCTTTCTAAAGCATAGGAGAACAGTTGAGTGTCTAAGCAAAGCAGGGAGCTGATTCCAGAGCTGGGCTGCCTTCATCAGGAAGGCACCTCCACCCTGTATAGACTTCTTAAAGTTAGCAATACAGACAATGTTGACTAATGAAGAGGCGAGACATCTCCCCTGTGGTTATTTCTAGAAACTGTTCTGGAAGTGCATTGGGACACGGCCCTGTGCCTGGCTGTGCTGCTTTTTTCTACACCTTTGAAATGAGGGGGCTTTTGTTGGAAGAATTCTGGAATCTGTAGTGTGCTACCAGTACACACACAAGCAAGCACCCGCTGCTCGATACGGGTCCCTTTTGGTCGGCTTCATTTGAACCTGAAGGGGAATTTCCAAGAAATTTCCAGTAAGAACGATGTAACCGCTGGTTCTAGGGGGAGGGGTGGTGATTTTGCTGTGTGTGTCTCGGAGGAGGCGTAGCTGGAAAATCTAAACCTGTCACCGGAGCTCGTAGGTCCTCACCGATACCGCGATCTGCATAAAACAGAACTTTTCTTGGGAGTATCGCAGCGGTGGAGCCCGTGAGACATTTCAGGCACATTGACTCTGAAATGGGAAACGCTGTACGTGCCAATACATTGTATCTCTTGGCAGACTAAGTACTTCCTGAGTCAGCTTTCAAAGACTCACAGACACATTCCAGTATTAAGACAGGAAAATGGCTGTATTGTCCTGACTAAAATTAATTTACATATCTCCACAACTCAACAGTAGCAAAGTACCATTACACATTGCACAGTACCATTACACATTATACAAATAACAAGGCAATGGGCAAATGTACCCAAAGTGAAAAATTGGAATACTTTCAAAAGCTTATGAGAGGAAATATCTGCAACTCGTAAAAGATATAAAACTTCATCTGTCTAAATTTCACAGAAAACATATACTCAACGATCCTTGGACCTCATTAGAACTGCAATTAACTTCGATTATTTTCTTTTGAGGAAAGGAAGTACTTTAAATCGTGAAAGCAACATCTGTCCAGATAAGGAAATAATAAAGAAGAAAATAACTAATTACATATTTACAACCAACAAACTAATTACATTTAGCAAAAAACCACGTGCCAAAAGGGAATTAAAAGTTACGGAGCTATTCAGTAAAGATCAGACAGCAACAGGTGGAGAACAACAAATCATGGACACATCTCCCTTAAAGCTAGTAAAAGAATTGAGCAAACAAGAAGAACAACAGAAATTAATAAATGGTCAGAGATGACAACTCTAAAGAACTATTTAGAATGCGAGTGAATTCCAAGAGGTCTACGGATCTTTGTGCTTCCTATCCTCAGTGACCTAGATCAGACCTCTCAAAACAATGGCAGGAAGACACAACGGATTGCTCTAATAAACTAATGCGCACACTGATTACACACGCAGATAGAAAATTGATGAAACCGGTCGCTAGGATCAAAGAACTTGTAGATGCCCTGGAAACTATGCAAGACAGAGAAGATGTGAAAAATGCATTACAAAAAATGGAAAAGAAGCTGGAAAAACACAAAGAGAAAGTTGAACAAAAGAAAGCCAAAAAGTTCAACAGAGACAAAAGAGATTATGCTGCAGTTCGAATAATGATTTTCCTGAAAATGTGACTATTTATATTCCAAGCAAACTGCAGCCATTAACATCACAGACATAAGATCAGCGGCTTCAAGCGTAGAGAGCTCCAAAGTGAGTTTGGGGGACGAGGAGCACACCACATCCCTCCCCCGACTGGATTTTTCAGGGGAAATGAGGCTCTTCCAGATGACAAGACGGAAGGGAAGAGGAAAAGTGATCACAACCCAGGAGAACCCCAAAAACAAGAAGAGCAAAGGGGAGGTACAAAAAGAGGAAGAGGAACACAAAACAAAAAGGGGTAATGAGAGCAGGAGCATAAGACAATATTCTAATCATCAACCTCTCCCAAAAAATTATTGATGAAAACCATAGGAGCCTTTTAAACAAGGGACTTAGCTTTTGTCCGAATGCTGAATTTGACTTTGTAAATACAAGGATAGACTTCTATAAATTCACAAGGAAGGTGAAACTAAAGAAATACTACTCTATGAAGAACAAGGAATGGGAAAATCAGACCAGCAAAACCAAACCCAAGTATTACAATTAACGATTTAAGTACACTACAATCACTAACCAATCAATCAATCAATCAATCAATCGTGTGTTTGTCAAGCACAACAACTCACCCGTGAGGGTCTCAAGGTGCTGGGGAGCAGGGGAGGTGCAGGTTCCAGTCCATCAAGGAGGGGGTTTGTCGAGGAGACAAGTTTTGAGGTTTCTTGTGAAGATGGGGAGTGATGTTGTCTGTCTGAGGTGGAGCGGTAGGCCAGTTTTATTTACAAACCCAGGGGACCACCATGGGTACCTCTTTCGCCCCAACGTATGCAGATTTACTCATGGGATGTTGGGAAACAGAAACAATCTGGAGTGAGCAAAACAAAACGAAAATGGAACAGATGGTCATCGACATAGAGAAGTCATCAACTTCTTAAGGTCCTTGAATAAAAACACGCTTAACCTTCAATTTACATTTCTTTTTATTTCTTGTTTTTTAAGACCTTTATTGCATATTTTGCAATTATACACATCCATTCGCCTAAAACCCTGGGGCCGGCGGCATGATGTCTGGAATATGCATACACAACTAATAAGCCAACAGCCCAAGAGGGAGGCAGCAATCAGTGACCAAAATTAAAAAGATGGCGTAAATGCAATAAAGAAGAAAACACGAAATATAACAAAGGCTCCATAAACAATACCCATTCAGCCTGCGTTCGCACTAACTGTCCAATAGCACATGAAGCATTTACTCAAGGAGGGGCACAGTATCAGTCAAGCTATGCAGTCACTAGACATGAACTTCCCTCTTCCCAGTAATACTCGACTGTGGGTGGAATGACAGCTAAACGCAGTCTCAGCATTACACCCAAGGGGGAAGAGGTTTTACAGTTATGACGGCTAAACTCTGGAACAACCTTCCTCTCGACCTGAGGTACACCCCGTCTGAATCACTCTTTCGCAGTCGACTGAAGACCTGGTTATTCTCCTCTGCATAAGTATTTCCTTCCTTTTTAGCATGCAGTCTACAGCGCCGGGACACCCCCTTCAGGGGTAGCCGTGCGCTTTACAAGCTTAAAATAAATTTAAAAAAAGGGGGCCCACTCAGGTCCGCATTGACTGGAGAAGAATAAACAGTGTCATCATGCGCAGTGGTGCCGGGGTCTGTAGGGATCGCGTCCGTTGCATCCGAGTTTTAGGCATTCAAATATGTTGTGTAAAGTCCCCAGAAGGTCTTGGGTCTACTCCTGGGAGGAAGCAATTCGCTAAAATTCTCAGTTTGTGTGCTACAATGTAGCATGTCATGCGACCACTGCATGACTGTGGGCAAGCAGTCTTTTGGCCAGCACATTTCTACCCGCCGCTTTGCCACAAGAAGACCCTATCCACTAGCCTACGCACTGTTTTGGGTAGTCGTTTAGTATATCCCAGGAGGGCAAGGAACGGATCCGGGGCAAGTTCTATGTCTACTATGTTCGCCAACTTCCGAAAAGCATACACCCCGGGCACTGCCACGTCAAATGGATACAATCCGCAGGTTGTGTTTTGCATCTGTCACAGGCTGATGTCTCTCGTAGTCCATACCTGTGCAAACGTTCTGGCGTATAGTACACTCTAGTAACATACTTGAAGTGAATCAGTCTGTGTCTTCCGTGCAAGGAGATAGGCCGAGTGCTAGTGCAACAGTAAGTCCACATGGCATTATCTATATCCCGATGCAAGTCGCGTTGCCAGGCAAGTCTGGCCTTAGTATACTGATTCGCCTGGTGGGACATTCCTAATTTATATATATTAGTGACTAATTTACGGGGCGACTTTGCTCTGATTATGTAGGTCAATTCTGGCACTTCATGGGGTTCCAGTAGCTCGTTTCCTAAAATACCGCACAATGCTCTCCTCACCCTTTGAAACTGAAACCGTTGTAACATATTGCTAGCTATCACAGGGCTCTCAACCTCTTCCCAGGATTTGACTGCACCGTCTTGAAATAAGTCACCTGTCGTTATTATATTCAATGAGTATAACGCCCGAATAACCCCGTTGTCCCTGCACGGGGCCAGCCAAAGAGTCCAATCAATGGGCATATCTGGGGAGTAGAGCTGAGCCCCGGCCTGGATTTGTAATATGTTATGCCATGCATGTTGAGTAGAATTAAGCGAGTCTAGAATCCCCGTCCAGCGGTCGGTGGGCTCAAATAGCATGGCCGGCAGGGGAAGGGGAGCCGCGAAGAGACTCTCCATGCGCAGAAACGGTATATCAGGCGCACCATGCATCCAAAAGTAAGCTTGGGCACCCTGCGCCGCTCTATAATACAAATTTAAATCTGGCGCACCTAATCAGCCCAAGTGATACGGCAAGGTCAGTATCCGCCAATTTGCTTGCTTACCCTCCCAAGCCAATTTTACCAATAATGTGTTAACTCTCCGAAAGAAAGAATGGGGTAGGACAATAGGAATATTCGTGAAAAGCATCATAAATCGCGGCAGAACCACCATCTTCATGATAGAGACTCTACCAAGTAAAGACAATGGCAAATTAATCCAGGTTTCTACATCATCCTCCAGCTTACTGACTTAATCCAGGTTTCTACATCATCCTCCAGCTTACTTAATACAATCTCCGAGTCCATATGTAGCGGGATACCGAGATATCGTATCGCATCAGTGGTCCATTGCAGCGGGAAGTCCGGTTCAAAAGGTAGTGTGGCAGGGGTGATCGGAAACATAATGAACTTAGGCCAGTTTACACGCAGACCCGACAGCGCTCCAAAATGTACCACCTCCCTAAGTACGGAGGAGCGATTGTCTTCCGGTTCACTTACATAAAGCAATGTGTCATCTGCATATGTAGACACAATAATGTTATAATTTGGAAAGCGGAACCCTTTCTGGCTATGATATTCTCGCAATGCACAAGCCAGCGGTTCAGCCACCAGGGCGTATAAAATAGGGGATAACGGGCAACCTTGCCTCGGCCTCTGGATTTCGTGATGGAATCCGTCACCAAATCACGATTTTGATTTGTGCCGTCGGAGAATTATAAAGTATCCCAGTTGGAGAAAGACTGTGCCCAATCCAATCCTAGTTAGAATCTGTCGCATGAAGGGTCATTCTACAGGGTCGAAGGCCTTCTCCATATCAAGGAAGACAGTGTCTCCCTTCGTATTTGGATGAGTGTGTTGGAACGTGTCAAACACCGTGCGAAGGTTATATGTGAGGTTCCTGTATGGAATAAACCCTGCTTGCTCTGGAGCCACCAAAACTGGCACCAGAGGTGTCAGCCAGTTGGCGAGTATCTTAGCAAACAGCTTGGTGTCTACATTAAGCAGGGCGAGCGGACGGAGGTTTTGGAATATCCACGATAATCGCCTCTCTCATCGTTGGTGGCATTGTGCCCGACACGCACAGATCTGAGAGGTAAGGGAGTAGCAAATCAAGAAAACTTTTGTAAAAGTCGACTGAAGGCAATCTGCCCCCAGGGAGCTTTTAGTTTTCATACCAGACAGAGGTAATATCATTTTGTCTTTTTCGATAGGATGCATGAGAAACTCCCGAGGGAAGTTGGTGAGAAATGGTAATTTAATATGTTCAAGATAAGAGAGGAGGCAGTTTTTGCCAGAAGTGCCTAGGAGGTCCAGTGTCAAAGAGAATTTCATTTGGCAATTTTTTAAATATCCCCGGGGCCAAAAAAAAGTGACTGCCCGGTATGTAACTTGCCTTATCTGCAAGAAAGATCTGTCCAGAGGGACAGATAAAAAATATAGTTATGGCAATTATACGATGCATCGCCATATGGAGAGGTGGCACCCTATCAACTACAGTGCTGCACAGGTACGTGACCTGCAGGATAACCCCCCTCCTGTGGCCAGAAGATCAAATGTAGAGGAAGTGACGGGACCAGAGGCGAGGGAGACGGTCCCAAATATACAGATGAGGTTCGGGACAGTCAAACAAGTGTGCGTGCGTTGCGGTCAGTTGATTTGCTACAGAGAAAGTAGCATCAATTTAATCAACTTAGCAATTGACAATCATGATTGTCCAAAACGCCCCAGAGAATAAATTATCTTTTTTTATTTTTGTTGCTCCTGTTGAGCCCTTTACAATGAATCGTTTTCGTTTCCCCCCCCCAAAAAAACAAAAAAAACATAAAACCGTTCAAAAAATAAAAAAAAAGTTAAAAAAAAATTCAGAAAAATAATAAAAAAATATAAAACAACAAAAATATTTTTAAAAAAGTTCTTTTCAGAACTACCTCCCCTTTATAAACAAATTGCTAGAATGTTTAGCACTCTGGCAACCTCTATTTCACCCGTCCCACTCTGGGTGACAAATTTTGTATAGCATTAAAGAATTTCATTTTGGCAACAATGCCAATAAACGCATATAGAATTTCTTTTGGTTCGCTTCCCGGTTTGCTCGCCGGTACGCGAACCGGAAGCGAACCAAAAAATGTTTTTTTTAAAAAAAGAAGAGTAAGTATAAGGGAAGGAAACAGAGAGTAATGTTAAAAGAAAGACAGCTATAGGGAGTAACACAGAGATACTGTTTAATAGATCTATTTACCGAAGAAAAGATGGAAGAGGGTATAATTGTGAAAAACAAAATAGATAAGGAAGTGAAAGAAAAAAAGGAGAGTAGAAGAATAATAAACAAGAGTTTCTTAGAGAATGTGAGTGAATGTTCAAAATAAGATTAAAACATGTGGAATAACAGAGAGAAAAAACAGAAAGCAGAAAAGAAGAAGTAACAGAAAAGGAATGATTGAAACAGCAAAGAAATGTAAATAACATAGGGGCATATTATCAACATAGGTGATAAAATTATCGCTGCTTTTATCGGCAGAAATCTGCCGCTAAAGCCGCTTTTGCGGCAGAGAACTGCCGCTAAAGACGCTTTTGTGGCAGTTTTCTGCCGATAAAAGCAGCGATAATTTTATTGCCTGTGTTGATAATATGCCCCTTAGTGTGCTTGAACTACAGGGACAAACCATAATGAACAAGTAGTGAAAGAGTGATCAGTCAGAGACAGTGAGAGTAATAGAGACGGAGTGAGTGAACAAGAGTGAGGAACTATGAGAACAGAGGGACTGAGAAAAGGAGTGGAAGGAGTAGAGTAAGTAAGTAATAGAGAAAGGAATGAGGGAAGTAGCAAAGGCAGGAAACTGAGGGTTAAAGAAATGAAGCAGTGGAACTAATAGAAGTTAAATGTGATAGAAATGTAACGAAAAGAGTAAAAAACATTTACCTTATAATTGTCGTTAACTTAGTCACTTGTTATTTTTATACTTTCAATCTGTGAAAGAAAGAACAAAAATTTGAAAAATATTAAAACATGTATTTAAAAATTAGAAAAGACAAGGGAAAAGATTGAAGGACAAACAGTTTTTCAACAACTTTGACACTTACAGAAGCCTCTGCTTCTCCATGCCCCCTACACAGTCCTAAATATATACATTTTAAACTAACAGTATCTTGTTGCAGATGAAGTGAGGCCTATCTTGCAACATGGTGCATCTTTTGCACTGCTGCTGTGTCACAAAAGTGACGCAACGGCAGCGCAAAAGAGGTGCACGGCCATCATAAATCTGCCGCTAACATTTTAAATGATTGTTTCAGGATGCCAATAAGGTGTGGCCTATCCAGAGATTTGTTTGAGGTGAGGTCTACTCAGAGTTACAGATTAAATTTAGGCTTGTTGAAGAGTACAGAGGAGATAATACATGTGCAAGCCTACCAACGAAGTGAGTCATGTCCACTGCACTCTTGAACAAAATCCAGACCTCCTCTGTCTCCCTGGACAGGCCTAAACCTCATCTGCACAATGTGATTCGTAATGTTAGAAAACACAGGTGATGTAATTGAAAAACGTGTATTTTTGTTCCTCATTTCACAATCACACTACCTGTGTTTCCTTTGCTTAGATATCTCATTGTGCAGATGTAGTCCAGCATATGAAAGAGTACACAGAAGTTCAGCACTGCATGCAACAACTTTGACACTTACTGAAGCCTCAGCTTCTCCATGCCCCCTACACAGTCCTAATTATATACATTTTAAACTGACGGTATCTTGTTGGAGATGAAGTGAGGCCTATCTTGCAACATGGTGCATCTTTTGCACTGCTGCTGCGTCACAAAAGTGACGGAACAGCGGCGCAAAAGAGGCGCACGGCCATCATAAATCTGCCCTTAACATTTTAAATGATTGTTTCTAGATGCTGATAAGGTGTGGCCTATCCACATATTTGTTTCAGGTGAGTCCTACTCAGGGTTACAGATGAAATTTAAATTGTTGAAGAGTACAGAGGAGATAATACATGTGCAGGCCTACCAACGAAGTGAGTCATGTCCACTGCACTCTTGAACAAACGTCAGACCTCCTCTGTCTCCTGGAACAGGCCTAAACCTCATCTACACAATGTGAATGGTAATGTTAGGAAACACAGGTAATGTAATTGAAAAACGCGCAATATTTTTTGCTCATTCCACAATCACATCACCTGTGTTTCCTTTGCTTAGGTATCTCATTGTGCAGATGTAGTCTATCATATGAAAGACTTCGCAGAAGGTGAGCACTGTATGCAACAACTTTGACACTTACAGAAGCCTCAGCTTCTCCATGCCTCCTACACAGTTCTAAATGTATATCATAAATACAAAAAGTACAGAATTAATTATACATGTTAAAACTTTTATTTTTGCTGTTCTCAGAATATATCAAATTTCACTAAAAACAGTGACTTGAAGGTATTCATCATATAACAGCGGGGAAAAAAAAACACAATCAAAATGATTGTGTTTAAAAAACCCATATAACATAACCAATCAAAAATCAGAACTCCTTAAAATTAACTTACTTTCCATGACGTCAAAGGATGTCCTATGAACAGCTTACACTCTGTTGTGCTGTTATTATTTTCAGCCCGCCACTTTCTGAAAGAAAAGCTCCATCGTTTTGACAAATATGTTACATACAATAAATGACTTCTCGCTCTCTACCGCACTTTTCCACAAGGCCAAATCGTGTAAGAGCCATTTATAACTCCTGGAATTCTTCTAAGCAAATCCCGTCATTTTCTTTTTCCGCAACTTTCAGAAAGAAAACGTTCAAGATCACTTTCACAATCCTGTACTAGTAATATCTCACCCTTCTTGCTCACTCATGTTCCACATTTCCTATGTCACTGATACTGCTTACTATGAAGCAGACTTACACTACCTCTATGACTACTACAATTATTTAATTCTCTACATCACTTTTAATCACAAAGCAATTTAAAACAGTACATAAAATTATATCAACTCCTAGAATCATTATAGGCCAGTTACCTACCCTAAATTATTTCTTCTGAAAACAGAAAGTAAGAATATTTTAATAAGATGTGTAATAAGTGGATGTTGTCAAAGGACCATCATGTCATATAATAGCTGCAGTTAGAAAAAAATTCTAAAATCAACGACTGTGGAGCCACAACATTTGAAATTAAAGTTGAAAACTTATTTTCATCAGGTTTATATAGTTGGAATTTTTAAATGACATTATAACCAAAAGTTTGTTCAAAATATGTCGACAGCATTGCAGACTTACATTACCTCTACTCCATGTTTTGATTGGCTGCTTGAATTAGCTTATTAAAAGAAACAGTTTTTCTGAACTCATTCAAAGTGCAGTTATTTTTCCATGACGTCAAGTGTTATGGTAAGAACACCGCTTGCTTTGGGAAATACTCTGTTGTCTTTTAACTAATCCGTGCCCACCACTTTCTGTAAGAAAACCTTTTTTTTTCAGTAACTACTTAAAACTCAAAAATAAATTTTAACTCTGCACTACACTTATCCTCAAGGCCAAATAGTGTAGGAGCCATTAGAACGTCTTGAAATTCCTCAGAGCAAATCCCGACATTCTTTCCCTAAAATTTTGGTTGTAAAAAGACCAGGTAAGAATTATTAAGGTCAAAAGGCAATTTTTTTTTTAAAGTTAAAACAGAATCATTGCAGAATGACCAGCCGTTTCTAGACTTCAAATAAGCTGTGTAATGTCCTGATGTTGTTGAAGGACCGTCATGATATATAATTGCTGCAGTTACAAAAGTCCTTCCTGATATTGACAACTGCGAAGCCACAACATTTTTAATCAAAGTGGTCAATTTTGTTCCATCAGGCCTACATCGTTGGAACATTAAAATGACATACTGGCCATATGTTCGTATAAATAATGTGGACAACATTTCAGACTTACATTGGCTACACTCCATGTTGTGATCGGCTGCTTTTACTAGCTTATTAAAGGACACTGATTTACTGTCTGGCAAAGTTAAATATATAAATTTTTCTGAGTCTACACTAGTAGTACTTGATACCCTACAGTTCTCGCAGTCATGCTGCCATTGATAAGAAAGGCCAAACAGGTGATCTACATCTACACCTTCATCTTGCAATACATCAAGCATATACATTAAAAACTCCTGACAATCTTGCTGAATATTTTGAGAGAATTGCGTTTGACCTGAACATTTGTCTAACAGATTTCGAATTTCAGACACACTTTCTATTTTTGTTCTATCAGTGCTACATTTCTCTAACACAGAATTCAACAAACTGCAAAATCTTTGATCCGAATTGACCACAATCTCTTCATTTAAATTTTCTAGAGAAAACAAAACATTAACCACTACATTAGCATAGCAGTTGACACCAGAACTGTTTTCAAATTGAAAACCAACAACATCTTCAACAAAATCCTTTTTCTTTCTGCTTATAATTTCGGGTTCATCGACTTTTCGTCTTTTTGCTACAACCTCTCTACTATTGGTCACATTTCTTCGTTTCCGGCCTACCACACGTTTCTCAAACAAAGGATATTGAGGCAAATGTGGCGCATACTCTCTTCTTAACCTATTGTATTCCTTAACACAATCTAGATCCGCACAAATGTTTGTGACATCACACTCAATCAAGTACAATCCCGATAAAGTTCTGACTCGTGACAATGCCACATATGCCATACCCTCCTTGAACACAGAACTGCCAATATTCACCAATGCACTGTCTACACTTAAACCTTGCGATTTATGGATTGTCACCGCATATGCCAAGCAAACAGGAAACTGCTTACGGCGAACATATAAGTCTTTTACAAGCAAAAACCTAGCAGAGCAACGACCAATTAGCTGTACTTCCTCAATGCCATCAAATTTAATTTTTAAAAATTCAATTCCATCTCTATTTCTGTATTTCTCAAAATCAACAACATTACCCATTTATCCATTTACCAGACCTCTTTCAACATGTAAATTCCTTCTTAAAATGATACGGCAATTTAAGCACACATTCAGAGTCTTTTCAAAACCTGCAGTTTTAGATATAGTCTTCTCTAATGAATCCAATTTTGATTTCAAATTCTCAGACAAAATAATTGTTGCTCCCATATGCTCTACTCTGTCAATAGCTTCCATTTTCACAATCTCTTGGTTTTCTAAATGCAACATTTTGTTGTTGAAGATGGCACATTCTGCAAGAGTTGGCATCAAACATATTCCAGATTTCTTCTCAGTAATTTTCCGAAAAATATTCTCAGGCACAACGTCTTCTTCTGGATATAAATTTGACAGTAATCGTGCATGTAAAGCTTCTTTCCCATGCTCGGTCACTTTTCCAATTCTAACATCTTGTAGAATATTCTTATAATCTTCATCCTTCGCTTGACGCATATTTTCACGCAGTTCAGCATAATTGAAGTTTAACCATATATTGACGTTGCCAATGCTCCCTAGGCACTTCCTGGTATCTTCATGCGTGAGCATTTTGAACACAGGTTGTCCTTTCACTGGTGTCAGCTGCAGAAGATCACCGAAAACAATGATGTGTTTGCCACCAAATAACACATCATACTCTGTTTTGAGAACTTCTTGCATTCTCAAATGCACAAAGGCAAGCATGACATTGGAAACCATGCTTACTTCGTCAATGATAAGAAGTTTCATTTTCCTCAAGACTCTTGAAACTTCACAACAAGCATCTCCAGATAACTTGTGGTATTGTAATTTGTTATCATGCTCCACTGGCAGCATCAGTAGACGATGCAAAGTAATACCTTTAATGTTATGTGCTGCCAGTCCAGTTGGAGCGGTGACAACACAAGACAGAGATGACTCAGTCCTTTTCTGCAAATAACATGAAATTGCTTTAATGAGGAAACTTTTTCCAGTTCCCGCTTCTCCACTCACGTACAGTCGGACAAGCTTCAACGACATACATGAGCACTCTTTCTTCTCATGACTTAATCCATGATCAATTTGGTTAGTAACTTCGTCATATATTTTCCTCTGCTCAACGTTGAGTTGTCTTTCCAAGTCTTCTAAGTTAACCACATCCTCCTGAGCATGTACCATGGCTCTTTCCACTTCAATCATGGCAGTGGCAGCTTCATTTTCGATAACTGGTCCTCCTAGTGGATCCTGACTCAATGAAACAGAACTCTGACTGTCCTGAGAACTGTCTCTAGCAATCTCGGCTGCAATCGGTGCTTCCTGCTCAATTTCCGCATTCAACATTTCTAGATATTTGGGAAAAACAGGACATTCTATAGTCTCATTGGCGGCATTGAAAGAGTCTTCGTAACAGAGGAAATCTCCAAGCAGTTCCTCTTCTGCACGCCAAGGCTTGAAAAGTTGCAAAAGTGCTAAATAGAAAAACTCTTTTCTTTCAGGAGATTCGCCACTCAATTTTCGATGATTTACCAATTGGCATTTTCTTTGCTTGACCAGACATCCCTCACTTCCAATTACAGCATACACTCCTTTATCAATATCTTCTTTGATGTTCCTCTTGAATATGTAATTTTGTAGAACCTCATACAGACAAACATTCTCGAGGTGACTGCTTCTATTTGGATAATATGTATCCAACATGTTGGTCTTCAAAATATCTGTACTATTTGGCTCCTTTTCCGCCAAATACTCAATTTCCCGTACAGGTTTCAGAACTCGATTACGCGTTGCAGCAAGACCAAGACTCGCCCAAATGATACTCCTGGATTTGGCATAGAGACTTGCTGAAGACAACCGGTCAGAACATTCGTAACCTCCGATTTCTCGATGCAACAACATCTTCAGACTGAAACTGTACAACTTCTTACTGAGGCTCTTTTCATGGGAAATGTCCTCCCACATATCCTTCAATTCTGTCTTTTCTTTTTTGGTGATGTAAGATGTCACATACCGAGCCACAGCCATACAGTTATCAGCCACAAACTGTATATCCATGTTAGCATTCCACATGGACAAAATCACTGGGTTGTAGTCGTTGATGTACTTGGACTCTTCGTTTCTTTTCAAATTGTATGCATTTTTGGGTGATTTTTTCATCACATTATGTCGCAGCGAAGACATCAAACTGTTCACTCTTCCTTTAGAAATCACCGGTCGTGGAAAGATGAAACAACATTTTTTGTAGAACTTGTCCTTGTTTCTGAATTTACGACGACAGTACTTTCCACAACGATGGCTTTGGAAGCGTAAAACTTGTTCTCTTAGGTTTTTGTCTTCCTTTGCCTTTGGAACAGCACATGTAGAATACTGTTCTATGAAACTCATCACTAAGTCATCTGGATCTGTTCCAAATTTGGGTGCATCTTTGATCCACAGCAGCATATGTATATGAGGAGCACCTCTTGCATGGTACTCCTTTCTCCAGAAGAAATCCAACACCTCTCCAAGAGTTGGATTTTTCTTGTTCATGATGAAAGACATCATAGCTTCAAATCTATGATTGAAGTACCTGCATACATTCACTGGATCCAAAGAGCACAGTTCTCCGGGTGTCTTGAATTCGATATTTTCAATATTTCCATTTGCCTCTCGTAGAAATTCAAGTAAGTCTTCCCAGCCATACTCGGCACAGCTGAGAGTGAGGAACCATGTGGGAGTTCCTAAGTTCCTCAGCATACATTTTAAATCACCATGACGACGGTACCAGTACTCATTAGTACCACGCTGACACGCCATGAGATTAATCAGGTGAGAATCCTAAATACTGTCTTGCACATTGACTTTATCCATAAAGTCACTTGCCGAGATATTTTGCATCTGTACACCACTTTTCAAGATGTGGTTCACTGCATATGACAGTCCAGACAGATCGCTTTCAAACAGTAGATGAAACAAATAGGGAATGCATTGACGAAACCTAGGATCTTCTGCATACAATCGTAAAGTGCGGTATTCAGAAGCAGGAATTTGATCAGGTCTCTCATCATATCTTCCTCCTTGACCTGTTGGAAATAGCTGTGGGAAACACCAAGCTTCCAAACTTTCCTCCCAAACACTAATGGGACTTCCTTTGGCTTGTTTCATTTGAAACAACTCAATAGCATTCCCCATGACTTCCTTGGAATGCAAAGGATGAACACTATAATGTTCATATATTTCTTCATTTTTAGAGGCTTCTACTTTCTCAATTTGACCAGCACACAAATCGCTATCCTCTTCTTTACTTACTTCCTCTTCTGCAACATATACATTCTTGTAGTACTTATTGTTTTTCTTCAAATACAATGTTGCCTTTTTGACTTTCCTAACATCCACTAAATCTTGCCAGATTTTCTTACTCTTTGTCGGAACCCCATTAACTAAGATAACCAGAGATAACCAGAGGTTCCTCTTCCACTTTCTCTACTCCAATTGTATTGCGAATCCATGGCGCGCAGCGTGTAAGCCGTCGCTACGCAGGAGTCACGCCAGAGTCCAGCCCGTCTGCGCCCGTCCGCGCTAAGGACGGGCTGGACGGCTGGCCGGCTGGTTATAATGAGGTGGGCCCACAGATCGGTAAGTACTCGGCACAGGAGATGTTAAGGCTTAAGCCCTTAAAATTATCGTGTTTCCATCTAAGCTCTCCTGAAGACCTTCTCTCCTCTCCGCACTGCGGCTGTTTTATTTCATGCCCTAGTGTTCCTAGTCTACCTCCCTCCACCCATTTACTATACCCCCAGGTGGATACAGGAATTAACACGAGGCAAGAAGACTGTATTCTTGTTAACGCTCGCTCACTCATTAAGAACAGCATTATGTTCAAGGAGCTTGTACTTGACAGAAAGCTGTCGCTGGTCTTTGTCACGGAGACTTGGGCTAAAGACTCCTCTGGCCCTGACCTTATTAACACAGTCCCGGAAGGATATGGTCTGGCGCGGCATGATAGAATGGGCCGGGTTGGTGGGGGGTTAGCTATTCTTTACAAGGAGTGCTTCCATTGCCTTATCACTTCGGTTAAGGTCTCTAGGGATAACTTTGAAGCACTCTATTTCTCCTTGACAGGCCTCCATAAATTTACATTTAATGGACTTTTGATATACCGCCCTCCAGGCCCTAGAGCCGACTTTGGACAGCAATTGCTCCATACCCTAGAGCCTTACTTTGGCTGTGACAACCTAACGGTTCTGGGAGATTTTAACTTCCATCTTGAGCTGTTAGAGACCCATGACACTCTCTCCCTGCTAGATGGTATGTCAGCTTGTGGATTTTCCCAATTGGTGAAAGCTACCACTCATCGAGCAGGACATACGCTCGATGGAATTTTTTCTAACGATCCGAGGCTGACAGTAAAAGATCCATTTTTTCTGTCATGGTCTGACCATCTGGCCGTACCATTTACTCTGTCCTGTCCAATCTTGGATGGCTTTAGAAATATTCTGAGTAAAACGGAACTACGTAGGAATCTGAATAATATTAAGGAAGGTTCCTTTATACCTTGGATTTCGAGCATGTCTTCTTCTTTGGGGGACAATGTTCAGTCAGCTGTCCTACAATATGACAAGACCATCACTGAGGCTTTGGAAGTATTGGCCCCGACACGGCCATGCTATTCGGCCAGAAAAAGACCTTCAGCCCCGTGGTTTACGGAGCATTTAAGATTACTCCGACAAGAGGTTAGGAGACAGGAGCGTTTATGGCACACCAGCTGGGATTTAAGGGATAAGGATACCCATAAGATCTTGATAAGAAAGTATAAATTGGAGGTTATTAGGGTAAAACAAGAATACTTTACTGCCCTGACTTCCTCACTTTCTTCTCCTAAAGAGCTCTTTAGGATAGCGGATTCCCTTACTATCCTTCAGGTCCCCGATCCGGTGATTGCGTCCCAGGAGCTCTGTAACAACATAGCGTCTTTTTTCCAGACTAAGATCCTGGACATTTATACTGCTTTAGAGTTACTGAGACCTGTTACCGCTAAGCCTGTTGTTCCTGTGGCTCTGGACCCTGCCTTCTCGGAAGGATCTCAGGTTTTTTACCTGGAATCCTTCCCTTCTCTCTCCCTACATGATGCAGAGACACTTCTGGATAAAATCAAATCTGCCTCTCCTCTGGATGTCTGTCCGCTTAAGATCTTGAAGCAGTGTAGGAATTCTCTTTTACCCCCTCTGGTAGACATCATGAATAGGGCCATGAGAGAGGGTATTTTTCCTCAACAGTGGAAAAATGCAGTAGTAAGACCTCTGCTTAAGAAACCCTCTCTCGACCCTGGGGTACTAAAGAATTTCCGTCCCATCTCACTGCTCCCAGCCCCTGCGAAGATGCTAGAAATCCATTTGAACAAACATCTTGTTGCCTTCATGGAAAATTCTGGCTGTTTAGATCCTTCCCAGCATGGTTTCAGGAGGGAACATAGCACCGAGTCTGCCCTCACAATAGTACTGGATAATATCCGTATGTCTGTGGATAGGGGACAGACCTCCCTCCTGATCCTCTTAGATCTTACAGCCGCCTTCGATACCCTTTCTCCCTCAGTTTTAACATCTCGTCTGAGGGAGATTGGGATTCAGGGGGAGGCACTAGCTCTTCTTACCTCTTTCCTCGATCAACGAGAGCAAAGAGTGAAGCTGGGCTCCTTTCTATCTCCATCCCTATCTGTGCAATGTGGGGTCCCTCAAGGGTCGGCGTTAAGTCTGACCCTTTTTAACATCTACGTGACCCCCCTTGCCAGACTAATTAGATCTTTTGGGATGGAGGTAGTTTCTTATGCGGATGACACCCAGATCCTCATCTCTCTCTCCCAGCCAGCTTCTCCGACAGCCTCCAATTTTAGATCTTGCATGGAGGCTGTCGGACAGTGGATGATTCACAATTCGCTAAAGCTGAATGGGGAGAAGACGGAGGTGATGGTGTTTGGGGATAAGGAGGAGGTATGGTCAGCCGATTGGTGGCCAGACTCACTGGGAGCATGCCCTGTCCCTGCTGCATCTGCTAAAAATCTTGGAGTAGTGATTGATCCTACCCTCTGTATGCGCCAGCAGGTTAATAGGACCATCTCTACCTGTTGGGGTATCCTCCGCATACTGAGGAAGATCAGGCACTATCTCTCGCAGCAGGCTAGGAAGCAACTGGCAGTCGCTCTAGTGGGCTCTCGTCTGGACTACTGCAATGCGCTGTATGCGGGACTGAACAAAAGTCTGCTGCAGCACTTGCAGGTGGTCCAGAACGCAGCGGCAAGGTTTGCTCTGGATTTACCTCGAGGTATCTCGGCCACCCTGGCCAGAAAACGACTTCATTGGCTCCAAGATCGTATCGTGTTTAAGGTGTTGTGCCTTATCTACAAGGCCCTAGCTAAAAATAGCCTTCTAGGAATTGGATCTATCCTGTCTCGCTATAGTCCTTGTAGGACTTTACGCTCCTCAAGTAAGGCCTTTTTATCAGTCCCGCGCATTCGAAAAGCGAGATGGGGCGGTAAAGCTTTTTCCGCCTTGGCACCTAAGTGGTGGAATGCCCTCCCGGGGGAACTGAGGTCTCTCCCTACCCTGCAGCTATTTAGAAAGGCCTTAAAGACCCGTCTTTTTGCAAGCGCATACCTGTAGCCTGATCTGCCATTTTTGATTTGTTTTGTTAGGCGCCTTGATACCTTAGGGTTTTAGTTGCGCGATATAAATTAATTTCATTTCATTTAATTTCATATTAATGTTTTTCTTCATATCTAGAGGCAAATAAACAACTCTTCCCTTTAATCCTCTCTGTAAATCTGATGGAGGCAATTTCCCTGTCTTTGGCTCCATTCGTACAATAGCCTGAAAGGGATGGATACTTTGAATCAAAATAGATTCATAAGTATTTAAATCCTTCAATTCAGAAGGAATCTCAACCAATTCCAGATTATTATGAACCGCTCTAGCAGGCATCCGGTTTTGATTTAATTTGTTACAACAATAAGTACACACACGTTGATCCGATCCCAAATCAAAACAGTTTTTTACCATCAAGTATGTTGCAAAATCCTTCCATTCACTATTATTTTCCCTTTCACTTTCCGCATATAAATCCATTAACTTAGTCTGATTCTTATAATAAGTGCGTCGACAACACACACAAGTGAAATTAGGCCTCTCACTTGATTTCACCTGAAACGTGGCAATTTCCTTCTGAAAAGTATCTGTACTGGAAACCTGTACACTATCTTCCACATTACCTTCTTCTTCTGGGTCAATTTCAACATTCTCCTCTTTACTTGCAAAGTAACAAAACTCAATTTCTTCACAAATATTCTTCACATCTACTTCAGAACCATGCAAAAGAGCAGTGCATAATTGTTTAAGCATAATTGCTGGACTCTTAGCATAATACAACATTCTAACTAATTTCCTCACTTTATTATGATGCACTGCTAGCATCCTGAAATGATGAAAAACACTCTGTCATACTCTCCTGGAAAGACAAGCCAGTGAATGACCATGCAAACCTGTCACTTCTCTCACTCTGCAAGGATCTAATTCTTGCAACAACTACATTTTCTGTTTTAAAGTTTTCTTATTAAATGTCCGTACAAAATCACAAAGGAAATTGATGGAATCCTGTTACACACTGCAAATACTATTACACTTCCAGGTATACACTGGTCCCTTAGGACGTCTTCCTAAAACCTCATTACCCAACACCTCTTCTGCCTCTGTTGTCACAAGTTCTTCTTTTTCAACTGGACAACCATCTTTCACCTCATAAGCTCGACCACTGTTGTCAACTGCATGCACCAAATCATTATCCTGGAAATAACTCTCCTCATTAAAAAATGCCTCACAACTTGAACTATGCATCCATTCTCCTGAAAAAACTTCACAAAAATTACTACGATTAACTGTTCTCTTCCATCTACTTTTTTTTTTTAAATCATAAATTGCCTTGTTTAGTTTCCTAATTCTATTGATTATAAAAATAAATAACTTTCGCTTAATTTCAAATGCCTGATCAATAATTTTCTCAACTTTTTTTTTTCTCTTATAAAAAACCACTTTCTGTTGACCTTTCTTAATATTTTTTAACAAATTGCCAATTATCCTGTTGCGGAACATTCGTCTACGAATGTCCCTAAACTGATTTTTCCTTCTACTATCAAAACACAGAGTTATCTCCTGCTCTAGCAGTAACATTTTTGATTGGCCTTTCCTTTCCGTTTAAATTGGCTCTCTTTTTCTGGACTAAAACATGTTCTGTAGTAATACTTTTTTTTTTACAAATGTTTCTTAGGAATGATTTCGTTCTCTTACCCGGAACTTTCTTGGTGACTTGACGAGTTTTTATTGTAGAGGACTGCTGCAAGCATTTAGTAATCTGCTGTCTTTGACGTTTTGTAGCCTTTCGGTTTCTTTGTTTAGATGGCATATTGTAGTTTTGAAATGATCTGCAGTTGAATCTGTGGTAAAATATAATAAACATTTTTATTAACCACTATTACCAAACAGTAAATCAATAGCAGTCGTCAAAAAATTAACACACTACTTGTCAATTTTACATACAATAATTTTTAGTGCATTGGCAAATTTAGTACTCACAAATAGTAGCAAAGAAATAGAATGCTTCTACATTTGACCTTTGCTCTTTTATATGTGAATCTGAACTAATTTTTATCAGCATATTTCCCTATTTTATTAAAGACACTTCACACAAGCTGTTTTTGAAGATGTGTTTAATTTTAAATGAAACGGTTAACATGGTTACTTTTCATTTCCAGTAACTTTTAAAAATAAATGTTTATAGTTCCATAGGCTCGAGCAGGTCAGCTTCCCACACTATGTCATACAATTCTGACAAATCGGCATCCTCATCATGTTCTTCATCATCCTCAGGATTTAAATCATCCAAGGGATCTACTTCCACTGATGTTTCAATCACAATTTCAATGATAATATCGAGATCAACAGATTGCTCATTATCACTCATGCTTGATGTTGTCGTTATCTTTAAAGAAAGAGAACAACAATGAGATGTTGCAGAGTAAGAGACAAATCTCAGAGACTATAATTGTAAAATTGTTTAACAAGAGTAACATTTTGCAGATATTATTTAACCATGTCCAGCGATGCTGAGGAGGTGAGGCCCATGTCCAATTTTTCAGTGAACAGGACTCATCTCTTCTTAACCTTGGATAAGCCTCACCAACACTGTGTCCCCTGCTAATACTTAAATTTAAAGGAGCAGATTTATGTTAACTGGAGCATCCCCAGGGATGCACCAGTTAACGTGCGCCACTGCTCTGCCACCCATGATGTGCCGCATTTACAATGCAGAGCACCATTGAGCAAAAACGGCACAGATGCGTCACGCATCTGTTCCACAAAAACGGCGCATTGCAGGAATCACGTCGTATGCGCGACATATCTACTGCAATGCACAGGGGCAAGCCACACATTGCATGGTGCATCACTCCTTATGCCTGTTTCAAACAGGCGTAAGGATTTGATTCAGCAATGCCATAAATGTGACTCAGTGAAATCTTCTTAATTTTACTGTGTTAGTTTTACAGGGCTTTCATGCAAATGACTGCCCACCCTACAACAAAACGCTCACATGAAATCTGATGCAGGTTTCATGTGGCACAGGACTTTACAGCATGACACATCTGCCTAGATGCATCAAGTTGTAAATATGTCGCAACATAGCAAATCTTTTGCACCGCCGCTGCTTCACAAAAGTGACGCACAGCGGCGCAAAAGAGGCACACGGCTATCATAAATCTGTCCCTAACATTTTAAATGATTTATTCAGGATGACGATAAGGTGTGGCCTATCCAGAGGTTTGTTTGAGGTGAGGCCTACTCAGGGTTGCAGATGAAATTTAAGCTTGTTGAAGACTACAGAGGAGATAATACATGTGCAGGCCTACCAATGAAGTGAATCATGTCCACTGCACTCTTGAACAAAGGTCAGACCTCTTCTGTGTCCGTGAACAGGCCTAAACCTCATCTGCACAATGTGATTCGTAATGTTAGGAAACACAGGTGATGTAATTGAAAAATGTGGAATTTCTTTTCCTCATTTCACAATCACATCACCTGTGTTTCCTTTGCTTAGGTATCTCATTGTGCAGATGGAGTCTAGCATATCAAAGAGTACGCAGAAGTTGAGCACTGTATGCAACAATTTTGACATTTACAGGAGATTCAGCTTCTCCATGCCCCCTACACAGTCCTAAATGTTTACAGTTTAAACTGACGGTATCTTGTTGGAGATGAAGTGAGGCCTATCTTGCAACATGGTGCATCTTTTGCATCACTGCTGCATCACAAAAGTGACGCAACAGCGGCGCAAAAGAGGCACACGGCCATCATAAATCTGCCCCAAACATTTTAAATGATTGATTCAGGATGACGATAAGGTGTGGACTATCCAGAGGTTTGTTTGAGGTGAGGCCTACTCAGGGTTGCAGATGGAATTTAGGCTTGTTGAAGAGTACAGAGGAGATAATACATGTGCAGGCCTACCAATGAAGTGAATCATGTCCACTGCACTCTTGAACAAAGGTCAGACCTCTTCTGTGTCCGTGGACAGGCCTAAACCTCATCTGCACAATGTGATTCGTAAAGTTAGGAAACACAGGTGATGTAATTGAAAAATGTGGAATTTCTTTTCCTCATTTCACAATCACATCACCTGTGTTTCCTTTGCTTAGGTATCTCATTGTGCAGATGGAGTCTAGCATATCAAAGAGTACGCAGAAGTAGAGCACTGTATACAACAATTTTGACATTTACAGAAGATTCAGCTTCTCCATGCCCCCTACACAGTCCTAAATATATACATTTTAAACTAACAGTATCTTGTTGCAGATGAAGTGAGGCCTATCTTGCAACATGGTGCATCTTTTGCATCACTGCTGCATCACAAAAGTGACGCAACAGCGGTGCAAAAGAGGCGCACGGCCATCATAAATATGCCCCAAACATTTTAAATGATTGATTCAGGATGACGATAAGGTGTGGACTATCCAGAGGTTTGTTTGAGGTGAGGCCTACTCAGGGTTGCAGATGGAATTGAGGCTTGTTGAAGAGTACAGAGGAGATAATACATGTGCAGGCCTACCAATGAAGTGAATCATGTCCACTGCACTCTTGAACAAAGGTCAGACCTCTTCTGTGTCCGTGGATAGGCCTAAACCTCATCTGCACAATGTGATTCGTAAAGTTAGGAAACACAGGTGATCTAATTGAAAAATATGGAATTTCTTTTCCTCATTTCACAATCACATCACCTGTGTTTCCTTTGCTTAGGTATCTCATTGTGCAGATGGAGTCTAGCATATCAAAGAGTACGCAGAAGTTGAGCACTGTATACAACAATTTTGACACTTACAGAAGATTCAGCTTCTCCATGCCCCCTACACAGTCCTAAATATATACATTTTAAACTAACAGTATCTTGTTGCAGATGAAGTGAGGCCTATCTTGCAACATGGTGCATCTTTTGCAGCACTGCTGCATCACAAAAGTGACGCAACAGCGGCGCAAAAGAGGCGCACGGCCATCATAAATATGCCCCTAACATTTTAAATGATTGATTCAGGATGACGATAAGGTGTGGACTATCCAGAGGTTTGTTTGATGTGAGGCCTACTCAGGGTTGCAGATGAAATGTAGGCTTGTTGAAGAGTACAGAGGAGATAATACATGTGCAGGCCTACCAATGAAGTGAGTCATGTCCACTTCACTCTTGAACAAAGGCCAGACCTCTTCTGTGTCCCTGGACAGGCCTAAACCTCAACTGCACAATGTGATTCATAATGTTAGGAAACACAGGTGATGTAATTGAAAAATGTGGAATTTATTTTCCTCATTTCAGAATCACATAACCTGTGTTTCCTTTGCTTAGGTATCTCATTGTGCAGATGGAAACTAACATATCAAAGACTACGCAGAAGTTGAGCACTGTATGTAACAATTTTGACATTTACAGAAGATTCAGCTTCTCCATGCCCCCTACACAGTCCTAAATGTTTACAGTTTAAACTGATGGTATCTTGTTGGAGATGAACTGAGGCCTGTCTTGCAATATGGTGCATCTTTTGCATCACTGCTGCATCACAAAAGTGACGCAACAGCGGCACAAAAGAGGCACACGGCCATCATAAATCTGCCCCTAACATTTTAAATGATTGATTCAGGATGACGATAAGGTGTGGCCTATCCAGAGGTTTGTTTGAGGTGAGGCCTACTCAGGGTTGCAAATGAAATTTAGGCTTGTTGAAGAGTACAGAGGAGATAATACATGTGCAGGCCTACCAATGAAGTGAGTCATGTCCACTTCACTCTTGAACAAAGGCCAGGCCTCTTCTGTGTCCCTGGACAGGCCTAAACCTCAACTGCACAATGTGATTCATAATGTTAGGAAACACAGGTGATGTAATTGAAAAATGTGGAATTTATTTTCCTCATTTCAGAATCACATAACCTGTGTTTCCTTTGCTTAGGTATCTCATTGTGCAGATGGAAACTAACATATCAAAGACTACGCAGAAGTTGAGCACTGTATGCAACAATTTTGACATTTACAGAAGATTCAGCTTCTCCATGCCCCCTACACAGTCCTAAATGTTTACAGTTTAAACTGACGGTATCTTGTTGGAGATGAAGTGAGGCCTGTCTTGCAACATGGTGCATCTTTTGCATCACTGCTGCATCACAAAAGTGACGCAACAGCGGCACAAAAGAGGCGCACGGCCATCATAAATCTGCCCCTAACATTTTAAATGATTGATTCAGGATGACGATAAGGTGTGGCCTATCCAGAGGTTTGTTTGAGGTGAGGCCTACTCAGTGTTGCAGATGAAATTTAGGCTTGTTGAAGAGTACAGAGGAGATGATACATGTGCAGGCCTACCAATGAAGTGAGTCATGTCCACTACACTCTTGAACAAAGGCCAGACCTCCTCTATCTCCCTGGACAGGCCTAAACCTCATCTGCACAATGTGATTCGTAATGTTAGGAAACACAGGTGATGTAATTGAAAAACGTGCAAATATTTATGCTCAATTCACAATCACATCACCTGTGTTTCCTCAGCTTAGTTATCTCATTGAGCAGATTTAGTCTAGCATATCCAAGAGTACGCAGAGGATGAGGACTGTATGCAACAGAGCAATGTACATTACTCACCTCCTTTGACACTTACATAAGCCTCAGTTTAATATTTCTCAGTTCAATATTTATTTAAAGAAGCAGACATCAATATGACCTTCTCATAAATGTGAAAAGCGTTTTTTTTTTTTTTTTAAAACGATTTTCTGGTCATAATTTGAAAACACAACACAGGTCCTATGTAGAAGCACATCCTATCAGTATTTAAATTAGCCAAGCACACATGGGGGCGTATTTACAAGGACCTTACACCACGGGGAAATAACTTAAATTAAAATGGGGAAAATAACATTAAAGGGACTCAAAGGCCTTTTAAATATGCCCCAAGCAGCCTATGAAACTCTAGCAGTACATATCAAGAAACTTAAATGACTTCAATAAACGTTTTTAAACACATCAAGTAAAGCAGTTATTCAACTACATTCAAGGGGAAGTGACTTAAAATGCCCTAACACACATTAAAGCGTATTTTGAAGGCCCTTGCACCATTTTCCCATCACTTTTAACATGGCTATGTAACTCAAAGAAACAAAATCTAAATTTGCCAAGCACACATGGGGGCCTATTTACAAGGACCTTGCACCACGGGGAAATGACTTAAATTAAAATGGGGAAAATAACATCAAAGGGACTCAAAGGCCTTGTAAATATGCCCCAAGCAGCCTATGAAACTCTAGCAGTACATATCAAGAAACTTAAATGACTTCAATAAACATTTTTAAACACATCAAGTAAAGCAGTTATTCAACTACATTCAAGGGGAAGTGACTTAAAATGCCCTAACACACATGAAAGCGTATTTTGAAGGCCCTTGCACCATTTTTCCATCACTTTTAACATGGCTATGTAACTCAAAGAAACAAAATCTAAATTTGCCAAGCACACATGGGGGCGTATTTACAAGGACCTTGCACCACGGGGAAATGACTTAAATTAAAATGGGGAAAATAACATCAAAGGGACTCAAAGGCCTTGTAAATATGCCCCAAGCAGCCTATGAAACTCTAGCAGTACATATCAAGAAACTTAAATGACTTCAATAAACGTTTTTAAACACATCAAGTAAAGCAGTTATTCAACTACATTCATGGGGAAGTGACTTAAAATGCCCTAACACACATGAAAGCATATTTTGAAGGCCCTTAAACCATTTTTGCATCACTTTTAACATGGCTATGTAACTCAAAGAAACAAAATCTAAATTTGCCAAGCACACATGGGGGCATATTTACAAGGACCTCGCACCACGGGGAAATGTCTTAAATTAAAATGGGAAAAATAATATCAAAGGGACTCAAAGGCCTTGTAAATATGCCCCAAGCAACCTATAAAACAAAGCAACATTTTAAATACACAACTTTCTTCATAATTTTCTCCCTAAAGCATACTATTCTCTATCTAAATTAAATGAATCTTTTCTCACCTTAGCAAATACTTTTTGAGTTTCAAAACAGTCTCAGACACACACCAATTTGTCTTCAGCAGAGCAAAAGGTATGCACTCCAGAGGCTGCAACCAACAATGGCACAGAAATGCTGTAATTCATCACACATATCTCTCATGTCACCCAATCAAAACTCTTCCCTCACTTTTTTCAAATCAACACCCTTCCCCCTTCTGCCCTTTCTGCCTTTTTTTCCATAGCAACCACCTCCTGAAAGACCTCTCATGTTTGCAAGTTCACACAACAATGTTTCAATTGAACTCTGAACTCTCAGTACACCTGTGTATCCAGTGCAATCTTTCATAAAATGATTTTTTCTTGACCATTCAAATTACATCTTTCAAAGAACTCATCCATGCACCCTAACTTTCTGTTTTCAGCAATCAAAATCCACCAATCACTGCTACTGATTAATTACCACAGAAACTCCACAGTTTTTTTCATTACATACTCCTACTGTTCCAACTGCCATTTCATTCCCACACTTCATCTGACTGCAGCAGAACCTCCTCTCACCATGTTTTCTGTCTGGATTGTTGGACATAGTTATATCCACTGGGCTCAAAGGTATGCTGATAACAGAAATGTACACAACCTCAATTTACAAAATGTGGAAATCAACTGGATTGGCCACAGAGGATTAAGATGTCACCAATTGATACCATTGGTGAAAACCTTTTTACATTTACCAAAACCTGACCTGTTAATTGTGCACTGTGGAGGAAATGACTTGGGCACTTTGACTGGGGTAGGTCTGAAAATGCTTTTAAAAGACACCTTTGACCAATTGATGGCACTTTTTCCTCAAACTGCCTTGGTATATTCAAATATATGCCAAAGACAGAAATGGAGGTGGTCCAACCAATTTTGTCCACAAATTGAGAAATCGAGGAAGCATACGTCTACCGTGCCCCCTGCTACCCATTCTCAACATTATTTGCCCTCCATCTTATATCTCAAATCTACCGAAACACAAAATGGAGGACTCCCGTAACGCTGCCGGTTCGCGTACCGGGGCGCGCACCGGGAAGCGCTCGCTCAAAAAAGGTGGGAAAGTAATATACAGAAAAACCACTGGAGACACTTTCACCAAATATAGATTAGCTCATACTACATACCAATCCCTACCATTTTCACAAATTTGGTTGGAATTCCATTTAGCCATTTAGCCTGTAGACCTCTCTAAATACCCTGAGGTAAATTACTTCACAAAACACATCTGAAGTGTTGGAATTGACAACCAATTAAAATGTTACTTTCATTTTCTACTTTTTTTACCTGACATTTGATTGGTTATGTACCTGAATATATATAAAGAAAGAGAGAGAAACACAGCCATTTTGACTACTACTTCCTGAAGTACATTGCAAGAGCATTTTCACTGACAACTTATACTTGTTTTTAAAAGGTAAGATGTTATTTTGTAAATTTGAAAGGAGAACTATGTCATGCACTTTAAATTAATTTGGGAAAACATTTTTAGATAGTTATATACTGTCCCTCTGTAAGAGTTAGACATTGAGAAAGGCTAGTTTATTATAATTATGGATTGATTTAGGTTTCTGTGATATAATTATGAATTTACTTAGGCTTCTTCACAGGCACTTTTTAATAGTACTACTTCACGCCTGAAACCATACAGTGCCCATAGATTACTTCTCTGTTATAAACTCACAAGTACCTGTCTGAACTTAAACCCAACAGTGCCCTATCTCTACTGATATATTTATTTTTTATGCCAATTACAGCAAGAAAATGGAAGGAGAGCAGAATATTTCCTTCAAAATTGTTCTGGAGAACACACAGAAAAAGATATTGAGGACAATGATGACTCAGATTTCATGGATGAATCACGGGACCATGAATTAGTTCAATGTGTAGATGCAGTAGATTCGCTGATTGAAAATGAGGACATTTCCGACAATGTGTTGTTAAATGTTCAGTTAAATTTGGAAAAAGAATCACAAAAATAAATTTATATTTAATATAAAAAAACACCAAAAAAAACCAACAAAATGAACAATCAATAAACATACAATATTTAAAAAGTCTATCATTCTTTTTTCCTTATAGTACGCTCCCCGGACCGCTTCCCGGTGCGCGTACCGGGCGCTCCCCATGCAAAAAAAACGATTTTTTTTTTCTTTTCCCCCGCGGGGCCCTTTTAAAGCCTCCACATCAAACCTAGGGGGTCAGGGAGGATCTGCTATGCCCCCTTATGGTCATTTACCCCTTTGTTTTGGCCTCCTCTTGTCTCTCGATCCTACCGAGAGACAAGATGGCGGCCGCTCCGGACTGTTTAGAATGTTGACAGACACCGGAGAGCCATTCAGCTTCGCTTCGCGAAGTTTCGTTACGCGTCAGGTACGCGAACAGGGGCGCTGCCCGGAGCGCGCTTACAGATATATATTTTTTTTGAACGTTAATTTCTCAAAATCCACTGGAACACATATATTGAGACCTAGCAAAGGCACATCGGGCTACCAGTCCCTACAATTTTGCCAAGTTTCGTGGAAATCCATTCAGCCGTTCGAGCTAAAAGTGAGGCCAACCGCCCTATGGAAAATTGCATGGGAAAAACGCGTTTTGGGACCCCCCTTTTTTCTCGGCCCCCCCTTGACGAAACCCCCTCAAATTTTCAGGGGCTGCTCAGAAACGAAATGTTCCATTTTCCTGATAATTTCAGCCAATTCCATCCTCAAACGCCAAAGTTATTCGACATAGAATTTTCACAAATCCCATAGAGAAAAAATCCTAACTGTATATAACTACTGGCGGCCGCCAGTAGGTAATATATATATATATATATATATATATTCCCCAGAAGAAAGGGACATCTTTCCCAACCCATTAAAGAGGCTAGTTTTATTCTAATTAATACAGTACAATTGGGGTTAAGGGTACTTTTGTCCAAACATTAAAGTAGCATGTCACTCTCTGGTGTGCTTGTTCAGGACTGGCGTGTACTGTTTCACAAGAGCTTGTGCCTTTTGGGAATACACGTTTCTTACTGCCAAGAGTAATACGGGAGGGTATATATATAGCCTAATCTTCTGCCTGGTGGAGAATCGAAATCCCATGTTATATTTTCCAAGCTCTCTACAGAAGTTAATGAGAACACCTCTTTGATCGGACCTATACCCACTCTGGACCCCCGTCTTCCCCTATTTATAAAAACAATATAGAAATCCCCTTATGAAAAAACATTTAGCCCATTGGTGTATGCTTGGCATCAGACTGTCAGCAAAAAATTGAACTTTAAAAATGGAGAAGTGTCAATCCAGGTCATTACAGGTCAAGTGAATCCAGAGGTCCCTTATTTTGTCATTGAAGTGAGGGTCAATCAAAATAACTATTAATTTAAAAAAATTAACGTCTTTAAAAATTCTCTAGATGATTCTCTTCTCATTAGTGTTTATTCCTTTTTTATTTTACAAGCCCAGATGCTGTTTTACACCCTGACAATCTGCTAACATTAATGAGGCAAGTATGGCAATTGTCTGGCATAGAAATATGGCTCTTGTGGGTTTTGATCCTTCTGATTTACCACATGCCTGTTTCTTCTCTTGTCTTCCTGGCTGTTTAAGAACACAATTGACAATGTCATATTGATGTCCCTAGAGTCTCACAACATCCCTTTATTTGGGGAGTTAAGAATCTCTTTCTGTACATCATTCTGGTTAAGAGAGCAGAAGTGCCCCGTAGCTTGATCCCAACGTAGAAATACTTGGGAGTAAACGTATAGGAAAGAAAAGAGTACTAAACAGCTGAATTTATTAAGATTCCAGATTACAATATCTTTAGCACAACACACAATAAAAAACAATGAATACAGGTGGATAACTGTAAATGGAGTCCAGGAAAACTAATGCTGGTTTAAACGCTCCAAATAGAAAAAAAGAACAAATAAAATGTGTATTTCATTGTGAGGGACGCTTTGCGGTGAGGACTGAGAAGATACCAGAAAGCCCTGATTCCCTTTGCGCTACGAGTGCGCTGTTGGCAGCTTGTCCCCCCCGGCGCCGCAAACTACCAGCTCAGCGGCCGCAGCGTGGGGGGACTACAATCCCCAGAACACCTAGCGGGACTGCCACGCCCACCCGCAGCATTTCCGTGCCCGGAGGCGCTTAAGAATCCAGCCCTCCCTCCGCATCGCGGGACGCCGCGGGCGACGCCGGGCTAAGCCCGGGCAAAGGGCGGGCCGTTTTGTGGCCGTTCGATGGCTGAAGGAGGCTGGGCTGGGCCCACTCTCTAAACACCGTAGGACTACCACCACTTGATGTAGTAAGTGTGCCACCTCTTTGATATTTAACATCCCGTTATGTGCCTTCTCCACACTCATTCAAAGTATCTGTTCCTCTTATCACTACTCATCACCAAGATTCACCTGGACAGTGATCATTTATAGGGCCCCCGTTTTGGATTTGGTTACGCCTTAATAATATCTAACCAGCAGCTATTAACGTTGGAAGAGAAACCTACCTGGGGGCTGTGTTTTAACAAAAGAGTATCATCAGCACCAATGCCGGCCAATGCTGAAAAAACCGAAGCAATGGGAAATTCCAAGGGCACATTGGATGACTACTTTAGGAAACCCCATATTGATATAGAAAGGGATTGCTCACTGGCTGAACGTAGGGCTGAGCGGCGCCGCTCAATTGAAGCTATTAAAAACAGACTTACTGTAGATGTACTAATACACTCTAATCCAGTAGGCGCAGGCTCTACATTTGGTAATGAGGATGCGCTAAGTACGCAGGGGATCCCTATGCTCCTGCGAGACACGCCACCCCAAATGACAGCCATTGATGATGTGGAACAAAATAGTTCTTTAACTATTAGTAATACTAATGTTACTATAGAAACCATACCTGATACTCCCCGAGTAATGGTAGGGAATACACAAAAGAAAGCAGGGAAACAGGAAGCCGTTAAAGTCTTTGGTCCACCACCAAATAAGAGAAGGAGGAGAGGAGGTGTGCCTCAAAGAGCTAAGATCAGCCACACTGATTTTGGGAAGGGCAATAAGGCACTTATTACATCTGCTCCCACTGTAAAGGCTAGACTACCCCCCGAGTCAGGTCAGGAGGCCATACATGAAATAATACCGCTCACACATAGCCCCACACTGACTGTATCTAGCACCAGCTTAACACCTACTAGGGATTGCACCGATAAGAAACAATTATCTTCTGTTTCCCTTGAAAAAATCGAACATCTACTCAAGTCATTTACCTCTCCTATATTGGAGAGGCTGAAGAGGATAGAACAGCGGCTAGGGGATCTAGAACACGTCATCACCACCAAAGCAAGTATTTCTAAAGTTCCACCTAAGCAACCCTTACCCCCCAAAGCCGTAGCTCCATCCCCCACCCTTGTAGTCCAAAGGGATACAAATTCAATTAGCAAAACTGTGGCAGGTATTGACGGTGGGGCGAAGTCGCAAAAAGTAGACCATCAACTCGGTCCACATATTCTTAAAGAATTACCGAAGAAGGCAAGTACAGTTTATGGAGGAAATGGGTATGAGCATAGGGTGCGGCCAAATCCTGATAGATCAGACATCACCAGGGACTGCCAAGTTGAGTTACCACCGGACGCGGTCCCCTATGTGGTTGTACTTACAGGCGTCACTATTCTACAAGCGGGCAGGAGAGAAGGCTTTAGCCAATTAAAAAATAAAGCCATGCATTGGCTTAGCCAGTACAGACCGCTCCCATATAATATCAACGGCGACATTGTTCACGTACGCCGACTCCCCTGGCTGGGGAGTAGAGAGAAAGATATTGAGGGCGATCTCATAATTATAAATTTTAGAGATCCTGTCGCGGTAAATCACATCTTAAACTGGAATACAAGAATTAATGCTACAACCACTACTCCTCGTGATCTAACTTATTTTTACCCAAGACCTCAGGTAACTTCCTTAATGTCTTTAGGCCCCCCCTCCCGTTTATGGAATAACCTTCCTACAACATCTAACAATCAACATCTATGGCAGGTTCCCTACCCTATGACCCAAAAAAATGCTTATGGGTGGAACAACATCCCATATAGGGGACATAGAAATAACTACAGTGGACTAGATCACTCACAAGGAACCAGGGGAATGGACCATTTGCTGCCATTCACCCCTTTCGAGCATACTAATAGATTCGCAGCACTTTCCGGTCTGGATGACTGCGAATGACGGTCGGGCCCCCTTCTAATAGATTACCAACTTACAGGACTAAAGATAAAAAACATAATGTTAGTGCCCAAAGCCACACCCCTTTTCCTGTATATATCACGTCCGAGCTTGACCCCTAACCTGTCATAGTCCCTTATCCCAAAATACAAACTACTGGGGTGAAAGTGCTGGTAATTCCCCAGTTAGAAAACCTGTCTGGGACCATTCCCTCTGAAATAATGGATACAATGAGACCACCTTCTGAGTTATCTACGATTGTAATGTTCCCAGGTGGGACTACACTCTGCGATATAACTGAACCAGCTCCTTTGATATCTAGGGAAGTAACATCCCCAATAATCACGGAAGTTCCTGGTAGCATAATAACATGGAACATAGCGGGTCTGGCCCCAAAAATTAACGATGCAGACTGGCGGTCAGTAACTATGTCCCATTCAATTATAGCTCTCCAGGAAACATGGGCTAGGGAAGAATCCCATTTGCTGGGCTTTAAAACGTTTTTTACTCCGGCAATTCCCACTAAAATGGGTAGATACAAGGGAGGTTTGGCTATGTATTTGTCTATCTGCTCGGGTCCCACGGTTCTAGGGAGATTCTTGGATTCTCCTTTTTTCCAGATCCTAAGGGCATCCTGGGGAGCTCTGGAAAATATAGCCATTATTAATTTCTACAATAACATCCCGAGAGCACAAGTGGAAATCACAATTAAGAAATTATCAAGTACCCTTAAGTCTGTTACAGATAGTTGTTCAGGCGATATGGCCCTCTTGTGGGTCGGGGACTTTAACTGCCCATTGTGCCCTAAGAGTCTACAGGGAGTGTGTGGCTGGGAAGACGAATCAATAGGACCAACAAGCCATTTTGCCCACACAAAATTAGGAGATTTACTTAATAATTTAATGGTGGATCACTCCATGGCATTTAATAATGAGGTTTGGTCTGTGCCAAAATCATTTGCACCTACATTTAACGCAAGAGGGGCACGATCAATTATTGACTTTGCCTTACTATCTTTTCGTTATGCCTCACTGGTTAATGCCTGGGAGACACTTACAAGTGGCATTAGTGATCATTACCCCATTTCAGTTACCTTCAAGCTAAATCTGGATACGCGGCCACTTAATATTCAACGTAATTATGCTTTTAATCCTATTCTTGGCCAGCGTAACGGATTTTGCATTAAATGGGAGAAGGTAATACCAGAGAGTTTCCAACAAAACCTAGTGAATATCTCCCACAAAGAAATTACTAAGTGTTTGACATTAGAAGAGAATGAAGAACAAGTTGTGAACTCTTTTAATAAAATGTGTTGTTTAATTAAGCACCTTCTGACTGGAGACCTTCGTAATACAGTTAAGAAAATACCAGGGTGGTTTGACCCAAATTGCTCTAGGGCATTGCGGGAACTCAAAAATGCATTGCATGCTACCCCATTAGATAGAGTTCAGGTTCAAGGGGCTAGGCGCAAGTACCGTGCCGCTTTGATTAGAAGGAAGAAAGTTTTAAAAGCTGAAGCCTGGGAAGCCCTCCATATAGCAGCAATACAAAAGGATTCCGCTGCCTTTTGGAAGGCTGTGAATGCTCCTTTTTATCAAGAAAGTCAAGGTCCTCGCTTAGATAATGCTATCACGGCCAGGGAGTGGGTATCCCACTTCGAGGCCCTGTATAGCAATAAGGCTCTGCCTGTAATAGCTTGTGAAACACAGTCAGAAGAAGAGGACTGCCCGTTTCCCCTAGACATTCAATTCAAACTAGAGGAAGTATATAAGGCCCTAAGGGAGAGTTCAGCCTCGAAAGCACCAGGCCCCGACTCCGTCCCTATTGATGTTTTTAAAATGTACCCAGACCTGTGGGCTCCTCTACTCACTAGAGTTTTGAATTGCATGACAAAAAGAGGTTTTATCCCAACCTGGAAGGAGGCGATCTTAGTCCCGATATACAAGAAGGGGGACAGGAATGACCCTGCCTGCTACCGTCCCATCTCTCTGTTAGATGGCTTTATGAAGCTGGCAGGCAGGGTCATTCTTGCTCGCATTCAGGACTGGGTGGAGGGACAGAATGTGTTGTCTCCCTTTCAGTATGGGTTTAGGGGCGGGCGGGGGACAATTGAGCAGGGGCTAAATCTTTCACTAATCATTTCAAAATATATCCACGCAAGGAAAACAAATCTGTATGTGACCTATGTGGACCTCAGCTCTGCTTTTGATTGCGTTTTGCACGACAGTCTTTGGCAGACGTTGAGGGACATTGGGCTGGACAATAAAATAATTGTATACATCAGAGAACTCTATGTGGAGGCAGGCGCCCGAGTTAGATATGGTCAGAGGGGGGAATGTACAGATCTTTTTAAGATTAGCAGAGGGGTAAGGCAGGGCTGCATCTTGGCCCCCCTGCTTTTTAACTTATATATTAATGGAGTGGGTCTTTGCCTAACACAGCAGTACTATGATTACCCTGTAATCCAGGGCAAACCCATTCCTATCTTACTTTACGCTGACGATGCGGCCATTCTTTCACAGACTAAGGTAGGACTTCAGAAAGCCGTACACACCTTCACTAATTTTATGAACGCTAGAGGGTTATGTGTAAACGTCTCGAAGACGTTCACTATGTCGTGTGGTTCAAAAAACCATAGACAACCATGCCCAATTGTTCTAAATAATAGGAAGGTGGAGTTAGCTGACATCTTTTGCTATCTGGGGGTCCACTTCGATAGACAAGGCACTTGGAAGCTGGCCGTGAAAGCACGGGCTGTGGCTTTTAACAGAGCAGTCGGGGCTCTTATGAATTTTGCGAAAAAAATAGGAAATAGGCCAGTAATGGAGCTCCTCCGAATATTCAAATCGAAATGTGTGGCTATTGGGACCTACGGGGCCGGTATTTGGGGCTGGCAGCAATTGGAGGAGATCCAGCGAATTGAGAACAGGTTCCTCCGATTAATAACTGCTACACCAAGGAGCACCCCAATATATGTATTACATGCCGAAGTTGCCCTCAATTTTATTATGGATACCATAAAACTTGCCCCAGTCTTACTTTGGCACAATGTCTGGACCAATCCTGCCACAGAATTGAATAGATTTATTATAGAGGACTGCTTGAACTGTGACGGGTTGAAAAACATCAAATGGCTTATCTACATTAAGAACTTTGTAGGTGAGATTGGTCATCCTGAATACTTTACGGACCCAGCCTCATTGGAATCTCTCTCGCGATCTGCCCTGAAAAAGACGTTGCTGGAACACCTGGAATCACAAAGGTGGAAGGGCGTAAGGACAAAAAAAATCGGTCATGAGCCACGATGAAGTGACATCTCAGAGGGGTCTCCAGTTGTATCTTGCATTAGATCACCCCCTACATCACCGCAGGCTCCTGACTTACTTCCGCTTGGAAACCTTTTATAGACTCATATCATTCCCGACCTGCAATGACTGGGCGAGGGTAAAAAGGCTGTGTCCCTGTGATGACAAATCATTTCAATCAAACATACACTGCATTTTGTTCTGCACTTTATATAGCCATTCACGACGACAAATTTTAAAGCCTCTATTGCTAACTTGGGGCCTAAGGAATTCAAGAGAAGCTTATAATAAACTTAGGTCCTTAGATGATTGCCTCACTATTAGTACAGTGAGCCTTTTTCTGAATACCATTTTAAGAGTGAGAAAGTCTATCGTCATGGGATAATAAGAGTTAGTGAAATGTTTCTCTTTTTATAATCATAACTTATTTTAACTGTCTGTACTGTTTTATCTTTTTTACTCTTTTAAAAGAAGTCAAACCTTAGCAATGTTTAAATTAGAATGAAATATAGGATATTTTAAACTGTGATTTGTATTTGTACACTTTTATGAATTGTTATTTCAATTCGAATAAAGTTCATTTGACTTGACTTGATGTGTATTTTACAAAGCAGTAGGCTTTCATCGTCAACTTAAAAACCGTGACTGCATATCATTTTTGAAAGATGTCCTTGTGATTTAGTTAAAAGAAATATGGTTGGTGGTCCCTGCTTTTGAATGGTTATTGCATGTTCTGCCAAATTTCTGCATAAATCCTCTCATAACATCCGGATGTTTTCTTTAAAGCCCGAAACCTTTTCAATATAGGTACAGATATTGTATAACAATTGTTTTCAAAAACTTTTATTAAATGTAAATCTACGTTCATTTAAACAAAATTGCCTAGTCAGAAAATTAAGACAAATACTCCCACATATGTTTTTTTTTCTGCCGCTTATACCTGTAAATGTTTGGCTGCTTACTACCTGTTATGGTCAAATTATTTTCCCGTGTTTTAACTAGTGATTGGCAGTTTAGAAAACGTTCAACGCTCACCATGGCAAACTCAAATAATTCGTAGTTTGGCAATTATTTAGGTCTGGGAGTCGTTATCCCCCTTAACACCGCTTTTAAGTACACGCAGCAGAATTCTAAGATGGAATAAAGTAGTCATTCAGAGTTCCAGAGTTTCCAAGTCGTACCGACTTATGGATCATGGGATTCGATGCAGACGTAAAACTGGTGACAAGCGTAGAAGGGTATAAAGGCGGCAGTGTTTTACCACATGCGATGACGCAGGGCTCTGGAATTTTGTGAGGCCAATCAGCCTGGACTCTACAACCTGCAGCTTGGTGGGTGAGGAAGGAGGCTATTTTTAGAAGCATAGTGGATTTGTGCAACATGAGCTCTGAACAGGTGCTCAAGATGTGCAATTGCATAATTAGGCCATAACACCATTGCAGTCATTCCACGATAAAACGATCCGCACTGCTGTGTCGCCAGTCGATGAAGGTAAAATATGTGCTTCACTATTTTCTGCAAGTGGGTCATTCTGAGGGACTGTTGCTCCTTTAGCCAGCGAGCCACAACTCTTCTTCACAAGGAAGTTCAAACAACTGCGGAATAGAGCAGTCTACAAACCAGCTTCCACGCACGTGCTTCATTTCCACACGCGATTGATGCTACTGTTTATACTCACATGTGCAACGTTTCTTCTAAAGGATAGGAATAAATATTCTGGCTAAGTCAACTATCTTATTTCTTGAATGTGCAAATTATTTATGATGCAAACGGCAGCATCACCGTGCACCTGCTTGGGTCCTCACATGGCTCACGTATCCTACTGAGGAGCAACAATCCACACATGATGACACATGTAGCAGGAGAATAATATGTCATTTGATGGGAAATTGATGCACATTTCTGTATGCCATGTTGAGGCTTGAATATGACTGGTTTTGGTCCAAGAATAAGAGTTGCCTGTGCAAGACAACTGATGTAACGGTGTGTCTCTGTCAAAACAAGTCTGATGACCTCTTTGTTCATTTTATACCCAGGGGATCTGTGATACATCTCAAAATGGTTTTCACTCCGGCCATATTACAGAGACGAATATTACTGTGACCGCAGACAGCATCCGTGCCTAGGTCGATCTGGGTGGGGCGGCTATCCTGGTAACGACTGACCTGTCTGCAGCATTCAATACCTTCTCGCCCGCATGGATAGTTCAGCGTCTGCAACAAGCTGGGCTCAGTGAGGCCACATTGCTGCTTCTCCACTCCTTTTTGTCAAACAGGGTGCAAACTTTCAGTTGAGGTGGTTTCAAGTCAAAAGTGTTCATTCTCCCTTGAGGGGTGCCTCAGGCTCATCTTTGAGCCCAACGTTCTATAATCTTGATGTGGCACCTCTGACTGATCTGGTGCGTTCTTTTGGGTTTCAAGTGCTGTCATATGCTGACGATACTCAAATTGTATCTATCTCCAACGACTGCCTTTGGTGGCGGGGAGGTTAGACCAGTGCATGTCCAGCATTATTTGCTAGATGAAAGACAATTCATTGAAGATTAATGCAGACAATACTGAAGTGCTTGTGTTTGGTTCTCAAAACTCAATTTGGTCCAACACTTCTTGGCCAGATGTCTGCGGATTTCTCCCCACCCCGTCAAGTCAGTTAAAAACCTTGGGGTCATCTTTGATAATACTTTGAGTTTTGATGCACAGGTCAGTCGCATTATTAGCACTTGTTTGTACATCATTAGGACCTTGAAAAAGATATTTCCTTACATTCTATTGAACTGCGCCGGAGAGTCATTATCACCCTTGTCACTTTATGGTTGTACTATTGTAATGCACTTTACCTTAACATCAATAGTTCCTCTCTGCCCAAACTTCAGGCCATTCAGAATGTGGCAGCTTGCCTTATTCTGAACATATCAAAACTTCTTTTGGATATAGACGGGATTCGTTCCTTTCATTGGCTCTATACAAGGAGGCGATTATCTTTCAAGGCCCTATGCTTAGTTGTTAATGCCCTTCATCACAAGGACCCCATTCTAATGAAGGCCCTGTTTTGTTGGTACAATCCAGGCAGACCACTTAGATCCTCATGCTGTAAAAAACTCAGGTTCCCCAGATTTTGGAAGACTAGATGGGATGGGCACTCCTTTTTGGTGGCCGCTGCTAAAATGTGGAACACTCTGCTCACCTATATCTCATAAGCAGATTCTCCTATGTCCTTTAAAAACATCTGAAAACCTGGCTCTTTTCATTTTAGAAACCATGATTCTTAGCTGCGCTGCTATTGCTTTCTCATCTGTCCTGCTATAGCGCTTTGGCACCTTCGGGTTTCAGTCTGCTCTATAAATTCCATCCTATCCTATCCTACATTTTGTAGCATATCACAGTTTGGCAGTGTCATCCTTTGTACCACCTCTTTATATCAAACTTCAGTTGCACCTTGTTGAGATGTGTCAATCTTTTCCGTTGAGGTGATTATGTCTAATCATTTAGAAAACTTCAAAGAGTAGAATGCCAGCAAATGAGCCAAGTACTGTCAGTCACTCAGAGATCTGTCTGAAGTGCAATAGTAGGATAAAATAAAGGAGTAGGGTGTGGCTGAGCTTTTTTCAAGTATTCCACACATCTCATTTGGGTTTTCCTCAGCCTAAGCATTGAAGCCTTGGATGTTAACAACTATACTGCATCCACAAGGCAATGAAGAGAACTGCAGCAGAGATATATACAAAAACTACATAAGCATCAGGAATACCATTGAAAGGACGGTTGAACTACTAAAAAGTTGATCCTGTTGACTGTACCGGGCAGAGATATCTTGTGCTCTCCAGCAAATATCTCCCTAGCAGGTGATAGTGTTGATGCTGCATGTTAAACATTTGCCAACCAGTTCGAATGTACTTCTAGTTATGGATGAAACACCCGTTGAAGACAATGAAGAAGTAGTTGACAGAGTCGAAATTGAAAGAGAAGGTGGGTGAAAGAAAGGTACCAAAGTAGGTAACAGAATGATTGCACATATATACCCATATCTTTTATAGTGTTAAAATATTTACGTTTGGATCTATCATACACCCCCGTATATGGGTAAGATTTCTCCTCCCCTGCTGAAAAGAATGTAAAATTAAGGCACTTTTTGAGATATTACCAATAATGTTTACAGTTAAGACTTATTGTAGGTGTAATAAATATCTTTTTGGGTTTTCAAAGCATACGTTTGTGTTAATCACAAGGTTCAGTACAAACCAGAGGGTAGGCCTCACACCAAGTGCACTAATGAGAATAATGTGTAATAAAACCCTGTCAAACGTGTAGGACGTTTGTAAGAGATACAACAATTTTGCAGAAGGAATTTAAAAGAAGAAATGATTCACTATTTCCTACATGTTTTACACGTATCAGGTTGGATGAAGATTTGTGCGCCAAATTGTGGGATGTTAATAATTGATGACCAGTTGGTAAGTATTGAATCCTTATTATCAGCAGAAATCTTTCTGACCATGTCATTTATGGTACACACAGTCTCAGCATTACATTCACAGCCAGGGCCAGCTTCAGCGAAGTTGGCGCCCAGTGCGATAATTGATTTTGGTGACCTACTCCATGACCTCCTCCTCGGATTACCTCACTACCACCAGGCAAAAGTGCTATTCATCTCTCCATAACCCATCTCTCACATACAATTTATTTGCTTAAACGGCTGGTATATGCTGACTTTACTGATCCACTCAGCTATCCACATAAAATATAGAGGGGCTGAGTGGCCACACTCCTCCACCTTTTGTCCCCCACGAACAGTGTCTGTCAGGCTGAACAAATGTCAGCCTGACAGACACTGTTTATTTCATGTCAGGCAGCCAGGAGCCAGACATGCGCTAAATGCACAGGCCTCTGGCTGCCTGAGCTGAACTTTGTAGGGCTGAGGAAGTCACTGCTCCTGTGGGCGTGACCTACTGAGCTCAGCAAAGGTACCTGAGGCCCTCCACTCAGTGACGAGGGGTAGGGTCACTGATTGCCTTGCACCTGGCCACTTCAGTTTTAGGCCCTGAAGCACCCAGGGTGGAGTGTCAATCAGTGACACTTCATCACAGAGTGGGGTGGGGTCAGCAGTCTCACTGACCCCATCCCACTCGGTGATGACTTTGGGCCTGCCGCATTCCCTCATTGGCTGACCTTAGGTGAGCCAATGAGGGAAGTCAGCAGTCCGAATCCTCCTGGAACCTCCGAAGCAGAGCTGGCTGCAGGTAAGTGTTTTCTTTTAAATGAATGTTGTAACAACTTGCGATGTAATGGTTCGCGTTGTAATAATGCGGTTGTTGTAACAAATGTGTTGTAATGACATGCATTCTAAAGCATGCGTTGTAAAGAGATATATTCTTCTATGATTATCTAAACTTATTGTAGAGCACTGCTTCTCCAACTTTTTAGAAATTCAGAACCACAACCCACTTTTAAGCAAGACAAACGTTCGCAACCCACCCGGCTTTAATGGACATGAGGCAGGTGATTTTTTTTTTTAAGCAACTAAAGTATCATGTAGCAGGGCACTGCCTTTTACAGACAGCATATTTCCCACTGGAATGGCCACTAAATTGGCACAGATATAACGTTTTGCTGATAAAACTATATTGCACATAAATGATGATGTGTAACCTTCGGGTTGCAGTGAATATTCATCATTTGTGCATCACCAAGTAAAGTGTTTTGATTTGTTTTGACCCTAATAAAATCATCTATGCTCCATCACATTTCAGAATTACAAAACATGCTTCATTTTTGCTTTCCTAAGTATTGAATGTGTAGAGTTAATGTACATATATTTACCTTTGGTTGTGTTACAAAATTTACATCCTGATGCCTTTTCTTTCGCACTCTCTGTACCCCAGCTAGATGGTTACATAATTCACTTTAATTTTCTTTCTTTTGACTGCAAAATTAAAGCAGTTTGTAAACACCAGATGTTAAAAATATAAGCAGCAATTTGTCAGAAGACAAAGCCTGACATTTGACCTCTGTCTTTGAAGGGCAGTAAATGTGACACAGAAAATACAGAATTTAATGGCATCTTTATTTATTGCTTGGACCACGAGCCACCAAAAACCGGCTTGTCGCAATCCACAGCTTGGGAAACACTGCAGCAAAGAGTCATTGATCTTCACATTGATATGCAGCAAGTTTAATAGAAATACAGTGTTTGACTGGCTGAAAAGTTCGACATAACTTGGAAGGTACACCACGAACACAACTTGCAGTACTGTGGCCTTACATACCACCACTGTAGTTATCACAGTTTTCCATACAGGCATGTGGAAAATAACAACAAAAATACAAATATTGTCAGATCACTGTATCCCCTTGATAGTTGGGCTTCTCAAATTGTGCTAAATTTTAGCCATCTGTTGGAATAAAAATAAATCTTCTTCAATAATGTGGGCCTATCTCATGTGTGACCAAACTAAATCAATGTCAGTGCTAAATGTGACACGTGCCAAGAGATTAAAGGGCTATTCAGTACCTCCTGACTGGCAGAGGGCCTAAATCATGACAAGTTCTATTATTGATGCTAATATTTAATAGGCTTTTTGGGACGTGAAGTCCCCTGCATGGCTATGGAGATCCATGCTCTCTTGTGCTATGTCCTGTGTCAGGTTCCAATAAATTCTTCTTGACTTAGTGATTTTTCACCTAGTGAGCCTGTCAATCAATAGAACGTACTAAAAGACCACCCTGCAAAATGGACTTAGACTCCAGAGGTGTGCTCTGAAGTCAAGGAGGCAACAGAAGTGTATCTCTCTTTAGGAGAGAGGTTACTGCTCTCTCCACCGGTGCTCTATGGGACCAGCAGTGTGGGCAGCTTGACAGATAGTAAAGAAAAAGGCTACTTTTCCACGTCTTTATCAGAGCCAGATACCTCTCAGCTTTCCCCATGTACACATTTCTGCCAGTCTCCCATAGCTTCGATCTTTTACTTGCACACATGTTAAAGACCAGTATGGATGGTGTAGGAATATTTCTTTGTGTCACGACACACTGTGGGGCACATTCTCAAGAACGCGTGATAACCATCGCAAAAGTAACTTAACGCAACTGGGCATATCGCAGTCTATCACCAGAAAATAACACTGTCTTAATGTCCAATTCCCAACCCGGCGGCACCATGCAATAGAAGCATGTTAACAGGCCAAATGACTGCGCAAAATCCAACGGACTAACAAAAAATGCAAAACACAATTGCCCAAAAAGTTGCGATGCCCCAGAGTGCAATACCAAAATCAACGATAACCAGCGACAGCCCTGCAATACCCACACGTCATGCGGGAAAACGCACTATAAAAGCCAAAACAAAAAAACACGCCAAACCAATTCAAACAGCGTAGCACCATGGATGCACCCAGACCGAGTTCAGAGGAGAAGTCCAACCCCACAAGCCCCAAGGAGGACCAGCCAGATACCCCGTGTTTGGGGAACGGCAAGGAGATGAGGAAGAGGAAGACGGGGTTCAGTCCGCAGAAAGACCGGATCATCATCACGTAGGTGACAGAACACTACCAACAACTGTTCATCACCGCCACTGAGGCGCTGGCACCACAAACAGAAATATGGCAGACCATCGTCCCCAATATCAATGCAGTCGGAGTGGCAAGGAGGTCCATGGAGGAGGTCAAGAGGCGCTGGCATGATGTGCAAAGGCAGACCAAACAGAACCTTGCCGCCAACAGGAAGGCAGCAACAGCGACTGCAGGTGGGAGGCCTGCTCCACAGGACGAGCTGGATGAGCTGGAGGAAATGGTGGCCACAGTCACCAGTGTGGAGACCGTGGCAGGAGTCGGGGGCCTGGACACAGCACAATATGACCTGACCCAACAGCAACAGGGTGACTGACTACCAGGGACTGGGGGGACGGGGGGAGATGAGAACAACGGCACACATGCACAATCATGTGAAGCACACCGCACCGAAGGCGTGCCTAAGGCAAGCCCGTCTGCGCCTGTCCGCGCCTGGAGCGCACCCAGCACCAGAAACCCTGGACCCCACGAACTCCACAACACTAGACTCCGCTACAACACCAGCACCCTCCACGCACTCAATGCCGGCCGAAACCACACCTGCTTCCGGGCCGCCCGAAAGGGACCCACAGACCCTTCTCGTGCCACACCTGCAGCTTCACCTGCGACATAGCCACCAAACCTCCAAGAACTGGACCAAATCACCTCCGCTGCATACTTCTCAACACCCGTTCCGCACACAAACACGCCGTCGAGCTCTGGGATCTGCTCGACACCTCCGCCCCAGACGTGGCCTACCTGACCGAGACCTGGTGGAATGACTCCTCGGCGCCCAACATCGCCATAGCCATCCCGGACGGCGGCAAAATCACCTGCAGGGATTGCACCAACGGAATCGGAGGAGGAATAGCCATCGCCCACAAGTCCACCCTCAAGGTCGCCACCCAAGCAGATGACAACCCAACACCGCCGAATACCTGCACTTCTGGATCCACATCGACCCCAACACCATGCTCAGAGGAACACTCATCTACAGACCCCCGGAACCCCGGGCTCAGTTCAGCGACGACATTGCCGACCTCGCCAGCTCCCACGCACGTGCCTCCACGGACTACATCCTCCTCAGGGACCTGAACTTCCACCTTGAGAACAACAACTACGTCAACTCCGTTACCCTGATCGACAACCTCAACAACCTCAGCCTCAGACAACTCGTCACCGCACCCACCCATGCCGCCGGCCACACGCTGGACCCTGTCTTCTCCACAAGCAGCCACGTCACCTTCGACCAACGATGCACCACCGCACCCAACAGCTGCCTCGCCGCTGCTGGAGCAAAGTCACCGAAGACTAGCTGACTGCCAACCTCACCCAGAACCCACCCACCGACCCCATCAACCCAGACGCCGCAGCCTGCAACCTCAGACAGTGGATCGACGACTGCGCCAACACCCACTCCCCACTCAAGAAACCCTTCATCAGCCACGCCAGCAAGAGAGCCACCTGGTTCACCGACGAACTCCAGACCTCCAAACGCGCTTGCCGGAAACTGGAGAAGATATGGCTCCACAAACGCACATCGGACAACCACACAGCCCACAAGGAGGCCACCCGCAGACATCACCACCTCATCAGACTAGCAAAGAGATCCTCCTTCAAAGACCGCCTGGACAACAACGCACACAACAGCAAAGAGCTCTTCAGCATCGTAAAGGAACTCTCCAACCCCAGCGCCAACACCAACGACATCCCACCCTCACAAGAACTATGGGACTCACTCGCCATCCACGACAGCTTCAACACCACGACCGCCCCGACTACACCAGACTCCACGTCCCCTGCTAACAACACCAGCGCCAACCGCCCGACCTCCTGGTCCAACGTCAATGACGACAAGACACGCAAGGTCATGAACTCCATACACTCAGGATCCCCGTCAGACCCGTGCCCACACCACATTTTCAACAAAGCAGACACAGCCATCGCACCCCAACTACGGAAGGTCATCAACATCTCCTTCGAAACAGCGACATTCTCGGAAAGCTGGAAGCATGCCGAAATCAACGCCCTCCTCAAGAAGCCCAAGGACCTCAAGAACTTCCGGCCCATCTCCCTACTCCCGTTCCCGGCAAAGGTCATCGAGAAAATCGTCAACATGCAACTGGCCCGCCACCTGGAAGACAACCACATCCTGGACCCGTCCCAATCCGGATTCAGACAAAACCACAGCACTGAGACAGCCCTCATCGCTGCCACAGACGACATCAGGCGCCAACTAGACAACGGCGAAACATCAGCCCTCATCCTTCTTGACCTGTCAGCCGCCTTCGACACGGTCTGCCATCGCACTTTTAAGACACGCCTCCTAGAAGCCGGAATCCAAGAGAAGGCCCTTGACTGGACCACGTCCTTCCTCTCTGGCAGAACCCAGAACGTCCACCTCCCACCCTTCTGATCCAAAGCAACCAACATCATCTCCGGCATCCCCCAGGGATCATCCCTCAGCCTGACACTATTCAATGTCTACATGGCCCCCCTCGCACAAGTGGCCCACCATCACGACCTTAACATCATCTCCTACGCCGACGACATTCACGAGGGAATGAAGGCCGTTGCCGACTGGATGAGGAGCATCCGCCTTAAGCTGAACTCGGACAAGACGGAGGTCCTCATCCTTGGACCCACTCCCTCAGCCTGGGTCGACTCTTGGTGGCCGACCACATTGGGAACAGCACCAACACCCACCGACCATGCACGCAACCTAGTATTCATCCTCAACTCCTCCCTCTCCATGTCTAAGCAGATCAACGCCGCTTCCTCCTCCTGCGACAACACCCTCCGCATGCTCCGCAGGATCTACAAGTGGATCCCAACCGAAACAAGAAGAACAGTGACACAGGCCCTCGTTAGCAGCAGACTGGACTACGGCAACACACTCTATGCAGGAATCCCAGCCAAACACATACGACGACTACAACGCATCCAAAACGCCTCAGCCCGACCAATCATCAATGTCCCCTACCGCAGCCAAATCACGACCCACCTAAGAGACCTACACTGGCTACCCGTCAACAAGAGGATCACCTTCAAGCTCCTCACCCACGCACACAAAGTACTCCACAATGCCAGACCAGCATACCTGAACACCAGACTCAACTTCTACACCCCCACCCGCCAGCTCCGCTCTGCCAGCCTCGCCCTTGCCGATGTCCCCCGCATCCAACGAACAACCTCCGGAGGCAGATCCTTCTCCTACCTCGCTGCCAAAACCTGGAACACCCTCCCTACCCACCTACGGCAAACCCAAGACCTACTCGCCTTCAGAAAACGCCTCAAGACCTGGCTCTTCGAACAGTAGCGGCACCCCCCACCCCCTCAGCTCCTTGAGACCCGCACGGGTGAGTAGCGCGCTTTACAAATGCACTGATTGATTGATTGATTGACCTACACCACAGGACAGAGGACACAACATGTTCCGCTTGTGCGTAGTAACTGGCCACTCACATCTGGCATTGCCTGACACTGTGTGATGACAATGTACGGGTACCAGCACACATCCGTCATGTACTCTGAAAACCTACTGTCTGCCATAATATAGCCAGCTCCACCAAAACAGTCTCAATATGCATTGTTATCCAGTCTGCATGTAAACATCTGCAAAGTGGCAACATACATGGAAACCTCTGTTAACATGCATCTCCCCTTAACAATGCAGGGGGACAAACAACACTTACTGCAGAGCAGACCACTAATCTCATCAGTGATGATGACGAGGACAACCTGCACATCTGTTCAGACACCCTCCAACGGCTAATGGACAGCCTCCGCACCCCACCCCCAGGAGCAGGGCAGCCCAGCTGCCTCAAGGTGACCCCCACCACCTGCACAGACCACACAGCAGGAAACACACACCACCACAGCTGTCTCCCAGGACCCCCGCGAACAACACATGGAATTCCAACGCCGTGTGTTGGGTTGCCAGGTGGAGTTGGCTGATCAGCTGTGGGTGGGTTTCGAGCTCATGGCAGCCAAACTCGATGCCATACGTGGGTGTCTGAGTCCCATCAGGGACCACTTACACTCCCTAACGGACACATACTGTCAGCACCATGCTCCACGACAATCCTTGGCTGACATCGCTGGGGCCATCTCTCAGATACAAGAACTGTCTAGTCAGACAGGCACTAGCGATGACAGCACAGAGTTGGCACAGATGTGCAGGACAATTAAGACCATGGAGCAGATGCAGGCTTGAAGTATGGCTGACACGGCTGAACACCAGCGATATGAAGCTGGGATCTTCCATGCATTACAGTTCATCATCCTGCCATTGCTGCCAGTCAGGCCCAGATGACTGTAGCTGGAACTGTAACACACACCTCTCCAACCCCTGATCTGAAGTGGCACACAGTGATGCAGCCCTATCACCATCGCACCATGATGTGTCAGTGGCACACAGTGATGCAGCCATTACCCCGCAACACACCGGGCGCACCGAACACTGAGGAAGTATCAGAGGACTAAGATGTGGATGCTAATTAGTATGTGAGGAAGGAGGTAGTAGCCTCCATCACTGCCATATGACCGGTCCCTGCCTGGTTGTGCCTTATGCATCATGCCCTGGGACAACACCTTCCATGAACCCCAGAACACTCAGCGACATACACCTGGACCCCGACATGGACTGGCATATCTTCACTAGTGAACAATAACACAGCACTCCTGCAGCGGACTGCACTCTTCCTCTCTCAAATCACTTACCAATCCCCAGCGGACTCTTGTTGGCCCACCACTAAGCTCCCATGTAATGTGGGCTTTGCATAGCCATGTACAGCTCCAGCTCCAGAATGCACCAGAATGTGTATAAAACATTTGAAATCACATAGATGTGTCATGACTATGTTCACTCAAGTGCGAGTGAAAGTATGTATGTATGTATTGACAATGATTGCACAAGAAGGTACGCCCATGTAAATGACATCAATGCACATGTTGAACCCTGAGCCACATGGCCAGTTGGTTGTCTGTGAAGGTGAGTACTAGCTGTGGCCTCATTGCACATTAAAGAAAATCTTGCAACCCCCCAACGTAGGCACACATCCATGTATTGAATAGGGCTGTGCGTAGGAATGACCAAATCGGAAGCAGGCCAGAAGTGGTGTCCCACATCACGTGTCACCAGAACTTCATGTTGCATACTTACTCACACACATCTGTGTGGACACAGTCTGTTTTGATTGATAGCATTGCTCCACATGGTCAGAGGTTGGACACCATACTCACATTGCTGGAGACACGTAAGTGCACAGGCCTGCCAGCAACAATCCCAAACACAGTGTTTGGCTCAAAGAGGTGGAGCAGGCAAAAGGTACCCACCCCCATTGTACAGGCGTCACTCAGTCCCTCCCTGTGTAGGGACGATGCTGATTGTGGCACACGATTCGTACATCTAATCAATACTCATCATATTTGGATAGTTGTGAAGTTTATGGGACTTTCTTGGCATATGAGTGTCAGTATGGACAGGGCAAGGGCCACAACATGCAGGGACATGCTTGAAACACTTACACGAAGGACATGGCGGTGCGAAAAATGTTCACAAATCATTACCGATGGCAACGGTCTCAGCCCACCTTGCCTTGCTGGACGAATCATGTGATGTTTGGTGTCTGCCCATTGCCCCGTGTCAGGGGACATGACTCACAGCCCATGGGGTCTGCATAGTGCTGTGTCACCGGACTGTGCCGACTGTCTGCTCTGATGACAGTGAATAGGTGGAAGGGTCCGACAAGGTCACATGTCGTGCTGCATTGCCATGTGTGTACTCCTTCCCAGCAGTATGTCCGATTTGTGAATGTTGCCAAACGACACTGTGCTGCTACGACCATGGAAGTGCCTCACCTTGCACTGGTTTGTGTACACATGCGTAGTTCCAGACATGTCCACTGTTGTGGTGGGATATGTGAGCATTCCACACAATGCAACAAGGTGTTGGGACCTGTGCTGTGGGTGACAATCCGATGTGGCTGCAGGAACGTAGTTATTCGTCCATGAATACCAGCGCAGCTTCATGGGCAATGTGTTCCAATAGTACGTCGTAGTCGGGTTCAAGGAACACCAGGGTGACCCAATCCATTAACTGGTCTGGGCAGATGTGCTCAGTCCACGCTGTTTCCCCAATCCGCATCACAGCCCAATAGGGTAGCACCTCGATGTGGTCACTGCACACGAGGAGTTGTGCAATCTCCCATGCACAACTGCCAACACATACGCCAAAGATCAGTGCATCCCATGCTTGGGTATCCCAGTGACACTCCTGATTGTGGGCCAACAGGGGGTGCATTGTCAGGTCATAATCTAATTCAGCTACCGTTGCGTTGGATAGGCAGACCTCCATGGGGCACTCGAATGTGCATGATCGACAGTGGAACCAGGGCTGGACGCAGGTTTACGTAGGCAAGACGGAAACTCAGACAGTAACTGATTCGTAACACTGCCATTGGCACAGATCCCAACAGATACAGCATGTGTGTACTCCTTCCCAGCAGTATGTCCGATTTGTGAATGTTGCCAAACGACACTGTGCTGCTACGACCATGGAAGTGCCTCACCTTGCACAGGTTTGTGTACACATGCGTAGTTCCAGACATGTCCACTGTTGTGGTGGGATATGTGAGCATTCCACACAATGCAGCAAGGTGTTGGGACCTGTGCTGTGGGTGACAATCCGATGTGGCTGCAGGAACGTAGTTATTCGTCCATGAATACCAGCGCAGCTTCATGGGCAATGTGTTCCAATAGTACGTCGTAGTCGGGTTCAAGGAACACCAGGGTGACCCAATCCATTAACTGGTCTGGGCAGATGTGCTCAGTCTACGCTGTTTTGCCAATCCGCATCACAGCCCAATAGGGTAGCACCTCGATGTGGTCACTGCACACGAGGAGTTGTGCAATCTCCCATGCACAACTGCCAACACATACGCCAAAGATCAGTGCATCCCATGCTTGGGTATCCCGGTGACAAACCTGATTGTGGGCCAACAGGGGGCGCATTGTCAGGTCATAATCCAATTCAGCTACCGTTGCGTTGGATAGGCAGACCTCCATGGGGCACTCGAATGTGCATGATCGACAGTGGAACCAGGGCTGGACGCAGGTTTACGTAGGCAAGACGGAAACTCAGACAGTAACTGATTCGTAACACTGCCATTGGCACAGATCCCAACAGATACAGCATTTGTGCATAGTACAGTTCCACCTGACAGGGATTGTGCATGTGCCCAGGAATGCCTGCCATTGCGTTTGTTGGTCTCGTAGCACCGGCACACCTCAGACCGGCGGCAGTTCTGTGGACGATATGCCCCAGCTCTGGGCAATAAGTCATATGTGTGTGTAACGTTGGAACGTATGGGTAGTTTTTGACCCATGTGTCAAGGGCATTCGTTGCAGGTGTAGGTCGTGCAGGGACAAGTGTGTGTGGGGTGTGGGCACATTGGTTTTTCATTAGCGCTATTCGTGGTGTGGGAGTCGTCGGAGGTTGGTTTAGTATCTCACGCAGGGTTTGCCAGCCGCATTCAGGACCAAGGTCAGAGTGTTGGTTGGCCTTCCGCCTTGTGTGTATGAACATTGGAGCTTTCATTCCTGGTTTTAGTCTGACTACTGCCTGCATTTCGGAGATGAGATGTGGCATTCGTACTGACTTTGATGCCAGGCCTGTGATTTGAGTGCCCGAATTTTGAGACACACGCAAATGTTTGCATGGGCAAAGGGCACGATTGGCATTGCGCTCCTTGTTCAGTGTCTCTCTTACTCTCTCTTTCTCTCTCTCCCTGTCCTTTGCTGAGTGCCTAACACACCTTCTTATCTTGGATATTGTCTTGCAGGCTGTGACTCACATATTGTCCAGGGATGCCCCGCCATGACTCTTCACAATAGTTGTTTTGAGATGAATTAGTATGTGGCATTTTGTTTGGTCTTTCAATGGTGCATGAATGACTCAGGATTTCTGTACTCACATGTGTGTTGATTGCTGCAATTGTGCAACATCAGGCGGGGGCATTTTTCCATGTTTTTGGTCTGTTGATGTGCAGTGTCTTGGTCCGGGGTGGGTGGGGGGGTGGTCCTGGGGGTGGTGGCGGTAGATGTTGTGGCCCTCTTGGGTGTCCAGCCCGCATGATCAGTGGCTCCATGGCATCTGTTGATCTTCAGGTGTGGCTCTGGGCTGGGTTCCCTTTTGTGGTGCAGGCTGTCGTCCGACTTTGCACCAGGTCAGAGCAGGTGTTAGTTTCTTGCTGCTAACGCACCTTATCGCATGTTTTGTGTTCTTATCGCCGATCTGGCTGTTCATTGAGAATGTTGGGGAGTGGTGTTGTCGCGGCTTTTGGCATGGGAACGCCTACTCTGAATCTTATTAGCGATAGTTGCGGGGGTCATCTGTGGCAATGTTTTTTGCGACTGCTATCGCAGGTAAACTGGTGCTATGGGCTGTTAGCACCAGCTTGTGAATGGGGTGATACATATATTGCGACTTTGGGTCCGATAAAGTGCCATTAATTCAGTGATAGCTCCTTGAGAATATACCCCTGTGAGTGTGTCTGCTAGAATGCATTGTTGACTCCATTTTGGGTTCCACATATGTGTGGCAACCTAAAATGGTGGAAGGCTTTAGGGAAGGATTCCGAGTCATTTGCTGACTTGAAACCCACTATAATACATTTTTTATGACTCCAGCTCCGTTCTAAACTGATGCGTGCTCTAGAATGTGAGGGTGACAGGCTTTGTAATGTAATGTAATGTAATAACATTTCTAGAGGGCCCGGCTACCTCAACGGAGGTGTCCCGGCGCATTCTCCCTTCAAGGTTGTTGTGGTGTCTCTGTCAGAGATCTTCCATCTCCTCTAATCTTCTTCTTTGACATACATTTCAGTGAGATGTGGCTTGCTGCCGGGAACACAATAAACATTTCATCTGGGCCAGTAGGAAGATGCCCACGATGGGCTCTTACTGAAAATGATTTTGGCTTGAGCTGATCTTTCAGTGTGTATGCAACTTCTGATTGGAGGACTCTCAATGATTTTAAACATGGTAGGAGACCATGTAGGAGACCAGGTATCGCTTTGTTTGCCCTAAGAGTGGCAGGGTATGCTCAGACGTGAGTCCCTTGCTCACTTGGCCTCTGGATTCAAGATAGCCTGGCTGATGAGGATTATGAATCCGAAACCGGTCCCAGGATGCTTGTTTCCGGTCCAGGGAAGACATGGCTTGGCAGTTCGGGCTGGACTGTTCCCATGAGGCACAGGGACGGACTGATTTGCATTTGGCCATGTCTGAACTGGGGTGGCTGAGTGGGCTAAAGAATGGTGATGGATTAAACCCAGATCAGTTGACTGGGGGTGAGTGTTTGATTTGCTCAAACGCTCCGTCCATCATCCCCTTTTGTATCGCTTTGTTCGCCCTAAGTGTGGCAGGGTATGCTCAGACGTGAGTCCCTTGCTCACTTGGCCACTGGATTGAAGATAGCCTGGCTGATGAGGATTATGAATCCGAAACCGGCCCCAGGATGCTTGTTTCCGGTCCAGGGAAGACAAGGCTTGGCAGTTCGGGCTGGACTGTTCCCATGAGGCACAGGGTCAGACTGATTTGCATATGGCCATGTCTGAACTGGGGTGGCTGAGTGGGCTAAAGAATGGTGATGGATTAAACCCAGATCAGTTGACTGGGGGTGAGTGTTTGATTTGCTCAAACGCTCCGTCCATCATCCCCTTTTGTATTGCTTTGTTCGCCCTAAGTGTGGCAGGGTATGCTCAGACGTGAGTCCCTTGCTCACTTGGCCACTGGATTCAAGATAGCCTGGCTGATGAGGATTATGAATCCGAAACCGGTCCCAGGATGCTTGTTTCCGGTCCAGGGAAGACATGGCTTGGCAGTTGGGGCTGGACTGTTCCCATGAGGCACAGGGTCAGGCTGATTTGCATATGGCCATGTCTGAACTGGGGTGGCTGAGTGGGCTAAAGAATGGTGATGGATTAAACCCAGATCAGTTGACTGGGGGTGAGTGTTTGATTTGCTCAAACGCTCCGTCCATCATCCCCTTTTGTATCGCTTTGTTCGCCCTAAGTGTGGCAGGGTATGCTCAGACGTGAGTGTCTTGCTCACTTGGCCACTAGATTCAAGATAGCCTGGCTGATGAGGATTATGAATCCGAAACCGGTCCCAGGATGCTTGTTTCCGGTCCAGGGAAGACATGGCTTGGCAGTTCGGGCTGGAATGTTCCCATGAGGCACAGGGTCAGACTGATTTGCATATGGCCATGTCTGAACTGGGGTGGCTGAGTGGGCTAAAGAATGGTGATGGATTAAACCCAGATCAGTTGACTGGGGGTGAGTGTTTGATTTGCTCAAACGCTCCGTCCATCATCCCCTTTTGTATCGCTTTGTTCGCCCTAAGTGTGGCAGGGTATGCTCAGACAGGAGTCCCTTGCTCACTTGGCCACTGGATTCAAGATAGCCTGGCTGATGAGGATTATGAATCCGAAACCGGTCCCAGGATGCTTGTTTCCGGTCCAGGGAAGACATGGCTTGGCAGTTCGGGCTGGACTGTTCCCATGAGGCACAGGGTCAGACTGATTTGCTTATGGCCATGTCTGAACTGGGGTGGCTGAATGGGCTAAAGAATGGTGATGGATTAAACCCAGATCAGTTGACTGGGGGTGAGTGTTTGATTTGCTCAAACGCTCTGTCCATCATCCCCTTTTGTATCGCTTTGTTCGCCCTAAGTGTGGCAGGGTATGCTCAGACGTGAGTCCCTTGCTCACTTGGCCACTGGATTCAAGATAGCCTGGCTGATGAGGATTATGAATCCGAAACCGGTCCCAGGATGCTTGTTTCCGGTCCAGGGAAGACATGGCTTGGCAGTTCGGGCTGGACTGTTCCCATGAGGCACAGGGTCAGACTGATTTGCATATGGCCATGTCTGAACTGGGGTGGCTGAGTGGGCTAAAGAATGGTGATGGATTAAACCCAGATCAGTTGACTGGGGGTGAGTGTTTGATTTGCTCAAACGCTCCGTCCATCATCCCCTTTTGTATCGCAGGAGACCTGAATAACCAATTCTAACCATAAGTACTGGCTCTTTGACCAGTGCCTTGTTTTGGAATTTCTCTACTTTCCAAATTTAAGATGCACCCCAGTGTAGAAGAGAAACAAGGGTTCCAAGGGGGGGGGCACTCTTCACTCCCTTTACAGTTGAGGATAAACTTGTACTCCAGAGTTCAAGAAGACGAACTGTTGTGTTTGTCATGAGCCAGGAAGACTGCTGCCCATGGGAAGAGGATACTGGATTGTGCCTTTTCAGAGGATATGCTTACCTTCCAGGACACCCAGAGCCCACTTGTAGTGAGGAGACCGGTGGGAGCCATTGTGGGACTGTGCAAGCTCCTGAGTACAAGGTACCCTCATCCAGCTGCTTGAGTATTCCACTAAATTGGATCTGCTTGCCCCACCTTCGTCCCCCAGCAGCCCCATTGCCAGGAGGAGGGGTGCAAGCACACTATTGTTCTTAAAAGTGCTTTAGGACACCCACTTTGGGTGGGCGTGATTTTTCCTGCATTGTCATCATTGTTGAGGTGGGACTTCAATCCCCAGCAGCCCCATTGGCAGGAGGATGGGCAGAAGCACACTATCACGCTCTAAAGTGCTTTGGGACTCCCGCTCCGCAGGAAGTGTTTTTGCCCGCATTGTCATTATTTCTGGGGTGGGACTTCATCCCTCAGCAGCACCATTGGCAGGAGGAGAGGCACACGCACACTGTCGTGCTTAAAAGCACTTTGAGACACCCGCTGCATGGGACGTGTTTTCGTCCGCATTGCTCTTATTGCCGGGGTGGGACTCTCTCCCCCAGCAGCCCCATTGGCAGGAGAAGGGGTGCAAGCACATTATCATGCTTAAAAGCGCTTTGGGACATCTGCTGCGCGGTTTGCACGCGCGTCACACCCGGGTGAAGACTGGGTCAAGAGTGGGCCAGTCTTCACCCGACTTTACCATGAAGAAGCAGGGCAGGTTCACCCCCCTTGGCTATGCCCAAGAGAAGGTAGGACTTTATGCTGGCTCATCATCATCATTGTAGTGCTTTTTAACACTTTAATCAGGGTGCAGGAAAGTAATGTCATTCAGAGGACCCTTGCTCTTTCAATTACCAATTACCTATCCACAGATATGGGAGCCATTGACTCAGAAATTGGTTTGGTTAAAAAGAGAATCGATGCGGCCAGGCGTCTTTCCTTACCACCGACTTCTAGCACTACTGGAAGTCATGGTTCCTTTACTAACCCCCAAGTGGACTTATTTGTTGATGTGAAGGAGGGTTCTGGGCCAGCTCCACTGGCAATAAGTTTAATGAGGTAAGAACCACAGGTTCTGGGGACGACCAATCGGGTATTGCCTGAGAGGTTTATAATGCCTCTGTAGAGCATGTTGGAGGTAGTGCTGACCATGAACAGCAGTTAATTTTGCTACCCTGAAAAAGAATTTGAAGGAGTAAGTAAGCAGGTGACCTCGAAAGGGGAATCTCGCCCAAATCCTCTTGTATTGTGAAGGCAAGCTGTTCTCCGTTTACCTCTGTTCAGCAGGTGAACTCCTCCCAAGTGGATCTTTTAAATTTGACTGTCAAAGTGCATTATCACAGGCTGTTTTCAAAATTTGAGTTGTTTTCGAAGGACTTGCAGGCAAAATTGCTGGCTAAATTTGAGAAGGGGATAGGGAAAATGTTGGCACTCCCTGGACAACATCAGGTTCAATTGCCACCAGCAGTCACCTCCAAGTTCAGACAGACAGCCATAATGCCAAGGAGCATCAGCACCATTATCCAAGCTGTCTTATCCCTCGGGGTTCACAGTTCTAATATAGAAGGGTTAGCAGATCTTGCACACTCTAGTTCTCCTCTGCTCCCTAATAACCAGTAGCCCCTCTTGCATGCAGGCAGAGTTACCAATATTCAACAGTCTCATTTACACCTACCCCCAGAGTCCACACCGTTCGTAATCATTTTGAATTAAGTCCCTCCTTTACAATCAAGTAAAAGAGAGGGGAGACTGGGTTAGACTTGAAACAGAAGGTTCTCCACTGGATTAAGGTGAACTCATTTTGGGCAGGCGACCTCTGGACTGAGATTCTGACAGTGAGGTGAGTGTCATGGGTCAGATGAGAACCAAAATCTTTACTGGGTAACTGTGTTCTAAATTTTAGAAGGCCATGACTGGTGGGGAAATTACATGCAGCCTTGAAACAACTGGCTGGCTCCTATTGACATATGAGGTCTCCCTTTGGGTTTCTTTATAAACCCATTCACAACTTGGGTCAGGAGGGTGAGGATTTTGCGCAGGATAGAGCAATTTTGGTTTGGTTCTACCCTGCCCCCTTTTCTTATTTTTTACCTTTTTTTTCCTTTTTCACAAGATGGCTGCCAACACATTCTGGTTCGGAGTGTTGGTAGCCAATCAGAATTGAGCTTGTACTCTGGAGGAGTAGCGACTGCTCCGCGGTGCTCAGATATCGATTTTTTTTTTATTTCTCAGCAACTACTGCACGGATTTACACCATTTTAAAAAAGGGTCGCTTTCTGAAACAAGAGCTACCTTTTGCCAAATTTGGTATTCTGTTCAGCAGTTTGGGCTGTAGCCTGTTCCAAAATTTCCTATGAAAATGAACATGGGGAAAACGCGTTTTGGGACCCCCATTTTTTTCGGCCCCCGCTTGATGAATCACCCAGAAACTCTCAAGACAGGAGCTGACTGGAGCGGGCCGTTTGTTTTGCAAATTTCGCGAAGATTCGTCAAACAGCGCCAAATGAAAAAACGCTTTTTGAAAAGAAACAAGGTCTTAAATATAACCACCTACTAGATTTTATATATATATATATATATATATATATATATTCACTGAAAAAACCATAGGTTATAGACCATATATAGTTAGGAATTAGCATTTATAAAACCTTATTTTACTCACACAAAACCATTGAAATTCCATATATAGTTAGTTGCACTAACTATATATCGCGCACCCGCAATCCACTGCTGATGATGTCACATATTACATCATTCATGACATGGTCAGTGACATCACTGATGACATCACTGATGACATCTCAAATTACATCACTGATGACATCACTCATGACATCTCAAATGACATCACTGATGACATCACATCACAACTGAATGAGTGGATGTATAAGTGTCTGAATGAAGGTTTTAGTAGGTGCGTGACTGACTGTATGAGTGAGTGATTAAATGTGTCTCACTGAATGCATAGGTTAGTGACTAAACTGTCATAATTTGTGCATCATTATGTCTGTTATTCTGTAAACTGCTGCATGTGTTGATCAGTAGCTATATGAGTAACTATATGGGTTATTGATTGATTGTCCAAGTATTTGTATGGCTGGCTGGGAGATGTTTGACTCTGTGCAGATCAATGTGTTCTTGTATCAATGATTGTATAAGAGAGTAAGTATGTGTTAGAATATGTTTGAAAATGTAAGGTACTCTATGTTTAACTGTATAGATTAGAAAATGGAAGTGTGATTGATTCTTTACAGGACTGACTAGGTGTGTGAGTAACTCCAAGGATGAGTGGCAGAGTGTGAGTGTCTGTATAGGTGTATGAGTGCATATGATAGTGTTGTAAAGATGAGTGATTGTATGTATGAATGATTGTATGGGTGAATGAGTGAATGTGTGTGTAGACGTAGGAATCAGTGAGTGCGTATGTAGTAACTAGTATTGGTGTGTCAATTGTTTAAAAAATTATATTCTGTATTTAACACTGGGTGTAACAGAGGTTATATTAAAGTGTGAGGAGATGCATTGTATTGTCACATGAATGATATCATCAGTGATGTGACCATTGATGTCAAATGAGATGTCATCAGTGATGTCATTTGAGATGTCATCAGTGATGTCATCAGTGATGTCATTTGAGATGTCATCAGTGATGTCATCAGTGATGTCATTTGAGATGTCATCAGTGATGTCACTGACCATGTCATGAATGATGTAATATGTGACATCATCAGCAGTGGATTTCGGGTGCGCGATATATAGTTAGTGCAACTAACTATATATGGAATTTCAATGGTTTTGTGTGAGTAAAATAAGGTTTTATAAATGCTAATTCCTAACTATATATGGTCTATAACCTATGGTTTTTTCAGTGAATTTCAATGGTTTTTTATTAGCAAATATCAAAAGCTTTAAAATGTCAAGTACGTGGTAGGTAAAAACATTTTCGTGTTTATGCACACTGATGTGCTTTGAACGCTGCCCCCCCCTCTTTTCTTTTAGGAGTATTCTCTCTTTGCAGATAGTGAAGGGTAGGTAACGCAGGCCTTTGTCCCCGTTGTAATCCGTCGTGCCTGCTTCCCTCTCCATTTGATTGATTGTTATCCAAGCATTTACTGTTTTGGAATTGGTTCTCTTTGGTTCATTCTCTATTTACAAACAAGCACAGAGTCGCAATACTCTGTTTAGTCTTTGCAGATAGTGAAAAATCGTTAGAAAAAACAAAAGGAATCAAGCAAAATCAGTAGGCCACTAATGGGATCTCTTTTTGACCTCGCTAAAATAGAAACATTAGGAACAACCCCTCATGAGAAATATAAAACTAGTGAGAGGAACCGAGCTCGACGCCATGATGACTGCAAGACAGCTCAGCTCCGCCGCCCACCCCGCCCAAAATAACGACAAACCCTATGCAAATATTATAAATATATACAACACACCAGCAAAGTAACAGGGTAAAACGTTTTATTAAATAACTATTTACATGGCAGTCTGCTGCAACATCGATCCAAATACATGCCGCCGTTCCCGGGATTTCTCCCCGACTACTCTGCGGCCTACGAGATGGAGAGGCCGGGGCGTTGACTATGCGGGGCCTCTGGCCGCAACCACAGCGCCAACGATCGCTGCTGACGGAGGGGAGCCTTGCCGGTGAGACCACTGATCTGAAGAACCGCTGCCTGCGGTGCCTCCCTGAGCCGCTTGACGGAGGCCCCCGAGGGGCGGTGTGGTGGCGCAGACTCGGAAGGGGCGCTTGGCTCCTGCCCCCTCCCCAAGTCTTGTTGCCCTGGTGTGGCTTGAGATCGCCCCCGACATAGGCGGCCGGCTCCCGGGGTCCGGCGGAACTTTTTGCCTTTTGGTGGCTCTTCCATTCTGGACCTTGTCCCACAATCCGTTTGACCTGAAGACACGTCCTGCGGTGCCCTGGTCCGACCATCACATATACCTGCGCCAGGAGACGGCGTGGGGTGCACTGGAAGGAAGAGGCGGCGCGAACGAGCCTCCCCCACCTCCCCAGGTGGAGGTTTCTCAGCTGCACCCCAGCGCTTAACTCGGCAGCTGAGTTACGCCCACTCTTGCGGCACAGTTCCTCTCTCGGCCAGCTGAGTTGAGCCTGCTCTTGCTATTACAACGTCTCACCCGCCATCAGGCTGAATTGCACCCACTCTTGCGGTACAGCGACAGGCGGCTGCCACAGAGCTCACGAAATGGCGGTCGGCTCCACAGACTTGGGCCTGGCCTGCAAGAATGGCTCTGGGCAACCCTGGAACTCGGACGCTTGACTGCTAGGGCATGGGCCCCATTCCCAAAAGCGTCCCCTCAGCCTTGAAGATTCTACAAGAGTCACCGGGGCCCGACTCCTGCAGACTTCCGGTGGGGAGCGACTGCCATGATTGCTCGCGGAACGGTCACGACGTAGCCACGGGGTGCTCTCATGCTGACGCCAGCTTCAGTCTGTAACATCCAGAATTATTGTAGTATCGCGTTGTCGCGTAATGCGTCATATGACTATTTCTATTTGACATATGTCTATTTGGAAGACTCTGTTCCAGTTATAGCGCCTGGACGCCTCAGGGCAGCTGCTGCGCTCAATAAAAATGCTTTTCATTTCATTTCATTTCATGACGCGCCGCGTTAGCGCACCCGATGCGCGAAGCGCAGCTTCCCCGAAGCGATCAAGGGCGCGGAGCGGAACGCGTAACGTAAGCATAACAGGTCATGTGACTTGTTAATAAAAATTTTCATTGGTTCATTTCACTTTTGGTTTCCTAATGATGTAAGGCTAGGTCATGTGACCTAAAAATGACACTTTTCATTGGTTTAGAACTTTTTTTTTGTCCCAAATGATGAAAACCCCTCCTTGTTTCCTCACTCTGACTTTCATCTTTGTGAGAGGAAGACCTACAGTGCCTCGCTCGGCCACCTGACTTACGCCCGCTCTTGCGGCACAGTGCCTCGCTCGGCCAGCTGAGTTGCGCCCACTGTTGCGGCACAGTGCCTCGCTCGGCCAGCTGAGTTGCGCCCACTGTTGCGGCACAGTGCCTCGCTCGGCCAGCTGACTTCCGCCCACTCTTGCGGCACAGTGCCTCGCTCGGCCAGCTGAGTTCCGCCCGCTCTTGCGGCACAGTGCCTCACTCGGCCAGCTGAGTTCCGCCCACTCTTGCGGCACAGTGCCTCGCTCGGCCAGCTGAGTTCCGCCCGCTCTTGCGCCACAGTGCCTCGCTCGGCCAGCTGAGTTCCGCCCACTCTTGCGGCACAGTGCCTCGCTCGGCCAGATGAGTTCCGCCCGCTCTTGCGGCACAGTGCCTCGCTCGGCCAGCTGAGTTACGCCCGCTCTTGCGACACAGTGCCTCGCTCGGCCACCTGAGTTACGCCCGCTCTTGCGGCACAGTGCCTCGCTCGGCCACCTGAGTTACGCCCGCTCTTGCGGCTACAGCGTCTCACCCGCCATCCGGCTGAATTGCACCCACTCTTGAGGAACAGCGACAGGCGGCTGCCACGAAGCTCACGAAATGGCGGTCGCCTCCACAGACTTGGGCCTGGCCTGCAAGCATGGCTCTGGGCAACCCTGGAACTCGGACGCTTGACTGCTAGGGCATGGGCCCCATTCCCGAAAGCGTCCCCTCAGCCTTGAAGATTCTACAAGAGTCACCGGGGCCCCCGACTCCCGCAGGCTTCCGGTGAGGAGTGACTGCCATGATTGCTCGCAGAATATCCACGACGTAGCCACGGAATGGTGGTGCTCTCATGCTGACGCCAGCTTCAGTCTGAAACATCCAGAAACACTGTAGACTACCAATTCAATCAGTTCCGCTGGAGCCCCAACGTGACCCGGTAGGGAAGAACTTGCCCTCCCCTCTTTGACTGATGGTTCTTGTTGCCTGTCCCTTCTATTGTCATTTAACTGAACTTTTTGGACTACTCAAAGGGGTTCTGGTCCGACCGCTGCTTGATGGAGACATTTTGACTATATTCTGGACCTGCCCGGCCTCCCCAAAATGACCAGACATCCCTCACTTCCAATTACAGCATACACTCCTTTATCAATATCTTCTTTGATGTTCCTCTTGAATATGTAATTTTGTATAACCTCATACAGACAAACATTCTCGAGGTAACTACTTCTATTTGGATAATATGTATCCCACATGTTGGCAACTCCTTGATGTGTACTGGTTGCTCAGCCTTGATATCACGAGATATGTATGCAGTTTTGGAGCACATGGCGGGCGGGGACGGGTACTGATTGAACATTTGGACATCCATATTGATATTAAGTTCTGATGTATTATTGATTACTGTACTATTAAAAATTCGAATTAACGTTACTCATGGTACTTGCCCGGAAATGTATATCTAGATAATTTCATTGTAACTGGTCCTGTCGTACTTTGATTATAAAATTAACGTCCACCGATTCCGCAACTGTTAGACACCTTAATTCCTGCAACCTAATGGCCCGCCCGTTACGTTTTTCTACAGTGTAAATGTCCCCTCATCATATACGATTCCAGTTTGCTCCGTGGCCGGCCCACGTGGTTGTAGGCCCGTATTTGTATACTGACATTTTTGCAATAAACAATTTTCGAAGGAAGTATGGAATCAGCGTCATAACAATCGTCTAGCCTGTTGGGTTTTTGAATAGTGGCTGTTATTCCCAAACAATAGAAAACAGATAATGCAGACCCTTTGCCTGAATTTTGGATTGATTGAAATTTGTATCCGTCACACCTGCCCTTTTTCCAGAATTATTAGAAAATGGTCGACCGTAGCTTAAGGTATCTGCCGAATGTAAGGTGTGGTATTTTGTCCCATAAAATACGACTAATTGAGAAACAAATACACGAAGAGGGAACTCGAATTTAGAGACAAACAAAATGAAACATTTTTTTGCATCATAAAAAGGGGAGGATATGTTACACAGAAAAATAATGCGAAAGGGATAGCCAAGATCTGTTGTATCACACGTTCCTGCAGCTAGTCTGATACATAAGTAGAACCTTTTTCGTGTTTGCGCGCGCTGACATGCTCTGAATGCTGTATCCCCCCCCCTTTCTTTTCTCCTCTGTAGGTTACATCGGAGTTCCGACTGAAGAATGGAGTGGACATGGACCGCACCGTGCTCCATGTAGGGAAAGACATAGACAAGCGCTATGAGATATTGCATGGAGTGCAGACCATCACTGGGAGCGTGAAAGATTGTATGGTATGAATGTGCGCATGGGCCCTGATTTGTACGGTTTGAATGAGTATGTGTGGCGCACGACTGGGTCAATAAAAAAATGCTTTTTGTATGACTGAGGCGGTGATCGAACGGTTAATGGAATGAGAAAAATAAGCCCGAACATGGTATCCGCATGTGAAGGACGAAAAAAAATATAGCACTTTCCTTACTTAGGAACGACTCTCTCTGGAGCTAGTGAATGGGAGAGTAGCCTACACCAGAAACTTGAAGTGTTATTTCAGTACGACGAACCCGACCCCAACCGATATCCCAAATGTACACCCAAAATAATGCGCACCAGTAAGTAAATTTATGTGCTGACTAAATAAGAGAAGTTAGCTCGGCTCCGCCGCCCACCCCACCCAAAATAACGACAAACCCTATGCAAATATTATAAATATATACAACACACCAGCAAAGTAACACGGTAAAACTTTTTATTAAATAACTATTTACATAGCAGCCTGCTGCAACATCGAACCAAATGCATGACGCTGTTCCTGTCGAAGTAGCATAGGTGGCGGCCTAGGGGTGGAGGACCGTTGTGCAAATAGTCCGGGGGCGACACCACGCGCAAAGGCCTGTCCCCGCGGTCAGCTGCAGCAGGGCGAGCCTTAGCGTTGCACTCCCCGGTCAGCTGCACCATGACTGCCATTGGCGTTCCACTCGGTTGGATGGCCGGGGACCCGCTCCGGTGTCCGGGGTGAAGAGCGGCTGTTGCTGCGGAATGCTCAAAATGGCGGCCGACTCCCCGGATTTGGGCCTGGTCCACTAGAACGACTCTGGTCTACCCTGGAACTCGAATGGACTGTGGCAGAGCGTCCAAAATCCACAAAAAACACCACTGCCAACTCTTCAATAACTTCCATCACCCAGCACCGCATTTCCAAAGGAACAGCATAGCAAGCTTTCGTGGCCTTTAGAGTTTTCGGAAGCAGTTTCCCAAGACCATCACTGCAGCCATTGCAATCCAACAGAGGAACTTTTCCCAAGATCGTCATATTAACAGGGCTGCTGGTGTAATCGGGGCTCTTGCAGCCATTCAACTTAATTGAAGCTTTTTTGGGGGGGGGGGGTGAATGCCTTCCTGATGACCCCCCCCCTCTTATTGCCTGGTCCGACCATCACATATACCTGCGCCAGGAGACGGCGTAGGATGCACTGGGAGGGAGAGGCGGCGCAAACGAGCCTCCCCCACCTCCCCAGGTGGAGGTTCCTCAGCTGCACCCCAGCGCTTCACTCGGCCAGCTCAGTTGCACCCCCTCTTGCGGCACAGTGCCTCGCTCGGCCAGCTGAGTCTCACCGGCTCCGATGGGGGCTTCCGATGGGGGCAACCGCCACTGTTGCTCGACTATCCCCCATGGATATACCGCTGCCACGGGTGTCCGCCACCTTATCCACATCTGGTGCCGTGAGGGAGGCTGATTCAGTGCATCGGCGGAGGGATACGCCTGCTGTCCCGCTCTCCAGAAGTGGCCACAACATTGTCACAGGATGGTAGTGCTCTCATGCTGACGCCAGTTTTTGTCCGAATTACTAAGAGACACTGTAGACTGCCAACTTGATCAGCTCCGGTGGGACCTCAGCGTGACCCGGTAGGGAAGAATTTGCCTCCCTCGCCTTTGAGTCATGGTTCATGCTGCCTGTTCTTTCTGTTGGCGCTAACGAACTTTTTGAACTGCCGAAAGGGATTCTGGTCCTGCCGCTACTTATTGGAGACATTGAACTATACTCTGGACCTGCCTGGCCTTGACCAAAATGGCGCCAGTATGGGAGCGACTTGCAACTCCTTATGACGTTCTAGTTACTTAGCCTTGACGTTATGGGGATATATGCGGTCTTTGTGCACATGGCGTGCGGGGAAAGGTACTTACTGGGCATACGGACAACCCTATTGATGTCGATTTTTCATTATTGATTATTGTATTATTAAAGCTTCGAAGTAATGTTACCCATGATACTCGCCCATGGTGTGCGTATGGACGATTTTATTGTAACTGATCCTGTTATACTTTCAATTATAAAATCAACCTTCACTGATCCTGCAACCGTTTGTCACGTTTAGTTTTTTCAATTAAATGGCTCGCTTGTTACATACTCCTATACCCCTGGCTTTTTACCCTTTCCTACGCGCGGTCTTTACTACCGCCCTCGAGCGATCTATGTAATGAACAGACTACCATTGCCGAGACACAAGGGAATGCATCTCAGAGAGATAAGTCAAGTACGTGGTAGATAAAAACATTTTCGTGTTTATGCACGCTGATGTGCTTTGAACGCTGCCCCCCCCCCTCATCATTTAGATTACCACCGCCCATTGCACAAAAGCGTACCGGGCCCTTTAAAAGCCTCCACATCAAACCTAGGGGGTCAGGGAAGATCTACTATGCCCCCTTATGACATTTCCCCCTTTGTTTTGGCCTCCTCTCGTCTCTCGATCCTACCGAGAGACAAGATGGCGTCCGAATTTTTTTTTTTTTTTGCCCCGCGGGGCCCTTTTAAAGCCTCCACATCAAACTTAGGGGGTCAGGGAGGATCTACTATGCCCCCTTATGGTCATTTCCCCCTTTGTTTTGGCCTCCTCTTGTCTCTCGATCCCACCGAGAGACAAGATGGCGTCCGGAAAATATATATATATATTTTTTTTTTTTGCCCCCCTGGGCCCTTTTAAAGCCTCCACATCAAACCTAGGGGGTCAGGGAGGATCTACTATGCCCCCTTATGGTCATTTCCCCCTTTGTTTTGGCCTCCTCTTGTCTCTCGATCCTACCGAGAGACAAGATGGCGGCCGCTCCGGACTGTTTAGAATGTTGACAGACACCGGAGAGCCAATCAGCTTCGCTTCGCGAAGTTCCGTTACGCGTCAAGTACGCGAACCGGTGCGCTATCCGGAGTGCTGTTACAGATATATATATTTTTTTGAACGTTAATTTCTCAAAATCCACTGGAGCACATATATTGAGACCTAGCAAAGGCACATCGGGCTACCAGTCCCTACAATTTTGCCAAGTTTCGCGCAAATCCATTCAGCCGTTCGAGCTAAAAGTGAGGCCAACCGCCCTATGGAAATTAACATGGGAAAAACGCGTTTTGGGACCCCCCCCTTTTTTCTCGGCCCCCCCTTGACAAAACCCCCCCAAAGTTTCAGGGGCTGCTCAGAAACAAAATGTTCCATTTTCCTGAAAATTTCAGCCAATTCCGTCCACAAACGCCAAAGTTATTAGACATAGAATTTTCAAAAATCCCATAGAGAAAAAATCCTAACTATATATACCTACTGGCGACCGCCAGTAGGTAATATATATATATATATATATATATATGTCCAAACTATCTCCCCATGCGAAGAGACATTGAGTCGCACACGGAACTTCGTTTTCAATTTTAAGCCGTTTATTTTATTTGGACAGCAGGATTAGGACTTTTTCGACGCGTTTCGTTTCTTCCTGGAAACTTTTTCAAGATGTGTCCTGCACCTAAAAAAACATGCCGTACGTTCCCCAGTCCGATGTTTTAGCATTGTTTCACTTCCTCCGCTGGTATCTTTTTTAACCATTTCCTTTTTGCGCTGCATTATGGGACTTCTTTTTGCGCTGCATTGTGGGACACGAGGTTCAGACGGTTGTTGCTTGTTTGTGACCCTCCGGTGGGCGGTGATTAAAATCCTGTTGAGCATTGTCCATGCAATTCAGTGTTTTCGGCAAAAGGTTCCCCCATGTCAGCTTACTTTTGAAACTGACTCGGGGCCAATACCGAGGTCCAGTCCTCGGCGGCACCTTACTCCCCATCTGTCTTATCAACTCCAACACTGTGGTTCTGGTTTGGAGAGCATGGGCGCTCTTCTGGTGGTGCGTTAACTCTTCGGCAGAACCAAGCCGATGTACATGTCCAAACTATCTCCCCATGCGAAGAGACATTGAGTCGCACACGGAACTTCGTTTTCAATTTTAAGCCGTTTATTTTATTTGGACAGCAGGATTAGGACTTTTTCGACGCGTTTCGTTTCTTCCTGGAAACTTTTTCAAGATGTGTCCTGCACCTAAAAAAACATGCCGTACGTTCCCCAGTCCGATGTTTTAGCATTGTTTCACTTCCTCCGCTGGTATCTTTTTTAACCATTTCCTTTTTGCGCTGCATTATGGGACTTCTTTTTGCGCTGCATTGTGGGACACGAGGTTCAGACGGTTGTTGCTTGTTTGTGACCCTCCGGTGGGCGGTGATTAAAATCCTGTTGAGCATTGTCCATGCAATTCAGTGTTTTCGGCAAAAGGTTCCCCCATGTCAGCTTACTTTTGAAACTGACTCGGGGCCAATACCGAGGTCCAGTCCTCGGCGGCACCTTACTCCCCATCTGTCTTATCAACTCCAACACTGTGGTTCTGGTTTGGAGAGCATGGGCGCTCTTCTGGTGGTGCGTTAACTCTTCGGCAGAACCAAGCCGATGTACATGTCCAAACTATCTCCCCATGCGAAGAGACATTGAGTCGCACACGGAACTTCGTTTTCAATTTTAAGCCGTTTATTTTATTTGGACAGCAGGATTAGGACTTTTTCGACGCGTTTCGTTTCTTCCTGGAAACTTTTTCAAGATGTGTCCTGCACCTAAAAAAACATGCCGTACGTTCCCAAGTCCGATGTTTTAGCATTGTTTCACTTCCTCCGCTGGTATCTTTTTTAACCATTTCCTTTTTGCGCTGCATTATGGGACTTCTTTTTGCGCTGCATTGTGGGACACGAGGTTCAGATGGTTGTTGCTTGTTTGTGACCCTCCGGTGGGCGGTGATTAAAATCCTGTTGAGCATTGTCCATGCAATTCAGTGTTTTCGGCAAAAGGTTCCCCCATGTCAGCTTACTTTTGAAACTGACTCGGGGCCAATACCGAGGTCCAGTCCTCGGCGGCACCTTACTCCCCATCTGTCTTATCAACTCCAACACTGTGGTTCTGGTTTGGAGAGCATGGGCGCTCTTCTGGTGGTGCGTTAACTCTTCGGCAGAACCAAGCCGATGTACATGTCCAAACTATCTCCCCATGCGAAGAGACATTGAGTCGCACACGGAACTTCGTTTTCAATTTTAAGCCGTTTATTTTATTTGGACAGCAGGATTAGGACTTTTTCGACGCGTTTCGTTTCTTCCTGGAAACTTTTTCAAGATGTGTCCTGCACCTAAAAAAACATGCCGTACGTTCCCCAGTCCGATGTTTTAGCATTGTTTCACTTCCTCCGCTGGTATCTTTTTTAACCATTTCCTTTTTGCGCTGCATTATGGGACTTCTTTTTGCGCTGCATTGTGGGACACGAGGTTCAGACGGTTGTTGCTTGTTTGTGACCCTCCGGTGGGCGGTGATTAAAATCCTGTTGAGCATTGTCCATGCAATTCAGTGTTTTCGGCAAAAGGTTCCCCCATGTCAGCTTACTTTTGAAACTGACTCGGGGCCAATACCGAGGTCCAGTCCTCGGCGGCACCTTACTCCCCATCTGTCTTATCAACTCCAACACTGTGGTTCTGGTTTGGAGAGCATGGGCGCTCTTCTGGTGGTGCGTTAACTCTTCGGCAGAACCAAGCCGATGTACATGTCCAAACTATCTCCCCATGCGAAGAGACATTGAGTCGCACACGGAACTTCGTTTTCAATTTTAAGCCGTTTATTTTATTTGGACAGCAGGATTAGGACTTTTTCGACGCGTTTCGTTTCTTCCTGGAAACTTTTTCAAGATGTGTCCTGCACCTAAAAAAACATGCCGTACGTTCCCCAGTCCGATGTTTTAGCATTGTTTCACTTCCTCCGCTGGTATCTTTTTTAACCATTTCCTTTTTGCGCTGCATTATGGGACTTCTTTTTGCGCTGCATTGTGGGACACGAGGTTCAGACGGTTGTTGCTTGTTTGTGACCCTCCGGTGGGCGGTGATTAAAATCCTGTTGAGCATTGTCCATGCAATTCAGTGTTTTCGGCAAAAGGTTCCCCCATGTCAGCTTACTTTTGAAACTGACTTGGGGCCAATACCGAGGTCCAGTCCTCGGCGGCACCTTACTCCCCATCTGTCTTATCAACTCCAACACTGTGGTTCTGGTTTGGAGAGCATGGGCGCTCTTCTGGTGGTGCGTTAACTCTTCGGCAGAACCAAGCCGATGTACATGTCCAAACTATCTCCCCATGCGAAGAGACATTGAGTCGCACACGGAACTTCGTTTTCAATTTTAAGCCGTTTATTTTATTTGGACAGCAGGATTAGGACTTTTTCGATGCGTTTCGTTTCTTCCTGGAAACTTTTTCAAGATGTGTCCTGCACCTAAAAAAACATGCCGTACGTTCCCCAGTCCGATGTTTTAGCATTGTTTCACTTCCTCCGCTGGTATCTTTTTTAACCATTTCCTTTTTGCGCTGCATTATGGGACTTCTTTTTGCGCTGCATTGTGGGACACGAGGTTCAGACGGTTGTTGCTTGTTTGTGACCCTCCGGTGGGCGGTGATTAAAATCCTGTTGAGCATTGTCCATGCAATTCAGTGTTTTCGGCAAAAGGTTCCCCCATGTCAGCTTACTTTTGAAACTGACTCGGGGCCAATAGCGAGGTCCAGTCCTCGGCGGCACCTTACTCCCCATCTGTCTTATCAACTCCAACACTGTGGTTCTGGTTTGGAGAGCATGGGCGCTCTTCTGGTGGTGCGTTAACTCTTCGGCAGAACCAAGCCGATGTACATGTCCAAACTATCTCCCCATGCGAAGAGACATTGAGTCGCACACGGAACTTCGTTTTCAATTTTAAGCCGTTTATTTTATTTGGACAGCAGGATTAGGACTTTTTCGACGCGTTTCGTTTCTTCCTGGAAACTTTTTCAAGATGTGTCCTGCACCTAAAAAAACATGCCGTACGTTCCCCAGTCCGATGTTTTAGCATTGTTTCACTTCCTCCGCTGGTATCTTTTTTAACCATTTCCTTTTTGCGCTGTATTATGGGACTTCTTTTTGCGCTGCATTGTGGGACACGAGGTTCAGACGGTTGTTGCTTGTTTGTGACTCTCCGGTGGGCGGTGATTAAAATCCTGTTGAGCATTGTCCATGCAATTCAGTGTTTTCGGCAAAAGGTTCCCCCATGTCAGCTTACTTTTGAAACTGACTCGGGGCCAATACCGAGGTCCAGTCCTCGGCGGCACCTTACTCCCCATCTGTCTTATCAACTCCAACACTGTGGTTCTGGTTTGGAGAGCATGGGCGCTCTTCTGGTGGTGCGTTAACTCTTCGGCAGAACCAAGCCGATGTACATGTCCAAACTATCTCCCCATGCGAAGAGACATTGAGTCGCACACGGAACTTCGTTTTCAATTTTAAGCCGTTTATTTTATTTGGACAGCAGGATTAGGACTTTTTCGACGCGTTTCGTTTCTTCCTGGAAACTTTTTCAAGATGTGTCCTGCACCTAAAAAAACATGCCGTACGTTCCCCAGTCCGATGTTTTAGCATTGTTTCACTTCCTCCGCTGGTATCTTTTTTAACCATTTCCTTTTTGCGCTGCATTATGGGACTTCTTTTTGCGCTGCATTGTGGGACACGAGGTTCAGACAGTTGTTGCTTGTTTGTGACCCTCCGGTGGGTGGTGATTAAAATCCTGTTGAGCATTGTCCATGCAATTCAGTGTTTTCGGCAAAAGGTTCCCCCATGTCAGCTTACTTTTGAAACTGACTCGGGGCCAATACCGAGGTCCAGTCCTCGGCGGCACCTTACTCCCCATCTGTCTTATCAACTCCAACACTGTGGTTCTGGTTTGGAGAGCATGGGCGCTCTTCTGGTGGTGCGTTAACTCTTCGGCAGAACCAAGCCGATGTACATGTCCAAACTATCTCCCCATGCGAAGAGACATTGAGTCGCACACGGAACTTCGTTTTCAATTTTAAGCCGTTTATTTTATTTGGACAGCAGGATTAGGACTTTTTCGACGCGTTTCGTTTCTTCCTGGAAACTTTTTCAAGATGTGTCCTGCACCTAAAAAAACATGCCGTACGTTCCCCAGTCCGATGTTTTAGCATTGTTTCACTTCCTCCGCTGGTATCTTTTTTAACCATTTCCTTTTTGCGCTGCATTATGGGACTTCTTTTTGCGCTGCATTGTGGGACACGAGGTTCAGACGGTTGTTGCTTGTTTGTGACCCTCCGGTGGGCGGTGATTAAAATCCTGTTGAGCATTGTCCATGCAATTCAGTGTTTTCGGCAAAAGGTTCCCCCATGTCAGCTTACTTTTGAAACTGACTTGGGGCCAATACCGAGGTCCAGTCCTCGGCGGCACCTTACTCCCCATCTGTCTTATCAACTCCAACACTGTGGTTCTGGTTTGGAGAGCATGGGCGCTCTTCTGGTGGTGCGTTAACTCTTCGGCAGAACCAAGCCGATGTACATGTCCAAACTATCTCCCCATGCGAAGAGACATTAAGTCGCACACGGAACTTCGTTTTCAATTTTAAGCCGTTTATTTTATTTGGACAGCAGGATTAGGACTTTTTCGACGCGTTTCGTTTCTTCCTGGAAACTTTTTCAAGATGTGTCCTGCACCTAAAAAAACATGCCGTACGTTCCCCAGTCCGATGTTTTAGCATTGTTTCACTTCCTCCGCTGGTATCTTTTTTAACCATTTCCTTTTTGCGCTGCATTATGGGACTTCTTTTTGCGCTGCATTGTGGGACACGAGGTTCAGACGGTTGTTGCTTGTTTGTGACCCTCCGGTGGGCGGTGATTAAAATCCTGTTGAGCATTGTCCATGCAATTCAGTGTTTTCGGCAAAAGGTTCCCCCATGTCAGCTTACTTTTGAAACTGACTCGGGGCCAATACCGAGGTCCAGTCCTCGGCGGCACCTTACTCCCCATCTGTCTTATCAACTCCAACACTGTGGTTCTGGTTTGGAGAGCATGGGCGCTCTTCTGGTGGTGCGTTAACTCTTCGGCAGAACCAAGCCGATGTACATGTCCAAACTATCTCCCCATGCGAAGAGACATTGAGTCGCACACGGAACTTCGTTTTCAATTTTAAGCCGTTTATTTTATTTGGACAGCAGGATTAGGACTTTTTCGACGCGTTTCGTTTCTTCCTGGAAACTTTTTCAAGATGTGTCCTGCACCTAAAAAAACATGCCGTACGTTCCCCAGTCCGATGTTTTAGCATTGTTTCACTTCCTCCGCTGGTATCTTTTTTAACCATTTCCTTTTTGCGCTGTATTATGGGACTTCTTTTTGCGCTGCATTGTGGGACACGAGGTTCAGACGGTTGTTGCTTGTTTGTGACTCTCCGGTGGGCGGTGATTAAAATCCTGTTGAGCATTGTCCATGCAATTCAGTGTTTTCGGCAAAAGGTTCCCCCATGTCAGCTTACTTTTGAAACTGACTCGGGGCCAATACCGAGGTCCAGTCCTCGGCGGCACCTTACTCCCCATCTGTCTTATCAACTCCAACACTGTGGTTCTGGTTTGGAGAGCATGGGCGCTCTTCTGGTGGTGCGTTAACTCTTCGGCAGAACCAAGCCGATGTACATGTCCAAACTATCTCCCCATGCGAAGAGACATTGAGTCGCACACGGAACTTCGTTTTCAATTTTAAGCCGTTTATTTTATTTGGACAGCAGGATTAGGACTTTTTCGACGCGTTTCGTTTCTTCCTGGAATCTTTTTCAAGATGTGTCCTGCACCTAAAAAAACATGCCGTACGTTCCCCAGTCCGATGTTTTAGCATTGTTTCACTTCCTCCGCTGGTATCTTTTTTAACCATTTCCTTTTTGCGCTGCATTATGGGACTTCTTTTTGCGCTGCATTGTGGGACACGAGGTTCAGACGGTTGTTGCTTGTTTGTGACCCTCCGGTGGGCGGTGATTAAAATCCTGTTGAGCATTGTCCATGCAATTCAGTGTTTTCGGCAAAAGGTTCCCCCATGTCAGCTTACTTTTGAAACTGACTCGGGGCCAATACCGAGGTCCAGTCCTCGGCGGCACCTTACTCCCCATCTGTCTTATCAACTCCAACACTGTGGTTCTGGTTTGGAGAGCATGGGCGCTCTTCTGGTGGTGCGTTAACTCTTCGGCAGAACCAAGCCGATGTACATGTCCAAACTATCTCCCATGCGAAGAGACATTGAGTCGCACACGGAACTTCGTTTTCAATTTTAAGCCGTTTATTTTATTTGGACAGCAGGATTAGGACTTTTTCGACGCGTTTCGTTTCTTCCTGGAAACTTTTTCAAGATGTGTCCTGCACCTAAAAAAACATGCCGTACGTTCCCCAGTCCGATGTTTTAGCATTGTTTCACTTCCTCCGCTGGTATCTTTTTTAACCATTTCCTTTTTGCGCTGCATTATGGGACTTCTTTTTGCGCTGCATTGTGGGACACGAGGTTCAGACGGTTGTTGCTTGTTTGTGACCCTCCGGTGGGCGGTGATTAAAATCCTGTTGAGCATTGTCCATGCAATTCAGTGTTTTCGGCAAAAGGTTCCCAAATGTCAGCTTACTTTTGAAACTGACTCGGGGCCAATACCGAGGTCCAGTCCTCGGCGGCACCTTACTCCCCATCTGTCTTATCAACTCCAACACTGTGGTTCTGGTTTGGAGAGCATGGGCGCTCTTCTGGTGGTGCGTTAACTCTTCGGCAGAACCAAGCCGATGTACATGTCCAAACTATCTCCCCATGCGAAGAGACATTGAGTCGCACACGGAACTTCGTTTTCAATTTTAAGCCGTTTATTTTATTTGGACAGCAGGATTAGGACTTTTTCGACGCGTTTCGTTTCTTCCTGGAAACTTTTTCAAGATGTGTCCTGCACCTAAAAAACCATGCCGTACGTTCCCCAGTCCGATGTTTTAGCATTGTTTCACTTCCTCCGCTGGTATCTTTTTTAACCATTTCCTTTTTGCGCTGCATTATGGGACTTCTTTTTGCGCTGCATTGTGGGACACGAGGTTCAGACGGTTGTTGCTTGTTTGTGACCCTCCGGTGGGCGGTGATTAAAATCCTGTTGAGCATTGTCCATGCAATTCAGTGTTTTCGGCAAAAGGTTCCCCCATGTCAGCTTACTTTTGAAACTGACTCGGGGCCAATACCGAGGTCCAGTCCTCGGCGGCACCTTACTCCCCATCTGTCTTATCAACTCCAACACTGTGGTTCTGGTTTGGAGAGCATGGGCGCTCTTCTGGTGGTGCGTTAACTCTTCGGCAGAACCAAGCCGATGTACATGTCCAAACTATCTCCCCATGCGAAGAGACATTGAGTCGCACACGGAACTTCGTTTTCAATTTTAAGCCGTTTATTTTATTTGGACAGCAGGATTAGGACTTTTTCGACGCGTTTCGTTTCTTCCTGGAAACTTTTTCAAGATGTGTCCTGCACCTAAAAAAACATGCCGTACGTTCCCCAGTCCGATGTTTTAGCATTGTTTCACTTCCTCCGCTGGTATCTTTTTTAACCATTTCCTTTTTGCGCTGCATTATGGGACTTCTTTTTGCGCTGCATTGTGGGACACGAGGTTCAGACGGTTGTTGCTTGTTTGTGACCCTCCGGTGGGCGGTGATTAAAATCCTGTTGAGCATTGTCCATGCAATTCAGTGTTTTCGGCAAAAGGTTCCCCCATGTCAGCTTACTTTTGAAACTGACTCGGGGCCAATACCGAGGTCCAGTCCTCGGCGTCACCTTACTCCCCATCTGTCTTATCAACTCCAACACTGTGGTTCTGGTTTGGAGAGCATGGGCGCTCTTCTGGTGGTGCGTTAACTCTTCGGCAGAACCAAGCCGATGCACATGTCCAAACTATCTCCCCATGCGAAGAGACATTGAGTCGCACACGGAACTTCGTTTTCAATTTTAAGCCGTTTATTTTATTTGGACAGCAGGATTAGGACTTTTTCGACGCGTTTCGTTTCTTCCTGGAAACTTTTTCAAGATGTGTCCTGCACCTAAAAAAACATGCCGTACGTTCCCCAGTCCGATGTTTTAGCATTGTTTCACTTCCTCCGCTGGTATCTTTTTTAACCATTTCCTTTTTGCGCTGCATTATGGGACTTCTTTTTGCGCTGCATTGTGGGACACGAGGTTCAGACGGTTGTTGCTTGTTTGTGACCCTCCGGTGGGCGGTGATTAAAATCCTGTTGAGCATTGTCCATGCAATTCAGTGTTTTCGGCAAAAGGTTCCCCCATGTCAGCTTACTTTTGAAACTGACTCGGGGCCAATACCGAGGTCCAGTCCTCGGCGGCACCTTACTCCCCATCTGTCTTATCAACTCCAACACTGTGGTTCTGGTTTGGAGAGCATGGGCGCTCTTCTGGTGGTGCGTTAACTCTTCGGCAGAACCAAGCCGATGTACATGTCCAAACTATCTCCCCATGCGAAGAGACATTGAGTCGCACACGGAACTTCGTTTTCAATTTTAAGCCATTTATTTTATTTGGACAGCAGGATTAGGACTTTTTCGACGCGTTTCGTTTCTTCCTGGAAACTTTTTCAAGATGTGTCCTGCACCTAAAAAAACATGCCGTACGTTCCCCAGTCCGATGTTTTAGCATTGTTTCACTTCCTCCGCTGGTATCTTTTTTAACTATTTCCTTTTTGCGCTGCATTATGGGACTTCTTTTTGCGCTGCATTGTGGGACACGAGGTTCAGACGGTTGTTGCTTGTTTGTGACCCTCCGGTGGGCGGTGATTAAAATCCTGTTGAGCATTGTCCATGCAATTCAGTGTTTTCGGCAAAAGGTTCCCCCATGTCAGCTTACTTTTGAAACTGACTCGGGGCCAATACCGAGGTCCAGTCCTCGGCGGCACCTTACTCCCCATCTGTCTTATCAACTCCAACACTGTGGTTCTGGTTTGGAGAGCATGGGCGCTCTTCTGGTGGTGCGTTAACTCTTCGGCAGAACCAAGCCGATGTACATGTCCAAACTATCTCCCCATGCGAAGAGACATTGAGTCGCACACGGAACTTCGTTTTCAATTTTAAGCCGTTTATTTTATTTGGACAGCAGGATTAGGACTTTTTCGACGCGTTTCGTTTCTTCCTGGAAACTTTTTCAAGATGTGTCCTGCACCTAAAAAAACATGCCGTACGTTCCCCAGTCCGATGTTTTAGCATTGTTTCACTTCCTCCGCTGGTATCTTTTTTAATCATTTCCTTTTTGCGCTGCATTATGGGACTTCTTTTTGCGCTGCATTGTGGGACACGAGGTTCAGACGGTTGTTGCTTGTTTGTGACCCTCCGGTGGGCGGTGATTAAAATCCTGTTGAGCATTGTCCATGCAATTCAGTGTTTTCGGCAAAAGGTTCCCCCATGTCAGCTTACTTTTGAAACTGACTCGGGGCCAATACCGAGGTCCAGTCCTCGTCGGCACCTTACTCCCCATCTGTCTTATCAACTCCAACACTGTGGTTCTGGTTTGGAGAGCATGGGCGCTCTTCTGGTGGTGCGTTAACTCTTCGGCAGAACCAAGCCGATGTACATGTCCAAACTATCTCCCCATGCGAAGAGACATTGAGTCGCACACGGAACTTCGTTTTCAATTTTAAGCCGTTTATTTTATTTGGACAGCAGGATTAGGACTTTTTCGACGCGTTTCGTTTCTTCCTGGAAACTTTTTCAAGATGTGTCCTGCACCTAAAAAAACATGCCGTACGTTCCCCAGTCCGATATATATATATATATATATATATATATAGAGAGAGAGAGAGAGAGAGAGAGAGAGAGAGATAGACTTTATACTAACCTGCAAAATACTAATGTTTTTGTTGTAAAGGCATGCATGGTAAAGGCAAATGCAGGGTAATGGAAGCGTTATAAAGGCATGCGTGATGATGGCATGTGTGGTTCCATCATTCATCCCATTGAATCACATCAAAGAAAGGTCGGCATCAAAGGGATGTGCTTCTTGAGAAGAGGGAAGCAGATGATATGGGGTTGCCTCAGCAGTAATGGCTCCTTTCTACTGTACTGGGAATATAAATTAACTGCCTGCAGTCAAACCTCGGAAAGGGATTTGGGTCAAGGTCCCAGTTAAAGGTTGTGAATTGGAAGCAAAATCTATCAAGTGACCTGCCTAATTAGCTTCACAAATTACCACTGAGTCCCTCTGAAGAAAGCAGCCAAATGTTTGCAATTTGCATGATAGCCAAAATCATGCAGTCATTTTTGTTTTTTGTATAAACTTTATTCGGTTACACAAGGTCAACCATAAAAGTTGCAAAACTACATATACATAAAAGCAGACAATTTAAAACACACCATAAAAGACAAGCCCACTCCTAAGCAATTCTCAGTATTCAACGAAAGGGGCCAAAAAAGATCAAGATATGCATAGCTACTAATTCATAAGAAAACAAATGTCCCATAAAATGTCATGATAAAATAGGCCTGCTTTCATCTTGCATCCTTTGAAAAACTAGGCCAATATTCTGTTACCTACCCAGGAAAACAACAACCCCCACACCCACATTATACTAACCCTGGGCGTAGTGGGCGTAGTGGGGCTTCGTGGAGCTACGTGAAGTGGGCGAGAAACTACGCCCACCTCCGCACTCCGCGTAGCCCCACTACGCACCGCAGGCCTCCCTCCCGCCCTCCCTGAATACTTTAAATTAAAAGTGGAAAAGAATTAAAAGGCACTTACCTTGCCCGCCGCTGCCCGCCGCGTCCCCGGGGCTCGCTATCTTCATGGCTTCCGTCTTGTGTATCTAATGCGCATGCGCGGGCGACCGCGCATGCGCATTTCTCACGAGAAATGCGCATGCGCGGTCGCCCGCGCATGCGCATTAGATACACAAGACGGAAGCCATGAAGATAGCGAGCCCCGGGGACGCGGCGGGCAGCGGCGGGCAAGGTAAGTGCCTTTTAATTCTTTTCCGCTTTTAATTTAAAGTATTTAGGGAGGGCGGGAGGGAGGCGGGTGGCGGCCAGCTACGCTCCGTCTGCGGAGCGTGCATAGTGCCGGATTCTACGCCTGCTACGCAAAATGCGTAGAAGCCGGCACTACGCACACTCCGTGCACGGAACGTAGCCGCCCGCCCAGGGTTACATTATACATCCATACCGGCCCTTGATTTCATTATAGATTTTAAATTACCCCCCACAAAGAATATGCAATCCTCAATCAGTAGTTGGAGATACAAGAGGGCTGGGCAAACTTGTCTAAAATTCAGCTTCTTTAAAATAGGGACCAGGAAATGTTTCCGTGGCACTAAGTAGAATTTGCAGAAGAACATGAAGTGCAGCAAGTCCTGTGGAGAGTGACCGTCGCAGCCACAGGATGCTAACACTTGTCCTCTGTGGCAGCCCTTGGGTCTAACCAACAAGAGATGAAAAAGGTTCGTCCAGAACCTAGTTAGTAGAAACCTCTCATGTGTGGATAGGGACCCCAGGAGATAGGACTCCGTAAGTGGTGTTTTTTTCAGCAATAAAAACCTAGGAACACTTGCTTTCTTGAGTTCCTGCTCGTCCCTATCCAGTTTCTTTAATGATAAGAAGGGTACCCTAACTAGTTCCACATCCTTCTTGGTGATAATTTCAGGCTTATAAAATAACTCTACACAACCTACCCCTTCCAGGCTATTAAGCCATGGAATTTGGAGTACTCTATCAAGTGTCAAATACTCTCTCAATATCGTATGGGTTTAACTCCGGGTTCAGACAGCATTTTAACCAGAATACAAGAGGGCGTGAGGCCAGGGTATCACTCAGATACAGGACCCCCAATTCTTCATGGGCCACCAAGTTAGAAAGGCTCCGAGGGGCACACACCAGGCGCTTCAGGAATTTATTCTCTGCCGCCTGTAAAGGATTCACTTTAGTATGACTCCAAATTTCGCTCCCTTAGCTGGCTATAGCCAGGCTTTTATCCTGATACACCTTTAACATAGCACCAGTTGGTTTCCTCCCTATTCTTGTGGCAAAAGTAAAAATTGATACATTTGCCCTGTCCAAAGCCCCCCTATTCTTAGTAATTTGGGGCCCCATTGTAACTCATCATCCAGGAGAACCGCTAGATATGAAAAAACATTTGTGTGGGGGATAATAGGAGAGCTAACCCTAAATTGGAGAAAAAAAATTGGGTTGTGGTCCCACTTGCATAACGTAGGATTTTGTATTGTTTATAGCCAAATCCCGATCAGACATAAAGTTAGAAAATGCCTCAAGAAAGGGAGATTGAAGGCCTAATGCCGTCCTCGCTAAGAGGACGGGCGGCGTCCGCGTAAAGTAAGACAGGAAGTCCACGCCCCCTACATATGAGAAATCTACCTCCACATTTCTTAATACTTTGTCCAGATCATTTATATAAAAAATAAATAAAAATGGAGCCATTATACACCCCTGTCGTACTCCCCTTTTTATATCCAAGTCCCTGTTAACCCGGAGGTCCTGAGAGAACCTCACGTTAGCCTTAGATGACCTATGCAGATCTTCTAAAAAGTCGACTAAACTGTTCTCTCCCCCATTACCCTCATGGCCTGCCACAGCTTGACCCTGTTTACACAGTCAAATGCTGACGACAGGTCCATGAAGGCAAGGTAAACAGTACCTGGTCGCGCAACTTGCAGTCATTTAAGTCCTTAGGTATGAGCTCTTCAAACGTTTTTCAGTTCACTAGCATCCATTGTACTGTGTCTAATAGTGATCATAATCCATTGATGTTCTAGTTTTGGTTTAGCATGATTTTAAAATGCCATCTTGGAGAACAACTTTCCATACCCATTTAGCACAAAATAAACTATGTGCTGCTCTGAAAGCTGCATCAGGGCATTGTCCAATCATGTAGAGGTTGTTGACTGCGAGCGCTCCTATATCCCTCAAACCCAACTCACCAAAATATCAGGAATACTGCAAGCAACATCACACACTTTTGTTTGCAGCTTTATATAGTGCAAATTTGACCCAAAGGTAAATGAGTGCTTTACATGAGCACCAGTTATATTACACAAGGTACATTAATGTTTTAGGCACAGGAACATTAAGTAAATAGCCCAGAATGACAGTGGTTTGAGCTGACGTGAGACTCCTACCTGGTTCTCCAGTTCCAAAGTCAGCAGCCCTGGCTGGTACGCCACATCCTCTATCCACATTTGTTCCTGGTGACAACCCAAGATTTATCTTTTTCCTACTCTTAGATCATCAACAACCTCGAATTTGTGGCTTAAGGGCTAGGGAAAGTACAAATAGTAGAAACCACACCAAGTAAAAAAGTCCACATTTGTAAAGCGCACAATCACCCGTAAGGGTCTCTAGGCGCTGGGGGGCCGTCGGGAAGATTAAGCGAGCTATTGCCCAGAGTCACATGGTGCTGGGCTGACCTGCCGCCGGAGCCGGGGATCGAACCGTGGTCCCCAGATTCCAGCGTCAGTCGCCCTGGCCGCGGCGCCACACCTCTTCCACAAGTAAGCAGGTCTCTGACATTTTCTGTACTTGAAGCTACCGTCATGGTTCTGGAGACCTAGGACATCAGGAAGAGTGCCACGGGTAGAAAAGGGCATGCCATGGTCAGCTGCCGCTACCCCTAGTGATCCCAAGTAGATTTCAACACCATATTTTCACCTTGGACTGCACTTTTAATTGTAATTTTCCCCCATTTAATTGGAAATCTGCTTGAGCATGATTATTAATGCATAGTCCTGCCCTTATCCATGTTGAACCTCAACTCCAAATGGCGAGCCAATGTCCTAACAGAGCCGCACCCTTCTTTTTGTAATATTAACGCAAAATCACCAAAGCCAGAAACTTAGACACAACAGACAGATGCCAACCATCTCTCTATACATCTTTCTTCCAAACCCCTCTATTAACACCTGCCAGGTGGTACAACAGGAAATAACTGACTTCCATACTTTGTATGTTTCATATACTGCACCCCGTGAATAAATGCTGTTTGTTGAAGGTATGGTTGACCGCTGCTGGGCCAGAAACCCTTCCCCATCGCCCTCACTCATATTCCCCCCTCTTCAGCTCCAGGCCCTCCTTCTCATCTTCCTACATCTAATGGCAAACTTTCAATAACATTACTTATAAGTGCTACTCATGACATCTCCCAGAAATATCAACTACTGTGGATCTCACCATCACCACTGCTGTGGGGACTATTTGATTCCTCGGTTGCACCCTTTTGATGGTTACACACCCACATCTCCTTACTAAGGACATTCACAGGGATTCCTCAGTATACAGCTGACTGCAGAAATAATGATGGTATGGATGGGAAATCGGGTCAATACGTATAGGCAAATGTAGCTCTATCCCCCCTCCCCATCTCTTTTTGCTTCAAATCATGCTTAAGTGCAGTAACACGGCACTTTTGAGGTGTGCCCCTATACATAAATAAAGAAGTAAAGTAGACAGCAACACATTTAAACCACTATTCTACCAGCTATGCCCAACAAACTGACTAGCCACTTAGTCAACCATCCAGAAAGTGTATAGACTGCGGCAGATCTAGGAAAGCACTACCTATATGCTTAAATACACAAGCAACTTGTCAGCTGCTTCAGGGCGCTTTGAGCCATTGTCGGCCTGCCGAAATAGAAAAGGAAATAACACAGTTCCTAAAAGGCACGGATTCAACCGACTTCTGAAAATAGCAAAAAATCATGTACTCCTTTGACATAAAATGGTGAATAATACATTCACTGCTTACGCCTTAGTCTCCATTTGAGTTCAAATTTGAACCCCTAATGTGTCTTTAAAAAGCATTTAGAAGCAAATGGAATTTGACACTGTTTTTAACCGTGCACGTAAGCTTGAAACCACAGCGCCAGCCACATCATCCTTGTCGGAGTATATATTTGTGGGCGGAGAAGGGGGAATTTCGGCCTGTCGTTTCTATTTCTAGGAAACTTCGTCTGCCAACTTGTTTTCGAAACACGGGGGGGAATTGGGAGCTGGGATTCCTGCCATCGCTCCAGAAACAAGCCCTCCTTGTGCTACTTGGAGAGCAGGGCAGCGGCTGTGATTAGAAACAAGGAGAGACGCCTCTACGCCGGCTGGTGCTTTCAGCCGCGAGGGCAGCATCTTCTTTCATAGATACATCCTTACATACATACAATTCACTGCAGAGTTCTGCAGGACAGGTCAACTGCTGATGGGTTAGTATACGCACCTCCAAGCAGGCCTATACCGCCCAAGAGTAGGACAGTATCATCACCTAACATGGCGGTTTATCCTCTAGCATGACAGCACCAGCACTTCTCAACAGGGCTGCTCAACGACCAATGCCACGTCACCAGCACTTAAACAGGGGTGCTCAATGTATAATGAGACCGTACTGACCCTTCTTATCAATCCGCCGCACGGACAGTACCAACACTTCTTAGCAGGGCTGCTCATCCCCTAACACGGCAGGATCAAGGATTCTCAACAGGACTGTGTAATAATTAAGTCCAGTAGCCAACATGGACTTTAAGTAGATTTTTTAAGTCTTGGTTACAAGTTGTGAAGATCATGTAGAGCAGTCCCACCAGGAGCAACCTCCCTGCTGCGCAACCCATATTCCAACTGTCACCCCCACACCCCACAGGCACCCAAACATTCCATTCATGTCATCACACCAACATTTCTCACAGAACAAGCACAATGGCTAAATTGCTAGGAACCAGCTAACGTAGGAACAATATTAACACAACAGCACAATACCACATGTCTTCTGGCCTTAAAATTGAAAATTTAATAAACCATATAAAATGGAAACAACTATGCACAACAGTGTAAAAATTAAGAAAACAGTCCTGAACTCAGGGATGCAAGGTAAGGCACCACATCACAAGAGGGTACAAAGACTGAAGAAAGGTCGAAGGAAGAATACAAATTGATACGAAATATCACCCCTCCTCCCCTTTTAATATTAAAAAACAAATAGAAATGATACAAGAACGTTGAGCTCACAAGTACTGAGTGAGCTACCAACACAAGAAGACACCTGAAACATCAACTCATGAAGGATGCATAAGAAGCACCCAACCATGCACCGCAAAGCAGGGCAAAGCACTGTGAAGAGAAACCACGTGTGACACGCACCCCCAGAACTCAATACCTATGGGTGAACTGCACCCCATGTATAGACTCCTCATGAAAGGAACCACAGTGAAAACTGAGAAGAAGGGACTAAAACCCAACTTACCACCCCTCATGTAAGGGAAAACACATTTAATAGGTGAACTGCACCCCATGTATAGACTCATGAAAGGAACAACAACGAAAACTGTGATGAAGGGACCAAAACCCAATTTGCCAACCCTCTTGTAAGGGACACACCATGTAAAAAAATGGGAGTACAACCCATGACCTGTGTAAATGGGACTGACACCCATTAAACCACCCCTCCTGTAAGGGTAATGTGAAATACTGCGTGGAAATGGCACCAAAACCCATTCCCATCCCTCCAGTAAGGGATACTGACATACAAAAACAGGCAAAAAACACCTACATCAATACCTCCAAAGAGTGTGTTAGCACAAACCACGAGAATGAGTGACCACCACCCATAAAAACAATAAGACCCCCCTCCTGTAAGGGTCAGTACAAACACACACCATAAGAAATTGGGCAGACAATACCCAACAACAATCCCATGTAGGAGAAACAACTGCCAAGTAGCAACGTACAGCCAGAAAAAATAAATAATGTAGGACAATGTCAACACAGACATCAAAAGAAAAACAAAGCAGTAATACACTGTAGAACATGGCCAGATGAAAACACCATGAGCATTGACAAAGAAAACTTCGCCAGTGAGCGTCCTCTGACCCGAGAAATGTTAAACAGGCTACACACTGGTCACACGTACCCCAGATAAAGAGACACATTTTCAGTTGATGTCACCCAACAGGACAGTAGCTTGAATGCTGCAAGCACAAATGTATTAAAAGAGGCAGAAAAGTAAAGTTGAAATAGCTGCCAACACCATTACTTAAGTACCTTCGTAAAAAGTTAAGTAACACGAAGCAGTGTTGTGCACCCAACTGTTGAAGAATTCATGCCACTGCAGAGTCTTCATGACAAAAAAGACAAACGCTGATCACTAGGCAGCGGCGGCTGGAAAACGTGGCACAATATGAATAAAGAGTGAGATTCATCTTAGCTAAAACAAAATTAAAAGTGGAACACATGAGTGAAAGACGTCGGATGGCACAGGGTGCTGCCAAGCTTGTTGAGTGCTGCCACCAAACCCAAGATGGCGGCACACAGTGTTGACGCTCGTCGGGTGGCTCAAGGCGCTTCCATGCAGGAAGCGCCTAACCATACCTTTGGGACTACAGCTGCTCATCATCACAGAAGGCATGTAGTCATGGAAGTTCACCCAGCTGGTCCGCTTGGATCCAAAGATGAGGTAAGCTGCATATGCAATGGACACGTGCTGCGAGCACAGCATGATGAAGGCATGCACACAGTGTTTCAAACACCAACTACCACTGTGCCGATAATTAACGGAACATTAAAACATGGCCCTGAAGACTTGTTAAAAAAACACAGTACTCACAAGTGAGACCAAATTTTTCCCAACACTGAGACAGTACAAGGTTGGGAGAGGCACACCGCAGTAGGTCGTAAGCTGGCAATTAATACATAACTTCGTTTGTTGCTTCTCCAAGTTGTGAAGGCACTCATTTCATCATACTCAGTGTCTTCCCAAGTCACCGGAATATAATCGCACTGTGTTGTAGTGGCAGACATAATCCCAAAACACACTGACATGCCATATGTCAGGCAATGTGTATGTTGTTGAGCTTGATGTAGGAACCAATCCATGATGAAATAAGTGTACATCAGAGTGGTGTAGCTTGCCATGAGAGTTGGGAGACCAAAGGATGTTGGTGAGCACGGCACGCCTAGGCCTGTTGTGAAGGACACTGGTGGGACAGCGAGGCGTGATGCTCCAGTTTCTCTTGATTCTTGTGGTTACTTATTCTTTCCTGTGAATATTTCCTCCTGGAAGTGTATATCGTGCGGTCTATCTAGTCTCATGTGAACCACCTTAAAGACTTCTTTGCATGTCATCTTTATCTTCCATAAGACCATATGTAGAGAGTGAGTTTGTCTCCAGATTATCGCCAATATGTGTAATAATTAAGTCCAGTAGCCAATATGTTCTTTAGGTAGATTTATTAAGTCTTGGTTACAAGTTGTGAAGATCACGTAGAGCAGCCCCACCAGGAGCAACCTCCCTGCTGCTCAGCCCATACTCCAACTGTCACCCCCACACCTCACAGGCACCCAAACATTCCATTCATGTCATCACACCAAGATTCTACACAGAACACTCACACTGGCTGAGCAGCTAGGAACCAGCTAACATAGGAACAGTATTAACACAACAGCAAGATACCACAGACTGATCAAGACTTAATGTAACATTACTAGTACCTCTCAGCAGAGATGCTCTTAGAAGGGAAGCCTACCCTTAACAGGACTGTACCAACTCTCCCCAGCAGGACTCATCATCTGATGCAAGATTACCAACTCTGCTGCACAGGGTTTTTCATTGTTTATGGGGACAATAGCAACACTTCTCGCAGAGCTGCCTGCCCTGTGACAGCATCGTGCCACCAGTTCTCAGCACAGCTGCTCAGTGTCTAATAAGACTGAATCAATATGTCTTAACGAAGCTGCTCTTTTTCCAGTAGAACAGTCCCAGCTCTTCTCATCATGGATGCTCAGCTTCTAATGAGACGGCTTCGGCAATCCCCAATTCTCCATTAAGAGCCACGAACACTTCTCAGCAGATTTTCTCTGCCAACTTCAACCGTATGGATATTTCTCATCTACTATGTTCTACCTCTCCTAGGACCATACCATCAGTTCTCAGTGGTGCTTCTCCACTTCTTGTTTCACAGTGCTAGCAGCTTTCACCAGAGCTGTTATACTTCTAACCAGAATATATCTCCACTTTGTTGAAGCGTTGCTCTGCTTCTCAATGGAAACAACCATCAACGCCTACATAGACGTTGTTGTCTCTAAGAGCATAGCACCAGCCCTTCTCATCTGCTCTATACTAGTCTTAGTAGCTAATGATCACCGCACCTAAGAAGGAGCACTGTTCAGCCTAATTCCTCTCTGTCTACTGGGCCGGTGCTAACACTTGACATTAGGTAAAAATGGGACAGTACTAGCATTTGTAGGAAGCACTGCCCTATCTTTAACTTGGAACAGTCTGTTCTCGGCAGGGAACACTACTTCTAATGTGACAAGTACCAGCACCTCATAGCAGGAGAACTGTAGTGCTTGTGGGATAGTACTGTCACTTTACAGCAGGTCTCTGACAATTCTAAAAGCATGGTTCTGCCATTTCCGAGCAGTAATTCCAGTGCTCTCACTGAACCAAAAAGAGAAAGATGAAGATAGCAAAACATGTAACAAAGAGAGAAAGCAGGGGTGGAAATGAAACTTCATGAGTGAGATAATGAAAAGGAAGTGTGTAGGGTGGAGATGGAGGAAGCATGAGGTAGAAACAAGACTAGGCAGCTTTGGCATTCAGCAACAGAGTGTTCATTAGAATTTTTTTTTAACTCTGTAGCCTTTTTTTTTTTTTTTTTTTACATTTCTGGAATAGAGCTCCATGGTGCCAGTCTTTTGCTGCCACAGTTAAGATTTCCCATCCAAAAACGTCTGAACATCTTATCAAACGAAATTTCTTTAGAGATCATCAATAACAGCATAACCAAGGTGGTAGCAGCAGTGCCATCAACTTATTTTGAGAAGCGTCTTGCTCAAGGTGACTGTGTAATGGGAAGGGCCAAATATGTGCTTTAAAATGCAGAATTAAAATACATGGCCTCAAGAGTAACGGGTAGTAGTTCAGAATATCATATAAAAACATATTGTTCTACAAAATTATAATAGCCAGAATGACTGCTGGATAATGTGTGTGAGATGCAGCCGGTTGTGGTCTTTGTGTGGAGGTCAAAATCACCACCCCATATTATTAAGTTCACTTCTATAAGAGTGGACACTGCGTCCTCAAAGAATTTTGGACTATCGATATTTGGGCCATAGACATTAGTAAAAGCCACTCAGACATCTTCCCTTAGTCCCTGCACCCCCAGGTATACCTTCATCGTCCGACACTGTACGTAGAGGTCTGAACGGTAGGTCTTTGGGGGTCAATATGGTGACACTGTGTTGTTTGTATTGTAGAATGAGAAATACTGATTTGGGCACTAGGTTTGGCCAGAACGTTTGTGTAGCCCTGAGGCAAGGTGAGTCTTTTGTCATAGGACAACTTTTATCTGGTGTCAATTTATGTATGTCTTTACTCTACACGCCTTTCTAAGTCAAGTCAAGTCAAAAACCACTTTATTCGATTTAGTTAAAAATCATAAAAGCATACTACAGTCAATAGAAAAGGGCAATTTGATATCATAAAAATTACATACAGAATTATCATTTATGTACACGGTTTAAAAACAATTTAAAAACAGCTAAAAAGAGAAGGTAATTATTAGCCAAAATTGCAGATACAAAGAACATATTTCATCTTCCAAAGAGTACCCCCATGTTACATTCTCAATCGCCTCCTCCTAGTCCTAACTGCAGCAACAAGATAGCTTGCCACGCTAAACATGACCAAAGGTGAGTCCAGCAGTTGGAGATATAGGAGGGCTGGTTTTGCCTGGAGAAAAGCTTTATCCTTCAATAAGGGTACCAGGTACTTCTGTCTGGGCGTGTTATAAAAATAGCAAAACAGCATTAGGTGCATGTTATCCTGCCGCGAAAAATTATCACAATTACATACAGGTGCATCCTCCTGCTTAAACCAACCCTGGCTGTCGCACAGAACCATATAAATCTGGTTGAACCGGAATTTTACTAGAAGCCACCTATGAAAAGGGGTATTCACTGTAGCAAGGTATGGCTGCATATCTAAGCAGGTGATAGTTATGTACTGAGCTCTAACCATGGGCTTAATGAGTTGCTGATCCTCTCTCTCCAGGGTCTTCAATTTCGAGAAATTTAGCTTGACCCAATTTAAATCAGATTTCTTCAGACCCGTGGGAGCAGTAAATATCTCTGGGCGTCCTAATTCCAAAGAGCACCTATGGATATATGACAGCCAAGCAATGTTATTGGATTTCTCCAATTTTAAACAGTCCAACAGTATTTTATGGTTTAAGCCTAAATTATTATTAATCCAGGTCCTAATCCATAAGAGAATAGGTGCCATTGAAAGGATATCGGTGATATACCCTAAACCTAACTCCTGGTGAACTGAAAATGTAGCTGTCGATTGAGGGAGTCCTAATAAGGCCCGAAGGAACTTATTTTCCTCCCTTTGAATGATTTCGTGGGAGAGGTGTGGCGCCGCGGCCAGGGCGACTGACGTTGGAATTTGGGGACCAGGGTTCGATCCCCGGCTCCGGCGGCAGGTTAGCCCAGCACCATGTGACTCTGGGCAATAGCTCGCTTAATCTTCCCGACGGCCCCCCAGCGCCTAGAGACCCTTACGGGTGATTGTGCGCTTTACAAATGTGGACTTTACTTTACTTTACGTAGCCCCACAAACCTGCGCCATACCTGGCTATTGCCAGAGTTTTTGCCCTATACAAGCTTAATAAAGCACCGCTCTACACGCCTTTCTAGGAATATTGAGGAACCTTATGTTCTTGGAAATTGTGTGGGTTGAAAGAACCTGGCTACTATCACTGCCAATCTGCAGCACTGTTGGCATATATCTACCACCCATGACCCATCACCGATATAGAGCGTAATAGCGCTCAGCTCTTACAGCATTGCAATCAAGTTGATAACTGCATAATTTGCCAAAAAACTGTTTTCTCTAGTAAATTCAGGATAATAGTCTACGGCACACCACTTCTCTACCCACAGGGGCCGGAAGGGGGGGGCCTTGTCATACATATATATGTTTGCATGAAATATGAGCTATCCTATCCAAAGTGGACAACTGGAGAGACATACATATGTGGGCTTTCAGCTTGATATTTGACCTGGTTCATAGGCCAGATTATCGTATATGCTGCCACTTGCACTCCCCCTGTTTGGGTGTCTCGAGGCAATTCCATGGAAGCATGGTAGAGGTAACCAGTAACGATAAAATTACTGTCAGTTCACTCCTAATTTAGCAGCTCTTTTACCTCTCGGTAGCAGCAGAAGACATTGTCAGTCACTTCCCTTATGGGGATAGGTGAAAGGCAACGCATGCATAGTGGTGTTTGTTAATGCTATATTCTCCCTGGGGTGGTGGACCTCCTGCTATGTGTGTGTTGACCCAGGGGCATATCCAAAGCCAACTCTCCTGTCTACCACAAGCTGTCAATACCCCATTCTATCAATATGCAACAAGAGGAAGCAGAAAGAACAAATATTTAAATCGTCTGGAGAGGTAACAGGAGCCAATTTCAAAGTTGCAGCCAAGCAGACTTGCAGGCACATGCATCAAAGCATTTTGCGATCGCAAACGGTGCGAATCGCATAAATCGTCCGTTTGCGATCGCAAAAATTGCTTTTGGAATGCATGAAACAAGTAGCCCCTCGCAATTTAAGAAATCGCATAATTTGCGATTTCTTAAATTGCGATTGCATTTAAGGAATAGCAATTTGCGATTCCTTAAATGCAATGCAAGAAAGTAAAAAGATTAGCAATTTCGAAATGAAGAATCGCAATTTACCATCACATGTAAGGTGATGGTAAATTGCGATTTTTTTTAAAAAAGCATCAAAGTGCATTTTTTAAAGTCCCATGTTACGCACACACATGCCCCTGGGGCATGTGTGTGTGTAACATGGGTGCACATATCAATTTCAGGGGTGCAACAGGGTGTCCTTTGGACACCCCTGCACCCTTGAAATCGCGTTCTCCATTTGCGAATCGCTAATTGCGATTCGCAAAATGAAAATGTCTTCCCATTCATTCCTATGGGCCTCTAGGCCCATAGGAATGAATGGGGAGGGATTCCTTAATTGCGACTCGCAATTTGCGAGTCGCAATTAAGGAAGGTTTAGAAATCGCACATTTTTCTGCAATTTCTACATGCATAGGCATTTGCGAATTCTTAATTGCGATTCGTTAAAAATCGCAATTAAGAAATCGCAAATGACTACAATGATGCATGTGCCTGTTGATGTTTAGCTGTCAACAGCCATTGTAAAGCTGGAGTCGGAGCATGTGCCTGTAACGAGACAGCAGGCTTAGTGCAAAACTTTAGATTTCAACATGTTTTATTAGCAACATTTTTAAGGCATACATAGTACAGTGATAGCGTTGATAGTGCCTCGCGGACGCCCTTAGGGTTACAACAGGCTTGGCGAGCTTCATGGCGGGGTATATAACACTGCACTTAGTGCAAAACTTTAAGGAACTTCTTGGCCTCACACGGATGTGCAAAGGTGTGTGCCTTTCTTCTATGAGTGTTTATTCTGAGCCTTGCGGGATACAACATGGTACATCTGTAGTTGTTGCTGTCTCTTCTTTTCTCTGTTAAAGGCCGTCTCACAGGGTGAACCATCACTGTGGAGTCAGAAAAAATTAATCTGGGCTCACTTTCGTATTGCAGTCCCCATTTCTCTCTAGTATTGTGCAAGACCGCAACCCATTTCCTGTAGTTTAACAAGCATACTGCTATGGGATGTGGCAGAGCCTTCGGTACAGGATTTCACACCAGAGCCCCGTGAGCTTGCTCAGCAACGAACAGAAAACTGCCTTATGAAAGAGTTCATGCAGTTTTTTTTTATCAAGGTATAATTCCATTTTCCTGGTAGTGGATGACTCCGCCAGATTGGTAATGCTAAAGGAGTTCCAGTATTAACAGACCTCTAAGTCCTTTCATTTAGCATTGACGACATAGGTTTTTTTTTTCCTTTTTTTAGGCGTCATCTTCTGTCTCCGAAATACACCTTTCAGACATATGCATTTGCCTTATATGCTTATCCAGCTGTTCTTTTACGTGTCACATTCTAGGTCTCAGGATTTTGTTTTTTCCCATTGATCACTTGGAGGCTTTTGCGCATATCTTTCAACATTGATTTGACCTCCTTGTCATCGTTCATGGATCCAGGCTATATGCAGATGTCTCTGGCTGCTGATCATCCTGGGATGAGAGGTTTGTAGATCTTTTAGGGTCCAGTGACAACTTTGCTCGGCAATGATCTGCTTTCCCCATCTCTTCTGAATGTCTATGACTAGCCGCTTAATACTGGCTATTAGGGAGTTCGCCTTATAAAGTCTTCATTTTGATTGTAATCCCCAACAAATAAGCAGCCCACAAAAGTTGTCAAGCTTTAATGACACAAACCCCTTTTCACTGCCTGATATGTTTTGTCCACAAGTAGTTTAAGAAACAGCTATCTGCTCCCAATGTGCCTATGCAGAGCTCTTTAACCCGGGCCTACATGCCCGTACAGCACAATGACCCTTGCACCCGTTACTGCATTCACTCCTGCAGGGCAGCGCTGTCCACACCATCGTGGAAGAGGTGTGGCGCAGCGGCCAGGGTGCCTGACTCCGGACCATGGGGTTTACTGTTCGATCGCCAGCGGCAGGTTAGCCCACCACCATTTGACTCTGGGCAATAGCTTGCTTAATCTTCCCAACGGCCCCCAGCGCCCGGACATCTCTCCGGAGGTAGCTGTGCACTTTATAAATGCTGGTATTTCATTATATTTCATATTCTATTTGCAGCCTGTTTAGGCTTCAGCACGTTTCACGTTTGGAACTTGACTAACATAGCAACGCGGACAGGATCACTGGTTAGGGCAGACCCCGCGGTCCACTTTGGACAACTGTCTCCTACACACAGGCTGCTCCCAGACCGCAGCTCACTTGCAGGGCACATATTACCTTATCGATTTTCCTGCGGCCCACAGGTGCACAGCGAATTAGGCAAGGATTGCTACCTCCTCCTGTTGCAGCTCCTCTTTGCACAGCTCTTTGTCCTGTGCACTCACTTCACCACCACCATCAGATCAGCTAATCATCCCTGCGCAGCGACGACATTACAGTTTTGCCTTGAAAGTGGCTTCTTCCAAGACAAATTGTGGTACTGATTTGACCGGTATCTTCAGTTGCATTCAATTATTCAGGTATTGAAGTTCAAGGAGAGCTCTCATGGTAGGATGATGAAAGATTATGTACCAGGCTGAGTAAGCCCTTTAAGGATGAGCCTAGGCAACGTGCATACGCTGCAGCAAGACATGCTGGATCTCTTCTGTAGGCTCTTAGCACACTCGTCATTGCTATTCATTCTTTGTTGTGCCATTCATAAATGCTGCCTTTGTATTGGTGCATTTGTTGCAATTGTCCCTCCTTTGGGTGCTTGGTTCCCTCGAAAGCGATTTCACTAAGTAGTCCTTTTTTTTGTTGGCCATCGGAAGGCATTCCCGCTTCCTCTTGGCAGCGTGCAATGGCCCTCATCCTGTCTGCGCATGGCAGCCTCAGGGTTCCTTCTGGTTGTCCATCTGTTTGTTTTGGCTCAGAGGCCCTGCACTTTTCATTATTTTGGCAGGCTTGTTTTTTTCTCCTGCCGCATGGTACCTCTATTGATCTAACTCTATTTTTGTGTATGCTTATAACATTTTTCTGATGAACCGCACAGCGCTTGGTTCACGGTCTCCGTGCTTCATCTTTCAGCATGGGGCCGCTTCGTGAGGCTGTGTCCCTTTCTTTAGTTATGCATTAATGGTGGCTCCTTTGTGAGGCCGCACCCCTTTCTCTGCACGCTGGAAAGGGTGGCAACACAGGGGCACGCACAGCTCCTTCTGCTCTGGGGACTTTGGTTGTACCCTTCTCCTGACACAGTAAGGAAGGGTCACATGACTGAGACAACATCTTTGCTGACTGGCTCAGAGAGCCTGGCCTGGTGTGACTCTCTAGAGTGGAGCCTATGAGCCCAAGCCAGGGAAAACTAGAGGTGCAGCAACTTGCGCCCATCGGGGATCCGGTGGAAGAGCAGTAGTGGAGCTCGCCGGCCTGTCCTCTCTGCTCCTTCTGACATCATATACACCAAAAGCTGGCTTAGAGCAGGTGAGACCTCCCGTGTAGCACAGCCTTGCACCAGGCTGTGGCGGGGAATGCACTGGGTAGGGGCGTCCAGCAACATCAGTTTGGTGCCTCACTCACTGCAAGCATTGCTGGTATGGCCAGGGACTACCGAACATCCCCCTCCCCCGCCTTGTGTTTAACCAACATTTATTAAAGATTGACATGAGAGGGGTTTCTTTGGAGGCGGGTGTCTTACAACCCCGGCCGTATTTATTAAAATATAAAATCAAATAAAAATTGAAATAAACAATATTTACACATTTTTATGCAGAAAACGTAGCATGACATTTGATTACAATTAATATATACATATATCAGATGGCTAACTTTAACATACTTCTAGTACAAGGTATTTCCTATCCGAATCTAACATTTGAATCATAATAATACATAAATTACTTTTCTGCGTATCCTATTTGGGCCTACGGCAAGGTTGCTAAATGGTGTCAGATCCTCATCAATTAGCCATGCCCTCCCGTAGGAGTGCACATGCGCAGAGGGCCCGTTTACTGTGAGGGTAGTTCCCCCCCGGTTACCCCTGTACGCTCTATTAACTCCATTAACGGGGGCCCTTGCACTCTGCGCCGTTTAGGGACTTCATTGTGTACGTGCGGGGTGGCCAACCAGCCTAAAGACAGCGTGACTCCCCCTCCCCCGCACCCATCCAGCCAACTGGCTGTACCGCCCCTGGAGTTCTAGGAGAGACCACTTGTCTCTCCCCTTGCGCAACCCCATTCAAGAATGGCGCCACCCTCTAAGGACCTTAAATTTACTGCTCACCAATCATGAACTTATCGCCACAGGCCAGCGTTGTTGACCTACTGTCTGGCCCCCCCTTACCCTCCTACACTGAAAGGTCATGCCTTGCCCTTTAAACTAACTAGCCACGCCATTATATTTTCCAACATGATTTCGTTACCTAACCTAGTCAGGTGGACCCTGTCTTTTAAGTAGCACAGTTCCCCCCTGACACACCCATGTGCTATGTTTTGAAGCTGAGGAGACCTGAACAATTTCCCTATTTTATTGTTGATCCTCCTTACCAAGTGATTTAACGCTTTCACAGAGTCTCCCCTCTCCATTTAACTCTGGGTACCATCTGTGACCAAACTATGTTGCAGCCGTGGCATGCCTTAGCTAACCAGCCCAGTTCAGAGATTATGTCCTCCATCAGGCCCCTTCTACCCAGATTCACCAGATCGTTCGCACCCAAATGCAGGATAACTATCGTGGGTGGAGGACTATGTCTACTCAACAGCTCTGTCACGAAAACCCTAAACTGACTGAGGCACAGACCCCCTTTACCATTGAAAGAAACCTTGAAACCATCCTGCTTAGCTGTTTGTAATTACCTGAAAGACAAGCATTGGCATAGCCAATGGGTCTCGCCTTTGGGGCCTTATAAGTGTATAGGCAGACCTATTGACTTTGCCAATGTGTTTAAACTGTACTGTAGAGAAGCGTGGCTGCTGTGCAGCATGCTAAAAAGTTTTAATAAAAAAGTGCCACTTGAGTGATGCTGTGCGGGCCCCGAGTGATGCTGTGTGGTAGAATGAGAATAAAAGGGAGTAGAAGAGAGGCAGAGTGGTAGTAGGGTTGTAGAGGGGTAGAGGGGTAGTAGAGGGGTAGAGGGATAGAAGATAAGTAGAGGTGGTAGAAGAGGGATAGAGGGGGTAGAAGGGGGATAGAGGGGTAGAGGAGGAGAAGAGGGGTAGAAGACGGATCACTCAAGGTCCAGATTCTCATTGATGTCGAAAACAGCAGTGCTGCATCTCCTGTTGAAATAATCATGCACAAACCTACCCAACAACAAGGAGGCGCCTTGAGGGGTGTGTGAAGCACTATATGGATAACCATGGGAATGCAGAGTGATCCTTGTGATCAGGGCCGGCATCAGAAGTGTTGACACCCGGTGCAACAGTCTTTTTATTGGGCACTCCACCAGGACGTCTTTCATGAACTCCCTCACTACCACTCTCCCCTACCCCTCAGTTTACAAAGTACTCGGTAACGACAGGGACTGCAGACCTCCCCCCACCACATGTAACCTGGCGCCAGAGATGTCCGGTTCTCCAGTGTCCCGAGCAGGACTTCCACTCGCTACTGATTATGTTCTTGCCCCCTATTTTACTACTGCTATTCAATTTCCAATGATAAATAATGCAGAACTACAGATACCAGAATACAAAGCAGCGCAAGAAAAAAAATTCAACTTTTTCGGAAGCAGCACAGCACCCCTCCTGTGCCGCGCTGCTTACGAAAAGTGGATACAATTGAAAGAAGCAGCTATGAGCAGAAAGCAATTCGGATAGTATATAATGCACTCACGTTCGCAGTGCGTGCGAATTGCGATCGCCTACTGAGCAGTGCCCTCTTGGACGAGATGACGGTGAAAGTTCTGGAGAAATGTTATCGTGGACACAAGGAGTACGTAGTGAACGTACTCTTGTGTCCACGATAACATTTCTCCAGGACCTTCACCGTCATCTCGTCCAAGAAGGCACTGAGTCTGCAGCGGCTCAGCAAGCCAGGTGATGCTATCAGACTCAAGCTGCCCGCCATCTTGATATCTGGCCAGAGAGACGCCCCAGCATTTAAAAAACTGAATAGTGAAAAAAATTACCTATCCAGGCGTGTGAATTCGTCTTTCATGTGCAAATCGCAGAGAAGCCAGGCAAGTGGGGGGAATGAGGCGCAGTGAATACTGACAGCTGAAGAAAAAGACGAGCAGACAAAAACGGGGACGTAGCACACCAGGGTGAATAATGAAAAGTAGATTATAGTCTTGGGGTAAATGGAGGACAATGGCGCGGTGAGGTCAAAGAAGAAGCGGAAAGTACCACTACGAGTGGAGAAAAGGAGGAGCAAAAAGTAATTAGGATAATGGAAAAAAGGAGGAACAAGTTGCCCTGATGTCAATGATGAGCCATGAAAGTAGAGGAGTAGCGGGGGATGAAAATGCGTGCACAAAAGGAGGAGCAGAAATACCGAGATGAACGGAGAAGAGGAGGAGCAGAGAGCACAGAGGTGAGCAGGACAGCAGGAGTAGTTAGAAGTGGCTAAAGTGCACAGCGGAGCACGACGGGTATATATTATTATTCTTACAATACCAGACCTGGTGGTTAAAGCGTGTAACAAGTGGAGTGCGTGAAGCAGAAAGTCAGAACAAGGCATAAAAAAGAATGCAATGAAGTAAGAGTTGCAGCGCACCACAGAACATAATGTGACAACATGACATGAAAATTCCAGAAAAAATATTAAAATAGGAACATTTAAAAGCAGGATACTGCGTGGCAGTGAGTATACTACAGCCCAGCGAATGCAGGACAACAGCACGGTGCGTTGTGGAGCCCTCCACCCCACTGCAACCCTTCTGTGGCTTGGAAAGAACGACCCCACCGCATAACATGCGAAATAACGTGGCTGCAACGTATGTTGAACGCGATTACAGGTCACACGCACCCCACTCAAGTAACAAGGTTAACGACATGACGCGCAATGGGATAATACAGTCTGATGCTCAGCGTAGCATAAGTTATCACATATATACCACTAGATGGTACAGCTATCAGAGTTCCTTACTGAAAAGGATGTAACATGTTGCCTCAGAGCACCGCACAGTTTACAACAGAAGCTGCCGGAGGTTCGAATTAGTTTAATATCAGCGGCAAACTTCATGGAAGTCAATCCAGGGCCACTTCTGCAGCGTCAGGAAATAGGCGGAAGTAAGAAGTTAGTGAGGTTTATGATTGTAGTTACAATATTGCTTACGACAAGGGCGATAACAAAATAGGAATTGGAAGAACAAATAATCTTCGTCAAAAAACAAGCGACCGTCAGAGGAGTGAGGCGCATTCGTGGAATTATATAACTCCTTAACAAATAAACAACTTGCAAACTCACCGAGAAGATTTCTGATGAAGTGAAGTCTACTACGTTTTGCCATTGTTTTAACTAAATCCAGAGTGTGGCCTCTGTATATTCGGTGCTGACTCCCCTCAATTGAGTTGTAAATGACACGTAGACGCTGGTGAATCCCAAGCAGTGATCTGTCGGAGGAGGCCTGGAGTGCGCACCATGAGAAGGGAACGGGAGGCGAGCAGTCACTTACCCTGGCTAGCTTCAATCACACACCAGCACGATGCACAACGGTGCACCCGAGCTGTCGGACACACACTGCCCTCGGTTATTCTCTGGGGCTGGGCTAGGTCGATGCAGCTCTTCCTGGCAACGCGTGCCAGGCTGAAGACCGCAAACATGAGGAGACCCCCCTATTGCACGGAGGAAGGCTTCTAGGTGCATCACTGGGCAGCATGGGTTATCCCGTGCCCGGTGGCGTACTATCTCTTCGCCACGGGCTTCCTGATCAGTTTTGGATTTTTTAATGGTTGTTAGCAGAGTGTCGCCCTGTATCCTTGAATGCTCCAGCTGGAGCCCACCTTGCACATCCTGTTTATTGCACGCCACTAGTTCCCCAACCCTAAATGCTCCATAAAAGGCCTGTAAATGGGCTGCTCTGAATAGCAATGCCTCGCCTGTTGAGATGCAGATGCCACCCAGGGCTGCTAGCAGTGATGACAGCCGCTCTAAGCCAATCGGGCGTCTCATGTCCGGAGTAGCCCCCTGAAGGCGCCGCCACCCCTTCAGTGCCTTCCTCACAATTTAACTATTAGTGGGGTCCCTGGTGTCCTTGATTTGCGCTAAGAAAGACACAGCTGCCACATGTCGCCTGGCTGTTGCCGCAGAGTGCCCTTCCTTATTCAAAGTGTCTAAATAACGGAGGAATGCCCCTGACTCCTGCCAGCTATCCTCCCAATCCTGCCCTAGAGAAGCGCAGTAATACCAAAACACCCCTTCATAAGCCTGCCTGGTCCTGGGTGCTAGGCTAGCTGCCATGAGGTTCTGTAGCTGGGGGCACAAATCTGCCTGAGTACTTCCGGGAAGCGTGTTGGTGTCGCCTATGCAGAGGGTAGGTGTTCCCTGAAAACCCGCATTTTGAAGCAAGAGAGTGCGTCAGCAGCATTATTCAGCACCCCCGGGACATGTTTAGCCTTAAACTGTATGTTCAGCTTCATACACAACAGCACTATCTCTTTCAACAGGCGAAGGATCATTTTGCACCGTGCCACCTGCTGATTAATGCATTCAACCACTGTCATGTTGTGTGACCAGAAAATCACAGATTGGTTACGCAAATGTTGAGGCCAAACAGTCAGTGCAACCCAGATGGGAAAGAGTTCCAGAAAACCTATATTGGCTGTCACACCTCTCTCCACTCACCAAGCCGGCCAATGTTGTGCCACCCATTTGTTCCCAAGTATGGCACCAAAACCCACACTGCCCGAAGCATCAGTCCATAAACCTAACTCCGTGGGAGTAGTGGGGGGACCGGGCCACACTACCCTGTCATTGAAACCCTCCAGAAATGCGATCCAAATCCGCATGTCCTGGCGAACCTCAGACGACAGTCTGGTGTGATGGTGTTTTTCCTGGAGGCCTGTCATGGCCTGAGTGATGGAGCGGGAGAACGGCCGTGCCATAGGTATTACCCTTAGCGCAAAGTTCAACTGACCAACTGTCTGTTGTAGCAAATTAAGGTTACCTTATCTTTTGCCAAACATTGCTGGAGTGCTGCTCTAAACTTCAAAATGTTATCTTTAGGTAACCGGAAACACCCCTGTACAGAGTCCAACTCAATGCCCAAAAATTCTACTGTGGTTGCTGGACCCACCATCTTCCCCGGCGCCAGAGGAACCCCGAAAGCATGCATGAGCACGCAAAATTCCTGCAATGCCAAAGCGCATTCCCGGTAGCCCGCCGACCCCAGAAAGAGAAAGTCATCCAGATAATGCATGACGTATTGGTGCCCTGTTGCCTGTCTCAAAACCCATTCCAGAAATTAACTGAATTTTTCAAAGTAAGCGCAGGAAAAAGAACAACCAATGGACATGCACATATCCATGTAGAATCTGTCCTGGAATGAAAAGCCTAGAAGGTGGTGATCTAGAGTATGTACAGGCAGCAGCCGGAAGGCGGACTCAACATCTGATTTGGCTAGCAAGGCCCCGGGTCCCAGAACCCGTAGCATATCTACTGCCTGGTCAAAAGAGGCATATTTCACGCTACGGATTTCTTCGTTGATGGCGTCATTTAATGAATTGCCTCTAGGGGCTGACAGATTATGAATCAACCTGAACTCCCCTTCCTCTTTCCCCGGGCCCACCCCCAGGGGCGAGCAGACAAAGTTGTGCACAGGGATGTGATCAAAAGGACCCGCTATTCTGCCCAGGCGTAGTTCTTTTGCAATTGTCGCTGCTGCTAACCCCGGATCGGTCCTTACAGAAAGCTGATTTTTACACTCTGGTGTCCCTGTGTATTCAACTTCTGGAATCCTAAAGCCATACAAAAAACCTTCTTGTAAAATCCTAGCCGTGGCATTGTCTGGGTACCTGTTTAACCAAGGAGTCATAGCCAGAACGTCAATGGGTGAATGTGTTACCATTAGTGCCTTCTCCTTACTCCTGTTTCCTCTGTCCCCTATTTCCTGATTTTTTGAGGCATTTTAATTCTGGGCGAGAAGGGTGATTACATATGGAGCATGCGTGCCTGAATTTACAAGTGCCTTGGGCCCTGGTGCATGTCCGTTTATTCAAATCCCAGCATGCCCCTTTCCATCCCCCACCGCTCCCTGGACTAGGGGCCGTGCCCGCGGTTTGTGGTGGCCCAAAGGGCTGAGGCGCTTGGGAAGTGTGACCCTTGTTCCAGTTTTGAACTGCATTGCTCGGCTGTCCTGGGCCAAACTGATCAAACCACGAGATTGAGTCAACCTGGTCCCAGGTAAGTGATGGGTCAAATTCCTTAGCCTTCCTGAAATTCATGTCATATTCCTTCCACCCTACGCCCCCATATTTATCATGAGTCATAGTAACCCTGCTCTGGTAACAAGCCATTTCTGCTTGCAGATTAGGCGAACGCTCAGCTATTATAGCCATAAATACAGAGAAAGCCCTAATCTAGTTGCTCAAAGTCTCCTCCATCCTGAATCTCAACATTTCAACAAGCCATTCACTAGGAAGCATCCAATCCTTCTGCTTCTTGGCATACTCCATTTCTCTGTTATCCACAAGCAAGGCGAACATAATGATGTAAGCACCAGACCATACCAATTCCTTCACCTCGCGTGTTACATGCCTGGCCAAATGTTCCCTCCTAGTGGGTAGAACACCCGCACCCAGCAGTGACAATGACACTTCCTAACCTATTGCCCCAACTCCAGCTGGCTCCGTCACCTTGTCTTTTTCATTGCCGCTCGCCTGTACCACTGGTTGGGGTAGAAATGAAGAACCTGGCCCTTCGCCTGGCATCCCGCTTGGAGCTGCGATAATCTTTGCCACGATCCTCTGTGCCTCCGCTAACGGGTCCTCCCCTACTTCCTTTGCTCCCACCAAATTTGGTAACATCCCTCCGTCCTAGCCAAGGGAGAACTGCCGCTATCTGTGCCACTAGCTCCCGTGGTACCTGATTACCAACTGTTGGTGTTGAGATGGGAGTGGGGACCACTGGATTTAAGAATCAGTATCACTGGGCTAGGTGTAGGCATCACAGGAATTGACGCGGGGACCAACGAGATTGATGCACCGGACTTGGTGTAGGCACGAGTGGGGTAGGGGCGGGGACCAATGGGACACTTGCAGGGATCACTGGTATAGGTGTAGGGCTCACCGGTATCACCGGAACTCCTGAGGGACCCTCACCTGAAGGAATCTCCCCTAAAGGCTGACTTGGCATGGGTGCTTGGTTCTTCCCCTTCCTGGGCCTAGCCCGTCTGGGGAGTGGGTCCAATTCCCGCCTGGGTTTTGGGGTCACTATGGTTCATTTAGGCCTACCTGCTGCCCCAATCTGCCCATCTACTCTTTGTCTGATCTCTGCAAGGCTCTGCCCCGTTTGCTCTACCTTTCCCCATCTCCTATCCATTGTCGCCATCCTACGCATCATTGCTTCCAACATATGTTCCACGCGGGAACGCTTTGCACCACGTTTACTAGCCATAGCTCCTGAGACAACAATTGCAAGGTAACTTAAGCACTGATAGCCAATAACACCGTGAGCACAATGTTATCTGTTACCTAAATGGGACCTGTTTGGGTCCTTACCTGCGCACGTTGGGGGTACACAAACTGGCCGTAAGCACCACGCAACTGGAGCTGCGCCACACCATCTAACCTGGGTGTTGGGCGAGTAACTCTAGCCCAGCGGCCCACAGAAGCAGTGAAATGCAGGCCTGTCTGTGTCCCCTTAAAGCGATGTTCTCTGTCTCGCCTCTTGCTGACCTGGCGTGATGAGTACCCCTGCGTGCACTCCTATAATGAAAAATAACAAGATTATCATATGCCCTGGGCACATAAACAACAGAAAACTTTCTTGTACTCTTAGACCACCCCACCACCTGCGTTCAACTGGAATCCACACAGTGCGTAGTCTAAAGAGTGCAGCCTCCAACACAGCACATGTATGATGCAAACCTTTGCCATTCACTTGTGATTCAATTAACACTCCCCCTATATCAACAGCAAATTGTCGTGTTATTTACCATAACACAGAACCCCTCGAGAATGTAGAGCTAAGAGATGATCACTGAAACACAGACTTGCAACTCCCATCCAACTGTACGCCTCCAAGTAATTTTTAAAAATGAACCCTTCGCCCGATTGCATATGAACTACCTTCAGGACTTGCACTGCTCTTAGCGCCGCCGTGAAGACCTGCCCCCCTGTGTGCCCAGCGCACTCAATTAAAATTAGAGCGGTGAATATATCACTGAGGAAATTGAAGCTTCAGACGCGTTAGGATAACCGCTCCAGACTCGCTTAAATTAATGCACAATGCCAATATGGCCAGCTCCCTGCATTAGGCTAACCGCTCCAGGTGCGCTTAATTTAATGCACAATGGAAATATGCCCAGCTCCCAGCAGTCGCGGTACCAACACCTCCTCCCTCGACACAGAAACCTCTCCCGAGCCTGAACCAAGAGCAGCTCGGACGTCCACCACTCGCTACGTTGGACCCCTGTATTCCGCCAAAGACAGCCGGCGCGACGTCCTCTCACGGCCCCAAATCCGGCCTAACAGGAAGCCAACCACCGAGGAATCCTCTTGCCGCTGCGCTCTCCTGTCTGCTCCCCCGATCAATACCGTTTCCCACAGGCCAGTGGTTGCACCTTGACGATGCCGATTCCGCACATCTCTCCGACGCAACCTGTAAGGGGGAGAAAACAGAAAAAGATTATAGCCTCCTAGAGGCTGGGTTGGGCAGACCGGGGAGCGCGGGTAAAAGAGGCTGACTCCCGCACTCTCCGGCCTTTTAAACCCCCTTTACTGGCCAGGCCGGTTCTAACCGGCCTGACCTCTGCTCCCCAGTGACCCGGAAGCGATTCAATCGCTTTCGGGCCACTTTGGAGGCCAATCCGTGATGAGGCGCACCCACCGCATCATAATGAGGCGACGGCGAGCAGGCGGGGGAAGGTGGGCCGGTGCCCCGCCATACTTGCCACGAAGCCGATGCCGGCCTCGCCTTTCTCTTCTCTTTTCTAAGAGTGGAGAACATTACGTTCAGCTGCTCACTCAGGAATGCTCCTCACAGCTGATGCACAACGCGATCGCTGCTTGAAAAACAAAGCCAGCCAACTCCACAGGCTTTGTAACAGCCTAATAATCAAAACACTTCAGGATCACAACTGTGTGGATAGCACTCTACAGATAAATGTTGAAGTGATCACTTTAGGTATTTGCAGTGCAGGACATTGTCGCAGTGTGGTCTGGCTACAGAATGCAGATAGCTCAGACTGCCTCACACCAAATAAAAAAGGCTAACAGTGTATTTAAATATGTATCCTGGTGCCTGGGCATTTCACAATATGTTTCCTTAATGTGTCTTTGCAAGCAAAGTAAAATAGGATTGCACATGAAAAATATAGGATTGGAAGTACCTCGTATCGCAAATGAATGTGTTCACCAATAAAGCTCCTCTACATTCAAAATAATGCACATCTCCATCTTGCAATCTGTGACTATATGAAATCACACAACAAACACTGTTAATAGCCTAAAATTCAACAAAGTGAGTGAACAAAGGGGTTCACTCAACGCCACACTGTTCCATGCGAGACTATTCAACTCCACACAAATCCATTCCACGCCATATAATTCCACACCAAACCACATAATTCCACTCCTCAACACAGTTCCACCACACCCCACATATATCCAATTCACAACACATAATTCAACATAATACCACAAAATTTAACATCATACCACAAAATTCAACAGCACACCACATAATTAAACTCCACTAAATAAAACTTCACAACACAAAATAACATTTCATATAATTACACTCCATGACACACAATCCCAATACACATAATTCCAATACTCTCAAAAGCACATAATTACTGGCCACAAAATACCACTGCTCAACATGCCAAATAAATTCCACTACACAACTCCACTCAACACCACACCATTCCGCGACACACAATGTCACAACTAATAATTCCAATCAAACCAACATAATTCCACTAAACGCCAGATACATCCACTCCACTACATAACACATAGGTAAGAAACATTTACATTCACAACGCTAATAGCTCTAACTCTCTTTCATTGTTTTTAAACAACCAATCACACAGATCTAGAGCTTTGCTTCTACACAGTTCTTTTTTTCATCACCAAAAAGGCAACACTTTCCACACAGTTCCACACCACACAATTCAGCTCCACACAGTTCGAATCCAGAACTCGTAATGTGACTCCAAACCACATAATACAACTCAAAAACACAATTACACAACACACCACATACATCCAATCAACACCACACAATTACACATCATGCCACAAAATTCAACAGCACGCCACGTAATTAAACTCTACTACATACCACTCGATTCAACAACACAAAATAAATTCCACATAATTACTCTCCATAACACACAATCCCACTCCACATAATTAAAATACACTGAATATCACATAATTACTATTCACATAATTGCACAGCACACCATGCCGCATCATTCCACAACACAAATACACACCACACAATTTCACATCACACAATTCCACAACTAACTAATCCATTCCAACCCACATAATTCCACTTCATACCACTTACATACACCCCATAGCACATAGGAAAAATAAGTTTCCATTTACAATGCCAATAGCTCTAACGCATATAAATGCAAGATCAATTGCATTTCTTTTTTTTTTATTTAGAAATTTTTTTTATTGGCATACAAAAGAAGGTCGTACAAAAATATATATATACAGGTCTGAGTACAATGGTACAACTATGACAGTCCGTTCGTGGCAGCGCGATTGTTCTCCCTCCACTGGAGGAGAAAAGAAAGAAGAAGAGGAGAGGAGAGGGGGGGGGGGGAGGGGGTGCGCACGTTATTGTCCTTTATTGTCCTTTATTGGGTCTTCCTCAGGAGCTCGTCGAGCGGGTCCCACATGTGCAGCTTGGCTTTATGTTCTTTTGAGAAAGTGCCTGTAATGTTGTCGGCTCCTCTCAGGAAGGTGACCCAGTTGATCCATGTTTTGAAGTTTGCTTTGGCTGTGTTTTTCCAGTTCGTTAGGATTATTTTAAGGGCTGCTGTGAGGAGTAGGTCTAGGAGTTCTCTCTCTTCTCTACTTTTTAGGTTCGCTGTTAGGTGCTCAGTCGCCAGGCTGACGAAGCTGATTTCCAGATCTGTTTTGAGCATATCGTTCAAGAAAGTGTTCATTTGTGCCCAGAACTTCTTGACTTTCACGCAGGTGAAGATGAGGTGTTCGAGGGTGCCTTCCTCTTTCTGGCAGTTCCAGCATTTGTCTGAGTCTGCGATGCCGACCTTGTGGAGTTTGGATGGCGTCCAGTAGGCGCTGTGGAGTAGCCAATATTTTGTTTGCGCTAGCTGTGGGGTAATTTTGTTTGTTGTTGCTGAGCTCCACATTTTTGCTCGCTCCGTTTCATTCAGTTGCCTGCCCAGGAGCGTCTCCCATGTGTTAGTAGCTTTTTTGTTCTGCGCCAGCTTGGATGGGCTCAGGAGCTTATAGATCTTTGCCGTTTGGTGACCTGTTGAGTTGAGGAGCTGCAGGTACTTGATGATTCCCGGCTCTCCTCCGCCTAGGTTGGCCTTTGTTATTGCTGTCTTAATTTTTAGGAAGTTATAGAACTCTTGGTTCGGGAGGTCATGTAGCTGCTGTAGGTTCTGGAACGTCAGCGGTCTTTGCCTGGTCTCCGTTTGGCTGGGTGTGCTGATGCCTTTCCCGATCCACGTGTCGTTATGCAATGTCGCTCCCTGGTAGGTCACTTTAGTGTTGAACCAGATGGATTCCCATGCTGTGCCTTTCAGTTTCTGCGCCATGTGCCTGTCCACTTTCAGCAGGGCGTCTCTCGTGTGTTTTAGTATGGCGCTGGCTTTCAGTGGGTGCCGGTTCGCGGTTAGGAGTGCTATTGGCTTGAGCCCTCCCAGGATGTCCTGCTCGACCTCTAGCTATACTGGCATGTACGTTTGTGTGGCATCTACCCAGGCGATACCCTGTCTCGCCAGACATGCCGTCTGGTATGTCTTGAAGTTCGCCAGGTTAAGGCCTCCGAGGTCTCTTGACAGTCTTAGTTTTTGTAGGCTTATCCTTGGTTTCTTGTTTTTCCATAGAAAGATATTTATGAGTTGGTCCAGTTTTTTGTGGAATATCTCTGTCATTGGGAGTGGTAGCATTGTTAGCGTGTAGTTTATTACCGGTGTTATCATCATTTTGATCGTTTCAATGCGTCCCCACCAGCTGATGTACTTTGGTGACCATAACTCCAGCCTCTCTTTTATCTTCTTCAGCGTGAGGTCTTCGTTGTGTTGCAGCGTTGACGTGAGGTCTCTCCCAAAGTGGAGCCCTAGATATTTCAGTGGTTTCGTCTGCCATGCCAGGCCGGATTCGCCTAGGACTTCTCTTGTGGTGTGGACATTCATTGGCTTACACTCCGATTTCTCCTTATTGAGTTTGTAGCCTGAGGCTTCTGCGTATTCACCTATTGTGGCCATCAGAGCTTTTATTGACGTGGAGGGGTTTGCTGTTGTGATTAGGATGTCGTCGGCATATGCCGCTAGTTTGACGGTCTTCTTCTTGAGCTTTACGCCCGTTATCTCTGTGTTGTCCCTGATTCTGGCTAGCAGGGGTTCTAGAGCGAGCAGGAAGAGTCCGGGGGAGAGGGGGCATCCTTGTCTGGTGCCTCTGCCCAGCGTGAGCGTTTCGGATGCGCTCCCGTTTACCACTATTTTTGCTTTCGGTTTGTTGTAGAGGGCCATGACCATTGCCGTGTACTTCCCGCCTAGGCCAAAGGCTCCCATGCAATTACCCAGGAAGGGCCACGAAACTCTGCCGAAGGCTTTCTCCGCATCCAGCGCTATCATGACCGCCTGTTCGTTGCTACTTGCTGTGTGGTTGATCAGGTGGCACAGTAGCCTTGTGTTGTCCTGCGACAATCTGTTTTTTATGTATCCCACTTGTGAGGTATGGATGATGTTTGGCAGGATCCTGTTTAGTCTGTTGGCTAAGACCTTTGCGTAGATCTTGCAATTCGACGTTTATTAGCGATATTGGTCTGTAGTTCTGGGGATATTGTGGGTCTTTCCCCTCCTTGGGAATTATGGTGATGTTGGCTTCGCACATGGACTCCGTCATCTTCCCGTTCTGGATGCATGTGGAATATGTTTGTGCCATCAGTGTCTTAATGTGTTCGCTGAAGGTTTTGTAGAATGTTGCAGAGTAGCCATCCGGTCCTGGCGCTTTGTTCCGTTTCAGTTGGCATATGGCTGCCTCAATCTCTTCTTCCGATATGTCGGCTTCGAGCGACTCCCTCTCCGTCTCCTTTAGTTTCGGCAGATTGGTTTTACTGAGTAGATCTCGTCCTGCATCTTTGCTTAGGGTTTGATCTTCAGTGTACAGTTCTTGGTAGAATTGTCTGAAGACCTCTAGTATTCCTTTGTTCGTTGTTTGGGATGTGTTCGTGCGATCAGTTATTGCTGCTATCGTGTGTTGCCTTTGTTTTGCCTTTAAGTAGGACGCCAGCTGCTTCCCTGCTTTGTTTGCTGCGCATAGGTTGACTGACTTGAACTTCGTCAGCCAGGAACCCGCTCTTTCGCTTAGGATCTTGTTCAGCTCGTATTTCCTTTTTGTGAGCAGGGTGAGCGTGTCTTTGTCCGTTATGTTTGCGCAGTGACCTCTCTCCAGTGCTGTTATTTCCTCCTCGAGCTCAAGGATTTTCTTGTTTCTTCCTCTGTTCATCCTGGCTTTGATGTTTATCAGTTTCCCCCTTAGTGTCGCTTTGAGGGCGTCCCATACGGTGTCTTTCCCTACTTCGCCATTGTCGTTGTGTCCGAGGTATTCTTTGATTGTGGCTTCAATTTCTTTGACGTTCTCTCCGTTCTGTAGGATGTCATCGTTCAGCCTCCACCTCCTCGTTGGGGTTTCGTTGTGTTTCCCACTTAGAGTGAGTGTTATGTGAGCGTGGTCCGAGACGGTGATTGGGGCTATCTCCGTTTCCTCTATGAGGTGCGTGTGTGTGTTGGACATCAGTATGTAGTCAATCCTGCTGTAGGAGTTATGTGGGTGTGAGTAGAAAGTGTACTCTCGCGCTGTCGGGTGTTGGCTTGGATGGCAAGGAGGCAGGAGACCTAAGTCCGGAGCTCCCGACCCCCAAGTTTAACAAGCGGCGCGCATCATAGTCCAACGTGAGAGAAACGGAGCCAAAAGCAAAGGAGGTGTGAGGGAACCAAACCGGCACCCCATGAGAAGCTCTGCGACTAAAAAGAACCAAGAACGAGGTGACGGCGGGGAGAAGACGAACGGCCAGGGGGAGAGAGGAACGATCCCAAGATGGCGGCGTGAGTCAGAAGACCGGGAAGACAGCAAGCCGCGCAAGCGACAGGCAGATCCACCCAGAACGCAATACCCGGTCCGCCCCGGCACCCCCCCCCCGTCTCAGGAAGGAGGGAGAGAGAGGCAGCCACGGCGAGCTACCGGAGCGGGCGGCACAACCGCGGGACGCAGCGACCAAGCAAGTGAGTACCGGCTCAGCGAACAGCGCAAGCAGGTCAGCGCAACGAACGAGCGGGCCGTTTCTCTCACAGACTCACAATTTCTGACGAAGGCCAAAGAGGGCAGTCATTACACGCAGCCCGGGAAGCGGCAGCTGCAACGGCAGCAGGGAAGACAACAACAAGGCAGCCATCTTTGTAGAGGGGGAGTAAGCACGGGGCGGCCATCTTGCTAAAGCTAAAGCACCTCACAGCGGAACACCCCTGGCGATAGACAGCCCGACAAACAGTGCGAGCAGGTCAGAGCGGCAAACTCGCTATTTCCGATGGCAGCGGAGAACTAAGGGGTAACCAGTTACGCACACCACAGGTGGCGGCAGCAGCGAAGACATCGACAAAGCGGCCATCTTTGTAGAGGAGGGGAAGCACGGAGCGGCCATCTTGCTGTAGCATCCCGCAGCGGAACAGCGGCCAAAGCAGGCAGACGGAGGCAGCAGCAAGGAGCAGGGCGCAAGCTCGCGGGGCAGCACAGGCAAACCGTGAGTTTCAGACAATATCGTCGTGGAGCGGCTGTTAAGAGGGCGACCATCCATGCACAGAGGGGGGGATACATGTAGGCCAACAACGACGAGAGGCCGTCTCTGTGAAAGGGTAAGAGACACAGAGAGGCTAGCTTGCTGCAGCAGCTGGTCGAAGCAGTAAGAGGCAGACGGAGGACCAGCGCAGTGACAAGGCAAGAGCGGCGACCCCTCTAGCGGAAAAAAAAGGCGCAACAAGGCGCAAAACACGGAAACTAGAAAGTGGCAGACACAGGCTGTGGGCTCCACAACAACAACAACAGCGGCCATCTTAAGACATCTTAAGACAGAAGAGAAGCTCCAGGTGGCCATCCTGAGGAACAGCAAGCGACGTAGTGAGAAACAAGCACAGGCAGACAACGGCGAGTTGCGGAGCGGAAACAGTGAGGGGTACCACCAGAGCAAAAGCACAGCGCAGGAGGCTGGCGGAGCATAGGACTAAAACCAGAGTGGTCAAGTGGCCACCTAGGTTCAGAGACGACCCCATAACGTCGATAAGCACCCAGAGGGACAAAGAGGGAAAAAGAGGAGACAAAGCTGCAAAAAGACAGCCGCCAACAGAAGGGAGGCCCAAGTTCAACCAGGCCAAAAGAGGGACCGAAGCCATGGCAGGCAGGGACGGGAAACAAGGGGCTAACGACTTGAAGAAAAGCAAGAATGAGACACCGCCCTCTCCGGGCAAAGAGCGCAACAACCATGGGGATGGCACAATAACGCTGGACATGCTCCTGAAGAAAATAACAGAAGGGAACGAGCTGGCAAAAGCCACGAAAAAAACAGTAGACAGCATTCAGATGGAGCTAATAGCAATCAGAGCCGAGCAAAGCAGAGCCAATGGCAGAATTGACGAGGCAGAGAAGCGAATAGGCATGCTGGAAGACAACGCAAACATAACACATAAGGACATGGGGCTTGTGATAAAGAGAACAACGGCACTACAAAAGGCCATGGCGGAGCAAGAGGACAGGAGCCGCAAGGGGAACATAAGACTCCTGGGAGTGCCCGAAGAGGAAGAAGATACACCGGGAGCATGCGCCCTGATGCTGGAGGCCTTAATACCTAAAATAACGGGACTCACCTTCGACAAACCGCTGGAGATCACCAAAGCGTACCGCATACCGGCCAGGAAGCAAATGAACAGCAACGCCCCCAGACCCATAATATGCAAACCACTAAGAGAAAATCAAACAGAGGCGATATTTGCGGTAGCCAGGAAAGGCCGTCCGATGATGATAAACGGAAGCAAAGTAACCATCACCCAAGACTTCTCCAAACTAACAGTCGAGGTGAGGAAAGGCTTCCTAGCCCAAAGGGAACATCTGCGAAAAAAGAACATTGCATTCACATTTGCAGGTCCATCCAAGATGAAAGTGACAGATAAGCACGGAAGCAGAATCTTCGATGACCCCAACGACCTACACCGATACCTACAAGGTCCGGAACCAGAAGAGATGGAGCTACCGAGCCCTGGGGCAAAGAGAAGGGCATCCTCTGACGAAACACACGAAGGAGGCGAATAAGAAGGAATGTTTGAAGTAGCACGCATGTGCAACCAAGCTCCGAGACTCGGAACCTAACAATCTGCCTCAGACAACCATATACAAGAACAACCGCAGCCACCAAGACTCTGATCACAACGAACATTAGGCTTGGAGTAACAAGCATGCGCAAGCATGCGCAACGATGCATGGACACTCTGACATTGACAACAACAACCTACCTCAACAACAACAACATCCTACCTCAGACAGTCACAAAACAAGATAGACCACAGCCACCGAGACACGAACAATATGCCGCGAGCAATCGCTCAGCAAGAACAACCATACCTACCTCAGCAAAGCCACCGCGTCCACGGGAAGAACAGGCAAGACACCGACGACCATATCCTTTTTCTTTTAAGCAACCGCGAGGGCGGAGGGTCGGCTAACACTAAAGACTCAGGAAGAACTTGGGGGGGAGGGAGTGTGAGGACCCTTGCTGTCGCACACCCGGTTTACTACTGATGGGGGGGAGGGGGGAGGGGGGGAGGGGGTCGGGCTAGGGGGGGGAGTGAAGACGGCGGACAAGACAGTACATGGCAGAGCCGCCGTTTGTGTTATGAACAAAGGACCTAGAATGTTGCCTTTCTCCACAGGCACCCTATACTTTTTCTATCTCTCTATTTCCATCCAACGCCCCGGGGGGGCCGCAGAACGCAAAGCACAAGCGATGCAACCAAACCACCATGACAGACCCAACAAGAGCGGGCCTGTCCACTGACCTGAAGATAGTGTCCATGAACGTTAAAGGACTGAACCACCCGGTCAAACGAAGGAAAATCCTGGACTACTTGTCCAAACTAAAGGGAGATGTATACATGCTCCAAGAGACCAAGCTCTCAAAAGATGAGGCGAAACTACTCAAAGCTAGATGGATAGGGGAGGTACTCTGCTCGCCGGCAAAAGGGAAGAAAAGAGGAGTCATAACCATCCTGAGCAAGAAGGCCAACCTAACAACACTAGCAGTGGACACTGACGAAGATGGCCGCATGCTCATAGCAAGCGTCCAGAGAGGAAGCGACACAATCCACATGGTCAATATCTATGGTCCTAACTCGGAAGACAAGCAATTCTGGCAGGGAGTGGACAGCAAACTATCAGACCTCCCCCAAGACGACCTCCTGATCACAGCTGGGGACATGAACAAGACAATGGACCAGGCAACAGACAGACACCCAAACAGACCAAGCCATAACTCCAACAATAACAACAACACCCTGAAAGACCTATGCGATCAATTGCATTTCTAATGCTTGTTATGAACACAATTATCTTGGTGGCTTGCAGTCTGACGCCTTCCATTGTGAAGCTCATTGGCCTGAAACAAGTCTAATAGGCTCACACAAGAATGTAGGGGAAACTTTGAGAAGAGAGGTAGGTTGATAATGCTTTCTCAATTAGTTTTCCAAGGAATAACAGTTTGCAATCATGCCAGAGATTAGCAAAATCAACCCTCTTCAAAGGTTGTTTCTTAACAAAAGGAGCAATCTGACAAGTTTGAGATCTGGAGGCAATTTTCTTCGTGACAGTGTTATGTTGATGATGCTAAGAAAAATTGGTTTGATGCCTTGTGGGGAACATTTTAGCAATGTTGCTAGGTTCAGATTGTCAGAGTACAAAGTGAATTTAATGCCAAAGATAATTTGCTGGAGGTCAGGCGCAGTCGGTAGTGGGTGTACCTGCAGGGTGGTGACGTGGGGAGGGGGAGGGGCAGGGTGGGGGGTAGTAATGTATGGATTACAGAGCTTTACAGGTAAGTAAACATATAAATAAATAAAACGAATTTTGTTGCGCGCACTGCATTGCATTTGGGGATGCAGTGCATGCAACGAAATTCGTTTTATTTATTTATATGTTTACTTACCTATAAAGCTCCATAATCCATACATTACTACCCCCCACCCTGCCCCTCCCCCTCCCCACATCACCGCCCTGCAGGTACACCCTCTACCGACCACGGCTGCTGGAGGTTAGTGATGTCTAGAGCTGTGAAAGATGACCACGTTGGAATAACGATATCGAAAATTAAAGGGCCCCTGATGAAATTGAAGGGAGCGGGACAGGGGAGAAACCAAAGAACATACAAAAGAACCCCACCTACCAAACCTTATATATTAAAACAGCATACTGTCATTGTATAAATATTTGTCTATTTATTCCAATGCAAATCCATTAGCATGATGCATCTCCTTTATTCAAATAATGATACTTGCTTTACATATATAATACTCATTATATATTGCAAAGTGCAAAAATGCAACAACAATGTTATCACTGCCTTTTTAAATTGCACTTAGCCATCCCCCTCTTAAAACCCACTTGCATACATAGTACATACACTCCCCTTCATACTACCTCATAAAACTCTTTCGGCCATATGGACAGCAACAGTATCCAACAGGAAAACAAACTACAATTCAGTAATTAATGATGTGTTATATATAAAGCAAGTATCAGTTTTTGATTTAAGTAGATGCATCATGTTAATATAATTGTATTGGAATAAATGGAAACATATTTATACAATCCCGGTATGCTGTTATCTTAAATAAGGTTTGTGAGGCAAGGTTCTTTTGTATGTAAACGAGTAACGAGCAAAGTAATAACAGGTTAGGAAACTTCAGAATGTTTTCTTTATTGCTTTGGAGAGCATTGTCGATTTTTCTGAGAAGGAGCTATCAACTTATAATTAAAACCTCTTATAAAGAAGTCTAGAAGGTGTGGGAAGTGATTTTTGGCAGTGTTTTACAGTACAACCGTGCTTTGGGCCAAGTAATTGGAGACATGATTTGAAATTATAGGTATTGTTTTTTTGGCTTCTAATGACTGGATTTTATGCAAAATCTTTTCAATATTCTCTCTGCTTGTTTTTAGCTTTACTTTTCCTAGTGTTGAAATAATTGGTGTACAAGGACACAGATTTTGTAATTTGTTATGGACTCCGGATTGTCGACCAATAAGACTATTGAGTCGCGGCCTGTGGTGGGAGTGCTGCTGGGTGCTGACGTGGGGCGGGGAAGGGGCTGGGTGGGGGGTAGTAAACTACGGATTAAGGCCGATTAGAGGTAAGTAAACATATAAATAAATAAAACGAATTTCGTTGCGCGCGCTGCTTCGCATTTGGCGATGCAGCCACGCAATGAAATTAATTTTAATTATTTATTTATTTATTTATCTATATACATATATATACAAATAGTACATTTGGATAGGAGTAGGGAGGGTGGGAGGGAAACAGGGGTATGGAGAAAAGGCAAATCAGAAACATTTGAGGATCGTCAAGGGGGAAACGAGAGAAAAGGGTTAAAGGCCGAGGGAACGGACAAGATGGCGGGCCAGGGTCAGGAGAAAAAAGCAGCTGAGAGCAGTAGCAAAATGGCGGCCAGGACAAAAGAAAAAAAAGTAAATAAGTCCATTAGAGTAGTCCAGTGAGTATGACCCAAAGTGCCTGGAGAAGTCCGGGGGGGTACATAGTTAAAGCAAATCAAAGTCAGGAAGGGAGAGGAGGCATGTGGCCTCGGGTCCACTGGATCAACGCTGAAGACCATTAGCCGGTCGTGGCTCCCGCGTCCCCAAACCTGGGAGAAGTTCACTGTCCACGATCCGTAAGAAGAAGGTACGGGGAAGTGCCCTGGGGTCGGAGAGCAGGAGCACCTGGAATGAGCTCCGTATCCACGAGGCACTCGTTACACTGCGAGGGGGCATGGTGTGCGGCTCCTGGGCAGGGGGAGGGGGTCTCTGCACTCGAGGGGTCCAACTCCTGCTGGTCCCGGGGAGTGCGATGCCCTGGAGTCGGAGAGCAGAAGTACCTTGAATGCGCTCCGTATCCACCAGGTGCTCGTTACACTGTGAGGGCGCATGGTGTGCGGCTCCCGGGCAGGGGGAGGGGGTCTCCGCACTCAAAGGGTCAAACTCCTGCTGGTCCCTGGGAGGGCGATGCCCTGGAGTCGGAGAGCAGGAGCACCTGGAATGCGCTCCGTATCCACAAGGTGCTCGTTACACTGTGAGGGGGCATGGTGTGCAGCTCCCGGGCAGGGGGAGGGGGTCTCCGCACTTGAGGGGTCCAACTCCTGCTGGTCCCGGGGAGGACGATGCCCTGGAGTCGGAGAGCAGGAGCACCTGGAATGCGCTCTGTATCCATGAGGCGCTCGTTACACTGGTAGTCTCCCTCCCTGCATGAGAGCAGCCATCCATCATTCCCAGGCATAGATCCCACCCTGTCCCATTCGTCACACATTGGAGTGGATGCATGCACATGTGTTTTGGTGCCTTTTTCTCTGTAATGGTAAGTGTTAAAATGCTAATCTTCAGTTATGTATAATGTTCTGAGACCCCTCTTCACCCTAACCTCCCCCCTTGTGACACCCCAGGCCCTGGCTGCACTTCAACGGCCCCATTAGAAGTGGTGCTGCAACATTTGTTCCACAGTGAAATGGATGCAAAAGATGAGCAGGACAGGGATCTTGTTCCTTATGAAGGTGATCCAAATATCTGAGTCAAGGGCAAAGGGAGAGATATGTGCTTACAGACCATGGAAGTCAGAAGAGGCGTGTGCACCATTCGAAATAAAAGCTATGCCAGTTCTAACCCGGTGGCACCTGCTACATAAATACGTCAAAGAGCCAAAAGGTTTGAAATCCAGAGAGCCCCAGGGAAGCCTATTAATAATATGACACACGAGCAGAAAATATGAAAAACATTAGAATTTTAGTCAAAGCTTTGGGGACAGGAGCAGTTCATTACCTGAGGCTCGGGTCAGAGGGGAAAATGAATAAGAAAGTAGAGGGGGTCAGGGGTGCACATCCAGCAATCTCACTCTGTTAAGAAGCAAGGACAGCACCTTTAGAACTTACTATAGCGTTGTGTGCATTTTAAAACAAAAATCGTGATGATTTGTTTTTAATTATAGCTGGCAACTGTGTGTTTATGGTTTGAAATGCACTGTTTCTTTTTGTACTTGCAGTGGCCGGTTTTACTGTTTTACACATGGGCTAAGTAACATTTTTCTACAAGGTTTGACATGAATGCTTCATAGTCATGTTCATAACCATTTCGTTTGGCCGACCCTGACTCCACCATCTCTGAGTTATGCTGTTGTGTTTGTGCTAATGTAGACCATATGCGGTACAAAAGGGGGTGTTGATGGACGTAGCATCTGAACCAATCAAACATTCACACCTTGTCAAGAGATCTGGGTTTAATCCATCACCATTCTTTAGCCCACTCTGCCACCCCAGTTCAGACATGGTCATATGCAAATCATTCTGACCCTGTGCCTCATGGGAACAGTCCAGCCCGAACCGCCAAGCCATGCCTTCCCTGGGGTAAACATCACTTACAACGAAACTTTTACAACGCACTACCATTACAACGCGGTCATTACAACGCAAACTATTACAACGCATTGCGCTGGGGGGCGCTCTAGGATAGGGAATAGGTTAATTTACTATCCAATAACCTTCCCTAGTGTCCACGGGGACTGGAGTTGGAATAGTAAATTAAACTATTCACTATCCAACACCCAATAGCGATATGCGTTGTAATGGTATGCGATGTAAAAACCGCGTTGTAAAGGCAGGCGTTGTAATAGCCTGCGTTGTAACGTCATACATCCCTTCCCTGGACCAGAAACAAGCTTCCTAGGACCGGTTTCTGGCATTTCAGCCGTCTTCAGCCAGGCTTTTTTTTAATTTTTTTTTAAAGGTTTTATTGGGGAGCAAAAGTATCAACACAGCTCTGTGTCTACAACCATTTTGTGGCCGGCAGCGCTTATAGGTTACTTATGCATCAATCATCAGAAATAGCAGTTAGAACATGTTAACAAAGCAAGCCGCCTACAACCACTTCGGGCCGGCCGCGTTTTAACTTTCATCCATATGGTAATCTGCTGTGGGTGTGATAGGACACATGCAAAGTAAAAATAATGAGGAACACATAAATGCATTGTAAATCCTAGTCTTAAAAAAACCTGTTGATTAGCAAATAATAGATGGTACGATTCAACACAGTTAACAACATTACTGGGCATATGCAGACATAGTCAAGATCCACATGGGAGGATGAAAAAGGCCTGTTGAGGAGCCTAGACAGCTCAGTACCGTTCCCTTGGGGTGCATCTGAACATATGAGCCATCATCCAGTTGGTGCTGTCAGGTAATGGCGTCTAACTTGCTTGGTGGCATGGGAGTACTACACAGTCATCTCTACATTGGTTTGTGGGTTGTCGTCCTCTGTGGAGTGCGACGACAAATAAGACGTGAGTGGCGCCCATATATCTCTGGGTCGAGAGTTGTTGTGCAGGAGTTCAGCATAAAGGGTGGATTGCTCTTGGCAATAAATCATGTCTGTGAGCCAGTCCTTAAATTTGGGTGCCCTGCCCCTACCCCACCTACAGGCTATGCGGCGTTTAGCCATCAACAGCGCAAGTGCTATGTATCTGCGATGTGCCATCGGAACCATTTTGACATAGCTCAGCAAAGCGATCAGAGGCGTGGCCTCGATGTGCACTTTGGTCATCTTAGTGAGAGCCGAGAGGACTTGTCCCCAGTATTCGTGTATGGCTGGCCATTCCCAGGATAAATGTAAAAAATCAGCCCGCGGTGTGTGACATCTATCGCATCTATCTGTATCACGCAATTGTTGCCTATGCATGCTAGCCGGAGTGCAGTACAGCCTATGCAAATATTTATAATGTATTATCCGGAGCCTGCTACTTGCAGATACACTCTCAGTTTGTGAGCAGCAATACTCCCATTGCTTATCTGTTATGGCTGTGCCCAGGTCCGCCTCCCATTTTGCTCGTGACGGTGTTTCTGCTGTGGTGGGTCTGGTGTGCGTAACCCGATAAAGCAGCAAGACAAGCCGCCTGGGTGAGGATTGCTGTAGCAGTGCCTGCAATGGGGGGAGCATTGGGGGTTCAGCGGGAAAGTCAGCATGAAGTGCTCTCATACCTTGATAGAGTCGTATATACAAAAAACTGTCCAATGGAGGGCATTGTGTGTCCTGAAACATATCAGCCGTGTCCCGGAATTTGCCATTGGTGTACAGGTTCCCCCATGTTGTGATGGACGCGCGCAGCTGTAGCCTGTGGAAGACGGTCTCTTGTAAGAGTGGCATGTCTGGATGATAAACTAAGGGGAGCAAGGGCGAGTACAAAAAAGGGAGGTCAAAGAGATTCGTAAGCCTTTACCATGCCGTGATCGTAGCATTAACAGTGGTGTGTGTGCGTTCACGAGCGCTCAGAGTCATATATACTGCCCCCTCAATCGGTATAGGGTGTAACAACCAATGTTCAGACGCCAGTTGTGGCATGTATCTGGGCTGCCTGATCCAGAAATACAGATAGTGTGCCTGTGCGCAAACGTAATATAGCTCAAAATCAGGGATGCCTAACCCATCCGACACGTAAGGTCTTATGAGGACTGACCATTTCAGTCTGGCTCGTTTGCCTCCCCACACCAGCCTGCTCATCTCTGATTGGAGGGATGCAAAGAAGTGTCTCCCCGGGGAAAATGGAATATTTAAAAACAGATAGAGTAGCTGGGGCAGGATCACCAATTTAATCAAGGATGCTCTTCCTGCCATAGAAAGCGGGAGCGTTATCCAGCGGTCGACCCTGTCAGTGAAACGAGACAGTGCCACTCCGTAGTTGAAATTGCAAAAAACACAGTTGATGTACAGAATGTAGAACAATGTCATACATTCACCCCAGTACAAGGATCTGGGCCCAAATCCATCGTTTTTTTGCACTCCACACCACCCTGGGTTAGACACTGGCTATATGCAAATCAGCTCTGACCCTGTGCCTCATGGGAACAGTCCAGTCCGAACTACCAAGCCATGTCTTTCCCAGACCGGAATCAAGCATCCAAGGACCGGTTTCTGGCTATCAGCCTTCTTCAGCCTGGATAGCTTGACTCCAGTGGTGTGGAGAGCCTGGGACTCACGTCTGAGCATCCCCAGCCCACTCGGGGTGAAATTGCAAAAAACACAGTTGATGGACAGAATGTAGAACAATGTCATACGTTCACCCCAGTACAAGGATCTGGGCCTAAATCCATCGTTTTTTTGCACTCCACACCACCCTGGGTTAGACACTGGCTATATGCAAATCAGCTCTGACCCTGTGCCTCATGGGAACAGTCCAGTCCGAACTACCAAGCCATGTCTTTCCCAGACCGGAATCAAGCATCCAAGGACCGGTTTCTGGCTATCAGCCTTCTTCAGCCTGGATAGCTTGACTCCAGTGGTGTGGAGAGCCTGGGACTCACGTCTGAGCATCCCCAGCCCACTCGGGGTGAAATTGCAAAAAACACAGTTGATGGACAGAATGTAGAACAATGTCATACATTCACCCCAGTACAAGGATCTGGGCCTAAATCCATCGTTTTTTTTGCACTCCACACCACCCTGGGTTAGACACTGGCTATATGCAAATCAGCTCTGACCCTGTGCCTCATGGGAACAGTCCAGTCCGAACTACCAAGCCATGTCTTTCCCAGACCGGAATCAAGCATCCAAGGACCAGTTTCTGGCTATCAGCCTTCTTCAGCCTGGATAGCTTGACTCCAGTGGTGTAGAGAGCCTGGGACTCACGTCTGAGCATCCCCAGCCCACTCGGGGTGAAATTGCAAAAAACACAGTTGATGGACAGAATGTAGAACAATGTCATACATTCACCCCAGTACAAGGATCTGGGCCTAAATCCATCGTTTTTTTGCACTCCACACCACCCTGGGTTAGACACTGGCTATATGCAAATCAGCTCTGACCCTGTGCCTCATGGGAACAGTCCAGTCCGAACTACCAAGCCATGTCTGTCCCAGACCGGAATCAAGCATCCAAGGACCGGTTTCTGGAGTCAAGCTATCCAGGCTGAATGAAGGCTGATAGCCAGTGTCTAACCCAGGGTGGTGTGGAGTGAAAAAAACGATGGATTTAGGCCCAGATCCTTGTACTGGGGTGAATGTATGACATTGTTCTACATTCTGTCCATCAACTGTGTTTTTTGTAATTTTCACCCCGAGTGGGCTGGGTATGCTCAGACGTGAGTCCCAGGCTCTCCACACCACTGGAGTCAAGCTATCCAGGCTGAATGAAGGCTGATAGCCAGAAACCGGTCCTTGGATGCTTGATTCCGGTCTGGGAAAGACAGGGCTTGGCAGTTCGGACTGGACTTTTCCCATGAGGCAAAGGGTCAGAGCTGATTTGCATATAGCCAGTGTCTAACCCAGGGTGGTGTGGAGTGAAAAAAACGATGGATTTAGGCCCAGATCCTTGTACTGGGGTGAATGTATGACATTGTTCTACATTCTGTCCATCAACTGTGTTTTTTGTAATTTTCACTCCGTAGTTGAGTCGCATGAGTTCGTCCCTGTCCCTGGTGATTTTAATTCCCAGGTATCGCAATTCCTCCTCGCACCACTCCAATGGATAGTCCAGGGGAAAGCACGCTACCATGTCAGTTAGTGGGAAGAAACACGACTTTCCCCAGTTGATCTGGACGCCGGACAGGTGACCAAAGGTTATGAATTCCCTCAAAAGGGTGTTTAAGTTGTGCGGTGGATCTCGAACGTATAGGGTAATGTCATCCGCATACATGGAAATTAGTATCTGTCTCATGTTGCATTGCAAGCCAGAGCATTATAGCGCTGTCGCATGCACGCCGCCAACAGTTCAGTTGCGAGAGCAAACAAAAGCGGAGATAGTGGGCACCCCTGACGTGTGCCTCTGGTAATCAAACATTTCTGGGACAGCCGCCCATTGATCAGCACCCTCGCTCCTTGCTGATGGTATAAAAGATGTATCCAGGACAAACACAACGGGGGGAAGCCCATGCGTTCCATTATTCCGAAAAGGTAGGTCCACTCGAGAGAGTCAAAGGCTTTTGTCGCGTCTAGAAAAATCGTCGCTATTGGCAATTCAGGGGCGACATTATGCATCAATGTAAAGAGAGTCCTTAAATTATGGGAGGTTTATCTGCCAGGGATATATCCAGATTGGTCCGGTAATATCAGGTGTTCTAATAAAAGGCTTACACGGTTGGCGAGGAGTTTAGCTAGAATCTTAGCATCCACGTTAAGGAGGGAAAGTGGCCGGTACGACCCACACAAATGAGCGGGTTTGTCCAGTTTTAGCAATGAAATGATAAGCGCTTCTCTCATGGAGGCAGGGAGAGACCCTACGTCCAATGAATCCTCATATACCTATGGAGGATTGGGGCCAACACATCAATATAAGTTTTGTAGAACTCAACAGGTATGCCATCCAACCCTGTGGCCTTTCCCGATTGTAAGCCCATTATGGCTTCGCGCATTTCGTCTAATTCAAAGGGTGCACATAGAAATTCACGATGCACGTCACTTAGCCAACCAAGTGCGACGTCACCCAGGTAGCCATCCAGGTCCAAGCCTGGGGAGCCAGAGGAGGTGTAGAGAGCTTCATAGTGGCTAGTGAAGCCACCAAGGATGCTCGCAGTATCGCAGTAGCGCGTCCTATCCGGACCTTCCAATTCCAGCACATAGTTAGAGTGACGTGGATGTCGGATTACGTCTGCCAATGTTTTGCCAGGGCGCTCCCCTTCACCGTAGCGTCGAGCCTGCCAGAGTTTGCCTCTGAAGCGCGTTTCTCTCTGCGCCTCCTCCATGTATTCGTTAAGTGTGGACCTAAACTTCTCTTGTGTTTCCCTATCCGGTGTGCGTATCAGTGTGGCTTCCAGTGCCTGCAGTTCGCGCCCTAATCTAGACAGTGTGTTAAGGATATATTTGAGGATCCCAGAACCCTTTGAGATGCAGAACCCCCGGATAGTAACCTTAACGGCTTCCCAGATTGTTTCCACGCTTTGAACCGACCCCTTCTTTCGTACAAAAAAGTCCTGTATTTCCTCGCGTAGCTCCTCCTGGAAGACTATGTCTGAGAACATGCGCATGTTTAGTCGCCATGTGCTGCGCGGCGGGCTGAAGTCGGCATATGAGAAAGCAAGCCAGACAGGGGCGTGGTCAGAGTATGTCCTAGCCAGGTGACGTGACTTACACAGTGCAGGGCCAAGTCCTCGAGAGACCAGCCAGAAATCTAGTCATGCCCAAGTGGCAGCATATGCCGTAAAGTGTGTACCTTCCCTGTCCGAGGGATGCATGTGTCTCCAAGCGTCTATTAGTTGGTTTTCCACTATGATGTCGTTGAGTATTAAGCTAGCCCTAGTACGATGATGCGGGGCACGATGTGATCTGTCCAGTGTTGGCGCATATGTGACATTGAAATCTCCCCCCCATATGATATGAGTTGAACCGATATGGCGCACTGTCTCCCACAGGGAAGAAAAGAAGTCCGGGGCGTCTACATTCGGCCCGTAGCAACACACTAGAGTAACCGATTCCAGGCCCAGGCATCCCCAGATCATGCAGTAGCTTCCCTGGTCATCACTAGATGACCGCACCAAGTGAAAGGGGACTTGTTTCTTGATTAATATCACAGTTCCTCTAGCATAAGTGGAATAGGAGGAGAAGACGCGGTGTGCGGCCCAGCAGGACGCAAAGGTGGTGGGCTTCTGAGGTGAGAAGTGTGTTTCTTGCAGCATCGCTATATGAGTGTGATGCCTGTCCAGATATGCCAATATTTGCCTTTTCTTCCTTGGGTCTCCGAGTCCCCTGACATGCCACGTAATAACGTTTAACTGTGTGCCTGCGTTGTGAGCCATGAATCTGTAAAAGGAGTATAGGATCTAATGAAATGTGCGATGTGAAGCGTGTACCGGTCAACCTGGGATATAACAAACATTTCCACGTGTCAAAATCACTCATGTATATTAGAACACAAACTACTAACATCCTATTCCCCTCCCAGTTCCATCCCCCCTCCCACTGAAGCAACCCCAACTGGCCAGTATAGGACACCCTCCCCACCCTCCCTACCCCTTAAGTCCAATCAAAACGAAGAAAGGTCCTTGCCATCTCTTGTGGCGAGGTATTTGGGGGGAGCACCCTTTCGGGGCCATCTAGGCGGCAACAACACAAACCGCCCCGTACCCTAGGAGCCTATGCAGAAGACCCTGCAACTCCAGCGGGTATATGGGGGGCCCGGCGAGACATCTGCCAGCAGCCCAGAGGGATCCCCATACACAAGAGCATATATTTCAAACAGTGTATGTCCCAATCTGAAGTGAATGTACTCACAGAAATCAGTGGTTAAGTTAGGCCAAACACAGTGCAGGGTACCTTACTGTTCGTCAACATCCGCACCCTCCATAGGTGATCGCTGTCCCTCATCTCCTCCCTCCGCAGGGCGAGCTGTTTGTCAGAGGTGTTTAAGAAACTCTTCTACTTGTTGCGGTTTTGTAAAGAAGCTTTGTCGACCTTGATGGGTAACTCGTAGCCGTGCCGGGTAAAGGAGAGCTTAGTCGATTTGGGCCTTGCGCAATTTTGCCTTGACATCGAGAAATTTCCGCCGTTCCTCCTGAACCAGGGGCATGAAGTCTGGAAACATAGTGAAGGAGTTGCCATCATAGGACAGTGACTGTTTGCCGCGGGCGGCCCGAAGTGCAACATCCCGGTCCCTGTAGTTCAAAAGTCTGGCAATTACAGACCTCGGAGAGGTTCCCGGCTTGGGTCTAGGGCCCAGCGACCTATGCGCACATTCAACAATAAACTGGGGGGAGAAAGCCTCCGATCCCATCGCAGCCAACAGCAGCTTCTCGACATACTCCTCCATGCGACCAGTGTTTGTGGATTCCGGAATGCCTATGATACATATGTTGTTTCTTTGACTCCTCACTTCTAAATCCTCGTTCTTGGAGGCTATAACTCAGAGCAGATTGTCCATGCGAGAAAGTTGCGAAGTGTGCCTGGCCACCACATCGTCCGAGTCCGATAGGCGCCGCTCCGCTTCTGTTAGGCGCTCCTCGTGAACATCCATTTTGTGGACGATTGCGTCCATGCGGGAGGACATCCTGTCAACCTTGTCTGCTATTGTTGTGAAACCCTGTCGCACCTCCTGCAAAATGTCTTGGATCTCCGGAGGTTGTTTTGTCACGGTACCACCCGATTCAGTAGAGCCCAATTGGGCAGGGGGTCCAGTGCCGCACAGGCGTGTCGCTTGGGAGCGTCGAAAGTGAGCTTGGGCTGCCGCGCATCAGTCCTGCCCATGATGGCGGCTGGTCTAGCCCAGTGAGCAGTTCTAGAGTGGTGAGGCGCGGGGGCAAAGTCCGAGCAGCAACGTCGGCACCTGAGAGGCCCCGATTGACGACACTTCTGGGCAAAAACCGACGGAGGGATTCTCAGCCCGCCCTGGATGGTCCAAGTGACTCCCGCCGCGTCTAGAGCATACACAGTTGCGGCAATGGGGGCCTAGGCACAAGCGATATCGCCTCTATTGCAAGAAGGGTCCCTCCCGTCCCAGCACAGTGAGGGAGGCCACGAATCACTAATAAAACACCACGGGGCAACCAGGTGGTCAAACAGGCGTTCGCCCCGTGTCGTCAGCGGTAAGGGGCAGAGGGGTCTCCGTGCCCAAGGGCCGACCCGGTCTCAATGAGGGGTCCAGGAGGAATCCGGCTAGAATTGCCCGAAAGTTCGCTGTCCGTGGCACACATCGCCCGAAGAGGGGCTCGCGCGAAGTGGAGAGGCGGGGGGGGGGCAGCCGCGCACCCGTCCCAGGCCAGCAGTGTTGTCAGAAGGCCCAAAGGACACACGGGGGCAATGAATATCCCCCCCTCCTACCGTCGGTCCTGGTGTGCTCCGTCCTCCTTACGATACCCCGTCGGGCCGTCCCACAGATGACGCGGGACCGGCCGCCGACCTCCAGGCCACAATATGAAACAACTAGGGCGGCCCGGGCGTTAGGCCTGTTTCACGCGAGGCCCGGCTCCTCGTGCAACGCCGCGGCCTCGCATAGATGTCTCCTCCAGCGGGTACGCAGGGCGGGATCCACAGCCAGTGTCCGTCCTGCTATGTCGGGCGGATCACGGGAGCACCTCTGCACAGATCAGGCCAGGGCTCGCAGGGCAGGATCTATGGGTCTCGCTGTGCAATCGCTGCCGTTGGGAGCCTCTGGCGGTGCCTATCGTGAGGAGAAATGTAGGATAAAGATCGCCGGGCGGCGAGAGCCTCACTCAGTGGCGGCCATTCATCAGTGCGCCACCTAGCACCCCCATCTTCAGCCAGGCTTGCTTGAATCCAGTGGCAAAGTGAGCAAGGGACTCACGTCTGAGCATAACCTGCCAACTTATGGCGAACAAAGCGGTACAAAAGTGGGAGGTGATGGACGTAGCATCTGAACCAATCAAACACTCACACCTTGTCAAGAGATCTGGGTTTAATCCATCACCATTCTTTAGCCCACTCTGCCACCCCAGTTCAGACATGGCCATATGCAAATCAGTCTGACCCTGTGCCTCATGGGAACAGTCCAGCCCGAACTGCCAAGCCATGCCTTCCCTGGACCAGAAACAAGCTTCCTAGGACCGGTTTCTGGCATTTCAGCCGTCTTCAGCCAGGCTTGCTTGAATCCAGTGGCAAGGTGAGCAAGGGACTCACGTCTGAGCATACCCTGCCAACTTATGGCGAACAAAGCGGTACAAAAGGGGGTGGTGATGGACGGAGCATCTGAACCAATCAAACACTCACACCTTGTCAAGAGATCTGGGTTTAATCCATCACCATTCTTTACCCCACTCTGCCACCCCAGTTCAGACATGGCCATATGCAAATCAGTCTGACCCTGTGCCTCATGGGAACAGTCCAGCCCGAACTCCCGTGCTCACTAAGCCACTGGAGTCAAGCTATCCTGGCTGAAGACGGCTGATAGACAGAAACCGGTCCTAGGATGCTTGATTCCGGTCCAGGGAAGACATGGCTTGGCAGTTCGGGCTGGACTGTACCCATGAGGCACAGGGCCAAGACTGATTTGAATATGGCCATGTCTGAACTGGGGTGGCTTGGTGAGCAAAATAACGATGGATTAAACCCAGATCTGTGACTGGGGGTGAATGTTTTGCCATTGTGCAGCATTCTGGCCATCATCTTGTGTGTTTTGCTGTTCACCCTATGTGGGAAGGGTCTGCCCAGACGTGGGTCGCGTGCTCACTAAGCCACTGGAGTCAAGCTATCCTGGCTGAAGATGGCTGATAGCCAGAAACCGGTCCTAGGATGCTTGATTCCGGTCCAGGGAAGACATGGCTTGGCAGTTCGGGCTCGACTGTTCCCATGAGGCACAGGGCCAAGCTTGATTTGCATATGGCCATGTCTGAACTGGGGTGGCTTGGTGAGCAAAATAACGATGGATTAAACACAGATCTGTGACTGGGGGTGAATGTTTTGCCATTGTGCAACATTCCGTCCCTCAGCTTGTGTGTTTTAATGTAGACCATTTGAGCATTCATTTGCTTGCCTGGCGAATGTGGAGACAATGTCATTCAGCGAGAAGCCAGTTACCCTATTGGGTCAGTTGATATCCCTCGCTTTGCTGTCTGAATGGAAGATACAAATTACTTTCAGCCACACCACTTTCAGAAGTCACAGGCCGCCACTGCTTGTTAAAATACCTAACTTGCTGAAGTGAAAACTGTGAAATGAACTTCAGTCAGTACAGCAAACCAGTTATTAATTACTTGGTCTAATGATTAAAGAACAGACATTCACATCCTGATTTCGGTTGAATCGCTAACCATAAATTCGAAATCTTTGGGCCTCATTAAGATGTTAGGAGGAAAACCATCTGACAGCTCGTTGGAGGCTTTCTGTCCGACATCAGATGTTTCCGTCGAACAACGGTATTACGATACTGGTGGTCAGAGGGAAACCTGCGGGAAAATATTGCACTGCTTCCAACAGGGTCACGGAGCCTGTCGGGCAGAGGGTGTTTCGTAAGTCCCAGAATGGAGAAGGTGCCTGCTCAGGCACCACTGTGGGGATTGCGATGCACGTTTCCCACAGCCTTCCTGTGGCGGTCCGAAATTCATAGAAAGGCTGTCAGAAACAGACTTTGGGGTCCCCTGCGGGGTCCGCTATGAGGGCTGGGGGGCACCCATGGTGCCCTGCAAAAGCCATGTATCGTGTGGCAGGCAGTGCATGGTGCCTGCCACACGGTGCAAGGATGTTTACAAAGGGCATAATTCCTATTGCAGCTTGTGATGCAGCCTGCAGCACAAGCCTCAATAGGAAAGATACACTTTCCAACTGCCATGAAGGCTGTTTCATCCTAATTAGGGAAACAGGACTGCCAACTCCTTGTCGGGCAGTCCCGTTACCGACACAATACCAGTCGGACATTCGTCCAACCAGCATCGTAATGGGGCCCTTAGTTTGTTGTTGCAAACAATGGACAATTCATATTGAATGTCTCCTTTGCAAGTTCTCCTGCTGCTCACACATGCATAATTCAAGTAACAAAGCAAGAAGGGTAGTTATTTTTATTGTTATTATTTCAAAATTTTATTTTTTACACCGATCTTTATTTACCATACATTTATTAGTATAACAATTGCTGGCAACGCAAGTATTGTCCTTTTTATATTGATTATGTGTAAATACACGTTGTGTACAGTAAAAAAACTAGCACTTACTCCTTTTGATGAATTAATCTATACTCTATAAAGTGGGTTGGCTGCTCTTCGAGGGAGTCTATGCTAGTTTCGAATGTCAAGGTGCTCTCTCTGCATGCTGATGGGCCTAGTTCATCTTGTTTTTCATATTTGGTGGCACACCTCTTTTCATGATGCTAATGCTCCACTCTCAGTGCCTCTGCATTTGACTGAGAAGCCTTAACAGTTATTGTACATAATGTCTCTGTAATTCCTACATTGCATGCAAGAGCTGTCGCCACCCCCCGATGGCATTAGGTACGTATCCATATCTTGAAATTCATTGTATTTTGCAATTACTTGACCATGGCTGTGTGGCGAGTTACCTTATTTAGATGTTTTGTAAATCTGCCCTATCAATCAGTTATTGTTAATTACTCCAACCCATTGTTTTTCAAGGGGATCTCTTCTCTGCCTATCACTTGTTTATCAACATTGATACACTCTAGGGCAGCAGTGGTAGTGTATTGAAAAGTATGGGAAATGTGATGCCAAGTGCCACTGGGTGGGGCTGGGCCAGAGACACGGCAAAAAAAGTTGCAAACAATTCTAAATTATAGTTCTTTAACTAGCAGGTAAACATAAGATGCACACTTTAAATGAAAAATAAATTCTAGTTAAAGTAATTGGTGGGAAGTGCGCTCTTTTACGTTATGTATGATTCCACAGTTACTATGATTATTACAGGTGTGTTTGTGTGTGCCCGTGCTTGCATGCACGTGTGTGTGTGTGTGTGTGTAAAACCAGACAGAGTAGTGAATCCTGGTTGGCACACTGGGGAACAGTGAAATGTGTTCCAGTCTGCGACTGTAAGCACTGTGAGTAAAAAAGTCATTATTTTTAAATTACACATGCTGTAAAATAGGCTGCCACAAAATGTGCAAAGGGATTAAGGCCATCATTCTAAGATTCTTGGAATAGGGTGGGGTGTGTACTGCACGTAGGAAATACAATTACCAGAGGGTGAGGTACTTACCATGTGTGGTAAATAACTTCTATTCCAAGTTTTTATAAACAAAATGAAGCATAGCATGCTGAATCAGTTTTTAACAGACCGAATTCCAAATGTGTTGCCTTTTTTCTGGGGCTTTTCCTATGATACATTTCAGCAGGCTTGAGCTGCTAGAATGTGACAGAGAAAAACTGTGAGGGCGAGATAATTTTCATAAATCTCACAGTTCCGATGCTGGAGAAAATGTGTTGGCACAGGAATCGGATTATAGCCCTAAATTCATAATGAGGGCCACAGTCTTCTAAGACAAAAACAAGTGCTTTCTGAATAAATATTGTAGTAATATGCCATTAGACTTATCTAATGCACACCTTTTTAGGGCTCGGACTCCTCCCCCTGGGAGGAGTTAAGAGATCCTAATGTTATAAGAAAAAAAAGAAGAAGAAGAAGAAGGGCCTTGGTGAGAGGAATTCCACACATTCCTTTGCGTTTTCTGGCATCTGGTCAGTGATTCGTCTTCCCTGTGCTGTGTATGTAGTAGCCTTGAAGTGATAGGCTGTAAGTAATGTACGCGTGCCCGATGTGGCATTTTGTGTTCGAGAACGAGCATGGCAGAGTGATTAATCTTAATTACGAGCTGTCAGAGTGCCCGTGTAATGCAAGCCAGATGATGCGAACGCGTTCACAGCGGTGAGCGCGTTCAATGTTAAATGACGAGAGGCAGCAGGCGAGGCTCACAGAAGATGACTCATACATGCTCGGGCTAGGGGCCCGCAACGTTTGTCTTCCCCTTGGTTGCCGCTCCTGCCTGCAAGTGCCAAGGTACTGTTAATATCCCCCGCGGTGCGAGCCGTTCCTTTCACCAGACTCGCACCGCTCTGCTCTGTGTGCCTGCCTGCAGCCGTGAGCGCGCTCCAGCCCCTCCCGCTGGAATCCTTGGAAGTCGCCGAGTGCCCAGAGCCCCCACGGGTGAGTGAAAGCTGAAGGCTTCGTCTGCACTCCCCGTCAGGGACTCCGAGCCTCCCCCTGCCGCCCGCACTGCTCCCGGAGCCCTCCTGCACCGCTGGGCCGGCCCGCCTTTAACTCTGTCCTCGAGCCGAGAGGAAGAGCCGGGGCCGGCACAGGCGTGCTCACGCCCGATGCGTGAGCGTTGGTAGGGCCGGGTCAGTTTCACCGCGAAGAGGCAGGAGAGGCGCTGCCAGGCACGCCGAAGGCCGGGGAGAGTTCCAAAGCCCCAGAACGGAGAGAGGCTTTCGTTTAAAGGGCAAAGACACCTGTGGCTCATATTTACACGGGCAAAGATGCAATTAAACTGAGGAACTTCTCCAACTTGAATGTCGGAATCCAGACACTTGGCAAAAGTAGCCTGTGTAAAAAAAAAACCAAAACTTTTTCCATACCCTTAATTCTGACCCCTCCCAGTGCAGAGGAAACGCCGAAGCTGTGCTTCACAAATATTGACAAATTCAGGTTTGCCCCCACCCCTCTGCATGCATCTTAAAGTTTACGTATAGAATTTATTTGAAATAATGTAATGTTTTTTAAAGAAATACTTACATTGACTAAAAGTTATTCACATATTTTGTAATAACAATATTTGTTTTATTTATATATACTTCTTAACATGAAATAAAATATATTTATGTTTAAAAGAAGGTTTCTACGGAGAGTGTTGCCGTACAACTGTTTGTCCGTGTGAGTGCAGAGTAGTGAGGGCAGAGTAGTGAGGGCAGAGTAGTGAGGGCAGAGTAGTGAGGGCAGAGTAGTGAGTAGTGAGTAGTGAGTAGTGAGTAGTGAGTAGAGTAGTGAGTAGTGAGTAGAGTAGTGAGTAGAGTAGTGAGTAGTGAGTGCAGAGTAGTGAGTAGTGAGTGCAGAGTAGTGAGTGCAGAGTAGTGAGTAGTGAGTGCAGAGTAGTGAGTAGTGAGTGCAGAGTAGTGAGTAGTGAGTAGAGTAGTGAGTAGTGAGTAGAGTAGTTAGTACAGAGTAGTGAGTAGAGTAGTGAGTGGAGAGTAGTGAGTAGAGTAGTGAGTAGTGAGTGCAGAGTAGTGAGTAGTGAGTAGAGTAGTGAGGTGAGTAGAGTAGTGAGTAGAGTAGTGAGGTGAGTAGAGTAGTGAGTAAAGTAGTGAGTGCAGAGTAGTGAGTAGAGAAGTGAGTAGTGAGTAGTGAGTAGAGTAGTGAGTAGAGTAGTGAGTAGTGAGTGCAGAGTAGTGAGTAGTGAGTAGAGTAGTGAGTAGTGAGTAGAGTAGTGAGTAGTGAGTCGAGTAGTGAGTAGAGTAGTGAGGTGAGTAGAGTAGTGAGGTGAGTAGAGTAGTGAGTAAAGTAGTGAGTGCAGAGTAGTGAGTAGAGAAGTGAGTAGTGAGTAGTGAGTAGAGTAGTGAGTAGGGTAGTGAGTAGTGAGTAGAGTGGAGAGTAGTGAGCAGAGTAGTGAGTAGTGAGCAGAGTAGTGAGTAGAGTAGTGAGTAGAGTAGTCAGTAGTGAGCAGAGTAGTGAGTAGTGGGTGCAGAGTAGTGAGTAGAGTAGTGAGTAGAGTAGTGAGTAGTGAGTAGAGTAGTGAGTAGTGAGTCGAGTAGTGAGTAGAGTAGTGAGGTGAGTAGAGTAGTGAGGTGAGTAGAGTAGTGAGTAAAGTAGTGAGTGCAGAGTAGTGAGTAGAGAAGTGAGTAGTGAGTAGTGAGTAGAGTAGTGAGTAGGGTAGTGAGTAGTGAGTAGAGTGGAGAGTAGTGAGCAGAGTAGTGAGTAGTGAGCAGAGTAGTGAGTAGAGTAGTGAGTAGAGTAGTCAGTAGTGAGCAGAGTAGTGAGTAGTGGGTGCAGAGTAGTGAGTAGAGTAGTGAGTAGAGTAGTGAGTAGTGAGTAGAGTAGTGAGTAGTGAGTGCAGAGTAGTGAGTAGTGAGTAGAGTAGTGAGTAGAGTAGTGAGTGCAGAGTAGTGAGTAGAGTAGTGAGTAGTGAGTGCAGAGTAGTGAGTAGAGTAGTGAGTAGGGTAGTGAGTAGTGAGTAGAGTGGAGAGTAGTGAGCAGAGTAGTGAGTAGTGAGCAGAGTAGTGAGTAGAGTAGTGAGTAGAGTAGTCAGTAGTGAGCAGAGTAGTGAGTAGTGGGTGCAGAGTAGTGAGTAGAGTAGTGAGTAGAGTAGTGAGTAGTGAGTAGAGTAGTGAGTAGTGAGTCGAGTAGTGAGTAGAGTAGTGAGGTGAGTAGAGTAGTGAGGTGAGTAGAGTAGTGAGTAAAGTAGTGAGTGCAGAGTAGTGAGTAGAGAAGTGAGTAGTGAGTAGTGAGTAGAGTAGTGAGTAGGGTAGTGAGTAGTGAGTAGAGTGGAGAGTAGTGAGCAGAGTAGTGAGTAGTGAGCAGAGTAGTGAGTAGAGTAGTGAGTAGAGTAGTCAGTAGTGAGCAGAGTAGTGAGTAGTGGGTGCAGAGTAGTGAGTAGAGTAGTGAGTAGAGTAGTGAGTAGTGAGTAGAGTAGTGAGTAGTGAGTGCAGAGTAGTGAGTAGTGAGTAGAGTAGTGAGTAGAGTAGTGAGTGCAGAGTAGTGAGTAGAGTAGTGAGTAGTGAGTGCAGAGTAGTGAGTAGAGTAGTGAGTAGAGTAGTGAGTAGTGAGTGCAGAGTAGTGAGTAGAGTAGTGAGTAGTGAGTAGAGTAGTGAGTAGAGTAGTGAGTAGAGTAGTGAGTAGAGTAGTGAGTGCAGAGTAGTGAGTAGAGTAGTGAGTAGAGTAGTGAGTAGGACATCACAGGCAGCAGCTGTGCAAGCTTCTTACACTCACAAGGAGACCACAGGCAGCTGAGGTGCAATCTTCTCCCACTCACAAGAACGACATCACAGGCAGCAGCAGTGCAAGCTTCTTACACTCACAAGGAGACCACAGGCAGCAGAGGTGCAAGCTTCTCACACTCACAAGAAGGACATCACAGGCAGTAACGGTGCAATATTCTCACACTCACAAGGAGATCACTGGCAGTACACACCACATGAACACACTCCATAACACATAGCAACAATACATTGGCATTTACAATGCCATTAGCTCAAACTCAAATAAATCCGAGCCCGGTTGCATTTCTAATGCTTGTTTATAAGTTACTGTTAACACCTTGCATGCTTCTGACGGAACCGTTCTGTCACAATCCTCGGGTGGGCTGTGCTGGTGACGGAACTCGGCGAGTGCACCCCGTCGGACTGCCACGGACCTTGCCTTGGAACCCCACTGACAGGTTTCCAATCATCAACTAACTTGTTTGCTAGCGGAATTCGCATCCAGAAACCGCTTCAATGGAAGGTTAATCCCATACCTATCTTATGCAGCTTGAAATTTTATTCGCGGAATTGTGACTACGAACAATCCGCGTTCCTTAGACTGCATTGCTTCTTGACTGCCAACCTCCATAGTGAGGCGTATGGTGTAATTCAGGCAAAGTAAAATTGAATTCTTAATCCTGAGGATGATCCTTTTACATTAGAGCAAATGGATCGAAACATCGTCGACTTGTACTAGTAGACATACATGCAAACCACTGTATATATATTGTGTATGCTCTACTCTGGAGAACACTTTTTTCGCACTGATATTACTAGTGTCCAGGCTGCTCTGTGTTTTCCTTTTGCCTGTGGAATCTTTTTCTCTCTTTTTATCTATTTCTATCCTTTCAGTACGGCACAGGATTGTGCCCTTTCCTTGATGGCTAATTGTTGCATTCTTGTTTATTGTGTCATTCATTGACAATAAATCCCTGGTCCGGCTGGACAGGAGAATTATATAGTTTCCATTGCGTTCTATATAATATTTGGTTTTGTAACATTTCTTAATTTGCTTATGACCTTTGTCTTCCAAAACGGTGACGGAACGGTGCCGTCACGGCCCGCTCGCCAAGCCTGCGCGGCGCAAATTCCGCGCCTGTGCGGCGCAAATTCCGCGCCTGCGCTGAGGGTTCTATTGGGCGGGCGGGGCCGTGAAAGAACCGTTCCGTCACAAGCACAGCCCATCCGAGGCTTGTGACGGAGCGGTTCCGTCACGAGCACGGGAGCTCCGCGCGGCCCCCCGCCCCCTTAGCACTGCGGCGGATTAGCCGCCGCAGCTAAGGGGTTAAGATGATGTACTCCAATTGTTAGATTGAGAGACTATTTGGAAAGGAGCAGCTGTATTTATGTAGTGAAATTCAGGAAAAATATGGCCTGACAAAGAACAATCTCTTTAAATATTTACAGACTTCATAGGCAAGATTGATAACAAATGAAGCTCAGATTGCAAAATCTCGTTTAGTGAAGTAATTGATGGGGGATTCAGGATCCTGCAAATGTGTTAATTATTAGTAGAAGCCATGCCTGATGACTTGGAGGCTCAGAAGGTCAAGTGGGAGACAAGGTTGAAGGGTTGAGCCTCCAGAACTCACCAGAGGTCGAAATAGAGACATTGTTAACAGCAGGGCTCAGGAGCCAACACTTTAAATCCTTATTCAATCACTATTATACCCCTAACAAATTACACAGATGGGGTAGAAAAGCTGATGCTAGATATCAGCGATGTGGAGAGGCCTATGCTGCCATAGTGCAAATGTTTTGCACATGCCCAAGGTTACAGTCCTACATTAAGGGAGCAGGGGCCGTCATTAGTACGGTTGTGAGCACAAAAATGTATAAACAAAATATAAAAGAGATGCTGAACTAAGAACATGAATTTAAAATTTCATGTTGCTCACGTTAGATTGGGACACATATGAAGTCAAGAGTAGCAGAATCTCCGTCAAAGAGTACTTTTAAATATGATCTAGAGATACATATGCAAATTACACTAATACACCTAAAAAGGGTAGGATTTGATGCTATAACTAAAGTGACCTAGTGCAAGTGAAATGCTTTTGTACAGAATGCATTGCATGGAAACATAGGTGGTATAGTTAATAAACAATGAAATGTAAGATTGAAACTTTACAGACTAATACTAGCGAGTATATAGTTTATAAAGTTATTAAAAAAAATGTATTTCTGTCAAACTTAGAAAATGTGCACTCATATGAAAGTAATGCATTTTTGTAGTAGTAGGGTATTCTTAATGATAACTAGTGTTGTGTGTTACTAATTTGTGAGTATTAAGTGTAGTTTATCATGGTTATTTTGATTTGTATTTCATTTAACTAAGCTTTAGAATGGATAAAGGAAAGACATTATAAAGTCAATTTAAGAGCTTCCTGTTGAGACCTGTTTTTTAGAATTGCTTTTTTCCTCAGTTTCAACAATGGTTCAGTGATTTTGCATATTGTTGCATTCCCTGCGTATTCTTTTACTTTTCTGTAAACTATTACCATGGGAATAGCAAGACTGAGAACCATTATTTCTGCTATCCTGTGTATTGCTATTATGTTTCTTTTTTTCGTATCAATAACTTGTGTGGACTTGTGATTCTGTCGGTTCTCATGACTGGCATGGTAAACTATGTCGATGTTGCGACCATCTAGGTGACATAATGCACATCCTGAACACTAGATGGTCTTTCGATGGTGGTGTGATATCACTTCACTTGGACGTTGTATCAAGAATGTATAAAAGAAGAAACCCCAAAGAAGGGGCAGCCTACTCGCCGCATTCAATTCATTTTGTTTGTTAAGAGCATTTGTTTGGATTTCCTTTCCCTGTTTTTGACAATGATTCGATTTATCTGGAACTTTGATGCACGCACTCTGTGTTATGCAGACAAACTTTTCGTTCTGACTGATTTTGATGTATCAAACCATCCTTTGGTTTTGAACTATCTGTTGATGCTACATTCAGTAGCTGATGGGCTGAGATCTTTTCTTACTAAACCAGAACTTTCCTCTTTTGCTAAAGCTTTATGCTTAATGGCCTCGCCTTTAGAGACTTTTAACTTTTATTTCTCCTTCGCCTGATAGGATCAACTCTGTTAGTTTGGAGAACCATCTTTCTGCTTTATGGGTAGCAGGACTTTGTAACTCTGTAAGTGGATTTAGAGCCATCCTTGCCCCAATTTTTGGGGCTGTAATTAAAGCTGTGATATTTGTAACTGAATTGCTGAAGAGATTACTCTTTGTAATGAATTTTGAACCTTCAATACAATAACTAACAAAACTTTAACTTGCTTGAGACTCTTATTGTGTCCTATTCGTTGTCTCTAGAAATTGTGCAATTAGAGAAAGTTTTATCGTTGGATTATTTAGTAAGCTGGCTGCCAACAAATGGTCCTCTTTGAACAGCTGACTGATGTGTCTGGCAAACTCTAGATTCCATCTCTCCTATTGGCAGAACAAGATCCATCGGAGGACGGTCACCTCAGGGTTAGATAGACATAATAACGCATAAGAAAAAGATGGTCAAGAGTTTAATCGTAGGAGGGCCCAGTGCGGTTAGAGTAGTGGTAGGAGAGAGCACACGCTTCTGCGTGCCAGCAGTTTTGAGGGTTCAGATTGCGATTTCACTCCGACGGATGCTGTTTGGGATAGAGGATGGTGTTGGGCACACAAAAGGGCAAATATATTTTATCTTGTTTGCTATGGCTGTGGCCTGTATGTGTATAGCAACAGCACGATTGCGCGCTGATCGCACAACTATCCACAAATGGAGGACGAGGCTCTTAGCAATACATAATTTGTAGAAGAGCCTATTTGAAGGCAAAGGTCAGAAGGCGAAGAAACATGGAGCCTTGATATGGGGCCCCATTGGTTGAAATGGATAAAGGGTAAAGGGGATGGAGGCAATCTGGGGGTAGAGTTTAATTGAATTTATAGTCTTTTTCCCTCCCCTTAGTGGGTCTTTTGGTCTTGTCTCGTATATGAATTGATTGGCGAGTTTTATGAGAGCATTTTAATCATAGAAATAACTGAGATTTGCACTTTTTATTATGTGAAACATGCTGGGCCTTGCTGTGACTATTAATATGCTATTGATACGGTATGAAGTGAAAGGATCTACAGCTCCATATGTTATGTTATATGTTATGTTATATATTGATTTATAACGCGCTCCGTTAGTCGAGACTGTCCTGGCGCGGGGAAGAAACTGAATCAGAGTGATCGGTTGGAACAGTTATTCATAATGTATAAAAAGGTGGGTTTTTAACAGTTTTTTAAAATTAATCAGGTTTGTAGAATGTCTTAGAGCATCAGGAAGGGCATTCCACATCTGAGCTCCCCTTACCGTCAGAGATTGCCCCCCTAGGCGAACTCTCTTGAATCTAGGGACGACCACCTGCTTTCGGGAGGCAGATCGCAGCTGACGGGTCGGTAGGTAGAAGGCAAATCTTTTTGCAAGGTAGGGTGGGCATGGTCCATGTAGGGCTTTAAAAACGAGTACCAGAGCCTTAAAGCGCACTCTTTGGGCCACTGGGAGCCAATGAAGCTCCCTCAGTTGCTTACGAACGCTGAGCCTCCTCGGGATGTTATAGAGGAGTCTTACCGTCGCATTCTGGACTACCTGAAGCTTTCTAATCAGAAAGTCAGGTGCCCCGATGTAAAGGGCATTCGAGTAGTCTAGACGGGAGAGCACCAGTGCTCTGGCTACCGTTTCTTTGGCCACTTGGGGGAGAAGGGGAAAGAATCTTCGAAGGGTGGTCAGAGTACCAAAGCAAGTCCCCACCAGTCTAGAAATCTGGTCACGGAAACACAGGTCGGCTCCAAACCAGACTCCAAGATTCTTAGCTGTCCCACCTTCTCCCTTAGGGCAAGGTAATTCACTAGGCCAAATGGACTCCCTAAAGTCAGTTGGAAATTGGCCGTAGAGCAAGATTTCCGATTTGTCCTCATTGCATTTGAGGCATGCTCTTGCTAGCCAAGCAAATACAGAGGATAGGCATTGGTGAGCTCCTAAAGTGCAGATATTCTCCTTATTCCAGGTAAAGAGAAGTTGGGTGTCGTCGGCGTATGCCATTATCTTTGCACCCAAGTTCTCTGCCAGCCGGATCAAAGGTGTCAAATAAATATTAAATAAAAGGGGACTCAAGGTCGACCCTTGTGGTACTCCAGTCTCTACCTTGCGGTTAGAAGAATGAAAGGGAGGTAACCAGATTTGTTGGGACCGGTCAGACAGGAAAGACCTAATCCACTCAAGGACCATGCCTGAGATGCCAATATCCTCCAGCCTAGACAAAAGCTGGAGGTGAGGCACCGTATCGAGCGCGGCAGAGAGGTCCAATAAAATTAGAGCCGCTCTGCCGCCTCTGTCCAGGCACTCCCTGATGGCCTCTGCCACCTCCACAAGTGCAGTCTCGGTGCTGAAAGAGGTAGGGAACCCTGATTGGAGTAGTGGAGTAGTGTGGCTCACTGGTTAGAGGCAGCAGGCCTGAGAGAAGAAGTCAGCCTGGGACCAGGGTTCAATTCCCGACGCGGCAGGGTCGTGGACCTTGGTCAGCGGACTCGATAATTCTCGCTTCGGTGCTTACTCTAATCAGGGGTTCCACTCAGCAACTCTGGGCATTAGCTTGCCTAATCTCCACAACGGCCCCACCAATTCCGGGGATGCCTGGCTCCACCTTGGGGACTCCCAGCAAGGGACCATCCCACAGGGAAAGCCAGGACGGGTTCCCCAGAGTTATACAGCGCCAGGACGCCCCGTTGCTGGGGCAGCTGTGCGCTTTACAAGTACACTACATTTACATTTACATTTTTACATTGGGCCGGGTGAAGTGCCCCAGAGGATTCCACGAACCTCTCCAGCTGCCGAAATGCGGCCTTCTCGCATACTTTGGCAAGGGCTGGGAGAAGGGATATGGGCCGGTAGTTAGATGTAATCAGTGGGTCTGCAGTGGGTTTTTTAATCAGAGGGAGGAGTTTAGCTTGTTTCCACTGGGGGGGCATCATTCCTGAAGCTAGTGACTCATTAACTAGAGCAGTTACCATGGGGGTAATTACTTCGGCCACTCCACTCAGAACCCTCGCAGGGCAAGGATCTGCTGGGGACCCCGACTTCAGAGCTTTTAGTATGGTCATCACATCCATCTCTTCAACATGAGTAAATTTAGACATCTCATCTTGAACCTTTGTTACTAGGCATATTGAAGGTGAAGGTAGTCGATTGATTAGGAGTTGATCGGTTTGCAGAGAGGATGGCTGATACGAAGGTTTAAAACTATCTTGGATTTTTTGTATTTTATCAATAAAAAATGTGGATAGTTGCTCACACCAATCAGTGGAGATCGGGGCTGACATCTTCTCTGCCTCCGGGGCTGTGAAGCTTTTAACAATGGAGAAAATTTCTCGGCTGTTGTTCTTAGCTTTAAGAATTCTAGCCGCGTAGAATTCCCCCTTGGCCATCTTAATCGCCGCATAGTAATTTTGTTGAGCTGCTCGGAGTTCTGATTTAGCAATGGGACAGTAATTTCTTCTCCATGCTCGCTCTCGCGCCTTATATCCTACTTTTAACATCTTTAATTGTTCAGTATACCAAGGGGATGTGGGGGTGGCCCTACGGTTCTTTTTTCCTTTACACTCTGGTAATGATCTAATGGAAGAGTCTATCTAGGATGAAAAATTATCAACAGCTTCATCCAAATTTTGTGCTTTCACTGGGGCGGTGTGCCTAAGTGCCTCCACTAAGTCCGGAATATTAATTTGTCTTGGGAGTTCCCCAGGCTTGGATTTGGGCAGCACACAAGTATTGTGAATGTTCCAGGAGATATGGGCTGGAAAGTGGTCTGACCATGTGATAGGGAAGGGTGGGTCAGTAGAAATGTTAAAGTTAGAGTATACCAAGTCCAAGCAGTGACCCCCTACATGAGTGGCAGAGCGCACCTGTTGAACCAACTGGCCAAGGTTACCAATCTCTTCCAGGTCTTTTACTCCAGGAGCTAGGTTCGTGTCCATATGTAGGTAAAAGTCTCCGAACATTAAAAAATGTGGGAATCTAAGCGCTCTCTGGATAACGACCTCCTCCAGGGATTTGATAAAGGTACCCAGAGGACCCGGTGGGCGATAAATCAGCAGACCCCCCATGGTAAATTGAGGGGACAGGGCCAGGGAGAATTCCAAAGCTTCCCCGTCCTCAATCTCCCCTGTACATTCTTTCCTTAATGACCACATCTCCCTATATATCACAGCCAAACCTCCTCCCCTAACTATTTTACGGTCCAGTCTGGTGATCTTGAACCCTCTGGGAACAGCCAGTTCAACCACTGGGGCGCAGCTCTCATTCAGCCACGTCTCCGTGATGAAGAGGATATCAAGGCCCTTGTCGATGATGAATTCATGCACTTCTTCTGAATGCTTTGATAGGGAGCGGGCATTGATAAGAGCAGCATAAATAGTTGACTCACCCGCTTTGTTAAACTGGGGAAACTGGGGAAACAAACATTTATTTAAAAAAAAAAAATAGGACGCACTCCAGAACTCAGCTCATTACACCTTCACATTACATCTCAAAAACAATAAAAAGTGTTCACTAATAAGCCTGAAGTGGCTCAATCAGTCCACCCACATACTGCCTGTCCAAAAGCCTTTATTTTTGCAGACGAACCAATATTACACATTTAGATTTATTCCAGGCTGCAGGTACCCTGAAGAAAAGGCTTGTTTCTTCTTCTCTGTCTGCCTCTCCTGTGGATCCACAGTGCAGGAGAATCCCTCCCTTCCCTTTATCGCCGGAGGCACCTCATGGTCAGCTTCAATCGTCCTGAGACTGTTTTCTAACAAAATTGGGGAACTATTTTTATGAAATTCAATAGAATTTGGAGCATCGTTCCTAATAGATCCGCCAACTTGAACCACTGCTCCATGTTTAGCTCATCAAACACATATAATAACACCATATACTTCCCTGTGCAGTCACACTCCTTCGAAGGTGTAGCAAGCAAGAGTGCTACATCAAAGTGAGGCATTTCCTCATTGTCATCCCATTCCTCTATTGTATGTCCAGAGGATTCTTGCATGAAGCTTACCCTAACCGCATCTGTAAGCAATAAATTAATTGACCACGAGTCACAGATCAGTATGTACAAGATTTAAGTTGTGGCCTTCTCAAGAATGAGGACAGATCTCAATGCTCCTCCAAAGTTTTCATCCCGTGAATTAACCTCAGGGTCCGGGTTGCAAACACATTTTACTGGATCGGGTCAATTTCAATTCCATTGTGGGGTTCCCTTCTGTTTCCCTACAATGCTCGTTTCCTTCAGTAATTTATTTCTTTAATACTTTACCCTCTTTCTTTTTCTGTGTCACAGCATTGGTCTTACATCACATATGTGTCCAAGTTTCTCTTTTGACTGACCTGGGAGCGCAATGGGCATCAGACTGAAGAGCTGTGACTCGTGGGCAATTATTTAATTCACCAATATTTCAAGTCCCACCCAGCGAGCTTATATTTCTTCTAGTATTCTGCCAAGCCGTGCTTAGTGAGTGTTAAACAAATTGATATTTAGATGAATTTAGGCTGTATTGAGTACTGTGTGACAACCAGGCATTGATGTGTAGGTGTGGTCGGCTGACAAAGAGCTGTGATGTTGGAATCTGCGTACCATATGTCAATGGAGGATGAAGGAAGTGTGCATCAGACCTAATTTGAGTAGCATTGTCATGAATGGGCTCTTCAGTTGACATGCCACCCAAACACCGCTACTGCTGCATGACTTTCCTAGCTGTTGAACAGCAGTATTGTAAGGAGGCCATAGTTTACTGTCTAACAAGCCAGCACACAACAAAGGTTTCAGACGTGACATTGTGGCAGTTGCCTGCATTCAAGATTTTAAGACTGGCTTGTACCATACAGCATGCGTTAGGGTGACCAGGCGTCCCCATTTGGCCATGACGGTCCCTGTTTTTAACCAGCTGTCCCAGCAAATTTCAAGAAATTTAGCTCACGTCCCCGTTTTTAGAGAGAGTTGACCGAAAACGGTGAGAGGTGTTTTTTTATGTTTTACAAAGCAGGGATATTTAGCAGTTGTTTCAAGAAAGCAATTTAATTAACAGGCAAGGCTTGAAGTAAAATTGTAGTCCTTCTTCTATTTTTGTGAAATGTCCCGGTTTTTGGCTTTAAAATTCTGGTCACCAGCATGCGTGCCACCGCCGGCCTTTAAAATCCAGTCTGTCCCTACAGAAATCCGCCTGGGGTTTCTTGTGCTCCCCTTCAGTCGGACCCTGCCTGGCAGTTCGGGCTGGACTATTCCTATTGGAGACTGAATTACCTATGGCCGTTTCCTGTCTACATGGGCACGGTGAGCAAAAATCCCAATTTAGGTGCACCAGTGGCTGAGATCAATGCAAGCATTCCACCCATCACTCTTTTGTGTCCCACAACTACAGCCACGTAATGAACTACAGGAACCCAAGCTGCCTTCTTCGACCATTCCCCCTCTTCAAAACTGTGATTAGAAACGTGAATGTCCGGGTAAACTCCTGAACCTTTGTATGATAAAGCCTTTATCATAAAGGCTTGTTTCTTCTGTGAATATATCCGGCTTCCTCCAGTGTCACCATATGTTTGCTAGGGCCCGCCATCCAATCCGCAGCACTCTACTCCCAATAACAATGCAATTTAAATGCATGTTTTATTCATACCATATGCCTCTGGTGTCATTGTGTGATCGTCTTGCACATGAAAGGCAACAGGGGCTGACACCATTAGCACACCTTTCAAACTGCAAAGAAAGGCGCATCCTCAAATGCAAGTTTCAGGTAGAGATTACCGTCTGTGCCTCTGTTGTCATGACATGTCCTGACGTTGCATGTTTATGTCATACATTTGACAGGACAGTGTCAGACATCTGCTAGGCACATCAGTTCACAGCCCCAGGTGTATTTTACAGTACCAAATGTTCGCCTTTCCTTTGTTGAAAGTTTGTACCCGGTCCTGCTTCGGATTTCTCTGTCATGAAAGTGCAGTCAAACATCGTTTCACGAGGCTATGCATAAGACATGATTTCGTGAAATACGGAAAGTTTCTTGAAATATGAGTGGCGTCGATTAATATCAATCGTTACAGCTGAGAAACGACAGTACCTGGACAATTGCAACTCACAAATGTGTTTATTCCCTACTTTTGTTTGACCACACGTCAGCAAAATGTAAACAGCTGAGATATTCAAACAAAATGCATACACTTCTGCGAAGTTAGGCAGATGGGGTAAAATATGTACTTAATGGAAATGTGGTGTGCCGTTCATCTCGACGAAACCAAGCCGGGATCGTAGTCTGTGTTCAAATACATATTGCACAGTTATCACGTAAAAAGGTGGGGTGTTTGTCAATGAGCCAACATGTTATGTGTGATTTCCTTCCTAATTGATTATATTGTCTTCATTTACAAAAAAGGTGTATTGAATACAATACTAAATGAATATTGTACTTTCAATTGTGGCATTTCACTTGCTCAGTGAACATGGACGGCTTTATCCTGATAAAGGGGTTCTTTTTGGAATTTGTGCAAAAAAGGAAAATTAGATTAAACCGTTTTAAAAAAAAATTAACTACTTGGTTTGAGAATCAGCAGTAAAAGATTATGAAGATAATGAGAAAATGTGGCTGTTCATACCATTGTGCACTACTGACAGCAGATGGTGGTAAACATGGAACAGAGTATGTTTTTTTTATCGTATATTGCGGTTCGATGTGGTGCTGGATTAAGCGTTTTAAATATTGATTAAATATTGATAGTGCAGAATCTAAATGAGGACTGAAATATAATTTTAAAAAATACACGTTTTTACCACAATCAGTTGTTATGGGGGAAGGGAAAGGAACTTTTGAGTTGGTAGCATTTGGACCCTCGGTCCGAGGCCTGCTCTCTCCCTAACAGCTCCGCTGTACACTGCTGCGCTGCGAGCCCCACTCTGGTAGGGTTTGAGACCTCCCAGTACCTGTGTGTTTTTTTGTAACCTTTGCCCCAGGTTGATTATTGTGCTTTTTTTGTTCATTTATTTCATTGCTGTTCATCGCCTGTGTCCATCTCCCCTCTCTGTGCCCTTGTTACTGCTTCCTGCCATTTCCCGCTCCCATCTCCCAGCTGCTCATCCCTCCCCCCTCCCCTACTTATGGCGACTGCTGCGCGGTCGCGCGCTGAAGGCGAGCCCAAGGCAAGTCTCTCTGCGCCCGTCTGCACGCGTCCCGACCGCGGCCAGTGCCAGGAACCCTGGACCTACATCCCTCCATTGCTGCGACTCCGCCACCATCCACAAACTCAACCCTGGAAGAGTCAGATCATGCACACAGGCCTCGCCAAACACAATGCTTGGCCAGATCGCCTACCTCCAATGCCGCCAGACCCTCACCGCCACACCGGCCCCCAACACCACCGACGCCAACAACAAAAATACCCTTAGATGCATCCTCCTAAACGTACGCTCTGTGCACAAGCACACCTCGGAAATCTGGAACCTTCTCGACTCCATCTCGCCCGACGCAGCCTTCTTCACGGAGACTTGGACCAATTCCTCCTCTGCCCCCGACATCAACTTCGCCATCCCAGACGGATACAAGATCCAAAGGAAGGACTGCCCCAACCACCCGGGAGGGGGCCTAGCCATTGCCCACAAAAGCACCTTGCGCCTCACTACCTCCAGCGAAACACTTCCCACCGCCGAACACCTGCATTTCAAGATCCAAATCACCCCCAACGCCACACTCCAAGGAACCCTCGTCTACAGACCCCCCGTCTCCCCGGGCACCCTTCGCCATCACCATCACCGACTTCATCGCACCCCACGCCATCGCTTCAATAAATTACATACTCATCGGAGACCTGAACTTCCACCTCGACAAGCCCAACGGCCCCAACTCCGCCACCCTCCTGGACAACCTGGCCAGCATCGGACTCAAACAACTCGTCACCACACCGACCCATTGAGCAGGACAAACATTCGACCCCATCTTCGCCACAGGAAACAGCATCCAGTTCAGCACCACAACACAACCACCATGGACCGACCACCACTGCGTACACTTCACCATCGACAAACCAGTGCCACGCCCACCGTGAAGGAACTGGAGCAAAGTCACTGACGAGCAACTCAACTCCACCCTCACCTGGGACAGCTACACCTGGACTGCAGATACCACCAGCGCAGCCAGAGAACTGCACACCTGGATCTCCAACTGCGCAGAAGAGCTCGCCCCACTATGCAATCCCGACAAGCAATGCACCAGGAAAGCCGCCTGGTTCACCACCACCCTCCAGTACACCAGGCACACCTGCAGACCCCTGGGGAGAACTAGAGAAACACCAAGACAGCCGAAAACTACGACATCTACAAGAACGCCATGACGAATTACCACAACCATATCAGAAACACCAAAAGGAACTTCATCCACAACAAAATCCTCGCCAACTCCACCAATTCCAAGGAACTCTTCAGCGTCATCCAGGAATTCACCAACCCACGCAGTGATGCCACAGACATCACCCCCTCCCAAGACCTCTGCAACAAGCTCAGAACTTTCTTCCACCACAAAATCAAAAACCTCTACGAAAATTTCACGGTCCGCCCTCCAGACACCACAGCCTACACCCGCCCCCCACGGACAACAGACAACCTACCATCTCCAGCTGGACACCCCTGATGGCCGAAGACACTGCCTCAGCCATGAAAGGGATCCACTCGGGGCTCCCACCGACCTCTGCCCTCCTCACATTTACCACAGAGCTGTGACCACCATCGCACCCAAACTGAAATGCATCATTAACACTGATGGGGAAATACTGGCACCCTCCCAGGAGCATATGAATAAAACTCACCAGACATAACAGGGTTGCTCAGAAACAGAGTGAAATTTATTTAATGGTACCAAAGCATGCATCATTGCTAATTAGCAAGGAAGAAGTCAGATCTGCCACCTTAGGGGCTCTCAGAGCACTTCTTCCCAGAGTGACAGATTTCTAGGTGTTATATACCTAAAGTAATGCCATGTCAGCGGAACTAGAATAAGGCACCAAGCCAAATATGGCTGACATGGATGCGCAATGTCTGCGCCATGCAAAACAGCCAGATATGGGCAGACCAGAAAGGCAGGCTCTGTACTATGTAACACTTGCATATCATGTAGTCAAAGACAAGCAAGGTGACCTGTAAGGGGGTATAGAATAGCTTGTTGAAGCTTGTCCAGTCAAGGTCAGATAGGAAGCCATTTTGAGCTCCAGGCCTCATGTTAATGTGATCTATCTGAGCATGATATCTTTTGAAGTGCATACACATGAATTTATATGGATATTCATATATATTTTACAACAATCCCCCCTTTTGGATAGACCTATCCAACATTAGTGAAAAACCAAAATATATATATATTCACTGAAAAAACCATAGGTTATAGACCATATATAGTTAGGAATTAGCATTTACAAAACCTTGAAAATTCACTGAAAAAACCATAGGTTATAGACCATATATAGTTAGGAATTAGCATTTAAAAAACCTTATTTTACTCACACAAAACCATTGAAATTCCATATATAGTTAGTTGCACTAACTATATATCGCGCACCCGCAATCCACTGCTGATCATGTCACATATTACATCATTCATGACATTGTCAGTGACATCACTGATGACATCACTGATGACATCTCAAATGACAGTGGAAGTATACGTGTCTGGACGAAGGATTTAGTAGGAGCATGACTGAATGTATGAGTGAGTGATTAAATGTGTCTCACTGAGTGCATGGGTTAGTGACTAAACTGTCTTAATTTGTGCATCATTATGTCTGTTGTTCTGTAAACTGCTGCATGTGTTGATCATTAGCTATACGAGAGGCTATATGTGTTATTAATTGGTTGCCCAAGTATTTCTATGGGAGATTGAGTTTGTGTGGGGGTGGCTGGAAGGTGTGTGACTCTATGCATAGATGTGTGAGCAGTTTATTCACTAGGTGTATGAGTTCAAGAGTGCATGTGGAAACAGCTACATGGGCAGTTGACTGTGTGCATGAGTGTATTGATGAGTGAATGGATATCTCAATGCTACATGTCATAGTAAGTACATATGTAAAACACAGTACATGTGAGAGTTGGCATATATAAATAACTGTGCATGAGAGCCACTGAATGAGTGAGTGGTTGTATCGATCATTGTGAACTTGTATCAGGGATTGTATAAGAGAGTAAATATGTGTTAGTATATGTTTCAATAAGTAAGGTGTGTTTAACTGTATAGTTGAAGAAATGGAGGTGAGATTGTTTCTTTGCATGACTGACTGGGTGTGTGAGTAACTCCATGGATGAGTGGCAGTGTGTGAGTGTCTGTATACACTGAGTGTATCTAAGGTTATATTAGAGTCTGAAGAGATTTATCGTATTAGCACAAGAATGATGTCAAATGAGATGTCATCAGTGATGTCATCAGTGATGTCATTTGAGATGTTATCAGTGATGTCATCAGTGATGTCACTGACCATGTCATGAATGATGTAATATGTGACATGATCAGCAGTGGATTGCGGGTGCGCGATATATAGTTAGTGCAACTAACTATATATGGAATTTCAATGGTTTTGTGTGAGTAAAATAAGGTTTTTTAAATGCTAATTCCTAACTATATATGGTCTATAACCTATGGTTTTTTCAGTGAATTTTCAAGGTTTTGTAAATGCTAATTCCTAACTATATATGGTCTATAACCTATGGTTTTTTCAGTGAATTTCAATGGTTTTTTAATAGCAAATATCATAAGCTGTCGAATGTCAAGTACGTGGTAAGTGAAAACATTTTCGTGTTTATGCACACTGATCTGCTTTGAATGGTGCCCCCCCCCCCTCATTTCTATTAGGAGTACTCTCTCTTTGCAGATAGTGAAAGGTAGTTAACGCAGGCCTTTGCCCCCGTTGTAATCCGTCGTGCCTGATTCTCTCTCCATTTGATTGATTGTTATCCAAGTATTTACTGTTTTAGAATTAGTTCTCTTTGGTTCATTCTCTATTTACAAACAAACACAGAGTCGCAATACTCTGTTTAGTCTTTGCAGATAACGAAAAATCGTGTAAAAAAAAAGAAAAGAAATCGAGCAAAATCAGTAGGCCACTAATGGGATCTCTTTTTGACCTCGCTAAAATAGAAACATTAGGAACAACCCCTCATTACAAATACAAAACTAGTGAGATGAACTGAACTCCACACAATGATGGCTGCAAAACAGCTCGGCTCCGCCACCCACCCCGCCCAAAATAACGATAAAGAACGGCTGCCATGATTGGTTGCGGAATGACCACGAAGGAGCTACGAAATGGTGCTGCTCTCATGCTAACCCCAGCTTCAGTCTGAAACATCCAGAAACACTGTAGACTACCAATTCGATCAGTTCCGGTAGCGCCCCAATGTAAACCGGTAGAGAAGAACTAGCCCTCCCCTCTTTGACTGATGGTTCTTGTTGCCTGTCCCTTCTGTTGTCATTTAACAGAACTATTTAGCCTGCTGAAAGGGGTTGTGTTCCTACCGCTGGTTGGTGGAGACATTTTGACTATATTCTGTACCTGCGTTGTCGCGTAATGCGTCATATGACGCGCCGCGTTAGCGCATCCGGAAGTCATCCGGGGCGCGCAGCGCGTAACGTAAGCATAACAAGTCATGTGACTTGTTAATAAAACTTTTCATTGGTTCATTTTACTTTTCTTATTGTAATGATGAAAGGCTTGGTCATATGACCTAAAAATTACGCTTTTCATTACTTCCGAACATTATTTTTTCTTAAATATATGTTATAATGTTCCAGGCTAATGTACTTTCCCGGAAATTTTACAACTGTCCTGCAAGTAAAATATATTCTTTTTTTGAGAAAAAGAGCGTTTCTTCGTCCCATGACGGAGCCGTTGAGCAAAAGAGGGTCGACCTGCTGTCTTAGTCGCCGATACGCCTGAATATGAGATTCTTATCGATCACTTTATGTTGCAGGAATAGAAAACACAACAGCCCTTGACCATTTATCTTTACTGCGTTCCTTCGTATTATACCTTTTACCCTTCATGTAATTGGTCTGCTTTATTTCACTTGCCTTTTAATGATTCTAAAACAGTCACTATTATTAAAAACTTTACCAATGTATATACTACTACCATGTTTTCTTTTAAAAACCTTTATTGTGAAAATTTCATTATACAAATACGAGCCTATAACCACGTGGGCCTGCCACAGAGCAAACTGTAATCGTATATGATGAGTAGACATTTACACTGTAGAGGAACGTAACGGGCGGGCCATTAGGTTGCAAGAACTAAGGTGTCTAACAGTTACGGAATCGGTGGACGTACATTTTATAATTAAAATACGACAGGGCCAGTTACAATAAAATTATCTAGATATACATTTGCGGGCAAGTACCATGGGTGACGTTAATTCGAACTTTCAATAGTACAGTAATCAATAACACATCAGAACTTAATATCAATAGGGATGTCAAAATATTCAATCAATTCTCGTCCCCGCCCGCCATGTGCTTCAAAACTGCATACGTATCTCGTGATTTCAAGGTTCTGCAACCAGTACACAACAAGGAGTTACGAGTCCCATTTATTCCGGCGCCATTTTGGGCGAGGACGGGCAGGTCCAGGATATAGTCAAAATGTCTCTACCAACCATCGACTATGATGATGTTCATATGCTGTATTTATTAGAGTAACACTCATCTGTCCACATGAAATTAATTTGCCACAATCTAAACATGTCATTTTAATCTTTCCAAAGTTCTTCTAAATATTTGGGACCATTTCCCTTGCCTCTGAAGCTCTCAGTGCCACTTCTTTGATGAATGTACTAGCAGGTCAGGGGTTCTCCTCCAAATCTCTCTTTTATGCAGCACTATAATTAATTGGTGCCACCTCTCCATATGACGATGCATGGTATAGTTACCACAACTATATTTTTTTTCGGTTCCTCTGGAGAGTTCATCGTGGCAGATGAAGCGTGTAACGTACCGGGCATTTACCTTTTTTTGCATGTACAGGAAAGGAAAAAAAATCGAGCGTCCGAGTTCTAAGGTGTCCCAGGGCCATTTTAGTGGACCAGGCCCAAATCCAAAGAACAGCCATCTCACAGGCTAATGGGGCGACCCACGCCGACTTTCAGCATTGTAGAATGACCACACCAGTACAGCAACTTGCTAGACATCACCTCGGTGCCATCCGGATCTCGGCGCCCCACTGCAGATGAAGTGCCTCTCAACTATGAAACCACCACGGTGACATCCGGATCTTGGCGCGTTGTGCTGCCTTCGGCCTATTCGCACATCGGTCCGCTACTGACGCCATCTCACAGGCTAATGGGGCGACCCACGCCGAGTTTCAGCATTGTAGGATGACCACACCAGTACAGCAACTTGCTAGACATCACCTCGGTGCCATCCGAATCTTGGCATCTCAACGCCTAGTGGTATCTTCCATACAAAAAATATTGTTACGCTGCCTTTGGCCCCATTCGCACATCAGTCCGCAACTTAGACATCACCTCGGTGCCATCCGGATCTTGGCATCTCAGCGCCTTGTGGTGTCAGTCAGAAAATATTGTTGCGCTGCCTTTGGCCCTATTCGCACATCGGTCCGCTACTGACGCAATCTCACAGGCCAACGGGGCGCCCCACGCCGACTTTCAACATTGTAGGATGGCCACAGAAGTGCGACAACTTACTAGACACCACCTCGGTGCCATCCGGATCTTGGCGCGTTGTGCTGCCTTCGGCCTATTCGCACATCGGTCCGCTACTGACGCCATCTCACAGGCCAACGGGGCGCCCCACGCCGACTTTCAGCATTGTTGGATGGCCACACCAGTGCGGCAACTTACTAGACACCACCTCGGTGCCATCCGGATCTTGGCGCGTAGTGAAGCTGCAGCAGCTGCAAATAAGCTTCAGACAGTGTTACAACCGCTGCTCAGAACTCTCAACTATGACACCACCTCGGTGCCATCCGGATCTTGGCGCGTTGTGCTGCCTTCGGCCTATTCGCACATCGGTCCGCTACTGACGCCATCTCACAGGCCAACGGGGCGCCCCATGCCGACTTTCAGCATTGTTGGATGGCCACACCAGTGCGGCAACTTACTAGACACCACCTCGGTGCCATCCGGATCTTGGCGCGTTGTGCTGCCTTCGGCCTATTCGCACATCGGTCCGCTACTGACGCAAACTCACAGGCCAACGGGGCGCCCCACGCCGACTTTCAGCATTGTAGGATGGCCACACCAGTGCTGCAACTTGCTGGACACCACCTCGGTGCCATCCGGATCTTGGCGCGTTGTATTGCCTTCGGCCTATTCGCACATCGGTCCGCTACTGACGCCGCCTCACGTGCCAACGTATTTTCTCCGCATTTTATACCCTATGCCGCATAACAGGCCATGTGACTTGTTTATAAAACTTTTCATTGGTTCATTTTACTTTTGGTTTCCTAATGATGGAAGGCTTGATCATATGACCTAAAAACAACACTTTTCATTGGATGAAAACTTTTTTTTTTTCCCAAACGATGAAAGCCCCACCTTGTTTCTGGATGTTTCAGACTAAACTGGCGTCAGCATGAGAGCACCACCATCTCGTAGCTCCATCGTGGTCATTCCGCGAGCAATCATGGCAGCCGCTCCCCACCAGAAGCCTGCAGGAGTCGGGGCCCCCAAAACTTTTGATGAATTCTCAAGGCGGAGGGGACGCTTTCGAGAATGGGGTCCAAGACCTAGCAGACAAGCGTCCGATTTCCAAGGTGTCCCAGGGCCATTTCAGTGGACCAGGCCCAAAAAGGAAAGAGCCTGCCGCCATTTTGAGAGTCCTGTGACAGCCGCCTATCGCTGCACCGCAAGAGTGGGCGCAACTCAGCTGAATTGCGGCTTTTGACACAGTGGACCAAAAACGGACGGAATGGCAACTGAAACGGTAAAGGGGCGCCCCACTACAACAGATGACACTCCACCTAGAGAGGCCCGTTCACGCCGCCTCCCCCGGGGCGCCCCACGCCGTTATTCGGAGCAGCATTGTAGGATACCAAAACCAGTGCGGCAACTTACTGGACATCACCTTGGTGCCATCGTTCTGCTGCCTTGGAACTATTCGCACAACAGTTTGCTACTGATGACCTACCCCCCGCGACGCCCCACGCCGGTATTTGCTGGGTGGCAACTTACTAGACATCACTTTCGTGTCATCTAGATTTCGGCGCGTTCTGCTGCCTTGGAACTATTCGCACAACAGTTTGCTACTGATGACCCACCCCCCGCGACGCCCCACGCCGGAAATCTGGACGTTGTGCTGCGTTGGGACTATTCGCACAGCCGACCGCTACTTCGTTGTTTTTCCCTAAAAATGTTTATATGTTATTACTATTTTTGTTTTCTTGTATATATTTATAAATTATTAAAGTTTTATAATCTTACTACTTTGTCGGAGTGCTATATATTTTTAATGTGACACATAATTGTAAAAACTTTGATGTACAAAGAGTCATCCCTGGAATCTTCCGCTTCACGCTCGGTCCCCTCCCCAATCACAATACAGGATGGTTTTCAGATAATAGCAACGCTTCTGCTGTGACGGATCTCATCGAGTGTGGGCCTTGATCTACTATAACTCCTTTGAAGAGGGGTGATTCTTTACAGCTGTGGCCATAAACTACATCTGCAGGGCTAGCTGATAGCCTAGGACCGGCCTGGACAATCGGACACAGAGGAAAAGGAGTGTCAGAGGGTGCGGTAGTGAATAGGGCGAAAGGGAGGTGTCGGGCGGGCACAGGGTGTGATTCTCAGGGAAGAGCAGCGCAGATGGGGGGAGGTTTATTACCCATGCATAAGACAGAGAGCGGGGGTGACCACTGCCTGGGTGAGATGCTTGCGAGGGTGGGGAGCCATGCTAAGGATCGACAGCGTGCACAGAGTGGGTCTGGTCAAGGCATCTAAAATGGCTGCCGTGCACGACAAAAGTGTGGCATTTGAAAAAAGACAAGATGGCGCAGACAATGTTTTTCAACACTTCCTGATTTCCTTCGAATCGAACGTTAACAGACGTTGGGGCATATTACCAAAGTTAAGCGATATTTATCCCTAACGATGCATTGCAAAGATTTTTTTACCGTCAGAAATTATCGCAGATAAACCTTGCTATTATCAAGGTTTATCGCAAATACGATAAAAAACGACCGCAATGCATTAATATCGCTGAAAACTCAGCGATATTCATGCATTACCGAGCTAATGCTCTTAGCCATGTTATCCACCTCCCATTGGATAACATGGCTAAGAACTGCTCAGGGCAGCTGTTACTTTTTGGAGATATTCGCGCTTATCTCGAATATTTCCAAAAGTTGATAATAGGAGATAGCGATGTTAGCGACTGTTTCCAGTCGCTAACATCTTGGCATGCCCACTTTGCATGTCATTAGTGATAAATATCACTCACATGCAAAGTGGGGCCCAAGATGGTCGCTATCTCCTACTAGCCGTCGCTAACTGGTGTTAGCAACAGCTAGGTAATACAGATATAATTTTATCTCCGCGAAGCGGAGCGCTGTTACAGATATATATCTTGTTTTTGAACGTTAATTTCTCAAAATGCACTGAAGCACATATATTGAGACCTAGCAAAGGCACATCGGGCTACCAGTCCCTAATATTTTACCAAGTTTCGTGCAAATCCATTCAGCCGTTCGATTATTATTATTATTTTATTTTTTTTGCCCCGCGGGGCCCTTTTAAAACCTCCACATCAAACCTAGGGGGTCAGCAAGGATCTACTATGCCCCCTTATGGTCATTTGCCCCTTCGCTTTGGCCTCCTCTTGTCTCTCGATCCTACCGACAGACAAGATGGCGGCCGCTACGTACTGTTTGGAATGTTTACAGACACCGGAGAGCCAATCAGCTTCGCTTCGCAAAGCTCCGTAACGCGAAAAGTACGCGAAGCGGAGCGCTGTTACAGATATATATCTTTTTTTGAACGTTAATTTCTCAAAATCCACTGGAGCACATATATTGAGACCTAGCAAAGGCACATCGGGCTACCAGTCCCTAATATTTTGCCAAGTTTCGTGCAAATCCATTCAGCCGTTCGATTATTATTATTATTTTTTTTTTTTGCCTCGCGGGGCCCTTTTAAAACCTCCACATCAAACCTAGGGGGTCAGCGAGGATCTACTATGCCCCCTTATGGTCATTTGCCCCTTCGCTTTGGCCTCCTCTTGTCTCTCGATCCTACCGACAGACAAGATGGCGGCCGCTACGGACTGTTTGGAATGTTGACAGACGCCGGAGAACCAATCAGCTTCGCTTCACAAAGCTCCGTTGCGCGAAAAGTACGCGTCCTGGAGCGCTGCCCGGTCCGCTGTTACAGATATATATCTTTTTTTAAACGTTAATTTCTCAAAATCCACTGTAGCACATATATTGAGACCTACAAAAGGCACATAGGGCTACCAGTCCCTACAATTTTGCCAAGTTTCGTGCAAATCCATTCAGCCGTTCGGGCTAAAAGTGAGGCCAACCGCCCTATGGAAAACTCAATGTTAAAAACACGTTTTGGGACCCCCCTTTTTTCTCGACCCCCCCTGGACGAACCCCCCCCCAATTTTCAGGGGCTGCTCAGAAACAAAATGTGCCATTTTCCTGAAAATTTCAGCCAATTCCGTCCACAAACGCCAAAGTATTAGACATAGAATTTTCAAAAAACCCATAGAGAAAAAATCCTAACTATATATACCTACTGGCGACCGCCAGTAGGTAATATATATGAACTAAACATTAGTTACATATTTTTGGATGGCATTACACAGTGTTTGCATACAATGCATGTATTGTCACATTGATACAGCTTGATGAGATCAATATTATATCAGCAGGCTGTTGTGATACCGGCAGTAAGTGTCCAACAAATATTTTTCTCTGTGCAGTGTATAGTGCTACAGTGGCACTTTAGTCAGTTCCTGGGCACCTTTTGCAAGTGTCAGTAATTTAAAGGCACGCAGGAAGCGGTCGTCTACTTCTCTTCCTGGTCCGCAGTTGTCTTGTTCAGGGGCAGTGTCATGAACCTGCCCTGCGTTGTCCTCTTCAGTCTATTTTTCTGCAGGTGCAGACCATCATGTGTACTTCACTCAACAGCATCAGTAGATGTAGATGTTGTGTCTCTCTGACACTTTATGATGGGCCCTCATGGATCGTGGAAATGGTCTGGTCTGTCCTCTTCTTGACCGCTGTGTTGCTCAGGTCCTCTGGTGACAGATGGTCATCACTTTCTGGTACCGTCCTCTCAGGCGTTGAGGCGCTGCCTTGCGTCTTCTCCCCTCAATCCATTCATGGTGTTGGTTCACCGTCTGTGGTCCAGTCCACCTAGAACTAAAAGAAACAGCTTTTATTTTTCTTGCAATGACCATGCATCCATAATCACTTTAGAAGTCTTTGCAACATTGCAGGCAGTCCTAAAGTCAGAGTCTTAAGCTATTTCAGGCCTGTTCCATATGTTGCTTTTACTAATAATTTATTTCTTTATTTTTATTTTTATTTTGGAGTTCATTTACTCCTCCTGGCCTCAAGTTGGAGGGTGGTATGGGGTATGCATGTTATACTTTATTCCCAAAACCAACTTCTTCAGCATAAATGTAGTCACTAAGTGATCTCCTTTTATCGCTATTTATGCCCTGGTGGGTCCCTAGCCTTTGAGAGATGGCTTTACTGAAGTACTGCGCCCCAGTTGCTGCATTATTCTTCCCTGTTGGATACACCTCCATTCATTTTGAAAACATATCCACCCACACCAGCAAATATTTAAATCCATTCACTGGGAAGCAACATGCATCTGCGCATTCATCCTCCCTTGTGCAATATCAGAGGGTCCCTGCTCCAGTCTTGTAAGGGAAAGTTACATACTGCGTGGGGACACAGGCATCTATCTCATCCTATTAGGCCCATACTCTCTTCATTATTCAGCTCACATCCATCATCAATCCTCCCTCTATGTTCATCTGTTGTTGGAGACCATTGCGCTTCCTTTACATTAGCTTACAACAATTGTCTCTGAATGAGCTGTATTTTTTTAATGCTTTGTTCATTAGTCCCATCTGCACTGGCTGTAACATGCTTTCATTTAATGCTGTGTCAGCAATGGCATCATCTTTGGCTAACTTAGTATTAGCTCCTGTGTATGCTTCACATTTTATTACCGCTATCCTGGTGTATAATAATATTGCTTTTAACAAGATCCTTACTAAAGGACCATTTTTAATAAGGCGCCCTGTTTCTGTTATGAATCCGTGATATTTCCACAGCTGGCCACAAATAAGAACTGCAAAGCATAATGTGAGTCAGTTTAAATGTTAACAATTTTACCCTTTGACTAGTATTCATTCTTTTGTTACAGCATACAGCTCATCTTATTGGGTAGATGTATCAAGTGGCAGAGCTGCACTTCAGCTATTGCTATAGCATACACTGCTCTGTAATCAGTGTCTATCAGTCTGCTGGAGGAACCATCAGTGTACTACTAATAGTCTGTGTTTACTAATATTGTCTAATCTTGGCGTGGTGCCCTTTTCTACAATCTCAACACCAACTTACTTCGGGGTCTTATCTGTTTCTAAGAGAATGGATCTCATCAGAATAACCTATTACAGGTAATACTTTTGACAAATTAACAGGTGGGCATCTTGCATGGTGCCATTATAACCTGTGTGCCTGCTAGCAGAAAAACGTTGTGTCGATCCAGACAGCAACAACTGCACCAAATATGGCACCTAGACAATACAGGTATAGTCCAACACAATGAGAGCCGTCCTCTCCACCATCACAGCTGCTGACCCCTAATCACTGCAGAAAGCAAAGTCACATAGTTGTGTCCCACAGGCCTTTCTTTTCCAGCTGTGTCAGCACACCATTGGCAGCATCACTTCATTTGCAATGTTATTTTGCTCTGAAACAGAGATGGAAAGGCAGTTTGTAGTCAGGCAGTCCCATGATGGCGCAGTACACATTGTCTCTTTCAATTTCTTGAAATGGTTTGCAAGTTCATTAGTTATAGCATCTGCATTAATGGACCCATTGATGGCAGCAGTTCATTATCCCCAGGAATGACATCATTCCTTTCTTGGTGGGCAGGAGCTGATTGCCCTGAAACAATGTGATTCAGTCAGGTGATATGCAATGTGTACCTTGGAATATCACAAAATCCAGGTAAGTCACCTCTTTTTGGCAGCACTGGTATTTTGACAATGAGGCTTCTCTTCTCTCCTGGAGGTAGTTCAGCAGAGCTATAGTGTCTTTTGTCACAGGCTTTCACAGGCCTCAAGTGATGGAGATGTCACAAGGAGGTTATCAGCTTACTGCAAGACAATGTACCACCTTCCAGGCGAAGGTGGCCCAAGTCTCTCTTTGAAACACCACCTTCGAAACAGGCCCCTTCCCGGACGTCTGGAAACGGGCAGAAATAGGGCCCCTACTGAAGAAGCCAACAGCGGACCCCACCGACCTCAAAAACTACCGGCCCATCTTGCTCCTCCCCTTCGCAGCCAAAGTCGCAGAGAAACTGTTCAACAGAGCACTGACATGGTTGATTGAACAGAACTCCGTCATCAATCCATCCTAATCTGGATTCCGAAGCAACCACAGCACGGAGACGGCAATACTCGCCACCACAGACGACATCCGCACCCTCCTGGATCAGGGACACTCAGCAGCCCTCATCCTACTTGCCCTATCAGCTGTGTTCGACACCGTCTCACCGCACACTAGTCACCAGACTACACAACTCTGGCATACAAGGAACAGCCCGGGACTGGATCCAATCGTTCCTCACCGGAAGAAGCCAGAGAATCAGGTTACCTCCTTTCCTCTCCGACCCCATGGAAACCACCTGCGGAGTCCCACGAGGATCATCACTGAGCCAGACCCTCTTCAATATTATCTACATGGCCCCCCTCACAACCATCGTACGAAAATATGGCCTCAGCATCGTATCCTACACCGACGACACTCAGCTCAACCTGTCCCTCACTCGAGATCCCACCACTGCCAAACTTAATTTCTAGAATGGAATGCAAGAAGTCATGAACTGGATGACCAACAGCTGCCTGAAACTCAACGCTGAGAAGATAGAAGTCCTCGTCCTTGGAACCACCCCTTCAGCATGGGACAACAAGTGGTGGCCAACCGCCCTCGGGAGCCCACCCACCCCGCAGACCGCGCGAAGAACCAGGGTATCATCCTCGACTCCTCTCTCCCCATGAACCGACAGGTCAACGCAGTTACATCCAGCTGCCTCAGCACCCTCCGCATACTCCGCAAGACCTTCAAATGGATCCCCCTGAGTCAAGAAAGACAGTCACCCAAACACTCTCCACCAGCAGCCTGGACTATGGAAAAGCACTCTATGCTGGCATCAACAAGTCTGTACTAAGCAAACTCCATACCATACAGAACACCGCAGCCAGACTCGTCCTTGGCATCCCCCGGCAAGAACACATCAGCCAACATCTACGAAGACTCCACTGGCTCCCCGTAGAGAAAAGAATCACTTTCAAAATCCTCACCCACGCCTACAAAAGCCTACACAACAACGGACCCAAATACCTCAACGACAGAGTCAACTTCCACATACCCAAAGAAGCCTCCGCTCCTCCAATCTTGCACTAGCCGAAACCCCACACATCCACAGAGCCCGAGCAGGCGGAAGATCCTTCTCCCACATTGCAGCCAAGACATGGAACGAGCTATCAGCAGACCTCAGATGCACCACCTCCCTGATCACCTTGAGAAAGACCCTCAAGACCTGGCTTTACGGCTAAGCAAACCAGCGGAACACCTACCCCCCCCCCCCACTTCCCGCCATCGCCTTGAGACTCCCACGGGTGAGTAGCACGCTTACAATTGCCCTGATTGATTGATTGTGGTATTTAGGGATTTCTTATAAGAGAGTTGGACCAGCAGAGTGATAACATCATAATTTAGGAGCATGGCACATAACACATCAGGTATCCCAACTCATAAAAATGGGCACATTTTTTGTCTTTCAAAGTTTGTTGGATACTAGGCAAAGATACTGATGTAGTTGATTGGGGAATCTCCTGCTCTAAATTTCCCCCACAAAGTCCTTGGGTTCTTCCACCTTGCATTAGAGTTGGACTTGAAGTTTGGCTGCTTGCTAAGCAGAAGTCTAAAGCTTCATGTCTAGCTTGGAATTGTAATTACTTCCTCCTGAACACATGGATATCAACTGATCAAAGCACCAAAGATAGTGGAAGTGACATCAGACATCCTTGGCCCAGCGGTGACATCACGAGGCTCATCCCTTTACCCAGTCTTGGTCCCTAATAAGCTTATCTTGTTCTCAGACATAGAGGAACAGCAGAGTGTGGAGTCTAAAAAAATAAATATGGCTCTTAGAGCCCCACACTTCCTTCATAACCTCTGAAACCACAGGCAGTAATGTCATTGTGTCAGGCACTGCTGCCTTTGTCTACCCCCAGTTAAAATCTGGTGGGTTTCTGTGTGCAAGTCCAGGAGTATTTTTGATTTTCCTTCCTAAGACCTGGAGGTCCTTTTACAATTAACCTACTTTTAGGATACTCTCTCCACCACTTCAGTCTTGCAGCGCAACCTCTACCATCATATAGCCTCCCGCAAACCAAGTAGTTTATTGAAAGGCCCTTTTTATTGCATTCAGAATGCTCTTTACATGGGTTTGCTGTAGAAGACACACATTATTTTTCACACCGTCCTTCAAGTTCTTTCACTTCTCGGTCTGTGTTCTTTCAGAACTCTAACATTTGCTGCTCTATTTTTACTTGTTAAGCCTGCCCGCATTTATGCTCAAGATTCATCCAGAAACTCCGACTGCACCTACTTTCCCGTTGAGTAGGGGAAGGAGGATTCCCCCATTAGCTCGCTACTCAATAGACAGAAATTCGAAGATAAACAATACAGTGACTGTAGTCTGCATATTGATATTTAACATTAAACTGAGAAACATTATCAAACATGTACAGCACAGGATCTGTAAATGGCTTATGCTTTACTTCAATCAATCAATCAAAGCTTTATTTCGATATAAAAAATATCTTAAAAGCACGTAACAATTAAAATACAATACATTTTTTGATTAAAAAAATACTTCATAAATAATTAAAAGACGAGAATAAAAAGACATTAAACCATTTACAGCTTTGAGCATGATTTTAAAAGTAACAAATCACCTAGTGAAATTTGTCATAGGCCTTTAAGTCTAATCACCCATGCCCAGCTGAGGAATTTTGCTACCCCACAGGCCAATGTAGTGTTAGGATCTGTCCGTAAGATTCTTAAGGCAGAGACATGGCTCCTAGTCTCGAGCTGCCGACAAACAGGTTTTAGCCATTTCGATTGGGGTTTTTTATAGGCGCTGCAAACGAAAAAAAGGTGTGGAATAGTTTCTAGTGCAACGTTACAGAACGGACAAGTGGCAAGTGTTTGGTGAGGGGGTTTCCACTTAGAAGTGCGTTCTCGAACCGGTAGGGATCCCAATCTAAACTGGATGTATAAGGCCCTATCTTTGGGTTGTCTGATAAAGTCCATATAAGGTTAGAGAGAGTGTTCTGTCTAGTGCAGACGAAACTCGTCTGTGAGTCTACCCAGATTTTCAGCTCTAGCATCTTGGGCATCGACCCACAACCAATATGCTCGTTTGACCTCCAGTTTGGAAACCGATGCACGGGTCTCCCATGCAGCACTAAAACCAATAGCTGGTAACAGCTCCTTAACCCTTGATAGCCAAACAATTTTATGAGACCCCGGCACATTCATAACTTCTCTAAGGCCGTCTGCGTAGCTAGCTAGCTCAGGTGTACGCCACAGACGAGCCCAATAGAGAGGCGGACGCAGGATTATAAGGTCTTTAATAGATCTGCGGCCAAGGTCATGTTGGAGAGGTTTATTAGGCGTGCCCATAGGTAGGGACAGAAGCTCCCTAAAAAAATTATTTTCAGCCACGACAAGGGAATCGACATTATTGAAGCCCCAGAGCTCCGCTCCGTACAGTGTGCTGCCTATAGCTTTAGCGGAATAGTTCTCCAGTGCAGGAGCTATGGGTCTGGATAATGAGGATCTATGCTCCCTACCGATAATGCCCATGACACGTTTATGGTTTAGGGCCATTTTTTCAATATGTGGGTTCCATTTGAGTTGATCGGATATCCTAATCCCTAAGTAGTCAAACAATTTAACACGCTCTAGTGGCTCCTCATTTAGTGTGAGCGTACGGTTTGCATTCCTACTGGGGTTAAATAGAGGAGCTTTGTTTTGGAGGTGTTAATAACCAAGCCCCTTAAATTGCAAAAGACACAAAACCGATCCAAAAGCTTTTGGAGCCCCATGGGCGTTTTAGAAACCAATAGCGTGTCGTCAGCAAAAAGCATAGCGGGGACTTTAACACCAGCCAAGCTGGGGGCATCAGCGTCGATGTCAGATAGAAAAGAGACAACCCCGTTTACAAACAGAGAAAAGAGGGTCGGCGCCAGGACGCATCCTTGGCGGACAACTCTGTTTACCGGGATTTTGGCCGTTTTCTGCTCCTGCGTGCCCCACCGGATGCATGCATACGTTCCGTCGTGCATGCGGGCCAACAGGTTCAGAATGGGCAATGGAAACCCCATCTCCTGCAAAACCACCCACAGGCGCTCTCGGGGGACCAGATCGAACGCGGTCTTCAGGTCAATAAAGGCCAGGTACAGACCGCCTTTACCAATGGATACTGTCTTCCAGTGGAGTAGTACCAGCCTAAATGCCTGGTCGACGGTGCCTGTGCAAGCCCTGAAGCCTGCCTGGAATTGGGAGATGATGTTATTCTACTCCACCCAGGAGAGGATCCTTGCCAAAAGAACCCTGCCAACCACCTTCTGATCAGCATCGATCAAGCTGATTGGACGATAGTTGGCAGGGTCGCCCCTTGGCCCCTTCTTATAAATGGGGATCACCTCAGCCCCCTTCCATGAGCTTGGGACTGGGGACCCATGGAGAAGGACGTTGATCAAAAGGGAGAAGAACTTGGCCCACTGCTTGGGGCTGGCACGGAACAGATCGCCAGGGATGCCGTCCTGGCCTGGTGCCTTACCTTGAACAATTTTATTAATAGCTGACTCAACCTCTATCTATCCTATGAGATCAATGGGGATCGCAATGGCGCACAGGGGTGGTGTAGAATATACAGAGGGCTCGCTGCTATCAGGTACCCCTGGCCCTTCATACAGCCTCCTGAAATGTTCAAACCAGTCCCTATCCGTAATATGATTGGGTAATGGTTCGGTATCACCATCGTTTGCTATTCTAACTAAAGCCCAAAACCGCTCGCCATTTTTGGACTGACTAGCCTGCTTCAACTCTTCCCAATGGGAGTCATCCCAAGCCCTCTTTGCGGCCAATCGTGTTCGCCTGTACGCGGCTCGAGCTAAGCAAACCTCGGCTGCATCACGGGTTTTGATGGCCCTTATCAATTTGGATTTGGCCCCTCTACATCCTTGATTGTACCACTTGGCTGTGGATTTCCTACTCTTCAATTGACTTGACCCGCGAGAGTCAAGAAAGGGAGCAGCCATCCTGTCAATTGTCTCCACATAGACCACATCAGCCTGGGCAAGACCTAGATCGTTAATACAAATTGCAGAGAGCTTCTCCGTTTGAGCTCTTGCGATCTCCCCCAGGGCGCTGGTCTTTTGTTCATTAATGGCAAATTTTTGCCATTTAATGAATCTTTTGCAGTTTGAAGGTGCAATTTCTCTGGTCGCCAGCGTTGATCTATTAGTGGGCAGGGGCTTCCCCTCAGTGATGAAATTCCGCAAACTAAGAGACAGGGGGTTATGGTCACTATGGATAGATGGAATGACTATCATGTCTGACACATATCTCCACAGTCTCCTGTCGACCAAGATGTAGTCTATTCAGCTGGGGCAAGTGACCCTGTTATAGGTGCAAGCACCCGCAAAATCCGATGGCGTGCGCCCGTTCACAGCAACCAGTGCATGCTCCATTACCAAGGCATTTAGTTGAATGACGACTGGTGTCCATTTTTTAATTGGCACAGTCGTCAGTTGCGGAATTCCCCATCTTGCGTCCTCATCTGAGAAACCTACGGCGCCCCCAACTGCCAGCGGTTCAAAAGTGCGATTGAAATCCCCGGCAATTATGGGCAAAGCGTCTGGGGGGCAAGAATGGAGTGAGTCTGCTAGGAGGGAGATAGTTGGAGATTTGCCCCCCCCCTTTCAGACCTCTGGCATATATATTAAAGAGCTCCAAAATCACTGCGGCTTGAGGAACCCGGATCGTTAGCCTCATCATATCAGAAGAGGCACTATAATGGTGGATTATTTTACAGTTTAAAGAGATGTTGACCCAAATTAACAGGCCGCCAGATGGGCGACCCCTTCCAGAAGAGGTGGCTGGAACGTAGAAAGTGGAATAACCAGACTTGTACACAGGTTCAAGGCACCAAGTTTCTTGAAAAATGCACAGGTCATATTTTTCAATTAAATCATTCCAGTCGGGAAGTAATATTTTTTTTCCCAGACCCGCTTTGTTCCAAGAGATGATATTCAGATAACTATTTTGGCCATTAGTATGTATTAAAACAGGGTCTTTGCCACTACCATCAGTTGGATCCGGATGGGATGGGTTGTCAGGTACTATGAGATTCTTTTGTCCGCATTTGCCGATTCCTGCCATGGCAGAGTGGTCCTCATCAATCATCGAACAAATGGTGGAATTTAAGCACTGGGCATTAAAATTATTTTCCCCGCGTAACAAGGGGGACAATGTAAGAGGTAGGTTGTCAAGACGTTCTGGGGACCTAGAACGACTTCTAACCGTTTTGTCTAATGCAGAAGATGGGACAGGGAAGGCCTGAGACACCTTTACCTGTGCCGGGAGTCAATCGACAGCTTCCAGTTCGCTGTACCAGTTATGGCAGGGGATAGGGGGGGAATGAACTGAGGGCCAAACCATTCTCCACTGTACTGATTGCCACCTTGGTGGATCCTCCCAGCTCTTCGTTGTATTAAAGTCCAACCCTCATCATCACCCCGTCCCCAGCTATGAAGATTCAAGTCCCTGTGTCCCTCACGCCTCCTCCCTCCCCTAGCCTGGTTGATGTCCCTCATCCAACTCCATCCATTATCTGGTTGCTCCACAGGCATGTAGAAGTAAGACAGAGGTCTGGCCATGATCGTGGTACCGTTGTTTCGGGAGGCCCCCAAGCAAATATGCTCCACAGTTTGGGGGTCCTCAAAAGTTACTACTACACAATCTCCCTGTATTTTTTTCCTGTTATGTCCCACCCAAGGGACTCTCTCAACCATTAAGATATTACTATAGATATTTAGTGGTAGAGGATAATTGTTGTCTAGCCAGTGGCATGCCTTGTTTTTAAGTGCCCAAAAGGGTTCTGTAGTTGAGATGGCCAATTCCGGAACCCCTGTCAAAACTATCACATAAGGACAGGCATCTGGCGGTAAGGTAATATTTTGACGCTTCTGGGTTTTATCGTGATGGACTGTGTCAGGATTTAAAGCGGGGGTAATAGGACCATCTGATTTTGTTCGGTTGGTGGGCTCATTTGCTACAGGGGGTTTGGCACATGTTTTGTTGCACTCGGGGTTAGGGAGATTCGGCAGGGGGATCTTGGTGTTGTTTTTTTACCACTGCTGGACATTTGTTCATTGATTGGGTTTTGCTAGCTGGAACAGTTGCATGAATTGCCCTTTTAGCATGGTTAGTGTTCTGGGATCTTATGTCCTTATGTATTTACTCGAGCTGTTTTTCTATACCGTGAAGCCTTACTTCTAAAGGAGTGAGTAGGGTTTTGATAAGTTTTGTTAAGGTACAAACTAGGAAATCATCCTTTGCTTCTATAGCTCCTGTACTATCGGCTATGGTGCTATGTGCAAGGATGTCAGCCAAGGTATTATCCAGAATGGTATCATCAAGTATGCTCAGGGGTAGTTGTAGAGTTGCAGATCGATCCTCTTCCGTCCCAGTTGTTGTTTGCCCAATTGATTCCCTCCCCTCCTCTTGGCTACCCCTAACACTGGTGTTATCACTAGAGCTCCCTCCCTTTGCTAAGTTAGCTTTCCTGGCTCCAGAGGTGGTGGTATTAGTGCGCTTACATTTGGGAAAGGCCCCCTCCCGATTCCCCCTCTTTTGGTTATTACTACTCTCAACTTGGGTGTCTACTAATGTAACTACCGAACTAGTTTCTAGAGGGGTCGGGCCTGGGGATCGAGGGACAATAGGTCTTGAAACGCTGGCTGGTTACAGATAGTATTGTGGACCTCAGCATGGGTCTGCAAAGGATTGATTGTACTTAGAGTGTTATCAGGGGTGCGTGCAGAGGCAATATGGCCCAAGGACGACCTTTTGGCTAGTACAAGGTCTTGAGAGACCCTTCTTTCCATTAGTACGATTCCTTGATCAATTAGGGAATTAGTGCGTATAATAAAATCATCCAGTGTGCCCGTAAACCTTTTGCCTCCCGCCGCAGCCATGCTTCTTGTTTCACGGGTTGTCATTTCCCTTAACAGAAATAACAAGGGAAACAAGAGAAATAACAAACAAAAGTCCTGTATTGAATAAATTGCAGGGTAGCGGCTGGTCGACAGTAAAGGTCCCAAACACAGATTACCAAAGGGACAGGAATAACTTAGGTGTGCTTACAGTTCTGATGTCTGTGGCTTGCGTTTGAGATCCAAGGTATATGGCCCAGTCCAGTCTCCTCAGGCCTCTGAGGGCCACGCCCACCCGCGTGCGTCCCGCGTCACGGGAGCTGACGCTGTGATTCCCCCTGGTGCGGTTTCCGGGCGCTAGGGCTGCTGGGAGATGGAGTCCAGCAGGCCCGCACTCCACTTGGCGGCCGCTCCTGTGTGGCGTTGTTTGCGGCAGCGGGAGGCGAGCTTCTGTGGCAGCCCAAGTGGCGTCAGGGAAGTGGGAGGCACAGGTAGCTTCAAAAAGTTAATGGTGCCAGGACAAAGGTTTGTGAAAGTATTCCCCGCTCTGCCGGGGCTGACGCTGTGATTTATGCGCCCCTGGCGCGGTTTCCGGGCGCTAGGGCTGCTGGGAGATGGAGTCCAGCAGGCCCGCACTCCACTCGGCGGCCCCTCCTGTGTGGCGTTGTTTGGGGCAGCGGGAGGCGAGGTTCTGTGGCAGCCCAAGTGGCGTCAGGGAAGTGGGAGGCACAGGTAGGTTCAAAAAGTTAATGGTGCCAGGACAAAGGTTCGTGAAAGTATGCTTTACTTGCAGAGTTTCCCTTTGCTTCTGCAGTAATTTAAAAATATTTGCACAGGTTTTCACACATTTCCAAGAGCTTTTCAGTACTTCTAGCCTCAAAAGTTCTTTCTGCTTAGTTTTAGCAGAGATATATCAGGGTCATTGTGGTCTAGGAAATCCCCTTGCTTGTCAAAAGAAGTGCCTTTTTCCTTTCCCCGTTGTCATCTTTGCGTTTTTGGAGCCAGTCAGCCTCTGTCATTCTAGTCATTTCTGCCTGTGCACTTTTCCACGGGCCTTCCTCTCTCTCCATACCACGACGTCTCTAAAACAAACTGTGCATCACCATTTTTATGTAGCCACTATATTTTCCGTCTGGCTTGATTTCCTAATCCTTTAATGCTGGGAAAGCCCCTTCGCAGCCTGGCCGGGAAAAATGTAGTTTGTCCCTTTAGGGCAGTAGAACAGCGTTAGTTTTGTTTGGTCTCTTTACAATGCTCCTCTCCAATCACCACACCTCAGTTGAGTTTGGGACCCAAGGAATGTCACACTGTGGTATCTGCTATTTTTTCCACTAGTTGCTAGAAGGAAAGACCCAGGCCCAGATTCTGAAACCTGTCTCGCAGCACCACACAACCTCCTAAGAGGCTGCGCTGCGTGACAGGGAGCGAGCAGGAGAGTGCCACATTTATAGCGAAATGGCTCTCTCCTCCCCGTTCCCTAGCGCTGACGCTGATTTCAGCTGCTGTGCGCCAGGCACACACCTAAGCGCAATAGCGCTAGGGTGCGCGTGCCTTAGTCTAGCATACATTTTGAAAAGGAAGGGTTTCCTTCTATGTCTAGACATGTTTAAAAGTTTTTCCTAATTTGTGTGGGTGGTGCACGGTGCAGCACGCATGCAAAGTCAGAAAAGCACAGAGAAATTAAAATATTTCTTTGTTTAACGCCTGCATTTCAGCAGAATACAATTTTGGTGCTAAACCCTTTCTACTTAGGTTAGTGAATAGGGTTTAGTGTAAAAAAGCATGGGTGGTTGCATGGGACCCATGCACCACCCATGTAACGCCCCCTTGACTCAAAGTAATGCAAAGCAGCGTTCCGCGCTGCTTTGCATTACATTTACAAACAAACCAACACAAATACCAATTCGCGTTAGTTTGTAAATCCCAAAACAGGTTTTGTTTTGGATTTGGGCTGAAAAAGTAACGCTAATCCGTCGCTAAACCTGTAAGAATCTCAGACCCAGTATGCTAGTGCTTGATGATTGGGGCAAATGTTAACAAAGTCATTTTTAGCTCATAACAGATGTGTTAACTGCCAGTGCGCGCGTTGTTTTTTGAGATACCACTCAGTCATCTTAGAGAATATTGACTATTAACACTTCACAATCTTTTTTTAGGGTACCAGTGCATTGTGGAAAGTGGCAAACATTTGCATGTTTGGCATTGAGATGTTCGGATCCAATTCCCCAAAAGAAATATTGTGTAGCATACATTTTGTGTCAAGAATATCGTGACACATAAGTGTCATTGTCCATAATATCATTGTAAAACATATTGATTTTAGATGTTATATTTAATATCGATATATTTAACATTGATGTATTTAATATTGTTGTTTATAATATATTTTTGTAGTAAATAGAGGGTGATATGTTCTATTTTTTATTTTATTTTTAATTTTTAATAATTGTTTATTTTAATTTGTAGTCTTTTTTTAATAAGAATTGTTTTTTTGTTTTTTATTCAGTAAAATATCAATTTTAGAAGTGGGTTGTTGGGTTTATTGGGGTATAACAGTGGGAAGTATTTTAAAATAAATGTGTTAATGTATATAATTAAATTTAGAAACAATTTGACGTGGAGTGTAGAGTTAATATTGGATAAGGGTATGGATATTCTTTTTAAAACAAATTAAAGTAATTTAAATAAATATTTTTAGAATTTTGATTTTATGAAATATGTTAGATTATTTTTAAAAAAATAATTTGAAAATAGATAAATCATTCTTATGTATTAAAAAAATAAAAATGTGTTATTAAATAAATAGTGTTATATTATTTAAAAATTATTCGAAATTGTTTATGAATGTTTTAAAAATGGAAAATATTATGGTACAGTTGAAAAAATCGATTTAGCAAGAAAAGAAATAATGTAAATATTGTAATATATTATTTTATAAATACCAAAAATATGTTTACAAATATTAAGATGTTGCTATTTTTTATGTAGATTTAATCATTTAAAAAAATTAGGCTATATATTTACAAAAAGGTTTTCAAGCTATATTATTCATAAATATGTATATCATTGTAATTACATTTTCATTATGTTTTCAAATATTGTACTGTGTTTAATACGTTCCTATATGTAAATATTTCAATATTTTATGTAATTTTATAGCACATATTTTGAAAAACGTTGATGTATAAAAACTATTCAAATTATGAGGTTTATTTTAATTTTAAATAAATATGTTTTTTAGATGTTTATTTAGATGTTTGTTCACCTTATTAATATTGTGGTGGATATAGTACATTTTAATTTTATAGTGTGCCATATTTTGGATTTCTTCTTCTGTAGTAGTGGAGGCATGGTAATGTTTGTCTATTTAGTGTCCAACATCTTTATTGTTATAAGTTATACTGGAGTGGGAATAGACAATGTTGCCTCTTTAGTGTCCAGCACCTTCCCCGAGTTAAGTTAGATTGGCATGGGAATAGTATGTGCAATCATGTTAGTGTCCAAAACCTTCCCTGAGATAAGTTTTATTGCAGTGGGAATGGACAATATTGGATCCCCCGGCGTTCACGCAGTGGTCAGGGAGCTGCAATATGCTGGCGGTGCCGCTGCGGCACCGCTGAGCATAATAAAAGTTACCTGTCAGCCACCCCTTTCATGGCAGTGAGCCTGCCATGAAAAGGGTGGCAGAAAGGCAACAAAGGGGTCCCTAACAGGTGTGCCGCCCCTGTGCCTGGGGGTGCATGCAGTGGGGCGCATGTTGTGCCCCCCTGGAATTGCACCCCTGTTCTTGCTTGATGTGGCATGCATGCCACACCATGCAGGAGCGTGCTGGAAGTGCTGTCACGGTCATGGGCTGCATTTCTACCACAATGAGACCACCGTAGCACCACCTGACTGACCAAGAATAAACTCCTAATCAGGTTGGCAGGCGCACCATGGCTTTGGTGGTCCTCCAGCAGACAGACGGGTGGCGGCTGCGCTGGAGGACTTCCAAAGTAATAATAAGGCCCTAAGTGCTATAGATATGTGTTTACTTTGTTTGTAGTATGTGTTCTGTTTGTAGTATTAAATATTCTGTTTAAGTACATTTTGCGTTGTAAGGTAAAAAAGGGTAGCGCTTTCAATTCATTATTATTTTAACATTAATAAATTTTAGAAGAACACAATACACATATAGGGCCTCATTAGGATGTCAGTCAGAAAGTATTCCGACCTGCTCCTTGTCGGAATCCTTTCCGACCAACTTGGGTTTGAGGAGTCCGACCGGCTGCTTAAGATGGTTACGAACACCGTTCAGTCAGACTCCCATTGACTTCAATGGGAGCCTGTGTTCTGACCGACCACACAGGCTCCCATTGAAGAAAAGGGTGGTTGCGGAAAAACTTGCATCCTGTGGCAGGCACCCCATGGTGCCTGCAACACTATGCATGGTTGCAAAGAGGGGTCCCATGGGTACCCCCATGGCCCCCAACCGGAGGCCTCCAGGTGAAGGGGGGCTTGGTACGGGCCCTCAAAGTCAGCTTAGAAAGCCGATCTGTGTCTGAACAACCAAGTCGGAAAGGCTGTCCGAATCCGACACCGTAATAGGTTGGTCGGAAACACGGTCCATAGGCCTGTACGATTCGGCTCCGACTGACTCGGAGTTTCCAAATGCCTGTTGGAATCGAGTCGGACGGACCAAATGGTTACCTACCATCGTAATCGGTTGTTCAGAAATGTTTCTGAGTCGGCCGGAAACATGGGTTCCGACTTGGATTGGGAAAATGCGAATGCCGTTTGGAGCCTTTCCAACTAACATCATAATGAGGCCCACAGTGCCTAGTTAGGATGTCGGTTGGAGTTTTCTCAGACCAACATCCCTGCAGTTTCAAAACCGCGCGACCTCAGGTTGGCAGTCCTAAACCGCAATTACGATGCAACTGCACATGGTGCAGTCACAGACTCCCATTTCCCTACGGGAGCTTGTGCAGTGGTCAGAAACTGGCCACAGCACAAGCTCCCATAGAGTAATGGGAGTCACCGTAAATCCCTGCACTGTGTAGCAGCACGGTGCCTGCCGCAGGGATTTACAGGGGGGGCACTCAGCCCCCAACCAGAAGCCGAGGTAGTAAGTCACTTTCCAACAGACTATCGAAAACTGGCTTCATAATCTTGACGGCGGAACGTCATCCACAAGTGATTATGTTTCGGTTTCCAACTGGCTGACGGGCTCCTTGACTCGAAAGTCAAACCAAGTCAAACCAAGAATGTGGGTCGCAACCAATATCCTAATTAGGCCCATAATGTTTTATTACTTGAATTATAAAGAAAAAAACAATTATTGTATTTCTTTTATATTTTTATATATATTTATTAGAAAAAAAATGTATCTGATATTTATTTAATATATAACACATTTTTTAATGCTTGTTAAAGAAAAAACGAACAAATATTTTTTAAGATATTTTTAGTAATACACATTTTGATATTTTTTATACATTCTACATTTTAAAATATTTTCCACAAACATGTTTACTTACATTTCTATACTGTTATATAACAGAATTATTTTTAATATACATTAAAGAATGTTATATACGTTATATAATTATTTAATATATAATAAAAAAATTAATAGTTAAACAAATACAGAATAATTGTTTCTGAATACATTTTCAGGAATATACATTTTTATTTTTTTTAAACATTGTACATTTAAAAATATTTTTTGCAAACATACATTTTCATAATGCTTTTTTAACTTAAATATTGTTAATATATATTAAATAATTTCAAGTATGTTATAATAATATTTTTTAATATATACTTTATAGTTTGTTAATTATCTTTGGGAAAAATGTTGTAAATATGTTATATATTCAAAAAAATGTAAAACATTTTAATAGATATTTCTGCTATTTTACCCATTGATTCCTATAGGCAGATAGTCTTCCTTTGACTTTTATTAGGCGGCCATTTTTTTGTACAGCTAACTAAATTTTGTAGTCTATTGGTGTTAATTACGGGTCATTCGTGGAAGAAAGAAGTTGCGGTTGGGTGCTGCTGTTCGATGGTAAAGGTAAGTTAATTTGTACTTATTTTTAAGGTATTTCTAAGGTATGGGGAAGGTAGGAAAGTTTTGTATATGATATATATCGTGTTATTGGTGAGTTTATAGTGTGTTCTATTGTTTTTTTTGACCAGATCACACCAGACACATCCACTCTCTCTACCTCACAACCTGAACCCACTTATGATTATCCTAGACCCTCTGCTTGAGACCAATACATCCATAACCTTGGACTTCGTCCTGATGGACAACTCCCTCCCCCCAACCTAGGCCCCTTTTTCCATTCCCAGACTCATACCCATCCCTTCCACCTCGAGAACCACCCCTTCCAAATCCCAAACCAAATGGAAAAGAAATCCCAAGACCCCTCCCAAATCCAAAAAAATCCTTCCCGGGCAAAGGCCACACCTTCCAAGCCGAAGACCCCCTCTCAAATGAAATCTTTGAGTTGCCTGCCATTCCCTCTAGATTCCCTTCCCAGGGGAGGTTCCCTGGCAGTGTTTTGTGGCCAAGTTTGGTGGCAAACCTGTTGGTCATCTGCCCCCGACAGCCTCCATGTGGACGGGCCTAAAAAATTTGGTATTGATCTGCAGAAAGCGGAGCATTTTGTTTGACAACACATGAGTCCTGCCACTTTTTTGTTATCATTGTGAGGTTACAATGTACTTCAATTCAATTCAAAATATCTTTATTCGATTGTTGTGTGCAATCATAAAAGTACAAATAGATTACAAATATACAATTTAAAAGAAAATATAAAAATACAATAATTCATTGGATTCATAAGCAGAACAATTACATTTTAAAGTGCAGTTACAATTATAAATACATTTGTAAAGTGCAGTTATGTAGTCGTACGTTTCCTGATAATCATCACGTTCCTTAGGTACAAAGCTGTTGTCGCTACAGATACATGATTATCTAGCGCTTGCATGCTAATCATCGCCGCACGGCAATGACGAAATCCTAAAACTCTTAAGAATGGCAATAGGACAATTTTCCTCAATTCATGATACAGTTTACAAAATAAAAATACATGAATGGTACTCTGGGGGGAGACATTATCACAGGGACAACATGGTAGATCATGCGTCCAATTGTTAATCGTAGGAAAGCTAACCAGTCTGTGGAAGATATTGAATCTGAAGCGTGAAAGTAAAAAACGCTCGTAATTGTTATTTACATGAATTAAATAGGGCTGAATCTTAAAAGTTGCTAAAACCAATTGGTGCTGCTGGACAGAAGGTTTTAAGACCTCCACAGCCACCCGGTGAGATTCTAAGAGGGCTAAACAGTAAACACTCCTTTTTTAAATCTTTTTGTGAGATTTCTGAAATATCCAAAGGGTTCGAGAAATATTCCTCTCTCCCAATATCTTTCAGAAAATTAAAAACATACTTCACCCAAGGTATTTTAGTAGCACCCTCCAGCTTCAAAATGTCTGTTAGAACAGCTCTATTTAGATGTGTTGCCTCTTGAGTCCAGAGTCTGTGCCTTAACAGCACTGGCTCTACTTTGATCGGATCTGAAATGTAACAGAGGCCCAGTTCAGAGTGACAGTTAAAGTTAGAGGAGCTTTTGGGAAGTGCCAATATAAATTTTAAAAAGGTATTTTCAGAAACCTGAATGGGTAGTGAGTTTTCAAAACCCCAGACCCTGCTACCGTAGGTAGCACCTGCTACACATTTAGCTTTGTATATTTTTATCAATTCTACAGGGGGTCTGGTCCCTAATTTTCTAGAAAAGATTTTAAGGGCAGCGGTTGATCTAGTAAGCTCAAGTTTTTTCACAGAGACAGCTTGGGACCATGTCTCATTTTGGGCAAAAAGTATCCCCAAGTAAGAAAAATGGTTAGCGAATTCGAGCTTCTGTCCCGCTATAAAAATTGGCCTCTTAGATTTAATTTGTCTGCCACAATACATAGTGAAAGTCTTTGAAGTATTGACTTTCAGTCCTAACTCATTCATAAAGCGGGAAAAGCTGTCAACCACCCGCTGTAGACCCACTTGAGTACGTGACATGAGTACAGCGTCGTCAGCGTAAAAAAGTGCTGGTATTGGGCGACCACCTACAAATGGGGGATCTGAACTGTCTTTGCACAAGGCTTCTTCCAATCCATTTATGTACAAATTAAAAAGGAAGGGGGCCAGGACACAACCCTGTCTGACCCCACTCCTGATTGGTATTTGGTCTGTGCACTCTCCCTTAAGGCCTTAACGAACGCGGGCCGACGCGTTGCTGTAAAAACGTTTAAGATAATAAATAATGTTTAAATCAACCCCTAATTTTTCCAATATCATCCACAGTTTAGAGTGCACCACGCAATCAAGCGCGGCCGTGAGATCCACGAAGGCCAAAAACAAGTTACCTTGTTTAGCCCTCGTGTATTACCCGACCAGCATCATCAGATTCAGTCCCTGTTCTACGGTCCCCAAGCCGGAATGAAAACCGTACTGAAGGTCGGATAGAAAGGAGTTTGCCTCCGCCCAGTCCAAAAGTCGGTCCAAAATGACTCTGCCCGCTATTTTAGTAAAGGAGTCCAGTAAAGAAATGGGCCTATAACAGGCTGGGTCCTGTCTATTTCCTTTTTTATAAATCGGGACAATGACAGATTCCACCCAGGTGGGGAGGAAGTCAGTAGCACAACTGGCATTGAGCACCTGGACCAGAAGGGGCGCCCACAGAGATGGAATACTTTTAAATAGATCTATGGGAACCCCATCTGGGCCAGGCGCCTTAGCGCCCTTACTTCTACTCAGGGCCTTTTCGACTTCCTCGAGAGTAAAGAAAAGGTCACTACTCTGGGGATAGTCAGGAGAAGGGGTCAAAGACCCCATGTATTCTTCACCTTCATGCTCGCCTCCCTGGTATACTCTCGAGAAGTGACTAACCCAGTCTGTTTCAGGTATTGCTATATCTATTTTTGGCCCCACCTCCTCACTAAGAAAGGGGGTTCTCACTGTTTTCCAAAAGCTCGCGCTGTCATTTCTTTTGGAAGCTGAATAAAGAGCCTCCCAAGCTTCTGACCTCAGGGTATTTTTCCTGTCTCTTATGGCCATTTTATAATCTTTCCTGAGTCTGCGGATGTCCTTTGCAGATTTAGGTTTTTTATGCAGCGCCTTTTTTAGGGCTGTATAAGCCCTAGTGCATCTGGAATCAAACCAACCTCTCTCCTTCTTCTGGTTCTTCAATTGCCTAGTCAAAGAGTTTTTAATTTCGTTCGAAATAACTAAAAAGGATGCAAGATAAGTTTCAGGTGGTAAGTCTGTCTCTAAACATATAGCTATTTCTGAGAAACATTTTTCAACCACCTTTTTTGTTGTCTCTGCCTCGTTTATCATAGCCCATTTCAGAGTATAACCATTAGTCTTACCGATAATTAAATCGGCGACTAAGCTGTTACCGACCCCAGCACTAAACAATAGTGATGGGGTGGGCAACAGGACAGACACACAAAGTGGAAAATGGTCACTCAGTGCTATATCATGAACATTAAAGGAAAGTATTCTGTTCCCATAAGTATTGGAAACTGTGATATAGTCTATAGTTGAGGAGCGACCTCTACCATTGAATGTTGGGGCTACTATGGGGGCAGAGTTACACATTTCATTTGCAAATCCAAAATCAAATTTAGCTAGCAAAATATTAAATTGTTCCCCTAAGAAATTATGTTTAAAATGGAAACGTCCCACACCATCATCTCGTGCTACACCGCACCTGTTGTCCTTAATCAGTTCACACATTTTGCAGTTAAAATCTCCCAGCATAATCAACATCAGTTTGTGATTAAAAAGTTTCCCCTGGGTAAACAGCCCTTTAGTCAATTTCCTTATAACATTTGTGACATCCTCACAAGGAATGTTATTATATATATTAACAACGACAATTGGGATGTCTCTGGTCTGATGGAGAACCAACATTTGAAAGTAAGTGTCTTTGACAGGTTCAGTAATTTTCTCAAAGACCAATCTATTTGATAGATAAACACTCAGACCACCTTTCGGCCTCCCATGAGGAACCGCTACAGCCGGGGAATAGAAAGTTCTGTAGCCTATCAAATGCACAGGTTCAACACTCCATGTTTCTTGAAAGCAAAGCAAGTCCTGAGAGTGAACAAAGTCCATAAAAATAGAATGATCCACTTTGGATCTAATACCGGCTATATTCCAGGAAGTAATTTTAAGCTCCGTTAAGCTCTTTGATGGAATAGGCTGGGCTGCAGGGGATATCAGGGTGGAGTTGACATACAGGGGAGGGGCCAGGTGATTACCCCCCTGCTCCAAGTTATCTTCTGCTGCCCAAGCATCCCCACCGAGCTCCACAACATCACACGTGGTTAACATAGTTGGTAAGTGTTTCCCCCCAAGTTCATCTGCATATTCATCCATGCAGGGATCAGATTGTGTTACCTCGTTTAAACCTGACACTGTGGGAGTTGTTGAAATAGAGCACAGTCAGTCAATATTTTCGAGCCCACTAAGGGTGTCATAGTAATTAAAGGTAGGAATTCCATATCTTCTGTCCCATGGTTGTTCACAGTTCATAGTAGGGTAACGATTATGGGGTATACGCCTAATAGGTGGAAGAGGAGGGTAAAAGTAACCAAGGAGAAGGATGTTAACAGAATGCGAATCGTAAGGCCCCATGGCAGCTCTTTCCAGTATTGTATGAACCAGTTCAGGGGATCGAAAAGATAGAACTACACAATCACCCCTCAATATTTTGGTCGCGGTACCCACCCATCTAGCTCGTCTGGCCATTTTGAACTCTGAGAAAAGGTGGCTTTTTAGTCCTACCCTAGATGACAAGAAATGGATGGATTTATTTCTCAGGGTTGACCAGTTTTCAGTGGTGTTAAAGGGGATTGGGGGTACATTTGTTAAGACCACAGTGTAGGGTGTAGCTTCTGGAGGAACATTTAAATTAAAGAGATTCGGTGTTTCTCCTTCCCCATGTTGAAGCCCTACAGTTCTACTTTGTAGTGGTGGTATAAGCGAAGACACATTCGGGGTTGCCGCGATTGAATCGACAAACTCTTTATCCTGAATTAAAGTGTCCCCCCTTGTACCATTTTGGTCAAGCCGGTCAATAGACTTTAGAGTCAGATGTTTAGACTTTGCTAATGCTTTGGTTGGAGCGGATGTTTTAGCTGATATTTTAGCTAAAACTGGCACTTTAACAGAAGCCAAAGGGCCAGTTTTGGAACTTGATGCATTTGGTTGAGGTAAAGATTTAACCTCACTTGGGGTCAATTGTTTATCAAGTTTACCCTCAATATTAATTAGCCTAGATTCTATGTTCTTAACTTTTAAGTTTATAGGCTCAAAGAGGGTCCTTAATAGAGTCTCCATTCTCTCCCAAAAAGATTCATCATTTAAGTCCCTGTTAGTAGTAGGAAGAGGGGTTGTCGCTGGGTGATCATTCCTCTCACTCTCTATACTCCTATTTAAATGTTCTATACTTTTAATTCTTTTAAGTTTAGTATTCCTTTTGTTATTTTTATTTAACTTGCTAGATTGCCTTTCTCTGGCAATATGCTTTTGTTTAGATCTAGCCTTCTGCCCTCTAGTTCTAATACAGGGGCTGTCACTAATATTTAAAGTAGGGATTGGGCTTCCTAAAGTATCTTGACCCTCATTGTCTGGGCATCCTCGTTTGGGGGAGTGGAATCACCAATCTCATTACTAGGAGATAGGGAGGGAGTCACGGATAGCCTTACGGTGGAAGGTAATAAATCGTTAACATCCGTGGAATCCCTGCAAGACCTCTCTATTATTGGGGTTATGCTAGTTCTTCTAGGCAAAGCTACGAAGGAGGGCGCTAATAAGGAGTCCTGGGAATTAATAGTCACCGTTGTCATATTTGAATTGGCTAAGGGGGGAAGAGAACCTGATGGCAGGGAAAGACGCCTTTCAGTGCTTTCAATAGCTGAAGCAACCACCCCAATCGTCTGCTGCAGCATTCGATCTATAGCTGTCAAAGTAGGTAGGGGAGGGTTAGCAGCAGTTTTATCCTTAACGTTTTTTACCATATTTACTGAGCAGTTGATCCAATGAGTTTTAAAAAATAGCACACAACCAGAGTGCACTATATTAACACACTAAAAACATATATATTACACTGATTGCAATAATGGACTAAAGATAGAACAATGAAACCAATAAAGTTAATAGTGCTTACGGACCTCAGGCTACAAAAATGAAAAGGGGGTGGCCCAGCCCAGCCCCGGACGGCCACAGACGGCCCGCCCTCTGCCCGGGCTCAGCCCGGCGACCGCCTGCGCGCGTCCCGCGTCGCGGTAAATAGGGCGTTGTTTTTATGCGCCTCCGGGCGCCGACTAGAGGTGTGCGGCGTCGGCCGCAAAAGCTCCTGGGTATTGTAGTCCCCCCCACTCGACGGCCGTGACGCTAGGTGTAATGGCGTCACTGGCAGCGGAGGGGGACCGGGGCCGATGTCAGGAGCCCGCTGCGGAAGACCAGGGAGACCAGGAAGCGGTCAGTGTCACGAAGCAAGAAGTTGCTGCCAGGTAAGTTCTGCCAGGAAAAGGAAAGTGTCCCACCCTGCCGCTACAAGGGCGCTGTTTTTATGCGCCTCCGGGCGCCGACTAGAGGTGTTCGGCGTCGGGCGCAAAGGCTCCTGGGTATTGTAGTCCCCCCACTCGGCGGCCGTGACGCTAGGTGTAATGGCGTCACTGGCGGCGGAGGGGGACCGGGGCCGATGTCAGGAGCCCACTGCGGAAGACCAGGGAGACCAGGGAGCCGTCGGTGTCACGAAGCAAGAAGTTGCTGCCAGGTAAGTTCTGCCAGGAAAAGGAAAGTGTCCATGTACTTTGTAATGTGTGACTGCAGTTTTGACTTTTACATCTAGTTTGCTGGGCAATTTGCAGAGGTTTGTAAATCCTGTAAAGGGCACCAGTGATGGTATGGCACAGGAGAAGGTTAACTGTTCCATGGATGGACATGTTGGATGACATGAAATAAGATGGGATGTCATATAGTGAGTATTTCTACTTCTCTTTAACAATGTTGACCTCACTTGTTTTCTCGCAATGATGTAGGTTGGATATGTGTTTGATGTGTTGAAGAAAAAAACGTGATTCCCCACACATGGAGGGAATTATGTCGGCCTAATGTATGATTTTTAACGGGCATATGTCCACATGTGTGTTGGACTTTAACCTAAATCATGATCATATGTCACACAATCAGTTACTGCTGTGTTTGCTTTGCAGACATGCACTTCCACATTTTGCATGGCTGTTGGTTATGATAATGTTAGTCCCTGATATACTTCAGTCCACTGCTACTGTGCACATGGGGATTGAAGTAATGTGCTACGTTGACTGTGGCCCAAGCCCTCAGGTTGTCAGAAACTCGTATGGTGCAGTGAGTACTATCATGTATGGGTATTATATATTCTTACTGTCCCAGATTATCTATATATGTGGTGTTCATAAATTTGGACTGGGTTCACAGTGTCTGCAGTAACATCTGTGAGGAAAAAGCCAAATTAATCATGTGAACAAACAGTACTGGATATGTAAGTATTACACATTCATCCACTTGTGTACTGACTGACATAAATGTTGACCATTAAATACTGATTCTGGACTCCATATGTGTGACTTTCAAGGATGTACACATTAAAACAACTCCAATTGTATCATATACACTGACCTGTCCTATATTTGTCGATATGAGCACCTTTTTTCCGTCTTCACCGGGGTCAAAGTTCACTGCAGTAATCATGGGGTCATCAGCAGGAATGCTGTACAATCTCATTTATGAAGTGGTAGGTACAGAGTATTGGTCTACGACCTCTTTAGACATGTCTCAAAATACTTGTAGTGATGGTGACGCTGTAGACAATTTGAGTAATCCTCTCATTTCAAATGCCAACACAGACGTTGCCTGACCTCGCTTATTGGACATTCAGAATCAACTTCTGCCTGTGTGCAGAAGACCACCTATGTGGCATACATGTACGTCGTGGTGCACAAAACTATCCACTTGCCTACTGACACTGCTGCAATCCACACCTCCTTGACTTAAGCTGCTGTTTGCCATCTCCGGGAGCTATCATGGCATGTGTTAAATGGGTGAGGCGCCCAGCCTTCTCTCCAGAGGAGCTGGAGAAGCTTGTGGCTGAAGTCCTTCCCCTGTATGGCCAGCTTTGTGTTTCATCAAAGGAGTAGGCAACTTTCTTACATGCATACTTCACTCTGTCGGAATTCATTGCTTCCTTTCTCACATGTTATGGTGGGGCTTTGGTGTCCAGTGTGTCATATGAAAATAATGAAGTACATGTTTGGTGTCCCTATATAGGACATACATGTAATGGATTATAATGCACTGTACATTGTGTTCTTCAGATCATCATGGTGACAATTGTTAAAAACCATAGATCATTCCTGGGTAGCATGCACATTTCAATGCATATGTTCAGTTGTGTAAACCTTGTTGCCAAATCATGGTAAAGGGTTCTAAATATGTATTGGCTTACAGTTTGAGCTGTGAATGTATACTGTCAGGAGCAAGTAAGAATGAAGTGAGGCATGTATCGAAATACTTACACAGGCCAGATCTCTTACTCGTCTAACTATGCTTATGGAGCTGGAAAATACCGCAGGGGCCCCCTCAGAGTGCTGCACAACGGCCATGTCACATATAACATGGCCCAAAGATGTAGATTTCTGATTGAAGTGTTGAGAATGTTTTGTACATGTGGGATGAATCTGCACTGCCTGCCGAGGGCAAGGGTGAAGAAGAATTGTGCCCATTATTGGCCATGGTAGAGGCTGAGAGGCACAGGTACTTTGGGCTACACTTGTGCGTCACCGGTTTACCTCCCTGTAATACTGCTGTTCCTTGGATGTTCCCAAAACGAGTCCCTTCCCCTACTGTATGTTATCAGAGGTGACTTCTTTCTGTTGGCCCACACTCTGGTTGTGTGTAATTGAATTTGAAAAGGTCAGTCCATTTATTTCCACAGGTGTGTTGTAACTCTTCCTAATGTCATGCTTGCATTGTACAAGCCTAATGCTCATGTGACATTTTGACTGTCCTGGAAGTTGCCTATATGTGAGACAATCGACTGTGGTTCTGCAGCTTGTTAAAAAGCAACATATCCAACTAGGTATTCTAAAGTTTGTAGGTGTCATTCCTGTGTCATTGCCACATATGGTAGGAGGTATGTCCTATGATGCTAGTACCAACCACTCAAACTATGTCACACATTGGATGGTATCCCTTTCTGTTGTCCATATAGCCAGACAATACCAGAGTGGTATCTGTCAGTTTGCCCATGTGAGCCCTTTCATTGTGACTTTAGAGTTTGCTGTCAATCTGTACTATGGTGTCAGGCTGTATGTATTGTATGCATTTTGTAAATGGGCCTGACAGTTATAGGTTGGGTACCAATATGCACAAATAGGTTACTCTTCAGAAGGTCTGAATGATTTGGTGCGTGCCACAGTAGCTCACTGCACAGTACATGTAAGATGGCCCTGGGCTACATGGTGTTAGTGGGCTATCTTCGTGAGTGTAGGACACAACCAGGATTGAAGATAGTCCGCCAATAACTACAAAAGTGTGCATACCCCTGTATGTGTTGCTAAGCATGTGACTACACATGTAATATATTGAGAACTTGCTTATGCTAGATGTCTCCACAATGAGTGTGACCCCGACATTGATTCATTTACTTATCGTTACAATGTTTTGCTTCATCTCTTGTATATATACAGGTCAACGCCCATCAGATGCAGGGGATGTGGAAAACCATCACCTGGAAAGTACGGTCCCTGGGGGTCTATCTCCGGCGCAGCGTCCACTGCAGGATGAGGCGGGAGGACCTGAGGTTCTTGACCAGGAGGATTGTGGAGGTCCAGCTGGGAAAGTCTTCCCAATATGGTAGGGGCGTGTGCCGTACACTGACTCAACTAATGGCCCCAGTACTGGTGGTGGTCACCGGGAACTTGATGGGCAGTTGAGGGCCCAACAGCAGCTAGGAGGAGCGAGCATTGGGTTGAGTCATACATTAACAATTTTCTCCTTTTAGAAGCAGCAGCTTCCCCATCAACATATGTAGGTTACTCATGTCCCAAGGATTAGCAGTGTTGTTGCATGTGTAGGTTTTGTCATAGGTGTATGACGGTTCGCCATGACTTATATATTTAGGACCAGATCCAAAGGTGAGTCAAGTCATATGTCTATCTTCAGAGCTATGCAGACACATGTCTGAGTAGTGTGACCATTCACCTACATATGTTTGATGTTGTGTATGTCAGCTGTTCCACACAGACCATGTGTCTTCTTTGCGTCAGGAGTGATGCCCCCCACCCCCCAATACTGTTTATCTTGTCCTGGGGATCTCTCACATGTGACATGGCATACACTGCACATAGGATGCAGACAATGAGCCATACTTGGCCTTGGTAAGTAGGGTATACACAGTATTTTGAGATGGCAAACAACACTGGTGCCATCAGTATTTATGCCTACATGATGGCATGTGTAGCTTTGATTTGGTGTACATTCATCTGCATAAGGGTATGATACATGATGTAAGGGTCTACATAGGTTAAGGTGAGAGTCCTTCCACACTTGTATGTGTTGGCCAATGTGTAAAGGACAATGTTTATTAATGCTGGGGTTGAAGTTGATGTGCACATACAGTCAGAGTGTGTAGATGTAGGTGGGTTTGTTAGACATACAAAGAGATATTGATCTCTCTTATTAGTCATGTTCAATTTTTGAGACTATGTATTTCTTGGTATGTACACTTACAGTTGTGTCTCACAGACTAATCATGGATGCCATTGATGTGGGAGTGTAGAGTTGTGTGAACTACACAAGTAGACTTTTGAAGGTACATTCACTTACTGATGATATGCATCAGGGAGTGACATGCACATTTGGTGTGGTCATATATAGGTGTTTAAACACTGTGGTACATTGGTATTTTGGGTACTGTGATGTGTCTTCCTTCTTGGACACAAGTGACACCTCATATTTACGGACTCTTTCACTCTTCTACAGATATGAAATCTGTGGATGGTGTTCCCATCAGGACCAATATGGACTGGGGATGTCCATGGCCGTAGGTGGTGTCTGATACTATAGATATGTGTGCAACTTCTGCCAGAAAACTTTGGACCACCTTGTCTCCAGGCTAGTTTTAGGAAACGATGTCAGTGGAGTGATCTGAGCACCTTTGATGATGTTATTTTTAAGAGCATATTTCAACTGTCTTCAGCATCAACCGAGGCAACCAGAGGAGACTGTGCCAATGATGCTGGTGATGGAGCTGGCCTGAGTGCCTCCAGTTGGCAGACTGACACAGATGGGGCATTGGCCCAGAGGGTGAATGGGGTTCCTTGGCGGCCCATGATTCCACATCATCTTCTGAGTCAACCTCCAGTGGCAACTCTCTGGTGATGGCGGACCCAACCTGTGTCCAGAACATCCTTGTCCGCCACCCCTGTTCCATCTCCACCCTCCCTTCTGGTCGCCACCAAGTTGTCCGACTCCGTTGCTGTATAAAGGGCTGCGTCTCCTTTGGTCCAGACACCTCAGCACCTGCCCCTGTGCCCCCAGCTGCCCTTAGTAAGGAGGCTATTGCCCTCCAGAAACAGATGTCTGTTGGGCAGACCTCACCGCTGAATGCCATCCAGGGGCAGTCCAGCCAGCTGAAGCAGATATTGGACTACCTGAAAGACATTCACAGTAGTATGTCTAGCCTACAGAGGTCATTGCAGGCTCTGGCCTCCTCACTAACGCAGCCTTCTACCCACCCCAGCTTTCCACTCCACCTGCTGCCTCTTCCCCATCCTAAATCCATTTACCCAGCCCTGTCCACAGCACCCGCAGACTGAAGCACGCACCCACAACAACATCAATGTGCAGAACGAAAAACCCAACACACAGCAAGACGTTCAGGCATACAACCACTCAACAGACAATCACCACTCTAGCCAGCCCCACCATGATCATACCCACTGGCCCCTCAACAACAGACACAGCCCAGACACACAACATATCTACCACATCCACTGCACACACCAAAATAACACGCAAACACAACATCTCACCCAAACAGGAGACACCTACAACACAGACACAACATACAACAGACCCAGACACACCAGCACCAACAACAGGCACACCCAAAGCAGACACAGCCCTCCCTCTACCTCCAAAAGCCCACCCCTTGTCATCCCACCTCCCCAGGCTCCCAAGGAAAGCCCTATGTTTGACCCTGCCCTTACCTCTGCTACAGCCCCTCCCTCTCAAAGTCATCCCAACCCCTCCCAATACCATCCCCAGCCCTCCCAAATAACATCATTGAGGGGCCTGGTCTGCCCACTGGATTCCCCTTCCTGGGTAGGTTTCCCTGACCGTAAGGGCAGGTTTTGTGGCACAGCATTGTGCTATAGCACATAGACATTTCACGGACTGGCCATTGGCCTTTGTTTTAGCTTTCTTTAAATCATTTCAGTAAACCATTTCACATTTTGGAAGACATGAATCCTGCCATAACTTTGTTATCTATTTGATGCTCTTGTATACTTAGTTCTGTATGAGTACAGTTGTGTTTGTTAGATCCCTGATTGCTGATCCAGTTGAAGTGTTAAGTATTTCATCTTGGCCTGGCCATTGTCAATGTCATTTAGCTTGTCCTTCTTCCTATGATGTAGGTTGGGTATGTGTTAGGTGTGTTTTAGTTAGATATTTGTGTATCCACACATGGAGGCTGTCAACTTGGCATACCTTTGTGTAGTTCTGCATGGACATGTGTCCATTTTGCAATGTGTACCGTACAGCTACTTCAACTAGATGTGTGCCACAGATTGTAATGCTGTGTTTGCTTTCATAAGTTGCACTTACCCATTGGCCAACATACACTTGGCATTTGGTTATTGTATCAGTTGCCCCTGATATACTTCAGTTTCCAGGTCCAGTGCACATGGAGGTTTTCGGCATGTGCGCAATGTAGTGTGCCCCACTGCCCCAGCCTCTGAGTATCTGCAGAGAGTGTTTCCATTGTGCCCTTAGAATGTTTTTCTACCTAATCCCATTTATTGACATTGCCTTTTCATGCCGGTTATGCGTGGGAGTCCACTGAAGAGTTGTAGCAGAGAAGGTGTGTTTCACTTTGAGGGACATCCATACAGATGTTTATTTTACCACACGACAGAACCTGGGATGTGTGCTATGTAAGTGTATCACATTCACAATAGCTTCTTGGTCAGAGTTCCATCACAAGGCCTCATGGTTGTTGTGGTTCGTTCAAAGTCACTTTATCAACACTTGAGAAATGGTAAACTGTATAACTAGTGTAGATCAGTAGTAACATGGCAAGCTAATGAGAAAGCGCAAAAGGAGTGTACCATCTTGGTCAAAGTTAGAGTCACAATGCCTCATGGTCATAGTCAGTTCAATGTTACTTAGCAACATTTGAGTAATGGTAACCATCATGAGTAGTGAATTTCAGTAGTGTGATGGGAGACATGTGAGAAGGGGCAATAGGAGTGTAGTATATTATTTAGAGATGGATTAACAAGGCCTCATGTAGTTGTAGTCACTTCAATGTCACTTTAGCATCACTTGAGTAATGGTAACCTCCATGAGTAGTGAACTTCAGTAGTGACATGGAAGACAAGTGAGAAGGGGCAAATGCAGTGTAGCAGTTTGCTTAGAGTTGCAGTCACAAGGCCTCATGGACGGTATAGTCAGTTCAATGTCACTTTAGCAACACTTGAGTAATAATAACCTGCATGACTAGTGTAGATCAACTGTGGCATGGCAAACAATTGAGAAAGGGCAAAAGGAATGCAGCATATTGGCCAGAGTTACATTCACAAGGCTTCATGGTATTTGTAGTGAGTTCAATGTCACTTAAGCACCACTTGAGTGACCTGCATAAGTAGTGAACTTCAGTACTGAAATAGGAGACTAGTGAAAAGGGGCAAATGTTATGTGTGACAGACATTAATCGGTGTGATGTTGATGAGGAGGTGGTGTCGGGGAACACAAATGAATGCACACATCACTATTGCTTTAAATAATTTGCAACCACATGTCCATTTGTGTGCAGTGTGCCTGTGCAGTACCAGTGTTTTTGCCTTGGAGGGCATATTACAGATGTGTTTCGGATGATTGTTAAGAGACAATCCCACTTAGGGTCCCTGTGCTCATGCAATTTACTTAGGGGCCCTAACTCGCTTGCCTGGTCCATGGCAGGACATCGTTTTGCAGAGGAGTCAATGGCAACAGGTAGTTGTATGACTTATCGCCAATTTTGTCAATTATGGACTGGGTTTTGAAGGTGGTCGAGGAGGTAGAGCAGCAACAGGACATGCATGATGGGCTCCATGTTGCTAGAAGATGAGTAGAGGTGAGTTTCGGCCTTTTATCCCTCCCTTTCTGGCATCTCAGATGTGGTGGTTGTACCCCCATGGTCACGCCGGCTGTAAAGCAATTCATAATTGGATGGCAGTTTCACTGGTGGTTGCCTTGTTCAGAGTGGGCTGGCGTTGTCAGCGGTTCAGTAGCGGTCTTTGGAAAGCCAATAAGCCCAACTCGTAATACGGCATTCAGACCACCAAGCTTATTGCTCTCGGATCGCCACTGCTGGTACAGCGGTCAACGGGACCGCTAAACTCATAAAAAGCCTCTAAGTGCAGATTTCTGTAGGTCACACCATAAATGTGCCATCCATCATCCATATTTGACATTAGGCTAGTCTGAGTAAGTGTGTAGGGGTAGCACATATAATTACAGGTTTTTCATGACTTTTATAGTCATGTAATAGGAATTGTTCCTCTCTGTGGGTCATTAAAAGCTGTGGTGGGACATCTATCTCTTGGAATGTTTTAGGAACAGGTGGGGATTCATTAGTAGCCTTTTAAGTTCTAGTTATAAGGAGTTTTAAGGTGGGTATTGATGGTAACTGCCCTGTTATATGTTCTGGTATGTGGGTATTATATCTTTAAGTATTTGTGCTGTGGGTTCTTGGAAACTAGTGCTTGCTTCCCTTATAATACTTCTCTCACTTCTATTTCTATTAAGTTGGGAGGGTGGTAATGCTCTTTTACATAAATTACTGCAGTTTCTCTGGTAGTTTCCCTCCCATAACATTGATTAGAATAATACTTGGTACATTTCCAATTAATATGTTCCGTAGAAGCATTTTCTTGACTTTACTTGTATCCCATGTAACACAGTAAATATTTCCCCTTCTGTGATGTTGTGCATTTTGCACCTTCTTTCATTTATTTTCTGTAATAACATGAATATAGAAAAATAGTTATGATTACATGTATTTATTAATATACAGTTAAATAGGCATTTTCTTTTTTTTTCAAAACGTACTTGTATAGCAAAGTTTTGGCTTTGTGGAACCTTTTTTTTGGCAAGCTTCTTCTTGAAAGAGGTGTTTTTTTCTGTTGGAAGAGAAAAGGTTGTTTGATTTATTGCATATATTATGTTTTTGTTGTTTAAGGATCTCAAGTTATTGGGAGTTTTAACTGTTACTGTTTTAGCACGTTTACACCAGTTCTTTAGATATACTTACTTATTTTTTTAGTCTTTGATGTGTGCTTGATGTGTGCTTGTTGATGAGGTTTAGTCGAAGGTTGAATAAGCTGTAGAAAAGGATAAACAATAAAAACTGTGTTAGTAATTGTTTAATAAGAATTGTTTTTTTAAAGTTTGAATTATTTAGGTTTTTATTTTAAATAAAGTAGTTACTTTCAGAAGTGAATGTATGGTTGTATATGTTGCAGGCTCTTCTTTTGCAGGGAAAATCCTCCAAAGTTTCCTCCTATTCAAATGTTTGGCTTTTTGTGAGCTATTGTTTTGTTAAATTATTAGGTTTTTATATTGTTTGTTTAATTGGCTAAGCTATTTTGTTGGATATACGTTTGCTTACTTTAATATTACTGGTTGTTAAAGATTACTTTTAATAATTTTTTGCAGTTATGTCCTTATTTTGAAACTGCCAATTAATGGTTTTTATGCTAATATTAGAGCTAGCTTATTGTATTTAATATTATATATATTTATTTAGACTAAAGATACAATATGATTTGTAAATATAAATATGTGTTTATGTATTGCGACTTATATAGCGCACGTATCACCCGAAGGTATCAAGGCGCTTGCTTAGGGAACCCGTCCTGGTATTCCCCTGTGAGATACCCCGGCAGGGTATCCACAAGGTGAAAGCCAGGCATCCCACCGCGAGGGGCCGTAGTGGAGATTAAGCAAGCTATTGCCCAGAGTCGCAGAGTGTGACCCCGTGAGTCGAGTAGGCACCAGAGCGAGAATTGTCGAGTCCATGGAATTTTGAGCCCGAGACCTGCCGAGGCGGGGAATCGAACCCTGGTCCACGGCCGATCTCAGCTTCCGGGTCTGCCACCTCTAACCACTGAGCCACGCTTCTCCTATGTAAGTAGGACGTTTATATATGTACTATATAATTTAGAGAAGGTTTATGTTGATATATTTTAAATGTATTATTTTAGTAGTAAAGTATATTTTATTTATAAATTGTAGTTATTATTATGGGATTTTTGTTGTTTGTTTGTTTGAATAATGCGTTTTTGTATTTTTTAATGCTATTTATTACTAGTTTTAATTATATTTATGTAGTCGATATTCTTGATTTCAATATTTTTGACATAGTCTAAGTTTCATTATAAGTGACAATATTTTTGTTTCCGATATTTTTGTTTTCGATATATGTTACTTTAGATATTTTTGACATCAATATTTTTTTGTATGGTATTAGTGAGTGTTCACAATATTTTGGTTTCAATAATTATGTATCTTGATATTTGTGGTATTGATATTATGCCATTGAACCTTCCCTTGGGGCATGATTAGATCTTTGATTGGGGTAAGTGGTGTTGTCTGAGATAGGGAGACTATCTTTTTTAAGCCCAGTATGTGTCTGTTGAAAATCTCTTAAATTGTTTAGAGTAACTCTAGATGTGGCATGGAGAGACCAAAGGACAGGGATACTTGATCACAGAGCAAAGGACGTGAATTAGGATGGTTAGCATTGCTGCTCATGCCCTGCACAGGAGCCGAATCATTTTGGACTTGACACTGGATCCAAGAGGGCACAGTTCCATAGCAGGACTCATATAGTTCCTAATAATCTTCTTTTTTCATATAAAGAGCTACTACTTCAGAAGTCTACACTTACTCATTAAGCCCTGATGAAGTCCACACAAGTTGGACGAAACGCGTCGGCTGTTTTGTGTTGAACAAGAAGAGCAAAGGAGAAACAAAATTGCGATACCAACAGTGGATGGACAACATTATTTTGTGAACTGGTGGTGCATTCCACATTTGTGCAAAAAAAACTAACAGGATGCTTGTGTTTATATTTGTAGTGTATGTTGTAACTTAGAAGTGCAGGTAAAATCCATTTTATGGGGTGTAGCCTCATCTGATTTTCGCATGGTTTGTCCCTTTTGTTATCGAGGAACAATCTAAAAATGTTAAGCTGTGTGCTACACCGAGGAATTCAGAGTAGGTATTGTGATTCCGTAGCAGCTTAGAAGAAAACAGAAAGATAGGGTCATGACATTCTGTAGATTAGGGTTAATATGAATGAGAACTTGCCACTCTATAAAAGCTTCAAACTTTAATCCAAGGAACCAGAAATTAAACTCAGTCGTCGATTTGCTTTGAAATCACAAGTTACCGTTTTATTTTGGCTATGGTGCAACCATTTGAATATGAACTTCCTTCCTGGAATGCTGAGGTATAAACAGTTCAGAAATCTTTTATTGGGTTAGTTCATTAAAACCATTCCAAATTAGCAATAGAACAATTTATAAAATCACGATAAAAATAATAAAATGCTTCATAAAATAGAATCAATTTAAAGTGCTAGAGCTTTTCGAAGTCCATAAAACTAAAAACACTAGTACAAATCAACATATGTCTCAGTAAGCAGTGTTGCCTGAATTGGTGCTGCTTCAATGTAGAACTTAAACATATCACTGTGGCTGCATCCCCATAGACGTGGGGTATTTTCTCCCGAGCACAGGTTAATGGTGCTTATGTGAAGCTTCAACAATTTATTTGGAATGTTTCAAATGAACACACTTCTCCAAAAGTTTTTTTTATTCAATCTGTATTGTTGCATCACAAAACTCTCATTCCATAAATATGTAAACCTGTGCCCGGGAGACATGCCCCACGTGTATGGGGATGCAGCCACAGTGATATTACAAAAACGCTCCGGTTCAGGGAGTGATACCCAGGAGCATGGTACACCCTCAAGAAATCCAGTTTAAAAATCGGCTGTGCACGTTCTATTACAGAAGAACCTAAACATATCCACATTACACAATCCTAAACACAGCAGAATAAATACATCTACAATCCCAAACATCATTTTTCGTTTAAAGTTTCTGGCAATTAATTGTTTAGGAATTAAAGCTACAATAACAAACAACTGGTGCCATTGTCAATGAACCTTACAGATATGGAAGCTGTCTTGGCATATTGGGATGGCATCTAATACTTTGTCCATGAATTTACCAACTCTTACCGTTTGTCTACACTCAGGGGCGTATTGTCAAGGACCGGCGATACCTATCGCAAACGCCAGTCTGCAGCAGTTTTTTTTTATCGCCGCCTAACCCTGATAACTATCGCCATGTTAGCGGCGTATTAACAAGCTGTCGCTACATGGTGATAGTATCAGGGAACGGCGGTGAAAACTGCCACTAACATCAGCGCGATGGCGCTAGGTAATCTTGCGTTAGTGGGCGATACCTAGCTAGAGGCCCTTTAATGGCCAGAAAACTCACGCTAGTCAGCCCAACTTGCACTTTCTTGCCTCTAATGCAAAAAATAACCTATCAGTCACCCTCCAATATAAAATAGGCATAACAAACAATGACATGCAGATTGGAGCAGCCAGGGCCAAGTGCAGCACACATCAACCATGCCTGCAAGCGAGCCAACATCCAGGATGACCAGGATTAGAGCCTTGATGCCTCGCTGGACCTGCGTCTGGAGCCTTGATGCCTCGCTGAACCTGCGTCTTAAGCCTGAATGCCTCGCTGGGCCTGCGTCTGGAGCCTGAATGCCTGGCTGGACCTGTGTCTGGAGCCTGGATGCCTCGCTGGACCTGCGCCTGGAGCCTTGATGCCTCGCTGGACCTGCGTCTGGAGCCTGGATGCCTCGCTAGACCTGCGTCCGGAGCCTGGACGCCTTGCTGGACTTGCGCCTGGAGCATGGATTCCTCTCTGGATCTGCCTCTGGAGCCTGGATGTCTTGCTGGACCAGTGCCTGGAGTGGGATATGGAGGAGCTGTGGAGTCAATGAGCCGTGGCGGTAGACATTGAGGCGCGACGATCGCCTGTACCTGGTGAGAAGTCTTGAAGGTTGCATGGAGACACGTTTCTGACCTAGGGACTCCTCTTTGGCGGTGCTGGCTGGCTGGGCGGCCTGTTTTTATGCTGCGTGTTCTTCAGCCTCCTAGAGAGTTGCTGGGTAATGCCAGGAACCCCTGTTGATCACAGCGGTTGCCTAGCAATGATGAGGACTCCTTCACAATGATCTTGCTGGCACGTGCCGATCTTTCGCACCTCAGGCTCTGCACACATTGGGGTGGAGGCTCAGCCCAGAACTTTAAGTGAAATGAACGCTCACTCAGATCCAAACCAGCGAAATACAGGGAGATTTTCCCACAAAGTGAAAGTACCGGGAAATTCTCACTAAAGATGGCGCAAGGGAGATTTCCAATAATATTGCATGGAGAGGCTTTTTGGCAAACAAAGATCCCAGTAGTTCTTTAGCAACTGCAAAGAAAAAGTGGAAACTTTGATGACTCTGAATTTTCAGAACAGGAATCCAGTACACACAGGCCCTTGGAGAGTCCTTCACAAGCAGGTTACCACAGCAGGGCAAAAAGAGCCAGTCATTTTCCTCCCCCACAGATAGAAGCAGCAACTGCAGTCCAACCCAACCCTTAGTCAGAAAAGTCAGCGCTCCTCACACAGTTCTTCCGCTCTTCTTCTTGGCAGGGTCCTCTTGTTTCTTGGAGTAATCTAAAGTCCTGGGGTTTAAGGACAAAAACATCCTCGACTCATCTCAATCCCAATTCCGCAGCAACCACAGCACCAAGACTGCCCTCCTATCTGCCACAAACAACATTCGCATCCTCCTCGATCAAAGACCATACTGCAGCCCTCATTCTACTAGACCTCTCAGCAGCTTTCAACACCCTCTCTCACCGCACACTGGCCGCCAGACTCCATGACTCCGGCATATAGGGAGCTGCCTTAGAATGGATCCGCTCTTTTCTGTCCGACAGAACACAAAGAAAAATTCTCCCGCCCTTTCTCTCCAAACCCACAGATCAGAGGCGGAGTACCCCAAGGATCCTCCTTCAGCCCTACGCTATTCAACATCTATATGGCCCCCCCATGCAACCATCGTCAGAAAACATGGACTCAGCATAGTATCCTATGCAGACGACACCCAGCTCATCCTCTCCTTCACCAAGGAACCCGACATCACCAAACACAGTTTCAGGAAGGAATGAAGGACATCATATCCTGGATGAGCAGCAGCTGCCTGAAGCTCAACTCTGAGAAATCAGAAGTCCTCATCCTCGGATCCACCTCTGCCGCTTGGGACAACACGTGGTGGCCCCCCCGCCCTCGAAAACTCTCCGACCCCCACAGATCACACCCGCAACCTCAGCATCAAACTCTACTCCTCACTCACCATGAACCAACAGATCAACGGCGTGTTCTCCACATGCTTTAACACCCTTTGCATGCTACGCAAGACCTTCAAATGGATCCCCCTGACTCCAGGAAGACCGTCACCCATGTACTCATCAACAGCAAACTGGACTACAGAAACGATCTCTACACCAGAATCATCAAATCACTCCTTCGCAAACTCCAGACCATCCAGAATGCCGCAGCCAGACTCGTCCCACGACACAACCACATCAACCAGTGAGGCCCACAGTCTCACTTTAGTGTGGCTGTGGGCCTGCCAATCAGACCCATAGCCCAGCTGTTCTCTCTCCAAATTGATACCATGTACTTTAGGTACATACCAGATTGGTTACTGGGCCTCCCTTGTGAGCCCCTGTATAGTGTACCATAGGTACGCAGGGCATAGGTGCACCTTAGGCCTACCAGGGGCTGCAGCATGTATTATGCCACCCCTGGTTTGCCTTCCAAACTGACACCACAGGTCTGTTCACATAGCCTGGGTAAGGTGGTGTAATCACCCATTACTTAGATATAGTACACCTATATCTACATGTATATATATAGACACATATACACCTATAAGCCACTCCCATGGTAGGCCACGACAATCCTGGAGGCAGAGTGCTTGGTTTTATGTGAGAGGGTGCCCTAGCATGAGCTGAGCCCCTCTGCAGCTTTCGGAACCATCTCCTTATAGCTGTTCTATGATATAGCCATACCATATACTCTTAAGTGCATTATAATCCTCGCGATTACTGATATCTTTGGTTTGGCTTTATCAAAAAATGTCATGTAAGGTGTCTAACACTTTGGAATACTACCCCCTCCCTGCCAGTGCTGGCAGCGGGGGTAGCATTCCACCCTTGTAGATGAAGAAGACATGTAGTTACTGCTTTACCCGGTTAAAGTTAAACAGAGGCTCAGCATCACAAAATGGATGCTGCTGCCACAGACACGAGTCTGACCCTCTGCTGCTGGATGAAACTCCGGCAGGGGAGGCCTGGACAATAGGTTTCCTGTCCAGGGAGGTGCCAGCACCTCCCCAGATAGGCTTGTAGTGTATTAGGGCAGGGAGGGCTGCATTCAGTGAATGCTTTCCAGACACTGCCTGGGGCACACAAGGTGCTCCATGCATAGGCCAGTTCAAACCGGTTGCTGGGGCTGCGTGGCACGAAACTGGACAAAGGGAAAGGGGTGTAACCACCCCCTTCTCAGGTTCACCCATAGGAGGGACCTAGCCAGGTAGTCCAGCCCACAACTTCAGTATAAGTACAGGAGCTGTGTCACTAGGACTTTAGATTATCCTGGACGAATCTTTGAAAGACATATCCTGGACCTTCGACATTCCATTCTGACTGGAAGACGGAAGATATCTCCCTTTTGGTCAAGAAGTGACCACCCTGTGCAAACAGGCACCAACAGCAACTTTGCTGGTCTGCATTTCCAAAGCTCCCGTTGGATCCCGAAGAATCTGTGACACAGGACATGGACTTCTAGACTTCACTGACCCCGACCCACATCCACAGCAAAGCTGAGACACGTGGCGGACACGAGAGACATGAGACCGGAACTCCTGGACATCCTGCATTTTGCTACCTGCACTCCTTTCCTGACGCCTCAGTAAGCTGTGAATTGGGGTACGAGAAGCCCCAGTCCCAAGCACCATTTGCACTGAAGCCCAGGCCCCCACACTCCGCGAGTGTCCCGTGGGCTCTGCTCTTGCATTTGAGCTTGACGTGTGTTCCCAGTTCCTTGCCCGTTATCTAGTGTGCCCCCTGACGACCTTTCTTTACAACAAACTTGTTTTCCTGGTTGCTCCAGGCTTGCTCCAGCTTCTCTGCAAAGGAGAAGTGCCATAGACCTTGCTGGTCTGCAACAGAGCCAATCTGGACATCCTGCTTCGGTTGCGGTTGCCAAGGCTTGTTGGGTCCAATCCGGATATCGACACCACAGTCAACTAGATCTGTCATGGGACAGCTTGAATCCAGTGCCTGGTCATCGTCAATGCCTTCTGGACCTCGTGGCTGAAGAGACAAGTTCAACTTCTTCACCTGAAATCACCCGACATCGCCTGGTTCCTTACTGGTTCCTTCCTGGTCACTGGCTAGTGACCCAGACTCTGTCCCTTCTGCTTTAAGGTTCTTCAGATCTTCGATCCACCCTTGGATCCACCCAGACACTTATCCTCTGGTCGCCTGCAGCAATTCTTTGCAGCTCTCCATAGAAAACGACAACGAAACCCGACACGAAAAGACACCTATGCACCCGGCTTCCCTGGGTGAGGTAACACGAGTACTCCGGTGCTCCCATGGGTCTTGACTCTTGAAGTGTCCTAGTTTAAAAGGGTTCCATCTTAGTCCATCCAGAAGTGCCCTTAAATTGTATATTTGTAACTTTTACGATCTCCATAGAAAGTCAATGGTAACCTGCGCTGTGTTTAGACACTGCACGTGTCTCCTGTGGGCCTCCTACTTCCTAACCTTTGGTCGATTAGAGTAGCCCCAGCGATTCAACAGGCCCCAGGCCTGCTTTCTAATTCTTTTGTGGTTCTTATACCACTTACTTAGTATATGGTTTGTGAGGCTCCTAGGGCATAACGTATACTGTGCAACTTATCGTATATTAATTGTGTGAATTGTATTGTATTTTTACCCCTGACCTCATAAAGAGTGCAGAGGGGTTGTGTTTAGATTAAATACATATATATTTGATATATACCTTGTGTGGTGTCCTTTCATTTGGTACTCAAGGGATTATAATTGGTAAAACAACTTTCTTAACTCGCCTACTGAAGTCTTAGCCTGATGACTGCTGGTTCATGCTACCACTAGGATAGCTTTCTATAAGGTTGACTTTACAACCACCATCAATAAGGGTCGATTAGACTGGTGCAAGGTGCCCACTAGAACTAGTGGACATCATATGCCAGGCTAACGTCTCACACCGAGCTGGTTGTGGAGTTCCTGGGAGGAATTGACGTCTGTGTTTTCTCTTTGGGGTTTGGTGAACTCCTGAATGATACTGAAGAGTTCCTTTGGGTTGCTGGTGTTAGCGAGGATTTTGCTCTGGTCTGGATGAAGGTCCTTTTGGTTGATCTGATGAGTTGGTGGTATTCTGTCACAGCATTCTTGTATGTGGTCCTGTCTTCCGCGTTTTTGCTGTTTCCCCATCGCTTCTCAAGATGTCTGCAGGTGCGTCTGGATTCTTGGAGGTCATGGTGAACCAGGTGGCCTTCATCGGGCGCTGTCTGTCGGGGTTGTGGAGAGGGGCGAGCTTGTCTGCGCAGTTGGTGATCCATCTATATAGTTCCTTGGCTGCTGAGTTGGAATCGGTCAAGGTGTGGGGATCACGGTTGAGGGTGAAGTTGAGGTGTTTCTCAGTGACCTTGCTCGAGTTCCTTCGCGGAGGGCGTGGTGTGGGTTTGTGTGCGGTGGCTTTGTCGAAAGAGAAGTGGACGCAGTGGTGGTCCATACAGGGGGTTGTGTGATGTGGCTGAAGTGGATATTGTTACCTCCTGTGAAGATGGGGTCAAGGGTGTGTCCTGCCTTGTGGGTGGGGGTGATGATGAGCTGTTTCAGTCCGATGTTGGTGAGGTTGTTCAGGAGGGCGGAGGAGTTGGTGTTACTGAGGATGTCAAGGTGCAGGTTGAGGTCTCCGAGCAGTATGTAGTGCATGGAGGCAATGGTGTGGGGTGCAATGAGGTTGGTGATGGATGTGGGGAACGCAGTTCGAGGTCCGGGAGGTCAGTAGGCGAGGGTGCCAAGTAGGGTCATTTTTGGGCTGGTCTGGATCTGGAAATGGAGGTGTTCCTCGGGGGATGAGGAGTCATTTGTGCTGGAGGTCATGAGTCGTAGGGAGTTGTTGTTTGCAATGGTGAGTCCTCCTCCTGGGTGGTTGGAGCGGTCCTTCCTCTGGATCTTGCACTTGTCTAGGATGTGGGTACTGATGTGGGGCGGAGGTGGGGTTAGTCCAGATTTCTGTGAAGAAGGCGATGTCTGGCGAGAGGGTGTCGAGGAGGTCCCAGATTTCTATGGCGTGTCTGTGCAGGGAATGCACGTTGAGGAAGATGCATCTCAGGGCTTCGGGTGTGCTGGCGTCCAGCGCGAGGGCCATAGGAGTGCGGAGGTTGGTGAAGGTTTGTCGGCAGTGTAAGCAGGAGAACTGGCCGTGGGTGGTGTTATGCATAGACAGCTGCCAGTTGTTGTTCCTTCCAGGGTTGAGTGTGCGGAGGGCAGCTGACTCATGGCAGTGGGTGGTCAGAGAACCAGGGTCCCTGGCGCTGGTCGCGGTCAGGGTGCAGACGGGTTTGCCTTTGGCCCGTCTTCGGCGCAGGCCAGCAGAAATAATAACAAAAACTAGTAAATTTCCTATGAGGATAGAAATAAAAGGTGTAGCCAGGTTCTGGGCTGTTGAATAGTGTCCATGCATCTATTAGACTGTGTTTCCTTTAGCTCACAGATGAAACAATAAACATTTGGCTTTTGGTCAGAATAAGGGAGAGTTTCACCTATATTCATATGAAAAGTTAGAGCTTCCCACACTATTACTGTAGTGGCCCATTGTGTCAGTTCCACAACCAAGAATTAAAAAATTGTTGCATCTCCCTAGTGTGGAGCCATATATAGAAAATAACATAAACCTCATTTCTGAAACCTGGCACTTTGCAATCACCCACCTCCTGAACTTATGAGATGCCTTCCAATTAATCGTACAGTGTTCCCGCTTTGCCAGAGTAGAAACTCCCTTAGTTGTAGAACTTTGTGTAGTGCATACCTGTGTGTGGTAACCCATGGTATCAAGCAGCTGTTTTTATGATATGGAATATGTGTTTTCTAAAGACAAATCAGCCCAGATTTACACATTTCTATTTCTCACCCACACAGATTATTTGACCCTAACATTCAGACCTTTCACATTCATCGATGCAATCTATATTTTGAAGCTATTTAAGTAGTTATAAGAAATAAATCATAGTTGCCCATCTGTTCTGTCTTACATTCCCTCCAACCTTACTCCAGCCTTGCTCCCTGTTGGAAAAGACCTACGTTAAATGCCATGTATGCCTCCTCATTCCATCATGTGCATCCTTCTCTGATTTCTTCCCTCACCAACGCAAACCCTTCTTCTCCTAGCACACCCTGGTGTGCCACCATGCCTCCTGCCTCATACCCACTGCCTTTTCCTTCCCAACCAGTACAGGAAGCCAACCAGCCAAGAGCCCCTTGACTGATTTCCCTAGGATGTTAGAGTTACCTCCCACCTGCCCGTGGCCAGCCTTCACATAAAAAAACAGTATATTGTGATGTCCAATTTAAGGAAAAAAATCAGAAAGAAAAAAACAGGTGACTGAAGTAAGTTCAGGATTCACACCAGAGTATCCACAAACTCTTGATTTCAGAGATAAATACCTGACTCTTCTCTCCACTGGCAATTTTTATTCTTGATGGGCTTGCCGTCCCTTATACTGTAAACATGTGATTAGCTGTCATAGCTGCCACCTTTTTTCTAATGTTGTGTGGCAAAAAATCAGGTCTTACAAAAAAGGAGATTACAGTTAACCTTTCCTTGACTCTGGTCGAGCTTTCTCAAATATATCTTGCCTCAGAAGAAAATTACTGAAAAAGACCATAATAGCACTTGGCTTTGAGTTAGGATCTGTGCACCCCAGGATGCCTGTTTCAGCATTAGAGGACATCTATGAGCTCTCTGTATCTCAGAATCAGAATTCTATTCAGCCAGTTCTAAGAAGGAAATTTTAAAAAGGTAACGATAAATCCTCTGGAATAGGTCCAAGCCGACCTTCCTTAATGCCCAGTATTCTCAAATTGTTACGCCGATGTTGTTTTTCAAAGTCGTCCAATTCCATTGGATATCTGTAACTTGAGAATTATGACTCGTTCACAACAGCATGGTCTGTATTGAGAGCAGGGTGAGGCCCTTGTTTCTGACATGCACTCTGCGATATCAGAGCAAGCTTTGAAAAATGTTTGCACCACATCCTGTAATCCTCCTGGTATATTGCCACTCTCAACCTTGTTTTGTGAAGAAGAAGCCAATGCAAGGGGTGTCTCTCTGATCAAGATTTGCGTAGAAGAGTATCCCCATTTTAAGGCTATCTTTTCTCCATACTGTTTGAATACTTTCCGCATCTCTTTTTCACCATTGTCATCAGAGCCTCAAGATATAAAATGGTTCTTGAGATCCATTGAGTTACTATTGTCAGAGTTCCTGGTTCGGTCTGAAAGGTCTGATGAAGCATCAGAAAGTGAGAAAAACTGTTTCATGATATTATGATGAGAAGATTTTTATTGTACGTGACCTCTCTTTTTGGGCTATGTTATTCTTTGTACTAGCAGAATCTATGGCTGTACTTCCAAGGACCAGGTTTAGAGTTCGCAGCTCTGAAGCATGTAGAGTTATTTGCCTCTCAGGTCAGCATGGAAACGCTTTCATAAAGTTTGACTTTCCTGATTGTTCATGAGAGTTGCAACTGCTATAATCTGCTTATGATATATCGCATCATTTGAAAGCAACCTACAGCGACCTGAAAGTTACTCCTAAATGTAAGCCCGGTAAATGGGTACCAACTGAAGATTGGGTGGAGCAGTTACTTTACTGGTGCATAGAGGCTATTGTCCCCATGTTACTTTGGTAATTGTTAGAACTTAGGGGGTGAACTTTAACTAAATTGTAGGGTGAACATGAGGTTGGGGAAGACTCTGGTGTAATTAAAGCCGCTGGGCATAAACAACGGCTCACACATGCTTTTAAGTGCAATAGTGTACCTGCATGGACCGCTGCTGAAAATGTCTAATAGCTCCTCTCCAGCCACACAATACCCCTTCAAGTGAAACACACTTAGCAGCCATCCAGGGTACCTCAAAATCAAGTGCAGGCTTAGAAAGAAAACTAAAAATACATTTTCAGTGGGTGGAATGGGCAATAAGAAGTGTATAACCCAGAGACCAACAGACAATTTCATTGAAAGGTAGCCCTTTATATTTAGTGCTACCTGTTCCAACACCAGACCTGGGAGTATGGCCAAATAGCTTGGCAGGGAGGGGGGACAGGACCCTAGATACTAACATACAACGCACAGAACCTGTTCGGGTCCCACAGCCAGTTGAAAAGAAGGAGTTCTTAGTCAAAACCGAGATGCACCACACAAGTACATCAGAGCCCACCAATGATTGAGCTGATGAAGTAAAGGAAAATGCACATACCTAGGGCAACTCAAACATAGTTAAAGACGTGACAATAATTCATAACTAGCACATGGAGGGACAAGGAAACGTGAATTATTCAACAAATACAAAAATAGCTTTTATTGAGGCAAGACAATAAATATGAATAAAAACATTAAAATAGACCACAGACACACCACAGCTGTATTCACATTCACTCTAGCATCACACTGTGCAATCAAGACAAACAATATATATATATATATACATAGATAATATAAGAGGCAAAATATTTCGAAAACATTTCTGTTCATTTCTCGTTTGTAATGATGTTCGATCTGTTAGATCTCTATGACGTGTGATGTCATCATAAATGGCAAAAAGCTAGGTTCAGTTGGACAATTAATTCAGTCTGATTAATAGAGATATGTAAACGATGATACCGACAAAGGAGGAATCAGCAGCCGAAAGCTGTCTGAGCCTGATGAAGTAGCAATTAAACAGGGATCATTAATAAATACACCTTCGGCGTCTGTACACTCATCCACCCAAACCCCCAAATGATGTCAGCCAACTGAGTGGCAAGTTGGCTCCTGCAACTACCTCACCCACCTCCATCTTGTAAATAACTCCCCGCCTGAACGAAAGTAGCCATGCAGATACAGCTGCAAGCATTACAACCCAGACATATGGGAACCCCGGTTGGAACTAGTAGATCCTATTGCCATAATGGATCAAACCCAAAATTTGCCAACGGGAAGGAACAATGGAGACATGGGGGCTCTGCTGAAGTCCTTCCAAGCGGCAGTGGAAGCGCTAACATATCAGTCTAATAAAGTTGACTTGCAAGTCGACTTACTCAACATCATGGCAATTTACGTCACCGCTATTGGCGCCTAAAATAGGGGACTTAAACAACTTGATCCTGTGTGCACAAGCTGGCGTGGTACAACCTGTAGCAGCTTGCACCTGCGTGTAGAGAGCCACCCGGCCTCTCACATACATTGTTACCACACACACACATGCACGCCTTCACCCTCGGGACGGGCACGCCCGAGGTATATATAAAAAGCGCGGAAGACCGCTCGGGGTCTTACCGGCATACCCTACTATCCCTGTGTGTGTGTCTTATTATTTGACCAGCGCTGCGTGCGAGGCCCTGACCTCGCCCACCACACTGGCGACGAGGCCGGTTCTACTCCCACGTGTGCCTGGCCGCCCCGCCGGAGCTGTCCGCTCCTCACCTTTTCTCTGCTGCCGGCCGCCCCTGCTCGGCTGTTTTCCCAGGCCGCGGAGCTCGTCCGCCGGCCTGCTGTACCTGCTCGAAGTCGGCTCCCCGCCCACGCGCCTCCCTGGTGGGATCGCGTTCAGCTGGCGGGAGCCGCCTGGTGAGTGCCTCGCCCCGCGGCCTTTGCCCGGCCCCCGCGCTGCTCCTGCTGCCATCTGCGGGCCTGTCCCGCTCTGCATCCAGCGCGAGTGCGCTTCCATTGCGTGCTGCCCCGGAGGGGGAGGGGTGAACAGGGGAGACGCTGCACGTCAGCCCCGAGGCAGGAACACGTGGTGCCTCCAACGCGTGTCTGGCCCAGCTGCATCCCGCCGTGTCCTGCGCGCCTGGGTTCTCACTGGGAGCAGGTGGGGGATGTGATCATCTGCTGCAGCGCGAAGGAAGGAAAATAACAATAAAAGGCAAAGGGCACCTACAATAACTTCACGGTGGGCCCTTACACTCAGTTCACTGGAGCCACCATTGCCATCAAGCATTGGCGAGTGCAACTGACAGGAATCAACAGTGCCATCAAGCATTGGCGAGTGCAACTGCCAGGGATCAACAGTGCCATCAAGCATTGGCGAGTGCAACTGTTCGATCATTTACTCACCTTTTCTATCTCCAGTCCACGCCACGCGGCCCGCGCAAGTGGGGTGTGATCCAAGGGAAGGGTCGCCGTCATGAACGACGCCGCCACAGGGGGTACGCCCACGTGGACGGCCGCACATACCGCTACGCCACGCCCACCTCCACGGCGCGGAGCTAACACGCACATAGTCAGCCATGCCCACACTGGAGTGGCCCCGCTTCCGCCATTTAGCGAGACTGCGGACCCAGCAACTGCGGCGCCGAGATGGAAGGCGTGGCTGGGGCGTTTGAACCTCTACTTTCGAGGCACCAGAGAGACAGACAGCACAGTGAAAAGATCACTCCTGATCCTGTACGGAGGCCCAGAAATCTATGACCTCTTCGAGTCTCTCCCGAACACCGGCGAAGACGACGACTATGACGCGGCGGTGGCCGCGCTGAATACCCACTTTGACCCCCAGGTCAACACAGACTATGAGAAGTTCAAGTTTAAGCGGGCGTGGCAGACTGAGGCCGAATCTGTGGACATGTATTACGCGAGGCTGCGCCGGCTGGCCAGCAGCTGCCCGTTCACGGAACCACGTGAGGAAATCAGGGACCAGATCATCGTAGGGTGCAAATCAAAACTTCTGCGGAAGCTCATCCTCAGACAACCGGGCATCACGTTGGATGCCATTCTCGTCCTCGCCCGCTCCCATGAACTGTCGGACTCCAGAGCGGACGAAATGGAGCTGGCACTTCGGTCCCCCATAGCCCTGCAAACCGCGCCCAAAATGGCGTCCATCAAGGAGGAAACCGTCGACGCGATACAGAGGAGACCAGCGGGCGGCAAAGCTCGACAGTGGCAGGCCCGGGACGCTCAGTGCGCCTACTGTGGGGGAGACCATGCGGCGACCGCCGTGTGCAACGCGAAAGGAAAGACGTGCTCGAAGTGCGGCAGACTCAACCATTTTGCTGCGGTATGCCAAGGAGGACGATACAGGCCCAGCGCCCAAAGGGCGCGAGGCGGATATGGATCTCGGTCGATGACATCCAGGGTGAGACAGCTGTCGCTGGAACAAGAACACCCACCGCCCGACACAAAGGCCCAAGAACGGAAACCGTACTATGAGGACGAGGAAGACGATGAGGTATATGTGGTATCCTATGTCAGCAGGATATCCACCCGGAAGAGGCCACCACCCATGTGCACGATCTCTGTGGAAGGCTCGGAGATCAGGGCGCTGATCGACACCGGAGCCTCCGTGAATGTCATGGACTCTGACCAGTATGAACAGATGTCGCCAAAACCCACACTAGCCCCGACGAACGCTCGGATCTACACATATGGAGGCACCGAACCCATGCCGCTACGCGGCGTCATCAGCACCACCATTCGTAATGGGGAATACACAACCGAGGCCCGGTTCCATGTAACTGAAGGGAAGAAAGGGACACTACTCAGCTGCAACACAGCGGAGGACCTCGGGCTGGTCTTTTTCGCCAACCAAGTACACCAATCACATGCTGACTCCATACTAGGAGACTTCCCTGCGCTATTCAGCGGCCTCGGAAAGCTCAAAGATAAGAAAATCAAACTACACATAGACACCACCATCCGTCCCGTCGCTTTGCGTCACCGAAGAGTGCCGTTTAACCTCCGCGCTCAGGTCGAAGAGGAGCTGAAGAAGCTCGAAGACCTCGATGTCATCGAGAAGGTGTCGGGACCGACTCCGTGGGTGTCTCCCCTGGTGGTTGCCCTGAAGCCCAAGCAGCCGGGTGCCATCAGGCTGTGCATCGACATGAGGCTGCCAAACACTGCCGTGAAAAGGGAGCGCCACATCACGCCCACCATGGACGACATCGTCGCCGACCTCAACGGGGCGAAGTGGTTCTCTAAACTTGATCTCAACGCGGGCTACCACCAGTTGGAACTTGACCAGAGCAGCCGATACATCACGACTTTTTCCACACATGTCGGGCTCCGGAGATACAAGAGGTTAAGTTTTGGAGTGTCATCGGCGGCTGAAGTGTTTCAGAATGCAATAAAGGAAGTTCTGTCCGGGCTGAGTGGGGTCATCAACCTGAGCGACGACATTCTGATCTACTCGAACACGCTGGAGGAACACCATGCACATCTGAGGGCCACCTTACAGAGGTTGCAGGAACATGGACTAACCCTCCACAGGGAAAAATGTTCGTTCTACCAAGAAGCAGTGGACTTCTTTGGTTACCGATTCACACGCAAAGGACTTCGAGTTGACCCAAAGAAGGCGGAAGCCATCCAGAATGCCAGCACGCCCAGAAACCCCACCGAGGTGAGAAGCTTCCTCGGGATGGCGACGCACTGTGGCCGATTTATACCTAACTTGGCCGACTTGGCCGAGCCCCTCCGCGCACTCACTAGACAGGACCATGAATGGGAATGGACTGGCGCGGCAAACCAAGCTTTCCAGGAAATCAAGGCGAGCCTTCTGGACAAGGCCACGATGGCCTACTTCCAGCCGCGCAGGAAGACCGAATTGGTCGTGGACGCCAGCCCCGTAGGTCTTGGCGCCGTTCTACTGCAGGAATATGGCCAGAACGATTGGAAACCTGTCGCCTATGCGAGCAAGGCTCTCACGGACACTGAAACGCGATATGCTCAAATCGAGCGAGAGGCGCTAGCCATCAAGTGGGCCTGCCAACATTTCCACTTGTATCTCTGTGGCCAACCCTTCACCATCGTGACCGACCACAAGCCACTCCTGCCCCTGTTCGCCGGGTCCTCCAGGCTTGCCCCACCGCGGATTGAACGATGGGCTGTACAGCTACAAGGCTATAATTTCACCCTGGTCTTCCGGCCCGGCGCCCACAATCCAGCGGACTACCTGTCCAGGCATCCGGATGTCACCAGAAAAGCAATCCCACTGGCGGATAGCCCGTTGGTGGAAGAATTCGTCCACATGGTGTCCGTAGCTGCCTGCCCGGAGACCCTCACCCTGCAGGAGATGGGAAGAGCCACCGCTGAAGATGAGACGCTGACACGCGTCAAGACTGCCCTGGACACTGGAAGCTGGACGAGGTTTCTGGAAGGAGCTCAAGGACTTCGTCCGGAGATTAGTCATGCCCGACAACAGCTGTGGCAGATCCGCCATGAATTAAGCGTCGGTGACGAAGGCGTTATACTGAGAGGGCACCTACTTGTGGTACCGGCCAGCCTCCAACAACAGACCCTCGTGATTGCTCACACGGGCCACCAAGGAACCGCCAAAACAAAAGCCAGACTACGCAGCAAAGTATGGTTCCCGGCCATGGACCGCATGGTGGATGAGATGGTGCGCTCGTGCCACGCCTGCACCATCACGGGGTCAGATCCGGCCCCAGCCCCAGTCATCACAGAAGAAGCGGCGACAGCGCCCTGGACCCAACTGAGCATAGACTTTGGGAGTTTCCCGGATGGCCGACACACGCTGGTCGTCGTGGATTCCTTTTCAAAATTCCCCGTCGTGGAGCTGCTCTCCTCCACAGCATTTGGACCGGTCAAGAAAGCGTTGGACCACGTCTTTGCTACTATGGGACTTCCAGGGGAGGTGAAGTCGGACAACGGACCACCCTTTCAAGGGCGAGAGTTCCAAACATACCTGGAGAGCCTAGGGATAAAACACCGCAAGATCACTCCGTTGTGGCCGCAAGCAAACGGCGAAGTGGAGAGGCTCATGCGGACTCTCAACAGGGCGCTCCGCATCGCCGTCAACGATGGCAGAGATCCGGAAGCCGCGTTAGATCAATTCCTGAGTGCATACCGACAGACCCCGCATAGCACCACTCACTGCGCACCGGCGCATGTCCTGTTCAAAAGAGCACCAAGAGGCAACATCCCTGCGTCCTCTACATGGACCCCGGAAGAGAGGGATGGTGATGCCATCCAGGCAAGGAGAACAATCACGAACCAGAAAGCAAGCGAAAAAAGACATGCCAGAAACCCAGGGTTGCAAGAAGGAGACGTCGTTGTAGTACAAGATCGGCACCCTGGGTGGAAATTCAGGACCCCGTTCGAAGCAGAGAGATGGGTCGTGGAGAGGATTCACGGAACAATGGTGATGGCCCGCCTCGGCCACCAGACTGTCACACGGAATGTATCTTGTTTCAAACGAATAGGAGTGCCGGATGGCACTCCCCAGGAAGCCGATGAAACCATCGATGTCGGCGCAGATAGTCTGGATGATGGAAGACCAGGGGCCCAAAACTCCGTGCCCCTCTCGAGCTGCGACCAGCCAGGAGAAGACAGACGTCACCTTGGTGTACCCCGAAGTGAAACAACTGGGGGCACTTCTTCTTCCCGAGATGAAACAACAGCCCCGGCCGGGGCTGCTGAGTCTTCTGCCCGGACCAACCACAGATATCATCTGCGGCCCAATCCTGGGCCAAGCCAAAGACTTCGAGACTTTATATGCACTTCCCCTTAGCCATTACGTGGGGATAGTTATATGTGAACTAAATTGAAGGAGGGATGTAGAGAGCCACCCGGCCTCTCACATACATTGTTACCACACACACACATGCACGCCTTCACCCTTGGGACGGGCACGCCCCGAGGTATATATAAAAAGCGCGGAAGACCGCTCGGGGTCTTCCCGGCATACCCTACTATCCCTGTGTGTGTGTCTTATTATTTGACCAGCGCTGCGTGCGAGGCCCTGACCTCGCCCACCACACTGCGCTCCAGTGATTGATAAACTGACAACTCTCCCCGAAATACTCAATATTATGTTGAACTAAATAAAACCGAAATTTAAGACTGGAATTGTGTAATCATAAAACATCGATGAGCCTTACATCATTTGCACTGATAATCAGCCAATAAACGTGCCTAATGGACCCCAATTTATGGGCAGGATAAGCCCGCAGATTGGACCATCAAAACCTCTTCTAGCCAATGTAAGTAATAGTAAGTAACAGTTTATTGCACAGTTAGTTAAAACCTTTACAAACAAGTTTCTCATAGAAACAAGTGTAAACTAAACAATTAAAAACAGGACAAAGATGCAACAAAAACGCATTAAAAGTGGGCCTCCAGGATCCCATAAGGCTAAAAAACACCTCCCTTCAACAAATTCAAGACAGACAGTAAGGAAAGGATATAAGAATCTGTTGTAAACTTAGCCATCTGAGACGTCCAGCTGCCAAGAGGTTTAGTTGGAACCTTGAAGGACTAAAGTTCAAGGCAAACAAACATGACTGATTGAAATCTTAGCTGCAAGAGAGGGGAGGCGAACGCTGTCAGTATGTAGCTAACAGCAAGGATCTAAGCATGCATTGCTGGTGATCGAATACTTACAGCCAGACAGGTAAAGTTATCATTGTTAGACAGATACTTAATGGCAGCGCAGAGAGAGGAAACTGAGGAGCATACTTACTACGAAGTGGCGGAGCGCAAAGTTAGTCTCTGTAGCTTAACATAACGCTCTGCCACTTCTGAAATGCAGAGCTGCACCATATTTAAAACAATATGGTGCAGCCCTGTGTTTACCCCTGCGCTGGCACTAAATTTAGCGGCCAAGTGCCAAGGGTGCCTTCTTCGAGGAAAGCGATTGTTTATGTCCAGGAAGGTGTCCCTTCCTGGACATAAACAGTCTAAAATGGCATTTTGAAACTTCTATGTGTGCTGCTCCTCCCCTCCGCCGGGGACTTGTCTCTGCCCCCGAGAAAAGCGACACTATCCCGACCCTGCGAGGCCGCTGCTCCTCCCCTCCGCCGGGGACTTGTCTCTGCCCCCGAGAAAAGCGACACTATCCCGACCCTGCGCGCCTCATCACTGAAGAGATCCTTGTTTGGGAACGCCCCCGGCTCCAGAAGAAACCCCGTCCTCTCCCCTGCGTGATTGTTGCTGTTGGCTGCTGTGGTCCTCCTATATTTTTCCTCTCATCCTCCCCTCCCATTTCACCCTGATCCTCGTTTTGGGAACAACCACCCTATCACCGGGAGCATCCTACCCCCGACGAAGCAACCTTTGTTATCTAATGCAGCACACATAAAAGTTGCAAAATGTCATTTTTTTTAAATTGATTGTTCATGTGCTGGAAGGCTCACCTTCCTGCACATAAACAATCACTGTCCTTTTGCTGTTTCTATGTGTGCTGCACAACGCACCTCGTTGTGCCTGCTTAAGACCAGGTTTTCCTGGTCTTAAACTAAAGCTACATATTTGTTTTGACTATCGCCTTTCCAGTTGATTGATGGTCTTGAATAGCTGTGGTCGCCCGTTAAAAATACAACCAGAGTGACCCATATATCGGGGAGAGGAGTTAGCCTAACTAGACCTCGAATCTGGGGAACTGGGTTCGAGTCTCGGCAACGACGCTGAACATTTTGTGATTCTGGGCAAATCACTTAATCTCCCCGTGCCAAACAAAAATGAATGTGCCCTCATGTAATGCAACTGGTGCTATGTAAAGCTCTCTGTACCCGATTCAGGTCAAGTTCGCGCTATATAAAACTCTGTAAAAAAAAAAATATATACATATGCACTGCATATAGTTATGTCAAAGATAAAATTGGGAGCTCTTCTAGCCAATGGAACCGCCAATATGGTAACCAATGTTAATCAGTTGTTATCAAAGAAGCATCATAAACAGCAAAGAAAGACCCATCATCAGCAGGCCATTCTCGGGGGCAAAACCAACCAGCTGGAGCAGGTATATTCCCTCTTTAAACTTGTAGCTGGGCGTGTGGACCCAGCCCAGGAGTCATCCTCAGTAATCGAGATGGACACAGATTTCTTAACACCACCCAGGACCATCACACAACGCAAATGTAAAGTGAAATATGAAGAGAAACAAGAACCCCCAGCACAAATACGGTAACGTTGTTAATGGTGCAAACACAGACGTGGGTGATGCAGAAGGATACAGGTCTTAACGGCTTCCCACAACAATAGGACAGCAACCAACCCAAGTCACGTAATAAGCAGCATTTTGGAAGATAAGCCTTCCAAAGAGGGGTCCTTAGCACAAAGAGCTACTGGAGAGAGAAGACCCTTCAACTGTGGTAACACCAGTCAAGATCCTCAGGAGTCATCTAGGTTTACAGAGTACCCAGTAATCAGCACCAAACCTCACACTCAGATGATAGTTAGGCTGCTGCCGACTGTAGAACAGAGGCATTTGGTACCCGTAACAAGGTCCAGACGGATGCTATGGCACATAACAACTACACAGTGTCAACTAAATTCATTATTACACCAAAATGTAAGTTGCGGGGGTGCATGACATAATCAACAGAGGTACCACCTTGCATATGATCAACAGCACAGACATTCTCGCAGTCACGTTTCAGTGGGCAGTCTGGGAAAACTTAAAAGAATCCACCATAATAACTTGGGCAAATACTCAAATTGCACTGGAATCTTTGAAGGAGAATAAACAATGTTTGAAAAGTAGGTGTAGAAATCATGTAACACGAAGACTATTCATTATTCCAGCCCAAAGTTGCTTTCAGCAAAGAAACCTGGGGGGTTATTCTTAAGAACGTGCGATAATCATCGCCAAAATCGGTTAACGTAAATTTTTATATTGCCGTCTATCGCGGGAAAATAACTCAATGTTAACATCATATTCGCAACAAAGCTGTAACATGCAATAGTTTCCTGATAACGCGTCAAATGTCTGCGATAAAATTACTGGGACAGCGATAAAAATCTAAACCAGAACGTGAAAAAAGTTGTGATGGGCCCAACTGTGATAAAAAATCCAGCGATAAGCAGCGCCACGCCTGCATGTACCACAAGTCAGGCGGGAAAAATCACTATAAAAGCGGCAACAAAAAATACAGACAAAAGACAAACAACTCAAAGCACCATGGAGATAGCCGGAGCAAGCACAGAGGACAACCAGAACCCCACAAGCTCCTCGGAGGACCAGCCTGGGACCATCACCGGGGAGACTGTGGCATGAGTTTGTGGGACCAGACACTGCACAACATGACCTGAGCCAACAGCAACAGGGTGAGTAATGACCAGGGACTGGGGGAACGGGGGAGATGGGCACAATGGCACACAATCACAATTAAGTATAGCACATCTGCAGACAAACCATTCCCAAGAGTCACAACTCCGACAAAGAGCCCAATTTACCCAAGTCTGCAACACCTCAGCACTGTATAAGCACAGAATTGAAAGGCACACCGCCTGAAAGGGATAAGGGCCCACCAAATCAGAGCTGAAGGGACAACTCACCCACAATGCAACACACACACATAAGAATCAGAGCACCTTAACATTGACAACAATGTGTTACAAACTGCACCACTTTCACAACAGAACAGAGGACACAACTGCTGCCGCTTGTGTGCAGAAAATGGCCATTCACATTTGGCACAGCAGGAAACTGTGAGATGACAATGTACAAGTACAACCTCACATCCGTGATGCTGTAGCAATGTCAACTGTCCCACATCAAATAGGCATCTCATCTCCTCACAAACAGTCACAATGTACATTGTCATGCAGTCTGTTAGTAAACTTGTACAATGCGTGAACATACATGTGAACACAATGTTAATCTGCATCTCCCCTTCACATTGCAGAGGGAGAATCAACACCTCCTGCAGAGCAGACCCAACAACACAGCACTGATGATCAAGAGGACCTCCCCCAACATTGACACAGACGCCCTCCAACAGCTCATGGACATCTGTGGCACCCCACCTCCAGGAGCAGGACAGCCCAGCTGCATCAAGAAGACCCCACCCCCTGCACAGACCACACAGCAGGAAGCACCCACCTTCACAGCTGTCTCACAGGGCCCCCACGTCCAACACATAGCATTCCAACACAGTGTGTTTGGGTGCCAGAGACCACTTACAGTCTAACAGACACCCACTGTCCGCTCCATGCTCTCCAACAATCCATGGCTGACATTGCTGGAGCCATGACTCTGAGCCAAGAACAACTGTCTATTCAGAGTGGCTCCAGCGATGTCAGCCGGAGTTGGGACACATAAGGAGAATAATGGAGAGCTTGGAGCGGATGCAGGTGGTAAGAATGTTTGCCACGGCTGCACACCAGCGAGATGTATCTGTAATCTCCCGTGCCCTGCAGATCCTCTTTAAAGCATTGCCACCACAAGGCCTGGCATGGATGAATGCTGCTGCTACCACTCCATCCACATCTCCACCCCCTGAAGTGTCAGTGTCACACAGTGTGACAGACATTCCACCTCCGGCCCCTGATGTGTCATGCCACACAGTGATGCAGACAAAAAACCTCCACCCACATGTGAGGCACCTGACACATCAGAGGACGAAGAGGATGATGAAGCTGGCTTTGTGGTAAGAATAAAGTGGTAGCATTCATCTCCGCCATATGCCGGTTTCAGCTTGGTTCTGCCCTCTGCAACATCATGCCCTGGAATAACACCTTCCACTGTCCCCCGAAACACTCAGCGACACTCACCTTGGACCTCGACACGGACTGCCATATTTTGTCTGGTTATCAATGACATAGCAAACACACTGCAGACTGAAGTCTTCCACTGCCGATGAACTTGTCAATCCCTAAAGGATTCTGGCTGGCCCTCCACATGGCAACAATGTAAAGTGGGGTTTGCTTGGCACTGTACTGGTCCAGCTTCAACAACCACTACTGAATGAGAATAAAATATTCTAATTCACACAGATTCGTCATGGCTATGATCAATCAAGTATGTAAGTATGGATGAATGTAGGGACAGTGATTCAACAAAAAGGTACTCCCTGGGTAATGCTACCAATGCGCATGTATGCTATGACCCAGATAGGCAGTGAGACACACATTGACATTCAAATCAACACTCATCACAGTTGAATACAAAGGAAGCTGTGTAGACTTTATTAGCATATGCGTGTCAGTGCGGGCAAGATAAGTGCCACAACATGCAGACCAATGTAGCAGTATGTCAGAATGAGGAACGTTGCCAAGCGCTGCTGTCCACTCCAGGGGAGCGCCTCACCTTTCACAGGTGTGTGTCAACCTGCGTTGTTGTCCGCTCATGTATTCGGAGCCCAGGCAAATGCAGCCATGTCCACTGTTGTCGTGAGATCTGTGACCAGATCTCCAAGATGCAACAAGGTGTTGGGACATGTGAAATGGGTTCCAATCAGTTGTGGCTGCAGTTACATAGTTACTCGTCAATGAAAGTGATTGCAGCTTTGTGGGCCATTATTTCCAACATGAGGTCGTTGTCGACTTCATCAAACAGGACGGCGAGTCGATCCATTAGCAGGTCTGGACAGATGTGCTGCATCCACCCCCTTTCACCAATTAGTACTACAGCCCAATAGGGGAGCGGATCAATGTGGTCACTGCACACAAGGATTTGTGCAAACTTCCAGGTGCAGCTGCAAACATGTATGCCAAGTATCAAGGCATCCCATAAACGGGTTTTACAGTGACACTCCTGGTTGTGTGCCAACAGGGGGCGCACACACATGTCAAAATCCAGTTCAGCTATTGTCCTGTTGGGTAGGAAGACATCCATGGACCACTCGAATATGCATGATCGACAATGCAACATAGTCTGAACGTAGGTGACATTGGCAAGGCGGAAGCTTAGCCGGTAACTGATCCGCAGCACTGCCAATGGCAGTGCCCCCAGTAAATGCAGCATTCGTGCACGGTACAGTTCCATGTGACAGGGGTTGTGCATGTGTCCGGGATGTTCTGCCATTGTGTCAGTGGCTCTGGGTGAAGCGTCACTGTTCTGATCCAAGCAAGTTCTGTGGATGAAATGCCACAGCTCGGATAAATGAGTTGTTTTAGTGTGCAACGGTTGTACGCCTGGGAAGTTGTGGGAGTAAGTGTGAAGGCCATTCCATGCAAGATAACTTCGAGCAATGACTTCTGTCTGTGGGGTGTGTATGCATTGGTCTTTCGATAGCCTGAGCGTAGTGTGGGAGTCGTCATCAGCTGCTATAGTATCTGCCAGGGGGCGCCATGCACATGCAATTCCGAGGTCGGATTTGCAGATGTGCTCCCGCCTGATAGTACTGGTAATCAAAAAGGTCCACCTCAGAGAGGGTCAGTATATATCCTGTTGTTTATGGAATACACACAGTGTGTTAAAATACCCCTCACACACCAAAAGGGCCCTTGGTGTCATGCTTCATCATTGGGGTCTTCCCGCCCGGCTGCCGGACAGGGCAGTGCTGCGACAAGCGACTACGCTGGAGCACCTTTTAAATGTGGGTGCTATGTCAGTGAATTGGAGTGAGTGTCAGTAGGGTCAGGGGTGACATAGAAAAGTGGTGTTAAAAAATTACCTGGCCTGGTAATAGAAAAAACTATTTAATAAACACTGGCTGGTAATATTTAAAAATGTGGTGTCGGAAAAGTTAAGCGGGTTAATGGGCTTACTTTCCTGTGCGGGTCAACATGTTTCGGGGCGCCATGCCCCTTCGTCAGAACCGGGGTCAGATCCCCCTGTCACTCACTAATGTCTTTCCACAATAAACAGTGTATGTACAAAAAAGTGTAGTAGTGATCTTATTTATCAATGTGTATAGATATACATTTTATATTTATACAATTCCCTTGCTAATCCTGAAATACTGATGTAGTATGCCTGAAAGACAAGAGCACTGTATTGTTAGTGCGCGGATCCCACAGCGCTATTCTCTAAAATACCTGTGAAAAAATGAAGGAAACACACATGCAGCAGTAATCTGGTGCTAAGGATCCTGAAAGAGAATCACTAATTTCTGTAAATGTTGAAGTGATTAACCAGACATAGTTAAACACCCACACAGTTAAGCACACACATACTTTACGGACACAGTACAGTAGGTTTAGCTAGAAAGGGTATGTACTCATTTTCAAATACATACTCAAGAAGGTTGAGGAACAATGCCCCATGAGCCAACTCTGGACAAAAGGGTATTTGAGGGTCCAACTGCAGGTGGGAAAGAAAGAATGGGGGAAAAAAGGGGAAAAAGGGTTTCTTGTCCCAGTCTTTAGATGGCAGGTAATTTAAAAGACAAACCTGGTTGGAAAACCAAGTGTGCCACTGTTCTTTAGTCTCTCCCTTGTGGCTATGCCGTACTTACTCAACCCCCAGCCTCGTTGTGCTCCCTCTTCCGTCCGTGGCTTCCGTGATTGTGAGGATGGAAGCTCGGGCGGGTGTTTATATAGTAGCGTTAATTGGAAAAATGCTCGCTTAATTAGTTAATGGCTTTTGACTCCGGACAGGTGTGCCCGAAAAAGAGAGTCCCAAAGTTAGGTTACTGTGGTGGCCATTGTTAGCTAGACACGGGTCCTTATAATGGTGCCACAAGGACTGGTTGTTGGTACCGATGCCCCCCGTAGCTGGCCGCTATATATATGGTTTGTTAAAGACTATTACAAGCGGAGCGGGAGCTAATGAAACCATCGTCTTGGTGCAGCCGCTGTGCGGTGTGAACTGCGCATGCGCGAAGGAGTGTATTCAATCCGCGCATGCACGATGGAGTGTTGAATCTCCGCGCATGCGCGGAAGGTAGAAGCGCACTGCGCGAGTGAATTGAAAGCAAAATGTGAGTGTTAAGCGGCTCACTACTCTTGATGTTAACAAAATAGTGATGGATATTCCGGGCATATCCTAGTGCTGTGTCTGGGAGTTGTTACTCGGGACAGGGTAGGTTGAGATTAGTCATTCTGCCAAGGAGAGCCTGCAAGTTTGATAGAAATGGTAGCTACAGCTGTATTTACAAGTGTGGCGCGATTGGCTCGGCTGTGTAGTCAAGGTCTTGGTACTTTTATCCTCAATTTTTTGAAGGGCATACACAATGTCAAGTGATTGGGCTCATCTTGTACTGTTTGAAACACCATAAATGGGCACTGGGACTGGTCAGGAGTTCAGTTGGGACCAGGGTATATCATCATTAAGGCCAGTCTGATGTGTACCCAGCCGGTACACCCTGCGTTGTTCCTTCGATAGAAGGTCCTTGTCACTCTTGAAAACCTCAATGACCGTCCATTTCAGATCATGAATGCTGTGTCCCTTTGTCACATAGTGTGTCGTCATTTTGGTGGTGGTTTTTTGCAGCGTACATTGCTGCGGTGTTCACCCATGCGAATTTTCACAGGTCTGCTAGTCATACTTATATATTCTTTTTTACAGGGGCACGTGATTAAATAAACCACGTTGCGACTATTACAATTGGTAAACGAGCGTTGTTCCCATGTAGTCTGATTGGAGAATGTGATGGTGCGGCTTTTTTGCGTGTATTGACAGGACGCGCATGAGCCACATGGGTGGTGGCCTCCAACTGTTGTAAGTCTAGAGGGAGCGTTGGACTCCATGTTCCTAGGTCTTGTGTGAACCAACATATCCTTGAGATTTTTGCCTCTCCTATGCGAAAACATGGGTTTAGGGAAGTCAAGTTTGCCACAGTTAAGCATCCTCCAATGCTTGTTCACAATTTTAGTGATGCGGTTGGAGTTAGTGTTGTATGTTGTTACACAAATGGGTCTTGGGTCAGGCTCTTTGGTACATGTTTCTTCTAGTAAGGCCTCTCTGTTGTTATTGCAGGCTCTTTTTTGGCCTTTCTTAACAATTGCTTTTGGATAGTTTCTATTCAGTAATATACATTCCAACTCGGGTGCCTGGGTTTTAAAATTCTCGATGTTGCTGCAGTTGCGTCGCAGTCGAAGGAATTGCCCATAGGGTAGATTCTCGCGTAGGTGTCGCGGGTGAAAGCTGTTGTGAAGTAACAGGCTGTTCTTAGCCGTAGGTTTGAAATGTGTGCTTGTTTCTAGTTTTCCATCAATGGGGTAGATATTTAGATCCAAAAAGACAAGGTTCTCTTTGGAAACAGTATGGGTAAATTTTAGGAACCGATCGTGTTGGTTTAACCATGTCATGAACAGGTTGACTGAGTCCTGATCGCCCCTCCAAATCACAAGCACATCGTCAATGTACCTCTTCCACGTTACCACGTGGTTTCTGTAGAGATTTTGGTCGCTGAGGATCTTGGACGTTTCCAGGTGGTGTACGTACAAACCGGCCAGACTAGGGGCGCAAGTGCTCCCCATGCTCGTGCCGTGCTTTTGCAGATAGTAAGTGTCTTCATAATGAAAGTAGTTTTTCTTCAGTGATAGAGAGATACACTCAAGTACCACCTGCCTTGGTGTGTGATACTTCCAGGGTGTAGAGAAAAGAACTTCCTCTATTATCTCCTAAGTTTCTTGGTGGGGGAGGCTCGTGTAGAGACTCTCCACATCCAAACCTATAAGGAGGTCTTGTTCTGGATCGAACAGTATCTCATTGACCAACTGTAGGACAGCTTTGGTGTCTCTCAAATAAGTATTGGTCGCTTGCACAATGGGTCTGAGGAATGCGTCAGCGAATTTTGACAGAGGTTCCAGGATTGATTCGATACCTGAAACTATAGGGCGTCCAGTTGGATAGGGGGCATCCTTATGAATCTTTGGTATCGTGTAAAAATAGGGTGTTTTGGGTTTGTCTTGAATCAGAAATTCACTCTCTTTTTTGGAGAGCCAATCATGAGCTTTGGCTTCCTCGATCATTATCAGAATACAGATCCTGACCTCTTCTGTTGGGTCATCCCTGAGTATTTGGTAATTGCGCCTATCTTCCAACAACTTTCTACATTCCCTATCGTAGTTTGCATAGGTCTGTATGACTGTAGCCCTGCCTTTATCGGCCGGCTTAATCACAATGTCTTGGTTGTTGGCAAGCTCTTGTAGAGCAACTCTCTCCAATCTGGAAACACAAAAAAGATACAGAGGGTTTTACACAAGAACGCATATATCCCTATATTAAAAAAGACTATGTGTCCAAGAATCACAACAATGATCAGGACACGGACTACTCAGACACAAGCTCCAACAGTTCAGGTTCAAGTAGGAACAGCAATCAGGGGGCCAGAGGTGGGGCACCATCCCACAGAAGACCATATCCACAAGGCGGGAGAGGTTGGGCACCCTACCAAGGGCCACCTGGATACATGCAATATCCACCAATGCCACCCTATATGGACAATCAGTTCCAACCTTGGAACCAACAGGCACCCTCATACAACTACTTTGGCCAACCGCCTTTTTTAGGCCAGCGCCAAGGTCCCCGAAGGGGAAGAAATCGAAAGGGCACACAGGTACACTGGAACCAACAACCAGGGGTACCCCCAGGGGTGTCAACCCGGAGCCAAATAGCATCAACCAGTCGGGGAACCTGGTGATGAACCTATCTGAACTGCAATTAACAGAAGCCCAAGAGAATGTTTTGTCAAAGGGGCTGGGTTTTGTCCCAACCAATAAGATGGACAAATTTAAAATCTGTCAAGAAATGAAAGAGTTTATGCGGAAATTGAAGCTACGAGCCTTCTTTCAGAACTCTGAGAATAAGACCAATGACCAATCTGACACAGGACTAAAGAAAAAATCCACCTTTACCCCACTAGACTCTACAATACCGGTAGAACTTCTGGCGTTTCAGAAAGCGGTCATGGAAGATCTAGAGAAACTGCCCACTGATGCAGGTACTACTTTCCAGAACATCTCCAGATTGGAGAGAGTTGCTCTACAAGAGCTTGCCAACAACCAAGACATTGTGATTAAGCCGGCCGATAAAGGCGGGGCTACAGTCATACAGACCTATGCAAACTACGATAGGCAGTGTAGAAAGTTGTTGGAAGATAGGCGCAATTACCAAATACTCAGGGATGACCCAACAGAAGAGGCCAGGATCTGTATTCTGATAATGATCGAGGAAGCCATAGCACATGATTGGCTCTCCAAAAAAGAGAGTGAATTTCTGATTCAAGACAAACCCAAAACACCCTATTTTTACACGATACCAAAGATTCATAAGGATGCCCCCTATCCACCTGGACGCCCTATAGTTTCAAGTATCGAATCAATCCTGGAACCTCTGTCAAAATTCGCTGACGCATTCCTCAGACCCATTGTGCAAGCGACCAATACTTATTTGAGAGACACCAAAGCTGTCCTACAGTTGGTCAATGAGATACTGTTCGATCCAGAACAAGACCTCCTTATAGGTTTGGATGTGGAGAATCTCTACACGAGCCTCCCCCACCAAGAAACTTAGGAGATAATAGAGGAAGTTCTTTTCTCTACACCCTGGAAGTATTACACACCAAGGCAGGTGGTACTTGAGTGTATCTCTCTATCACTGAAGAAAAACTACTTTCAGTATGAAGACACTTACTATCTGCAAAAGCACGGCACGAGCATGGGGAGCACTTGCGCCCCTAGTCTGGCCGGTTTGTACGTACATCACCTGGAAACGACCTAGATCCTCAGCGACCAAAATCCCTACAGAAACCACGTGGTAACGTGGAAGAGGTACATTGACGATGTGCTTGTGATTTGGAGGGGCGATCAGGACTCAGTCAACCTGTTCATGACATGGTTAAACCAACAAGATCGGTTCCTAAAATGTACCCATACTGTTTCCAAAGAGAACCTTGTCTTTCTGGATCTAAATATCTACCCCATTGATGGAAAACTAGAAACAAGCACACATTTCAAACCTACGGCTAAGAACAGCCTGTTACTTTACGACAGCTTTCACCCGCGACACCTACGCGAGAATCTACTCTATGGGCAATTCCTTCAACTGCGACGCAACTGCAGCAACATCAAGGATTTTAAAACCCAGGCAGCCGAGTTGGAATTTAAATTACTGAATAGAAACTATCCAAAAGCAATTGTTAAGAAAGGCCAAAAAAGAGCCCGCAATAACAACAGAGAGGCCTTACTAGAAGAAACATGTAACAAAGAGCCTGACCCAAGACCCATTTGTGTAACAACATACAACACTAACTCCAACCGCATCACTAAAATTGTGAACAAGCATTGGAGGATGCTTAACTGTGGCAAACTTGACTTCCCAAAACCCATGTTTTCGCATAGGAGAGGCAAAAATCTCAAGGATATGTTGGTTCACACAAGACCTAGGAACATGGAGTCCAACGCTCCCTCTAGACTTACAACAGTTGGAGGCCACCACCCATGTGGCTCATGCGCGTCCTGCCAATACACGCAAAAAAGCTGCACCATCACATTCTCCAATCAGACTACATGGGAACAACGCTCGTTTACCAATTGTAATAGTCGCAACGTGGTTTATTTAATCACGTGCCCCTGTAAAAAAGAATATATAGGTATGACTAGCAGACCTGTGAAAATTTGCATGGGTGACCACCGCAGCAATGTACGCTGCAAAAAAAACACCACCAAAATGGCGACACACTATGTGGCAAAGGGACACAGCATTCATGATCTGAAATGGACGGTCATTGAGGTTTTCAAGAGTGACAAGGACCTTCTATCGAAGGAACAACGCTGGGTGTACCGGCTGGGTACACATCAGACTGGCCTTAATGATGATATACCCTGGTCCCAACTGAACTCCTGACCAGTCCCAGTGCCCATTTATGGTGTTTCAAACAGTACAAGATTAGACCAATCAGTTGACATTGTTTATGCCCTTCAAAAAATTGAGGATAAAAGTACCAAGACCTTGACTACACAGCCGAGTCAATCGCGCCACACTTGTAAATACAGCTGTAGCTACCATCTCTATCAAACTTGCAGGCTCTCCTTGGCAAATTGACTAATCTCAACCTACCCTGTCCCGAGTAACAACTCCCAGACACAGCACTAGGATATGCCCGGTATATCCATCACTATTTTGTTAACATCAAGATTAGTGAGCCGCTTAACACTCACATTTTGCTTTCAATTCACTCGCGCAGTGCGCTTCTACCTTCCGCGCATGCGTGGAGATTCAACACTCCATCGCGCATGCGCGGATTGAATACGCTCCTTCGCGCATGCGCAGTTCACACCGCACAGCGGCTGCATCAAGACGATGGTTTCATTAGCTCCCGCTCCGCTTGTAATAGTCTTTAACAAACCGTATATATAGCGGCCAACTACGGGGGGTATCGGTACCAACAACCAGTCCTTGTGGCACCATTATAAGGACCCGTGACTAGCTAACAATGGCCACCACAGTAACCTAACTTTGGGACTCTCTTTTTCGGGCACACCTGTCCGGAGTCGAAAGCGATTAACTAATTAAGCGAGCATTTTTCCAATTAACGCTACTATATAAACACCCGCCCGAGCTTCCATCCTCACAATCCCGGAAGCCACGGACGGAGGAGGAAGCACAACGAGGCTGGGGGTTGAGTAAGTACGGCATAGCCGCAAGGGAGAGACTAAAGAACAGTGGCACACTTGGTTTTCCAACCAGGTTTGTCTTTTAAGTTACCTGCCATCTAAAGACTGGGACAAGAAACCCTTTTACCCCTTTTTTTCCCCATTCTTTCTTTCCCACCTGCAGTTGGATCCTCAAATACCCTTTTGTCCAGAGTTGGCTCATGGGGCATTGTTCCTCAACATTCCTGAGTATGTATTTGAAAATGAATACATACCCTTTCTAGCTAAACCTACTGTACTGTGTCCGTAAAGTATGTGTGTGCTTAACTGTGTGTGTGTTTAACTATGTCTGGTTAATCACTTGAACATTTACAGAAATTAGTGATTCTCTTTCAGGATCCTTAGCACCAAATTACTGCTGCATGTGTGTTTCCTTCATTTTTTCACAGGTATTTTAGAGAATAGCGCTGTGGGATCCGCGCACTAACAATACCGTGCTCTTGTCTTTCAGGCATACTACATCAGTATTTCAGGATTAGCAAGGGAATTGTATAAATATAAAATGTATATCTATACACATGATAAATAAGATCACTACTACACTTTTTTGTACATACACTGTTTATTGTGGAAAGACATTAGTGAGTGACAGGGGGATCTGACCCCGGTCCTGACGAAGGGGCATGGCGCCCCGAAACATGTTGACCCGCACAGGAAAGTAAGCCCATTAACCCGCTTAACTTTTCCGACACCACATTTTTTAATAATACCAGCCAGCGTTTATTAAATAGTTTTTTCTATCACCAGGCGAGGTATTTTTTAACACCACTTTTCTATATCACCCCTGACCCTACTGACACTCACTCCAATTCACTCACATAGCACCCACATTTAAAAGGTGCTCCAGCGTAGTCGTTTGTCGCAGCACTGCCCCGTCCGGCAGCCGGGCGGGAAGACCCCAATGATGAAGCATGACACCAAGGGCCCTTTTGGTGTGTGAGGGGTATTTTAACACACTGTGTGTATTCCATAAACAACAGGATATACACTGACCCTCTCTGAGGTGGACCTTTTTGATTACCAGTACTTTCACAAGAGGAGGACGTGCCCACCTCGGTGCCACCCAGCACCACCTCTTCCTTCCCTGTTTTTGATTTCTCTACTCCCGCCTGATAGTTCAGACAAAGGAGCTTTAATCCCTAATGTTAGTTTGTCATCTGCTTGCATTCAGGAAAGTGAAGTGGCTTGTTGGGGGTGGGGTGGGATGTGTGCGACTTTGGGATTCATGTTTGACATGTCTTGCATGTGGCAAATGTGAGGCATCACTGTGTGTTATGTAGCCTCATAGCGGCTCCTCCCTCCCCCGAGCCTATTTACTTGTGTGCGCTGTGCGGTTGCATCACTTGCACTCCTACGGCACAACATTGTCATGCCTTTCTGCGCATGTCCACAAGCCTGACAGCGACACAGTGATGTTGGCCATTGAAGGTGGGTAGCCACGTGAGTGTAGGCTTATGGTAAGGATAGAGCGGACATGGATGTAGAGTTGATGCCTGGCTGAACTCGCGCTGCGAGTAGGTCTAGGCATTTTGCTCATGCTGCGGCAATACAGATACACACAACACTTGGCATGTATGAGCCAAGACCCGAGCGGTCTTTCACTCCTTCAATTCTCCATTCGTGCGAGCCTGCACTCCGGGTGCATGCTACATTGCAACATTGTCGATTGCGGGCCGGTTGACGCCGACACTACAACAGAGACACATGCATTAGTTACTTCCTTGTCCAGGCCAGAACTGACCCACACCTAGAACCCCGGGCAAATTCTTCACACCCCTATGCTGGACTGGCGTACGCTGGCCCAGCCACTCCGCTTACGCTTACAGGGGGAGACGACAAAGCTACATGTCCAAGGTCTTAGCCACTGCCTGAGGTGACATGGTTGCTTCTGCTGTCCACAGCACACTGTAATGTGGTAGGGCTCTGGGCCATCATGCATACAGAATGACCACACGTACACACTTAGATAGTGGGCACATGCACAAAGCCCCTTTTTATTACCAGGGTCACATGTACAGTGACTGCACATGTGACCCTGCACTGGATGGGTGTGGGGTGTGTGTAAGCCAGCCCTCAGGGAGTGGTTGGTGTTGGCAACAACTAGAACAGTGATCATCGGATCACACACAAAAGATTCAATTATAAAGGGTCCATGACTTGTGGTGCACTGAGGAAGGGACACCAGATCTGAAATCAAGCACAAAAGATTCAATCACAAAGGGTCCATGACTTGACTTGCACTGAGGTAGGGGCACCAGAGATGAGCGTGCTCATGTGAAGAAATTGTTAATGATTGTGTCTCTTCAGGATATTCCTGCTGCAGCTGCAGTGGGGTGTGGTACACCTGCCTCATCTTCATCATCATCGTCCCAGGTCTTCCCCACTTCCTGAGGAGACATTGTTGCATCCGCTGTTCACAGCAACAAACTCAATCATGTTATGTTAAATGAATTTATTACGCGCACGGCTACTCGTGAGTGTCTCGGTGCGAAAACCAACAGGGTGCGGCAGTGGGCTTCAAATGAATAGATGGGTCTTCAATTTTTTCTTAAATATGACTGGATCCTGGATGGTACACAGGACCAAAGGAAGAGCATTCCATGCAACTCCTGCTTTAACTGAAAAGGAACTACCCCCTATCCTCTGGCACATGAAACAAGGAACCTGGGCTAGACATAGGGACGAAGAACGCAGAGAGCGAGTAGGAGCATAAAAGGAGACATGCTTCTGCAGATAAAGAGGGCCACACCCATGGAGTGCAAGGTGAGGCATGATCAATAGTTTAAATTTCACTCTGGCTGCCAAAGGCAGCCAGTGGTAACAACGCAACTGATGATGAACACTGTCCCTGGATGACAGACCCAGTAGCAGTCTGGCAGCGGTGTTCTGGACCACCTGTAACTTCTTCAACAGGTAGCCTGGGATGCCCGCAAAAAGGGCATTGGCGTAATCCAACCGGAACAAGATCAATGACCATGTGATCGCTTGCCTTGCTGCAGGTGGCAGAAAGGGAAAAAAACTCCTAAAAGATTTCAGCAGGCCGAAGAACAAACCGGACAGCTTCTTGATGTATACATCAAAGGAGAGGTCTTCGTCAAATCAGACCCCAAGATTTTTAGCTGGCTGCCCAGTGGAGGTCGGTCATGGGTACTCAGGAGGCCAGAGCTGCTCTCTGAAATGAGCCAAAAAGCAGAATCTCCGATTTCCCTTCATTACACTTGAGCTGTACCTCCACCATCCATTTAAAAATTGATGACAGGCAGTGTTGGGCCCGGAATACAGAATCAGCACCTTTGGCCCAGGTGAAAAGCAGCTGGGTGTTGTCCGCATAGGCCAACACCTTAGCCCCCAGCTTCTCTGCTAAATATATCAGAGGAGTCATATAGATATTAAATAGGAGGGGTCTAAGGGAAGAACCATGCGGGACACCCGTTGTAACTAGGTGAGGAGAGGAGGAGCAAGGTGGAATCCAGATCTGCTCAAACCGCCCTTCCAAGAAGGAGCTGAACCAGCCCCGCACGGCACTCGACAGACCGATCTGTGACAGAAGCAATGGATGTGGGACCGCATCAAACGCGGCTGAGAGGTCGAGCAAAATAAGCACTGCCCTCCCGCCTGCGTCCAGACAGTCCCGTATAGCCTCTGCCACCTCAACCAGTACTGTTTCAGTGCTGTGTGACGTCCGGAACCTGGATTGCGATCATTAAGGGTCCATGAGTTGTGGTGCATAGAGTTAGTGGCACCTGATGAGCTCAGCGTGTGCGCAGTCAGCGATGATGGTGTGTCCTTGCAGATCAGGATTGGATTTGATATCTGTGAGCCCTGCTAACCACAGTGTAGGCCAGAGGCAGTGATCAGCAAGGGCCCATAGCCACCTGACATTGACTTGAGCTCATTATGCACACAGCCGACTAGAAAACTGCAAACAGGGCTGCCCCTTGTGGAAGATATACAGCACTTGGGCCTGAAAACCCTAAATGGGTGAACAAGCAGCGATGTCCCAGCAGAATTTAGTTTCCACGCGGGAAGACACACTCGACTCTTGAGTACACCTTGGTGGCCTTGCCAATGTATCAAATGGCAACACACTTAAAGATCGAATCCCGGCTTGAAAGTGACCGTTAACCACAAGAGATTTACCTAAATTTAGCTCATCACCTTTATGACCAAGCCCTGGTTAAAATAGGCACGGTTATCACAACAAACTACAGGAAGCTCAAATGGACAGTAAGCTCAATTGCCTCCATCTAAGCCCTAACAAGAACACTATGGGAGCACAAAACATAGAAAAATAAAATTGAACAAGTTCCCCACTGTACTTGTACTTGTGAAAACCCCCAGCCTAAAACAGCACAATATCAATTATATGTCCCTCCGAAGAAGGCATCAATAGCGTTGGCGGTAGCGAAAAAGAAACTAAACCATGCTTTCAGGATATCCCGCAGCAAACCCGCATCATAGGGCCAGATGTCCAACTTAGTTGAGATGCTCGTATAAGAAAATAATATGGGAGAATCATACAAAGGAGAGGGACCAGTATTGGCACAAACTGTTGGAGACCTTGAGGATAAAAAATGCAGATGAGTTTTGGAGGCTTGTGAATAATGCTGCGGAAACTATACCTCTAGTAGCTTCAACTAACATTGTAGATGGAGCAAGAGATGTTTGGGGGGCAAAGGTGCCGCCTGCAAAATATGATATGGGGCCATGTCAATGGGCTTCATTCCTCACGCATGACAATACTCCTTTGATTGGCAAAAAATCTCTCCGGGCGCAGTCACAAAGGTAATTATGGCAGGACATAGAGTTGGGGCACCTGGCCCCAAAGGCCTGCTACAGCCCATTTATAAAGAAAACGTGCAGTATTGGGCAAAACAATGGTGCCCGCTATTTAATCATGTTTTTTTTCTGCCAGGTGATTTGGTGTAGCTTAATAATTATTCTAATTTACAAGGCTGAAGACAAATCTACGCCATCTAGCTGTAGGCTGATCGCCTTGTTGGATGGAGAGGCAAAATATTTCACAGCCATGCTACTATCAGAACTCACCAAGTGGGCAGAGGAAAACTTATTCGTTCCACCAAAATCAAACTGGCTCCATTAGGGATTCAGGAACAGTAATTAATATCTGAATGCTCTCCTTAATAATCGACAATACAAGGATCCATCGTCAGAACCTGCATCAATGCTTAGTAGATTTTCGGTTCGCCTTTGATGGGGTGCAGCGTAATTTACTTTGACCCATACTCCATTTGGCTTGGGACTGGAACATCACTTTCACAGAAAACATTTACCAACAATAGACTGAAACAAGGCTGTGTCCCTGCTCCGTTTCTTTTTAATCTGTACTTGGCAGCATTAACAACACTCAACAAGGTTAGCTCACATTCTCCAAAGGTAGCAGGTTTCAATGTTTCGAATATGATGTATGCTGACAATGTTGTTTTGTTAAGGCTCACAAAGGTAGGTCTGCAGAAGTCAATAAACACCTTGGTGAAGTTTTCAGAAACACACCCAGAAAGTCGACCTTATAAAAAGAAAACAATGTCTGTCTATCAGCACAGGGAGGTTCACGGTGTCCGAATTCAGTTTGAATAAAAACACGGTGGAAATAGAACCAGAGTACAAATAACTGGGTGTAATATTTGATGCAAGAGGCACATTTTTAGCACACAAACAGTTGATAATGAAAACAAGCATTTGCAATGCAATAGGTCTCGCATTTGCGTGTTAAAGATATTGGCCTTTTAAATGGCAATGTATTTTATCAATTTGTTGTGGTTTGGAGAGGAATTATGTGGGTTGAAGTGGGGTTGTTAGTTGGGGAAACATGTGGGTTGGAATTGGGTGGTATGTAGTGTATTTGTATAGTGAAAATATGTGAGATGGTGAATAGATAGGGGTGATGAGAGCTGCACCGAAATTATTGAAAGGAAGATAGAGATGTACAGGCAATTGTGCACAAAGTGGGGAATGAACTCTAGATAAAGAAGCAGAGAGAGCGTGTGAGAAAGAGTGAAAGAAGAGGAGAGCAGGCCATACATTCATAAAGAGGAAACGTCTGTGTACGCAGAAGAAACCATAAGTAGGGGAGGAGAGCGTGGGTTTGAGGGACAGAAAAGTTGAAAAGACACAGGAAAGAAATCGTGCTTGAAGATCTGAGGTGAACTAATATGAGAATGGTGTGAAAAGTACTTGAGAGAGCGAGAGGGACGTCTCAGAGAGAGTATGAGAGAGAGAGGGACGAGTAGGAGGGGCACCGAGAGGGTGGAGGGAGGTGAGAGGCGGACTTTTTCACATCGCAAGGTGGTACAGGAAGGCAGCATGCATGAACAGGCAGTATAGAGAGGCGACAGGGAGTCTGAGGGAAAGATGAGAGGGGCAGTGGGTGTGTGGGGAGAGTTGACAGGGTTGGTGGAAGTGTAAGTTAGAAATGTGTTGTTTTGGAATTGCTTGTTGTGTAATTGTGTTTGTGGGATTGTGCCGTGTGGTGTGGAGTTGTGCAGTGGATATATGTGGTACAGTATGCTTTGGAGTTAGGTGGATAGTAATTAAATGGTATTAACAGTATTGGATTTATGGACAGTGTGATTTTGTGTTATGTTGTTAATTATGTGGAAATGTATTGTGTGTTGTGTAGTGGCATGTTGAGGAGTTATGGTGTGCAGTTAAATTTTGTTGCATGATGTGTGAATTTGTGGTGTGTATTGGAGGTGGGACACAATCTTTACAATGCAACCATTACATCGCACTACACTAACAACGCAGGCATTACATCGCAACATCCTTTACAACACATGACACTACAACACAGGCATTACAACGCATACCATTGCAACGCATGATACTATAACGCATGTCACTATAAAGCAGGCATTACAATGCATACCATTACAAAGCATGCCATTGGAGTTAGAATAGTGATGTTTACCCCTATACTTTCCAATACTTACCTTAACTGCAATGTAATGGTATGCTTTGTAATGGTATGCGTTGTAAAGGTAGTATGCGATGTAATGGAATGCGTTGTAAAGGTAATTTTTTTAAATGCGATGTAGTGTCATGCGATGTAATGGAATGCGTTGTGGTGGATGTTGCAATGTAAAAACTGCATTGTAAGTGCATGTGTTGTAAATGTATGGGTTGTAATGTCATACATTCATTGGAGGTATGTGGTGTGTTGTGGCACTGTGTTGTTCAGCTGAAATATATAGTTTAGTGTGGAATTATGTGGTGTTTATTTGAAATATGTGGAGTTTAATTGTGTGGCGTGTAACTGTGTGGCATTGAGTGAAATTATGCTTATTGGAATTATGTGTTATGGTGTAGAGCGCATTTATGCTGGTATGAGGTATAGAGTGTATTCATGTGGGTTGTTTTAATGTTGTACTGAGTTGAGTGTAAATATATGGAGTTTGATTAAGTTGCACTGAGTGTTATTATGTGGACTGTAATTATGCTGTGTGGTGCTTAGGTGGTGGTGCTACGCAGGTGCTCAGGTGATGGTGGGTGAGGCTGAGCTGGTGCTGTGCTGAGGTGGTGCTGTGCTGATGCTGAAGTGCTGCTGCATTGGTGCTGAGTTGCTGCTGAGGTGGGGATGCTCTGGTGCTGAGGTGGGGCTACTGGTGGTGTGCACTGAAGCGGAGGCGGTGGTGTGCTGACAATGGAATGGTACTGTGCCGATGTTGAAGTGGTGTTGCGCTGGTGCTGAGTTTGTGCTGCGCTGGTGCTCCACTAATGCTAAGTTTGTGCTGCACTAGTTGTGGTGCACTGATGAGGAGCTGGTGCTGTAATGTGGCTGATGCTGAGGGGGAGCTGTTGTGGTGCTCAGGTGATGCTGAATGATACTCTGGCGGTGCTGAGAGATGTTGAGGTGGTGCTGAGTGATGCTGAGGTGGTGGTGCTGCGCTGGTGCTCAGGTGACCTGGGACTATATGGAGGTAAATGCACTGGGGAGTACAGTACACTTGGAGGAGAAACAATACAATGGGAGAGACACGGAACAGAGAAGAGGCACTGTTTATGGTGGGAACATGCAGATTGAGTGGGTAAAGGGAAGTGGAAGGGAGATAAAGTGCATAGAGTGGTGAATAGAAAAGGAGACTAGTGGAGGGAGAAAGATAATAGTCTGAAAGGAAGGGTAGTGGAAGAGAAAGGGGATACTGCAATGGGGAAGTGGATGTGCAGTGCATGAGGAAGTGAATGTAAGGAGCATGAGGTAATGTGCCACAAGAGGTGGAAATGCGAAATTATGGCTTTGTTCTGTTCAGCAGCCATTTGCAGCATGAAGCTGAATGTGTGTGTATAGTAAAGTTACAGTGATCCAGAAAACTAGAGAGTGGTCCTGCGCAAGGTACATAACACATGTTGTGTCACCACTCCCCAGGATCGGAACGATGCTAAAAAATGGTCCACCTCTCGATAGCTTCAAGTCTGTATGCTGGTATAACACAGATCAGTGAAGCAATGAAGCGAGGGAAGGAAAGGGTGGTGACAGCAGGGAAGGAGACCTGAAAATATAGGAAATGGAGAACCTATGAGTAAAGGACTGTATCCTTCCTAATCACATGTATATGGTTATTTAAACAATAACAACCTGTAAATGAAAGAAAAGTTAACGGTTCAGATGAGCCCACAAGGAATATTGTGTTCCTGCTTAACCAGCAGAGTATAGTAATCAGGCTCCGTCTTGCATTAGCCAACTAGGATAATAATGTAGGAAACACAACAGAAAAATTACCACAAAAACAATTCCCTTGGGACCATAAACATTACTCTCTAGAATTGTTTCTCTAATGGTCCTAACATACCTGTGTGTAAAAAGTACCTCGCTTCACATGATTGCAAGAGGCTGCAGCGAAATTCTCTTCCACAATCCTCTGTTAGAATAAGAGGCCTGAGCATAGAAAAGAATATATATTTTTAGAAATTGCATAAAAGATATTGAATGTGAATTGTACACGACTCACTCCTCACTTACTTCTCAGTGAGGCATCTGTAACAGACGCTATCAATATATGCCACCACACCAGTATTACACACATCATGCCTTGACGAAGTATACCCCTGAATACTACAAGGACAACATAATGGACCAACAAGACAATAACAAATAAATGTCTTATGATAGATGAGGACATGAGGTAGATGCACCTGTTGGTACCAAGGTACTGCGCTCGGTCTAATGTTGGAAGTCTTTCATTCAAGAACAAGAGTAATACCCTTACACTCTCCTCCGCATGAATCCATACAACGTGATTTCGCCAATGACTAGGGAGTTAGCAAGTTAAAGAGGTTGGCCCGTATAGGAACCTCCTCCTGGCACGGGTATATTGTAAATGCAACAAATAGTCAAGAATAGTATAAATGCTGGTATCCCTACCACCTTCACTATATGACAAATGTGTGTCTCACCAACACCAACAGGGAGGGACACCGCGCTCTAGACATAAATGAGGAAAGTTATATCGCAAGTAATTTCCGCTTCGGCTGAGCTGACTCCAAACTACGAGTGACTGAGGCCAAACCAAGAATCCTAAGTAGGAAATGGTGGTAGCAATGCACCCTTACCAGACCCCCAAGTAGCAATCCCAAGCGTCTTCCATGGTGTCCGTAATGCGTCCTCAATGCTCACAGAATAATCAGCAGTGCCGCGGGGAAGCGGATGTGCTTTTGATCATTTACCCTCTCCCCGACCACAACGTGCCTTTTGCACAGGCTCACTGGAATTGTAGTTTGCTCCGTCTCAGCACACGATACCTTCTAAACAAGCATTTACAATGCAATGGTCTCTGCATTATTAAAGGTAGAGCTATTGGCATTGCTATTGACTTTTTTTTTTAAAATCGTAAATACATGGCATTGTCATGTACATTGCCAATAGCTTAATCGTTTGCATATGCAAGACCTATTGCATTAGCACCCACACACAAAGTAAGTAGTAGAGTGAGTAGTTGATAGTGAGTAGGAGAGAGTTATTAGTAAAGAGTATTAGAGAGCGAGTAGTAAAAAGTGAAAGAGTGAGTATTATATAGTGAGAGAGTGAGGCAGGATATAAGTCCCTTGTAGGTTTATACTAAACACAATCGTTTTCTCAAGCACAGTGCAAGTGCTATACAGGTGAAACCTAAAATGAGTACCAGGCATTAGCAAACGATCACCTGAATGGAAATGTACAGATTTGCACTTTGGCCCTGACAAATTTGGTGGAAACCGGATACTGTAAAATATTCAAAATATATATGTTCACAGACCAACGCACTTACTGCCCTCAACACTCTGCCCTCTGCCCTCAACACTCTGCCCTCTGCCCTCAACACTCTGCCCTCTGCCCTCAACACTCTGCCCTCAACATTCTGCCCTCTTCCCTCAACACTCTGCCCTCTGCCCTCAACACTCTGCCCTCAACACTCTGCCCGCAACATTCTGCCCTCTTCCCTCAACACTTTGCCCTCTGCCCTCAACACTCTGCCCTCAACAATCTGCCCTCAACACTCTGCACTCTGCCCTCAACACTCTGCCCTCAACACTCTGCACTCTGCCCTCAACACTCTGCCCTCAACAATCTGCCCTCAACACTCTGCCCTCAACACTCTGCCCTCAACACTCTGCCCTCAACACTCTGCACTCTGCCTTCAACACTCTACCCTCAACACTCTGCACTCTGCCCTCAAAACTCTGCCCTCTGCCCTCAACACTCTGCCCTCTGCCCTCAACACTCTTCCCTCAACCCTCTGCCCTCAACACTCTGCCCTCTGCAACCAACACTGTGCCCTCAACACTCTGCCCTCAACACTCTGCCCTCAACACTCTGCCCTCAACACTCTGCACTCTGCCCTCAACATCTTGCCCTGAACACTCTACACTCTGCCCTCAACACTCTGCCCTCAACACTCTGCACTCTGCCCTCAACACTCTGCCCTCTACCCTCAACACTCTGCCCTCAACACTCTGCCCTCAACACTCTGCCCTCAACTCTCTGCCCTCAACACTCTGCCCTCTGCCCTCGACACTCTGACCTCAACACTCTGCCCTCAACACTCTGCCATCTGCCCTCAACACGCTGCCCTCAACACTCTGCCCTCAACACTATGCCCTCTGCCCTCAACACTCTGCCCGCAACACTCTGCCCTCAACACTCTGCCCTCGACACTCTGCCTTCTGCCCTCAACACTCTGCCCTCTGCCCTCAACACTGCCCTCAACACTCTGCACTCTGCACTCTGCCCTCAACACTCTGCCCTAAACACTCTGCCCTCAACACTCTGCACTCTGCCGTCAACACTCTGCACTCTGCCCTCAACACTCTGCCCTCAACACTCTGCCCTCAACACTCTGCCCTCAACACTCTGCCCTCAACACTCTGCCCTCTGCCCTCAACACTCTGCCCTCAACCCTCTGCCCTTAACACTCTGCCCTCAACACTCTGCACTCTGCCCTCAACACTCTGCACTCTGCCCTCAACACTCTGCCCTCAACACTCTGCACTCTGCCCTCACCACTCTGCCCTCAACACTCTGCCCTCTACCCTCAACACTCTGCCCTCAACACTCTGCCCTCGACACTCTTCCCTCAACACTATGCCCTCTGCCCTCAACACTCTGCTCTCACCACTATGCCCTCTGCCCTCAACACTCTGCCCTCAACACTCTGCCTTCTGCCCTCAACACTCTGCCCTCTGCCCTCAACACTGCCCTCAACACTTTGCACTCTGCCCTCAACACTCTGCCCTCAACACTCTGCCCTAAACACTCTGCCCTCTGCCCTCAACACTCTACACTCTGCCCTCAACACTCTGCCCTCAACAATCTGCCTCAACACTCTGCCCTCTGCCCTCAACACTCTGCCCTCAACACTCTGCCCTCAACACTCTGCCCTCAACCCTCTGCCCTCAACCCTCTGCCCTCAACCCTCTGCCCTCAACACTCTGCCCTCTGCCCTCAACACTCTGCCCTCTGCCCTCAACACTCTGCCCTCTGCCCTCAACACTCTGCCCTCTGCCCTCAACACTCTGCCCTCAACACTCTGCCCTCAACACTCTGCCCTCTGCCCTCAGCCCTCTGCCCTCTACATTCTGCCCTCAACGATCTGCCCTCAACACTCTGCCCACACCACATCATCAGAGCTGTGTGAATAATAACAGCTATGAGCCCGTGCCTGAGGTGCATCATCAGTGCTGTGTGAATAAGAACTGCGTCAGCCCCGTGCCTGAGGTGCATCATCAGAGCTGTGTGAATAATAACTGCATCAGCCCCGTGCCTGAGGTGCATCATCAGAGCTGTGTGAATAATAACTGTGTCAGCCCCGTGCCTGAGGTGCATCATCAGAGCTGTGTGAATAATAACTGCGTAAGCCCTGTGCCTGAGGTGCATCATCAGAGCTGTGTGAATAATAACTGCAGGAAGCCCTGTGCCTGAGGTGCATCATCAGAGCTGTGTGAATAATCACTGCATCAGCCCCGTGCCTGAGGTGCATCATCAGAGCTGTGTGAATAATAACAGCTGTCAGCCCGTGCCTGAGGTGCATCATCAGGGCTGTGTGTATAATAACTGCGTCAGCCTCGTGCCTGAGGTGCATCATCAGAGCTGTGTGAATAATAAAAGCTGTGAGCCCGTGCCTGAGGTGCATCATCAGAGCTGTGTGAATAATAACTGCAGGCAGCCCTGTGCCTGAGGTGCACCATCAGAGCTGTGTGAATAATAACTGCGTCAGCCCCGTGCCTGAGGTGCATCATCAGAGCTGTGTGAATAATAAGAGCTGTGAGTCCGTGCCTGAGGTGCATCATCAAAGCTGTGTGAATAATAACTGCAGGCAGCCCTGTGCCTGAGGTGCATCATCAGAGCTGTGTGAATAATAACTGCTTCAGCCCCGTGCTTGAGGTGCATCATCAGAGCTGTGTGAATAATAACTGCAGGCAGCCCCATGCCTGAGGTGCATCATCAGAGCTGTGTGAATAATAACTGCGTCAGCCCCGTGCCTGAGGTGCATCATCAGAGCTGTGTGAATAATAACTGCGTCAGCCCTGTGCCTGAGGTGCATCATCAGAGCTGTGTAAATAATAACTGCGTCAGCCCCGTGCCTGAGGTGCATCATCAGAGCTGTGTGAATAATAACTGCAGGCAGCCCTGCGCCTGAGGTGCATCATCAGAGCTGTGTGAATAATAACTGCGTCAACCCGTGCCTGAGGTGCATCATCAGAGCTGTGTGAATAATAACTGCCTTAGCCCCGTGCCTGAGGTGCATCATCAGAGCTGTGTGAATAATAACAGCTGTGAGCCTCGTGCGGCGGGGGCAGGGAGCTGGCTGCTGAAAACCATTGTGCAGAGCCTTAAGTGAAGAGAGGAGAGGTGCGTCCAGCTACTGTGAGAGCGGCCATCTTAGATGCGGACACGAGAGGAGTCTTGGCCGTGCCTGTAATCCTGACAGCGGCATGGCGCTGTGTGCTCAGCTTGATACTGCCCAACTTGCTGTGTGGAGAGATCGGGGGCAGCTGCAGTTACCCCTTATGTGCAAGTAATCACCGGGAAGCCTACCAAAGCGCGCGAGGCCACAAGCATCCCTCAGACACGGGGACATGAGCGCCTGCAGAGCCAGAAGACACACGACCACGTTTCTCCGAGGCGAGGCAGGAATGCCTCGGAGAAACCAGTGTCTTTTTACGATTCGGGCGCGTGGTTTACGTTCTCTCCTCTTCCCATTGGCTGGAAGGTAAAATTCCAGCCGATGGGAAGAGGAGAGAAAGTAAATAAAAGGAACCTAAAAAACACGCCCCCGAATCTCCAAAAGACGGGGCTTAAAGGGAGTGACGCCCCTCTCCTCCAATGGCTGGCCAGCATTTACTAGGCCAGCCAATGGAGAAGAGGGGCGGGTTCCAAGCCCCCTCTAAGAAACATTAAATCTTCGGGCTCCGCCCACACTGCTTACAGCAGTGCGACGAGTCCTCGACCTAAAAAGGAGTGGGGGAGAAAGAGAGAGCGCCCTGAGCACGTAACACGGTAAGACCGGGTTCATGAATGCGGGTAATATGACACACATTCGCCACTCACAAATAACCGGTTTTAAAGCAATGGACTATAAATGCATTTCTTCAGGAGATTACAAGGTACCCTAATAAAAAATAAATGCCAATGAGCTCCACAATCAGCACATTATAAACAGTTACACATGTAAGACAACGTAAAAATAAATCCAGGCCAGTCCCACATTCAGCATGTCTTAAACATTTACAGACTAAGAAAGCACGAAAATAAGCACAGGCCAGTCCCACAGTCAGCATATCCTAAGCATTTACAGACATTTATTTTTTTATTTATGCATTTTTATATAGCGCGGACTTTACCCGAAGGTGTCAGAGCGCTTCACAATAGGAACAGAACTGATACATGAGAACATTACAAGTGAACAAATTACAAAAGCAAACGTTACATTACATGAGGCAAAAGCACGAAAACAAACGCAAGTCTGCAGCACCACAATCAGCACATCTTAAATATGACACACTGGATATAGCACAGGCAGGCGCATGGACACCTGACAGTTAAACTCATAGAGATTGCACGTCAGAAACACCAACATTCACAGTGGAAAGAGGCTGAATCTTTATTATACAAAAGCAGGGTGCTCTCTCTCTTTCATCAAGCACGCGTGACTTTCTCCCTCTGATGTGTTTGTACAATCTAGTTATTTTTCAGGACAGGAGCTGTATGCATGATCAAAGCCCACTGAGGAGATACTACAAACAAGAAGGGGCTGGCTCTAATCAGTAAGGCTGAGCCGAATAATTAACTAACAGAACAAAGGTGCCAGTACTGATGTGGATAGTTCAATTAAACCAATAACCATCCAACACAAGAACAGAAATTCAAGAGTGGGAATTACTACTCAATAGCATTTTATTCAAAGATTTTTTAGAGAATTAGTTTCAAAATTTAATACATAGTACAAAGAATATATATATAGCAAACACGTGGGACATTAAAACATTAACAATATACTTAATCTTTCATTCAATTGTTCAAGCATATCACAAACATCCGTATCACATACACATGCTCAGGGTAAAAGAATTATTTGTGTAATATATATACAATTAAAGAAAAAGGAGAAGAAAGTGAAAAAACACACAAAACAAAAGGCAACCGGATCTGCAAATGATTTCCAAAATTAATAAAACACACTATTTTTCAAAGTACATTCCTGTGTGACTGGCAGATTAATCAAAAACTCAATAAAAATTAATCCTGCAGGGTAATGTACAAAATAGAGCTCAGGGTTCCGCTACTTGAATGCCCGGATGCTCTCGCAGAACGGTAACAGCAGGGCCTACGTGTTTCGAATCCCACTGCAATCGTTGGGGATTCTCTTCAGGGCCTTCTAAATTCTCTGTGACAATTAAAGCAAAAAAGAAAAGAAAAGAAAAATATAAGTTGCTGATATTCTACAGTTTAGGACAACATCGGGCCACATCTAAAGCACTGCCTGGCGATGCATTAGCCAGTCTCTGCTGAGGCTTACCAATCGTGAGGCGTCCTAGACGAGTACTTAGAGGAGAAGATTATTGTTGCTAGATCTGATCCTGCGAAAAATAAAAAGTTCCACCATCAGAACGATGACTCAACTCTGTGAATCCTTTTCTAAAAACGGGAGATGTTGGGTATCCTAGATACTCAAAAGCTGTTATAATACTCACTTTTTGATTAGAAACAGCGTATCTGCATAAAGGTTCCACGTGTTCCCATGGACTGATGTCAGGGTTCTAGTGCACGGCAAACATGAAGGCTACCTAAAGACGAAGATGCTTAATTTAGACTTTTTTCACGGTAGAGTTGCATTATGGAATCAAGAAACTTGATAATATCTTACCCCTAGTACTGCAAAATTTCTACTCGGGGCTGGTGGCCGAGTGGACGATAGGGATGAATTAACGAGATCTTAACTGTAGGGCAAGAAACAACCGATTACTTTTACATGTGGAAGGACCCGTTTAACGTGCTATCTATGTCGCATATTCGATCGGTCTTACCGGTCTTGTAAAAACTTGAAAACCAGGAGATTGTTGAGTCGGTTATTACTCAAAATAGAGACGGTAGAAGACACTGCAATAGAGACAAAGAATTTATAACAATCGGCTCTCTGCCGTCCGTCGTTAGGTTCCGGTAAAGTTTTTTGGAGTCTTACCAGTCTTATTCGATCTACATACTTCAAGGTACGGTGTGACAACTCTCTCGTAACGTTCTAACAGGAGCACTGTAACAAACACACACACGAAAGAAACTATCATATAGGGAATTCTGTATGTGCGGGGGTATCAAGGGGTCTTGGTTTAACAACTCTTACCGGGAACATCGAGTATTTAAAGGTGACCTGTACTCTTGTGTGCACACGCGCCTCAAGTTAGATCCTGGCGCGGGCGTAAGACGAACTCTATGATAGAACAAAAGACCATCAGTGTCAAAAAGGGGCAAAGAAGAAATCTAGCCTCTAGTACAAGCAAGACACTTACTGGTATCCCGGACATCCACACGGGCCGGTGGCGTTTGATTCAGCACTACTCTCTCGCGCATGCGAGGAGAAGCGTGCTCGGCGAGATGTGCGTTTTTTAAGCAAAATTGCGCAAGGCCAGCCCATAAGGGGAGTGGTGGATTGCTCGTGGGGCCAAGCACAAATATAGAACAAAAAAGGACACGAATTACCGATTACATAGATGGAACATGGATATAAACGAGCTCAAAGGTTCGGTATGGCAAGGACAAAAGCATTTCGCGGGATATACATGATGGTATAAACAGATTTCTTTTCCAAAGGGCATCTCTATAGTTTATAAATTTCACTCAATTTATTAAGGCCTGATGTTGCCATTTCAAATTTGACTATAAGGAATGCCTCTCTCTTCGATAGTTTGAGATCCCGGTCACCTCCACGAGGGTCTTTTTCGACTTTAGATATAACCGTCCACCTCAAGTCAGAGATCTGATGTTGCTTCCGCCCCAATGATTAACCAGGGGTGCATTTTCCACTTTTCTTTTCAATCTTGATTTATGTTGGGAGATATGTTGGCGCACTTCTTGGTTAGTTTTGCCGATGTACAGGTGTCCGCACAGGCATTTTATCCCATACACCACAAATTTAGATTTGCAATTGCTGAAATCATCATGCTTCCAGGAAATTCCATTATGTTGAAATAGTGACCCTTCTACTGTGGTCTCACAACATAGGCATGTACCACATTTGTGGTGTCCTATAACTGGAGTCATACCCAACATTTGCCTTAGGGTTGGTTGTCTTTCAACTGGCATGGCTGCTCGTACTACGTGGTTGGCCATGCTATTCTCTTTCTTAAAAGCGAATAAAGGGAGTTCTTTTAAACTGGCGTCTAGATTTTTCACCAAGTGCCAATTTTGTCCAATGACACGTTTGAACTGGTTGGCATTTGGGCAAAAGGTAGTGATGCACACTTGGCATTTCAGCTCAGGTTTCTTTTTGCGCTCAAGTAGTATCTCTCGCGGCGTCCATCTAGCCCTCGTCATGCAGTTTTTTACAAGCTTTTTAGGGTACCCTCGGTCACACAGTTTAGATACCAAATTATCTGCGTGATAATGATAATCTTCATTATACGTACAGTTTCTGCGTACGCGCAGAAACTGGCCATAAGGAAGATTTTCCTTGTGACTCCTGGGATGATTACTATCAAGCAGTAGAGATCTATTTCGATCGGTGGATTTGACTAACAAAGTCGTTGCAAGTTTGCCTACTTTGGGGAAGACTTCCACATCTAGGAATGGAATTTTTGTTGCTGATTGGGCAAGGCTAAACTTAATATCCGGTGTTCTGGAATTTAACCATTGGTGGAATAGGGACAAATTGTCATCGCCTCCTGTCCACACCATGAAGACGTCATCTATGAAGCGTAGCCATACCCCTATATGATGGCCAAATGGGTTATTGTTATGTACATAGGTGTCTTCGTACATAGACATAAATAATACTGCTAGCTCCGGTGCAAAAGGGCAGCCCATTGCCACCCCCTTGACTTGAAAATAAAACTCCCTGTTGAAACCGAAGTAGTTTTTTATCAATGCAAAGGATGCCAGGTCAACCAGAAATGTTGTCGGTACTCGTGTGGGTCTGGGTCTGGAATCTAAAAAGAATGTCAGCACTGCCACTGCAGGATAAGCAGAAAGGAGGCAGAATTTCTCATGAAAAAGGACCCGAGGGTACCTTATTTCTACATCCTGCCTAAAATCCATAAAGCCACCAGACCAGTACCAGGGAGGCCTATTGTCTCGGGAATAGACTCTGTGTTAGAGCCTCTGTCACAATTTTGTGACCATTTCCTGCAACCTCTGGTGAAAAGCATCCCCTCATACATACAGGACACCACAGATGTTCTAAGAATCCTGGAGACAGTCCAGGACACAGAAGAGATCGACCTCCTGATTACCCTAGATGTTGAAGCCCTCTATACAAACATCCCCCAGAGGGCCACTCTAGAGGTTATCGAGGAGAGATTGGGTCAAGAGTCCTGGAGCTCCCACACTCCTCAAACCTTTATCATGGAATGCGCTACCCTAGCCTTGACGGAAAACTATTTCGAATATAGAGGCAAGTTTTTCCACCAGACCCAGGGGACCTCTATGGGTAGTACCTTCGCCCCCTCGGTAGCCTGTCTGTATATGGCCAAATTTGAGGATACCCATATACATCAGGAGTCCAATCCCTTTCTGAATCACATCAAAATGTGGAAACGCTTCATAGACGACATTCTGATCCTATGGAGCGGTCCACCTAACTCACACGAAGTGTTCCTAGTATGGGTCAACACACTTAACCCTCATCTACACTTCACTATGGCAGCCTCACCCCATGAAATTGCATTCCTGGATCTAACCATCAAATTGGAAGCAGGGTCCATAAGTACCACCATGTACCGTAAACCCACAGACTGCAACAGCCTACTGCACTACAAGAGTCACCATCCAAGGGCCTTACGTACCAATTTACCCTTTGGTCAATTCTTACGAATCAGGCGTAATTGTAGCGCTGTGTCTGATTATAAGAAGGAGTCCGCAATCCTCTCAAGGAACCTTCTAGACAGGGGGTACCCCAAAGGTGATGTCCGCAAAGCAAGAAAACGGGCCAGAAACAACAACCGAGAAGCCCTGCTTGAACGACAGGAGAGAGCCCCTGTGGAGGACCAACCAATCACCTGTGTAACCACATTTACCCCTCTGTCCAATAAAATCAGGAACACGATTAAACATCATTGGGGCATACTCAACACAGGAGACATGACTCTAGATGCACCCAGGTTTGCATTCAAGAGGTCACAGAATTTAAAAGACATCTTGATTAGCACTAGGCCTAAACTTGTGAGAAAAGAAACCCAACAAACCCTATGGCATCTACCACCAGTGACGGGCCACTACCCTTGTGGTATGTGTGGGGTCTGCAGATACACCCTGACTGCCAAAACCATACAACTCTCAGAGAACTTCAAATGGGAGCTCAGGCAACACACTAATTGCAACACATCACACTGTATATATTTGCTAGTGTGCCCGTGTGGTCTACAGTACATAGGGATGACCACCCGCCCCATCAAGACCCGAATCATAGAACACCGGAGCAATTTTCGCTGCAAAAAAACTCACACTAAAATGTGCAAACACTACGTGGAATCCAACCACGATGAGAATTCTTTGAAATGGGTAGTTCTGGAATCCAGCCCTAACTGCCCTACCAAAGCCCTTTTCAACAAGGAACAGAGATGGGTGCATCGGCTGTCTTCTGACAAACAGGGGCTGAACGAAGACATTCCCTGGCATTCTTTGTAGTTCCTGGAGTTCCACCATGTGACACCGTTACCAACCGCTACCCTAAGATTAGACACTAGTCACAAGTATTTAAGACGAACCTATCCAACCCGAGGGCACTAACCACCCATGCTGTTACCGCTGTTGACCTAAACCCACCCTTTGGTCCCCCTACTCATTTGCCCCCTGCTCCTAGTATACATCGGGACCTTATTCAGACACTGGAAGGCTTGTACATGGTCTGATTTGTTTTTTTAACAACCCCCCCCCCCCAAACAAAACCCCCCCCGCCCACCCACACCTTAATCGCCTGGGGGTTTCCAGAATAGGTTTAGTGTTCTACAGCATAGCACTCCAAGCAACTGATAGACGACCCACACCGGCCTAACTTTTTGCATACATGCATTAACCAATTTGGTAGCGTTAATGGACACATTACCATGTATATTATTTATATCCCCCGACACCTTATGCATACATGCCCCAGACTTGTCTGTACTACAGCTTGGTCCTCTGTGTTATTATCTCCCCACAAAGTGGAACTAGCGGTACCTAAGCCAGTGCATTCCGCTACTTCTACACCTTCTTAAGATGGCCGCTACAAAATCGGCCGCGCACCCGTGATCTTCAACAGGGGGCGGTACTCAGATGTGGCGCGCAGGGTGTCCGTTGTTGCTGAAATAGCCCAGCCGCCGAGCTCAGTCATCTACTTGAGCTCGGCGGTAAGGGGTAGGTCACCGCACACGGACTCGGAGCACTGAAGGTGAGTGCGCTTAGCGCTACACGCAGGACACACGTGGAGCCCTTCGTCCCATATTGACTACTGGGCATGAGACAGCCCACTCGTTTGTAATACAGGGACGCTCTCTCTCCCCTTTTGTCTACCTCCTATCTAGCCACTTTATATGGGCTCAACTCTGAAGTACCACACCGCCGATCCCTCATGTGGCCTCTCACATATGACCATTAGGTGAGTAGGGAAATATACTAAGTGGGTCTAGTGTCGGTTTCGGTTTTGTATTCACAGGTCACAATGTATGTTGCTTACCTTATTTGTTTAAACTACCCACTGGTGTCTGCACTGTCGACCTGCCCAGTATTACAGACATTATAAGAAGGCAATCATGGATATACTGCTGCATTTTTAACAAGAAATCTCCATGTTTTTAAACATTACCCTCACCTATCACAGTCCTAGTCACAGTTCTAGTTTGTGTGTGCTACTCACCTTGAACGGTGCACGCCCAGTACACTTGGCATGCGATGGATGTGGATAATCACCCCCAGTACCACCAGCATGTCAGTATATATATATAGAATTTTCTCCCTGGCATTCTTGTGACTCACATATTTGTATTGAATATAATGATTGTTTCCTTATCCCTTCTCTATGTATAGGCATAGGAGGATCCACTAAGGTAACAAATACAACATATATGACATTAGCATGTTGTTGCTTTCACTTTGGTCCTGAAGAATCGCGGTTACTATAGCCCTAGCGAGAAACATGTTGACCACATGCACCCCTAGCCTCTTCTAGAGTCACACAACCCTAACTAGTTGACACCTAGGAAGCTAGCCCCACCTTTTAACTGTAGCCAGAGGACCACTAGAATAAAGGTAATTCCGGTACCCCTTGCTACATTTTTAATCAGTTCAATAGGAATACACCATCCTGCCCACAGACCCCCACTTCACCAAAAGGCAGTTGGAAAAAGATCTCCGCCAAAGAGCCCCTCTTTGAGGTGAGCCCGTCGGGGGTTGCACCGCCTCCCCGACGAGGAGCAACCGCCGATGATGAAGCATGACACTCTTCGGGGTGTGTGAGGCAATCACATCCAACACAATGGATGCCCCAGGGTACCATAACAACACCCTTGGTCACGCCAGGCAATTCTTCTCCCACAACCTTCCTTAAATCCTCACCTCTTTTCAGGAACAGTGCAGCACCCTCTCCCTTTGTTGGTATCTCTAGTACTTAGTACGGACACTAAGCTGCTACTGGACCTTCCACCATCTTGAGTGGTAAATAGTGTCCTTTCGCCTCCCTCCCTTTGGAAACCAGCACTGCCACTGCCTCATCTTGAGGGATCTGAGTGTATAGGGACGTCACATCAAGGGTGACCAAAGAGTCCCTCCCCTCGCAAAAGTTAACTGTCTCCAATTTATTAATGAAGTCCGTGGTGTCCTGTAGGTATGACACTACCTGGCTCATAAATTCCTTTAAGAAGCAGTCTACGTACTTCGCAATCGTCTCAAGCAGAGAACCACATCCTGCCCCGATGGGTCTGCCTGGCGGCTTTTCTTGGCTCTTATGAATCTTGGGTAGTGCGTAGAACATAGGTGTTTTAGGGTGTTTAATTTGTAGGTATTCAAGCTCTTTTGGTCCCACAAACCCTTGTTCAAAACCTTCCTGGATAATTGCAAACAGTTCATTTTGCAAATCCTTGATGGGATCCTTCGCTATCTTCCGATAGCAGCTGGGATCATCTAATTGCCTCATAACTTCAGCAGTATAGTTGTTGGCATCCCAAACGACTATGGCCCCACCCTTGTCGGCTTGCTTAATTTTGACTGAAGTGTCAGTTTTTAAATTAGTCAATGCCGTGATTTCCTCTTTAGTAGTGTTATATTTGACAAATTGTTTGTCTTGTTCCATAGCTGAGATAGCAGATAGCACACCTTTTTCAAAGATCACTAGTTCTTTTGGTATCTTATGAGCTGGTGGGCAGAAAGTAAAGAACATGGTCAGTCTCAGTTTTCAACAAAACTCAATGAATTCAGATTTCATTCTCACGAAATCTATCCTTTTGGAGGGTACAAATGACAGTCCCTTGGCCAGTATACTTTCCTCTGCCCGGGTAAGAACCTTTTTTGAAAGGTTGAAGATTGGTGACACCACTAACTTTTGTAGTGTTGGCGACGGGTTTTCATTTCCCAGGGAATTATGTATCTCACCCTGCCTCTGGGGCGCATTTGGCCTCTCGATAAAAAAGGATTGGGAGATTGATTTTGCTGCTGTTGGTTTGGATTTCAATTACGATTCCTATTGGGACGATTATAATTACTACCTGTGTCACTATCTGTACCTGATGATGATGTTTCAGAGAAAGCAATACATTGTTTTCTTGATCTCCCTTGATTATCTGGGAGGTAGCGTCTTGAATCAGCCTTAGAGTAGAAATCGGCCTGTAGATATGGGTATACGTTGTCCAACAAGAATTTTTTTTTATCTTTCTCAAACTGATTAGTTTTTTGAGTGATTGTGTAATCTTTAAATTCCTGTATCTCACTGAGGAGATACAGCATGCCTCGAGTCTAGACGTGACTTAAAGAACAACAGCTTACTAGCTGCGTCTAGTACAGTAAGGAATGTCCTTTGCTACTCAACCCTTCAACCTTTGGCAAAAGTTATCATGGCAAAACCTACTCCCTCCCTAGCATATGCTTCTAAAGCACTTATGGGTGGGCAGTTGGAACCCTTGAAAATGTGATTGTGTGCATTTACCGGCAAATGTTCCGGTTGCCGCACCATATAACGCCAGCACAATTAAGGCTTGAATTTCGTCTGTGCAGACAAGATTTGGCCAGGTTGGGTGCTTATTTAAAAACATGCTGTAAAACGTAATGAGTGCAGGAAAGCACTCTAAACAATCGTCTGTGGAAAGCCGTATTTGGTGCAGAAAAGAGCCAAGCAAAAGAATACTTGAATTCAGAAATATAAATGCTCCAACCTCAACTGCTATGGTCATGGACGGCTCTAGGGCAGTGTGATCAGTGCCACCAAGGCGCTTACTTCAGGGGGAGTTGTGTTGTCACGTATATAGTGGATTTAAAAGCACCTGCTGATCGTCTTTTTCCTCCAGCAAGTTTCGGGCAATAATAAAAATGTCAAGAAAACTCTGGTACTTAATGGACCTACTGGCGATCTATCAATTTTTGTCTGGTGGAAGTTTTGACTCATATAGTAGCGCAGAGGGTGGGGCGTGGCTTGGGCGCCGATGGAGCAGGCGGCGTGAGCCGATAGCTCCGCGCTCGATCCCTAATTAATCCTGCACAAAGGGGTCTTTAGTGGCTCATAGTGACGGAGACTGGATCGGAACCTCTGGTGCAAACTCCGTGCCCGACACTGCCTCGAGAAGGAGCCCGGTGTGCGAGATTTTCCCTCGCCGACTCCGACCGGGCGAGCGGAGACGGGGCCTCCAAGATGGCGGCGATCGCGGAGAGACGGCATTTTGCGGAGCCGGTCTGCCTGCTGCGACGCCGGGTTGCTCAGCTGGAGTGCGGCAGGAGAGGAGCTGCGGTGGCCGCGAGCCTGGGTTCGGGCGGCTCGAGGATGGGCGCTAGAGAGTGGTTCACAGACTGGCTGCCGGCGAAACCCACCGGGAGAATCAAAATGGCGGCTGCCTAATAGGATAGAGAGAGGAAGCGGCATACCTTGTTCTGCGAGCGAGGTTCCGAGGGGTGAGGAGCTGGAGCGCTCGCAGAACAGCGCCGGTGCTTGGCACCCTGAAGCGGCCAACGAGGCAGGTCCCTGGGCTCCCTGTGGGAGAAGCAAAATGGCGACCTGGACCCTGGCAATTACAGGTCCTCTGCGGAAGGGCTGGATGTAGCCGCGGCGGTGGGCAGCCAGAAGGCCCATATCCGATATTGCTGAGCGGGGACCGCTTCGGAAGCACTGCCCAGGGAGCGACAACGGAGACAGCGCTACAGCGCCACGGGGAACTGCCCCCCTGCTGATGTGATGCGCGATCGGCTGGTCACTAGTGAGAAGCTGCGATAGCTGAGCCACGGACCCGGCTTATTCTGGGAGGGGCACAGAGGAGAGAGCCGAAGACCTGCTGCCTTTGAGACCCGCAGAGAGACCCTTATTGGCAGCGCCTGAGGGTGAGGCGCGGGGCCGCGGCGGACCTCGCTCTGCAGCCAAGAGTCGGAGGGGCAAGGTATGTAACTGGAGGCCTGTTGTGAGTCACTAGGTGGGTCTCGCAACCCTCTGGAGCGTAGTGCTGCTCCAGGCCTGACCAAGGTGGGCCGCTCATAACGGAGCTGGACATTACCGCGGTAGCCACAGTAGTCGGGGCCCATAACTAACATAACGGCCCGAGGATCGATTCGGTGGCGCGGCACCCGGGGCCGCGGCGGCGCCGGCTCCATACCAATGGAGGGACTGCAGCCTTACTAGTGCGACAAGTGGCCTGAATTAGCGACCCTTTCCTGGCATCGGACGGAGTGCTCAGCGCTGCCCGAACACAAAGGATGGCAGCAGAAGGTATTTACGGCAGCTCTGTGGGAGGAGTGACTACCACGATGAAACCGAGAACCGCGGAGGAGGACGGTGCGGCGCAGAGTATGGCACCGGAGAGCGGCGAGCTGGTGGAGGGCACGGAGACTGAAAAGAGGCTGAACAAACGCCTGGATCAGATCCTAGAGGCCATCACAACGACCAAAGACTCCCTGCATAAAGACATTGCGGAGGTGACGGGGCTGGGCCTCTTGAAAGCTGATCATTCAAAGCTGGTGGACAGGGTGAAGGACACTGAAATAGTTGTACAGGATTTGAAACCAGCGGTAGTGACTATAGAACGAAAACTGGAGGATGCACTACAACGGCTGACAACGCTGGAGAAAAGGGCGGAAGATGCCGAAAGTAGGAATCGGCGCAACAATGTGAGGGTGGTTGGCCTGCCGGAGAAAATTGAGGGGACGGATATGATTTCTTACCTGGAGAACTGGTTCAGATCACAGGTGGCCCCAGAAGGGCTCTCCTCCTTCTTTACTCTTGAGAGGGCGCATAGAGTCCCGGCAACACCGCCACTGCTGGGGCGCCCGCCTAGACCTGTGGTGGCTCGTGTCCTTCACTATAAAGACAGAGACCTGTTGATTCAAATTGCGCGCTCCATTGGGCCTTTCAAGGTGGAGAACAGCTCGGTCACTATATCTCCGGACTATACACAGGATATTCAACGTCGTAGGGCCTCATACCTAGCGGTGAAAAAGGAACTCAGAACTGAGGGGATTCAATATTCACTGCTGTTTCCGGCAAAGCTACGAATCATCTTGGATGGCTCGACACAGTTCTTCTTATCACCTGAAGATGCTTGGTCCTGGCTTGAGTCCTACAGAGCGGGAACTGATCGCAGGGGCAAGAATGCGGATGGTTAGCCCAAGCAATTGAGGGTGCGCCAATCACAACGCATCCGCATAGAACTCAACAGGCCCTATTGCTGGCTCAAATGGCGGCGGACAAACAGGGAGCGCTGGCAGCGATGGAGGCAATCACTGGGTCGCAGACGGAAGACCTGGCTGGGAGATCGGCGTTAGAAGAGAACAAGGGACACTCAAGGACTGAACTCTCTGATGTGGATAGTACTGTAGGACCGGAGGTGACACCTCGCACAGCGGACGATTTGTGATCAGAATGGCCTCCGAGATGGGGTATAGTCTGGGGTCCAGTGTTGACGGAGCAGGAGCATATGGTAACCTTTGGATTGCTGTTGCTGTCACATGCCACTAAGCGGGATCATGGAGCGGGGGGCGGAGGCGGGAGCTGCCGCCTGTTGGTGCTTTACCACGTTCCTATTGCCCTTAAGGCAACCTGTAGTGACTACTGCAGGGTAGATTTGTTTATATGGTTACTGAGGTTTGGATGGGGACTGATGCACGACTATTGGTGCCTGTTCTGGGGGCATGGGCGTTGGGAGTTGTATGGGGTGTTGGGGGGGTGGGTAAGTCTGATGCTGGTGTGGGCTGGGGAGACATGAAGGAGGTGGTATTGAGAGAGGTTCACAATGGGGACTTTACCTGAACTGAAGTGCATCACTTGGAACGTACGTGGACTGCATACTATGTCCCGACGCTATAAAGTACATGCGTATTTGGTGAGACGTGGGATTCAGACTGCGTTGCTCCAGGAGACCCATCTTACCAAATTGGAATGTGTGGCGCTGCAAAGACGCTGGAGGGGGCAGGTATTTGGTACAGCATACTCAGCATATGCGAGGGGGATGCTGATTTGGGTGAGGGCTGGAACTCCATTTCAGGTTACGAGTCGGATAACTGATCCGGAGGGTAGATATGTAGGAGTACTGGGGAGATTGTATGGCAGAGAGGTGGCGCTTTGCAGCATTTACGCACTGAATGAGGAACAACCTCGATTCTTTGACGCCATCTCAGGTGTACTAGCACATTATTTAGCGGGGCCGATAATATTAGGAGGCGATTTTAACTCCACTACAAATACTACCTTAGACAGGTCCCATCCGCCACTGGCTGAGTCCTTGGTACGTAGGGTGGCTCGGCGGAGAATGGAATGGCAGACTGAATGGGGGCTGGTGGATGTGTGGCGTGGGCAGCACCCTGATGATAGAGACTACTCCTTCTTTTCAGCACTCCATGAATTGCATGTCCGGATTGATACGATCCTTTGTGACCCTAACACCGCTTACATGGCATCGCGTACTGAATACCTAGCTAGGACCATCTCAGATCATAATCCCCAGCTGCTCACTCTCCATTGGCAGCGAGCGAGAACGGCGATTCCCAATTGGCGATTGAATCCAGACGCACTAGTAGATCAGTTATTTCGGGCTGAGGTCCTGGAGGGAGTGGAGACGTACTTTGCAGTTAACGAGGGGTCGGCTTCGTCTAGGGGGCTTGAATGGGACGCATTTAAGGTGGTGGTGAGAGGCCTATGTATTGGTAAACACTGCGGGGTCAGGAGGGTGGTATTAGAGGAGGTCATGAAGGCGGAGGAGGAGCTGAGGAAAATAGAGCAGCAAAGACCAGAACGGGGAGCGTTGCAGGCGCAGCTTTTGGAAGCTAAAGAGTTAGTGGCGGCGGAGACTGAAAGGTTACGCTGCTATGATTATAAGCAGTATACGGCGAGGGTCCATGAAGAGGGTGACAAGGTGGGTACGCTGCTGGCGAGGCTGGCAAACTCGGAACCAAGGGGGTGCTCGATCCTGAGTCTGAGGACGGAGTCAGGGGACACGGTTTATTCCCAGACAGCGATCCTTTCGTGCTTTACGGAGTATTACGTGACCCTGTACCGGAGTCGATTGGTGGCGGGGGATGAGGACATAGAGGACTACCTGGCGGAGATTCGGTTCCCGCAGTTAGTGGAAGAGGAAGCTAAGGACCTGGGCGCCGCGATCACGCTGGCTGAGGTTAGGGGAGCAGTTAAACAGATGGCGAGGAAGAAGACTCCTGGGGTGGATGGCTTCCCGGTAGAATTTTATGCTGAATACGTTGATACCTTGGCGCCCCGGTTGTTGGTAGTCTATAATGAAGCATTAGAACGAGGCTGCCTACCCGGTTCTATGCGGGAGGCGCTGGTTGTGCCCCTGCTGAAGCCGGGGAGGGATAGCACGGATGTGACGTCATACAGGCCCCTATCTATGCTGACGGTGGATTATAAAATCTTGAGCCGTATCCTGGCCACCAGATTGCTACCATATATGACGACATTGATTCACGAGGACCAGGCTGGTTTTATCCACACCCGGAACACTTCAGCTAATATCCGCCGCTTGGTACATGTCTTGGGAAGCGAGCTGGAACCGGATGAATGGCCGGCAGTACTGTCTATTGATATAGAAAAGGCATTCGATAGCTTGGAATGGGCTTGCCTGGATAAAATATTAGAGAAGTTTGGCATGGGGACCAGGTTCCGGCGCTGGACGGGAGTGTTATACTCCTCGGCCACCGCCAGGGTACGACTAGGTTCAGTGATATCAACTGCGTACCCGGTACAGCGGGGCACACGACAGGGGTGTTCCTTATCGCCTCTGTTGTTCGCGCTGGCGATCGAACCCTTGGCTATTCGCGCTAGGACGGGAGCGGCGTATGAAGGGATCGTCTGCCGAGGTGAGCACCACTATATCTCGCTCTACGCGGATGATCTCTTGATGTTCCTGGAGGATACGGCTGGGGAGTTGAGGAAGGCGGTGGCTATGCTTGATACATTTGGAGCTCTATCGGGTCTCAGAGTAAACTGGCGTAAAACTTGTGTTTTCCCGCTGAGAGTGGATACACCCCAGCCGCCGCTGCCTACGGATGTGATTTGGGAAGAATCCTGCTTTACCTACCTAGGGGTGAGGATCTATCGTGGGGCTGAGGACTTACTGGAGGGCAACATTGGACGCTGCATTAGAGCCCTGAGGGGCTCGGTGGCATTTTGGGCCACACTCCCGTTGTCGGTAGTTGGCAGAGTGGCACTTCTCAAGATGGTGGCCTTGCCGCGCCTCCTGTATTATTTCAGGACGTTGCCACTGTGGATCCCGCCTCGGTTCTTTAAGGACCTACGGACCCTTACTATCGGGTTCCTATGGGGGAGTGGAAGGAGAAGGGTGGCGTTGGACACGTTGCGTCGGCCAAAATCAGAAGGGGGAATGGCGGTGCCGGATTTCGAATTATATTACTTGGCGGCACAGCTGCAGATCCTTACGCAACACGTGGCTAGGGAATTTAGGGGCCCTGACCTACGCAGAGGGACGGGGATTCGGAGACATGTATTGTCCTATATTGTCCTGCAACAACACCTAGATGTAGGAGACCTGACGCTCGAGGAAAAAACATTGCGGTTGTGCTGGAATAGGAGTCAAAAGCGAGCAGGAGTGGTACATCCGTATGCTCCGGAAATACCCCTGGGCATGCTGACGGCCTTACCGCATGGAGGGGACTGGTCCCCCCTTATGGAATGGGAAGAGATGGGGCTCCACATGGTGGGTGACGACGGCGAGTTGCTTCCCTTCCAGGCGGTGCAGGACCAATTTGGAATCCCGGCGGGGAGTTTCCTATTATATATGGCCGTGACTGTGGCCGTAAAAAAGCATTGGAAGGAAGGGCAATTAGAGCCTCCGACCACGATGGCGTGCCAATATGTGGTGATGTCGGCGGGGACGTTCAAAGCAGTTACGTGTTTGCATTCTCGAATGCTTCATGAAGGCTTGACACCCCTCACGACGTTGAAACTGAAATGGGAGGAGAGTGTAGGGAAGCCTATACCGGATGCAACTTGGGGTCAAATCCTGAGGAGGGCATGGAAAGGATGTAGGAATGCCCGCTTCCAACAAGTACACTTCTTTGTAATTCATAGGGCCTACTTAACACCAGGCAAGATACAAAGGCATTTCCATGCGCAGGGGGCGGCATGCCCGAGGTGCATCTTCCCAGGGGCAGAGCTAGATCATATGATGTGGGATTGCCCGAAGCTGGGCTCGTATTGGACGGAAGTGGGAGAGCTACTGAAAGGAGTAACAGACAGACAGATGATTTTTGATAAGGCAGCCTGTCTGCTACTTTGGTTCCCACACACAAAGAAAACGAAGATCACCAGTAAATTTATAGACCTAGGACTTATTTTGGCCCAGAGAGAGATCACCTGGCACTGGAAGTCGTCGGAGGTCCCGTCCAGTAGGCACTGGGCAACGGAATTGGAAAAGTGGGCAAGAAGCGAAAGTATGGTCCGGCTAAGACAGGCGACCCGCACAGCCAATGAAAAGGGCCTGGAGGCAGCACGGGTGTGGGAAGGTCTAGTACTTGCCCTGCATGAGTACCAATCGCAGGAGAAAGGCCAGGAAGAGTGAGGCTACTAGAGGGTTCCAGGTGATGCATAATTGTGTGAGTGTTGTTCCCTCAGCTCCTGAGTGACGAGATCTAATCCTGAATTCGGCTCACACCAGCGACAGACTAGGGGGTGGGTGGAGGGTGAGGGGAGGGAGGGCCACCGCCGAAAGAGTGAAGATGATTGCTGACAGTGAGTAGAGTGATTGTGGCAGGATGATGGCTCGTGGGCTAGGCCCCATTGGATGAGGCAAAGGTCATTGAACTTGTACGCTACTCTTTGTTGTGGCCGGGGGGGACAAGTTACTGGTTGGGGTTAGGGGTTGGGTAGGTAGAGAAAGGCGGATATTTTAAACAAGCCTGCATATACTGATGTCAAGTGAATATTGATGTTGTTGTCATATCGCCTGGTTTCTGTACGGATTCCTAGATGTCGCCGCCCTGCCTCCGGGATGTGGGCTGAATGGCTGTGTGTAGTTTTAGCTCACGACTGAGAACCGGCGATAAGCGGAGACGGGCGGGATTGTCCATACGATTGTACATTTCTGATTCCGCAATAAAAATTGTTTTACAAAAAAAAATAGTAGCGCAGAGGGTTAATATGCCTGCTGCAAAGCTTGTGCGCCATGCAGATCACAGAAGTGCCTATAATGTAAATAGTTCAGTGGGTTACTGCTTTTGTCCGAGAGATCCTTTTATTACTTTTAATTTATAAATTAAAATCCTGATATAGAACAGTGTGCTATTAACTGTCATCAAAGAGATGCGTGGAACCTGCAAGGTAGTGGTTAAAGCGTTGATTTTTTCCCCCAGTTTTTTATTATCCTAATGTTAAAACAATGGTTCATGTGGGTAGAAATCAATTCTTATTAGTAAAGACAACCACAACCATGGTGCTACATTTTAAATTCTGAGTTTGTGCTTCTCCAAATCAAGCACTCTTAACCCCTTCGATGCTTATGACGGAGCGGTTCCATCATCAGCGTCGGTTGGCCTGTGCTGATGACGGAACCGTTCCGTCATGACCACACCCGTTTTTCGAATCTTCAGCACAGCGCGAAAATTCGCGCCGCGCTGAAGCGGTTAAACTATACCCAGCATGACTGACATGTGACTCCTATACCTTGTAGTCCTCTTTATTATGTAATATTTTCTCTACCCTGATTTACACACATGTGATTAATTGTCTCTGTGAGATATAAATTGCTACAACACCCTACACTGGTATGAGTAGCTCTATAAAACAAACGAAAAGCATGTGAGAGAGTGGTTATAAGACTTCAGGGTCACTGTTAAAGGGTGGTAAGTGGCGGAATTCATGGAGAAGGAGGTCATTGGGTGGAGCAAACATTCGCACTGGGCACCACCAGCGCTAAAGCCGACTACGGCTGCGGTCTCTATCTCTCAGCCAGGGATCTTTTAACAAAGTGGTGAACTCTGCGGTTAAAAAGACCTCCATTTTGGTAGATAAGGCACTGCTTTCAAAAAAATCTCATGCATGGATGACGATTGGCATTCACAAGATCTTGAAACTGCAAAGTTATTTGGGGGAACCCTATGGAAATAAGGTAAGATTGAAACTAATGGGCTACAGACTGGGCAACTTCGCCATCCTACAGAATACCCCCATTGGAAAAGACTTCTATAGAGACTGTATGTAAACTGTGCAACATCATGCAGAAGTATTGAATTAATATTTTATGCATATGTCCAATGTTGGTGGAGGAACGAAGACGGTTACTAAAGATTCCCTTCATAAGTAAAGGTATCTGCACTTGTAGACAGGCAGTACTAGTCTGCCTCCAAGGAGAAGATACAGTACTCAGTGGAAGAATAAAGAAATGTCTGATGTCTGCTGAGAAGACACTACCAATGCTACAACCCTCATTTAAGCCTCATGAGGTGGAAAAGCTAATAAATCAATTTGTATTTGCAGGCAGGGGACTTTCAGCCTCGTGTAGGGAATATGTAAAACCTCAAGGACTGTTATTATCGGTATTTTACAATTGACAGTGTTTTCAATATACTGCTGTTGCAGATTAATACCAGCTTTTAGATAGTGGCCCTTAGTTTATTTATATCAATGGAGGGAGTTATTGGTGGATCATTGGAAAAATTGTAGCAGGGAATTAACAATATTGTTGGTATTATTATTACGTCATCCTTTTAATTACATTTACAATTTGTCTTCACTAAATTTGATGTTGTCACATCTTTGCATAAGTAGCATTTTAGAATTACTAGGAATCCTTTTAAATGTTGTTAAATGACAAGGATACATTTAATTTTCAGGGGTAATCACCCAGATTCTAATTCTAAAAGTTTAAATTAAACTTGATGTTTTGGGCCACATGTATCAACCTATTTTGCATTCGTAAACGGTGTGAATCGCTAAATTTGACCATTTGCGAATGCAAAATAACCTTTCAAGATCTGGGAAACGCTTTAGCAGTGCAGTTTAGGTAATCGCAATTTTTTACGATTACCTAAAATTGCGATTACAAAGATGGAATCGCAATTTACGATTCCCTAAGCACATTTACTAAACATTTTATAAATGCAAACTGCACATTTAGGAAATGCTATTACCATCGCACATTTAGGAAATGCTATTACCATCGACCCCAGGTCCATGATAATTTTTGAAACTGCACAAAAAATGCATTTTTCAAGGTGTCATGTAGCGCACACATGATCATAGGGCATGTGTGCACCTTCCATGTGCACATTTCTTTGGGGGTGCTTCAGTAGGGTCTTCGGCCTTCGGTCACCCCCGATTTTACAATACCAATTAGGTCATCGCAAATTAGGTACTGCAAAACCATACCCACACATGGCCTTTTTAGGCCCATAGCAACGAATAGAGTAGTATTACCTAATAGCAATTAACTAATTGCGATTGCGACTCTGTAGGAATCGCTATTTTCTGACATATCATTTTGAATTCCTTAAATAGCGATTACCTAACATTCGCTATTGAGGGAATGCAAAATGGATTTTTGATACATGTGGCCCTTTGCTTTTTACGCTAATTGCATTTGCACCCAAGTCTCTCGGGCTATCGTTATGATTTCAACTGGAAAAGTTGTAATGTTCTGATCAATAAAAATATATGCTATGTTATGATGGCAGCACCCTACTCTGAAAATTGTTCCAGCAGCACTAGTTGTAGCATTAGTCTTGCCATGATTTATTGTCTGTACTAACGCAGCTTGGTTGCACTGATTGGGTGTATCTTGCTGTGACACCCAGAGTCCCAGATATCTCAAGCTCCTTTTGCATTCCAAAATGGCGGCTGATTGTTGTGCACTGCAGAGGGTCACCACTTCTTTCAAATGGGGTACTGATGCACGTGCTGAATTACAGTGAGGGGTGAATCCTACGCCTCCAGCTGCGAGACTGCCCGAGGGGAAACGGCAGGAGGCAGAAATACGATATATGCAGTTATCAGAGGAATGCATTTTGTTTTTAGCTCTGCACAGGATATTTCATAGCTGACTGATTACTGCAGCGGGAAGGCTTTGCCAGGTATTTATTAACGGAGGCATGCACCGCGGCGTTAATGCTGCTATGTGACTCCATTGGAATGAGCCGGCCGAGTTCCTGCAAGTGATGAATGGCAATGAGAGCACTCAGCATACCACAGGGGCCTCGCATAGTCATCTGCAAACCAGAAACAGCCCCAGGAAATTAAATAAAAAAGACGGGGCATTTTTAGCCTCCTGCCTTGCTCTGCATATGCTTCCCCAGTTTTCGCTCCTGCTAAATCCAATGCCACTATAAATAAAATCTAAGAAAGAATCCTTAACATTTTAAAACCAGGTCTACTTCTCCTTTATGTTTTGATTTTGTAATCCTGATGGAATCTGACTAAAAAGTCACATATTCCATTTAACATTACAGGAAACAAATAAAATGTCACTTTCTTTTAGGGATTATTCAGCTACTGAACATGTATTTGCAAAGCCCTTAGGTCTCGCCTGTTTGCTTTGCCAAAACTTTTTGTTGAAGAATGAAAAAAATGGTTTATAGGAGTGACAAAAAAGAGAGAAAAAAAACAAAGTCTAGCGCAAAAGTGAGTATGTGTGCATGCGTGTTCATGCATGGACAGGTGTACATCAATAAGGTGCACTGCCCCAACACAATGACATATATTGGTGTGTGTATTATGACATATACACATGTATGTTATGAGGCTGCTGCTTCCCTTTTCTTATTATTTTTCTTGGCAAGATGGTGGATGCTTTATCTTATAGTACTCAATTTAAAAAGTGTGCCAAAGAACATTTCTCAAGAAAAAGTGTATAAGCAGCAGATTACAGATGCCACGCCCTTCTGCAAAGAATAATAATTTTAAAATAAAACATGAAATGGAAGGTCAGGGGAGCAATGGTGGAGTGGCCACAAGGCAGCGTTAACCCACTTAACGTGGCTTAAAGCCACGTTAAGTGGCTTAACGCTGCCTTGAGAATAGGGCCCCTTTCATGCTAAACTTAGCGTGAAAGGGGGCGTGCAGTGGGTGTTGCAGTGGGCGTACCTCTGCAACACCCATTGTAATCGACGCTGCCACATATTATCAAGGGCAGCGATAATGTAAGTTACTAAATGGCATTTTAGGTTTGTTTATGTGCAGGAAGAGACACCTTCCTGTACATAAACAAACCTGCCTTATCGCAGACACCCTTTCACTCTGGTGCAAGGGTGCCTTCATTGGTGTTAAGTCATGAGACTTAGCGCCGTCACAGGGGGAAACGCCAGGCTGCACCTAATTCTTGAGAATAGGGTGCAGCCTGTCGTTTCCGCAGTGGCGGTGAGAGGCGTTAAGCCAAGGAGGCTAATGCCTCTCAACGCCACTTCATTGTGAATATGCCTCATAAAGTGAGAGGGACTGGGAGCAACAATGGAGTAGGCAGGGGTAAGGATATAAGGAGTGAACACCATTGAGTACCTGAGTCATCATGGGGTGACATGGTTTAATAATAATAATAATAATAATATCCAAGGAGAACTGGATGGGAGGGGTAGGGGCGCAACAGATGAACTTAACATTAGCGGATTTGTGAGTGGGAAGTGTGGTGTTGGTGTGTGCTGGGCCTCTTTAGGCCTCAGGAAGGCTTGATCGCTTGCGCAGGGGCAGGTCGCGCACAGCGATGTTACTCAGGCTCACACCAGTGTCATAGTCGGAAGTGACGTGCACGAGCGCCCGTCCCCCTTTTATTTAACCCCGCAGGCCACGCCTGGCCTGCGGATGTAGGGGTGCGTGTACGTGCATCAAGTAGACCGCTACAGTATTACATCCCTATCCAACTATATAAAAAATGTTCACAACGGCTGAACATTGGTTCTATCTAGACACATAGTCCAAACAAAATGCCTCAGTACTTGCATGTCCCTTGGTGGCAGCTTCAGGGTCTCAGCATACAGGCATAGTCTTTTAACTTCTGACTCGGGGGTGGATTGGGCCGCAGATTGTACCTCTGGGTGTTGCCCCGGCCACCTTCAGTACTTTGGTGAATGTCTCTGATGGCATCCGACGGTGTTGGAGATACCCACTCCAGCTCAGATCTCTCTGTCTGGCTCTCTGAGGGGGAATTACCTTCCCCTCCAGGTGTTGCAGTTACGGGTGATTCATTGTCCTCTTCCCTTGCCTCCGAGCATTGTCTCGGTTCTGGTGGTATCACCTTGAACCAGGAGGTGTTTCTTGATACTTCCTCTTCACCTTTTCTTGCGGTGACCATTGTGCCTTTTGTGGATGTTACGGTTCAGGTACCCGGCTCATAGCGAATTTGGAATTTTCCCCCAGGGCGTCTGTTTCGTATGATCACTCGGGTCCCCTGGCTTAGGTGTCTTGGAATGGATCTCCGGCATTGGCTAGCTCGCAGATTACCCTGTCGTCTCCGTTCCTGTGCTTCATCATTGTTGGTCAAAACCGGTGTCCATCCCGGGGCAGTGGGAAGAAGGTCTCTTCGTTGTCCTTGGAACATGAGAGTCCATGGGCTCCTTTGCGTGGTGCAGTGAGGGGTTCCCCGGTATTCCCGTAGGAAGTCGTGTAGTCTCTGTTCGGGGTCGGCTTGTTCCACCACCGCTATCCGGAACACCTTGTTGAGGGTCCGCATAAATCTCTCAACGTCCCCATTTGCCTGGGGCCATTGGGGTGTGATGCGACGATGTAGAATATCCCTGGACTTGAGGAACGTGGCAAACTCCGCCCCCTGGAATGGTGGTCCATTGTCGCTCCGTATTTCAGCAGGGTATCCAAACATGGAGAATATCTTTTCTAGTGCCGGCCCTACGTGCGTGAATGCAGTGGAAACAACCCTTTCCACTAGTGGGTATTTGGAGTAGGAGTCGATGGCCACAAGTGTGTGTCCTTCCCCCGGGAAGCTTCCAAAATCTAGGCTGATCTTGGTCCAGGGAGATGTGCACGCTTCTTCCGTGATTACTGGTGCGGGTCTCTCAGGGTCGCTCGTCAGCTGGCAGGACATGCAGTTTCTCACGTACTCCTCCACCATGGTGTCCAGCTCCGGGAACCACACCTTTTCCCTCATACGTGCCTTCATTTTCATCGTGCCTTGGTGACCCCCATGGGCGAGTTGTGTTGCTCGGTGTCTTAGGCTCTGTGGTATCACCAGTCAGGACCCTCTTAGTAATACTCCTTCTTCCGTGGCACTTAGCTCATGCCGGACGCGCCAGATCTTCGTAAGCGCCTCTTTGTCTTCTGCGGTCCAGGAGTTGGGTGGGCGTAGGTAGTCGGCCCACCAGCCTTCTCGAACTGCCTGAAGCGACCTCATGTAGATGTTGTCAGCGGCCGCTGCTTCCTTGATATCTTCGATCGTCATGCACTGTGGACATGAGGTAAGGGACACCCACTGGGCGTATTCCTCGCAGTCGTCATCCACTGATTCCGGCTCCTGTTGTGAGGGGTGGCGCGACAGATAGTCTGCCGGGTTCTTGGCCCCTGGGCGATATACCACCTCCATCTCGTATGGTTGAAGTTGAATCACCCATCGTTCGATGCGCGGTGGTGGATGTGGGGCAGTTCCCTTGAAGAGGGGCACTAGGGGTTGGTGATCAGTGACCATGACGAAAGAATGTCCTTGTAGATACAAATGGAAGTGGCTACAGGCCCATTTGATGGCGAGAGTCTCCCTCTCGATCTGTGCGTATCTGGATTCAGTTGGAGTTAGGGACTTACTGGCGAAAGCTAATGCCGTCCATCGGCCAGGTTCATGTTCTTGTGTTAGGACGACGCCAAGGCCTACCGGACTGGCATCGACAATCACCTCCGTACGTTTCGCGGGGTCAAAGTAGGAGAGGGTGGCTTTCTCCAAGAGGGCATCCTTGATTCCCTGAAATGCTTCATCTTCCTTCGGGCCCCACTGCCACGTGGCATCCGTCTTGGTTAGTGCTCGTAGCGGCTCGCTTCGAGTGGCTAGGCCCGGTATAAATCGGCCACAGTAAGTGGCCATCCCAAGAAAACTTCTCATTTCCGTCGGGGACTTCGGCGCTGGGGCATCCTTTATAGCTTTGGACTTCCTCGGGTCGATTAGGATTCCCTCCTGGTTAAAGACATAACCAAAGAATTCAATTGAGGGTTGAAAGAACTGACACTTTTCTCCGTGGAGTGTCGCTCCATAGGCGCTCAGTCTCTTTAGGACATCCCGAAGGTGCTTGTGGTGTTCTGACGCGGTGGCGGAATGTATCAAAATGTCGACGCTGACATTTATTACCCCCGGTAATCCAGACAGGAGTTCTCTGATCGCGTTTTGGAACACCTCCGCCGCCGATGAGATGCCGAAGTTTAGACGCTTGTAGCGCCGGAGGCCAAGATGGGTACTTAGTGGTGATGAATCGGCTTTTCTCCGCTAGTGGTAGTTGATGGTATCCAGCGTTGAGGTCAATTTTCGAAAACCACTTTGAACCGTTCACGTCGGCCACAATGTCGTCCATAGTGGGGGTCAGATGTCTCTCCCTCGGAATGGCTGCATTTGGTAGCCGCATGTCGATGCATAGGCGAATTTCGCCTGGTTGCTTAGGCTTCTCCATAATGACCATAGGCGAGACCCACGGGGTGGGCCCCGTGACTTTTTCTATGACACCTAGGCTCTCCAGTTTCTCAAGTTCCTTTTCCACCAACGGGCGAATGTGGAAGGGTATCCGGCGGTGACGCAACGCAGTGGGAGCGACAGATTTGTCGATGTGGAGTTTGGTAGGTTCACATTTTATGCATCCCAGGCCTCTGAATAGTTCAGGGAATCGTCCCAATAGTTCGTCTACTTGGTGTGCTCTAATGAGATTGGCAAACGCTATTAGTTTCAGGTCCTCAGCTCTGTGACTACTTAGTAGAGTGTCAGCCTCTCGGTTAATGATGTGAACTGTCGCCATTACCTCTGACTCATCAGCCTGAATATGTATTATGATTTTTCCCTTGAGGGGCAGCGGTGTGTCCGCTCCGTAGGTGAAGATCCTTGTCTTGGATGGCAGTACCTCGGGTCGGGGGCGCAGCTTGTTGAATTGTTGCAGGCCCATTACGTTGACAGTGGCGCCAGTATCAATGATGGCCTTAACCTCGTTTTCCCCCATCTGTAAAATGCATGTTGGTTGTGGCCGCCGTCGTTGCTTGAGCTCCCGTGCGAACTAAACGATGTACGCCTCTTCATCCTCCGACTCTGAATCGTCGTACACCGTGGGTAGGTGTTTTTCTGCCTTCGCCAGCGGTGGGTCAGTTAGCGACAGTTGACGGACGGCCTTGGTAGGCGTCCGTGATCTCTTGAAGTTCTTGGAATTGTTCTTCCTGCGTCAGACTGATGCGAAGTGGTTTGGAATTCCACAATTTGCACATGTTTTACCCTGAGCCGGGCAGTCCTTGGCCGCATGGGGCTCATGGCCGCAGTATCCACACCGGGCTTGGGACGGATCTCTCCGATATTCTTTCTGTGGTGGTCCACGTGGTCGGGACCGCACGGTGTCTGCACGTTCAACCTTGATGGTTTCAGTTTTGATCGGAGCTTTGTGTAGGGCCGGTTCCATGGCAGTGGCCCTGACGTTCGAGAATTCGTGAGATCTGGCTAGGATTAAGATATCTTCCAATGAGATCCCTGGTTTGCGTAGAATCAATCCTCTCAGTGTCTTGCCTCGACACCCTTGAATAATCTGTCTCCTTATGGCTTTTGGTTGGTACTCGTCGGTGGAGCTGGCTAGTTCCCTGACACGAGTATGGAATTGGTCCATCGACTCACCCTCCCGCTGACGTGCCTGTCCCAACTTGAACACTTCGAAGTCCACGTTCAGTTGGGGATCAAAATGGCCGTTTAGGGCAGCAACAGCCGCGTCATAGCTGTCTGCGGCACCCGTATTAGGTAAATGTTTGAAAAGTCTGAAAATCTCATCCCCCGCGTAGTGGAGTAAAAGTGACCTTTTCACGGCATTGTCTGTCTCTCTCGTGACCACAAAATAATTTTCCAGTCTTTCGAGCCAGATTTTCCACCGCGGTGAGGCTGTGGACGGGTCTATCGCCTCAATGAATGGCGGTAGCACCCCCGCTGCGGCGTGCTGAAATGGGATGTTGATAGTGGCTGCTGGTTGATCTCCATCCCCCATGGTGAGAGTGTAAGTGGGTGTCGATGAACTATTCTGGGTGTCCTTCTTGCCCCCTCATGCATCGGGACAACATGTGCCCCTGCCGGCTCTCTTCCCCTACGGCGTTGTCCTGCGACACCACGTGGCAGTTGCGCAGCTCACCTTGTCCCTCCGCGAGTTCAGCGGGCCTCCAGCGGCGTGAAGGTGTCGTGTTCCCTTCCGGGGTCTTCCTCCAACACCAGGACACCGACAGTGCCCCTCCGGGATGTCGCAGTGTTCCCCCTGGCCGATTACACGACTCACGCGCAATGCGTGGGGAATTGCAGGGCGATTCCGCGTCTCACGCGCAATGCGTGAGCATTGGCAGGTCGTCGCACCGGCCCGCGACTCACGCAGGATGCGTGGTGAACAGCAAGCAGTCACGTCTGCGGACCGGTCACGGCAGCAGCAACCTCGCGTCCTCCTCCCCCCTTGCAGCGGCGGGGAGAACTCCAGGGCCCAGGCGAGGAAGCAGGGAGAGGTCAGCCGGCCCAGTGTAGGCAGGCGCCGCAGTCGGCGAACACGCAGCAGGCACCGCGGAAGGGAGCGAACTGCTCCGGGCAGGTCTCCGGTGTACGGGCAAGGGTTGGGCCCCCTCCGCTTGTCGCCAATGTGGTGTTGGTGTGTGCTGGGCCTCTTTAGGCCTCAGGAAGGCTTGATCGCTTGCGCAGGGGCAGGTCGCGCACAGCAATGTTACTCAGGCTCACACCAGTGTCATAGTCGGAAGTGACGTGCACGAGCACCCGTCCCCCTTTTATTTAACCCCGCAGGCCACGCCTGGCCTGCGGATGTAGGGGTGCGTGTACGTGCATCAACTAGACCGCTACAGTATTACAGGAAGCAGCAAGTGGCAGACAGCCTGAAACACCTCCACTCCCAGGGAGTGTTTGAAGCGAAAAGACAAAAGAAGTTCACTGGTATAGAGCTGTGAAAGGATACTAGACATCCATTATTGGAAAGGATGGTAAAGAATCTATGCGCCATGGAAAAAGCAAACAGAAAAAGAGGAAAGAAAACCAACAAATTAGATGCAAGCAAATGAGACTGACATGAAAGCCAATCTAAGGCAAGCTTTGGACTGAAACAAAGTACTAATGTTGTCCACATTATCTCTCCGACAACAGACAGCCAATACTTTTTTCGTTAAATGTTTTTTTATGGCTAATGGCTGTTTAAGAAATTTTCTGTTTCACGTTTGATCTTTTGCAAAAAGTTATCTCTCTTACAGCATCTATTGGTTCATTATAAAGGACATAGACAGATTTTGACCCTGTCTTCCCTTGGAAGTGGCCTGAACCACAGTAGCACCTTCATGAAGATACCAAGTTTCAAGAAGCTCAGTCTGTAAATAACTCACAAGCCTGTGGGCGCAACTAATCTTCAAGTGCTTCAGGGAACGCCTAAAACTGTAATCATTCAGGTTTGTTTTCAACTGAATTCCTTAAACAATGTGGGCATGTGACATAACAATATTGACCAATGAGTTCCACTCCGTGGGAGAGGTGTGGCGCCGCGGCCAGGGCGACTGACGCTGGAATCTGGGGACCACTGTTCGATCCCCGGCTCCGGCGGCAGATTAGCCCAGCACCATGTGACTCTGGGCAATAGCTCGCTTAATCTTCCCGACGGCCCCCAGCGCCTAGAGACCCTTACGGGTGATTGTGCGCTTTACAAATGTGGACTTTACTTTACTCCGCACATGATCAAATTTTCTCTAATCACACATCTGTGCACAAACACTGTCTTTCTCCACATTACATTACAACCCATTCAAATAAATGAAGAGATGAACATCATAACAACTCTATTATATCAGCATTCACATTCATCACTATTATTTTTTTGCTATGCCCAGATCTTTAAAGTTTTTTGTGGGAAATGAGGAAACAGATAATCAACTTTTGTTCTGGAATTCTTTTTAGACCCAACTAAATCCATCCCCTGCAGACTTGCAACCATCAGCACTATACATTAGGGTTTGCAAAGGACACACATTCAAAATGGTGTCTTTCTGGTATAATAGCTCCCTGTCCTCTGTTCTTATATCCCAAGACCATACTGACCATTGATCCATCCTTGTTAATTGCTCAGACTCTCTTCAGATACTTTTGTGATAGTCTTTTCCCACTGTCAAACATTTGGACAACAAAAAAGGAGCCCATGGTGTTCGAAACCAAGATATTGACAATAATGCACTTCAAGGAAATCCTAGGATAATCTTCTCCCAGTTCACCCCAAAGAAGACATCAAAGTCTCCACAGTTAATTAAAACAAATACATGATTACCATCTCGTGGGTTGCACACATCTGATGTCCTCTTCCCATCTTTCTCTAGGGACATATTTGAAGAAATAAAATCTTGAGAAGATTTGAGAAGAAATGGATACAATCTCAATGGGGCATATCAACAAGCGGCAGCGATAATTATCTCTGGCCGCCCTTAGTGTGAGGAATTTTATCGCCTGCTATCTCAGATAATTATTGCCATGCTAGCGCTGTATTACCAACACATAGCGCAATGGTGATAATTATTCCTGAGATAGCGATGTTTTCTATGGAACATCGCTGGTTTTCCAGCGATGTTCCCCAGAAAAGGGCGATATCCTTGTTGATAGAGCTGGGTGGTCCCAGCCCTATAATCCACCACCCATTGATTAACATTGTTTAGTCAAAGGAAAAGCAGGCGTAAGGAAAGTAGCGATACCCAAGGTTAGCGCTACTTTTCTTATCGCTCTGCTTGTTAGCATGCCCACCAGTAGCGGTCGGCAGTAGGTGTTTCTGTAGGGCGGTGATGTGGGCAGGGGAGGGGCAGGGTGGGGGGTAGTAATGTATGGATTACAGAGTTTTACAGGTAAGTAAACATTGAAATAAATAAAACTAATTTCGCTGTGCGCACTGCATTACATTTGGTGATGCAGTGCGCGCAACGAAATTCGTTTTATTTATTTAAATGTTTACTTACCTGTAAAACTCCATAATCCATACATTACTACCCGCCACCCTGCCCCTCTTCCTGCCCACGTCACCGCCCTACAGAATCACCTACTGCCGACCGCTACTGGTGCCCACTAATAATTGGAGAAATGTCGCTTAGCAACATTTCTCCAGTTATTTTGAGCTGGAACGCCCACTTTGCATCTCATTAGAGATGCAAAGGGGGGCGTTACAGGAAAGGGTGCTAAAGCAAGGATTCATGCGGTAGCGTGACCTTGCTAATATTGCGATAACATTATCGCCGCTTTTCGGCCGAAAACGGCCCCAAAAGCGGCGATCATTTTTTATCGCCGCCTTGTTGATATTCCCCAATGTTTCTTTTATCGAGTCAGCTTAGGTTTGCTTAAAGAAACTATCAATATCACATTTACATGGCGATGAGCACCCAAATCAAATTATTTTTAGACTCCTCCGAGAATCATTGAAAACTTATTTTTGAAGTAGTAAAATGTTCAAGCAGCCTACCATCTGAGGTTATAGTCAACTACCCCGAATCCAAATGTGAAAATGTAGTAAAGTTTTTTAGTGACAAGGTAAAGTCCATTAAGCTCTCACTTGCCTCAGCCTCTGCCTTTTCTGTAAATTACAACCTGAAATGCAATACTCTGACAAACTGGTCTCATTTAACTGAAATCTAAGGGTATGATTTACTCAAAATTTTACTGAAGGCAAAATCCTCAAACCACTTTATTGACTTAGAGCCCAGTGTTTGACTGGATTTTCGGGCAGTCTGGAACTTACAAAGCAGCCAGCCAGAAAGAGCCAGGGTGTAGGTCTTTCTGTTTTGTCCCCATGAGTCGTGATGGGGCCTAATAAACAGTCCACACACTAGCCTTTCAAGCTAGCCCATCTGACAGTGCCAAACTGCCCAAAAAGCCAGTCCAAAACTGATGCTGCCAGGAAATACTTGTAAGAAGCATGCTAAACAAATTATATTCTACTGCACCGCTTTGGTGAATGTGTTGCTTGTGTGAGTATTTTTTCACTTATTTTTGAGAGTTGGACAAGTATTAACCCTTTGAAGAAATCCTCAGCCGATGCTAACGATCTTATCTCCCACCCTGGTGCAAGACTACCTTTCCTAGGGAAACTGATAAGAAGCAGTGTGTCCCGAATATCTCGCCATATCCAGCCTTCCATTCTTCTTGACAGTTTTCAACTGGACTCAGGGTTGCAGCATGGTAACAAGCCTCCTAGAAGCTGTAGATACATCCATAATTTTGAAAAACCATGGCTCGTTGTCTGTCTAGACCTATAAGCTGCCTTCGGCACTGTTAATCCTGCCTCTCTGAATAACATCCTTTAAGATTGAATGGGCATTGAGGGTGTAGTGCGAGACTGCTTCACTGCCTCCTTCACTGCCTCCTTATCAAACCATACACAAGCAGTAACGAGCATTAAAATGCTATAGGTCTCGCCTTTTATTAAGTTAAAGCCATTTGCTTTGCTATACAATACCATTAGCAAAGCAAATGGCTTTAACTTAACCAAAGGCGAGACCTTTTGCATTTTCAATGCTTGTTTACATTGCCGCTGGCAATCATGCCTAAAGCACGAAGAGCATCACTGCTAGTAATCTTGCATATGGTGGCCAGTAATCTTGTCTGATGTGGTTACTACTACATCTCTAAAAATATAAATAGCTCAGGAGGATTTTCGTCGAACACAAGTAGCTCTCACTACAGAAAAGGTTGGAGACACCTGTCCTAGAGCAACGAGTATAATAAGCAGAGAAGGTAGGTTCCTCTAATACACAACAAAATTGTTTTATCCAAAGATGGTCTCCTTTGTTTCAGGAGAGTGTGAAACTCAAACAGCGGCGAAGGAAGTGGTTTCAAGCACATGACTCTCAGTATAAACCTCCAAGACATTGGCACAGAAGCCAAAGAAAAATACTGAAGTGTGTCTAATAAGATATTGATGAAAGTTGTGGTAGCCTCTTATGCAGAAATACTAAAAGCCACAGATGCAATATTTTGTTTTGTCACTATCTTGCGTCCCAAGCCCACTTCTTGAAAAATGCTGCCAAAATCAGTTGTGTGATAATATATTTTTATTTTCCAGATAAAAAAGGGAGCATAAGGTATGGGTGTGAGATATGTGGTAGAGGGAGGGTGTGTGTGATAGAGAGAGAAATAGAGAGAGCTGTGTGCGCGCGATATGTGGAGTGGGGGGTTGTGTGTGAGAGAGTTGTCTGTGTGAAGTGTGTGGAGTTGTGTGTGAGGAGGAGTGTGTGTTTGTAAGGAGGTGTGTGGAGGTGGGTGTGAGGAGGGGTGTGTGTGAGGGGGTGTGTGTAAGGAGGTGTGTGTGTGTGAGTAAGGAGGTGTGTGAGGAGGGGTGTGTGTGTGTTTCTGTCTGTCTACTACTGTCTTACAAAACTGGAGGGTCGCCGAGTTCCGGGAGATCCTTTGTTTTCACTTTACACGTTGCTGTCAGGTGAAACACAGCTTTAGCCATTACTTCAAGCTTCGCTAGCTCAATCTTTTAAGAAGGTTACTTTAAGGCGAAATGTTCGGGTTCTCTGTACACGGGTTCTCTTGATTGTACAACAAAGTGTGCTAGCCATCTGGCCAAATATTTTCCAAAGGAATGAATGGCATCTGCAAAGGGTATCAACAGAATTTGGAATACCAGGTTTATAAAAAATATATGACAACGATCTATAAATTATCAACAGATGCAAAAGAGCTGAAATAGACGATGAATTGTTTTAAGTTGTACTAAAACCCGCCCTGCACCAGCTGTAAAGTTCTAAGCTGAAGCCAGATATGGAGATTGGCCCCTGAACTTCCTGAATTATTCATGTGATCCTCTATGTTAACTTTTATAACAAGCATGGAGTTGTTATTGAGAGAAGGAGACAGAGACTTGGGAATGCTGAGATCCTGAAGGGGGGAGGGGGGACAGGAGACCATGGAAGATAGAGTCCAAGCGAGAGGAAAAGATGCGACGGCAAGCAAGAGTAGCGAAAGGGTGAATGGAGGAGACCTGGACACGAAAGGGCAGGGAAAGAAGGGAGACATTGACAGCTGTTGAAAGGGAGAATATATAGGAAGATTGGGAGGCAAAGGATACGAGAAAGAGGCAGATAACGAGAACAGGGAGACAGACGAGAAGGAAAATGTTGTTGATTAAGTCAGGTGCTGCTGCTGCTCTGAAGATTGTCATGAGTCCACTAGAGAGCAGCACATCATAAGATAAGCATAAACTCTGGGCCGGAATTTAAACAAAATGGAGTCGGCCTGTCCACATCGCACATCGGCGTGCGCGTGCACATCTCTGTCCATCGGTGTGCGTACATATTCAGCTTTGGCTGAATCGATTACAAAAGGTTCTCGAATGGCGAATGCAGCGATGCACTGATAATGCCAGGTGAGACCTAAAAAACAGTGGGCCTCATTTATGAGGTTTTGCCGTGGGGAAGTGCAGCAGGCCTTCCTGCTAAACTTCCCTAAAGCAAAAGAAAAGGGCAGCATTTCGCCCCAAAAAGTGGCTTAGTGCTGCCTGATAAATATCACACAGGCTTCTGCGCCACGGAGCGTCACAAAAAGTGACATTCCGATACACATAAATGAGGCCCCCTAACTCTATTTTGGGCAGTGCTGGTTTGCAGCAAGGGGTTCACCAAGGCTCTATACCATCTGCTACGCTATTTGATCTTTATCTGGATCCACTCGTGAGGTCTGGGATGCATTATCATCAGAATACTAACACTACTCAGGACGACCCACATCATTCACAAAGGCCTTCACCCTTCAATTTGACTGAGAAATTGAAAACGTGTGATGAAGTTCAGAATCTCTTACTCTCAAGCACCCAACATTCAATAAAAAGCGGTTTATGATGCAATCCTTCACAGGCAACACTGCCCGAATTTGGAACTCACTTCCACCATCTCTGTGTATTGCTTCCAATCATGGAGCATTTGAAAACAAACTTAAAATGCTCTTTTTCGAAAGCAATTTTGATTGCAACCAAGAATAAACTCTATGGGCCTCATTTACAAATGTTGACGCATGGCAGCGCTGCAAGTCTTCCTGCTGCACTGCCATGGGTCAAAATAAATGGGGAGGAACGAGCTATATCTACAAGACAGGGTGCATTTCTGTCCTTCTTACCTGCACCAGCGCACCAGCAACAGCAATCATGCACCAGCGCAGACACCCTTTCGTCATTCTGCAAGGGTGCCTCCGCTGCGAGGGTTTGTTTTTGTGCAGGAAGAGACAACTTCCTGCACAAAAGCAATAATTAAAGGCATTTTCCTCTTTCTTTATGTGTTTCAGAATGCAGCATGCATAGAAAGAGGAAATAACGAGGGGAAATAAAAGTATTTTTTCTTGTTGCGGCTCCTTAAGCCATCGGATTCTGACGCATTCCCAGGTTTACAAAATGTAAATCTGGGAATGCGTCAAGTTCCTTGGATGTTTTGTGAGAACACTCACAACAATACCCATGGAAGAACCTTCAACGCAGAGGTATGGGCATGGTGACTTTACATGGCTTTGTAAATATGGGTAAACCGGATGTATGACGTTACAACGCATGCTTTTACCACGCATGCCGTTACAACGCAGTTTTTACGACGCATACCATTACAACGCATAGCGCTTTGGGGTGCTGGATAGTGAATAGTTTAATTTACTATTCCAACTCCAGTCCCCGTGGACACTAGGGAAGGTGTTGGATAGTAAATGAATTCTATTCCCTATCCTAGAGCGCCCTCCAGCGCAATGCGTTGTAATGGTTTGCGCTGTAATGGTTGCGTCGTAATGGTAGTGCGTTGTAAAAGTTTCGTTGTAAAGGCTGTTCACCGGGTAAACCCAATATGCTGCTGGTTTGTCAATAAAAGGACGCACCAGTGGCCCAATGGGCTTGTAAATAAGACCCTGTGTTTCTATTTCGTATCTCCTCAATGTCGCCTACACGTGGCATTGACTCACTCATTCAGCCCTCTCTTTCCTCAGCACTCTTTTCACCTACTCTCAGATTAGTACCGCCTTTTCATTACACCTTCTCCAGAACCTTATTATCATTCCACTTTTTGACTTCCTCTGGTTCTTTCCTAACCCTCAATGGTTCTTACTAGAGGTTGTATGAGACATTTAAGCGGACTTACTTGAATGATCATGTCTTCGGTCACTTAACTGTGTTTTTTTATTAATTCTTTCTTTTCTTCACACGCCTGTTTGTCTAGTCATCGTCGTTTATTCGATGGTCACCTTTTTTTACGGGTCACAATCAACTTTTACCCGTCTGCCTTCTAAAATTGATCATGTTTATTATTATCTGTAACCTATTTTTTCATTGTAAAGCTCTCTAACGTGGTCCACGTTCGCTCCATGGAACACTGGCGAAATAATTAACAAATAACAGTCCCATAATGTATGTGGGGCTCAGCAGTGTCAAAGCCCTTCTTACCTTCTACCACATGTGTTATGCTGCAGATAGCCGCAAGATGACGCTGCTGCACTGGCATCTGATTGCATGACATTAATTGTCTTCCTGAGACACTGTCAAGCAACCTGCCACTGTTTTGAAGATGCGGCCAACACATGGAAATGCACGACACCGAATCACACAACGTGATCTTAACCTACCACGCACCAGAATGAGAACCATGTTGAAGTGTGTGAGAGGCGTGCATCTTCAGAGGGCCTCAAGCCACGTTAAGCCTATGGTGCGGGCCGTGGTTGGCCAAAGAGGCTGCCCAGATCTGACAGGCTATAGTCGGAAAAGATGGTTGACAACGTTTCCGGATTGGCTGGTACAGTTGGGATACTGGGGCATATTACCAAGCAATAGCGATAATTATCGCTATGCATGGTTAGCGGCAAAAATTATATCGACGCGCTCCGACGATTTTTACCGCTGAAATACCTTGATATTATCAAGGTTTATCTCAAAAGCGGTAAAAATCGACCGAAATGCATGAATATCGCTGTAAAGTCAGCGATATTTATGCATTACCGAGCAAATGCTCTTAGCCATGTTATCCACCTACCATTGGATAACATGGCTAAGAACTGCTCTGGGCAGGTGTTAGCTTTTGGAAATAATCGCGCTTAGCTCGATTATTTCCAAAAGTAGGTAATAGGAGATAGCGATGTTAGCGGCTGTTTCCAGTCGCTAACATCTTGGCACGCCCACTTTGCATGTCATTAGCGATAAATATCGCTGACATGCAAAGTGGGCCCCAAGATGATCGCTATCTCCTACTAGCTGTCGCTAACTGGTGTTAGCGACAGCTAGGTAATAGGGCGATAAAATGATCGCCGCTTTAGCGGGAAAAATTCCCGCTAAGGCGGCGATAAGGCCCTTGGTAATATGCCCCACTGTTCTTCAGCTAGAAGACGAGTCTAACCTTTTTGGCTTCCGTGTTCACCACCCTATCCCGCAGTTTCCCATCTTCCTATAGGCTGGTCATGTTTTCTACAGACCTTTGAGATACGGGTCTCCGAATCAACCTCCAGTGGTGTGGGTGGACGAATGCTAACAATGCCTTCCGACACGTAGTCCGAAAAGCTGTTCGCAAATGCCTGACAATCAGGGACAATATATCTCTACAGTTTATATTGTACTGAATACATTGTCGATCATTTCGCATTTTACCTGCGTGAGACAAATCATGATTGAATGTTGAGGATAATAAACAGTAAAATACAAATGGGACATCACAGAGCAAAGCCATAAAAACAGTAGCTAACTGTCGCAAGGCCAATCAGTGGTCTTGCTGCGATGTTCGTCCTGACCCACATAAGGGGGAAGGATGAAACGAGTCCCAGGAGATTACAGAGTGTGCTTGGCTGAAACACCAGGAGGTATATTATCAAGAGCTGGCGTTAACATTATCGCTGCTTTAGTGTCCGTTTTCTGGCGAAAAGCGGCAATAATTTTCTCGCTTTATTAACAAGGACACGCTAGCGCATGTTTCCTTGACTTAGCGCCCGGTTTCCAATCGCCTCGCCTCGCATCGCTAATGAGATGCAAGGTAGGCGTGCCCCTTACAACTACATTATAAAATATCGCTAACAGTGCTTCGCTGTATTTACAACGAAGCCCTGTCCGGTTTAGCGCTGATTTTTTTTGCGCTAACTGGGCCTTAACGCTGGAATTTAACGTCTGTTAAATTACAGACTAAAGCATACCTAACATGGGAGGTGGATTGTGTGGCTAAGACCACAGGCCCTATCATCAAGGATATCACCGTTTTCCATGGAACATTACTGGAAAACAAGCGCTGTTCCATGGAAACAGCGATATCCCCGCTATCGCTGGAATATTTATCGCCATAGCGCTAAGCAGTGTTAATATAGCGCTAACATGGCGATAAGTTCCAGCGATAGCCGGCGATAGGAAAATGCACGCTAAGCGCGGTCAGCGATAATTATCGCTGCTGCTTGATAATATGCCCCAAGGAGCGGCTGCAGCCAGCGCTGTATTTGACAATACGCGTTCATGATCGACCAGTGCTTTGAATAGAAATATAGAAGTGCAGGTACTCACGGTTTACAGTACCTGTTTGCTCCTGGGAAGTAGTGGTACTCTCCTATTAAATGTATTGCAGGACTGCTGAGAAGTGCAGGCACTCTCCCTTACAAATCGAAAAAGTGCAAGTACTCAGTACCAGAGAGTACCTGCCCATTTAAAGCTCTATGAGATGAACGTATACTTAAAGATGTATGTTTAGGAGTTTTATTATAATTTTTATTTAAGGAGGTCAGGCATTAGCCAAGATGTTTTGATCTTACTAAAATGATATGTGTACTATCCTTACTTATAGGGGCATTCAGTCAGCCTTCTTCGTCCACTCTTCTATTATTGCGCCATCCACCTTTTTCTAAGGCCATTCAGCCATTGGATAGAACTGTGCCTGATGGCATTCTGCCCTTTCACAAGCAGCACATCAACACAGAAAGTAGATCCTTTCAGTGCCAGCGACTACTGTGAAAATTTGTGCTTATTAAATCTTTTATTTTTATTTTAGCTGTTGTTTCTTTTTCTTAGATGGCAGATGGCCCAGCAGCTTCTCGAACAATAAAGTTTTGCCAAACCCAGGACAAAATGAAAGAAGCATTGACAAGTGCCAAAGGGCTGAAGTCAATGCTAGACATATTGGTTGTGCCAAGGCGTGTGGGCTGCTGGTATTTTGGCGCAGATCATCTTCTATGAGCATTTCTAGTTGTACCCTTGATCTATTCCTCTGGTGCCCCTCTGTGACCTTGTACATACAAAAAAGGCCTGAGGAGAATTAACGACCAGCAGGGGCAACTACCCTTGTATTCAATCTAGCAGCACAAACAGGACACCCTTGGTGGCCTGTTTGTGCTGCTAGTCCCTCTAAGACCTGTCATGAGCATGTGCTTTTTTGCCCCCCACACACCACAGACGAAACTAGAGAAAATGTTGATAGCACATAAAACAGCTCTTGTGCTGGATGAGGATAGACATTTTCTGGTGTCAGGCACCGAGACGTGTCCTTCTGTGATCCTTGAGGAGTGGCTGTCATGGACTTCCTTTCCTTTATATTTCCATTGATGATTTGTCTACTCGTTTTGCAGACCTAGGGCAAGATGTATCAAAGGGTTACCCATTCTGTGTCTGTGGGGAAATGAGTTTGTTCATATGGCCCCTAGATGCTTGTGTTCTTAAAGGAGAAGAGTTGGCCATGGGTTCCTGCACTAGAAATCAGAGCATCCTTCTGTGGTGGCCAGCCACAAGGCACCAAGAGGCTTTTACAAGGTCGTGTGCACACAAGAAGCATAATTATTAATGTATTTATTTACAAGGTGGTTAGCTAGTCCCAAAACTCCTTTCTTTGAGACTTCCGTTTACACTCTGCCGCTTTGCTATGTGTACCTGGAGTATTCTCTTCTGTATGCATGACAAAAGTATTACGTCATTATTGCTACTGCGTTACATTATTTTCTTTAGTTTGAATTCAAAGCAAAAAGATTTTGTCAATACCCTTTTCATTATACAACTTAATGCCAAGACGTATACACATACCTTTTATTATACCTGATGCATTTGTTGTATGTCACTTTATCAAAGTCTCCTACATTGACCTATAGTAATTTCATACTGTTTACTTTGCTCACGCAATTAAAATGAAACGAATTTATACTTGTATAGCGCACTTATACCCTGAGGTGTCTTGGCACTGTTCGCATACCGGTGGGAGAGGTGTGGCGCCGCGGCCAGGGCGACTGACGCTGGAATCTGGGGATCAGGGTTCGATCCCCGGCTCCGGCAGCAGGTTAGCCCAGCACCATGTGACTCTGGGCAATAGCTCGCTTAATCTTCCCGATGGCCCCCAGCACCTAGAGACCCTTACGGGTGAGTGTGCGCTTTACAAATGTGGACTTTACTTTACTTTCCTGGCTTTTCCCTGTGAAATGCCCACTCCTGGGCACCCCCAAGGTGAAGCCAGGCATCCGAGCGCTGTTGGGGCCGTTGTGGAGATAAAGCAAGCTATTGCCCAGAGTTGCAGAGTGGGACCCACGATTGGAAAATGCACTGAGGCGAGAATTATCAGGTCCGAGGAAATTGAGCCCAAGACCCGCTGAGGTGGGAATTGAACCCTGGTCCCAGGCCAGACCTCTGCATCGGGTCTGCCGCTCTAACCATTGAGCCCCACTTCGCCACAATTTTCCACAATTCACTGTGAGGTAAGTATATAATGTCTATTCTTAACTCTAACTGTGCTTACCTAGGAAGGTACGTCTAAGCCTTTATTTGGTTAGTAACAGGAAGCACAAAGCCCTAGCAGGGTGTGGCCTGCTGTAGCACCTTAGGTGGGTAAATATAAGTGTATTTAAGAATAGTGATTATATACTTACCTTACAATATATTGTAGGTCAATGTGGTGGGTGTGTTAATATTGCAAGCCAATTTATATCACATGCAGTACAGCGACTGCCTATTGGGAGTGTGGGGACATACTAAGAGTTGGGCATTGCAGACGATGGAAAATGAATTTTTAAAGTATCTTCTTGCCCTCCAAAGAGTTCCTCTGCATATGTCTGTCATGCGGAACAGGGTGTCCCGTTCCTTACAGATTTAATAATACTACAACCCATTTTATTATGGCATAAAATTTAGACATCAGATTATACTGGCTTAAATCGTGCCATTATCAGGGATTGCCTTAAGGTTAGCTCACCTTTACGTATACCCTAGTTGACATATATTCAATGTTTTTTCCTTGACCTGGTTGTCCTGATTATTACGAGAAACCTAAATCCCTGAAAGTCATCGATAGAAAAGACTTGAAAAGCGAAAGTATGGCACACCTTGAGAATCTCAGATTGACCACTGAAATATTAAAGCCTAGCATATTAAAAAAAAACAAGCCATCCTAACGACATATGAAATGCAACCTTATCATACATCTGTATTAAACTCTAGGCATAGATTTATTCTCACATGCTTAAGAATGGATATTTATCATTGTGTAATTAGTTTTCCTGAAAAGAATAATTGGTCTGCAAAACTAATAGTACTGTGCACGTAGTTCTTTTCTGCAAATGTTATAGCACTTGGAGAAAACGATATATTTTGCCTATTTTAAGATTGCTCAACTTCACACAATGCCACACAGTATATCTTTACTTGCAATGTTTGCCTACTAAGGAGATATACTGTAATATGTCAAGTTTTTTATGGGCTGTATTGTATGCTAGAAAGAACATTTAAAATTGCTCTTGACTTGTACTGTGCATTGTTCTTTTAGAGAAATTATTTGTTTTATGAACAGTTTTTACCATATCGTGTATAAGATTTTACTATGTAATGCATTGCACTTTTATGATTTTATTTGAAATCAAATAAAGTTTTGAAACTGAAAACTGACTGACTATCATATTCCGTTCGTCAGCCACATGGCTCAGAGAAGCTACTGGGCCATGACTATGGTGGTTGGGGTCATTTACCACTTGTGCCCTGGTGTCCTACTATATAGAAAGCTACAGTGGTTCTGTTGGGGAGGAATAATCACTTTACAAGAGAAGAATAAATCAAAAATTGAATGTTTTATACATTATACAAAATCAAAGAATTATATCAAATTACTTTAGAGAATCGCACGCATATCAAATGCGGTTGGAACACAAAATCACATACACTGGCTAGTAGATGTTTGCTAAATTATTATTGTATATAAATTTAAGCTTTCAGATGTATTTGGAAATATTGACAGGGCTGTCAAAGAGAGTTAAGGACACATTTTTGAGTGACATGTCATATAGTGACATTGAGTGCTCAATTTATATAAAATAATAATTTAGCAAACATCTACTAGCCAGTGTATGTGATTATGTGTACCAACCGTATTTGATATACGTGCAATTCTCTAAAGCTATTTGATATTATTCTTTGATTTTGTATAATGTATAAAACGTTAAATTTTTGATTTATTCTTCTCGTGCAAAGTGATTATTCCTCCCCGACAGAAACACTGTAGCTTTCTATATATGTACCCAGGTTCTGATGGACACAGGGTTACCCCATTATATTTCTGGTGTCCTACCATAAATCACTGCCCATCCCATTGCTTACGTAAAAGAAAGCACTTTAATATAACAGCAACAAATATACTATACAATTAGATGGGAGTACACAGCTACAGTATATACAGTCTCATCTATGGCCTCTTAACCAAGCACCACACCCTCTATGTTGTCTTCTGCACTCTAGGTTACTGCCTCCATTTTCTGCAGCAAATTCAAATAAATTTGAACAAAGGTAAAGATTAGGCAACGATAGGAGTTCTCTAGGAAATAACCATATTGTTAGCTTGTAGGTCAGTTCAAATAGTTCTTCAGCTAAAGGGTTTACACAGGCAGAGGTTAACTTCCTAACAGCAGGATTATATTTATGTGCTTAAGACACAGCCTTACTTGCTCTGACCTTGTGTTACCAGCTCAACAGAGGTGCACCTTTTGTGGTGCTAGGTGGTGCGCTCATCAAGATCACACCATTGGCATCTTCCAGGATGTTGCAGAACCATCACCCAAGCAGACTTCTAAGTTTGGGAAGGCCCGAAGCTTCTCCAGCAAGTTGTGCAGACTTCAGGTGATGTCTACTCACCTCAGCGAGACTGGCTGTCATGCAAATACCATCCGCTGAGCAGGCGAAATATCCTATTTATCAGCTGCTGGTTAATAAAGCTTGAAGAACACAGTAATCCTAAAAATTGTGCACTAATACCTTATCTTAGTTCCCTTGAACAAACAACTTTGTTTCAAAATGACAGAGGGTGTATGCTGCACATAGAGGAAAATAAAAAAATAAAGCGAAATAAAGAAATTTCTCTCCATTGTGCATCCCTTATGCCTCCCCTGGGGAGGAGTAGGTTTTGGTGCTGCCTCAGACTTAGTAACGATTTCTCGTAAATCTGGGCCAGTGTCAAAAAGCCATGGATGTTGCTGGGAACGCCCACGGCAAAACACCCATTGCACGCCCCTTTAATGCAGAAAACTGCATTAAAGGGAACAATATTTACGAGGCAGAAGTAAGCCAAAAATAGTGGCTTAGTCGCTGCCGCATAAATGTGGAGCAGACTCCTGCCCCACAGAACATCACAAAAAGTGATTTTCCAGTGGCACAAGGGGCCTCAGAAATGAGGACCATAGTACTTTGTGTCATAGTCCTTTTCTTGATCAAAAAAGAACATGGGATTGGAAAGTTGGGTAGTTTAGGTATCACTTTTATACTTCCAGGCAGTGATCATGAATCCACTGTCTATGTATGGTCCTGTAAACGTTTTTTAATGGTTCCCTTTCAAATGTCATTTACTGCCTGTATTGAAAACACACTCTTTGTGCAAAGTTAAGGCTCTCACAGCTGGTAGTGATAATACTATATCGAAGCAGAAGTATAAAAAATAGGGAAACAGTGAACTGTGGAAACTCTGAGGTTTACTTATGAGCCCCTTGCAATACCTTTGCGCCGCCATTACATTACTTTTCGTGATGCAGCGGTGGCGTAAACAATGCACCAGGTTGCGCCATATTTACAAAGTGGTGCATCTAGGCAGATATGTCACTTTGTAAACCCCTGCGCTTCATTATACCTGCATCAGGTTTAATGGATGCATCGTGGGCTTTCCCACACAAAAAAGGCTCGTAGAAGTGGCACAGTGAAATCTATCCGATTTCACTGCGCCACTTCTAGGATGTCATTGTGTCAAAACCTCACATGTGCCTCACAGCAAGCGTAAGGGTGAAGCAGTGCTATAGGGATAGGCCTCCCCATACATTGGTGGAGTTGCGTCATGCTTACAACACAACTCCAGCAATGCGTGGGTTTTGCGCCAACAGATATGTCAGGATTCCTGCTGCATGGTGACCGTCCTGACTCCGTCAGAAGCGGTCACTCCCCACGCCTCCTGGTCTCTCCTGGGTATCGTTATTGTCTGCTCGCATTGCTTTGGTGCCTTAATTAGAAGTTGTGCCTGCCTGCTTGTGTTCTCCTCTGTGCATTACTCGCATTGGGGTATCTCTGCCTCCCTGTACATCGCATTGCCTTAAAGTGTGTCTGGGCCAATTTCGTTTAGTAGCGCTCGCATTATATGAGTTTATTTATTTAAATAACATATCGTGCCTGATTGTACCACTGCCCACAGCGCAATTGATTTCCGTGCCCCAGCCTGTTCCGGTTTCGCTTTTGCTGCCATCTTGTTGTTGGTGTGCCTCGAAGCCCGTCCTCTCCACCCCGCTCCCGCCTCCCAGCTGCTCCTCCCTCGCCCCCGCCCCCTCCATCATCCACATATGACAGATGCTTTTACGCGCAGCGTCCACGCGCCCCATGCGTGCCGAAGGCGCGCCAAAGGTAAGCCCGTCTACGCCCGTCCGCGCCTGGACCCCGCCCAGCGCCAGACCCCCTGGTCCTCGTAAATCCCACTCCTCCCGCTTAACATATGATGCCGCTTCCCTCTCAGCACTCAACCCCGGCCGCATCCTAGACTGCTACCAAGCCGCCCCAGGACACACCCATGGACCCTTCACCTGCCACTCCTGCAAGTTCAACTACATCAGGACCCACACCAAATCCACAGACTCCAAACAGAGCTCCGACACTAACCACCTGAAATGCATCCTACTCAACACCCGCTCGGTCCACAGACACGCCATTGAACTCTGGAACCTACTCGACACCACTTCACCGGACGTCGCCTTTCTTACAGAAACCTGGATGAACGCCTCATCAGCTCCCGACATCGCCATAGCCATCCCGGATGGCTACAAGATCATCCGAAAGGACCGCACCATTCAAAAAGGAGGAGGCATCGCCATCGTCCATAAGAACTTCATCCGCATCACGACCAGCTCAGACGATATCCTTGCAGCCGCCGAACACCTTCACTTCCAGATCCACACCGACCCCAAGAGCACACTCAGAGGCACCCTCATCTACAGACCACCAGGACCCCGCACACAATTCAGCGAAGACATCATTGACTTCATCAGCCCACAAGCCCTCCCCTCCGAGGACTACATTCTACTGGGACACCTCAACTTCCACCTGGAAAAGAATAACGACACCAACACCACCACCCTCCTGGACAACCTGGCCAATCTCGGACTCAAACAACTTGTCGATACCCCCACCCACTATGCCGGACACACGCTCGACCCAATCTTCACCTCTAGCAAGCACATCTCCTTCAACCACACCACAACTCTCCACTGGACGGACCACAGCTGCGTTCACTTCAACTACAAAAAGACCACGACGCACAACCTCCCACAACCAATCCCCCGAAGAAACTGGAACAAAATTACCACCGAACAGCTCTTCACTTCGCTTCACCAAAACCCTCCTGCAAAATCATCGGACCCAAACCAAGCTGCCACCAACCTCACACAATGGATCACCCACTGCGCCGACGAACTTGCTCCCTTGAAAAACCACCAAATAAAGCAAAGTAAAAAAGCCCCTGGTTCAACGATGACATTAAGACATCTAAGAAGTTATGTCGTACCCTCGAGAAAGCCTGGAGAAAAAACCCAACCACTGACAACATGACCACCTTCAAGACCGCCACCCGCAAACACCACCAACTGATCCTATCCACCAAGAAATCAGCATTCAAGGATCAACTTGACAACAACGCCCACAACAGCAAAGAACTATTCAACATCGTCAAAGAGTTTACCAACCCCACCGCCGGCGCCAACAACATCACTCCATCCCAAGACCTTTGCAACTTCCTAGCCTCTTTCTTCCACAACAAAATCGCCGACATACATAACAGCTTTGTAAACCAGTCCGGAGACCAGCCCACTCCACCCACCTCTGAACCAGAACCCCCCTCTAACAACCTTTGCGCTTGGAACCCAATCACCACGGAAGACACCATCTGCCTGATGAACTCCATCCACTCAGGATCGCCAACCGACCCATGTCCCCACCACATTTTCAACAAAGCAGACTCCATCATCACACCCCATCTCCGAGACGTCATCAACTGCTCCCTCAACTCCGCTACCTTCCCGGAAAGCTGGAAACATGCCGAACTCAGCGCCTTTCTGAAGAAACCCACAGCAGACCCCACTGAACTCAAGAACTACCACCCCATCTCACTCCTCCCATTCCCTGCCAAAGTAATTTAGAAAGCCGTCAACAATCAGCTCGCCGCCTTCCTCGAATCCAACAAATACCTCGACCCCTCACAGTCCGGCTTCCGAGCCAAACACAGCACCGAGACTGCCCTCATCGCAGCAACAGACGACATTCGAACACTACTGGACAACAGAGAAACAGTTGCCCTCATCCTACTTGACCTCTCCGCTGCCTTCGACACAGCCTGTCATAACTCCCTCATACAACGCCTCAGCAACGTCGGAGTACAAGGAAAAGCATTGGACTGGATCATCTCATTCCTCGCCGGAAGAACCCAGAGAGTCCGCCTCCCCCCTTTCAGATCGGAGTCCACTGAAGTCATCTGCGGCGTACCACAAGGATCTTCACTCAGTCCCACCCTCTTCAACGTATACATGAGGCCCCTCGCATCCATCGCGCGCCAACACAACCTCAACATCATCTCCTACGCAGACGACACCCAGCTGATCCTCTCCCTCACCAAAGACCCAAACACCGCCAAAACCAACTTACACGAAGGAATGAAAGATGTTGCCGAGTGGATGAAGAACAGCCGTTTAAAACTGAACTCGGACAAAACGGAAGTCCTAATCTTAGGCTCATCCCCCTCTGCTTGGGACGACTCATGGTGGCCACCAGCCCTGGGAACAGCACCCATACCAACGGACCACGCACGCAACCTGGACTTCATCCTGGACTCCTCCCTCTCGATGACCAGACAAGTCAACGCTGTCTCATCATCATGCTTCAACATCCTACGCATGCTCAAAAAAATATTCCGTTGGATCCCCACCGAAACAAGAAAAACGGTCACCCACGCACTGGTCACAAGCCGACTGGACTACGGAAACACCCTTTACGCCGGAACCACAGCCAAACTACAGAAAAAACTCCAACGCATCCAAAACGCCTCAGCAAGACTCATACTAGACATCTCCCGCCAAGCTCACATTTCCGATCACCTGAAAGACCTCCACTGGCTCCCCGTCAACAAGAGGATAACGTTCCGACTCCTCACCCACGCACACAAAGCCCTCTACGACCTAGGACCCGAATGCCTCAACACGCGCCTGTCCTTCTACACCCCCACCCGCCAACTACGATCGTCCAATCAGGCCCTCGCCGCTATTCCACGCATCCATAAATCCACCATGGGTGGAAGATCCTTCTCCTACATAGCGGCCAAAACCTGGAATTCTCTCCCCACCCACCTCCGCCTTACACAGAACCACCTCTCCTTCAGAAAGCAACTTAAAACCTGGATATTCGATAAGTAATGTACCCCCACCTCCCACAAGCGCCTTGAGACCCTCTGGGTGAGTAGTGCGCTATACAAATTTCTGAACTTGAACTTGAACTTGCATCTGTCACTCCTAGCGACATGGAGGGCCGTACAGTAAATATGGCACATCTGTGGTGTCGCAAGTAGGGTGTAGTGAAAAGTGTTGCATCGCTGTTTTATCGTAGTGATGTGACACTTCTCATGAATGAGGTCCACTGTACCTAGCTACCATCAGTATTCCTGAAGTAGTAGTCAGAGACAGACAAAAGGGCAGGCCCTATCTGGAAATGTCCTTGCCCTTAACAGCAGACTCTGCGGACACATTCCTTTACCTCTACCATTTACCACATGGCAGTACATGGAAAAAAACTAACTAGTAACCCTGCTAAAAGAAAGTCACAGAATGTCTAAAGTTAGCTCTGTCTCCATCCTCTTCCTTCACTTCAGTGAAGTATCTCCCTCCTCTAGCCACAGCTCTGGCTCTGGGTCTGATTGTCATAATGTGTAAGTGGGGAGTGGAAGTCAAAATGGAAGGGGGTGAATGTTGTATTGGTGCACATGCAGCTTTTATTGCCTAAGCAGAATAGGTGGGTTGGGCTTGGGGTGTTTGTATATCATTGCATGCTTTTGGAAGCTGCTAAGTTGTTATGGATAAGGATCTTTCAGGGTATCCATGAGTACAGTTTGAAATAGGAGAGCATGTGGTTGATAGGTTTTGAGAGGGAACGGAAAAGGTTACCGCAGTTGAGAGAGGAGAAGGAGCTCGAGGGTGATGAATTAGGCAACCGTTGTGTGTGAACCGTGAAAGATGGACATCAGGAAGGGCACTGGAGGCAAGTTGAAAGCTGAGAATTGAAGGCTTGTGAGGTAGTGGTTTAGTGAACAGCTGTACAGTGGGTTGGGGTTTTGTATACAAGTCGCAGGTGATGGTGACAAGCTGTGGGTGATTGGTGCACTTGTGAAGCTGGGTGTGTGCTTGGGAAACAGGAAAGGAGCCTCGCCTTGCAGCCTTACAAGGCGCCTTGCTGGAAGAGGCTAACAGGTGGACATTAGTAAAGGGTTCACTAGTGTCACTAATTGTAAAGAAGGGTTCCTTCTGGGACACTTGCAACACAGTGTACAGCAAACATTGTGGACAAATATTACATAATGTCATCAGCAAAACACATGTTCAATTGCAGTGCTTTTATTATTAGCATCTGACCAATTCTGTGCTAAACCTGGATTGTGGTAGCCGAGGAAATACTGCCTTGCGCTCTGGTGAAAACCAACTGTTGTATATTAGCAGATAGAATGTATGAATTAATTTCTGTGGTGGCTTACCTATAGGTGCTTCACTTAAATATTAAGTGCCACTCTCCTAGCAATCCACAGAGGGCCTGTGACCACACGAAGAAGGTAATATGGGAGCTCAAACGTGCCCCGTTCCTTTATGCATGCTCATTTAGTTCAGTCCCTGCTCGGCTCCTCTAGGGCTCCCTCGCAGTCCCTACTAGAGAAGCTGCCAGCTCCTTATATATGGTAAGTTTGAATTGGGGAAACATCCTTTACAATGCAACTTTTACTCCGCACTACCATTACGACGCAGCTATTACAACGCAAGTCGTTACAATGACTACGGCTGGAGGACGCTGTAGGATAGGGAATAGTTTAATTTTCTATCCAACATCTTCCCTACTATCCACGGGGACTGGAGTTGGAATAGAAAATTAAATTATTCCACTATCCAGCACCCCCAACACAAGTCGTTGTAACGACTTTCGTTGTAAAAACTGCGTTGTAATGGCATGCGGAGTAAAAGCATGCGTTGTGATGACATACATCCGTTTGAATGTGGCAGTAGATTCCGTATGCTAGACTGACGACTTTGGTGCTGGAGACCATGGTTCGAGCCTCGGGGTTGCGTCAGCATCCCGTGATTCTGGGCAAATCACTTAATCTCCCCGTGCCTGAATGTGTAATGTAAATGTGGTGCTCATGTAGAGGGCTCCAATACCTTCGGGTCAAGTTCGGGCTATATAAATAAGCAAAAAAAAAAAAACTGCCACTGTTGGTAGCATATTACCCTCAAGAGTCCAGAGCAATGTTAATGACGTCATAGAAAAAGCGTATAGCCCAAGCAAACGTGTGCAGTAGGCTTGCATAACATGGAACATTATGCGCCTGCTCTGAAAGTTCCGTGTTGCTTTGTTCTTTATGTGCTGCAGCATTACTGTTGCTCTTAATTAGAGGAGACCTGGGCGCCATGTTCTGCAATCTGGGATGTGGCATAGAGCAGGCCTTCACTCAAACACGCACATACAGACTTTGTTGATAGAGCTCAGTGGTGCTGCTTGTCTGTATACTCTCACCTGTTCTACACCACGAAACCGGCTTTGTTTCCAAGTCAAACACTGTTAAGGGAACTCTGTTACGTCCCTAAAATTGAGTAGCTATTTGGCCTCGCACTTCTCCTGAAGGACAGTTCCACGGTATCCCTGTCCTTCCTGTGAAGAAATATTTCCTCGTGTTACTTCTGAATCCCTCGCCCTCTTTTCATATTATGACCTCTAATTATAGATTCGCGGTTGTGGTGAGAACTGCCCGCCTCTTGCACTGTTCGTTCCCCAGAGGAATGTGACCGGATCCCATTTCTGACATTCTCGCCTTTTCTCTTCTATGTTCTGTACATAGTTAGAATCCGAGCCTCGCGCACTGAATCATTCGAATAACTCTTCTCTGCTCTGTGTGTACACTGTATTTATCTATGGAAACAGGACCCCCCCCCCCAGAACTGGATACTGTGCTCCTCTCTGGGCCTCCAGCCACAGCCCGTAAGCGGCCGGAGGGGGGACTTTGTGGCTCCTGCGCAGCACGGGTGGACTTCCCGCCCCCGCTCCTTGCCGCCTCCAGTTACCATGGACAACAGTGCTTTAAATGGGAAAAAATAAGTGCAGGTACTCATTAAAATGAGCTCGAGGTGTAGTGAGGGGGCGGGGCTAAGGGCACGACATGATGATACTTAACAACTTCTATATTAGTTGCAGCACATACCAAAACACATGAGAAATGTGTTTATGTAAACAAAGCAGGTTAACTCATTACACAAAATGAAAGAGAAATGCGGTAATATGTTAACATAATGTGGAGATGCAGGCATACACTAATAAGGACTCTGAGGCCAGGAGATGGTTAATTGGTTTTATTTATATTCTCCCTAAAGAGCGCCGAGCCTCTACCCTATTCCGGCTCTGCTCTGGCTGCCTCCGCGCTCTTCGCGCCACTCACACGCCTCTGCGCGCGCAGCCGGTACCGACCGCCCACACGTCACGTCGCCGACGTGACGTGCATCAACTAGACTGTCTCTACATATCTCCCTTTTTTCCACACAAACATTTGTAACTTACAGTCCGTCGCTCAGATCATAGTCTCTGAACCTCATGGGCTTCACCACCACTCTGCCACTCCGAGTCTGTCTTACTGGGGTGGTGTGGTTCTCCTCCTCGCCGTTCCTTCTGCTTCCTCTTGCCTCTCCTTGTCCATGTCTGTCTCCGCCATTCTCATCTGCTCTTGTTTCCTGCTCGATGCTCCTTGCTTCCGCTTGTCGTTGTTCTCCTCCTCCCGGGGCTTGTTCATTCTCCTGATGTTCCTGTTGCCCGAGCTCGTTCTCTTCTTCTCCACCTGCTCTTCCATGGTCCCAAGTTAGGATCTTATTACATCTGGCCATGCGGTCCTGTGACCATGTGTTACCGTCACTCAATCTGGCCGCTCTACCCTTAATTTCCTTCACTTGCATGGGCTTGCTGTATTTGCTCTCTCCCTTTCTTTGTAGTGTGGGCAACTTAACTCCTCCCTCTTGGAAGGCATAGTCCCCCCTGGCTGGAAAGCGGCAGCTGTCAAAGGCCTCCTAAAAAAACCCTCCTTAGACCCGAAGGACCTTTCCAACTACAGGCCCATTTCCCTTCTCCCAGGAAACAGTAAGATCGCAGAGAAGTTGGTGAACAAACAACTGTCACACTTCCTAGAAAACAACAACCTGCTGGGGGTCTCTCAGACAGGGTTCCGTCCAGGTCAGGGCACTGACATCGCCCTCCTGGTGGCGGTAGAGAAGGCCAGAAGCATTCTGGATACGGGAGGATCAGTGGCAGTGATCCTCCTGGACCTCAGTGCGGCCTTCGACACTGTAGACCATCCCACCCTAGTCCAAAGACTGAGAGAAATTGGATTAAAGGGTGTGGCCTTGAAGTGGCTAAAATCCTTTTTAGCGGGTCGATCCTTCCAGGTTTGGGAGAACGACAGCCACTCACCCATCATCCCCCTTCGATGTGGAGTACCGCAGGGCTCATCCTTGAGCCCTACGTTATTCAACGTATACATGGCTCCACTAGAGAAGAGGATCACCCCGTTCGGCGTGTCCTTAATCAACTACGCAGACGACACCCAGTTGGTTGTCACCCTCACCCACCCCCATCATGCCCCCTCTGACCTCCACAGCTGCCTCTCGGAAGTCCACCGATGGATGAATCTTTCTTCGTTAAAATTGAACGGATCAAAGACCGAGATACTACTGTTAGGTAACACGGGCCCCGCCCTCCCACCTCACCTCTGGCCCAGCTGTCTGGGCGCCCCCCCCGCACCTAAGGACGAGGTCAAAAGCCTGGGTGTTTGGATTGACAAGGACACGAGCTTCAAAACCCAGGCAAAAAAGACAGCAGGGACATGCTTCGGTCTCCTCCGAGCCTGCAGGAAGATCTTCCCTCTACTCCCGGCCACTGCAAGGAAGCTCCTTATACAGGGCCTTATCCTGGCGAGATTAGACTACTGCAACGCCATCTATCTGGGAGCTCCTGAAGCTACCCTGAACGCGCTGCAGAAAGTTCAAAACGCCGCTGCCCGCCTACTCACGGGCACTCCTACAAGATCCTCTGCTAAGCCAGCCCTCAGGTCTCTGCATTGGCTGCCAGTCAGAGAAAGAATTATCTTCAAGGCCCTCTGCCTGGCCCACAAGACCCTCAATAACAACGGTCCCCCCCTTCTTAAAGAACTCCTAATCCCCTACAAAGCGAAAAGAGACCTCCGGTCCAACGGGGAAAATCTCATCTCAGTACCTAGAGTCAAAAAAGCCAAAACCGGTGGCCGTCGTTTCTCAGTCCACACGGCCAAACACTGGAACTGCTTACCACGTAGTCTGAGGACAGAATCAAACCATCTCCAGTTCAGGAAATCCTTAAAGACCCTCCTTTTCCCGCATCCATAAACCCCAGTCAGGCGGCTGAAGCCCCAGGAGAAACAGGCCAGCGCTGGGATGCTCATCGAGTTACTACGCGCTTTATAAAACCATTAAATAAATAAATAAATAAATTTACTCTCACCCATTCACCTTCCTTGAGCTCTGTGTCACGCACATTCCTCCTCTCGTTGTAATGTCTTGTGTATACTGCCTGGGCTTTTTCTATGTTGGCATGCGCCACTGCGGGGGACCATTCGCTTACTATCGTTTTTTCTTTCCATACTCGGTTGTCCTGGGTGAATGGTTCCCGGCCACGCAATAACTGGAAGGGGCTATAGCCAGTGCCCGTGGGAGTGATCCTGTATGCCCATAACATGTGCCATATGTCCTTCTCCCAGTCTTTGTTGTCTGAGATGGCCGCTTGGATTGATCCCATCACCACCCTGTTGAAGCGTTCCACTTGGCCGTTTCCCGCCGGGTGGTAAATGGATGTGTGTTTCGCCAGGATGCCATTTCTTTGCATGAAGTTGTCCCACTTTTCCGATCTGAATTGGGGCCCATTGTCACTGAGGATGGACTTGGGTATGCCCTCCCTCACAAAGGTGTCTGCCAAAAACTTTACTATTGTTTCGGTGTCCATGGTTTCCTCTATCCTCACTTCTGGCCATTTTGAAAATTTGTCGACAAGAACACACACGTACTTCTGGACTCCTTGTGTGTCTAGGATCGGGCCTAGGGTATCCACTGACAGCTCTTCCCACGGATTCCTTGGCGTTTCAAATGTACCCAACGCTGGGCGCAGTGGTTTCAGTGTCTTGTCTGCACCTTGGCATCTCGCACACTCCCTTACGTGCCGTTCTGCTCTTATGTCCATTCCGGGCCACCAATAGTCTTGCTTGGACCGCAGTTTGAGTGTTCCGATGCCCAGGTGCCCTTCGTGTAGCATGTCCAACAGTCTGGGGATGATGCTTGTCGGGGGAATGACCTTTTCACCTCTATACACGAATATTCCTTGGTTGTCCAAGGATAGTTCTTCCCTTACTTCAAAGTACGGATTGAGTTCTCTCTGGATGTGTCTCTTGTCTGGCCATCCTTGGGTGATGTATGTTTTTACCTCTTCCAATGTCTGGTCTTCCTCATACGCCTGTGTCCATTCTTGAAGGCTGATGACTCTTTCGTGATCCTCCATTAGTGCCACCCATTCTTCTGTGCCGGCCTTGTCCTCCTCACCTGGTTCCATGGCTGCCGCTCGGCTCAAGTAGTCTGCGACCTTGTTTTTGCTGCCTGATATATGTTCCACATCGTACGTAAATTCCAGAAGTTTTAATGACATTTTCGATATGCGGGGCGTGGCATCTGCATGTCCGCTCGATGTTAGCACTCTCAGTAACGGTTTGTGATCAGTCCGCAACTGGAACCTGGTGCCCCACAGGAATTGTCTGAATCGCGTGGTGGCCCACACCACCGCCAGCATCTCTTTCTCTATCACGCTGTACTTTTTTTCTGTTTCACTCAGTGTGCGTGAGGCGAAACTAATCGTTTCCAACTGTCCTTGCCCTCGGTCCTGCATGAGAACAGCACCCAATCCTTTATCGCTGGCGTCGGTGGTCAGTACGGTTTTGCCTTGAGGGTCGAATCCTTGGAGGGGTATAGCTCCGGCCACTTCTCTTTTGATGATCTCAAATTCCTTTTGTGTGTCCTCTGACCAGCTGAATTCCGTGTTTTCTTTTGTAAGCTGTCTCATGTGATGAGTCTTTGAGGCAAAATGCTGCACGAATTTCCCATAGTATTCTGCCATTCCCAGGAATGACCTGACCTCTTCCTTGTTGGTGGGGGATGGTGCTTCGCATATCGCCCTGACATTTTCTGCTTTGGGAGTTACTCCCTGCTCTCCTATCTCATGGCCTAAGTAGGTCACCGAGTTCATCCCTATTCGGCACTTGGACCATTCAGCCGTGAGACCTTTCCTTTCTAGGATCTTCAGTACCTTTCTCAACTTGACATCATGGTCTGGTATGTCTCTTCCCATCACCAAGATGTCGTCCTGGAAGTATTGAACGTCTGTGATGTCCTTGAATAATTGGTGCATCATTTTCTGAAACACTGCCGCTGCTGAGGCTAGGCCGAATGGCATCCGGCGGAACTGATAGCACCCAAAAGGGGTGATGAAAGATGTTAGTTTTCGACTGTCCGGGTGCAGGGCTATTTGATAGTACGCGGAGGTCAAGTCTATGATGGAGTACCACTTGATCCCCCTGGTGCTGGCCAGCATCTCCTCTATCCTGGGCAAGGGGAACCTTTCCGCCACAATGTTTTTATTCAGTTCTCTCAGGTCAACGCACAGCCGGACCTTGCCATTGGGTTTCTTAACCACTACTAAGGGCGCGAGCCACTCTGCGCACGTGATGGGTTCGATGATCTCCTTCTTTTCCAAGTCTTGGAGTTCTTCTCTAACTGCTTCTCTTATCGCCAACGGGATATTTCTTGCTTTGTGGGCCACCGGGACTGCGTCCTCTTTCAGGATGATTTTGTGGGCGAACTTTTCCAGCTTCCCTACTGTTCCTCCAAACACTTTGGGGTATTCGCTCTTCCATTTGTCCAGACCTGGCACTGCTTCTTGGTCCGTCACAAGTATTTGCTCCTTGCCTCCCGGATCCAGCTTGATGCCCAGGTCGCCTTGATCCAGCCATCCCAAGACCGACGGGCCTCTCTCCGATACGTAGAGCTTGCAGTGTGCTGACCGGCCTCGAAATTCAAAGGTCAGGGGTCTGAACCCCGCCATAGGTATGCGGTCTCCGTTGTACGTGACCGGGCGGATGTCTAGTTTCTCCAGCTCTGGGCCGAGACGTGGTGCAAATTTCTCCTCCCAAACTGCTCTCTGGATGATGGTGAAGGGCGATCCTGTGTCTGCCACCACGTTGATCTTGACACCACCCATCGCCATTTCTAAAACTGGTTTCGTCGTTCGTCTTACTTCTCTGTCCAGGACCTTGCCATCCGTACTTAATTGAAGCAAGACTTTATTGGTATTATTCGATTACAATACATTCATGTGCCTCTAACCAGAAGGCCAGGTGGGCGAGCATTGGATGTGTGATAAATAATCAATTGCGCCGGTTCAATCTGGCTGTGTGTTGCTTACGGTACATGAGGCATTTCGGATTCTCAGAAACCATTATGCTATGTACATTACATTCGCTTGCATTTTGTATTTTATTTGCCATCCGTACTTACTGGTCTTCAATGTAGATCACCGTGACCTCTTCAGCCTCGGTATCGTCGTCCGGATCTTCGTTGCTTTGACCTACGCATCTCACCGTGCTCTTGGAGGCCTTCTTCCTGCAAACATTCTCGCAGTGGCCAATTATTCCGCAATACATGCATTTGGCGCGGAATGCCGGGCACTTCCTATCGTGTGCCTCGTGCGACCAGCTTCCACACCTGTAGCATGGCTTCCTGTTGCTCCCTGCTTGTTTCCCTGACGTGCTTGCGTTGCTTTGCCACTTGTTGGGTCCTCTCTCCGACGGTTTCCTGTTCTGATACTCTCTGCGAGACCCTTCATCGTCTACCTTGTTCACCATTGTACTGGACGCCGCCTCTTTTCTCGTCACTTCAGCACATCGACGTGCTAATTCCGCTCTCTTTACGATGACTAACACCTCCTTTAGTGTGGTGTCTCCGCTGGCCCATAACTTGTCTTGTACGGTCATGCACGTGGTGTGCATCACCACCTGGTCCTTGATGAACTCTTCTTCCCAGTTGGCGTACTTACACGTGGCTGCCAGCCGTTTCAGTGCCGCCACGTACTCCTCCACCGTTTCTCCTTGCCGCTGCTTCCTCTGTTGGAAATTATACCTGTCCACCGACACGCACACTGCCGGTCTGAAATGTTCATTGAGGTCGTCGAGTGCTTGTGCGTACACATCGTCGTCTGTGGCTGTTCTCTGTTTCGGGACTAAGCTCTTGTAAATCCGGAGACCTTCCGGGCCTAGGTTCAGTAGCAAGATGGGCATCTTCCTCTGGGGTTTGAACACTTCTTCGTTCTCGTCTTCCAGAACACCTATGAAATTGTCTATGTATTCTCTCCAGTCCTCCCACTTCATGAGGGGTTCTCCTGGGCAAGGTAAAAACTGTACTGGCGCCGTCGCATAACCTGTTTGCGCGCTCATCTTCTCTCTCTTTACCGTGGGTAGTGTTCCTCCTCGGCTTCGGGGACTCCCCGGTGCGTCGTCCTGTTCCTCTTCACTTGCTAGGGTTCGGGGACTATCCGTGTCGGCCCCCTCAGTTCCCTGTGGGTTCTCCAGCGCGTGTTCTCTGGCCCTGCAGGTGGCTGTGTGGATTGGTGCCCTTTTTCTGGTTCCTGGGGTCTGTCCCCCCTTTTTTCACTCCTCTGCGCCACCCCCTTGGGTGTTCCTGGCTCTGCCATGCTCTTTAGGGTACCTGTTGTCCTGCACAAGGGTGTTTCTGCTCCTCCGTCCTTTGTGTGGTGGTTCTGGTGCCTCTGGTGCTTTGCTTGCTGTCCTGAGGTCGGGTTGGTGGTCCTGCTTTGCTGGGGGTCTTTATCCCACCCTCGTCGCCATTGTGGAGATGCAGGCATACACTAATAAGGACTCTGAGGCCAGGAGATGGTTAATTGGTTTTATTTATATTCTCCCTAAAGAGCGCCGAGCCTCTACCCTATTCCGTCTCTGCTCTGGCTGCCTCCGCGCTCTTCGCGCCACTCACACGCCTCTGCGCGCGCAGCCGGTACCGACCGCCCACACGTCACGTCGCCGACGTGACGTGCATCAACTAGACTGTCTCTACACATAACATGTTAAAATGTCATACTATTAATTGTTGTTTGGCACAATACTATATATTTTTGAGCGCGAGTAGGAAGAAACTGAAAATACCCCCACGTCACACCAAAGCTCTTATGGCACCAAGCAAGTGAAGCAACTCACCATGACCCTCCGCAAAAGTTAGCTCTTGTCTCTTCCATCAATCTATCCATTCATCCTTTCATCCTACCATGTACCTGCTGATGTCCACCATATAACCTTTACATTCTATCGTCTCTTCAGTTTTTCATCAATCATTCAGTTTTTCACCATTCCGTCTATCCACCCTTCATATCCAAACCTATCCATCCATCCATCAATCCATCTCCAAACCTATCCATTCATCCTTTCACTCATCCATATCATTATCCACCCTTTCCCTCATCCATCAATTTTTTCGTTCATCCATCCATCAACCCTTTCAGTCCTTTATTCCATCCACCCTTTCACTCAATCCCGCCTTTCAGTCATCCATTATCCATCCTTCCATCCATCCTCCCTACCTTTCATTTATCCATCCAATCTTTCACTTATCCACCCATCATCCACCCTTTTATCCAATCATACACCCTCTTTTACCGATGCATGCTTTCACTCATCAATCCATCTATTTGTAGTGTAGTTCCTATTTTCCCAATAGGCTCTGCGCATTGGAATAGTACCTACAGCAGTAAAGGCCTAGGCCAGACGTTAACTAGGTCTACTACTGTCGATACTAGACTTAATTTTTGGGTTTGCCAGCTAAGCTCAGAGTTCGCTAGAAACTTTCTCGAATGTTCAAGGAAGGATTAACTTCCCTGATTAGACAAGAAGGGATTTAGTTTCTGACAACCATAGAACATGACAACTTTGCTCTCCCCTAATCAAGAGTCAATCTCGAGAGTCGTGTGAGCACAAGGCAATTATTTTACTCAGTCAGTACGTGCATTCTTAGTCTCATCAGAATGTAGAGAAAAGGAAGAGACGGGCGTGTTCAATAAAAGGTGTTATTTATTGATCAGTCTCTTTTCTCGTACAAGAGAAATGGATCGATATTATTGCGATACTTATAGTTAAGTAAAGTGCATACATTAGAAGCAATAGTATAAAATAATACTGTAAAAACATTGATATGGTTTCTGAGCCATATGATGTTTAAAATGATTAAAATATATTTACATACACATATACATTTGACTAAACGTACTCAACTGGTGTTTCTAAATACGCCTACCCCGTGTACCTGACCTAAGTCTAATGCGTGGGCGGGAATAGAAAGTTACAGTTTAAGTTAAGTTTGTTTTTGCCAAGTGAATAACTAAAGAATTCTCTAGGAGGGGTTATTCAGGTCTGTACCTGGAATTTAGGATGAATGAGGAATGGTATCTCTTTCTCTGCTCTCGATATTCCAGGCTGCCTGCGAGGGCTACCCGGAAGCGCCGGTGCTGGGTCTCTCGGCTTGAGATAGCAGCGCGTCTCTCAGCGCGTCAGGAAGGCGGGGCTGCTGCCTGCGGGGTCTGCTTCTGCTCTCGGCTTCGGCAAGTATGGCTGCTCCGTCTTGTCACCACGCGTGTGTTTTGCATAGGGCAAGATCGGCAATATTTATACCTTAAAGGTGCCGGGATTGACGTAAGGATGGACATAGGTACGTCAATAAAGATGTCATACGACTTGCTCGTTAGCACATTCTTTACTAAAGTTCTCTGTGAAATCAAAACAATGGCCGCACGGATTATCCAGGTTGTCATAGGTTTGATTTGTTATGAGAACGTCGTATGCCTTATCAGGGGCTGGAGGAATATCGCTTGTCTGAGAATGCAGTTAAATATCTGCTCTCTGGTGCTATGTTTTGACAAAAGAATCCGTTGGAGATGTCCAAGGTTGTTTTGTATTTTTTGCGCACTATGTTATTCATTAGTGCAGCACTGTGTGAGTTTTGCACTGCAAAAGTTTTGCAACATGTGTTAAGGTGTCGGTAATCCAAAACTAGACAGTACGAATTGTCTGGTTTGGAGACCGGAAACAAAGGATTGTTCATTTGTGAGGTGCAAGTTTCAATCACCCCTTGGTATTCTAGCTGATCTAGTATTTCATTTACTTGTTTTTTAGCTTCTTGCTTAATTGGGTACTGCCTTTGTGCAGTTGGTTGTGATTTTAGCTGGACTTTGTGAGGAGGAGAATCCTCATCCCATCCTACGTGATTTTTATATAAAGCAGGTGCTAAGGCCACTGCCCACTTTCTAGCAAGTGTGTATTTTTTATGAATCGGTATTTGATTCGAGAAGGCAGGCATAATTACTTCTTCGCCATGAGGGCACTCCCTGACAAACTCCGGTGGCCAGTCTTTTTCAGCTAGAAGGATGTCATAGCCCTTGGATAGGTTATCCCAAAATAGTCCCCTTATTTTCCTAGTCTTATCTCCCTCTATACGTAATGTTATCTCGTATATTTTGTGGGGCTTGCTAACTCTGGTATCTGCAGTTTCCACTTGAAGGTATTCATTCGTGTCCACTGTCTCCAGATGATTCATAAGGACTTTGCGAGCTATGCTCACCTCTGCTGCGCTGTCTAGCATTGTCTGAGCCCACTCTCCGTTTTTCAATTGTGTCCTCAGTATTCTCGGCATTGTTAACTACCTTGATACTGGCTACCTTCTTTTTTGGAAATTGTGATTTCTTTTTCAGTTGAGCAGGTTCCTTGTCTTTGGACTTGGCGTGCTCTTCTGATCGTCCTCTTCTTTCCGATTTCTGCGAGGAATTCTGAAAAGATTGAGAGGGACGTGTATCAATGTCTTGATATCTATCAGGTTTTTTTAATATTATCCCTATTTCTAAGGTTATATCTATTCCCAGAGGGTTCACTCTGAGGTGACCTTTGTCTCGGGTTTGGAGATTTCTCTCTTCGCCTAGGAGACCTTCCTCTGGACTGGAATTTCTTTTCTTTAGGATTGGATTGTTTGTTCCCATCCCAGTTCTTTTTTGGTGAATTATTATTATTATTAAAAAACATTTTTTCTGGACTTGTAGTCAGTTGCGGTTTTACTGGTATTCCACCTAGACTATCTCTGCCTAGTTCTTCATAGGATTTTTCTATGATTCTGGCAATTTCAGCTGGTTGGTCTGCTATATCTGTCTCTTTTAACCTCTGGCGGATCGCCACGTTTGCTGTTTCACCCTTTATGTTGGCTAGTAATATAGCCGAGACCTGCTTGAAGTCTTTCAGTAATTTCATACCAAGAGTTAAAGCAGGTTCTGGACCATATTCATCTTGAATTTGTTTTAGCACATCTGGTATTACCGAAATGGATGGAACACCGTGCGTTTTTGTGTAGATGGAAGCAAAGACTGTACCCCAAGTGTCACAGTCCTCAATGTGTGGTGCGATTCCCATTGGGAGACATATAGTCAGAATCCTGTGTTTCTCTAGCGGGGTGGTGTCAGGAAACACCGCCTCTATTTGGGTGATTTTCTGTGCCAACCAGAATGGTATCTGTTCCCTTTTAGCTGGAACCTTACCTAGGCAGGATTGGATGTTCTGTGGTGTAATTTTATTTGTGTTCCCCTGGTGAGAGGTCAGCTGTGGTAGTTTAATCGCTGGCTGAATTGTAGAAGTCCGCATTACATACTGAACTAATTGTCTGTGAATTTTTAGTAGTTGTTTTAGCTGTATTAATAGCTCTGGTGCAGTCATCTCGTCGATGTCTGGATGTGGTGTGTATCCGGCTAAGACCGGCCACGTTGCTCCTGGTCTTCCTAAAGGACCGAGCCTTGTAATGTGATTATTATGTTTTAGGGCGCCATCAAATAAGAGCAAATGCTCTTGGAATTTGAGTGGTACTTCCACCTCCTCGAAAGGAGTGTACGTTTCAGGAGGTTCCTCTACTTTGTAATAGTGGAAGTACTTTGTTACAGCATTTGCTGCTGGAAAATGTATCCATGTATAGTATACCTCTGTCTGCCGATATTCGTGTGCCTCAATTACGAATATGACTGTGCCACCTCTAGGTGTCAGTCCATTTTCTATAAGTTTTAAGGTTATAGATCTCCTTTTGGCGACCTGGATGAGTATTATATCCGGGTCTGCTGCTTGCATGGTAGCATCAGCATCTGCTATTTCAGTAGCTAATCTAATTGCCTCTCTTTCTCCATCACTGTCTCCCATTTTACTGACAGGATGGTATTATTTTTATTTGCAGATCAGGTTTCTTTATGGAAACAGAGATTAGATGCACAATATTCTGGAACTGTTTTATCCTTCAACGTTGACTAGACCAAGAACCGTACATAGGAGTTCCCTCCTGCGAGGTTTTGGAGGATATAATAACCTTTCACCCACTCCAGACGTCTTTGGAGTATTTGGGAAAAGGGGTCTGAGTGAGAAAGCACGACTGAGTTACTCTAAATGTCTTACGTTAGTTTTATCGCCCTTTCCAAACGCGTTGGGCGCCATGTAGTGTAGTTCCTATTTTCCCAATAGGCTCTGCGCATTGGAATAGTACCTACAGCAGTAAAGGCCTAGGCCAGACGTTAACTAGGTCTACTACTGTCGATACTAGACTTAATTTTTGGGTTTGCCAGCTAAGCTCAGAGTTCGCTAGAAACTTTCTCGAATGTTCAAGGAAGGATTAACTTCCCTGATTAGACAAGAAGGGATTTAGTTTCTGACAACCATAGAACATGACAACTTTGCTCTCCCCTAATCAAGAGTCAATCTCGAGAGTCGTGTGAGCACAAGGCAATTATTTTACTCAGTCAGTACGTGCATTCTTAGTCTCATCAGAATGTAGAGAAAAGGAAGAGACGGGCGTGTTCAATAAAAGGTGTTATTTATTGATCAGTCTCTTTTCTCGTACAAGAGAAATGGATCGATATTATTGCGATACTTATAGTTAAGTAAAGTGCATACATTAGAAGCAATAGTATAAAATAATACTGTAAAAACATTGATATGGTTTCTGAGCCATATGATGTTTAAAATGATTAAAATATATTTACATACACATATACATTTGACTAAACGTACTCAACTGGTGTTTCTAAATACGCCTACCCCGTGTACCTGACCTAAGTCTAATGCGTGGGCGGGAATAGAAAGTTACAGTTTAAGTTAAGTTTGTTTTTGCCAAGTGAATAACTAAAGAATTCTCTAGGAGGGGTTATTCAGTTCTGTACCTGGAATTTAGGATGAATGAGGAATGGTATCTCTTTCTCTGCTCTCGATATTCCAGGCTGCCTGCGAGGGCTACCCGGAAGCGCCGGTGCTGGGTCTCTCGGCTTGAGATAGCAGCGCGTCTCTCAGCGCGTCAGGAAGGCGGGGCTGCTGCCTGCGGGGTCTGCTTCTGCTCTCGGCTTCGGCAAGTATGGCTGCTCCGTCTTGTCACCACGCGTGTGTTTTGCATAGGGCAAGATCGGCAATATTTATACCTTAAAGGTGCCGGGATTGACGTAAGGATGGACATAGGTACGTCAATAAAGATGTCATACGACTTGCTCGTTAGCACATTCTTTACTAAAGTTCTCTGTGAAATCAAAACAATGGCCGCACGGATTATCCAGGTTGTCATAGGTTTGATTTGTTATGAGAACGTCGTATGCCTTATCAGGGGCTGGAGGAATATCGCTTGTCTAATTAGATCTCAAGCGTTATGACCTAATCAGATAACACGTTCCTGTGCCGTAGTGTGACTGCGTCAGATAACGGTATCTGCATCATGGGGAATTTCTTGCCTCATGGGCTGACTGTTAGTTAACTAGCTAGGTAGTTTAACCAGAATAGGGTCAGGAATAGGGGGATCGATTCAGAACCTATAGAAATACACGACATATTCATCCATCCATCTATACATCCACCCTTGCTCACTCATCCATCCACTCACTCATCTACTCACCCAACCACCCACCCTCCCTGTTACATTGTTTATGAATCTTTGTTGCAGAGCAGACGTACAAAGTGCCACCCATTTTCTTTAAAATACCTCCTGAGCGTGTCTTGATTCTCGCTCTCTTTCTTTCATTTTTTTCTTACAAAATCAGGCATACACACTAACATAGTAGACACACAAAAGACTCAGGTATGATAAAAGCCATCTTTTCCCTTCACCTACCATAGCTTTTTTAATTGCCATCAGGGCCGGACTGGCCGTAGCCTGATTGCCACTGCTAGGGGACTGACATGATTCTGGTGCTTGCTGAACGTACAGGATAGTGTGAATGAGATTGACAGCACAGGGCCTGAATGGACCCTGCTCTGTCAAGCACATCCTGATGGTGAGCACCCGGACATTATTCAAATGAGCCCTGCTGAATAGCTCAGCGGGGGCTCAGATCGGGGATACAGAAGCGGCGCCTTGGCTGCAAGAGACACGTTCTACTCCTGCTCACCAGCACAGCTAATGAGCCTAACTTTTCATGAGTACCGGTACTCTCCAGGGCAGTAGAGAGTGATAAATCAAAGAAGTGCTGGTACTCAGTACCGGTGAGTACCGGCCCATTTAAAGCACTGATGGACAAACCATGTCAGGGTCCAGCATAGGTGGATGCAGCCCTATACTGACATGGGCGGCCAGGAGGGAGAATGGTGGAAGGGTGAAAGCCACACCCCCCCCCCCGCCAGTTATTAGATGGTGGTAGTCCCCATGCTCTCCTTTTCAGAATTCTGGGAGAACTCTAAGGCGCTGGAACCAGGAGCGTTGGAGATGCTGCAGGAAGTCCACATACACTTGTAGGAGTTCATATTGTAAATGAGCAAATAAAGAGGCATTTCCCCTCTAGCAGCATTTGATGTCTGTTCAAATGTTATGCAACTTCTGACAAACCGCTGGCAAATATGCTTCATTTCTTTACCTGAAAGGTACAGTAATTTAGTATATTGAACAAAGTGACACACGTACAGGGGCAGGGATGTGTGTGAAAAGAGAAGGCAATAATAAGTTGAAGACTTTCTAACAAGCAAATAATAAAACAGAGTGCCTCTTTATACTGAAATGTGAGGAAACACATAATGCAGTAGGGTTAAAATAAACAAGACATAATAATTGTAATAAGCACAACATACACAAAGTTATACATTCTCTGATTTATTATTATTCAGTTTTAAGTATGCCCTATTTTAATACAAAATTGACACAACTGCAAACTCGAAACACGGTGTCATGACACTTCGGTCCAATGTCTTAACGGCATGCAATGTCACATACCTTCCACCTTATACCACCACGACCTTAGCATGCCATGGAAATTGTAAGAATGTGCAGAAACCAGATTTCTACACATTATGTTCCGTGTTCACAGTCCGCAGTGTCCCTGGTGTTGAGAGTGCTCTATACAGGAGCTGCTTTCCACCTAAACTTGAGAACTACCCAGAGTTCTCTGCTTCTTTCTTTAAACCTTATCTTCCATGTTAGCAATCCGGTTTCACCACATCAGTGACAAGGTAAAACCACATCATGGTGCCCCAAAAAGTGCCTCTTTACCGCCATTAACATGCAGGTGGTAAATATGTACAAAAGTATGCTGTAACACTGCTACATTGCATCATTCTCATTTTTACCTAAACAAATAATGGTTATTTGTGTGGAAAGGCACGACAGAAAACTTTTGTCTGTAATAGAGATTTAGCGTATACATTAGTGCACTTTTCTACCTGAACTTCGTAGTTTATATATTGTCATAAAGATCTTAGAGGCAGCATATTGTTTCAGCGTATCCAACGTCACTTCCTTATTTTGGGATATTTTATGGTGCAGGCTGTGCAGCAGGTGTAGTAGCCCACTGAACTACTGCACTATTACTTTGGCGCTCAGCTTCTGTGTCTGCTCCCTGTCCTCGACTCCAACTCCTACACGGCCTCACTAATGACTAAAAAGAAGGGCATAAGAAGTATAGTGTGCATCAATCTCTACACATTGTGAGCTGCTACACAAACATAAAACAAACGAGTAACTTTCTGATAGTTGGTTACGGTAAATTAAATACATTATTGCCCACATGCAAAAAGGTAATTTGCATTCGCAAACGGTGCGAATCGCAAAATTCGGCCGTTTGCGAATGCAATTTCCTTTTTTGGGATGCATTTTTTTTTTTTCATTTTTTCACAATTTAAGGAATCACAATTACGTTGCGATTTCTTAAATTGCGATTGCATTTAAGGAATTGCAATTTGTGATTTCTTAAATGCAATGCATTAACATTTTTTTTGCGAATTCGCAAATAGGAAGAGGAAAATTACCATGAAGTTGAACTTCATGGTAATTTGTGAAAACTTTCAAAAATGCACAAAAGTGCATTTTTGAAAGTTTCATTTTACACACACACATGCCCTTGGGGCATGTGTGTGTGAAAAATGTTCTTAAAGTTTAATTTCAGGGGTGCAGGGACCCCCCCTGCTCTCATGAAATAGCATTCTCATTTTGCGATTCCTTAATTGCGAATCGCAAAATGAGAATGGCTTCCTATTCATTCCTATGGGCCTCTAGGGCCATAGGAATCAATGGGAAGGGATTCCTTAATTGCGATTTGCAAATTGTGAATCGCAATTAAGGAAAATTAAGAAATCGCAAAAAAATTGCGATTTCTTAATGCATAGCATTTTGCGATTTCTTAATTGCGATTCCTTAATTTTCGCAATTGATGCATGTGGCCGATTGTATTTAATTCAAACACTTTAACGGCACAGTTCACTTAGCTGACCAAAATATCGCTTTTTTATTTAAGAAAAAAGTCAATAGTAGGTAGTACAGCCTCTTGTTTAAAAATAACATATACAAAGTTACTTCAAGTAATTATTATACAATTACTAGAAGATGCGAACGCTCAGTTGGTTGGTAATTGGCAGGTTGAGTCCAGATCACTTTCCACCCCTAGGGTTCTGAACCATCCATTATATTTATATTGATAGTTGCAGGTGCCAACCATGACATCATAATACTGTCCACCATCCATTTGAACTGCAGTTTTTGGTCGACCCTTTTGGTACACTGCAAGCAGCTCTTTGATTTAAACATACCTTTATTACCAGTTAGAGGACTTTGATGGCCAGCACCCCTCCTCTGAAAATTGTCCCATCACCACTCTGGCTAATAGTTCCCTCCTGGCCTTCTATGCCTGTGGCCAGTTCCAAAATGGATGGCTGGGAAGCAGTGGTGTAGGAGCCCCCTGCTTAAGCAGTTTGAAACGGGGCTGGCAATAAACCCAAGCGGCTGATAAATTGGCTCCTACTAAATATGAATTAGTTGATTATGGACCTCTTCTGAATGTAGGTCTTAAGGTCAAGTGCTCACAAATAATACTGATGAAGCAAAACTTCGCATTTGCGACTTGCTTTTGTCATGAACCTCGTCCATGTATAACCAAGTAATAATTTGTACGTCTTACTAACGTTTATTTCATGTTTGAAACGAAATCAATGAAGCTTGCCTATGTGTATTTCTAATACGATTAATTTGAGTCAATAAAATGGCCGCTGCTTTGAAATAGCTTCTGCGCATGCGTCAGTCACACTCACGTGTCCTGACGTGTTTGCAGGTTTGGAGGGAAATAGTTGCGCATGCGTAATACATAGCTTTGGCAGTAACGTGGTACTGCTCGTGCCATTGCTCTTGTGCCTGTGTATATGTAGCTAACATTTAGACTGCATAAGTATATTTTAGTGATAAGTTGAAAGTACAAACCCAATGATGTGTTTTCATATCGTTATTTCTATGTATTAATTTGTTTTCGCTTACTTTTCATGTATCCTCGACTCGGAGGGGTGCTGGGCTGGGGAGACCATCTTGGAGGGTACTTGTGCGCAGACTCGCCAGGAGCCATCATGGCATTGAATTGCTGCCAAAGAAGGTTGATACCAGAAGCCACCCTGGGAAGCTGTACCTTCGCCCCGCAGCATCACGATATTGTTCCATTATGTTGCTAAAATGTATTCTTTCAATGTATTCTGCGCGATTTTCTCATGGGAACCCCAATCTTGCTAGGCGGTGCCCAGAGATGTAAATAAGGCCTCCAAATAGTCTGTTCTGATTGGTGTGTTACCCAAATCCTATCTTAGGACCAATCCAAATTGAGGGATTCTGACACTTTGCAACATTGGGGGGTGGTACACCGTCCCCAAACTGTATATCTACCCTGGGTTCACCTAGGGAAATTGTCCGACTTGTCTGGTTTAGCTGACCTGTCACTGACCCAAAGCACTCAATAGGTGACTAAAGATACAGAGTACTGCGGAGCACTCTGTCCGAAATTGACCATAGACTAAGGTTCTACTGAACCTTAAAGTGCTGGCGAAGCACTTTGCTGGGAGTTCGCTGACCCAATCGGGGTCTTGATCGATAGCTGCAGAGAGGGTGGAGCGCAGGCGTTGCTTCCAAACTGCGGGTGCGGTCCTGTCCTGAACGGTCCTGTCCTGAGGGGTTCCTGTCCTGAGGTCCTGTCCTGATTTCTAATCTGAGGGTTTCCTGTCCTGTCCTGGGTGTCCATTCTGCACCTGCTGTCCTTTGAGGGGTATCCTTCCTTGAGGGTTTCCTGTCCTTAACTGACCCGTGGCCAGGGTTTGGTTTCCACACCAGTCTAGGTAAATATTGCTCTAAATTCTTTGAACTTGCACCTTTCTATTTTTTCTGTCTTTGCTTTAATAAAGACACACCTTTGCATATGTTGACTTTTCCATGCTTTTGCCGCAACTATTGAATCGTAAAGTCATTTGCATATTTTCATAACGTGTTCCCATGTTACCCTATCTGTTAGAAATCATATTTTGCATTGCAGTTTGTCATCTCCTGATATGGTCTAGAACGGCCTTTCTTAAACTGTCCAAAGAACTTTTACCCTAAATGCATAGCGTTTCCTGTTGCATCCCATATTTAGTATTTCCATGATTACCCTGACTTTATTTCTCTATAGTTATGTACTTTTCGTTATCTTGATTATCGATTGCCTTATTCTTGTAAATCTCATGCTTTCAGAAAACGAACTTTAGATAAAGACTTTAAAACTTCCAGTTGTCCGTGGTCATTTTACAAAGGTATTGAATGTCAAAATTTTGAGTGGTATTTTGCTGCCTTTCCTTTTACAGCTAGCTCCCTGATCCATTGTGGTCATAGGTACCCGTGTCGGTGGATGGTAAGTCGGGTACGCTGAGTAATAACAGTAGGGAATTCACACAAATTGGTAGCAGCCCGTGAAGTCACCCGGTCAATGTATATGGTGAATTGAAATATATGGACCCGAAGCGGCGAAATTATTGGTTGGGTGACCTCGCGCGCTCTATCAATACTGCACAGCAACTAGAGAATAGTTAATAATGGCATGACGAAAATAGGGGAAACAGACAGAGAGGGACGAATAGAAAAGATGAGAGTAAGAGAGAAATGTAAAAAAGAAGTAAGGATGAGAGGAAAAAGATTTGAAGATAGAAAATGGAAATAAAGAACGGGAGAAGAAAGAAGCAGTGAAAGGAAGGAAAAGGAATTAATGTTGAAAAGGGGAAAGGTAGGGTGGAAGGTTGAAAGCAAAGGTGAGAGTGAATAATGCAAAAGTGAAAGGGTTGATAGATGGAAGGCAGAAAACAAGGGTGGAAGAGTGAAAATATCAATAAGTTAAAGGGTGAATGAATGGAAGGATGAAGAATGGACAGATGAGGTAGACAAACAAGGATGGATAGATGAATGTGCGAATGGATGAAGGGGTAGATGATGAATGATCAAATAGTGATGGTATCTCTCCTAATAAGGGTAAAGTTTGATCGCCTCGTGCTTGGTGTGATTAAAGGTATGGTTCAAGTGGGGAGAATGTTTTTATCTTCTGGTTAGTTCCTTGCTTTGAAAGGACTGCGCATAAGATCTTTCATCCTACTATTTGTCCACATCCAGTCAATTCAATTCATGAAGCTTTATTCGGCACATATAAAATGACCATAAAAGCACATAAGAAAAAATAAAAAAAAAGTCATACATGGTATAAAAATACATCAAATTTCAGGGCAAGGAACAACCAAGATAATACAGACATAGTTTGTTAAAAACACATACTTTTCCTAATATTTGTACACTGAATTAAAAACGTTGCAGTATAAAAACAGATATCGACAGATTGTAAAATCAAAAGTAGACTAATTGCCTGATTAACTGTACGTACGCCATGTTTAACAAACATAGGTTTCAGATAGGCAGTACGAAAATTCATGTACAGTTTGCAAAACAGTAGAAAGTGCAAAGTGCTCTGTTTAGATACGCCATCACACATACATGGCCCTAGTGGATGTCTCTTAAGGTTCGGCAGAGCCACTAAGTGATGAGCAATTCCAAACCTCAGTCTGGTCAGCACAAACTTGTGGGATGGCCTTGTCACCCCTACCAAATAATTGGGGAAACCTCCAACAGTGATGTAACTATTATAAAACATAACAGTTGATAAAGATCCATAGGCTAAGGCCCGTTTCCTTGCAGTATAAGCCAAGAATTTAGCTTTAAGCTCTATTTTGGGTATCTGAGAAGCTGCACAGGGGTCGATCAAGACATTTAAATGAAATATCTCAGAAAAACAAACAATGACATATTTTAGCCAGGGTATATTTAGATGTTTATCCAGCGAGATACAATCCTCAATAATTGATCTGTTAAAAGTTTTTTCTTCCTGAAGCCAAATTGACCGCCAAATCATAAGTGCCTTCAGGGATAACAGGTCTGTTAGAAAATTGATATCCAGTTCCCGGTGGATTAACTCAGTAGGGGCGGAGTTTGGTAAAGACAGGAGCTTTTTAAAAAAAGAATTTTCCTCCTGCTGCAAAGGGTGGTCTCTTCTGTGACCCCATACACCTGCCCCATGTAGAGCAATAGAAATACATCTTGCTTGGTATATCTTAAGCATATCCCTGGTGCGACGATCCCCCACCTTAGCAGCAAATCTAAAGACGGCGTGGGCACTTTTAGCCATTTTGATACGAATATTACTAAAGCCATTGGACCATTTTCTATCTTTGGAGAAGGTTATACCAAGGTAGCAAAATGTATCTACTTGTTGCACCTTTTCCTGATCTATAAAAAAGGCATTTAAAAATTTGCTTCTAGCCCAAAACGTCATTGTGTGCGTCTTCCCCTTGTTAATGATCAATTTTCTGTCCTTAATAAAGACAGAAAATCTATCGAGTAGAAGCTGTAAACCCAGAGGGGTTCTAGAGAGCAAAACAGCTTCGTCTGCATATAATAACACAGGGACAGGTACACCTTTGATCTGGGGGGCATCCGCTTTGACATTTTTTAAAATTGCGTTGAGACCGTTAATAAACAAAATAAAAAGTAGGGGGGTCAATACGCAGCTCTGTCTAATCCCTCTTCTTACATTACATTTTGGAGTGCACTTCCCTTTATCGCCGTAACGCACAGATGTTTGTAATTTCCCGTACAGCCTTGCGAGGAAAAAGATGATACTCTCTGGTGCTCCTAGCTGTAGCAGGGTTGGCCACAGAATAGAGTGGTCAACCATGTCAAAAGCACTACTTAAGTCTGCAAAGCAAAGGTACAGAGATTCTTGTTTTGCTTCAGTGTATTTCCCGATCAGTAAATCAAGGTTTATACTCTGGTCGAGTGTTCCCCGGCCCTTTCTAAATCCATACTGGCTGTCGGCAAGAATACCCTCTTGCTCGACCCATTCCTCTAGCCTAACCAGCATGACTCTACTCATGATCTTAACTGAGGAGTCGAGAAGGGAAATGGGGCGGTAATTTTTCACATCAGATCGACTGCCCTTTTTGTATATTGGGATAATGATAGATTCCCCCCATGATTTGGGTGCCTCGGTACATATCGCGGCGTTAAAAATGATAGCCAAGATAGGGCTCCACATCTCGGGGGCTGCTTTATAGACATCCACGGGCACCCCATCGGGGCCCTGGGCTTTCCCCCCCTTACTAGCACGTATGGCAAGTTAAACCTCTGAGACAGTAATATCCAAAGGTAAAACAGCCCACCTTCCAAGGTTGGGGTCTGCACAGTTATTTGAATCAAAAATGGTTGAAAAGTGGGCAACCCAGCCATCACTCGGGATATTCGAGGTTAACTCTGGCATATTTTCTTCTTTCAATATAAGGAGAGTTAACGGTAGCCCAGAACAGAGTACTGTTAGATAATTCAGCAGCTTGATTGAGAGAATCCCAGGCCAACTGCTGTAACTCACTCCTCCTCCGTTTCAGGGCACGCTTGTATTCTGTTATTAAATTACTTATATAATTAGTGTCCCTCGGCCTTTTGGCGAGTGCATGTTTTAATTCAGTTAGTAAACTAGTGCATATGTGGTCAAACCAACCTGGGCCGTTTCTAGTCTGAGCGCATTTAGGCCTAGTGAACCTGGCATCAATTGATTTATTAATATTGTTAAATGAAGATAAAACCTACTTGTGGTCGGGACCGTTATCAAGGATAGAGGTGATATCTGACATACAGTCCCTGACAATGGAGCTGATTAATTCATTGGCTTTGTCCCCTGCCCATCTTAGTCTTACCCCATTAGGTCTGTGTGGTTCCACGTTATTAACTGTAGTATCCGTTTTAACAAAACTTCCACCCCAAAAGATTGTTTCCAGGATGATACGATTATGATCACTTATTAAAGTTTCTTCAATCCTTGGAACAGCACAACTAGAATTAATGTTAGAAGAGATAATAACATGATCACTGACCGAGCTAGTATGCCGATTCTTAAAGGTAGGAATGGTTTTGCCTTCTTCACATTTGTCAAAGCCCAGAATTTCCAGTTCATAGCAGCCCATAAATGAGTTTAAAACCTCACCATAGCTGTTATGCCCAAAATGTAAGTCGTCAAATCTGGCATTATTTGTGAACCCACAGACTTTTTGAGTAGAAAATTCACATAATGGAGTATTAAAGTCACCAACCCATATAAAATCAAAAGAAACATTTGCTTCTAAAATTAACTTTTCGATAGCACTTGCCAGATCATAAACTACAGTAACCCTTGAGCTATCAAAAATGTTATTATAATAGTTTAACAGTAGAATGTTACGTCCTTGGTCCTCAAGTAACCAAAGGATCTGCACATGTGCTACCACAATTATATACCTCTTAACTACAATCGGACGATTAATAGACACAAGTATCAATAGACCACCTTTAGCTCTCCCTGGTACAATGCCCTGCGCCAGCAGATTGTAAGAGACAAACCCCTCAAAATTAACATCCTCTCGGCACCAAGTTTCTTGGAGGCATAGTATATCATAGGTATTAATAAGGTCCAACCACCCTGGGACATTCCCCTTCGATTTCAGCCCTGCAATATTCCAACTAGCAATTGTTATCCCTTTGCCCCTTATCCCAGTACTATCCGGTATTGCAATTACATTACTACCATCTTCCTCCCTTTGAATTCCACTAGGTAGGGCCCCAAGGTCGTGGGTCAGGTCTGGGATGACCACCCGAATCGGCTCAGGTACCATAGGGTTATCACTAGCCTCACTCACCAATGCATCTGAAATCTCACACACCGGGGGCTCAAGAACCTGGGGAAGTCAATCATTAGTGTCCAAGCTATTTAGAGCGTGAAATCGATTTTGCAAGGGATATCCAGACCGGGCCGGTATATAAATGGGAATTGCCTAGTATTGTTATTATCATTGGGGATGACTTTACTAAGGTGGCGATAAAAGTAACCAAGTGGACGGACATAGACACTGTTATCAGCAAACGGTAAGGATGCTGCTCTCAACAAAACAGTAGCAGCGTTTTGGGGGTGTTTAAAGTTAATAATGACACAGTCACCCCTGCTATTCTTTGTAGAGTTGCCGATCCAGTTGACCCTTCTAGTTGTTAAAATTTGGTCAGAATATGCAACTGGAAACCCACATTGCCTATGCAACCAAGAAACTGTTTTATTTTTTAAAGAGTCATGTGTTTCTTGTTGGGACTGAGTCATGCATGTTTCAACAGGCGGAACATTAGTTAAGGCAACCACGTAAGGGGCACAATCTGGGGGAAGATTGATAAAACGCCTTCTCTTCACTTCTGTCCACCCTTTTTTGTTCTCAGCCACAGGAGTGGCCTTGTTTACCTGACAAATGCTAGGTGGGCTATCTAGTATGACTGTCTCATTAACACTATGCCTCCCCTCTGCTGGGGTTTTTACCTCTTTACTCACTCTTGTGCCCTTCTCATTGATCTCAGGCTTTCCAACCAGGTCAATGTGAGAATCCAAAAGGCCTCCTAATCTGGTTACTTCAGCATAAATCAGATCTCGGTTGGCCACTAAGGGTTTAATAATACTTTCTAGCTTAGCATTAATGAGGCTAACCAATAGATCTAATTGCTCGGTGTTCAGTTTAGCAGTACCTTCCTTTTCCGTGGCATCCTCTTCGCTTACTATACTTTTGGGGGGGTTCCAACTCTTTTTTTATTCCGATTTCCCCCGCGTCTAATTGGTACTTTCCTACAGGCTCTAACTACTCTACGTGGCGGGGAAGCATGTACTGGTGTGTTAGAGAAATCAAGCGAGTCATCCAGCACAGCCTGGCAAGATGCAGCTAACACTGGAACCTCGTTATTAATAACATCCACATTTTCCACCTCACAGCTATCATCTAATACAGATACGCCTAAAGAAGTAGACAGTGTTGAGGGACTACCACGGCCTAGTGATAATCGCCGATCGTTGTTAATTTTCTTAACTACTTTGACTAAATAGTTATCCAATGTGGCAGGCACTGAGGGTTTTTTTGCTATCTTTTGTTTAGACATTATTAAAACCGCCAACAAGGCCCACAATACTTATGTTAAAAACCGAAAGCTATCATGAATAATGCGATACAATTATATAACACATATATAACGTATCCGAGTCTTTAAAATAATATATTTAAATGTCTCACGGGTTGGGCAGGAAAGGCCCTAAATGTAATGGCCAGGGATTGTGGCCCAGCCCAGCCTCGACCTGCCCCGGACTGCCACAGACTGTCCCGCCCTTGTCCCGGGCTTCTCCCGGCACTGCCCGCGTGCGTCCCGCGGGGCGTGAGAGGTTCCGGTGATTTGTAGCGCCTCCGAGCGCAGGTGGTGGCGTCGGAAGTGCGGCGCGAGTCCCGGGGCACCTGGGAGGTGTAGTTTCGTGACCCTCACTGCGCCTGTCGTCCACACAGCAGGGAGAGAGCAATGTTCGCCAAAGCCATTGCCCTTACGGCTGGATGCACACACCAGGACCTCCGATTAGTCCCCCCACGGAGCTCTAGAGGCTCCGGTGATTTGTAGCGCCTCCGGGCGCAGGTGGTGGCGTCAGAAGTGCGGCGCTAGTCCCGGGCACCTGGGAGGTGTAGTTTCGTGATGAAGTACTGGGTTTTTAAGAACCCAGCGGTGCCAGGGAACACACCCTAAGACTTCGAGTCCTTCCTGTCCCAGACTACAGAAACACAGAGTCTTCTGGATGAAGTCAAAGATCGAATTTATTGGCTGCAGCCAGTAACAGGTATCCTGGAAGTACAACACGGTGTATATTCTAAGGAGACTGCTCAAACTTACAAAGCTAGCCATCCCTTTTATACAAAATATTATGCTTTAGGCAAACATTCCTTATTTTACAGTTGACCATTCACATATTTTCACTTCAAAGAAAAAACAGAAAAGTGATGACAAGCTTATTTTCAGTTTGTCCAGCCCACAATCAATTACCCGGCAAGGCCCAACATTTTTCATCAGATATCGACGGACCCCTAATAAAATCGGGCACCTCCGCCTCGTAAAGCAGGTCATAAAGTAAGAAACAGAGACAGGTGTGTGTAAGATTAGGCGTGGTTTGTGTGCGATGAAGGGTTTATGGTATGCCGTGCCTTGATCTAATCTTGATCGGCCACTGGGAAAGGAACTGACCGAACAGGTTTGGCTTCAGGCAGTGGAGTCAGCTTGCCCAGGTCACAGAGAAGTGAGCAAAGGTGTACGTGTCCTTCAGACTCGTTTTTGGCCTTAGTCATCGGCCTATGTGAGGGCAACCACAAAATGGATCCCATATACAAAATGGAACCCGAGGGTTCAGAACGGAACCCCTGATTTCAGGGTGATCTCCTCACTCGGATACGCCGAAGAATGCTTGTATATAGTATACTCGTCATTCTCGGTCTGCTGATACCAAAATCGTCATGATACGACGATGTTTATGACATGGGTCCAGAATTTTCAGTACCACAGACCCTCCTTTTGCCCTTACATAGGCAATCAACCTACACTCACGCTAATCTGAGTCTAGGTCTATATTCCTAAAATCATTGAGATGTTGCTGTAGCATCATCCTATTACTTAGCTCGTCCCTCGATACAGGTTTCCTTACACACGATGTAGCACAGAGGCCACATATAGCAGGAGCACACTGTACGCACAGACAGAACAGGAAAAGAATGGCTAAGATCATCCCAATGACCATCAGAATCTTCCATCCCCAGGCGGATAACAGTTCCCAGAACCACCCCATCAACGACCAATCTTCTTTATCCACATGAATAGATTCAGAGATCTTATGTAGTTTGGAGATGGCCTGGTACACTGTTGGAGCGTTATCTGGAATGAAAACACAGCAACTCGATTGGATCACTTTACATACCCCACCTCGGTCTGCAAGTATGACGTCTAACGCGACCCTGTTCTGAAGGGTCATAAGGCGATCCGACTGGAGCTCAGCAGTCAAGTTACTAAGGGCACCGGCAGTTTCAACTACGGTCGATTCAACCACCCTCGTCAATTGCCTTATGTTCCTGCTGTTAACCATGGGTCCCCAAAACGGCAGAAAACCCTTAAAGAAGTCTCCAAATTCTTGTCCTGCAGTGTCTTCTTTACTGAAGACACCTCTAACTATCCTTGTCTTATGGTAATCTGCCGCAGCTGTGTAGGTGGGAGGCAACAGTAATGAAACAACATGTGCCCGAAAAATCAGGGGGCAACCACGTGTAGGCTCTATCATGACAGATGAAATACGTACCCTTAGCTGCTAGGAACAAAGGGGAAGTCTGGGATGCAAAGACATATGTTTCCGTGCAGATACTCTTTCCTAACTGAGCTCTGGGATTCTTGCCATTACCTTGCAGACATAGGTGACCCTGATGGGGTACAATCCAAATCGGGGAGGATCTCTTAGCTCGCTGTTTCTCACCCAGAGTAACTCCATATCCGGTCACGTTCCATCCAATATATGCTAGTGTCTCATCTCTCGGGATAGTCTCATAGGAAGTATCTTCCCTAATCATATCTACTATACCCTTAACTAGAGCACTATTCTTTGGATTATCTTTTATAGAACGTAGGGGGTGGGTTTCATGTGCATAAATGAACATCGTTCTGTATGCCCACACAGAACCATTATGGCTGAAAGGCAGGACCAGGTAAGGGATACCTTTATCAGTAGTATGAGGCATAAGACCACACACCCAACAGTTAGTTGTGTTCACTACTAATTGGTGTTGGTGTAAAAGCTGAACGAAGGAGTTATTGATAAACTCTATTCTCCTAGCGGATTCATGTTCAGGAAGAGGGTGAAAAGAATGTGAGGAAACAGTAGAAGGAGGTATGGGCTGTGTAGTGGGTGCAAATGTCACTCGAAAAGAGAACAAAACATATCCTATTAAAAACATCATTGCACTGAACAACATGAAAATGCATAATATCAAAAAACGTTTCTTGGTCATCATTCTACAAATTTCAGCTTTAAAGTTCATCTCTTTGGCAGGTCTCTCCATCTCAAAAAACTCCATCCTCTCTAATTGCTGCTCGCGATGGTAGGGTGTTCTATGCTAAGGAATGCTTCTGTCAGTCTAGGGCAACTCCCTTAGACCGACCTGAACCGTCGACCTAACGTCTTCGGCTGCACTCCAAAGACTTCGGCAACTGGGACCCTACAGCTGAACCCGGATGGTGGTTCGAAAAACAAAAATAAAAAAGTTTCTCAGATGAGAGAGCTGCACTTTTTTAAAAAAAAATAGCAAAGTGTTTATTTGTCCATAGTTCTCGGCCTCAGATTATAACGGCTTTTTCCAGGTAATGTCTGGTCTCGGAACAAGAGTTCAGGCTCGGTAGTGTCCAATCGAAATGACGGTGGCACAGCTTCTTGCAAAAGATTGTCACTTTCACGTTCAGAATTTGTTCCTTTTACACGTGCATCTCTGAAAGGCAGAAAAAGAGGCACAGTCTCAGTCTCAGTCTCAGAGTCAGCTATACCCTCCTGGACCCACCGGATGTACGGCAGAGGCAAAGGGACCCTCTTGCAGTGTACGCCGTGGATCCAGTTCTTCTTTCCTTCCACTCGAACGGCTGATCTCGTTGAGAGAAGGACTAGGTGGGGGCCGGTCCAACGGGGCTGGTCATTCTTTGTCCACTGGAAGTTCTGGACCAGCAGCCATGATCCAGGATCGATAGTATGTCCTGGAGCTTCAGAGACCTGAGGCAGAGTATCATGAACCTGTTGGTGTAAAACACGCAATTTAGCCGTCAATTCATACAAATAATCAAGCAGTACAGGGTATTCGATCTCACTGAATTTTGTCGGCCTAGGCACTCCCCATATGTTGGCCGGACGGCCGAACACGATTTCGTAGGGACTAAGTCCCACTCGCGAATGCACAGTCATTCTTGTTGATAGGAGTGCTAGAGGCAGAGCATCAGGCCATTTAAGACCAGAGCTTTCTTGAATCTTGCCTAATTTAAGTTTTAGGGTGCCGTTGTAGCACTCTACTAGTCCAGCTGATTGGGGGTGATTTGCAGCGTGGAATTTTTGCTGGATACCTAGCCATTCACATACTTTCTTCATCACTCGACCCACAAATTCACTCCCATTGTCACTCCAGACCATTCTTGGCAAGCCGAACCTAGGGAAAAATTCTTTGACAAGGGCTTTAGCTGTGGATAAGGCAGTGTTGTCTTTCAGGGGATATGCTTCTACCCATCTCGAAAAGGCACAAACAACAACAAGTACGTATTTCAAATTGTTGCACCTTTCCATGTGGATAAAATCTAGCTGCAAAACCTCGAACAGGTACGGTGGACGCGCAAAATGACCAGCTGGAGTTGGGGTTCCCCTACCGGGATTGTATTTCAAACACACCATGCAAGTCTTGACCACATTCTCTGCACACTTAGGAATTCCAGCATTTTGCCATACTGGAGCCAACAACTTACAGATCCCTTTCACACTGATGTGAGCCATTCCATGGGCCATTGTAACCACTGCAAGCACATACGCATCGGGTAACAACCATCGCTGATGCTCTCACAATTCAACCCAACAACCATTTGCATCCAATTTACCTGTACTCTCTCTCCACACACTCAACTCTTTCTCTGTAGCCTCAGCTTGAATAGACTTCACGCTCTCTATCGTATCTTCACACATTCCAATGTCACCAACCCATCTCGCAGGGCCTGCAACATACATTCGACTCATCACATCCCTTGCTGTTTCTTTTGCAATTTCGTCAGCAAATGCATTACCACGACCAACATCATCAGTAACCTTCTTATGTGCGCTGCATTTTACAATCGCAATTTGCAACGGCAAGGTAAGTGACTCAAGAAGCTCATTCACCAACTGACCATGCTGTATCTTGGCTCCATGCGAAGTCAGGAACCCACGCTCTTTCCACAATCGTCCAAAACTATGGGCCACACCAAATGCATACTGGCTGTCGGTATATATGGTCACTTTCATTCCTTTTGACAACACACACGCTCTTGTAAGTGCAATCAACTCTGCTGCTTGAGCTGAATTATGTAGGATATGTGCAGTTTCAACAATCGTATGCAAAGTCGTAACAGCATATGCTGCAGTCGTATCACCATTCGGGAGCTTGAAGCATGAACCATCCACCTATAAGGTACCATCACACGAGGAGTGTCTTCTTCTGTCTTAAGAAAGCAATCATGCTGTTCAGAAATATCTGTTTCTGCTACAATCGGCAGCAACGTAGCTGGATTCAATGTGTTGCATCTCTTTATGTGCACATGACTCGCTAAAAGTGTCAACTCGTAACCTGACAATCGAGCACTAGTTAAGTGCTGTGTCTTGGTTCTGTTTAACAAAGTGTCCACTGCATGTGGAACCATTGCAATCAGCATATTATTCATCACTATACCAGCAGACTGGCGAATAGAAACTGCTGCTGCCGCTGTGGCTCTCAAGCAACTCGGCAATGCTCTAGCTACCGGATCTAAAGTCGACGAAAAATACGCGCATGGACGTTGCTTGTCCCCAAAAGACTGTGTCAACACTGACAATGCACAACCCTCTTTCTCATGGACATACAGTGTAAAGGGCTTACTGTAGTCGGGGGTACCCAACACAGGAGCCGAACACAATGCATCACGCAATTCGGAAAAACTTTTCTGACAATCTTCAGACCATGGAAGGGGTTTCGGTGTCTCTTTACAAGTCAATGCTACCAAAGGTATGGCCAGCAAAGAAAAATTCGGTATCCATTGTCTGCAGTAGGATGTAATACCCAAGAAAGCACGCACTTCTCTCTGTGTCCTTGGCACACTCAATTTTGCAATTGTCTGAATTCTTTCTGGGGTCAGTTTCCTTCCCTCCTTCGATAAGAGGTGACCTAAGTAGGTCACTTCTTGTCGACAATATTGCAATTTCGAAAGGGACACTTTGTGATGCAAATCGGACAAATGACGCAACCACGATAATGTTGCTTCTCTACAAATCTCCTCAGTATCTGCAGCAACTAGCAAATCATCAACGTACTGAATAAGGGTAGCTCCATCAGGTAAAACAATCGTATCAAGGTGTGTTTTTAAAGCCTGGCTATATATTGATGGACTTTCACAGTAGCCCTGGGGAGCGCGTTTGAAGCGGAAGCTTCGACCTCCTAAACTGAAGCCGAAAATATCTCTACTCTCCTCAGCAATCGGGATGCTGAAGAAAGCATTCTTCAAGTCAATCACCGAGAATCAAGTCGCGGAAGCTGGAATCATAGTTAATAGGGCAGTGATATCAGGAACAACTGGAAATTGTGGCACAACTATTTTGTTCACCTCTCTAAGATCAATCACAAATCTGTAAACGGGTGGCTGAGAAGGGTCAGTACGCTTCAAAACAGGCAGAACAGGACTATTGCAAACATTGCCTCTTGTCTCTTCAATTACATCTTTTTCAATCAAATCAAAAATTATCGCTAGCAACGCTTTTTCCCCTTCACTAGAGATTTTGTATTGGGGAATACGTGGCATTTTAACATTGGCTTTCAATGTCACAACATATGGCGGTATTTCCAAAAGACCCACATCATTAGGACCAGTAGCCCAAAGAATATCAGGAAGAAACGACAATTCTGTCGGAAGTTTGTCCTTCGACAAATACATTGGGGAGACCACTTTCTTACCTAGTGTAAGTTGTACTCCTGAAGGAGAACAATACAATGTTGCATACAATCTTTTCAACAGGTCCAATCCTAACAAGTTCTCACCACAACCTGTCGTCAAAATAAGGGGTGCTTCTAATTCTCAAGGTCCAACAGAAAGTGATATAGGACTAGAAATCGGGTTCCTAACCGGGGCGCCAGAAAAACCTACTGAAACATTCATTTCGCCAGACAAAGGTGCGCCAGGGAGTTTAGAGTGCATAATAGAACTCTTTGTAGCACCAGTATCCAACAGAAAAGGCTCTGACACACCTGATGTAATCACCTCAACATATGGTCCACTCTGATCTACTGGAACTGAAACAACTCCCTCTCTTTGTCTATGGCTGTCCTAGCAATCATTACCTTCCATATTCTCATCTTCTGCATAGTAGTCATCAGCATAGTACTGAGCCGTCCTACCAGACGCGTTATTCTGCTAATCAAACCTATTCATTGAATTCTGTGGCGGAAAAGAACGCGCGTTCTGGGTGAAATTTCCACGTCCTCTACCTCTAGGTGCTTGTTGAACACCTCGACCTCTTGCACCAGAAGCACCATTCATACGCTGTAACAGAGCAGGGCAGCTACTTTTAAAATGGCCCTCCTCTTTACAATATGCACACTGATTAGGGCCTACAGGAAAACGTGGTTGAGAAAACTCAACCCTTTGCGAGTTTCTCTGAAACTGCTGAGGCTGCTGGTAATCACGCTCGTTACTACGAGGCGGATACGCCTGCTGTAAAAGAACCTTCGTTTTCAGCTCTTTAGTTTTCTTGTCTGCTCTATCTTTCTCATCCTTATCTCTATTTTCATAATACTGTGCCGTAGCCAAAATCTGGGCTGAAGAGGAAACGGCCCAAGAACTCTCTGAATCTTTCAATTTCTTACACAACTCAGGAAGCAGATTATGTACGAACTTGTCAACGAACAACCGTTGACCACCTTCTGTACTCATGTCTTGACCACTGTGGTCGATAAACGTCTCTTCAAACCTGGTGAAGAAATCAGACACGGTTTCCTCTTTCTTCTGCTTACATGCAGACAATTTGTCCCCATTCACACGCATCGCAGGCATTAAAGTCTTCATATAAGTAACGATTTTACCAGGGAGTTCTGCAACCAAAGGCTCGGGTTTAGCACCACCAACTTGTCGCCCATCTGCTGCAGCAATATTAACACAGGTATCACCTAATTCCTGCGCATGATCAGTATGACAAATCAAACCCCATAAAGGCTGTGGAACAACATTCCCAAACAACATGCCTATGTCAGCTAGATTCATAATGCATGAGTCTGCAGTCTGTGATAATTACTTGTAATATCCTGCAGGATTTTTACGTGGGTCAGGTAAGGTCTGCTTAAGGGCCAAAACTTCAGCTCGTTTCCAAGGAACATGTACCCAAACACGCTGAAAATGTGCTGGCACAGCATCGACGTGATTAGCGACATCAGCTGCAACGGCATCCTTCCATACTGGAGGGACCTCTCTCATTGGATACTGTCTCGCTTTCCTCCTAACAGAGGAATCATGCTCAAACAATGACCGAGAAACACCCTCACTCCTAAACGACAACAATGTCGCAACTGCTTTTTCAACATCAGAACCCACAATTGTGCCTTTTGCAAACTCGTACCGTACACGACACAGCTCAGGTGGATTGCATTCTAAATCATTTTCCTCCAATTCCTCACAAAGAAAAGCACACATTTTCTCGAAAATGTACCTCTGTTTTGGTTCTTCCCACTGATGGAAGACATCCATAACAGAATCTAGCTCATATCTTGTAGGGTCAGTAACCCATTTGTGTGCCAAATAATTCAATGTTTCCCGCTCTCTAGAGTCGGGCAGTTGACTACGCAACTGTTTGCTTGTTGAAACAGGGGTCATACTTGTTGCCCCAAAAAGAGGATACAGAAGACTAGCAACTGTATCAGTCACCCTCTGTCGAACAGAAGGAGAAGTTGACAAAAGAACAGGAGGAAAAGCAGAGTGAGGCAAGGCAGATGCAGATGCAGACGCAGTAACAGGAGGAACATCAGAAGGGGTAGTCGATGTAGTAGGCAAAGTTGTAGGAAGTACAGGGGAAGCGGGTAGCAAAGTCGGCGGCCCTTGAGGAGGCTGCGCCGTAGCAGTAGGAGCCAACTGAAGAGGAGCTGGCGGTTGTGGAAGAATCTGAGGCACAACAACCGGAGGTTGCACGACTAAAGGTTGCGGAGGTGCAGTAGCACTCTGCGCATAAGGGGGTGGTAAATTCAACAAATGCGACATTAAAGGATCTTTCTCAAGTTCTTTCACTGCATCTTGCTGGAGAGGCGGCAAAACTGGATAGCATTTATCGATTACCATTTTACGTTGCCTGTGCAACTGCTCACTCGCTTGCTCTTCTTCGTTATCTTTATACTGCATGGCAGCTTGCATTATCGAGATACCCTTTTCTCTTTTATTCCTTTTAGCTAATTTAATTTCTTTCTGTTTAGCTTCCTTTCGCCATAGGCGGAAAGAGTCAAACATCGCCGGCCGGGCTTTCTTTTTAAAGAGTCTAACCTCTAAATTATCTAATATCTCTGTGTCAAAACTATCATATTGGGGCCACTTTAGAACCCCATCCTTCCTGGTGTATCGGATCCATACTTCATTATACGTGATGGGGCCCACGCCGTGTTTCACGTAGAGCTCATAGGTTGGAGTTCCAATCGGAGGAACCGGACACGAGTCCTCCAATCGGGAATCCCTATTACAACCAAGACAAAACAAATTTCCAAGTCTGCTAAGACCAGGCATCTTCGCTCTCTAGTCTAGCTTCAAACTTCAAAGGATTATCGAATACGATAGTCTCATGAATACACGAGTCCCTCGGCTTTGGTACTTGCAAGTTCCAAATCAAAGATCCCAAGGGGATACCCAAACTAAAAACCAAACTAAGGACTGGGAGACGCTCCACTCATACTTAACTGAGGTATCGATGACGTCACCAGAAGACTCGTCTATCATTTCGCTCTACAAATCATCAAAGGGTCCAAGACAGGGCGATAGTCAGGGCAGCAGTCCTTCGTAGCCGTCGGGAAGCGGGGAACCTTGCAGCAAAGACTTTCGGACCACGAACGACATGCAGGGGTCGATGAAGTGGTTGGGCTTCCTCCATAATTTCACACAAAGCTCCTCACGAACCTCAGGCTTGGACCGGTACCGCTGAAATCGCCCCACGTTGGGCGCCAACTGAAGTACTGGGTTTTTAAGAACCCAGCGGTGCCAGGGAACACACCCTAAGACTTCGAGTCCTTCCTGTCCCAGACTACAGAAACACAGAGTCTTCTGGGTGAAGTCAAAGATCGAATTTATTGGCTGCAGCCAGTAACAGGCATCCTAGAAGTACAACACGGTGTATATTCTCAGGAGACTGCTCAAACTTACAAAGCTAGCCATCCCTTTTATACAAAATATTATGCTTTAGGCAAACATTCCTTATTTTACAGTTGACCATTCACATATTTTCACTTCAAATAAAAAGCAGAATCATGATGACAAGCTTATTTTCAGTTTGTCCAGCCCACAATCAATTACCCGGCAAGGCCCAACATTTTTCATCAGATATCGACGGACCCCTAATAAAATTGGGCACCTCCTCCTCGTAAAGCAGGTCATAAAGTAAGAAACAGAGACAGGTGTGTGTAAGATTAGGCGTGGTTTGTGTGCGATGAAGGGTTTATGGTATGCCGTGCCTTGATCTAATCTTGATCAGCCACTGGGAAAGGAACTGACCGAACAGGTTTGGCTTCAGGCAGTGGTGTAGTGTAGTTCCTATTATCCCAATAGGCTCTGCGCATTGGAATAATATCTTCAATAGTATAGACGTAGGACAGAGGTTAACTAGGTCTTCTACTGACGATATTAGACTTAAAGTTTAGTGTTTGCCAGCTAGCTCAGAGTTCACTAGAAACTTTCTCGAATAGACAAGGAGGAGTTTAACCTCCCTGGATAGACAAGAAGGGATTTCGTTTCTGACAACTATAGAACATGACAACTTTGCTCTCCCCTAATCAAGAGTATATCTCTAGAGTCGTGTGAAAACAAAAGACAACTTATTTTACTCAGTCAGTTCAGTGCATTCTTAGTTTCACCAGATTGTAGAGAAAAGGAAGAGACGGGCGTGTTCAATAAAAATATGTTATTTATTGATCAGTCTCTTTTCTCATACAAGAGAAATGAATCGCTATTATTGCAATACTTATAGTTAAGTAAAGTGCATACAGTAATAACAGAATTATAAAATAATACTGTAAAAGCATTGATATGGTTTCTTAGCCATATGATACTTAAAATTGATAAAATAGATACATACATATATACATTGACTAATCGTACTCAACTGGTGCTTCTAACTACGCCTACCCCAATGTACCTGACCTAAGCCTTATACGTGGGCAGGAGTAGATAAGTAGCAGTTTAAGTTAAGTTTGTTTTGCCAAGGGTCTGCTTCAAGAATTCTCTGCAAGGGGTTATTCAGTTCAGTACCTGGGATTTAGAAGGCTGGAGGGCTGGTATCTCTATCTCAGGGCTTGATATCCCAGCTGCCTGCAAGGGCGGCTGGAAGCGCCGGAGCTGGATTTCTCGGCAGGAGAAAAGGCAGCGTCTCTCTCTCAGCGCGTCAGAAAGGAGGGGCAGCGTCTGTGGGCTTCGCTGTCAGCTGGGCTCCTCGGCAAGTCTCGCTGCTCCAATCTTGTCACCACCTCGTGTGTTTGCTTAAGGCAATGTCGGTATTATTTATACCTGAAAGGTGCCGAGATTGACGTAAGGATGGACATAAATACGTCAATAAGGATGTCATACGAGCTGGTCGTTCGCTCATTCTTTACTGAAGTTCTCGGCTAAATCAAAACAATGGCTGCAGGGATTTCCCAGGTCGCTGTAGGTTTGATTTGTTTTGAGAACTCCGTATGCCTATTAGGGGGCTGGAGAAATAGTGCTTGCCTAATGAGATGGCATGCGCTATGACCTAATCAGATAACGGGTTTCTGTGCCGTTGTATGGCTAATCAGATAACGGGTTTTTGTGCAGTTGAATGGCTGCTAGTTAATTATTAACCAGACAAGGGTCAGAAATAGGGGGATCGATACAGTACCCATAGTAAATACATCACACCCACTCCACGTAATCTATGTCCATATTTACAAATCTAGGCATAGTAAACAAAACTAGTAGTGCATGTGTATACCGAACCACCCCAAAATTCGAATCAAATGCATTTTGAAAATTGGAAATGCGAAATACACGAAAAGATGAGTATAGTTACTATATGCACTGCAAGCAGTATAATAATGCTAATCTAATACGCATATTTTGAAATCAGCATGAACGAAATGCGGAAATTACACATGAAATGGCTCTTAATACAGAAGAAAAAATTCGAGACCATCTCATCACAAAATCATAAATACTTGTGAACATGCTAGAGGGTAGCTAATGTCTCTAGAGTAGCTAAAAATTGAAATTTTGTTCTCTAAGAATAGTTTTACTTTAAGCAGAAGATAAGTGTCCCAAAAAATCGTAAATATTTTTGGAAATGGAAGGAAAAAAAAAATGTCCTGCTCTCCGTAAAAACTGGTGAGAAAATTTCTTATTGCTTTATTTTCAAAGTTGAAGGCCAAATTCGGGGTGTAGGGAACGCCGTGTGCTAGTTTGCTCAAAGTCATTCTTTCTGCTCTGGTGAAAACATCATATTGTTGAGACTTTCGAAAAAACTGTCAACTGCTTCCTGCGAAAGTTCCACTAACTCGGAAAAATTAATTAACATGCATTCATGAGCATGATTGCCTTCATTGATGTTTCGATCAGCATAGCTGACAGAAGGTCGTACCTGATCGATGCTGCTTTCATCTTGTACTTCACTACTCTTCAATCGTAGTGGTGAAGTCTCCACGAATGCCGTCATCAGGATTGGTAGCCGCTGGGGACAGTACAATGCATGAGCCGTTACCGGACCCAACAAAGTCTCTGCGTCCATTGGCACATCCGATTGTAGTGTCAGACAGGTGTCCAACACGCATTCTTCGCCGCATAGCAAGCACCTTAATACAGGCATAACACAACTTTGCCACATCGGTCTAAATGAAAGAAACCAAGTCATGTTCAGGTCTCTAAGCCGGGCTATTCCAAGGACTTTAGTTATACGGTCCCTGTAGCGTATGGCTAGGATCGTTTCTTCCATTGTCGCTGGTGTCTTGTCTGTGACGTGGTTTGCCATAGCGAAGTAACAGGATCAAAAATAGGATGCCTGCCACTAGTCCCAAAAGGAGAGGAAGTCCGCCAAAGATGGAATGGACATAATCAGGAAAAATACCCAGGATGGCTTTGAATGGGGTTAAAGCTCCCGAAAACACTGTCTTAAATACACTTGAGATTCCACTTGTATCAGAAATATTTAAGATTTCGCTCAGTATTTCTGCGAAATGTATGGGGGAATTGGTTGATAACAGTGAATGAATCTCTGCAGTTGTCCTTGCAACTTGGAGATCATACGTTTCTTTTGATGACGTTAACCGGGTTGGCGTCTGTAGGAGCACAGTCTTCATTCTGCTTAAAGTATCAATTCGAATAGAAGAAATTTTCAAACTGGGCCATAACCTTGCCTCCCTGTCTCGAGCATCGTTTGGGAACAATACTCGTTCACAGCACATGACCTTCGTAGTCACGGTTATGAGATAAGGTTTTCCGGGCAGCAGACTGCAACATCTGCGATCTACAATTAGAATGTAACTCCCGTTCGAGAGTCTCCTAAAGAATGGTTCTATTTGTGTTGCAGGTGTGCCTAGCTGGTGACATGAAAGGTTATTTGTAGTCCCTTCACAGGCTCCATGCAAACTAATACCCTGACACAGAAGTGTACCGCTTAGTGACCTTGCACAATTATTGCCACTAAGAAACACATTCTGGCCTTTATTGCTAACACATGTGTGTGTATAGGGCAAGTTCCATGTTGACTTAATGTACCCTTTACCCAACCTTTCATACTGGCCTGCCTGTATATATTTTTGGCAGTATTGAAACTGGAAAGTTGTTATCGGGATATTAATTATCCCATGTATTATCCATTCAATGACATTTCGTTCTGACATTGTCAATGGTAATCTCTCAAGCTTTTCAATGCTCAGAATTGTATAGTCAGCACCCTTCTGTGCCAAACTGATTTGTTTATCAGTAAGGTTAAAGATATTAAACAGTGACGTTGTGTTGATTAAACGCCAAGGCACATAGCCTGAACGCAGATTTTGTAACGTCCAGCCAAGTTGTACAATAGAACGCAATTGGGACTGACCGTGTTGTAACATCAGTAAGTCTTGCGATAATATATCGATTGCTGAAGACACAATACTGTCCAGTGAATATATTCTGGAGGACAGAGTCATTAACCCATTGTCCACAACAGAAAGTGATTTTTCCAAATTAATACGGTCAATTTCCCGTATTTTTTCTGCTGTCTCAATTTGAGTTACTTTCCAGGCTTCATTGTAAGCTGCATATATAGAGGCCGCTATGAAACGTTTTTGACGCTGTTTGCGTGGTCCCATAATGAAATCACGCAAGTCAGCACCCTCTTGAAGTAAAGTTAGGTGTTGCTTAATTTCTGCCAGTGTGGATGTTTGTAGCCATTGGAGGCAGAGCTTGCCCACACTGTAAGTAGTTACTATCCCTGGATGTTGTCTTTGGGAATATCTAGGGTCTGGCCTGGTCAATTTGAACCCCTGTATTTTGTTCAGGAATCTGTCTTGACAGTTATTTGTATCAGTGGGCCAGATCAACCATTGTTTCCAATCAGGATGTGTTCTGTTTTGGTTTAAAATATGGTTCACGTCTATCTCAACATCTATAGAGCTATTACTGTTCGTTGTTGGCTTTGGAATAGACGGTTTGTTTAAGTCTTTGATTTTGGCTAAGCCAAGACAGGTAGTTTGTTGAATAGTGTCATTCAAAAATATAATTTGTTCTGGGATCATGCAGGCTCTGAACAATGATTCTATACCTTGTACTTGCCAATCTTTTGTACCCCAAACAGTTTTTGTTTCAATGTTATTGTTCCAGAAATCAAAACCAAATGTATTCATTTGCTCAAAAAATGAATCTGAATATATCAATTTCGTGTTTGTAAGCATGGTCTTCATACCTGTCTTATTCGACAATTTGAAATAAAATGTTTCTGCATTACTTGTGTTAAACCCTGAAAAATATGAATATTTATCATAAAATGTTTTAGAACTACCCTTTGGAGGAGTAGCACAATGTTCCCATTGGTTATAATTTAAAACATTTCTAGGTTGTGCAGATTTATGGAGATAATGGTTACCATAGTGGTTGTAGCAGAACATTTGATCATAATTAGACGAACCCTGCAAATAATCATGTTCTGTAAATTTAGCAGACATTACTAGGTCAGACATCATATCATTAATACTTTCAAAGTCCCAATCATCAGCAAATGTGCTTGGTTTTACAAAGTCACTTAACGAGATCTTAAATTGATGTGGATACTTCAGGATTTCAACCGGGCCATAGATTTCATAATCAGTATTGTCCCATGCTACACCGCCTGGTATAGGATTGGCTGTGAAGTTCACTGAAGAAAGTTCTCTTTTCTCGACATGTGAAGATGTGTGTGGTTTAAGGACCAAGTTGATTTTCTGGCTTGCTGTGTCCATTTTAGCATATTTTCCCTCAATGAAATGTCCCAAGCATAGTACCATGATGAGCCAAAGTATGAGGACAAATGCACCTAATGTCACCCAAATTTCAATCCATGGAGAAGTCAGATAGGTTCCCTTTAGTTGATGAAAAAGTTCCTTTGCTTTGTCTTTAAAAGTTTTTGTTGATGGCTGTACTTCTGTTTCACTTGGATCTTCAGAAAAATCATCGAAGTTGATGAAGTAGCCGGATGCCGTTCTGTCAATTGTTCCAATTGCTTCTGGATTACTTTTTGCTTTTGGATTTTGCTTTGTTTCATTAGAAAAGTCTGTAGTTACATCATCGTAGTTCCGTGTTTCTTGATGAAAAGCTTTGATTTGGGTTTTAAGAGGTTCAAGTTCCATTGCTTTATTGCATAGTCCTTGTTTCACTGTAGATTTTTCAAATGTGATCAGTCTTTCAGTTTGAACCTCTGTGGATGTAGCAAACTTTGGTGTTCTGCTACTTCTTGGGAGTCCACTTGGCCTACTATTTGTTATCGGCCACATGATTGTGGTTTAACCAGGTCGATGGATATGACTCGGTTCTCCTTTTTACCAGCAAGGGGCGGTAGTACTACTGATCTTGTCCCGTTGATAGACAAAACAGGAACTGCTTTTCTGTAAGAAGGCCCAAATTCCTTCTTTACCGCGATCTTCTCTCTGACCAGATCCCCGACTTTTGGAATCCAGACAGGCCTTGCTGGGACAGGTGGTTTTTCTTCAGTGGTTGTTGGCTGCTGTTTCAACTTTATGTTGCTCAGGTCTTTTCTTGTTTCATTTAAGTCCTGTAAAATAGCCAAGCGATCTTTGATATCAAAGCATTTTTCTTTAACCACTGAAGTCTGACTATCTAAGTCCTGGACTAACCTTCTAGTCCCAAACAATAGTTCGTACGGACTGAGTCCTTTCAGAGAATTTCTTGGCAGGTTATTTAGACTACGTTGGACACTTATTAAATGTTTGACCCACCCAGCTCCTGAACCTAATATCTTCGCTGTTATAGAATGCTTTATGCCTTGGTTTTTTCTTTACACCATCCCGTTTCCCTCAGGAAGGAAGTGTGAAGAGTCCCGCAATGCAATGTTCATTCTGGCCAGGCACCCCCCATAAGCTGTTTTAGAGCTAAAGGAAAGATTTTGGTCAGAACGTAACATGCTTCTAGCGTATATGCCATTATAGACTCGCAAATCTTTGTATAACAGTTCCGACGTCAGCCGAAAGTTGGGGTCTACATTATAAGTGAAAATAGTCTCTACATGTTAATATGACGCATTATTCATACTGGGTTTTTATTTTTTTTGTTGATTTGATACATTCTGGAGTGAAACGCCATGGTATTAAACCGTTTCTCTCGCCACTGCGATCTCTGTTGCAGTCTGGGCAGTTTTTTACAAAAATGTGATGATGCAGGCTCATGCCTGGCCACCAGTACACTGATTGTAATTCTTCCAGAGAATCTTTTAGCTTAAGATGTCTGAGACCCTCACCCATATGTGCGTCTGCTATTAACAAGCCTCTCCTGTTCATGTTTGGAATCACTCTATCCCCCACTCCAGGGATTCGAGCAAAAGGAACGGAGTTTGCATCGATTATGTATGTATAATTGAGTGGGTAATTGATCGGTAGCGCTGAGCAGTCGCCTTTTGATGACGTTTTTACTGCCAGCACAGTTTCACCGTCAATGTATTTTACTGCACGCTTCTTTGTAGCTACGGAAGCCGATTTAGTTGCTACCGCTGTGGCTGTCTCAGCCAATGATTTCCCTGCAACGTGAACGCCATCACGCTGATGACTCAGTGAATGTATCACGTGAGTTTTTGGTAGTTCTTTCTTTAAAAGAACTACTTGTTTCCAAAGCACTTTTTGCTTTATTGTTGCACCTGTGTCATCTTTGTAACCATTTTGAATCCATTTCTGTAAATCGTTATTGTATGATTTGACGCAGTAATACGAATCGCACACTATAAGTGTCGGGAAATCGCGATCGGCATTGTCTAGCGCCATTTTTAACGCTATTATTTCAGTTTGTTGTTCTGAATTATTTTCCACTGAGTGTGTTTTTGTAAATAGAGGTCTCAATTTACCTCCACGCCACACGTCTTTTACAATTTCGCATGTGGCGTTGTAAGCCAGCTCTCCCCAAACTGAGGGTTGAGCATGACCGTCTGTATATATTACACAGGCGTACTGTCGTAAAGGCAGAATGTCGATTGGCAGAGGGTATTCTCTCTCATATTCTAGATATTTTAATTCTTTCATTTCCGGGTCAAAATAGTATTTTACTTTGTCTGTAGCAACAGAATTTACCCATTGTATCCATTCTGGATTCAGTGCTGTTGTCGGTAAATTACATGGTGTTGTTAATGCCTCAAAAGCTGATTCTGCTGTTCTGACTGTAACCTGTCTACCGTCGGCTTGGTATTTTTCTTTTGCTACAGCTGTTTGAACCGCATGAACAATGTTTTCCTTAATGCTGAACCTTTTTTCAGCTTCTGTGTACAAATGTGATTTGTATGTTATTGGTACCTTCTCTCCCTCATTAGAGGTTAGGTACGTGAATCCGCATCTTCCTGGGATGACTCGAATCACAAGGTTGCGTGTGTTATCACACGTTTGTAATTTTGTTTTAACTAACATATCTGTTTGTAAAGATCTCAAAATTTCTGTGTGTTTTTGAGTCCAATTGATTCTTTTAAAATCTGGTTTTATAAGATCACAGAGATGTTTAACTCTCTCTGCATAATTTATAATGTAAGTTCTTCCGAAATTTAGGAAACCTACAATTGATTGTAAGTTTTTTAGTGTTCTAGGTGCTTGGATTACAGCACATTTCTCTAGGAAATTGTCAGCCAGGCTTTTGCCTTCACTTGATAGTTCATATCCTAAAAACAGGACAGTTAGATGGGCAATTCTTGACTTTTTAAAGTTGAATTTGTAACCCTCTGCTGCGAACCCAAGTATTATGGTGTTCACTCTCTTCAAGTGAGTATCCAAGTCATCATCTGTTAGATAGATGTCATCGACATAAGATAATGCCTCATCATCATATATTTGTAGTAACTCTGTTACTCTTGCTGAGAATAATCTGGGGCTGTTCTTGAACCCCTGGGGCAAACGACAGAATTTTTTTTGCGCGCCATTTATTGAGAACGCGGTCAAATATCTGCTCTCTGGTGCTATATTTTGACAGAAGAATCCATTAGAGATGTCTAATGTTGTTTTGTATTTTTTGCGCACTATGTTATTCATTAGTGCAGCGCTGTGCGAATTTTGTACTGCAAAAGTTTTGCAACATGAGTTCAAGTGTCTGTAGTCCAAAACAAGACAATATGAATTGTCTGGTTTGGAGACAGGAAACAAAGGATTATTCATTTGTGAGGTGCAAGTTTCAATCACCCCCTGGTATTCAAGTTGATCTAGGATCTCTTTTACCCGTTTTTTAGCTTCTTGCTTAATTGGGTACTGCCTCTGTGCAGTAGGTTGTGATTTTAACTGGATGATTTTGTGAGGAGGAGAGTCCTCATCCCATCCCACATGGTTTTTATATAATGCAGGAGCTTGGGCTACTGCCCACTTTCTTGCAAGTGTATATTTTTTATGAATTGGAATATGATTTGAGAAGGCAGGCATAATTATTTCTTCGCCATGAGGGCACTCCCTGACAAACTCTGGTGGCCAGTCTCTTTCAGCTAGAAGGATGTCATAGCCCTTGGAGAGATTATCCCAAAAGAGACCCCTTATTTTCCTAGTCTTATCCCCCTCTATACGCATTGTTATTTCATATATTTTATGAGGTTTGCTAACTCTGGTATCTGCAGTTTCCACCTGAATGTATTCATTCGTGTCCACTGTCTCCAGATGATTCATAAGGATCTTGCGAGCTATGCTCACTTCTGCTGCGCTGTCTAGCATTGTCTGAGCCCATTCTCCGTTTTTCAGCTGTGTCCTCAGTATTCTCGGCATGGTTGATTACTTTAATACTGGCTACCTTCTTTTTTGGAAACTGTAATTTTTTATTTTGATGAGCAGGTTCCTTGTCTTTGGACTTGACGTGCTCTTCCCTGTGTTCTGACCGTCCTCTTCTTTCCGATTTCTGCGAGGAAGTCTGAAAAGATCGAGAGGGACGTGTATCAATATCTTGATATCTATCAGGTTTCTTCAGATTATCCCTATTTCTAAGGTTGTATTTTTTTCTCAGAGGGCTCCCTCTGGGGAGACTTGTGTCCTTGGTCCGGAGATCTTTCTCTCCGCCGAGGAGACCTTCCTCTGGACTGGAATCTTTTTTCTTTTGGAGTGGATTGTTTATTTCCATCCCAGATCTTCTTTGAAGTGTTTAGATTATTTTTATTAAATACCTTTTCAGGATTTTCTATTAGTTGGGGTTTCACTGGTTTCCCACCCAAACTATCTCTTCCTAGTTCTTCATAGGATTTTTCTATGATTCTGGCAAGTTCAAATGGTTGGTCTGCTATATCTGTCTCTTTCAACCTCTGGTGGATCGCCACATTTGCTGCTTCTCCCTTTATATTGGCTAATAATATTGCCGAGACCTGCTTGAAGTCTTTTAGTTGTTTCATACCAAGAGTTAAAGCAGGTTCTGGACCGTATTCGTCTTGAATTTGTTTTAGCACATCTGGTATTACTGACATGGATGGAACACCATGTGTTTTTGTGTAAATGGAAGCAAAGACTGTACCCCAAGTGTCACAGTCCTCCACATGTGGTGCGATTCCCATTGGAAGACAGATAGTCAGAATCCTGTGTTTCTCAACCGGGGTGGTATCTGGAAATACCGCCTCTATTTGAGTGATTTTTTGTGCTAACCAGAATGGAATTTGTTCCCGTTTTGCGGGTACTTTACCTAGACAGGACTGTATGTTCTGTGGTGTAATTTTATTTGTGTTCCCCTGGTGAGGGATCAGCTGTGGAATTTTAATAGCTGGTTGGACTGTTGAAGTCCGCATTACATATTGGACTAATTGTCTGTGTATTTTAATTAGTTGTTTTAGCTGTGCTAAAAGATCTGGTGCAGACATTTCTTCAATGTCTGGATGTGGTGTGTATCCGGCTAGGACCGGCCACGTTGCTCCTGGTCTACCTAGTGGACCGAGCCTGGTGATGTGATTATTATGTTTTAGGGCGCCATTAAACCAGAGCAGGTGCTCTTGGTATTTAAGTGGTATTTCCACCTCCTCGAAAGGAGTGTACTCATTAGGAGGTTCCTCTATTTTGTAATAGTGGAAGTCCTTTGTTACAGCGTTTGCTGCTGGAAAGTTTATCCATGAATAGAATACCTCTGTCTGCCGATATTCGTGTGCCTCGATTACGAATATGACTGTACCACCTCTCGGTGTCAGCCCATTTTCTATAAGTTTTAAAGTTATAGATTTTCTTATGTTGACCGGGATGAGTATTGCATCCGGGTCTTGCTGTAGGAGACTTGTGTCATCCGCTAGGAGTTGAGCTGCTAGTCTAGCTGTCTCCCTTTCTTCTTCAGCTCCTGACATTCTACTGTCAAGAAAGTTATTTTGTTTATTTGCAGATCAGTTTCTTATGGAAACAAAGATTAGATGCACAATATTTTGGAACAGTGTATCCTTCAACGTTGAATAAACCAAGAACCATACATAGGAGTCTCCTCCTACTAAGTTTGGCGGATTTAACCTTTCACCCACTCCAGACGTCTTTGGAGTATTATGGGGAAAAAGGGGTCTGTGTGAAAAAGCACGACTGAGTTACTCTAATGTCTTACGTTAGATTTATCGCCTATCCAAACAGTTGGGCGCCATGTAGTGTAGTTCCTATTATCCCAATAGGCTCTGCGCATTGGAATAATATCTTCAATAGTATAGACGTAGGAGAGAGGTTAACTAGGTCTTCTACTGACGATATTAGACTTAAAGTTTAGTGTTTGCCAGCTAGCTCAGAGTTCACTAGAAACTTTCTCGAATAGACAAGGAGGAGTTTAACCTCCCTGGATAGACAAGAAGGGATTTAGTTTCTGACAACCATAGAACATGACAACTTTGCTCTCCCCTAATCAAGAGTATATCTCTAGAGTCGTGTGAAAACAAAAGACAACTTATTTTACTCAGTAAGTTCAGTGCATTCTTAGTTTCACCAGATTGTAGAGAAAAGGAAGAGACGGGCGTGTTCAATAAAAAGATGTTATTTATTGATCAGTCTCTTTTCTCATACAAGAGAAATGAATCGCTATTATTGCAATACTTATAGTTAAGTAAAGTGCATACAGTAATAACAGAATTATAAAATAATACTGTAAAAGCATTGATATGGTTTCTTAGCCATATGATACTTAAAATTGATAAAATAGATACATACATATATACATTGACTAATCGTACTCAACTGGTGCTTCTAACTACGCCTACCCCAATGTACCTGACCTAAGCCTAATACGTGGGCGGGAGTAGATAAGTAGCAGTTTAAGTTAAGTTTTTTTTGCCAAGGGTCTGCTTCAAGAATTCTCTGCAAGGGGTTATTCAGTTCAGTGCCTGGGATTTAGAAGGCTGGAGGGCTGGTATTTCTATCTCAGGGTTTGATATCCCAGCTGCCTGCAAGGGCGGCTGGAAGCGCCGGAGCTGGATTTCTCGGCAGGAGAAAAGGCAGCGTCTCTCTCTCAGCGCGTCAGAAAGGAGGGGCAGCGTCTGTGGGCTTCGCTGTCAGCTGGGCTCCTCGGCAAGTCTCGCTGCTCCAATCTTGTCACCACCTCGTGTGTTTGCTTAAGGCAATGTCGGTATTATTTATACCTGAAAGGTGCCGAGATTGACGTAAGGATGGACATAAATACGTCAATAAGGATGTCATACGAACTGGTCGTTCGCACATTCTTTACTGAAGTTCTCGGCTAAATCAAAACAATGGCTGCGGGGATTTCCCAGGTCGCTGTAGGTTTGATTTGTTTTGAGAACTCCGTATGCCTATTAGGGGGCTGGAGAAATAGTGCTTGCCTAATGAGATGGCATGCGCTATGACCTAATCAGATAACGGGTTTCTGTGCCGTTGTATGGCTAATCAGATAACGGGTTTTTGTGCAGTTGAATGGCTGCTAGTTAATTATTAACCAGACAAGGGTCAGAAATAGGGGGATCGATACAGTACCCATAGTAAATACATCACACCCACTCCACGTAATCTATGTCCATATTTACAAATCTAGGCATAGTAAACAAAACTAGTAGTGCATGTGTATACCGAACCACCCCAAAATACAATCAAATGCATTTTGAAAATTGGAAATGCGAAATACACGAAAAGATGAGTATAGTTACTATATGCACTGCAAGCAGTATAATAATGCTAATCTAATACGCATATTTTGAAATCAGCATGAACGAAATGCGGAAATTACACATGAAATGGCTCTTAATACAGAAGAAAAAATTCGAGACCATCTCATCACAAAATCATAAATACTTGTGAACATGCTAGAGGGTAGCTAATGTCTCTAGAGTAGCTAAAAATAGAAATTTTGTTCTCTAAGAATAGTTTTACTTTAAGCAGAAGATAAGTGTCCCAAAAAATCGTAAATATTTTTGGAAATGGAAGGGAAAAAAAAATGTCCTGCTCTCCGTAAAAACTGGTGAGAACCTTTCTTATTGCTTTATTTTCAAAGTTGAAGGCCAAATTCGGGGTGTAGGGAACGCCGTGTGCTAGTTTGCTCAAAGTCATTCTTTCTGCTCTGGTGAAAACATCATATTGTTGAGACTTTCGAAAAAACTGTCAACTGCTTCCTGCGAAAGTTCCACTAACTCGGAAAAATTAATTAACATGCATTCATGAGCATGATTGCCTTCATTGATGTTTCGATCAGCATAGCTGACAGAAGGTCGTACCTGATCGATGCTGCTTTCATCTTGTACTTCACTACTCTTCAATCGTAGTGGTGAAGTCTCCACGAATGCCGTCATCAGGATTGGTAGCCGCTGGGGACAGTACAATGCATGAGCCGTTACCGGACCCAACAAAGTCTCTGCGTCCATTGGCACATCCGATTGTAGTGTCAGACAGGTGTCCAACACGCATTCTTCGCCGCATAGCAAGCACCTTAATACAGGCATAACACAACTTTGCCACATCGGTCTAAATGAAAGAAACCAAGTCATGTTCAGGTCTCTAAGCCGGGCTATTCCAAGGACTTTAGTTATGTGGTCCCTGTAGCGTATGGCTAGGATCGTTTCTTCCATTGTCGCTGGTGTCTTGTCTGTGACGTGGTTTGCCATAGCGAAGTAACAGGATAAAAAATAGGATGCCTGCCACTAGTCCCAAAAGGAGAGGAAGTCCGCCAAAGATGGAATGGACAAAATCAGGAAAAATACCCAGGATGGCTTTGAATGGGGTTAAAGCTCCCGAAAACACTGTCTTAAATACACTCGAGATTCCACTTGTATCAGAAATATTTAAGATTTCGCTCAGTATTTCTGCGAAATGTATGGGGGAATTGGTTGATAACAGTGAATGAATCTCTGCAGTTGTCCTTGCAACTTGGAGATCATATGTTTCTTTTGATGACGTTAACCGGGTTGGCGTCTGTAGGAGCACAGTCTTCATTCTGCTTAAAGTATCAATTCGAATAGAAGACATTTTCAAACTGGGTGATCTCTTCACTCGGATACGCCGAAAATGCTTGTATATAGTATACTCGTCATTCTCGGTCTGCTGATACCAAAATCGTCATGATACGACGATGTTTATGACATGGGTCCAGAATTTTCAGTGCCACAGTGACCCTCACCGCGCCTGTCGTCCACACAGCAGTGAGAGAGCAATGTTCGCCAAAGCCGCTGCCCTCACGGCTGGATGCACACACCAGGACCTCCGATCAGTCCCCCCACGGAGCTCTCGAGGCTCCCGTGATTTGTAGCGCCTCCGGGCGCAGGAGGTGGCGTCAGAAGTTCAGCGCGAGTCCCGGGGCACCTGGGAGGTGTAGTTTCGTGACCCTCACTGCGTCCGTCGTCCATACAGCAGGGAGAGAGCAATGTTCGCCAAAGCCGTTGCCCTCACGGCTGGATGCACACACCAGGACCTCCGATTAGTCCCCCCACGGAGCTCTCGAGGCTCCGGTGATTTGTAGCGCCTCCGAGCGCAGGTGGTGGCGTCGGAAGTTCGGCGCGAGTCCCGGGGCACCTGGGAGGTGTAGTTTCGTGACTCTCACTGCGCCCGTCATCCACACAGCAGGGAGAGAGCAATGTTCGCCAAAGCCGTTGCCCTCACGGCTGGATGCACACACCAGGACCTCCGATTAGTCCCCCCACAGAGCACTCGAGGCTCCGGTGATTTGTAGCGCCTCCGGGCGCAGGTGGTGACATCGGAAGTGCGGCGCGAGTCCCGGGGCACCTGGGAGGCGTAGTTTCGTGACCCTCACTGCGCCCGACGTCCACACAGCACGGAGAGAGCAATGTTCGCCAAAGCCGTTGCCCTCACGGCTGGATGCACACACCAGGACCTCCGATTTGTCCCCCCACGGAGCTCTTGAGGCTCTGGTGATTTGTAGCGCCTCCGGGCGCAGGTGGTGGCGTCGGAAGTGTGGCGCGAGTCCCGGGGCACCTGGGAGGTGTAGTTTCGTGACCCTCACTGCGCCTGTCGTCCACACAGCAGGGAGAGAGCAATGTTAGCCAAAGCCGTTGCCCTCACGGCTGGATGCACACACCAGGACCTCCGATTAGTCCCCCCCACATCCAGTCTTCTCTTCATCCTCAATTAAGCCCACCACCAAAACGTATGTCCTTCCTTCTCAGTCTCACCCATCTCATAAGATGTTCAGGTGTTGCTATGAAGAGAAATGCCGGATGTGGGGTGAGCAGATGAGTTAGGAAATCAGACTGAGGTCGAAACAGGCATGAGGTTCTCAGGAAGGCACCATGCTGCAATAACATAAATTACGTGACATGAAGTGACATAACATAACAATATAACAACAAAACGTAACATAATTTCTTCTTGCTGGTATAAAAGCACTCATGCCTTCACCTCTCTTCCACCTGCCCCATTGACTGCTGAGAGCCTTGCACCAGATTACAAACGTATATTATGTAGCAAATTTCAGATCTGTAATGCTGTTGGCTTTGGTTCCATTGCACTGATCAATCTTAATCAGCATTTTAGCATACCTATGCTATGTACATCATTTTTGTTCGAAATGCTTCTGATCTTAATAAATTCACATTATCGACTTTGATGGGGCATCTCTATCATGGCACATGTAATGAGTTGGAAATTGAGAGTATTCAACTGGGATTCTTCCTATCACCTGATTCTATAACCATGAATGTGTGGTCCTGGGGGCATACCTTCCTGGCTTCCACTCCTCTTAACAACATGCCGTTTGAGGTTTGCATCTGAGTTCTGCCAATAAATAAGTGGGCAGTACTGTAAGGATGGTCCAATAAACCAACTTTTGGTCGCAGACCTGTTCCAGTCAACAAAGGCATTCTTTATTGGGCTCATAGGCACTCACCTACCAAGGTGGCGTGCTTCATCATGGGGTTGTCTTGCCTCATTGAGCCGGCGCTCCAATGCCCAGTGTGCCCCTCGAGGGTGCTCTTTGTCTGAGATCTTTTCCTCTGTCTAGTAGTCTGGATTACAAGACAGCTACCCTGTAGGTTTATGGGGCAATTGGAAAAAGTAGATAGGACTAAAAGGAGGACAAAATCACCTTCATTCCAAGTAAGTACCTTTGTTAAAGTTTAAAAACGGTGGCAACTCATGGGGTAATAATGGTCCCAGGGTTCACCTGATGGGCAACATGTTTGTTACTGCAAAATCCCTCCTCTCTAATGAGTGAATGGCAATTCATCAGGACCAAAAAGTGAATGCCTACTCTACCTGTGTAAAAAGAACAATTGATGGAAAGAATGCAGAACAATGTCATACATTCACCCGAGTACAGAGATCTGGGCCTAAATCCATTGTTTTTTCATCACCATGCCATTCCAGTTTGAACCCAGCCATATGCAAATCAGTCTTGACCCTGTGCCCCATGGGAACAGCCCAGCCCGAACTGCCAAGCCAGGTCTTCCCTGGACTGGAAACAAGCATCCTAGGATTGGTTTCAAGGTTTCACCCCTCATCAGCCAGGATAACTTGACTCCAGTGGCATGGAAAGCACGGGACGCACGTCTGGGTATACCCTTCCCACTCAGGGTGGCAAATGCAAAAAGAACAATTGATGGACAGAATGCAGAACAATGTCATACATTCACCCCAGAACAGAGATCTGGGCCTAAATCCATTGTATTTTTTGCTCACAATGCCATTCCAGTTTGAACCAAGCCATATGCAAATCAGTCTTGACCCTGTGCCCCATGGGAACAGTCCAGCCCGAACTGCCAAGTCAGGTCCTCCCTGGACTGGATACAAGCATCCTAGGACGGGTTTCGGGGTTTCACCCCTCATCAGCCAGGATAGCTTGACTCCAGTGACATGGAGAGCACGGAACCTACGTCTGTGCATACCCGTCCCACTCAGGGTGACAAATGTAAAATGAACAATTGATGGACAGAATGCAAAACATTGTCATACATTCACCCCAGTACAAAGATCTGGGCACCCCTGAGTGACTTAAATAAGTGTGCTAAATTGTTTGTATGACTTACTTCCCTATTTAGGAGGAACATTCCTATAAATGTGTATGACCTGAGAGATAAAATGACTAAAGGACAAACAACATATATGAAAAGAGAAATGTTGACATCTTACGCCTGTTAGGTCTTCCACCAACTGTTTTAGGGTGATCCCGAATTAACGAATGTGCCCATGTAGAATAATCTCATGGAACATTGCAGGCATCCGCCCGAAATTATTGGACGAGGTTTGGCTAGATTACATTAAGGTCTTTGATATTATTTGTATTTAGGAAACATGGCATAAGGATGATTTTGTGCTGGACTGTTATTGTTCTTTTAATGTCCTAGCAACACCGTCACCAGCAGGGAGGACAAAAGGAGGGCTGGTGACACTGATTTCAGTTAGATATGAGTTAGTTCGAGCAGAGACTGTGATTGAATCCCCCCGGTACCAATTCATTTTGATTTCCAACCTGATTCAGGTTAAGCTATTACTGGTCAACTGGTACTACAACATTTTTGACCAAACTAGTTGTGATGTTATTGAAACCCTTCAGGCAGAAATCAATAAGATAGCAGGGAAGTGGCAGCACCTGTGTATATTTTGGGTGGGAGATTTCAATTGCACCTTTTGTGTGCATAGTCCTAACTAAGTTTGTGGGCTGCTAGATAGAGAGGGCCAACAACAGTCACATTTAATACACACACCTCAGGGCGAGGCGCTAAATTATATTATTAAAGTAAATGACCTGTGCCGATTGACACCCTGGTCAGCAGCCCCTTAACACAGTGCCCCACCTATGTCGGAGGAGGTAGGGAAAATGTTATACATTTTATGTTTATATCAAAAAAGGTTGCCTCCCCTGTTGGTAATTTTGAGGTGGAGCCAAACTATGCATGCAACCATAATCCCCTCATTGTTTTCCTAAGTGTAATAGCCCAAGAGGGGAAAGGTGATGACTACCCTATTCAGTATAACACCAATCAATGGGTGAGACTGAAATGGGGCAAAATAAATCCTATTCAATTCGAGGAAAAAATTGTTAAGGCAAACCTAAGCTCTATTTTGAGATGCCTCCAACATGACTCCTCTCCAGATAAGGTCATGCAGGGCTTTGAAATAATCTACAGGGATGTAGCGAAAAGCTTAACAAGACCAGCAGGGAGAGGGGAATATCAGGAGACATGATGGTTTAATGCAGAGTGTTCAAGATCCCAAAAGAACCTCAAAAAGGCACTGCATGCAACCCCTCACGATAAAATCCAAATTAAAAGTGCAAAATAAGCGCACCAAAACACCATCAATCAAAGGAAAGAAGAACTGAGGAGGTTAGCCTGGGAAGATCTTGAGAGAGCCAGTGCACTTAAAGACACCAAGAGCTTTTGGGAGGTTATAAACCGCCCCCTATTTTCAGCAAATGCTAAGCACATAGATTCACTGATTCTGGGGGAAGTCTGGGAATCCCATTTCTTGGCTATTTTTAACCCAAAATGTGTTTTACCACAGGAGTTAAGAGACGATGTGGCATTAGACCCAATCTTGGCTCACCAGCTTAGTTCTTCCTTTAAAGCAAGTGAGGCTGAGGATGCCCTGGTGAAGGGCATCAGTTTGAAAGCCCCAGGCCCTAATGGGGTCCCATTAGACCTGTTTAAAAGCAATCCTCACCTGTGGGCACCCCTCCTAACTAGCATCTTCAAGGCAGCGATAACCGGTTCCATACCAACTTCCTGGAAGGAGGCCATAGTGGTACCAGTATATAAAAAGGGTAACAAGAACGATCCCGCAATATTTAGACCCATCTCCTTAATTGATGCGACCGTAAAGGTGTTGGGGAGGGTTATCCTTGCCCACCTTGAGACCTGGGCAAGTAACTCAGGGACCATGTCTCAAACGCAATAAGGCTTCAGGAAGGGGATGGGTACAAATGAACAGTGCTGCAATTTATCTCTGATTATTGGTAAGCACATGAAGACCAGGAGAGGGTCTAACCACCTGGCCTTCATGGACTTTTCCAGTGCTTTTGACACTGTTAATCGGCAGAAATTGTGGGGACAGATGGGGAAAATGGGCGTTGAAGAACCCCTTATCTCCCGCCTGCATAGGCTGCATGTGTCTACCACTGTTGCCATACGATATGGCCCCAAGGGGGAAAAGACTAAGCTCATTGTTTCCACAGAAAGTGTTCGGCAAGGGTGCATTTTAGCTCCATTTCTTTTTTTATTGTACACAAATGGCCTTGAGGCATTTTTAATAGAGAAGGCATTTGACTTTCCCATAGGAGGTAACCTGGTTCCATTGTTGTCATACGCGGATAACACTGTTTTAATGGCCTTAACAGCTAAAAGTCTACAAAAATGATTGATTGCTTTTACAGACTTTATGTCAGCTTTGGACCTAAAAGTTAAAGTCATATATCATGGTCTGTGATCCCAAACTAACCAAAACAAGAACATTTACTGTAAATGATAAGACTATTGATAAGGTGGCTAATTTTACATATTTGGGGAATATTTTTAATAACAAATTGAATTGGGACTCTCTCGTCACAGCAAGGGCACAGCATACTAACCGGGTAGTGGAGGGGCTTTTCCGCTTTGCATGTAAATTAGGCCATAAGCCTGTAACAGAGTTGATTACCTTATATAAAGCGAAATGTTTAGCTGTCGCATGTTATGGGGCAGGAGTGTGGGGACATCATAAATGCATCCAGTTCCAAATCTTAGAAAATAAATTCATAAAAAGGCTATTGATGACCCCAAATAGTGCCACCACAGTTTTTTGTCACTCTGAGGTAGGGCTGGATTCCATAGAGGACCAAATTCATATTGCCCAATTGCTTCTCTGGGCTAAAATTTGGACGTCTGAGGACCAAATGTTCTCAAGGGAAATCATCAAGGATTGTATTAACCTTGAGAATGCCCTGGCGATCCCATAGCTTCGATTTATTAGTGAAAAAAATGTAATGTGGTTGGCCTGGGGCACCACTATGACAATCCTGTAGTATCCACACAAATATGAAAACTATTATAAATTAAGCATATTACACTGAGGCAAACATGCACCGCCAGCATTTGGGAACGCAATGTCACCGAGGCCTGTCCCCCACTTAACAGCAATTTTATCTATCTTTTACTATTAATGCACAGACACTTTTTTCTTATGACTAGATTTCGCCTAAGCACTCTTCATTTTCTAGTGGCTTGCCCTAAACAGTTAGGTTGGAGCGATAAACTTACCATTTGCCCATGTGTCAATTTGCCAGCGCAAAACACTTTATACTTTATGCTGTTTTGCACACTTTATAAAAAGCCAAGGGCACAATTACTAGTTCCACTTTTAAGAGAAATCCGCCCCAGTACCTTCATGGGTGGTTTTACGTTTTTTACACTCTGTCTACCGCTCCTATTTGTATTGCTGTTTCTAACTATATCAGAATGGCATTGTCAATAAGTAAATGCTATGAGTCATAATAGACAAATTGGTGTTTTTTAAATTCCTTTTTAAACTTTTATACTATAAATACTGATATGATGGAATTTGATAATGAGTATTAAAGCCTGTAGTACAAGGCACTAGGCATGTGGGTTTACTTTGGGGTTTTAGTGATTTTCTTTAAATATTGTATAAACTGGACTTGTAATTCTTTTTAAAGTTTTATGTATGTATGTTAAACTTTTATGGTCCACTGAACCGAATAAAGTTGTTCTGACTGACTGACATCTTATGCTTTTTGTCAGTATTATACCGAAATGTTAATCGCAGTTCATTCCCTATAAACATGCATGCAGTGTCAAAGTGAGCACAGCATTGAACAAGCATTTACAATGCAATGGTTTTGCCTTTGTTAAAGTTAGAGCTATTGGCATTGCTCTTGACATTATTTTTATTTATGTTTTTTTAAACATAAATAAATGGCATTGTCATTTACAATAGCAGGGCAGGGCCCAGGGAAGGGGGGGCGAGGAGAGACGAAGGAGAGCTGCGGGCTCAGGAAAGGAGGGGGGGGGGAGGAGAGACAAAGGAGAGCTGCGGCTCAGGGAAGGGGGGGGGCGAGGAGAGACGAAGGAGAGCTGCGGGCTCTTGTTGTAATGCTTGCATGGATGAGTTGGTGGATGCATGGATGGGTGTATGGATGGGTGTATGGATAGATGCATGAATGGGTGGATGGATAGATGCATATATACAGCCAATCCCTCAACAATTTATGCAATCCACCAACCCATTCAACCAACAACCCATCCATGCATCCACCCATACATCCATGCATCATGCATACATCCATCCATCATGCATCCATCCACCCACTGCGTCCCACTCCGACCCCTCTAAATATAACTCATTTTTTCTGTATATAGAGATGACTGTATTCACTAGTATATGCAGTAGACCTTTCTACTCTAACATTCCTATGTGACTCTTGCAGTACATCTACTCATATCCACAGGTTCCAAATACTTTAATACAGCCCTAGTTCATGCTTCACACAGAGGGCTGGAGCTGAGTATTCACAGGTCCCAAATACCTTAGTACAGTCCTGGTTAATGCTTCACACAGAAGACTAGAACTGGGTATTCACAGGTTCCACATACTTTAATACAGCCCTAGTTCATGCTTCACACAGAGGGCTGGAGCTGGGTATTCATAGGTTCCAAATACTTTAGTACAGCCATGGTTCATGGTTCACACAGAGGGCTAGAGCTGGGTAATCATAGATTCCAAAACCTTTTCAACAGCCCTGGTTCATGCTTCCCACACAGGGTTAGATATGTGCTCCAAACACCTTGGTATACCCTGGTAGCAGAGAGAGCACATCGGATGACTCAAATGGTCCTATTACATTAATATGGTTATGACTCTTGCTCCACACAGAGACCTAGACCAGAGGACCAAGGGTCACTGGTACATTTTGAGAGCACCAAGTAGTGACTGTTACACAGCAGGAGTTTAGACACAATCCCTGAGGCGGTGTCACCTTTGCGCAGCTTTAGTCACTGCTCTATCTGGGTCACTGAACTCGATGATTCGCAGAGCACTTCACCCAAGTGTACCCCTGTGCTATCAGAGGGGTCGCATGCCACCCTGCAGATTTATGATTCTAAATTAGGTTCTCTGCCTGCAGCAAGTCTCCTTACTGCCTTAAACTTCTTATTAACAAGAGGCAATATAGCACATTTCACAGAGAAAAATAATTCTACTAAAACTTTTCTCACAAACAAAATTCATGCATGCCACACTTACACTCCCACGAGATTTCAAGACAAAGCCCACTGCATGAAGAATTTGCTAATAAAGGATCATCGACTCCAAGACTGCTGCAATGGTTGGGCATCAATGTGAAACACTTTAATTTGTTAGTGTAATTATGTGCAGAAATTCTGCAGCTTTTAGAACAAGCCAATGTAAAAGGCGAACCCTCGGTGCTTCAGGGATCACGGACGGCTTCACATGGCCTCTGCGAGCGATGGGCCAATCCCAGCGCGGCCCTGAGGCGAGCCCCCGATGACGTCAGAGCTCCTTGACCAATCGGAGAGCGGCTCCCTCGTGCCAGCAGCCTATCAGAGCACGGCTCCTGCGTGCCAGCCACCAATCAGCTAGCTGCCCCTTCGGTTTGGTCTCCGTTGCTCTGGAGATGCGGGCGGCGATTTCTAGGGCAGTCTCAGGCCCCGGGCCGCGGCGGTGGAACACAGCAGGGTTACCTCACGGCAGGGGCGCTCACAGCCAGGAGTTTTTAGGCCACAAAAGCGGGGGCTAAGGAGAACGATCTCGGCCTCGGTAACTCCTAAGCACTCACCTGGACTTCTTCCCTTGTGCCGTCAATGCCGGCCCAGATTCGGGGGCGTTCCCGAGAACAGGCTTTCGGCTGACGTAGCCAAAAGGGAAAAATTCTCGGGAACGCCCCCGAATCTGGTCCGAGATTGACGGACAGAGCCTTCTCCCAATGGCTAGCCTCCATTTATGGAGCTAGCCAATGGGAGGAGGGGGCGGATACCCGACCCCACAGAGAAAAACATAAGATTTTGCTAGCGCATGCGTACTTCGTACGCATTGGCTAGGCAAAACCTAAAAAGTACACCACAATCAGTGATCACTGCGGTAACTAAATGATTGCGCTACAAAAAGTACGTAAGGGGGTAGCTCACCCAAATTCTATTGTATTCATGCCATCTGGGAAGTCACGAGAGAGAGACTTCAAATGGCTATCTGAGCGAAGACTGGAGAGGTTACCAACATATTCTTGTGCGACAAAGTTTGATGATCACACGTTCCGTAGTACTTACTTGCCTGTAGTTGTCTTTGCTGTGTGCCTACCCGTCCCCACTACCCTGCTTGTGTCACGTGGAGGATGCTTTAATCTACTTAAATAGGCTCTGACCAGGGTATCAGTGATTCACGCCATCACATGGGCACAATAAAAATGGCAGTACGCTCATGTGGAGCGAAGAGTAATCTTGGAAGGAGTGAGTACCAGGAGGTGCCATCTTGGGTGGTCACACGAGGTGGGAACTCGCACGTGTCCGTGACAACTAAAGTCACCAGAAAGGTGCAATCTTTGATAAGAAAAATACCATACCTGAATTAGTGTTACTAGCATGGCCTTGTGTTAAGCATGACAATGGCAATATTGTTTACGCTCAGCCCACTATAGTACTGAAAATTATGGAATGCCATCTTTCTTCACAGTATGTATTTTCTGCGAGCAGATGTTTGTAAGAGCACAGGGTAAAGTTAACACTCTGAATAAACAAAATGCAAGTAGTCATATAATGGTGTAATAGTAAATTAAATGATGGAATAACATGGCCCTTTACAGCATCTATTTGGTACGAGCAGATGTCTGTAAGAACATGGGGTGAGGTACCAGCATGAATACAAAATATGCAGGCAGTCAGTTATAGGTAGATGAAAACAAGAATAGAATACAGCACCTACACCTATTTCTTACAGTTGTATGGGAGCACAAAAATATACGTTATTAAAAAGATACCAAAAGACAGTCATAAGGGGTGGGAGATTGAGAAATTAATTTGAACCATTTTATAATATTTTTCACTTGGACAGGAGAGGTAAGGGGATTTCATCAATTAGGCCTTTTGCATTTGTTTTAATTCATGAATTCACCTTTGTTCTCTGTTTAACAATCATCCTTGGGTATTTATACTCCTGCGAATAGTTGTCAGAACAATCCAGGTCATGGGATTAGGTGTGTGCTTCAAATTAAGGAAATGGTTGGTCATTCTAGCATTAAACCACTTGCACCAAGTTGTGCTCCTGTGTTCATTTATGCATGTCTTCACAGGTCTCGTGGTCATGCCTAAGTATTGACGCTTGCATGGGCAGGTAATAACATAGACATAATTCTTAATGTTGCAACTAGTATATTTTAGAATGTACCATATCAATGTCAATTTCCTTAGTTTGTATCGTGAAATAATAGATGTTACAATTTCTGCATGCATAGTGTCACATTACTGGAAGGAGACCCCATGCTGTTGTAGTGGTCTCACTGAAAGTTTTTATTTTCGGTCTGGTATGTACCAGGAGGTTCCTTAGATTACTTGATCGTTTGAAGACAAAAAGAGGTTTTGAAATGAAAAGATTCGCAGTAATCAGAATACCCCATGTTTTGTTTATAAGTGTCTTTGTGTTGTTGAATAATGAAGTGAATGTAGTGGCACAAGTCAATTTCTCTTGTTCATCCTTAGAATGGACACTGTTGATATTCCTTGCCCTCTTATTAGCTTTCTGTATTAGCTTTCTGAATGATGCATATGGGGTAGCTTTTTGTTCTGAATTTGTTGGATAATACTTCATATTGTTTAGTATAATCACAAATCTTGCTGCAATTCCTACTCAGTCTCAAGAATTAACCATATCCTAGGTTCAACCTAAGTGCCCTTAGCTATCGAAGTCATTTGTTTGTGATGAGTTTTGGTTTTGGTGGGTGCAGTGTGCTAACACGACCGTGGGCTCCGTACAATTCTATTGAGAAGTCGCGGTTGCAATTTTATAGTTTGAGGACCCTTCTAGGAGGACTTCGAGCAAACACTTTTGAACTTAAAAGGTTGGAGAGCCACCCCACCAGTGGATATCATAGTATCTGAGTTACCTATCCCAGAGGAGCCGGGTGCATAGGTCTGGAGTGGTGTCGGAAACTGCTGTCGTTCTTAGTGGAGGGCTGTGAAGAAGTACTGCTGCCGTGAAGGTGAAAAGGGTCCGGTGGAATCCAACCCTGGATTCTGGCAGGGAGGAACCTGAAAGCAGAGGAGACAGAGTCTGGGTCCCTTCAGAGGGACCAGGGACTCGGCAGACGAATGCCCACCAATGTCGGGTGCTTCAGGTGCGAACAAGGGATGCTTAACTCTGCAGCCATGAGGACCAGGAGACCTCAACGATGACCAGGAGCCAGATGCGAGCTGTCTCACAAAGGATGTTGAGTGCTGGGGTCGGTGCCTGGCTGTAGCATCAACAAACCTTGGCAAAAGCAACCACAGCAGGAAGGTCAAGCAGGTTACGGTGTGGACCAACAGGGGGAATCACCAAACAATGGGGAGTTAGGGCACGTCTGGAGCAACCAGGAAATCCCAGCAGAATGACCAGGAGTCGCGAGGGGACCTCGAGCAAAATTGCAAAGTACCAGCCCAAGGAGCACTCAGTGTGAGGAGGCCAGAGTTCTTCGGTGCAAATATTGCTCAGGGTCAGGACTACACGGAGTCCAATGCAAATGCTTGGGAATCGCCAACAAGCATATGCAACTGCAAATGGACGCTGTGCATGGTGGTTCGGGTTATGCAGTCCCCACGAGAGATACTGGCCCCAAACTTGCTGAGAGGGCAGATCAACATCATGGACCTCCGTTGCCCACCTCCTGTGTTGCTGAAATCTTCGGAGTCTGCAGGAGCAGCAAACCGGTCAGTAGCGTTGAGGTGCCTGCAAATGCAGAGGATTGACACCTTCACCCCAAAGGGAGATTCTTCTATTGTCCTTAGTGCACCACAGGTCCTGCATGGAGCCTGTATGGAGCAAGAGCAAAGACAAAGCTTTGGACAGAGAGGGGGTCGAAGTCGGGCCCAGTTGAAGTCCAGTGAAGTCAAGAGTGTCCAGATGGTTGAAGGTCAGTGGTTTCCTCTTGTAGAATCTTGTCCATGTAAAATCTAAAGAACTACAGTCAGTTAAGCTCTTTTGTACCCACAGGAGAGGGTCGGACAGATTCAGGGGACACTCCTAGGGGAGGGGCAGGACAGAGGGGAGGTTACTCTCATGTCCTTTGTCCAGTTTCGCGCCAGAGCAGGAACCAATGGCTCGCAGAACTAGTTTGAGCGGGACAATGCAAAGGGACACCAAATGTGCCCCAGGTGCAGGCTTTCAGGCACTCTCAGAGTGCCCCCACCCAGCCCCAATACACTAAATCCTGTCTGGGAGGTGGTCACACCTCCCTGTGAAAGGATGCCTATTGAGCTTGGCTCAGCAGCCGGAGGGCCGAAATTTGTCTCTGGTCGATAGCATCCATTTTATGCTGTCCAGGTCGAGAAAGCTGGCTCCGGATAGACCAGTGACCCCACAAAACTCGCTTCAGCAGGGTGGAATCATACTTTCCCACCGGTTACCAGAGTGGAGGTATGATTCCAAGGTGTTTCGTACCAAACACAATATGTTTCTATGCAGCCGTTTTCGAGATAGCATTTACCGCAAGGTTATAATGCATCTCTACCTATATGTCCGGCTGAGTCAAAGACAAACTGGGAGAATGGTCTCCGAAGACTTCAGAGAGGCTCTGCTCATGCAGGGGCACCCTCTCACGTAACACCCAGCACCTTGCCTTCAGGATTGATAAGGCCTGCTAAAGGGGTGACTGCTAAGTTTTAGGTGTAGTGACCTATAGATATAGTGAGCCTATATCTAAAGTAAGTGGTGCAAGCGCCCGCTTACACAGGGTGCAGTAGCAGACCTGTAGTTCCATTTTGCATGGCCTCTCAAGGGTGGCATAATACATGCTTCAGCCAATGGGAAGCCTCTGGGGTACCTATGCCCTGGGTACATGAGTACCATATACTATGGACTTATAAGAGTACCCCAGTATCCAATCTGGAGTGTTTCAAGTTCATGTATAATAATTCTGGCGAGAAAGACGATAGATTGGGGTCCTGATTAGCAGGATCCAAGTCAGACTAGTCAAAAACCAGCAAAACACCAGGCAAAAAGTGGAGGTAACCATGCAGTCAGATCCTACCTTCCTACAGCAATTACACCGGATAGCATTGTAATCCATAATTTTTCACCCACGGTACCTCTCTCGACATAGGTCCACAGTATGCAATGCAGTAAAGACCCTGCTCCTCATGGAAATAATCCATAATGAAATGACAAACTAGGCCCCGTCCAGAAGAGGACACAAGCAAACACAGACTGGTATTGGCTTTATTAAGCCTCTTCAATAAAGTATAGTTGGAATGCTGTGGCACAGTGAGCAAGGAACCCATGTCTGGGCATTCTCTTGGCCACTTAGGGTATTGCATCAAGCACAAAAAAGGTGATAGGATGGATGCTTGCAAATACTCTAACCACTGGCAATCAAATGGCATAGCATTCCAATCCATACGTTTTGCCCAATGATCCATGCTAGACAGAGGCCCGCCTTATGAAAATAAGATCTGACCCTGTACCTCATGGAAACAGTCCATCCCAAGCTGCCAGTTGACATCCATGGTTGGATGAGTTTGAGGCAGGATTTGAGCCTTTGCATGCCATTGTTTGAGCATATTTTTAGATAGAGTTGGGCGTCATCAACATTTTGATGGATCTTGAAGATCATGTCTGAAGGAATGGATCTGAGGTGTTCTATGTAGAGGTAAAGATGATGGGAGAAAGGATGAAGCTCTGGGGTACTTTGCAATTAGAATGCAAACAAATTCAAGATTGTACCTGAAAATCCCATGCATGATTTCAGGGCATTAATCAGAGCTGGATGATCAACTGTGCAAAAGACTGCAAAGATGTCAAGCAGGACCAGGAGGCACGGATTGATATGGAGGAGGAGAATTTCTGTAGCTACTGAGAGTGTGGCTGTCTCAGTGCAGCAGTGTGTCTAAAGCCTGATTTGTCTTGGTCACCCCTCAACCTATTCTACTGCCTGTGACATTCATCATTTCACATCTTTCTTTTCTCTGGAACTTGTTCCTTAGTTTTGGCAAGATTCTGAATGCTGGAAATAAGTGGTTCAGTGATTTGAAATTCAAAACATGGTTATATAAGAGATGGGACGCACAGCGAAAGAAAACATATTTGCTACAATACAAAGGCTTGTTCTGCTTCATTGGACCAGGGAAAATGTCCAGGAGTTTTTATTTCACAAGAACTTACAAAGATTATCACACCTACTATTCACAACAGACTATGGGCCAGATGTAGGTGAGGGACATTTACCGACTCCTAAATACCGAATTTTACCGATTCGGTATTTATGAATCGGTAAATATGAAGGAGGGATATGTAGCTAATTTTTAATTTAGAAATACCGAATCGGTAACATTCGGTATAAATACCGAATCGGTATTTCCTATTGATTCCAATGGGCTGTGAAGCCCATAGGAATCAATGGGAAATACTGATTCGGTAATTACCGAATCGGTAAATACCGAATGTTGCAAGGGTGCAGGGGGTGACACCCTCTAGCACCCGAAGTAAAGGCATGTGTGACATGTGGCACACATACATGCCCTTAGGGCATGTCTGTGTGTCACATTGCACAGTGTGCATGCACAGATGTGCATGCACACCTGGATTCGGTATTTTACCACACAATAGGATTGTGTGGTAAAATACTCACTCTTAAGGGCCTGTGACACTCTCAGGAGTGTCACCTACATTTGGATTTACCGAATCGGTAAAATTACCGAATCTGTATTTTACAAAATCGGTAAATTTACCGAACCGATTCTGTAAAATAATGGCCCCTACATGCCAATTCCTAAATACTGGTCGGTAACGGCCGAAATCGGCCATTACCGACCGGTATTTGGGCTCCTACATCTAGCCCAAAGTACCTGAGAAACAGTGATGGGACGAGGTAACTTATGGATGATTTGGATGTCATCAGCGGGCAGATATCTTTCCCTAGGTTGTGACTTAGATATTGATCACTGGGTAACTAAAACTATAATTTTATTCTTTTTTTTGGGGGGGTGGGGGGCCTTGATACCCACATTTCTCCAATTCAGCTAGCTGATAGAGGGGATCACATTTGCTTTGGTCAAATGAATCAGAAGCTTTCAGCAAATCGTCAACATATTGAACAGGAGTAGAACGACATGGGAGAAAATTGTGTCCAAATCATTAAGTGCTTGTGAAAATACAGAAAGAGACTCTATATACCAGTGCAGAAGCCGTATCTATGTTTAGTAAGAGCTGCTGTTATGTGACAGAAACTGAATGAGACCATGAAACGAACCAGGCTTCTAGGATGCCTGGGAATAGAGAGGAAAGTAGAACTTAAACAACAGTAAATCAGATGATGGAGGCTGTAATACAAGAGAAAATAGTAACTGGGTTTGGTACAACAGAACTACTGAACAACACAACAAAACTAATGCCATTAAATTGTGCACGGAAACATAGGTTTATTTACCAGGCCTTCTGATGGGTAGATATGGAGTATTTAAAATGCTAATCGTTGGGATCAAAACCTTTTATTATGATAGAGAAGCAATAATAGGTTGGTTCCTTCTTCTGCTTCAGAACAAAGGGTGTACTAATACATACGTGGGAGTCTTTCATTAGATTCAAAAGAATATCAACAACATGAACAGTTAAAATGCAGCCAACATCACTAGTGTGCATAGGTTTGCACTAACATATTAGCCATACTTTGCGAAGATGCATTTACATTGTATCGACATCAGGAGAAAAATCATTTTTATTTAACACAACCAAAAGAGCATCTTAATTTTCAATCGGAACGTACAAAAAGACACCATCACTAGTGCAGTACACAGTACAGTTCAACTTACAAAAAAAGTCCCACCCAAACAAGTTTTCCAGAGAGTTGGGACTCAGGAGGAAAGAATGTTGGTCTGTAATCGGATAGAAATAGACACCGCTTTAGTGACATGGTGAGGGATACGTGTATTAGAAATGCCACTGTACAATTGTCTTGCACAAGAGAGGCAGATATGGAAACTCAGAGGGTTTCAGGGTTCATAGACTAGCATCACGATCAATAAAGCATGGAGTGGACTTGGCATTGATGACACGCCACACATGTGGCCCTTTCCGGTCTGTAGGTATAAACCTTGCACGGAGCGGTAGGCTCCACTTGGGCTGTTTTTAAATGGTGGGTAGCTGTTCGGGGATATGGAGGGGTAAAGTTGGCTGCTCATGCAACCCATGGATGCCTTGTGATTAGTTCAGGCAATCTTGTTTCAAATACCCCAGCTAACCACAATTGAATCAGGTGGTGTTACCAGGAGGAGTAAAATGTCCCCTACTGCGTCCCTGGCGTTTCCTGCCCTTCCATCTCCTTGTCTACCTATGCCCCTCCCACTGACCAACTGTTGAAATTATTGTATTTCCAAATACCTCGGTAATAGCATTTAATAAAGCATCTCTAGCACTTGCTATTGTAGCATTGTCTCTAGGAGTTTGTTGTTGCCGGTTGGCCTTGTTGACCAGTTGTTCTGGAATTCCGCCAGATATAACAACATGCAACAAATAACAAATAATTAAATAACAAATAATTTGCATTAGCACAATAGGGATGTTGGAGAACTGCAAATGTTACTCAAAAGTTAATCCCAGGACCAAGGAACATGTATGATAGACCTGCCTGCCTCTCCTGGGCCCACATACTGTTTATGGGGTAGGAAAACATCTATATCGATTCCAGAAGGGACACTGGAGCCCTCACTATCATAATTACTGGGCATTGGAACTGTGCTCATGGTGGCAGCTGGGATATTGTTGTGTCAGCCTCTCGTCTAGTCCGCACACTGCCATGCTACTGTCACTCACTGAGTTTGTTGTGCTCTTGTGCTCACTATTCCTGCTGTGTCTGTTTATACTCTCAGTTTCTCCATTGCCACTGCTTGAACCATGGGTTAAAAGCTGAAGCACCCAGGTCCAAATATCTCTATGACACACACCTCTCATATTGAATGAAGGACCTCGGATGCTTTTCTGCCGCAAGGAGGTCTTGCCCACAGAGTCTTAAAATCCTCAGCCCAGCAAGGTTCGGCTCAGGGGGCCAGGCACCTGTGCATTTAGCAGATGGATAGCGCCTAGCTGCCTGACCTGAATAAAAAGGGTGTCTGTCAGGCTGACCTTTGCTCAGCCTGACAGACACTCTTCATGTCGGCAAAAAGGTGTAGGCCAGGGCCCATCCACAGTGGCGTAACGAAACTTGAGGGGGGCCCCCCTGCAGGATGCGTGGAAGGGCTCCTCCGGTTGACCTCTTTATGTAGGACTTTCACAGGGTAAATGTCTTTGGGGTGTGGGGGTAGGCAAAAGGTCTGGCTACACCACTATCAGCCGGTCTGCTTCCAAGGCTGTCGGTGCTGATTCAAGGGTTGTTGTCTTTGGGTTCAGGTCAGAAGCAAAGGGTGCAGTGGACTATAGGGTGGAGTCACAACATCCTTGACTCCTCCCAATCCGGCTTCAGAAAAAACCACAGTACGGAAACCGCCCTCCTCGCCGCAACAGACGACATCCGCACCCTATTGGACAAAGGAGAAACAGTATCCCTCATCCTCCTAGACCTATCAGCGGCGTTCGACACAGTCTCCCACCGCACCCTAATACGCAGACTCTACGACGCAGGAATCCAGGACATGGCCCTCGACTGGATCTGCTCCTTCCTCTCTGGCAGGACACAACGGGTCAGCCTCCCCCCTTTCCTCTCGGACCCCACACCTACCACCCGCGGAGTCCCCCAGGGCTCCTCCCTCAGCCCTACGCTCTTCAACGTCTACATGGCTCCACTTGCCCCCATCGTCAGAACCTACGGACTCAACATCGTGTCATACGCAGACGACACCCAGCTCATCCTCTCACTATCCAACGAGCCCAACACCGCCAGAAGCAACTTTCGAGAAGGCATGGAAGCCGTCGCCAAATGGATGAAAAAAACAGCTGCCTACAACTAAACACCAACAAAACAGAAGTACTCATCATGGGCCCAAACCCCGACGCCTGGAGCGACACCTTGTGGCCCACCGCCCTCGGAAACCCGCCAACCCCCACAGACCACGCAGGCAACCTGGGAATCATCCTGGACTCCGAGCTCAAAATGGACCGCCAGATCAACTCTGTTTCATCTTCCTGCTTCCAATCGAGGCGAGAATCACCTTTAAGATGCTCACCCACGCACACAAGGCCCTCCACGGCACTGGACCAGCATACCTGAACAGCCGACTCAAATTCCACGCACCCCAAAGGACCCTACGATCAGCCCAGCTCTCCTACGCCGTGGTCCCCCGCACCAGAAAGACCAGATCGGGAGGCCGCTCCTTCTCCTTACTCGCGGCCAAAGCATGGAACGCCCTTCCGCTCCATCTCAGACAGACAACATCGCTCCCCATTTTCTCAAGAAACCTCAAAACCTGGCTCTTCGACAGACCCCCTCCTTGATGGAATGGAACCTGCACCCCCGCCCCCCAACCCCTAGCGCCTTGAGACCCTTACGGGTGAGTAGTCGCGCTTTAGCAAACTCCTGATTGATTGATTGAGGGGGCTGTGTTCCACTCTCAGTGCCCCCCTTCAGAAGAGCCCTCTGAGCGTTCGCCCACATGTTCTAGGCTGTGATGGGCCCACTGGCCATCCTCAACCCCCCACCCTCTGCTCATGGCTGGGGCAGCGTGGCCCTTTCCCTCGCCTACACTGGGGTCCGAGGCACCCTTGTGCACACCACAGAGAGGTGCAGAGCAGTGCTTAATTTGTAAAAAAAGAAGTGCAGGTGCTGAAAATTTTGCCAAGGAGGCCACAGCTCACTTCTTCCTCCGGTGAGTCCCACTTTCAACACTCTCACTGGCTCAGTCTCTATCTTCTAACCTTGATCTGTTGTCTGTCCCCTACGTCTTTGCTCTAAGAGTCGATCTTCTAACCTCTTTAATTGTTTTCTATCATCTTTGTCACACCTGGTGTGTTAACTTATTCCCTGCATTTCTGATTTGCCCTCTATTCATTCTAACCCTGACCTTTTTCCTCTTCACTTTTATCCATGCTCTGCTCTCTCTCCCCTCGATCTTTGCACTTTACGATCACTCTTCTAGCATTGATTAGCTGGGTCTCAGTTTTATCATTTGTCTGCTTTTTTTCCTCTGTCCTGTCCTCTACATACTTTTATTCTATCTTCTCTCTTCTTAATGCTCTCTTCTTCACATCATGGCTGCTTTCTCTTTGTATCTGATTTGCTCTCCTTTTCTTCTACTTAGCTCCGTCTTATCTCTCTCCTCTCCTGTTGTTTCTTTCTCCTCTTTACTCCTGCTCTCTCTCTCATCTATAACACTGCTGTTGCCTGTGACCCCTGTCGTCAACCTAAACCTTTTGTTTAGAACTCTGCGTTTTCCTGTTGTCTTTGCTTAAGAAGAGGAAGATATGTGTTTTACTTTTTTACCTACACCGAGTGCAAAAACAATGTACACCAAATGAAAATTCTTTTTTTGCATATATTAATCAGTGCAGTATAACTGGGTTATTTGCAGAACAAGTAGCTGCTCGAGCACAGCAGGTGATGTCACTACTAGTGCTGCCTGTAATTAGTAGGTCCAGGGAATGCGACGGCATTGGCATCCACAGCTCAGCTTGCTGTGACCCTGCCTGCTCCAGCACAGGCATTGTCCCCAGCCATAATGCTGCCAATGCCGGTAAGTATGGCTGTGGTGCCTACTGGACTCACGCACGCTCAGAAATTACGTTGCTGGGGTGCAGCGCACAGGTTCTACAGGTGACGCCATGGCGCACAAAAGTTATGTTGGGCCACAGCCGTATCGAGCACGTTGAGGATAGCAGCAATGCAGGGCTGCAGGATTTGCTACTCTGGCTACACTGCAAGTGGAAGGTCCACACTTACTTTAGTTTATTCTTCCTCAAGAGCCCTCACTCCCAAGTTCCAAATGCGCTCTCGCAGCTTTCTTGCCTCAACTCCGTCCAGCTACAATTATCCAATGGGATGCTTAGCCTCAAGCAGAGGTATGGTGCATCAGACTCTGGGATTTGAATGCAAAACATAGTTTGTTGATGACTTCTTGGATTTGTGATCGGCGAGATGACGTCATCACTAACTTGGTGATACACAATCATGCCTGCCGGGACAGGAGTATGCTGGCCTGTCTATGAACATTTACCAGCCAGAAACCATGCAATGTATGTTATTGTTTTTATTTTGAATTTGAACAATTAATATTGAGACCACCACCTGCAGGGTCAGAAATTGTAGTCCCGGCCCTGTAAAAGAAGTGCAGGTGCTGAGCACCTGAAAGCTCCTGCTCAAATTAAGCACTGGTGCAGAGGCAGGCACGGTCCAGGCATCTGCCAAGAGCCTGTGGGGGGGAAATTATAGTGCTGCAAAGATGCATCAATCACTCTTCTACACAACCACCTCTTTCGTAGCCGAGTTGACCCAGGCCACAAAATATTAGAAGTTGATGCACAAGAGGAAAATGACTGGTCATGCGACCTTCAGAAGCGGGAGCAATGGTAAAGGTGCTTTATCCGTGCCTTTTGAGTGAACGTCTGTCCCTGAAGGTGCTTACCTGTGCAGATAGAGGCCGCAGAACCCCTTGGAGGTCAGAACACGCGGGGCTGTGCGCCCCAGAGCCCAGCAAGCAGCCCCCTCTCCTCAAGGAGACGAAGACCCTAAGAGGGAGGCTACAGAGCAGTAAAACAAGGGCCCCCTTTTGAGGATCAGCATACGTGCCCTTTGTTACGCTGACTTTCCTTGTTATGGTACATTAGACTAAGATGCCCCTCCCTCATTAATGACAATAAAGTACATATTATTCCTTATGGATCAGCATACATGGCCTTTGTTAGGCTGTCTTTCCTTGTTATATGATTCATGAGAATAAGACGCCCCTCCTCTCCCTCATTAATGACAATAAAGTACATATTATTCTCTGTAGATCGACACATACGGCCTTTGTTATGCAGTTGTTCTTGGAATAATCTGTCACTGCAACCCCTTGACTATCCCAGGATCCCCCCGCAGACTCGAGTGGGTATCGACTGCTTCTAAATTTACACATTTTCAGAGTTATAACTAGTGGTGAGAGTCTCTATCGCCCCTTCACTTGTTTCAAGAGCCGCCCTTTATTGCGCCTCGTGTATTTTTCACGCTTAAAATATGTATTTCAATCTAAAGCTTTGCAGGTCACAGGGGCACAAGACGGCCTCATGGGCTTTTAGTGAAGCCGGGATTCGGTTCAGTTGAACATGGAGTGGGCTATGTAAGAGTGCAGCAGGTGCAGTGGCACTGGGACTCCGCGACGCGGAGAGCCGCTTCACCTCAGTTAGTGTCTGTTTTTTACTATAAAACCAGGGAGTTGCTCATCCAGTCTCCTTGCTTGCGTTGGGGCCCATATGCCCATGGGGGGAGGGTGGACATGCAGGGTGTGTTGAGTTTCAAACAAGTCTCAAAGGCTTGTATTACATTGTGTGCGTGACTGACAGCCTAAAAAAACCAGGCTGTTGGACCCTGTGTGAATTGATGTACATGACTGACGGCCAGGCTGTAGGTGTGTGTGTGTGGAGTGAGGTTTGTGACTGATGGCCAGGCTGGTGGTCCCTGTGTGGAGTGAGGTGCGTGACTGACAGCCAGACTGTCAGTGTGTGACTGACGGCCAGGGTATTGGCGTCTGTCTGGAGTGAGGTGGGTGAATGTGTGGGGTTCGCAATCAGTATCCTTGTGGTGACACTAATTGTGTTGTCGCAGACGGGGGGGGGAGGGGAGGGGCAGTAGTGCACGGCTCTCGCGGCAGTCTGGTTTACTCATTCCCTGATTGTTAATGAGTGACCTGCGGTATGGAGGGAGGTGCGGAGAGGTCCTTCTCAACTCTTACATCATGCAGGATTGTAGGGACAGAGGAGGCAGGACACACAACACGGGGTGCCCACGAGGGGACAGGTACCAGGGGCAGCCTCATGGTGCGGAGGATGGGAAGCGAAGAGGGCAGAAGTATTGGGAAGAGGAGGGCAAAGGATCCAAGAGTGGGGTCGATGTCACTGAGAGGAGCAGTGTTGAGAGTAAGTGGATAGCAATAATCCAGAAGAAGAGTGAATGATCCGGGGTGGTATACAGAGGAGCAGATGACCCAGAAGAGGGGTCGGTCGGTGTCAGTGAGAGGGTGGTATAGTGGGGACCAGATAATCTGGAAGAGGTATTGATGTCACTGCAAGGGGGAGTGTTGAGGGTAAGAGGAGAGTAATAACCCAGAAGAGGGGTCAGTGTCAGTTAGGGTGGTGGTGTAGAGAGAAAGAGGGGGAGATAAGCCAGACAAGAGGTTGGTATCACCGAGGCAGATGGTGCAGATGGAAAGGGAAGACGGCCCGAGGCTGGGCTGTCAGGGAGGTGAGAAGAGAGAGTGAGGGGCATCAACAACCACAGCAGAGGGCTTGGAGGAGATGAGCCACTCACTCCTCTAGCGCCTAGACAGCCGCACCTACAGCGGTGTCACAAGCATTGCTTTTGTAGTGTAGTTCCTATATTCCCAATAGGTTCTGCACATTGGAATAATATATCCTATAGTTTGACGTAGGACTAGGTCAGTAGGTCTCTATCAAACATACTAAACTTAATTGTGAGTGCCAGCTAGCTCAGAGGTCACTAGAAACTTTCTCGAATACACAAGTAGGGATTCGTTTCTGACAACCGCATAAACATGACAACTTTGTTTCCCTAGGACTGGAAAATATCTTCAGAGTCGTAGAAACAATGGATAACTATTTTACTCAGTCAATCGTGCATGCTTCGTTTCTACAGAGTTGCAGAGAAATAGTGAGAAGGGTGTTTTCAATAAAAGGTTTATTGAACAGTCTTCTTTCTCATGCAAGTAAGGTGAACTGCTACAAGCGTTAGACAGAATGCTAAGTATAATGCGTACAGCGAGAATAGTATTATAAAATAATACTGTAATAGCATTGTATTGTTTCTAAACCATATAAAAAAACACACATAAATAAGACAGGCTAAAATACTCAACTGGTGCTTCTAAAATACGCCTACCCCAATGTACCTAACCTAGGTCTAGTACGAGGGAAGAAGTAAGTATTGTTTAGCATAAGTTTTAGTTCTGCCAAGAATTGCCAAAGGTTTCTCAAGGTTTTAATCAGCTGCATACCTTAGAATAAAGGAGGTTGGTACCTCTGTCTCGGACTCGATTTCCCAACACCCCGCAAGGGGAGTCAGAAACACTGGAGCTGGATTCTCAACAGAGGAGGACAGCTTCTTGTCAGTGCGTCAGCTGGAGAGTCAGCTTCCTTCGGCACTGGCTGTAGCGAGCTGCGTCGGGCAAGTAGGTCATCAAACTGCACCGAACCACACCGTGCTTTGCAATAGCAGGTGAAGGTATATTTATACCTTGAAGGTGTTTAGGAATGCCAGCTTTGACGTAAAGTCGGACATATGAACGTCATGGATGAAGCCCTAAGGAATAGTTGTTCATGCATAATAATGTGTTTCTTGGAGAAATCAATATCCAGGCATGGGGAAGTCCCTTCTGCTTAAGAGTCTGGTTTTCCAAGAAATCGTTGTAATGTTTGATGAACGGATGGAAGTAGCCATGCCTGGATTTGGGCAGCATGGGCTATGCCTAAATAAGGGCTTGATGTCTATGCCTATATAAGGGCAACATGGATTGTACCTATATAAGGGCATGAATCAGGGAAAATTCATTTGGAATCTAAAATGCCATACAACACTTTGACACAGGACTGTCAAATGTGGTAGGCAGAGGTGAGAAAAGGGGACACTTGTCAGGAACTTTTATGAGGTGCACGTTGGGCAAAAGTGTAAAGAAAAGGGTGAATAAGGTAATGTAGGATAGGTGATTACTGAATGATTTTAAAACACGGTTACTCCAGAGTTCTTGGAGAGGGGGCGCTAGGATGCAGGTCAGCCATTCGAGGGGGAGTATCAGATGACCACTTCTGCACTAGGCAGAGTGCAGGTGCAAGCCACCAGCATCACACAACTAAAGTCACGTGGGCTGGGAAAAAATAAAGTACTTCTTATGGAGAAAGAGAAAAAAGTTAGCCAGAGACATTTAGTGGCATTAGTGGCAACTAGTGGTGCATTAAAAGAACATAATACTAATGTATAATTATATTGTGGCCGAATATTGCCACTTATAGAGAGTGCGTCCACTAGTGAATAGCCGCCTTTTTGAATAACAAGTGCCGAGAAATAACCAGTTGTCCGGACTCCCTTATGATGGGGAAAAGTAAGGCCTTAATTGCTTTTCATTACTTTTAAAGATCAGTTTTAAAAACACACCTGGACACAATAGTGCACCATTGTATGACCCTTCTCTTCCAGTTATACAGATCCCAGCTCCACTTGAGACTGGCACCACCCCTGGTAGATACAGTTGTCTGTTGTGATATTAGTGCGCCCAATGGCTCTATGCATAAAAGTGCAAAGCATAAGTTTTCCACTGCTAGTTGTTTCCGACTGGCTCACCTGAGAACTGCAGCTTCGGTGGCTGGTAGGGGCTGGCTGCAGAAGACCACGGGCAGCAATTATTAAATTATGGTCTCCGTCTCAGTGCTTCGGACCCACTGGCCCAGCCTTGTCCCACCCTATGCCTCACCCGGAAGGCAGAGGCTGAAAACTACGCAGCTGCGTGTCACGCAACATTTCATCATGTACGTGCCTGTTTCTTTATGAGGCACGGCGACAGGAATTACTTTAAAAGTACGTTCCAGACGGACCCTGCTGTCGACAAATGTATTGTGTGCCGAGGGGGCCCCTGGAGCTTAAGGCCACCCCCGCAACACGGGGTCTGTGGGGGCCTGTGTTACGCCCCTGAGCCCCCTAGCACCTTATGTCCTAAAGGAGACCCCTGAAATATGCTTGCAAGTACCTGTATGCAGTATATGTTTCTCTCTCCATGGGAAAGCATTACCACATAAAAACGCATTTGTGTGAAAGTTTTACTTACCTGTAAAACTTCTCTGTGTCAAAATGTAGATGAACTAGCATCATCAGAACGTATCAGTCTATGATAGATCAGTACATGGATTATCTTAATTAAAACTATCTGGAATCGAGATGCGCACACCCACACACGTATTTAAATATATAAAATCAGAGTGGGATAATTGTGAAAATGAATGTGTCAGCGCAAAATCTCCCAGACTTCAACGCATGCGTGACATAACTCTATTTGTTGATTTCTTTGCTTGCGGCTAGGTTAGGAGTGTGAAAATGAAATTGTGATATACTTCTCTTATGCACTCAACAATCTGTTTCAATCCTAGGGCTTACTGTCTGCCCCTTTACCATTAATTCAGTAATGTTAAATTCCCAAGTGTAACAATGCTAGCATCACCCTGTTACAAGTCAAGTCAAGTCAAGTCAAAAGAAGTCTTTATTCGATTGTTCATCTTAAAAGACATGCTACACATCCAACATTATGTCTCAATTTCTAAAGTGCACGGATAGTTGTTAAAAAAATAACTTAATATGAAGTTAAAAACATGAACCAAGACAGAATTAAATCATTTATACATGACTTCATTTGCAGAGTTAAAAGTTAAACATAATAAAAAACAGTTATTACAAGATGTCACAGTCTAATTGGGACCTTATAGCTTATTTAACTGGGACCTTGATGCGAGTTAATCAACCTCAAGCGTAGAATCCAAGCCCAACCAAGATATTTTGCAACCCCTATTACTATCAAGGGCGATAGATCAGATTTTAGGATTCTACAGGCTGTAGATGCTGAACGAGTGCCCAGACTTCTACATAGTGGACGTAGCCACTTTTTTCTAGGGGCAACATACAGGGGGCATACAAAGAGAAAATGACACACACTTTCACCCTGCCTGATACACAGTGGGCAGTGCTCTGGCCCTCCCTTACCCCATGATGTAGTTAGGCACCTCAGTGGTAACGAGCCAACTCTCAGTTGATGGAAAAGTTTGCGATCCAGGGGCGTGGTGATGACATCCCAGTACTTTTCAAAGGAAGAGACATCCTTCAGAAGAACAAATGTCGTTGTTAGGGAACTTCCTGTCATTTCCGAGTGTCTTTTACCAACAATCCATCCCCAGTATAGATTTCTCAGCTCTTTTTTGGGAGGAAAGGTGGCCAAATCAGGGTTATGCCATAGTTCGCCAAGCCCCATGGCGCACAGAGTAGATATTACCCCTTTGAACCATCCTATATTGTCAGAGCCCAGGAAATCCCTTACCTCTAGACATGCTTTGGCATAGAGCAGTAGCTCTGGTGTGGTCCACAAGCGCCGCCAAAATGCTAGGGGTCTGAATCTCGCTAGATCTTCCACTGGTTGGCACCCTAGGTCGTACAAGAGCGGGATGCGCGGAGATGATTTCGGTAGTCCAATCGCCGCCCTGAGAAATTTATTTTGGGCTACCTTTAGGGGATCCAGATTACTGAAGCCCCAGAGCCCTGCTCCATACAGAACAGAGGGCAACATTTTTGTGCCATAGATTTTCATGAGCAGGGACATTGGCTGGGTGTAAGAACTTTTATGTTCTTTGAGGAGGGCTCCTCCTATTTGCGCATGTTTTAGTGCCAAGAGCTCGACTTGCGTTTTCCAACTAAGGTTTTCACTAAAAGTGACACCTAAGTATGTGAATAACGTAGTCTGCTCAAGGGTGGTGCCACCCATTGTAACCCTGGCAGCAGTTGGAGATGTTCCTCTCAGCACCATAAACTTTGTTTTGGATATGTTAACCTCCAGCTCATGCTCGCAGCAAAATAACTCAAATCTTGACAGGGCCTGCTGGAGACCCTGCCTCGTCTTAGATATTAACAGGGTGTCTTCCGCGAACATGAGCAGAGGTACTTTCATCCCCGCCAGTGTAGGAGCATCCGTGGGGTGGTTCACAAAATAATTGGTGACCCCATTAATAAATAGGGAAAACAAAGTAGGGGCCAAAACACACCCTTGTCTGACACCTTTGGCAACTGGAAATCTATCCGTAACCTCCCCAGGCTTACCCCAACGTACTTGTGCAAAGGTGTGGGCATGTAAATTCACTAAAAGTCGCACAAGAACAGCAGGCATTCCCAGTTTCAATAAGCATTCCCACAGCTTGGACCTAGGAACGAGGTCAAATGAGGACCTTAGGTCCACAAAGGCTGCGTATAGGTTGCCCTTCCCAAAAACAGCTATCTTCCAATATAGGAGCACAAAACGGAATGCTTGGTCAAGAGTGCTCACATGGGACCGGAAACCTGCCTGCAGAGGTGTGAGAATATCAAAATCATTAATCCATTCCTGAATCCTACCTAATACGAGGCTGGCTGTTATTTTTTGCACCGCATCGATGAGGCTGATAGTTTGAGGGAACCGAGCGATCGCCTTTCTTATAAATTGGTAGAATTTCTGCCCGTACCAGGAGTCTGGGACCTTCGCTCCAGAAGCTAGTGCATTCACCAGATGGCAGATATACGGGGCCCAGAGATCCTGATCCTGCAGAAATACATCAGCCGGAATGCAATCGGGGCCAGGTGCTTTACCTCTCGGGATTGTTGTCATAATATTTCTAACCTCAGAGATAGAAAACGTGAGTGATTCCTCAGAAACGGAGCATGGGAGGTCAACCAAGACAACATTGTTACTCCTGAATTGTTCCTCAAAGAAGCTTACCCACTGTTGTTGACCAACATGTGCTGGGCTAGGGTGATCATCCTGGCATTTCCCCCATTTTAGTAGGTGCCAAAACTGTTGCATATTTCGATAACCACAAGCTTCGGTCAGAGTTAACCACCGGTCCTCATCCCAGTTAGTTTTAGCCTTATGTTTAGCTTCATTGTACACTTTTCTACAGGACCTAATTCGACCATGGTTTTTAGATTTGATAGCTAAAAACAAGTCCCCTTGTGTCCGTCGACACTCATCATCATACCATGTGACTACTCTAGGCTTCGTCTTCCTGACCTGTTTGGGGATAGTCATAATAAACAGCTTTTTGAGGCCCAGAAACAAATCGGTATGTATACTTGTGAGATTTGCATTAATCTCATCCTGCGACCCACAATTATTCAAAAGCTCCAAAGAGCTGGACACTAAAGTTCTAATCTCCTTTCTCGCCCCTTCATGCACAGCAATTTTAGGCCAGCGCACCCTTCTCATATCGTTACTTAGGGTAACCTCAGCTGGGACTACGTTTGACTCACAACTCTTGGTCCTTTGAAAGCTAAAGTCCCTTAAAGCCAATATAAGCGGGTCATGATCACTTTCGGTGCCTGCCGCATTCTGCATACAAATACTGGGGGTACCATAGGTACCCCCATGTGCACCCCCCACCCCCCTTCACCTAGGGGGCCCGCAACGGGCCCCTGCAGTGAAGATCCGTATGCTTTTCAACGGCGATAAACACGCCGCGGAAAAGCATATCTTGGCAGCAATCTTAATATGGCGGACGGTGTCTGAGAGACACCGCCACCATATTAGAGCTTTTCCGCCGCGGTTGTAAGCCAACCGCGGCGGAAAAGCAGCGGACGGAAACCAGGACCCACCTGCCATCCTAATGTGGCGGTGGGTCTTTGGTGGGTCCGCTGCGGTTTTTCCGCATCCTCCTGGCCGGCGGTGGCTTCCGCCGGCCCGGAGGATGCGGAAATTCCGCAATCATAATAGGCCCCTTAGTATAGGCGGAGTCCAACAAATGGGGGTTTATTACCGCGAGCTGGGCTGGCGCAGTAACTGGGGGAATGGATGAGATATTATCTTGTGCCGCTGTTGTACTAACACTAATACTAGGTTCAGAACACTGTTACATATTCAGGGGTGTGCACAGCAGGGTTGCAGAGAACTGGGAAAATTTCATTTTGCAAGAGATAAAGATTTTTTAAATAATCTGCAGCACCATCTGTTAACGTACACTCACTGTAAAACTATCCAGAACTGGATTTCAACAAAGACGGAGCTACAGTAAGGACGCCTAGAGTTATGCGATTCTTTGGTAATGTTCGCTTAATGATGGATTTGCCACATTTGGTATATAATCCACCAACTGATGCCTAATATGCAGAGTTCAACAAAACATCTTTTAACTCCAATGGATTATACTTTTTTTAAGTGTTACGCATGGGCAGGCACTTTGAAAAGTTTAACAGTTCATCTTTCAAATGCTTTCTTTTTGTATTCAGGTATCAAATGAGAAGAAACCTGAGTTTGCCTAGCGAGGCTTTAATGTACATTAAAATATCAAAGTAGCAAACTACTACTGCCACAGAATACGCAGCATTATACTGCTTAATTGGCCTATTTTGCCGCATAATTTAATCAACTTGGCGTCATAATTTGACTTTAAATTGGCACATAATTCATGCCATCTTTACTATAACTATTTTCCATCCTGCCCAATTGTGCTCAGGTCAGTAACACTTCCTTGGTTACTGCTTAGTTCCAGACTTCTGAAAGCTGCATAGTACATAGAAATGTGAGTTTCGAGCTTCTTGATGTTCTGTCGTAAAACACAGCACTGCATTTTTGTATTGCTGGTTTAGTGAAAGGCTGGCCGAGAACTTAAACATTAGTCATTTATAAAAAGGTAAAATAGTTCTTGAGATGCCATTTGGTTCACAAGCAACACTGTAATTTCTTCTAAGTATGGGAAAATATGAAGTGATGTCCACACCTTTTCCTTTAGTTGTTGATCACGCTGGGTAGCTACAAGAAAGCTGGAGCCAAGATTCCACCTTGTGATATATCAAGGTCATGGCCTTTAGACCACCCCTCCGCCGCAGTGCCCTTTTCTCAGGCCCCCCCCCCACAGCAATGCGGGGGCTGCGGAGTCCTGTGTTACGCAAGGACGGGTCACTTCTGTGACAGGAGAAGCAAATAAGAATTTTCTGCATCATGTGACTCATTTGGCATCTCTATCTCACTTGTGTGTCCTTAAGACTGCTCACTTCACTTGCGATTAGTTCGGATTGAGTCGCGATTTCTCATTTTTTAATGTATCCTCACTCTTACTCAGGTAGGTAATGTTTAGGTCAGCTACCGTTATCGCTACAGCTCAGTCCGGTGAAAGTGGACAAGGGGATTAGGATATGATGGAAAGGGCGAGTTTGTCGACTTTTACAACCTTCTTATCTGGGGGGGGGCGATTGGAAGTGCACTCACACTAGTCCACTGGCCTTCTTGTAATCGTGTTAAAAAGGAATTTTCCCTGGTCGCTATATGGAAAAACATGTAGAAAAAACTATTTTCCTTTTCGTGAATACCCACAGTGAAATTGCTTAACATACAGCCCATGTGATAGACAAATCAACAACATACATACAAATTCTTTAAAGGAAGATATTAAGTTTTATCCAAAAATATATTTATTAAAATTCATATCGCAAGGCTCACAAATATCACAATAAAAATTACATTTAAAAATGAAAAAGAATTTTGTTACATGCAAAGTGTCACAATAATGAATTAAAAGAGAATTACAATAAGAGCACTAGAAAATACAATACAACACAACCATAAGAAAGAGAGAGACAAAACAACAACAGCCAATATACTTTGTCATTTACAAATACAAATCCATTTACACAATGTTGTAGCTGGGTCCCGAACCGGCCTAACGTGGGTATCTATGGATCCAGCAACTGATATGGATTTTGTAAGGACTGTGTTGATGCGTTTCGATGGATTGACTGTTATAGTTCCATCTTTATCAAGACATCAAAATATAGTTCTCTCTTAGTTAATGTCAGCTTTAATCCTGTCAAGAACAAATGCATTGATTTATGTCAGAGATTTTTTTATATTAAAAATAAAAAAAGAATGTTGTTCTATTTTACATTCTCTGTATAATATTTGTATGTATTTTAGTATTGGACATGTACCACGTCAAATTAAAATTAAACTTTTTTACTAGAATTATTTGAGAACAGGACAATATATCGTAACTGTTTAACACGCATTAATTTTTGTTAAAAAAATTGTTTCTTTAAAAGATGTTTTTCTTTTTCTGCATATCACATGGGCTCTGTGGTGGGGGGAGTAGATATGTTTTTTAAAAGGTTACCAGTGCCCGGGAAGGAAGAATACCACTTTTATCTGAAAAACTGTTTGAAAAAAATATCAACAATTCGTATATTTCCCATAAGGTACATTGATAACCATAGTACACCACTATTTGTCCACAGCGTGTTGGTTGCTGCCTCAATAGGGATCCAATTATTCAGGGATCTTGATAATTAGAGTATCTTGGCAGGAATCTAGAAAATACATCACTTTTAGGATTATCCTGATACTCACTTGCCATGGGGTCCTACTCCCAGGATTTAATTTAAGAAACTGTGCATACCTGCTGAGGATTATTCCATTGTCAGATTCATAGGTGGCTCTACATAGAAGGGTCCCTTATAACGTTTCATTCTTTCAGGATATAATCTATTAAATAAAAAGGGAAAACTAAAATTAATTTGTCAAAAAAGAGAGAAGGGGGTGTTGTTAGTAATAGATGGTAAAACCCCTACCCGTTCTTACCCTCTATTAATGTATATCCCGGTCTGAAGAAAAACGTCTATGCCTGCCGTCAATGGACTGGTGCTAATATACAGACGTTATACTGAATGGGGTCAGCTTGAAATAGTTGGGCGCTTGATAGCAGCTCTGTAATACTTGGCCGTCCTAAAACACAAACAGGAAGATATCCTGTTATATCACTAAACCGGGGGGCATAAGTCTATTACTACTTGGCGCCCATATACCCAACTGCCTACAATGTATCTCTCCTTACCCACAATGGGCGATACGGATTCCAACCTCAAATCTCGTTTCACTGTCAGCGTGTAATCTGAAGCGAACGAAATCTGCCACCTTTAAGTACCGTTGTGAAACCCGTTGTGAAACGAGACTCACCTTAAATCACTATAATCGTCACAGGCATTGGCTTCATGGTGTTGTGCTCTGCACAAAGCCCTTCTGAAGATAACCAGTTCTTGTAATTGGCCTGTGTGCTGTGGTCACAGCCAATTGAGGCTTGCATAAAGTCCATGGTAGCTTGGTCAGTGTACCACTTTCAACAGAACCCATTCAATAGTGTCTAGGCAAGCAATCACACGGGCCTCCCCTCATCCATCAACCTAAGAACGCCTATCCTTCACCCCCCCTCAGCCCCACAACCCACCCACTCCACAGACAGCACTCCCCGGAAAGCTCAGTTTCTAACCTAACGCACACCCTATCTAACATGGAAAACCACCTTCTTACCCTGTCGTGTGAACTCTCCCAGCTCAGGAAAGATCTTTCCTCATCATCTGAACTCTCTCAACTCAGAAAAGATTTTAACTCTCTCTCCTCTGAAATCCTCCTTAACCGCGCCATCTCCCCTAGCCCTGGTGCACAAAGCACCTCCAACCTTCAACAGTGAAGAACCTTCCCCGCTGAAACTGTTCCCACCGACCTCCCCGAGCCTCGAGCCATCTCTCCCCTTCAGACCTCCTCGATCTTTGTAACTCCTACCTCCCTAAACACCCAATTAACCCTCCCACCCCCACTCTACTATTCCTGTGATCCTGGGGACGTGCCAAATCCCTTCCTCCCCCGTCTCCCCTAGACCCCCAACACAACTTACCGCTATCCAAACATGCCCTCCCCCTATAAACAACCCGAAATCCCTCACATGCATGCTGGACAACTGCCGCTCAGCTGTCCGGCATGCGACAGAAATAGCTGAAACCATTCTCAGTGAAAACATAGACATTGCCTTCCTTAGGGAAACTTGGTTCAAGGCCCACTCTACACCTATCCTTGACCTACTCTCCCCCCGGTTATTCCATACTCAGAAAAGATTGACTAGATAGAATTGGAGGAGGTTTAGCTATCATCTTTAAACATTAACTTCAACTCGCGCTTGTCAAGTACTCTGACCATGCCACCTTTGAATACCTTGGAGCAGAACTTAAAATTCAGGGCGCCCCACCTATTCGCCTACACAATATCTACCATCCCCCTGGTGAATCCCTTCCCTCGCAGAGGAACTTTCCGACCTCCTCACCCAATCCTCACTTTCCAACTCTAAAAACCTCTTCTTGTAGACTTCAACCTCCATTTGAATTATAACAAAGACCCTGCTGTTAATCTCCTAACGAATCTTCTGGAGATTTGTATCCTTAAACAAATTTGTCACTCTCCACCTCACAACAAAGGGGCTACTCTCGATGCCATCATCAGTAATAATGATTTGGCCTCCCTTTCCAACATCATCCCCATCGACTGGTCTGACCATCACCTCTACAGCCCTTTCTTTGACATCTCTCCTGAATCTTCACCCCCATCTAATCCCCCCAAGGTCCCTCCCCATCTTTCACCTGTTACCTTCCCACCTGAATGCAACCCTTTTCTCCCCCAGCAACAAAAAAACAATGCCTCCTGGCATAATTTTCTCCCTGTCATGGAACATGAAATCTATAACATCATTTCTAAGCTTAAACCATCCTCTCACACCCAAGACCCTATGCCCTCCAACCTTGTCCAAGACCTAAAACATATCATCGCCCCACTTTGGACCACCATTATAAACTCATCCCTTACCACTGGGTGTGTTCCTGTCTCCCTCCAACTTGGCCAAATCACACCCATCCCCAAAAATCCCAACGCAGATCCAAATGACCCAAATAACCTCCGTCCTATCCCCAACCTCCCTTTTCTCTCCAAAGCCCTTGAAAATGCACCCTGCTCTAACTGGATAATCACATCAACACTTTCGACCTCTTTGACTCACTGCAATCTGGCTTTAGAATAGGATGCAGCACAGAATCGGCTCAATATAGTGGACGACATTCTTCACTTTCTCGACAATGGCGAGTCTTGCCTACTCTTTCTCCTCGTCCTTTCTGCTGCTTTCGATACAGTTAACCACACTGCCTTACTTAACACTCTTAAAGTCCGCTTTGGCCTCAATGGCCATGTCCTCAACTGGTTCACCTCCTTTCTCCAACACAGAACCCAATAATCAAAATGGAAAACTGCCTATTCAGCACCACTTCAATCTCCCTCGGCATCCCCCAGGGATCCATTCTTTCTCGTGGTCTCTTCATCCTCTTCATGGAACCCCTCACCTTCATTCTCAAACAAGCAGGAATCAATTACCACCTCTATTCCGACTACACTCAACTTTACTATAAGATTATATCTCACTCTTATGTCTTACACTTCAATGACACCCTGACCAAGATCCAATCATGGTTCCACCACAATCATCTCAAACTCAACCCTAAAAAAAACGAAATCATTCTCTTCTCCCCTAAAAACAACCCACTCCCCATTAATGACTGGATATCTGACCTTAATGCTCTCAACTGCTCTTTCACCACTTCCAATTCGGGTAAATCTCTAGGCATCACCATTGATAATAACCTTGCCCTTACCTCCCACATAAAAACAACTGCCAAAGGAGCACTCTTCACTCTCCGTCATCTCAAGCAAATCAAACCCTTTATCCTGGGTGAGGTTCAATCACTGGTCCTGTCGAGAATAGACTATTGTAACACTATCCTCGCTAGAACACCTAAAGTCCATCTTGCACCACTCAAATCTGTGCTCAACCTTGCGGCTAGACTTATCGCCGACTACAAACGTTTTGACCACATCTCCCCTGCTCTTAAAGCCATCAAATGGCTTCCCATTGAAGGCAGATCCACCTATCGGATTGCATGTATCACGCACAGAGCCCTTCACAAAAACTCCCCATGCTACCTCTCTGACAAAAATCCACAAAGTGGGCTGCACCCGACCGACAAGGAGCACAAACGCCCTCTTTCTTATCGCCCTTTGTTAAAAAAGAAATGCACACAAACTTGCTCCTTCTCTGGAAATGCCCCTTCCATCTGGAACTCCCTGCCTAAAGACCTTTGCTGTAACCCTTCCTACTTCAACTTAAAAAAAGACCTCAAATTGTTCCTCCTCACCAAATATTGGGGTCAATAATTCCTACCTCTGACACCGTCCCCCACTCTGCGCCCTTTTGGGCTCCCAACCCTATAGCCCCCCAACTCCCTCCCCTCCCCATTCTCCTTTCTAACTCCCCTCCCACACGCCACCCCTTCCCCTCCCCCTATTCCCCCTCCCTGCACTACCTTTTTTTCTGGACATCTAGCGTCACGCACGGCTTCCCATGGATCTCCCATTCCCCTTAGCCCCACTCTCCTTACCATCCCCTCCTTTACCTTCTCTTTTTTCACCCTCTCACACCCACCCTAGCCCTATTCACTTCCATCCAGCTTATTATTGTTCTCTTGTAAATAGCATTCGTATTTATCTGCTTTCCTTGTTATATTGGTTCTTATTGTAATGGTTTTTACCTAATGTATAGATTACTGTACCTTCTCGGACTTCTGTAAAGCGCTCTGATACTCCTGGGTCTAGCCAGTGCTATATAAAATCTTTAAAATAAATAAATTGTCAGCAATTGTCATGCCATCATCACAAGCTTCCTTCTCAATTTTGAAAGATTAACACTCAAACCTTTATCACTGAGTTTCTTCTACCCCTTTTCCTACTCAGTGATTCTTCCAATTGTCTCTTATCCGGTCTATTTTTCCAATATCGAATTAATTAATAAGTTCTGATTGTTTACTCATAAAACAGAAAACTGACTCATTTCAGAAATTCGAATCACACAAGACTGTGTGACTTGATTTGTGAACCAAGCACTGGGCCATCCTTTGCCGAAATGTACCCCGGAGAAACCTACTTAATATCTTTGGCACCTGAGTTTGTCAACTGAAGGTTTAACAAGCTGTGGTCACCATTCCTCTGTGAGGTTGTTGTGATTACTGAGTAATGCACTAAAATCTGTTGATGAACTCTTTGTCTCCTGCTTAGAATGAATATGTAAAATGTTCATTGCCAAATAAACAAGCATTTACAATGCAACGGTCTTGCCCTTTGAAAAAGTTAGAGCTATTGGCATTGTAAATGACAACATTTTTATTTGTGTTGGTTTTGAAAATAGATAAATACATGGCACTGTCATTTACAATGCCAATAGCTTAATCTCTCACAAATACCACACACAAACACACAGACCCACACAGAGTCCCACACACATACATACCTACAGAGCCACACACACACACAGAGCCACACACTTCCAGTAGTCGGTGGGCAGCGTGGAGCAGACCAGCACCCAGCCCGACAGGGCCAGCAGGAAGGCCACGATCTCCCCTGCCATGCTGGCCATGGTCCCGGGCGAGGGTCACTGGGCACAGGTGTCAGAGCTGAGGGCACGGGTGAGGGCAGAGGGCACAGGGGTGAGAGCTGAGGGCAGAGGGGTGAGAGCTGAGGGCACAGGTAAGAGCTGAGGGCATAGGTAAGAGCTGAGGGCACAGGGGTAAGAGCTGAGGGCACAAGGGTAAGAGCTGAGGGCACAGGGGTAAGAGCTGAGGGCACAGGTAAGAGCTGAGGGCACAAGTAAGAGTTTGGGGTGCACAAGGGTAAGAGCTGAGGGCACAGGGGTAAGAGCTGAGGGCACAGGGGTAAGAGCTGAGGGCACAGGAGTCAGTGAGGGCACAGGTGAGGGCAGCGTGGTGAGGGCTGGAGGCCTGGGTTGAGGTCAGAGGGCACAGGTGCCAGAAGTGAGGGCCTAGGAAGAGCTGAGGGGTAAGAGCTGAGAGTACAGGGCTAAGAAGTGAGTGAGGGCCCGGGGTGAGATCAGATGGCAGAGGATTTAGAGCTGAGGGCACCTGCGAGGGCAGAGCGCAACGCGGCAAGGGACGAATGCCCTGCTTGAGGTCAGAGGGCAGTACGGGGCAAGAGTTGATGACCAAGGGGTAAGAGCCCTATGTCGGAGCCGGGCACCGGTCAGAGCTGAGGGCACAGTAGGGGGTGGAGCAGATGGACACGGGGCTCAGAATAGAGCCCTTCTGGCAAACGCACTGGTTAAACTTGGGAAACAGCAAGTGGAAATGCGCGGGTACTGGGGTGAGAGCAGTGGTGCTGAGGGTGGGCGTCACTGTGGTTTCTTCTTGCTCCAAGTTCTTGCCCCGTGGTTGGTGTGTGCTCTCCAGACCATAGCTTCTCTCCCGCAGTGCTTCTACCGCACCCTCACACACACACACACACCTGCCCACCAGCGGACTCCTCCCACCACCCTCCCCCTAGCCCCACCTAACAAAGCACCTGGGTCACAAGCAGGGATCAGCGTGCACAACGAGGGAAAGGGGGCAGAAATGCACGCACAACGAGGGAAGGGGGGCAGAAAAGCATGCACAATGAGGGAAGGGAGGGCAGAAAAGCAATCACGGAACAGAGGCAAGAAAACGGCACAGACAAGAGCACAGACAGCATTGGGGAAGGGCGTAAAGAGCAAAGAGGGGGGTATACCTGTAGCAATGGAGGAGGGGCACAACTGGCCGCCCTGGGCCCTTGCATAGAGCAAAAGATGGCGAACGCGGGGGGCGAGGGGGGTGCATCGCCTGCAGCGAGGGGGAGAGGTGACGTAGCAGGGGCAGATGGAACTGGGAGCATAAATCGCAGCCGTCGAGATGGGAGGTAAAGGGACGGGGGTGGGGCGTAGCCAGCTGACATCAGGTATCACTAGCAGCGGAGAGGAGAGAGTGCAACCAGCGACTGCAAGAAAATAGGAGGGGCGGGGGGAAATAGAAAAGAAGGGAGGAGGTGAGACGAGCTAAGAAAGGAATGAATGGCAGAGCTCAGAGTAGGGTGAAAGAAAAGGAGGAGTAGAAAAGCAGTGAGGGGCAAAAGGTAGTGAAGGCGGTCGAGGAAATAGGTGAATGAGAGCGCGAGGCACACGGATAGAGCAGTGGAGGAGGGGTTTAGAGAGTAGGCAAAAAAGGTGCGTTGGGGATATGGGAGAGTGAAATGAGCACGAGAAGAGAGTAAGAGTCCGTGCGCTGCAGGCAGAGGGGCTATGCGCATCAGGCAGAAAGGGGCCGTGGAGTGCTCGCGAAACATCCAGTCCTACTTCAAGTGGGTGTGGTAAATATCTACTCTTTTATAGCAGCTTTCCAGATTCCTATTCCTCAGAGATGGCAAGTGATCATTTTCTGCCTGCAGCTGGGCAAGTCACTAGTGGTTTTGCGAAGGAGTCTGAAGAAACCTGCTTGCTGCTCCCGTCGTCTTCAGGCCAAAGAAGCAAAAAGGCAAAACATTTCTTCCTGTCCCCAAATAAAATGATGACGATAATTACTCTGCAGTATTGGCAGCGGTTCAGCCACATGCACCCAGTGGAGAATGCAGCTCCAGGTCACCGCCGCTCCCTCGATGTCGTCTCCTGGCCCCGGGGCGGCCGCTCCTGTTTTTGAAACCTCCGCTCAGTTAAACAAAGAGCCGCTTCCAGCGCCATTTTGAGGCGAGATCGCCCGTCGAGATTTCTGCCGATTTCACGGCAGCGAAGCGGTATCATTGTGAGGCTTTTTGGCATGTCTCAGGGGTCAGTAGTGCACACTGTTTCACAGCTGCGATGGATCACAGTCCGCTCATTATATTTTGTAGCAACTCCTCATGCCGCCATTTCAGCTGCCGGGGGTGTGTTCCGCTCATTCGCTAATTAAGTATACAAAGCTGCACGGATGCTACATACAGCCACACCGCAAGGCCAGCACTTGTCACTAAAATGTTCAGTGAGTGCCCTTACATATAATCACTGACGCTCTGCAATAAACGATATTTCCGCCGATATCTGCCCTTAATGACCATGGGGGGGGGAGCGGGCGGGAAGCACAACAGCAAGCACTCTCCTGAGGACAACTTCTTAACAATGACGAAACAAGTCAGGTCCTGGGCCGGCAGCCAATCACAGCGCGGCCCGGGAAATGACGTCACGGGGGTGTCCCGGGCCGGCAGATTCGGGGGCGTGTTTTTCGTGCTCTCCCCTTCCCATTGGCTGGAAGGTAAAATTCCAGCCAATGTGAAGAGGAGAGGGCGTGACTTAAAAAAAGACACGGAAACGCCCCCGAATCGCGTTTTCACGGGGAAAGCGTGATTGACAGCCAATCTCTTCCAATGGCTAGCCTCCATTTATGGAGCTAGCCAATGGAAGACAGAGGCGGGACCAAAGCCCCATATGTAGGACATAAGATTTCGCCCTGGGCGGAGCAACTGCTACGCAGTTGCTACGGCCAGGGCGAAACCTAAAAATAGTCTGTGAATCACAGAACACACCCACAAGGAGATCTCCTTAACCAGCAAGGTGCAAATTTATACGGCACTACAGAAGGTTTCTATTACTGATCACATTACTAAATTCTGACCAAGAATACGTGCACAGCTGAGCGAAAGAGCGCTAGTACTTGGTCTTCGCGAGCAACAATAATTCAAACAATTTCACCTGAGCCAGCTGGTTTTAAAAAAATCTGCGTCGCTGTCTATCCAGGCAATACCCTGTCTCGCCAGGCATGCCGTTTGGTATATTTTGAAGTTCTCCAGGTTGAGGCCTCCCAGGTCCCTTGCCAGTCTTAGTTTTTGTAGGCTTATCCTTGGTTTTTTGTTTTTCCATAGGAAGATGTTTATGAGTTGGTCGAGTTGTTTGTGGAAAGTCTCTGTCATTGGGAGTGGTAGCATTGTCAGCGTGTAGTTTATCGCCGGGGTTATCATCATTTTGATGGTTTCAATTCGTCCCCACCAGCTTATGTACTTTGGCGACCATAGCTCCAGCCTTTCTTTTATTTTTTTCAGTGTGAGGTCCTCGTTATGTTGTAGCGTTGATGTGAGGTCTCTTCCAAAGTGGAGTCCTAGATATTTTAGTGGTTTCGTCTGCCATGCCAGTCCGGATTCGCCTAGGACCTCTCTTGTGGTATGGACATTCATTGGCTTGCACTCCGATTTCTCCTTATTGAGTTTGTAGCCTGAGGCTTTCGCGTATTCTCCTATTGTGACCATTAGCGCTTTTATTGACGTGGAGGGGTTTGCTGTTGTGATTAGGATGTCTCTGTGAATCACAGAACACACCCACAAGGAGATCTCCTTAACCAGCAAGGTGCAAATTTATACGGCACTACAGAAGGTTTCTATTACTGATCACATTACTAAATTCTGACCAAGAATACGTGCACAGCTGAGCGAAAGAGCGCTAGTACTTGGTCTTCGCGAGCAACAATAATTCAAACAATTTCACCTGAGCCAGCTGGTTTAAAAAAAATCTGCGTCGCTGTCTATCCAGGCAATACCCTGTCTCGCCAGGCATGCCGTTTGGTATATTTTGCAGTTCGCCAGGTTGAGGCCTCCCAGGTCCCTTGCCAGTCTTAGTTTTTGTAGGCTTATCCTTGGTTTTTTGTTTTTCCATAGTAAGATGTTTATGAGTTGGTCTAGTTGTTTGTGGAAAGTCTCTGTCATTGGGAGTGGTAGCATTGTCAGCGTGTAGTTTATCGCCGGGGTTATCATCATTTTGATAGTTTCAATTCGTCCCCACCAGCTTATGTACTTTGGCGACCATAGCTCCAGCCTTTCTTTTATTTTTTTCAGTGTGAGGTCCTCGTTATGTTGTAGCGTTGATGTGAGGTCTCTTCCAAAGTGGAGTCCTAGATATTTTAGTGGTTTCGTCTGCTATGCCAGTCCGGATTCGCCTAGGACCTCTCTTGTGGTATGGACATTCATTGGCTTGCACTCCGATTTCTCCTTATTGAGTTTGTAGCCTGAGGCTTTCGCGTATTCTCCTATTGTGACCATTAGCGCTTTTATTGACGTGGAGGGGTTTGCTGTTGTGATTAGGAGGTCGAACAAGACATCCTGGGAGGGCTCAAGCCAATAGCCCTTCTAACAGCAAACAGGCACCCACTAAAGTCCAACGCCATACTGAAACACACGAGGGAGGCACTGATGAAAGTAGACAGACGCATGGCGCAGAAGCTGAAAAGCACGGCATGGGAATCTATCTGGTTCAACACAAAAGTAACCTATCATGGAGCGACATTGCAGAATGACATATGGATCGAGAAAGGCATCAGCCTCCCCAACCAGACAGAAACCAAGCAAGGACCGCTGACGTTCCAGAACCTACAGCAGCTACACGACCTCCCAAACCAAGAGCTCTACAACTTCCTAAAGATGAAGACAGCAATAACGAAAGCTAACCTACGCAGAGAGGAGCCAGGCATCATCAAGTACCTGCAACTCCTCAACTCAGCAGGTCACCAAACTGCAAAGATCTACAAGCTCCTAAGCCCCTCCACGCTGGCGCAGAACAAGAAAGCCACCAACGCATGGGAGACGCTCCTGGGCAGGCAACTGAACGAAATAGAACGGGCAAAAATGTGGAGCTCAGCAACAACAAACAAGGTCACCCCACAGCTAGCGCAAACAAAGTATTGGCTGCTCCACAAGGCCTACTGGACGCCATCCAAGCTCCACAAGGTCGGCATCGCAGAGTCAGACAAATGCTGGAACTGCCAGAAAGAAGAAGGCACCCTCGAACACCTCATTTTCACCTGCGTGAAAGTCAAGAGGTTCTGGACACAGATCAACACCTTCTTGAACGATATGCTCAAAACCGACCTAACAATCAGCTTCGCAAGCCTGGCTACAGAACATCTGACCGCGAACCTAAAAAGTAGAGAAGAGAGAGAACTCCTAGACCTACTCCTCACAGCAGCCCTTAAAATAATCCTAACCAACTGGAAGAACACAGCCAAAGCAAACTTTAAAACATGGATTAATTGGGTCACTTTCCTGAGAGGAGCAGACAACATCACAGGCAACTTCTCGAAAGAACACAACGCCAAGCCACACATGTGGCGCCCACTCGATGACCACCTGAGGAAACCCCAGTAAACCCCCCATCCCCCCCCCTCTCTCCCCCCTCTTTCTCTCTCTCTCTTTCTCCCCTTCTTGTAATTTGAGGGAAATGGACTGTTATAAGAAAAAAACGCTATTGTACGCTCCACCTATATATATATTTTTTTTTGTATGGTTTTTGTATGCCAATAAAAGTTTTAAATAAAATTTAAAAAAAAAAAAAAAAATCTGCGTCGCAAGTACCATTGAGCTGCTCACTTACCTCACCTCTGAAGTTGCCATATACATAAAGCAGAATTAGCAAGACAAGAAAACATGGCAATCATGTTGCTATAGTCAAGCATCAAAACTGTAATATACACAGGACATACACAAGTGTTGATTGTTGTACGTTCCTAGCATTAAGCTGTGATCCATTCTCCTTTACGGAAAACAGGTTATATGAGTAGGCCTGTCACTTTCCCAGAGCGGAGGAGCTGGAAGGGATTTCTTTTTAAAGTGGTTTGACCTCTGCTTGGCTGAAGCCTAATAGGACGGCCAATTACTCCAGTAATCAATTTTAAGTCTCCGTCACCAGAAGCGTGTTGATGTCATTACAAAGTGGTGGAAATTGATGAATCAATTAATTTAGTCAAGGTTAGTGCTTGAAATGGAAATATAGAATTACTGGTTCTCGGTATGCTGAGAAGTGCCTGTGCTTTCCCACTAAAGTTATTGCTGAGCTGATTAGATAAGCTGGTACTCTCCCTTCAAATACAAGACGTACAGGAGCTCAGTATCTGACTGGACCCTTCCAATCAAAGCATTGTTATTGATACTGTAAGTAATGTAAATCACCAAGAGGTGTATTCTAAACAGTTTAACTTTATGTAGAATGTCTCTGTTGTTTTAGACGTAGGGTTAGAGTTTGGCGGATGGATAACTTTGTGTCCTATATGACGGCTATCCGTTCTCCTTATTACAAGGGCATTTGTAATAGGTCAGGCAGCCTAGCCAACAGGCCTTATGTGTGCAAAGTGACCCTTGCGTTTGTTGGAATGTTTTTTGTATTTGGCATGGAACCACAAACACATGGTAGAACAAGCATTTGCAGTGCAGTAGGTCTCACATTTGCGAGAGTTTAAGCTATTGGGATTGTATTTATCTGTTTTGATAATTAACACATAAATAAAAGGCATTGTCATTTAAAATGCCAATACCTCAAACTCTTGTAAATGCAAGAGGTATTTTATTTCAAAGAAGCGGCCTCCATTGTCCTGGGCTGCTTGGAAAGTGAAGGCAAGCATACCCACTGAATAGTGCAGGAAAGCATGTCATGCCTGCAGTAAGAGAAACTCATTAAAGAAAATTGTGATTACAAACTAAATAAGACATACCATGTAACAACAGAAGTAAAAGGGCCGGTCCTCATGGAAGGTTACAACTTCAAGGCGGTACTACAGAGGGACTAACAAGCTTATTAAGGAATCAGAAGCTAGCATTTACAAAGGACAGTGACACAAGCCAATCAAAAGTATGGGCGGAGAGTGTGCGTATTCGAATATAGCATGCCTTGCAGAGCAGCTCATGCGCTGCCCAGGCTCAACCTCAAAATGATAGCTAAATGAATGGACAGACGGACGGACAGACAGACAGACAGACAGACAGACAGACAGACAGACAGACAGACAGACAGACAGACAGACAGACAGACAGACAGACAGACAGACAGACAGACAGACAGATAGATAGATAGATAGATAGATAGATAGATAGATAGATAGATAGATAGATAGATAGATAGATAGATAGATAGATAGATAGATAGATAGATAGATAGATAGATAGATAGATAGATAGATAGATAGATAGATATAGGGCTTTAAGTGGGCCGGGTCTGTCCCGGTCTGAGCACCGGCAGTTATTTTTATGGGGCCTCAAAATGGGTCTCTTTCGGGCTCTATTTTCGGTCCGTTTTCTTTTTTTTTTTTCTTAGACTTCAGTGAAAGCATGCACATCGATGTGCACAGCTCAATGCTGGATCCCGTTTCACTGCAATATCTGTTTGTGGTTTCCGAGAGGATCAAACCCGAGTGCGTCCTTCTCAAATAATGCACGGCCGTCAAAGGTAACTGCTGGATTTCTGCCTACATGACAAGCTTCTGCTTCGCAAAAATTAAGGGGGATGCTAAAACAATACAGCAGGAACATTTTGTGATGGGAATGGAGGAGTATTGCACTTCCAACGTCGCCCTGTGCTGGGTCATGTGACCCAAGGGCTCCCGGCCTTGTGTTCAGGGTGACGATAGGTCACTGAGAAAAATGGTGCAGGCAGTGTTTTCGGGTGAAGACAGCACTGCTTTCAGCATAACGCAGAGCCATCACGCGAGCAAACCAGAAGAGAATATCTATAGCGCCCACACGTTTACACCTTGCTCATGACTGCATGACCACTTTTTAGCGTACTTGACTGTGAAATCTACCCCCACGAGAGCAGCCAGACTAGGTTATTTAAATAACGGCTGTGACTGCCAGCCAAATCAATTCATCAAACTTGGAAAGATAAACGGCTGAGTCGCTGTGCAGGGATTTGACCATGTGACCTGGAGGTTAACCCCAGATCTCTCCACAGTATACTCACCCCGCTGCATTATCTTGTAGCCTACATTTTATGTCTTGTGTGCTGGTGTTATGTTGCTGCTGGTGTTATGTTGCTGCTTGCGGTATAGGCCCTTTTGCTTTAGTGGCAGAGAATCAACATGCAAAATGGTGGAGCGGTCCTGCAAATCCGTGTGATGCGCTCCCGAAAGAGCACTTAGGCTGTCTGCCTCACAGACACACAGAGGCCTTGAGCCAAGCGCGGGTCAGGGGGCTACCTGCTTCTCATCTCGCAGAAGCTTACATTATCCCTGGATGCATCTTGGGTTGTAAGTTCCTCAGGGGGTTGGATACACAGCCGTCCTGTCCCCATCTTGCACACACTGACATGGTGCTCTTCACACCCTGGGAACTTGGCTCTCAGACCCACTGGGTGTTGCATCTGTTGTGCTATTGCCAACCGCAGTATAGGTCTAACTACTACTAAACTCAGGGCTTTTAGTGGGCCGGGTATGTCTGGGTCTGAGCACTGGCAGTTATTTTCAGGGGGCCTCCAAACGGGTCTCTATCGGGCTCTATTTTTGGGCCTCGCAGAGATAGTCTGTTTTCTTTTTTTTCTTGGACTTCAGTGAGAGCATGCACATCAATGTGTGCATGCTCATTTTGCTCACTACTGAGTAGTGGAGGTCAAGGCATGACATCATGCCAGGTGAACCGCGTTGTAGAAGGACTCTGTGGCATGGCATGTTTTGAAGGGGGTGGTGGCTTTGTTAAAACTGACCCCTGTGAAGTCGCGTTGCCTTCTGGGAGCAGTGCTTCTAGTACTCTCAGCCTCACTTGAAGCCACCCTATACGGGAGGTGTCTGCTTGGGCATTTCCCAGGTTGACGACACCGATCTTGGGGTACTGGGGAGGGTGTATGGCGTTATCCATACATACAAGTTAATTGGGGTGTGTGAGGAGCACTCCTATATTCTATCTTTATTTAGGTTGAATCTATCGGTGCTGCGGCTAATTAGGCTAGTCAGACCTAGTGGCAAATGATATGTGTTATGACGGGTTGTAAACCCATCTAGTCGCGCACTGTTCACACGGTGTGTTTGCACCTTATTAGTTTAACAAAACTCTTATGTAAATCAATATACCAAAAAATAATTCATTATTGCAATGCTTGATTATTATTTTTTTTTTTAATATCTCATGCACACTTTCTTCAGTGTGAATGATGGAATTATTCACACTGAAGAAAGTGCATGAGATATTAAAAAAAATAATAATAATCAAGCATTGAAATAATGAATTGTTTTTTGGTATATTGATTTACATAAGAGTTTTGTTAAACTAATAAGGTGCAAACACACCGTGTGAACAGTGCGCGACTAGATGGGTTTACAACCCGTCATAACACATATCGTTATCCATACATAGCCTTGCTGTAATAAGGAGGGCAGAGAGCGAGCCTGAGTGGTGAATTCCAAATCTGATGACCCTCTGAGGAGTCCTAGAGCTGACGGCTTGTCAGAGCAGGGGGTACTGCTACACTAGTTATCTTTATTTAGACCACACCCCTACTTGGATAGGCCACACCCCTTTAAGAGGTTTCCCCGCCCCTTTTAGAGCACCCCCAGTTTTTTCCCCCACTTAAAGCCCTGGATAGATAGATGGGAAGGCTGTCAGACAGACCATGGATGAACGACTGAGAGACAAACAAGCAAACATACTGGTTAGCAGGTAGAATGATATGCAGAATTACACAGACGGACAGAAAGACAGGCAGGCTACCTGACAGACAGAAATTCAGACTATTGCCAGATTGGCATGTTGGAAGACGCTGACAGGCTAGAATCCAGTGGTACAGGCTGACACGTGCGATGACAGGTTGATTGACAGGTGGATGGATTTACCTACCAGTAGAAAAGCAGACTTATAGAGAGACAGAGTGACATGTCGTGTGACAGAGAGACCAATAGGCAAACAGTCCAGCAAGCAGCGAAACAGGCCGCCCAGGATGACCGAGTGACTGGCAGACAGGTAATTTGGCAAATTGGCGGACAGCGAGACAAGCATTCTCGGGGGTGAGGGGACAGTATGGCTGACATATAGAGAGAGGCCAGTGAACTGACAGACCGGCACGCAGACAGACAAATAGTCAAGTACAAATGTAGGTACATTTAGTTACTTACAGGCGGACAACTAGAGCCAAATTTCGGGGGGAGGGGGGGATTGGGGCTGAAAAAGTTTTCCCGAGGGGGGGGGGGTGGTAGTGGGGTGCCCGATTAGCTGCCCTGCTAGAGAGAGGGATGGATATTGGTAGCGTGAGCTGGGCAGGAGGCGCGGCAGGGTTCTGGGACGGGTTATCTAAGAGAGGACAGGAGGCTGGAATGCTGAAGCTAAATACCCCATCTGTCAGTTGGCCCGACAGACAGGGGAATGCAGGCCGACAATGGGCAGATTCCCTGGCCCGCTCCCTCCAGGTTGAGGAGAAGGAGGCCGCCCGGGGAGTGCAACCAACGGCCCACTATTGCCAAAACAAACAGCGCTCTTTGGAGGAGAGAGAACAGCATGCCGGTCATACCTTTGCCGTTTACACAACACACGCGGGCCGAGCCTAACTAGGACACGCGGTGACGGTTGACTGGGGCGCGTGTGCTCTGCTGGGACTCTTTTAGTGTGGAAATCCGTGCTGCTTTAAATAAGCATTTATCCTTAGCGAAAGAAACTTCAAACAAATGACACTGTGGGACCACGAATGTTGGCATGGCAGGGAAAGAATCTCGTGGGCCCACATGCAAGCAAAGAAAATTAGTCATATTGTATGGATTTGTAGTAAAAACATTTTTAAAAATCAATAATTGGGGTGCAGCGCCGCACTCATACCCAGGAGCATGTTGCACTGCACCTGCCGCCATTTTGATAGCTACACTCCTGGGGGACAGTGGCTGCAAAACTTCACTGGTGATTGGCGCATCTTGTACAATGGAATCTCTTGGGGAGTTTGAGACTGATTATAAGGGATAGAGATGCCCCCTCCGTTGAGATGTATTTCATGGGTTCCGAGTGTCAGTTGTTGTAGTAACAGTTCTATATAACAAAATATGCATAAGAGATGCGAGGAATGCGTACATGCTTGCTAATCTACCACAGTCTTATTTGCTACCTATAGATGAAGGGGACATTTATGAACTAATTAGAAAATTATTATCTAAACAACACAGTCGATTTTAACTTGCCACACAAAAATGGTGGTGCTCACTAGTAGCCTGCACATCATGCTCAATTTTGCATATATATCAGACTCCAATATGCTAATCTAATTTGGATTATCCTACAGTTGTTACCTTTACTTAACCTGGGTTTATCGTTGCCAATTATTATATACATTTCTCATTATTCGCTGACCTTATACTACCCAATTTGTTTGCGTTCTTCTTCAAGATGTTTTTATAACTGAAAACGTATTCATAGTAATTGTTTTTTATGGTAATTGTTAACTTTGTTTTGCAGAAGAGCATATGTTAGACCATGATAAACATATTTTTAAAACTTAAAATCATGCTAAAGTCGGGGGGGGGGGTCAACTGTAAAACTTTGAACAGCGAAGTCGAGAGCTGGATCATGTGAGGAGAAAGTCATTTCTGAGGACATTGGGTATCATGTGGTTTGAAACCTGGAAATCGTACCTCTTTTTTTTTCGGGTAAGCATAAAGTAAGAATTCAGCAGAATATAACACTTGATTAGTAAAACCCTTGCTTATTTCCATTTAAGCCTAGTGCGGCTCCAGTGAACTGCACGGATAACCAAGTACCAATCACTGGATAGTTGCAAATGAAACAACATTTTATGTGAGCCTATCCTGACTCCCGAAAAAATCACCCCATGTGAACTGAGTGTGGCTTCATCAGAATACAAGGTGAGCTGAATTTGGCTCTAGCTAAAAGTAGACTGCCTGCAACAGACAGCAGAATCTCACAGGTGGAAATTGCAAATGTGCAATTCCATCGCAATTCACCATAAACCAAGTGCTATAGTAGCACACCCTCGGCATGCCTCCTGCAACTCAAGCAGCACCCAAATTCTGTACAGCACTTAAAAATCCCATGTGATCCGAGTGTAACTCTAGAAGGCGGCCAAGGAACCAAGCAGAAGGGACCTGTGTGTTTCTGAAAGCTAGCAACCAAAACGTGTGTTCTCTTAATAAAGGTGTCGTTCGCACAGGGTTTGCTTGTTGTACTTTGAATTTTTATGAAAAACATACTTACAAGAGAGTGAAGTGTGATTGCAGCACAATACAAGATGAGCAACGTGTGACTTCAGGAAAATGCCATATAAAGTGAGGTTGACTACAGAAGAATCAGTATGAACATTTTGAATGTGCAGCAAAATCCTACATTGGTCTCCAATGCAAATTATAGGATGGCACGTTGTTGGGTAGAGAAGCACACTTCTAAGAAAGACACTGAGGCTAATAATTTCCTATGTATATTTATTTAATCCTAGCAAGCATCAGTAGGCAAAACAACCCAAGTAGTGGGTTGCATGTCTTACAAAAATGAATGTGTCCTCATGTAATGCAACTGGTGCTATGTAACGTGCTCTGATACCCGATTCGGGTCGAGTTTGCCCTATATTAAACTCTGTATAAAAAAAAGTAGTGCATAAGGGATGATGATGTCATAAATAAGTCAGGCATAATAAAAGACTCAGGTTGTGCGTTCTTTGTTTCTGTGACTAATGCAGGACTGATGATCAATGGGGTGGACTGAAAACAGCCTTACCAAGGACTGAAGACCCAAACAGAAGAAGCGAATTTTGGCCAGGTGTGAATGAAAAGAGGGAGATAGAATATGAGAGCTTTGTATGAGAAATAGAATATGAGAGCTTTGTATGAGAAAGGGAACATATGAACCCTATTATCTCTCTTAAAGTGGAGGTGTGTGATCATTCCCCGCTCTAAGGATAACCTGCGCGCTTCCCCTCAGAGAAACTCATTAGGGAGCATTGCCTCATATGCGGAGTTGCTACAAATTTACCTAAGCCCACACAGCCTAGCCATTGACCTGTGTACAACCAACAGACTAATGTTAAATGAGTTTACCATGGTTTTTATTAACAAAACATTTGTTTAGACACGCCACCATTGTGGTCGACGAATCTGCTAGTAAAAAATTAGGCGTAGGAAAATACAAGACCAGCTTAATTCTCCATTTATCTAATTTTTATTAAAAGCAAAGTTTAGCATGTCTAAAAGTTTACTTACTTTATTTATTTCTTTATTCAAAAACGACATTTTTTTTAGAAGATTCAGAAATAGACATTATTATTCAATTTAGATTCAGAACGCCAGTATTAGCAAAAGACAGATAGTTCCCAAAATTCATTTTCCCTAACTTCCCTGACTAATAACCTCATCTAAAGCTTATACCTCATTCAAAGAAAAATAGAAAATTATTCTAAGTCTTACATCTCAGGAAAAATCAGCATTCCGACGACATCTCTGGAGGGAATTGAAGAGGAGTTTTTTCTCAAATAAAATCAACACTCTTTATACCTTTTTCACTAACTTAATCTATCTACAAAAGTAACTCTCGCTGGGGGGCTTACCTTGTGGGCCACTGCATTCTGCCTGTCCTGAACGCCAGCTCCGCTGCCTGCTTGTCTCCCTCCCGCCGCCGCACCTTCAATCTTGAGCGGCCGCTGTGTGGAGGGGGACCTGGTTGGGGAACTACACTTCCCAGTCTGCCCTGCGGCGGAAGACGACGCCGCCCGCATTTCGCGCGCCAGGAGGCGCATAAGACGCTTCACAGCCCCGGGGGAGCGGGCAACATCTCTCGCTGGGGGGTTTACCTTGTGGCCCACTGCATTCTGCCTGTCCTGAACGCCAGCTCCGCTGCCTGCTTGTCTCCCTCCCGCCGCCGCACCTTCAATCTTGAGCGGCCGCTGTGTGGAGGGGGACCTGGTTGGGGAACTACACTTCCCAGTCTGCCCTGCGGCGGAAGACGATGCCGCCAGCATTTCGCGTGCCAGGAGGCGCATAAGACGCTGGGCAGCGCCGGGAAAAGCCCGGGACAGGGGCGGGGCCATCTGCGGCCGATCGAGGCAGGACAGGGCCCCCCCCTTACATGTGAGAACTTGGACCACCCATATCAACAAGGTACTGTGCTCATTTGACAAGTTGACTGTTCCCTGATACACAAGATTGAGTTGGGCCACCTTCGAGTTGCTGGATATTATCCCATCTATCAGGGAAAATTGTAGCTAGCAATGGGCAAAAGGAAGGTCATGGAGGGGGGGAGCCCTTGCCATTACAACTAAAAAAAGGAAGAAATCAAAAAAGTCGCTACATGCCACAGCTAATTGTGTTATGTCAAGCATTGAATCTATTGTTGAAGATTGTGAGGACATTCTATTGACGGCCCCTACCTTAAGAAATGTGGATAACCCTGATCTCCTGGTCGACGGTTTACTGCAGATAAAGAGCAAAGTGATCCCAGCTATTTTTTCTAAAAGACCAAAATCCAAGTGCTCAGTAGATGATATGCATTCTAACCCTGCTAGCCCCATTGAGGTAAATGTTACAGAGGCATTAAGAGGGGTAAACATGAGTGTTAATGCCGAACTTTCGGCTACATCAATTGGGAATACAGACAGGTCCTCGCAGGTGATAGCATGTGAAATGGGCATCACTTGCACTAATCGCTTTTCAGTGTTGGAAGGGGAAGCAAGGGAATTAAGTGAGGTCTTATCACAAGGGCCGGGGGGGACTGTGGAGGCTGTGAATAGTCCACGTGAATGCTCCAGATGTTCGATTTTTAATAATTTAATCATGATGAAAATGGAAAGCCTGGAAAGGGACATAGCCATAATTAAGAAAATCATGATGGACTTAACAAAACGGGAAGAACTACACATAACAAACACTCTACACCCAGTGTTAGTGTCCAACCCGGTAAAAGCCCCTATCTTGCGATCGGCCCCACCAAACCAAACAGCAGGAGCGGCCCTATCTAAACCCAATATACGAACAGCCCCATTATGTGTCCCCAAAACTGTAGTAGAGCCACGACCCAAAATCCCAGCTCATAATCCCCTAGCTAAAATGCCCGCCAGGCAAAACACCTCGGGCTCATATGCCGAAGTAACAAAACAGAGGGGGTCAATATCACAATGCAGGGACCTGCAGGGGGATAATAAATATCATAGTGATATGGCTGAAACAACTAATTGGAGTAACAATCCGATAAACACACCATACAGATCCCCTTGTGGTATTGTCTACATGACTGGGGTCACCAAGCTTGGAGCTGCTAACACCTATGAGAACAGTGAATCCATACGCAATAAAGCCATTCACTGGCTTCGCCACGTGAGAGGGTGCAGATCAGTCATTAGGGAGGATATGATTAATGTTAAAAGAATTTCCTTGCCTAGTTCATCAACAGACTGTATTGAGATACAGTTTGGTAACACAGCAATTGCAGAGAACCTAGTAGCCTTAGAGTATAGGACATGCCCCCCCAGGAATTCTAATATACAAATCAGACACGCACCTCTATGGTCTAAATCCAGGCCCGAGGATGCATCGGGTCTTAACAACATAGACTGACTATTAAAGGATAACTATCTGAATAGTGTAACACAAACACACAATATGTGCAAGCCCGAGCGTCAGACCAACTCCACCACAAGCCCTATATATATGGAGGCTATGAAGATTAATGATGAGGTTGTCCCTCAGGGGGAAGAAAGGTCTAATGAAGTGGTCAACGCTCAATATTCCCTAACAACAGCAGTTGGAAGATTAGTTTCAGAAGTAGTTCACACAGGGAGGGATACAAACACAAATATGATTAAATTGCTTTCCAGGAACATAGCGGGGCTTCAAAAAAATATGGCAAATCCAGAATGGAACGAATTTATAGATACGTTCGACATCTGTATGTTCCAGGAAACATAGAGCATGTCTCCCCTGTATAAATGCGGATATTCCACACACTTTATTCCGGCAATTAGTTCAGGGAGAGGTCGCCCATCGGGGGGACTGCACGTATGGTTTAGTGTGGCTTTGAATTGGGCACTTACTGCGCATACTTTACCATCGCAGGACATACTACATATCTCCATTAAGGGCTCCCATATTGGAAGCTCGATGGAGCTGTTTAATGTTTATGCTAGAGGTTCCCCAGGAGGTCAAACTTCACCTACTAGGTTTTCAGGTTCTGGGCAATATACTGGAAATCAGTAACCATTATGAAGGGGAATTTATACCTGGCCTTCATAGACCTCAAAAGCGCCTTTGACTTGGTGCCTCGTGATAAACTCTGGAGGGTGCTGCTGGAAATGGGGTTCTGCGTTACCTCCTGGAGTTTATAGTTAAACTTCACGAAGATAATTATGCTAGAATTAGATGGGGGAATCAGGGACAGCTAACAGGGAGGGTACCTGTGAATAGGGGGGTACGCCAGGGCTGTGTGATGGCCCCGACATTGTTCTCCCTCTTTATCAATGGGGTGGTAGACCATTTGAGGGAGGACAATGCCGATGCCCCAGTCCTGGTGGGGGAGAAAACACCAACCCTCCTCTTCGCAGATGACACCCTTCTGTTGTCTATTTTGCGATGAACGTGGGCTGACCATTAATACATCCAAAACCAAGCTAATGGTGCTGCCCCCTTCAAAAAAAGCAAAGAAAATTAATATCACCCTTAATGGGTCACCTCTTGAGGTGGTGGAGGATTTTGACTACCTGGGAATCAGAATCAACAATAGAATGAAATGGGACTCCCATGTTGCCAAGATGCTGCTAAATCTCAAGAGAGTCTCGGGAGCCATTTTGAGGAGTCAGCGTATGTCAGTCAGCAGGCCTATAGCCCCGGCTCTGGCTGTATATGAAGGGAAGGCGCTGTCCTCCGCAGTCTATGGGTCGGAACTGTGGTGCTGCGAAAATGTAACCGATCTGGTCAGAGCCGAGAATAAGTTTATAAGGGACTTAGTTGCCCTTCCTATCTCAACCCCATTGAAGCCCCTGTTTTTGATGATATGGGGCAACGCTCGATTTTAGACATAGTCCGCCTTCGCCCTGTGCTGTTCTGGGTGCGCCTGAGAAGGACCCCAGAACTAGCAAATTACGCCCTGGTGATGGACGAACTGATAGCCTTGAATAGTGTAAATAAGATCCAGTGGCTAAACAAATTGAGGCAATGGTTATGAAGCTGGGATTGGCTGAATCCTGGACCTCACATTCCCCTCCTCCAAAACAAGTTGTTAAGAAAATCTACTGGGAGTGGGTACACACTGAAGAACAGAAGAGTACAAAATGGGGAGCCCTAACCACACAATATTTGGAGCACAAGCCCACTAGGAGGTTTGAACCATTATTAGATTTCATCCAAATACCAAAAGATAGATCAATTTTTTTTAAATGAGTTATGGGACACTACCCCTTAACAAATTTATTAGGGGATGGAAAGGAACGCGGGTCTCAAATGGCACCTGTCCAAGCTGTCCATGTGAGACCGAATCCCTACCACACTTTCTGTTTGGTTGCAAAGCATATGAGAGGGCGAGATCGAGATGGTTGAAACCATTTTTAAACTATTAGGGGGTGGGAGTGCACCGCTGACACGCCCCAACGTAATTACCTCTTGCATGATGGTTCATATAGTTCATAATTTCTCACTCAATACTCAGTTCAAAGTGTTCATAGACAGTGCTGCATTATTAATTTCCAATTCGTATCCCTAGACACGTGTTTCATGATTCCTCAATCGTCAGTAGGGAAAAAAGTTCATAGGTTGCAGGGCGTGCTGCCGTCATCTCTCAGGACCAGTTCCACTCTCAGCATGCCGGCGCAAGCTCCCGAGCTCATCAGCTCATCGGCTCAGAGAGCCATTTTTAAACTATTAGGGGGTGGGAGCGCACCGCTGACACGCCCCAACGTAATTACCTCTTGCATGATGGTTCATGTAGTTCATCATTTCTCGCTCAATACTCAGTTCAAAGTGTTCATAGCCAGTGCTGCATTATTAATTTCCAATTTGTATCCCTAGACACGTGTTTCATGATTCCTCAATTGTCAGTAGGGAAAAAAAGTTCATAGGTTGCAGGGCGTGCTGCCGTCATCTCTCAGGACCAGTTCCACTCTCAGCATGCAGGCGCAAGCTCCCGAGCTCGTCAGCTCATATGCTCAGAGAGCCATTTTTAAACTATTAGGGGGTGGGAGCGCACCGCTGACACGCCCCAACGTAATTACCTCTTGCATGATGCTTCATGTAGTTCATAATTTCTAGCTCAATACTCAATTCAAAGTGTTCATAGCCAATGCTGCATTATTAATTTCCAATTCGTATCACTAGACACGTGTTTCATGATTCCGCAATCGTCAGTAGGGAAAAAAAGTTCATAGGTTGCAGGGCGTGCTGCCGTCATCTCTCAGGACCAGTTCCACTCTCAGCATGCAGGCGCAAGCTCCCGAGCTCGTCAGCTCATCTGCTCAGAGAGCCATTTTTAAACTATTAGGGGGTGGGAGCGCACCGCTGACACGCCCCAACGTAATTACCTCTTGCATGATGCTTCATGTAGTTCATAATTTCTCGCTCAATACTCAATCCAAAGTGTTCATAGCCAATGCTGCATTATTAATTTCCAATTCGTATCACTAGACACGTGTTTCATGATTCCGCAATCGTCAGTAGGGAAAAAAAGTTCATAGGTTGCAGGGCGTGCTGCCGTCATTTCTCAGGACCAGTTCCACTCTCAGCATGCAGGCGCAAGCTCCCGAGCTCGTCAGCTCATCGGCCCAGAGAGCCATTTTTAAACTATTAGGGGGTGGGAGCGCACCGCTGACACGCCCCAACGTAATTACCTCTTGCATGATGGTTCATGTAGTTCATAATTTCTCGCTCAATACTCAGTTCAAAGTGTTCATAGCCAGTGCTGCATTATTAATTTCCAATTCGTATCCCTAGACATGTGTTTCATGATTCCTCAATAGTCAGTAGGAAAAAAAAGTTCATAGGTTGCAGGGCGTGCTGCCGTCATCTCTCAGGATCAGTTCCACTCTCAGCATGCAGGCGCAAGCTCCCGAGCTCGTCAGCTCATTGGCTCAGAGAGCCATTTTTAAACTATTGGGGGGTGGGAGCGCACCGCTGACACGCCCCAACGTAATTACCTCTTGCATGATGGTTCATGTAGTTCATAATTTCTCGCTCAATACTCAGTTCAAAGGGTTCATAGCCAGTGCTGCATTATTAATTTCCAATTCGTATCCCTAGGCACGTGTTTCATGATTCCGCAATCGTCAGTAGGGAAAAAAAGTTCATAGGTTGCAGGGCGTGCTGCCGTCATCTCTCAGGATCAGTTCCACTCTCAGCATGCAGGCGCAAGCTCCTGAGCTCGTCAGCTCATTGGCTCAGAGAGCCATTTTTAAACTATTGGGGGTGGGAGCGCACCGCTGACACGCCCCAACGTAATTATCTCTTGCATGATGGTTCATGTAGTTCAGAATTTCTCGCTCAATACTCAGTTCAAAGTGTTCATAGCCAGTGCTGCATTATTAATTTCCAATTCGTATCCCTAGGCACGTGTTTCATGATTCCGCAATCGTCAGTAGGGAAAAAAAGTTCATAGGTTGCAGGGCGTGCTGCCGTCATCTCTCAGGACCAGTTCCACTCTCAGCATGCAGGTGCAAGCTCCCGAGCTCGTCAGCTCATCGGCTCAGAGAGCCATTTTTAAACTATTAGGGGGTGGGAGCGCACCGCTGACCCGCCCCAACGTAATTACCTCTTGCATGATGCTTCATGTAGTTCATAATTTCTCGCTCAATACTCAGTTCAAAGTGTTCATAGCCAGTGCTGCATTATTAATTTCCAATTCGTATCCCTAGACACGTGTTTCATGATTCCGCAATCGTCAGTAGGGAAAAAAAGTTCATAGGTTGCAGGGCGTGCTGCCGTCATCTCTCAGGACCAGTTCCACTCTCAGCATGCAGGTGCAAGCTCCCGAGCTCGTCAGCTCATCGGCTCAGAGAGCCATTTTTAAACTATTAGGGTGTGGGAGCGCACAGCTGACACGCCCCAACGTAATTACCTCTTGCATGATGGTTCATGTAGTTCATAATTTCTCGCTCAATACTCAGTTCAAAGGGTTCATAGCCAGTGCTGCATTATTAATTTCCAATTCGTATCCCTAGGCACGTGTTTCATGATTCCGCAATCGTCAGTAGGGAAAAAAAGTTCATAGGTTGCAGGGCGTTCTGCCGTCATCTCTCAGGACCAGTTCCACTCTCAGCATGCAGGTGCAAGCTCCCGAGCTCGTCAGCTCATCGGCTCAGAGAGCCATTTTTAAACTATTAGGGTGTGGGAGCGCACCGCTGACACGCCCCAACGTAATTACCTCTTGCATGATGGTTCATGTAGTTCATAATTTCTCGCTCAATACTCAGTTCAAAGGGTTCATAGCCAGTGCTGCATTATTAATTTCCAATTCGTATCCCTAGGCACGTGTTTCATGATTCCGCAATCGTCAGTAGGGAAAAAAAGTTCATAGGTTGCAGGGCGTGCTGCCGTCATCTCTCAGGATCAGTTCCACTCTCAGCATGCAGGCGCAAGCTCCCGAGCTCGTCAGCTCATTGGCTCAGAGAGCCATTTTTAAACTATTAGGGGGTGGGAGCGCACCGCTGACACGCCCCAACGTAATTACCTCTTGCATGATGGTTCATGTAGTTCATAATTTCTCGCTCAATACTCAGTTCAAAGTGTTCATAGCCAGTGCTGCATTATTAATTTCCAATTCGTATCCCTAGACACGTGTTTCATGATTCCTCAATCGTCAGTAGGGAAAAAAAGTTCATAGGTTGCAGGGCGTTCTGCCGTCATCTCTCAGGACCAGTTCCACTCTCAGCATGCAGGTGCAAGCTCCCGAGCTCGTCAGCTCATCGGCTCAGAGAGCCATTTTTAAACTATTAGGGTGTGGGAGCGCACCGCTGACACGCCCCAACGTAATTACCTCTTGCATGATGGTTCATGTAGTTCATAATTTCTCGCTCAATACTCAGTTCAAAGGGTTCATAGCCAGTGCTGCATTATTAATTTCCAATTCGTATCCCGAGGCACGTGTTTCATGATTCCGCAATCGTCAGTAGGGAAAAAAAGTTCATAGGTTGCAGGGCGTGCTGCCGTCATCTCTCAGGACCAGTTCCACTCTCAGCATGCAGGTGCAAGCTCCCGAGCTCGTCAGCTCTTCGGCTCAGAGAGCCATTTTGAAACTATTAGGGTGTGGGAGCGCACCGCTGACCCGCCCCAACGTAATTACCTCTTGCATGATGCTTCATGTAGTTCATAATTTCTCGCTCAATACTCAGTTCAAAGTGTTCATAGCCAGTGCTGCATTATTAATTTCCAATTCGTATCCCTAGACACGTGTTTCATGATTCCGCAATCGTCAGTAGGGAAAAAAAGTTCATAGGTTGCAGGGCGTGCTGCCGTCATCTCTCAGGACCAGTTCCACTCTCAGCATGCAGGTGCAAGCTCCCGAGCTCGTCAGCTCATCGGCTCAGAGAGCCATTTTTAAACTATTAGGGTGTGGGAGCGCACCGCTGACGAGCCCCAATGTAATTACCTCTTGCATGATGGTTCATGTAGTTCATAATTTCTCGCTCAATACTCAGTTCAAAGGGTTCATAGCCAGTGCTGCATTATTAATTTCCAATTCGTATCCCTAGGCACGTGTTTCATGATTCCGCAATCGTCAGTAGGGAAAAAAAGTTCATAGGTTGCAGGGCGTTCTGCCGTCATCTCTCAGGACCAGTTCCACTCTCAGCATGCAGGTGCAAGCTCCCGAGCTCATCAGCTCATCGGCTCAGAGAGCCATTTTTAAACTATTAGGGTGTGGGAGCGCACCGCTGACACGCCCCAACGTAATTACCTCTTGCATGATGGTTCATGTAGTTCATAATTTCTCGCTCAATACTCAGTTCAAAGGGTTCATAGCCAGTGCTGCATTATTGATTTCCAATTCGTATCCCTAGGCACGTGTTTCATGATTCCGCAATCGTCAGTAGGGAAAACAAGTTCATAGGTTGCAGGGCGTGCTGCCGTCATCTCTCAGGATCAGTTCCACTCTCAGCATGCAGGCGCAAGCTCCCGAGCTCGTCAGCTCATTGGCTCAGAGAGCCAATTTTAAACTATTAGGGGGTGGGAGCGCACCGCTGACACGCCCCAACGTAATTACCTCTTGCATGATGGTTCATGTAGTTCATAATTTCTCGCTCAATACTCAGTTCAAAGTGTTCATAGCCAGTGCTGGATTATTAATTTCCAATTCGTATCCCTAGACACGTGTTTCATGATTCCTCAATCGTCAGTAGGGAAAAAAAGTTCATAGGTTGCAGGGCGTTCTGCCGTCATCTCTCAGGACCAGTTCCACTCTCAGCATGCAGGTGCAAGCTCCCGAGCTCGTCAGCTCATCGGCTCAGAGAGCCATTTTTAAACTATTAGGGTGTGGGAGCGCACCGCTGACACGCCCCAACGTAATTACCTCTTGCATGATGGTTCATGTAGTTAATAATTTCTCGCTCAATACTCAGTTCAAAGGGTTCATAGCCAGTGCTGCATTATTAATTTCCAATTCGTATCCCTAGGCACGTGTTTCATGATTCCGCAATCGTCAGTAGGGAAAAAAAGTTCATAGGTTGCAGGGCGTGCTGCCGTCATCTCTCAGGACCAGTTCCACTCTCAGCATGCAGGTGCAAGCTCCTGAGCTCGTCAGCTCATCGGCTCAGAGAGCCATTTTTAAACTATTAGGGGGTGGGAGCGCACCGCTGACCCGCCCCAACGTAATTACCTCTTGCATGATGCTTCATGTAGTTCATAATTTCTCGCTCAATACTCAGTTCAAAGTGTTCATAGCCAGTGCTGCATTATTAATTTCCAATTTGTATCCCTAGACACGTGTTTCATGATTCCGCAATCGTCAGTAGGGAAAAAAAGTTCATAGGTTGCAGGGCGTGCTGCCGTCATCTCTCAGGACCAGTTCCACTCTCAGCATGCAGGTGCAAGCTCCCGAGCTCGTCAGCTCATCGGCTCAGAGAGCCATTTTTAAACTATTAGCGGGTGTTGGAGCGCACCGCTGACCCGCCCCAACGTAATTACCTCTTGCATGATGCTTCATGTAGTTCATAATTTCTCGCTCAATACTCAGTTCAAAGTGTTCATAGCCAGTGCTGCATTATTAATTTCCAATTCGTATCCCTAGACACGTGTTTCATGATTCCGCAAACGTCAGTAGGGAAAAAAAGTTCATAGGTTGCAGGGCGTGCTGCCGTCATCTCTCAGGACCAGTTCCACTCTCAGCATGCAGGCGCAAGCTCCCGAGCTCGTCAGCTCATCGGCTCAGAGAGCCATTTTTAAACTATTAGGGGGTGGGAGTGCACCGCTGACACGCCCCAACGTAATTACCTCTTGCATGATGGTTCATGTAGTTCATAATTTCTCGCTCAATACTCAGTTCAAAGTGTTCATAGCCAGTGCTGCATTATTAATTTCCAATTCGTATCCCTAGACACGTGTTTCATGATTCCTCAATCGTCAGTTGGGAAAAAAAGTTCATAGGTTGCAGGGCGTGCTACCGTCATCTCTCAGGACCAGTTCCACTCTCAGCATGCCGGCGCAAGCTCCCGAGCTCCTCAGCTCATCGGCTCAGAGAGCCATTTTTAAACTATTAGGGGGTGGGAGCGCACCGCTGACACGCCCCAACGTAATTACCTCTTGCATGATGGTTAATGTAGTTCATCATTTCTCGCTCAATATTCAGTTCAAAGTGTTCATAGCCAGTGCTGCATTATTAATTTCCAATTCGTCTCCCTAGACACGTGTTTCATGATTCCTCAATCCTCAGTAGGGAAAAAAAGTTCATAGGTTGCAGGGCATGCTGCCGTCATCTCTCAGGACCAGTTCCACTCTCAGCATGCAGGCGCAAGCTCCCGAGCTCGTCAGCTCATCGGCTCAGAGAGCCATTTTTAAACCACCCCCTAATAGTTTAAAAATGGCTCTCTGAGACGATGAGCTGACGAGCTCGGGAGCTTGCGCCTGCATGCTGAGAGTTGAACTGGTCCTGAGAGATGACGGCAGCACGCCCTGCAACCTATGAACTTTTTTTCCCTACTGACGATTGAGGAATCATGAAACACGTGTCTAGGGATACGAATTGGAAATTAATAATGTAGCACTGGCTATGAACACTTTGAACTGAGTATTGAGCGAGAAATTATGAACTACATAAACCATCATGCAAGAGGTAATTACATTGGGGCGTGTCAGCGGTGCGCTCCCACCCCCTAATAGTTTAAAATGGGCTCTCTGAGCCGATGAGCTGACGAGCTCGGGAGCTTGCGCCTGCATGCTGAGAGTGGAACTGGTCCTGAGAGATGACGGCAGCACGCCCTGCAACCTATGAACTTTTTTTCCCTACTGACGATTGAGGAATCATGAAACACGTGTCTAGGGATACGAATTGGAAATTAATAATGCAGCACTGGCTATGAACACTTAGAACTGAGTATTGAGCGAGAAATTATGAACTACATGAACCATCATGCAAGAGGTAATTACGTTGGGGTGTGTCAGCGGTGCGCTCCCCCCCTAATAGTTTAAAAATGGCTCTCTGAGCCGATGAGCTGACGAGCTCGGGAGCTTGCGCCTGCATGCTGAGAGTGGAACTGGTCCTGAGAGATGACGGCAGCACGCCCTGCAATCTATTAACTTTTTTTCCCTACTGACGATTGAGGAATCATGAAACACGTGTCTAGGGATACAAATTGGAAATTAATAATGCAGCACTGGCTATGAACACTTTGAACTGGGTATTGAGCGAGAAATGATGAACTACATGAACCATCATGCAAGAGGTAATTACGTTGGGGCGTGTCAGCGGTGCGCTCCCACCCCCTAATAGTTTAAAAATGGCTCTCTGATCCTATGAGCTGATGAGCTCGGGAGCTTGCTCCTGCATGCTGAGAGTGGAACTGGTCCTGAGAGATGACGGCAGCACGCCCTGCAACCTATGAACTTTTTTTCCCTACTGACGATTGAGGAATCATGAAACACGTGTCTAGGGATTCGAATTGGAAATTAATAATGCAGCACTGGCTATGAACACTTTGAACTGAGTATTGAGCGAGAAATTATGAACTACATGAACCATCATGCAAGAGGTAATTACGTTGGGGCGGGTCAGCGGTGCGCTCCCACTTCCTAATAGTTTAAAAAAGGTTGAAACCAGTATGTATGGAGTTGGGGGTTAGAGATTTTAGGGTCGCCCTCCGCATTCTCTTAACCGCTACAACATCCTTATTTGTTGTATGTGGCGTTGCAAAGTACCTATCAAGTGCCTGGCTTACTCGCACCAGATTGCTAAATACCAATAAAGCATAGATCCTGCATGTACAGAAAGCCCATATGTATATTACTGTTGTTGCACTTTAGTACCGCTATCAGAGTTGTTTTTAAAGTGTAAATATTATTTTATTGTCTTTTATCTCATGAATTGTACATTTTTATCATATACGCCATTTTTTATTAACTTGAATGTTTGTACTTTTATGATATGATTATATCGAATAAAGTATTACAAACGCAAACAAAAGTAACTAACAACATAAACTCGAATCCTGATTGGACAATTTGGGGTAGATGAGCATAACCTCATCTTTTTAATATTCGCCTTCCGTTGTGTCAGCTAAAATGTAATGGGACCTTTGTCTTAGAAAATGTCCGGCCTAGTCACGTTCTCAAATTGCTCTATCCAAACATATTCCCACGTTATACAATAGTGACATCCACAGTTGTTGACAGTCATCTGTATTCTCGGGGCATGGTGGCCTTGAACCTCTCTGTTTAGGCACAGTCAGCTCGCATTCATTCTCAGCTTTATTCACGCATGCATATTTCTCTTATGGCCACAGTAATCAATTGACTCCATTTTTCTGGTAGGCCTCACAAGCAAAAAATGGGAACTATCATAGAAACAAACACAAATAAACGTTAAATATGAAACTATAGCCCTTTTGTTTACCGCCCCCATACTAAGGTGTCCCTGTTAATTATCACCTTGCAAATAAGCGACATTTATGCAATTTATACTCACGTATCCTTCGGTTTCTTCCACAAATACATGTACAAAAAGCACATTTATGCTGCTTTTACTTATTTTGAAGCTTTGCATTAGTTCAGGACACGACACAATCACATGATTAGTTAATTATGATTGCAACATAAGCAAAATTAGTTTCCCACGTGTACTTGTGTAGGTGCAATTTTTATTCTAGGTTGTTTATTTTCACACATCATTCCAGTAGTTCAAGTTATGGTTATGGAAGTGTAATTTCACAAGGGGTATACACAATTTTGTTTCTCCACCTTGCTCCATCAGTATCTAAAAAGATGTATGTGGATAAGTCTTTGAATCTTTTGGTAAGAAATGGGGTCAAGGAGTGCTGTCAGTTTCCAAGAGAGTCTCTTGAGATTAAGGGCCCTGTTAGGAGGCCATCTGGCCTACAGTAAAACAACCAACTTAACACCTCAAAGGCAGTTATACTTTGGAAAAGGAGGTCGCTTTCAGCCAACAGTTTAACTGTGCTTTCTCCACTCGACCAGCAGTAACCATTAAAGTTTGCTTTCAGTAAAGAAACTGGTGAAGATCAAGAAACTAGAGGCACTGAAAAGGGAGCAAGATTATCACAAAATTCCAGCAAACCTGATGTGCCCAGACTAATTAATAACACTTGACCGTTTCTTGGCTCGTGTGTCATGAATGTGTTCTGCAGCTGGAGCTGAAAGTCCGGGTGTAAACCATGAAAAGCCAAAATTCTAGATGGCCCTAGATAACCAGGTCCTGAGTCTCTTTTTTGGACATGTTTTCAAGAGACGGGTAAAGGGAAGGAGGGCGTGTACTTTGATAGCCAACTCAAAGAGAGCGGACAATCAGGCCTGATACCTCGCAAAGAGAATTTAAAAACAACAGTCAGTTTCTGTAAAAAAAATTATCCTGGCATTAAGAGGTGCCAGAGACTGATCCCGTCCTGCAGATAGCAGAGTCTGACTTGTGGCACTAGCTACAGAAAAATAAACTTATGGTTCAACTTCTAAGCAATAAGGACAATGTTGAAAAGACTTCACTTGCTACTTGCAAAACATGTCCTCTAATACCTGTCTGTCCACCATCAAGTTGCTCCCGATACATAGGAAACAAGAGTGTCAGGAAGCAAGATGGCAGCCGCTTAGGAGGCCGGTAGCAGCATGGACCGAAGGGCTGCAGGTTCGATGTGAAGGACCTGTGTTATATTATCGAAAGCAGGTGCCGATAACGTGGATTATCGAATCAGATGCCCCCAGGCTTTGCTCCCAATCCTGTCATTGTTGACGGATCCATTAAGGCTCAGATTGCTGGCGCTACGGTTGGTAAGTCAGTACCTACCGCAAGCGGACTGGTGTTGGCAGACTCGGCCTCTTACTAAGATGGGCCCCAAGAATCCAGGCACAGGAGCTATTCCTAAAGCGTGAGGAGCTGGAGGAATTCGGCAGACACGGGGTGGTCCCGTAGCAGAGATGGAGAAGCTGGATTCAGCGGAGCTGGCTTCCATGCGCAGGCGTCAGAATCAGATGCTGCTGCAGCTCCAGCAAGCTGAGGCGCCCTCCGAGAAGCGAGGGAGAGGCGGGGCTACGGGCAAACAGCGTTCGCAGGCCCAACAGTGATTGACATGCTTGAGAGGTCCAGAGAGCCCCTGTCGGGCGGCGGAGGTGTCAGCAAACTGTCATCGGGCAGACAATCAGCTGAAATGAAAGGGAAGGCGAAAACAGGAATGGATTCTTCCCAGCAGCAGACAGCAGCTGAAGAGTCTGTAGCAATCCCTTGGGAGCGACCGTGGAGACTGTAGAAACTTCAGCGCGGGAGATTGCTGTTGGTAGGTTAACATAGTCAGACATATCTCTCGCACAGCTGAACACTCAAGCAGACTCTGCCCAAGTGGAGCGGGATGTTGCAAGGCCCCCAAACATTGATGAGCTATCACACAGCGGGGATGTGAATGTGATAGAAGGGCAGGTTCAAATGACACCCTGATCCGTGTCAGTGCACGTAGAATCCACTCAGTCAGATATCATCACAGAGAAGCAGGGGAGCCAAACTAAAAGCAAAAGCAGCCAGCCGGAGGTATTAACCTCAGTTTATCAGATGCGCGACAAAGAGGAGGGGAAAGAATGAACAAAGGAGACCCAGTTAAAGAGCCCAGCGATTGCTTCTTCTCGGTTTCCGAAGGGGGTGGATGGTCCGAGGACGGTCAGGGCTCCTCCTCCTCTGATTTTAGTAGCATTGAAACAGATTTGGAAGACAGCGGAGGGGCTCAAGCCCGTACATCTCGGAAACGAAGGCGGAAATCTAACAAACCAAAGCTGGGAAGCAAAGACCTCAATTGGGACTATACTTTATCAACTCAATAGGCAGGCTCCCCTGTAGGTGAGATCAATACAGTAGTTAATCAAGCCCCCTCCTTCATTAGATGCGATATATCAGCCAATATTGATGCATAGAGAGGAGACACTCCAGGACAGCCGGAAAGCGCAGTCCGCTATGCGAAAGATGCAAGGATCGTCAGGAAGCTTGCCAAATCATGTAACATCATTGGGGAGCGTATGTCCAAACTGGAGGCCAGAGTGGTTACGGCAGAGTCAGACCTGACAAGCGCTCAAGCAAAGACGGAATAACATGACGCCCAATTTAAGGACATTCAATGGAAGCTGGAGGACCAGGAGAACAGGCAGAGGAGAAATAATCTTCGCGTATTGGGGGTCCCGGAAAGAAGTGAGGGGTCGAACACCAGGGCTTACATTATTAAGACATTTAAAACTACATTTCCGGAACTCTCTGATTGGAACCGGTCCCTTGAGGTTCAGCGGGCTCACCAGACCCCATTTAAGCCAAGGTATCGACTGAAAGAAGATTCAAGGCCCCATGCGATCCGCGTATATTTCGGAAACTTTCTGCTTCGCCAGGCAATAGCAGAAAAAGCTAGGCCCGAGTCAAAAAGATCAAGTGGAGGGGTGTCCTTTTTCGTGCACCCCAACTTTTATCATACCACAGTGGAAAGGAGGTGGAGGTTAAGGCAAATGATCAAGCCCTTCCAGGATAAAAACATAGAAGCATATTTAATTAATCCAGCACAACAGAAAATTTACTGGGAAGGTCAGACGCAATTTTTTGCCTCGGAAATCAAGGCAAAAGAATTCTGGATAGTCTGGACAGATCAAAACGAACAGGCTCATGATAAAGCTTTTTTCAAGCTAGTTTAGACGGATGATATAGTGAACTGTAGTTGATCGAGAAGTATGAAAAACAAAAGGGGGCTGGGGAACAGCATTGTAAATTAGGCAACGCTACACACGTGTGAAACAATTGCCACAGGTTACATTATAGGATACATGGGTTTGTTTTCGCAGCCTTGGGTGGCCATGCTGCGCTTATCACAAGCACAGATAAAGGTCTGAGCGCTTCACCAGGGTGGAGGTGGGGGAGGGGTGAAGGGGGAAGGGAGGAGGGGGATTGGCTCCAAGCAGGGGGGTAGGCGGGGCCAGCTGGGAGGTGGGGGTGCAGGGAAGGGGGGGTAAAAAACAAGATAATCTCTATATACCCAGAGTTGAATAAAGGGGTTAACAGAGAAAGAAAATGCTTTAAAAAAAGTAAGGCAAAACAAAACTATGCAGGTAGTTATGGATGATGCAAGATATCAAGGAAAGGATGGGAGGATTAAAAATCTGTACAATAAATGTTGGGGGATTGAATGACCGTAATAAAAGAACAGTGTTGGCTGAGTTTGCTAGAACAAATAACATAGACGTTTTATGTATACAAGAAACCCATGTTCCAAGGGGAAGGATGGCTGCTGAGGCACTGGGGCGCTGGGCAGTGGCTGAGCTAGAGGCAGGGATCACCATCTGTGCAATCTATCAGACCAAGATGACCACAAGATTTTAGAGTACCTAGAGATAGAATTAGCTACCTGGGCAGGTCCTTTAATCATCGGTGGTGGCCATAATGTTTCTGTTAATCTAGGCAGCAGTACAAAATATGTGGAGCGTAAGCCTAGAGTGTATAGGGCTCTAGATTCCCTGGTTGACAAGTCATGGCCTGGTGGACGTCTGGGGGAACAAAAGAGGTAATGATCCAGGATTTACTTATTACTCTTTTCCTCATAAAAAATACACAAGACTCAATTATTTTTTTGCACCTATATCACTTATGAATAAGGCCGGGGCTAGAAAGATACCGAAAGTAATCTCGGATTATAATCCATTAGTCTATTAGTCCTAGATATTGAGGTAATGACCCTCAATAAGAGTTATAACAAATGGGCATTTGATTAGAAACTCCTAGTTAACAAACTTTATATAGAATATATCAGGATATGGGCTCAAGAATTTTTTGATATCAATAGATACAGTGCCCACCGCAATACGGTATGGGATACTTTTAAAGCCGCCCTAAGGGGGGAGACTATCAGCTTTGTTGCACAAAATAAAAAGGAGAATCATCTAGAAAATGAACGATTGCTAGCTGAGCTCGCACAGGTAGAGGAAGATCATATAGCTTTGTTAGATCAGGGACAAGAAGCTACAGTCACACAACTGTTAATGGTTTCCCTAAAAGCTGAAATAAGCAGCTGGCTCACACAGAAATCAGCAGAAACATATCAGTCACAACACGGTAAATTTTATGAGTAAGTAGGGAAAATGTTGGCGCTGCGCACCAGGCAGGAGAATGTTAAAAATTGGATAGCAGCTTTAGAAAGTAGGGTCAGAAATATACGGAGAACAAGGATATTCTTAGGATGTTTCAGGAATATTATCAGTCTTTGTATAAAGAAGAGGGAGGGACAACTGAGGAAAAGTGTTCTTGTGGTCTACGTTAATTTGTGCCAGGACTCCATTGTTTTTTCATTGCCATTTCGTGTCAAACACTTCCACATGACCCAACTGGTAGTTTCTGCTGATGCCTGAGGAAATTCTAACTGACACGACAAAAACCATCTTGCAGCCTGCATTTCTGCCCAGGAACTCTCGCACACCCAACCCCCCCTGTTCTTTGCAGTTCGACAGAAAGCCATGAGACACTTACGCCCTGTGTAAATGATTTGTTTGCCATCTCCTGCTTCCTTCCTGGTAAACATCCTTGACATCGTGATCAGGTTATCTGGACAATGGTCTGACTGCTGGGCCTTGATCAGGGTGATTGGACAATGGTTTGAATGACCGAGCTTTGATCAAGCTGATCGAACAATGACCTGAATGACCGTGCTTTGATCAAGCTCAGTGAACAATGATTTGAGTACCAAGCCTTGACCAGGCCACCAACTACAAACATCGTCTGGATCTGGTTATCAACTGCAAACACTGCCCTGATTGAACAATGGACTAACAGCCAAAAGACTGGAATGAAACAGTAGAAAAGGCTTGTAAGCTGCGGAGTAAAGGAGCAGCCTCCTCTGTCTTGTTTCTAATGAGCTTGGGACTCTGTTCCATAGCCCAGGCTATTTGAATAAATCTGGGTTCCTCCTGCAGACGAAGGCTCCTGTGTCTCCTTTTACTACGTATGAAGGGTATGGAAGACTTGGGCGGTTAACCCGCCACCGAGATCCAGTAAGTGGGTTATTCTGGTTCTTCAAATGGCGCCCTAACAGGCACTCCACAAGTATGAAGGTCAGGCCCGGTGGATGTGAGGAGGTGCACCGAGAGACTCCGACGGAGGCGCCCTACCCGAGGGATTCTTGCAATCTGGTAAGCCGAATGACTCGCCCGCTGTTCCTCCCCACCTGGTCTGGGCCAAATGACCGCGTTCTCACTGGAGTCCCCTAGCAAATAATTTCTGGAGCAGGACACAGCCCACGTCTGCAGAAGAGAACTACCCCTGTAAGGTAAGGGTGGACTGATCACCCACCAAGTCTGTATGATTCTGCTGTTATTGACTTTTGCAAAAGCCAAGCAAGCGAGGTGAGTTTTAAAAACCCGCTGGTGTCTGTTATCTGTTTTCAAGCATGCCAGTCAGTAGTAAGTTCAAGAAATTATGTTGTTGTATGTGTACGCAGGAATCCCAGCTGGAGGCGGCTTGTCGGCTTCCTCCAGAAGGGACCCCTGGCCATATGATGTATGTTAAACATGGCCCTTCTGCCATAATGTTTTCCTCATTCTGGGTAAAATATACGAAACAAAGTAACACAGAATTACAGTGGCTACTTTATGGCTCCTTTAATTCCCAAGTTCTCGCCAACTTAGAGGAACAATAAATGAAAAGAAAAACATGCCCGTCTATGTTTGAATCTGTCCGATTTTGGAGGAAAGAGATAGAGCAGGGAGCTAGAAAGCAGAAGGCTCAAGAAAGAAAACTGGAACGTATGTCAATGGCCGACCACGCCAGAGAAAATTTACAAAATCAAATAACAAAATCGGTAGAAATAGCTGATGGGGAGCATGGGGCTCGGGTACAAAAGTGTTATCCAGCTAGTGAGGAGAAAGGAAAGGGCCATATGGAAGGGGGAGAAGTAGGTGATTCCTTGCTTGATACCATGCTAGAAAGCCCTTCTGCATATGCCCCAATGTACCCTCCCCTGACGCCTCACACCCCGCATGTCCCGCCGCCACCGCCCACTCCTGCCCCCACTGCCCCTCTTACTGTTCTCCCTCTCACACCAACCCTCCCGATTTTTCCTATGACACTGACCACGCCCGCAAACCCTGTCCTCGCTGCGGGAATGACAAAAAGTCTCCATCGGCCCAACCCCTGCGGATTTACCCTTACACGCCCTTTTCCTACTTCCCAGTGGTCTACAGTTAAGCAGGATTTATATAAATTGTTGAATTCCCCCCGACTGGCCTTCTTGCGCTCTGCAGTCAGCTTTTCGTCCCTTCGAGAAAAATGACCTACAGAGGCAACAGTGTGAATGTTGGATAAATAACGGGAATATGTATGACTTTAAAGAAATATGGTCCACCTTTTCCGAGTGGACGATTATGGGACAGACCACCTGGGCTGAATACATGTGTACCCTGGTCATGCAAAGATTTGAGAATGCGCTCATGCAGATACCCATCGGATTAATGGACCTTAGGTCGCAAATAAAAAGAGGCGATGTTCAGGGAGAGGGGATGTTTGGCGCTATGTCTGCTTTAATGGCTTACCGTAATATGACCGCTTATCCCAACACCCCTCTAGAAACAGCTATGCCAATGAGAGAGGCGGCCCCTGTCTTTGTTAACGCACTTACCGATGCCCAAGATATTGGCCGAGGGGCTGTTGAGGCCCACTGGCGCAGGCTTTGGGTTCATGTTCCTTGGAAAAGGTCAGAAGTAATGCAGTTAAAAGGAAAATTACCAGATCCCCGGAAGAATCCGACTGCCTTTTACAGAGAACGAGGTCAGATTATATCTGCAGGTACTCTCGTTCTTGAGGATATAGATTTACTTTTTGGTACGGTTATCCCCACTGAAATTTGGGACAAGATTCGACATACTGACCATGAAGTGGCGTTGGGAGGTAAAAGGGCTGACCTAGAGGCTATGGAAGAAGCAAGGGTAGGAGGGACTAAACCAGAAGCTGCCATCCTGACTTTGCCGGGTAAAATAATAACGTTTATGAATACACTTTTGCCGGAAACTGTCATTAACTGGGATAAAATAAACGCCTGTAGGTAGCGAAAGATGAGAATGTGGCTGACTTCTTTACCCGTTTTGAGACAGAACACAAGGGACATAGTGGTTTGGATCCCCGGACCCCAGGTTCTGGCCCAGTGTTTGTCGATAAGTTTGTCAGCAACTTGCTTCCTGAGATCTCCGCCAGGCTCAAGAAAGTTGAAAGTACGTGGTCTGCCCAAACTATGACTGGTATCTTGGCTATGGCACAATATCACGAGAATAGGGAGAATGAGGACAGAGACAAGGAACGTAAGAAGGTTAGGGATCTTAAGACTAAGGCACTTCTGCAGCAGGCTTACCCTCCCAGAGGTTCTGATGCCCGCGGGAATATCAGACCTCAACCCCAAACCCCTCCGAGGGCCCGCCAGTCTACCCCCTCCAGCCCTCAAAGTATGGGAGCCCTCAAAGTATGGGAGCCCTCAAAGTACGGGAGCCATCCAAACAGATCAGTGTGCTTATTGTAAGGGGTACGGCCATTGGATACATGAGTGTCCTGTGTTAGCTGAAAACATCCGAACAGGGAAGACTCGGCCTTGCGCTCCCAGGGAGGGGAGGCCGACTAGGGACCCTGGCCCGTCCCGTCCACAGGATCAAGAACGTAGGCCCAGGGATGACACCCCCATCTGGCAGCGCCCGGCCAATAGGTTTGATGGGTACGAAGCAACACGCACTTATTACAATGATGATTATGATGAAATTGATGAGACAGGGTCCTACCAAGCATAGGACAGCCAGGAAAGGGGTATTACCAGAGTGCAAATTCCAGTGGATCAAAGGGGCCCGTATGTTCAAATGTCAGTTGTGGGGAACAATCAGAATTTTCTTTTGGATACTGGGGCCACCAGGTCTTCTATTGCACGTCTGTCAGTCCCGGAGGCGCCCCTTTCTGGCAATATGAATGTCTCCGTGGGTTTTGCAGGAACACCTGTGACCAGCCCTGTCTCTGAACCCCTTCCTCTCGATATTGGCCCTGCACATGTTGACGCTCCCTTGGTCCTTACTACAGGTTGCAGTGAAAACTTGTTAGGCATGTATTTACTGAAAGTTCTGTATGCGACCATATCATGTAGTCCCCCAAGGTGCAATCCTAAAAATTTCTCCCACCGCAGCTTCCTATATGTACCTGTCCTGTCCCCTCCCACCAGAGTTGCAGTCTTTACCTTCCTCCCTCTGGGCATCATCAGACACTGATGTAGGTTGTCTAAACGTATCCCCTCATGTGGTACGCATCCGCCAGGTGCACTTCTCCCCCACCTCCGGCAGTATCGACTACCTGCGGAAGGAGAAATGGCCCTTTTAACAATAATATCTGAATTGATTGACAAGGGCGTAGTGGAGGAGACATGTGGCAATATCTGTAACATTCCTATTATTCCAGTTCTTAAAAAGGCCAATGGAGATACTCTCTCCCCTAAAATATACAGATTCGTGATTGACCTGAGAGCCCTTAACAAAATAACAATCTCCCAATATCCTGTTGTCCCCGACATTACAGCCCTCTTAACGATGGTCCCTTCTGACGCCACGCACTCTTCTGTCATAGACCTGAAGAATGCTTTTTTCAGCATTCCTATACATCCTGACAGCAAAAAGAAATTTGGTTTCTCCCTTAGTGGGCGGAGCTTTAGATTCTGCCACGCCCCTCAAGGTTTCACTGTGAGCCCCAGTATCTATAGTCAAGCCCTAAAAAGGCAACTAGATTCCTTGGAACTCCCTGATAATTCCACACTATTACAATATGTAGATGACCTCCTCATTGCTGCAAATTCTGCCCCAACATGTAAAGAAGCTACTCTCTGTTTGTTACGCCACCTTGCCCTCCATAATCACAAAGTCTCTTTGAAAAAGCTTCAGTTTTGTCAAGAGAAGGTGACCTATTTAGTTCATCTCCTCTCGAAGGAGGGAAGGCAGCTCACCGCTGATCGTGTATTCATTATAAATGCTATGACGGCCCCACAAACACAAAAGCAGGTGCGAGCCTTCATAGGCCTAACCTCATACTGTAGACAGTGGATTTCCAATTTTTCGGCCATGGTCAAACCTCTTCTTACCCTCACCACTAAAGACATATCAGACAGTTCCTTTCCATTGACTAGAGAGCATGCGCAGGCCTTCCAAGATTTAAAGAGGGCTCTGTGTACTGCTCCAGTTCTTGGTACTCCTAATTATAGCAAACATTTTTTTCTTTTTGTACATGAGACAGACGGCTGTGCATGCGCTATCTTGACCCAGATGTTCGGAGGTCACCATCGGCCATGTGCCTATTTTTCAGCCAACTTAGAATCTGTTGCAAGGGCTCTCCCAGGATGCCTATGGGCGACCGCTGCGGCCGCCCTCATGGTCCGTCAGAGTGCGGGGATCGTCATGAACTCCCCCCTGACTCTGATGGTCCCCCATTCTGTGGATACCCTCCTTAATAACACCAAGACACAGTACCTCACTAGCGCACGACTCACAGGATATGAACTGACACTCTTTAACAGTCACATTAACATCTAGAGATGCACTGTACTAAACCCCGCCACATTACTCCCACTGGATACTCAGGATGCCCGCTTAGACCCACATGACTGCATGTTTAGGACAGAGGAGGAGACGAAGGGACGGGTTGACTTACAGCATAACCCGATAGCAGAACCAGAAGGTACACTGTATGTGGACGGATCATGTCTCAGAGGGCCAGGTGGTAACACCTCAGCCGCCAACGCCCTCACGACATTAGGCCAAGTAGTAGAAACAGCTCAGATTCCGCAGTGCTCTGCTCAAGCAGCAGAATTAGTGGCCCTCACTAGAGCCTGTGAGATAAGCAAAGGGATGACGGTAAATATTTATACTGACAGCCCATATTCCTTCAGGGTGGCCCAGAACTTCGGGAGGTTATGGAAAGAAAGGAATTTCCTTACTTCCCTTGGGACCAAGATTCAACATGACCCCCTAATTCACCGATTGTTAGACTCCCTGACACTCCCCAGAAAGGTGGCCATTTTAAAATGTAAGGCCCATAAGAAAGTGACAGATGATGTTGGGAAAGGCAATGCCCTGGCTGACCAGACGGCCAGACAAACAGCTCTTAGGAAAAGGGAAGGAATGTATGTAGGAGGTCCCGCTAGGTAGGTGGCAGACGAGGGCATGGTTGAAAACACAGTACAGAGTGTGATCGATATTCAGTCCCATACTACTCCAGAGGAACTAAGGGTGTGGAAGGAGCAATTGGCAAAGGAGGGAATTGATGGTTGCTGGGTCCGTACGACTATGGAAAGACAATGGATGTTACCTGACAGTCATGTGCTACCAGTAGATACGATGGCCCATGGTCCTGCTCACATTAGTGCAAAAGGGATATGTAAACTGTTGAAACCTACATGGTACAACTCTAAGATACCAGCATATGTTGAAAAGCTGGTTAAAACATGCATGAGTTGCCTAATATATAACCCAGGAAAAGGCACAGTTACTCCTAAGGGAGGATTCTCTCCTCCTACCTTCCCTTTTGAAGTCCTCCAAATGGATTACATCCAGATGGACCGATGTAACACTTTGAAATATGTCCTAGTGGTGGTCTGTACCTTCAGCTAATGGGTGAAAGCCTACCCCGTCAAAGACTGCACCGCTATCACTACAGCCAAAGTGCTATTAAAAGAGTACCTCCCACAATTTGGTTTGCCCCGCTTGGTCTGGAGTGACAACGGGACACACTTTACAGCTCAAATTATGGAATATGTCTGTACAGCATTGGGTATAAAACAAAAATTTCATGCAGCTAACCACTCCCAGTCAGCAGGTCTAGCGGAGGTGTACAATGGCATCCTAAAAACTAAAATGGCTAAAATAGTAGCCGAGACAGGTGTCACTTGGGTTGATGCTCTGCCCTTGGCCCTATTGTCTACAAGAACAACGGCCCACACGAGGATAGGGCTATCCCCCCCATGAGATTGTGTTCGGGAGGCCTGCCAATGTATGGGTTGTCCCGCGGCCTAAGAAACTGTCTGATGTTGAATACCCTGTATTAACTGATTATCTGTACAGTCTGACTAATACCTTTCGTACTCTTTATCACCAGGTGCATGAGGCCATACCTGACAAAAGCGAGGGCCCAGGACACGTTATCCAACCTGGGGAATATGTCTTAATAAGGAACTTTCAACGGACTAAGAGCTTCGAGCCCCGCTGGACACAGCCCCGTCAGGAGTTGCTGGCCACCCGCACCGCCGTGAAAGTAGAAGGTCGGAAGAATTGGGTGCATTCGTCGCACTGCAGGCGTGTGCCTCTGCCCCTCCCCTATGATCAGTGGGTGAGGGAAGGACAAGGAGACTCAGAAACAGAAACAGTCCCGACATTTGTCCCATTCAGCGATGCCAGGCTGCATTTACATCTACGGAAGCAGAGAGTGACAGCGTACTGATAGGAAGGGTGGAACCCTCCCTTAACTCTGCTCAACATCAAGAACAATTGTTTTCCGAACATACTGTCCCTACTTACGACCGATATAACTTGTGCCCCCAAGGGAAGGCTTGCCCTTGACTTTGCCAAGTTCCTGTAGCCTGTAGGGCTGTGATCTTCTCGGCTGAGAGTGGTGCTGGTGTGTCAGACTAAGGTACTGAAAACAACAATAATTAGTATGCCATTCCTCAAGAGGACGAGAGTGCACAAAGTGACTAGTGTGAGAAATTGACTGAACTCCAGTGTTCCAAGAAACAGAGGAAGGGGAATTCCTCCTTTCGGATATAATGCCCTCACACACCCAGCCCGCTAGGTGTCATGCTTTACATTGGGCGTGCTCCTCGTCGGGACGGCGGTGCAATTCCCGACGGGCACCCTCAGTGGGGGCTCTTTGGCAGAGATCTTTTTATCCTTGCCGTTTGGTTAGTGCGTGTGTGGGACCCTAAAAATGGAAGTGTAGTGTGTGAATAGGTTAAATCGTCGTGGGTTAAAAAGGGGAAGGTGGTCAGGGCCACTACTTTAATAATCCTGCCTCCTACCCTGATTAAAAAGGTGAATGCAACTAATCACTATAATGTGGTGGATAGTTGCACTATTACGGTCAACATGTTTCTTGCCTAATAGTTCCAAGGAGTGGGATCAGGCGGAAATTCTTCAGGACCAAGGAAAATCAAAATATTGTATACTACACTAGTTACTGGTTGTCAGGTATATTAACCTAAGTGGTTACCAGTTCTGTAGCACCAAGAGCGGTCAATGTCCCCCGGTGCTGGAATCAATCTAGGATTATAAAGAATAAAAATAAAAAGTGGAAGCACATAGTCACGTAGTCATATTTGTAAAAAGAGGGTCACATACAGGCTTAAACATGTCAAGCATGCAGGAGCTGAAGTGGGTAATTTGCAATCAAACACAGGGGCCCCCAAACAATCTCAGTGGTCCTTAAATTATTTACCACATTGTAGGTGCAACTTGTTATCTTGCAAACAGTGTTGAATTGCAGAATGTTCTAAAAATTATTAAAAAGCAGCTGAAATCACAAGATCCTAACCGGAATCTGTATATGGTGTGTTAGAGTATAGCAGGGACTCACCTAAAAAGGTTGAACTAAGAGCAACATCAGTCAACTGGCAACAAATGAGCATGTGGAAGTAACGTGGCGTTCCCTAAGTGGGTTAAGGGAACAGAAAAAACGTGAAATGTCAGACCAGCAGCAACAGGCCAAAGTAAAATTATAGGGAAAACCGACTCCGGTGGACCCAGCGCTGCTCAAGGAACATCAGCGTAGCAGCGCGGTCCATCAAGGTAACCAAAGGCGGCATCAAGCAGAAGTGCAAAGAAGGGGAGGCGCGCAGCAGGCCGGCGGGAGACGCCACACAGAGTCCTGAGCGCCATAGGGCCCACGGCAGCCAAACAACAGTCCGGAGCGCCATGAGGCCCACGGCGCCCCAACAACAGTGACGGCAACCCCACGGCCAACCACAAACACCCGCAGCCTGCATACTATGACCACGCATTAGCCGTGAGGCATGTAGAGTATGCTAGTAACCGCCCAATGGCGGTAAATGGGGAGCTGTGCCGGGACCACGCTGATGACCTAGATACGGTCGTTGGTGGGTCTTACCTCGGTCAATGAAGAAGAAGTGCAGCCATCCATACTTACAGGATCTCGCGCTCAATCAGCAGAGGACCTACCCCGTGTTGCCGGATCCGGGAGGTAACCTTCTCTTCCTCATGAGAGCATATAAATACTCCCGGACCTGCATACGCAGGGCACGTCAGCATCAGTGCGCGGGGCCCAGAAGACTGGAATGCCACAGAGATAGTTCATGAAGTGTGAATGCCATATTGGAGAAGTCGGAGGTCGGTGGAGTGCATGTGATAAGGAGCAATTTACAAATTAACACATAGTCTTCAATGGGTTACTGGTTTTTTAAGTGGGATGCAACTTTCAGGAAAAAAACAGGGGGGCTATGCCATTACAGTATTGTTCAGAATCAACAAAAGCAGCCTACACAGCCTAAAATTATTAGGATCGGTGGTGTATTATGATGCAGTTGGTGGTATTAAGGTCGGAAGCAGTCCGGCAGTGAAGGACAACTGCGTAACGGCGTAATCCTAGGCGGTGGTGGCACAAGGAAGTCAAAGCATGGAGCGTGCTCACCTAATGCCTAGGTACCCCATATGTGATTCTGATGGCAGTAGTGACCCAATCAGTGAAGATGGTTGTTTATGAATTGAGGGAGGCCCATGGAATGCCCTCATTAAGACCATTTGTCTCTAGGTTTAGGCGATGTACCCAACGTTGCTCGATTTTAAAGAGTGCAGACGTGGTAATTGAAGGGAGTGCTTCCAGAATAACCCACCTTAGGGACTCATGGGTGTAGTTGTTAGTCAAGAAGTGAGTGTAGAGTATAGTCGTGGTTTTCTGACACCTAATGTTGCTCTTATGTTCAGTAATCCGGGTTTTCACCGGTCTGGTGGTCATACCTACGTACATTAGGTCGCAGGGGCAGCGTAGCTGGTAAATGCAGTTTGAGGTATTGCAATTGGTGTGTTTCCTCAACTGCCAAACGAACTGGTTTGCAAATGTCAGTTCCTTAGTCTGTCTGCTTTGAGGACAGACAGAGCACGACCCACACGGGTAATGGCCCATAACTGCTGATGGCCCCCACAGGTTGGTTTGAGTTAGTGTGGATTTAGGTGTGGGTCTGGTGTGAACTAGTAAGTCCTTCAGGTTTGTGGTTCTTTTGAACGTGAACCTCGGTGCTGGTAGTGTAAGTTCACCTGTGCTCAAAATTGCCCAATGCTTGCGTATGATTTTCCTGATCTCATTAGAGGCAGGATTGAAGGATGTTACGCAAGTGATAGCTTCAGTTGTGTCCTTCTCTCTTTTATCCAGCAGGGAGTCCCTATCGTTGTTTCTAGCCCTTTTCATGGCTTTTTTTACACAGTGTTGTGAGTAGTCTCTCCTGAGTAGATCGGACGCCAATTTGGTAGCTTCAATTTTATAGTCTTCCACAGTGGTACAATTTCTCCTGATGCGGAGAAATCGGCCAAAGGGGAGATTGGTCTTGAGGGCATGAGGATGGTGACTGCCAAATAGTAAGAGACTGTTGCAATCAGTTGGTTTTTTGTGTAAAGTAGTGGTCAGTATGCCTGATGTAAGATTGATGTTTAAATCCAGGAATGGTACGGAGGATGCAGAGATGCAATGGGTGAATTTTAGTTAGGGGTTAAGAGTGTTGATCCACCTGCAAAACTCATCGCATCTATCCCTGTCTCCTTTCCAAAACACCAAAATATCATCAATGTACCTCTTCCAAACGACTAAATTGTCGAAGTAGGGGTTTGACTGGTGGAGTATGTATCTAGACTCAAATGCGGCCATGTAGAGGCAGGGTACGCTTGGGGCAAATGTGCTATCCATTGAAGTACCCTGGGTTTGGTGGTAGAGTTTTTGGTTGTACTCAAAAAAGTTTTCTGTAAGGGCAAGGGTAGCACATTTCATCACAAAGGGAATCGGCGTGGGTGATGTCCAGTCAGATGAACTCAAGACATCTTCAATAACCTCGAGGGTGGCGTGCTGATATTGGTATAAAGCGCCTCCACATCAATGGTGAGGAGGAGCTCTATTTCGTTTTGTCTGGGGCAGTCTTTGATGAGTTGCAGTACCTCAGTGGTGTCAAGTAGAAAGGCTGATGTTTGCTTAACCTGGGGATGTAAGAAATGGTCACATAACTTAGATAGAGGTTCTAGCAGGGACAATATGCCAGAGACAGTAGGTCTCCCTGGTACTGGCGTTACTCCCTTATGCACCTTGGGCAGGATGTAGAAATAAGGTGTCTTAGGGTTGTGATTAGTCAAAAAATCTGATTCATTCTTGGTTATCCAACCCTCTGCCTCTGCAGTGTAGGTCATGGTGGAAAATAAGGTTGAAAGCCTTTTAGTAGGGTCCACATTGATGGGGGTGTAGTATTTGTCGGACTGGAGTTGCCGGCAGACTAAGGTACGCCATAGGGCTCTTGGCCACTAGAGGTCCCTGGCTTAGCACAGTGGCTGTAGTCCAAAACACCCGAATCCAGAAACAATATGTCAGTCTCCGACATAGTAAATGCTTCATGGCCACCGTGGTGACACTGTTTGTCTCCCTCATCCTGTCTATCCTTGGTTGGCTGTTACTGATCTACCATCCTGTTACCTCACCAACTCCTGCAGAACACCAGTATTTCACGCTACCAGCCAATGAATTACCCCGCCGTGCAGAATTCTTCAATAACACCTTCATCCAAATGTTGCATCATCATCAGCTGATCATGAACACTTCCAACTGCTGGGTTTGTGGACTGATGCCGCATTCCATTATACACCCTGTCCCATTCTTTACCTACCCCTTTTCCATCTCTGGGTCTTGTCTTGCATGGTTGTTGTTGATGCAGAAGGCCTACACTGTCAATGGTACTGCCAATTCTGCACTTGGAACATTTTGGGATGACTTCTGGCGGAACAGATCTGGCCATGCCAATGCTCCTTTTTGCCTGACAAGCTCATCCACATCGCTACTATCACCAGATGAACTCGGTGAGATGGTAGTATTCAACTCAACCACTCGACGAACATTTTCTAGATTCCGCACAAGAAGGATACTGCCTGATGAACGAGACATTGTGAATGTCATAAATGTGCAAGGCCGTGTCTGCATCCATGGCCTAGGGACTAAGAAAGTTGGTACCAGTACATGTGATATCACAGAAGCTTTAAACTCTACATCTCCTCCGAAGCTGGTGGCATCCCCCAACACCTATTTCATCTGTGGCACTGCTGCCTACACTTGGCCCCCCGTAACTGGGGTACCTGCTATCTGGCCTTCCTCCTTCCACCAACGTATTCTACCCATGGAGGTTACCACCTGTCAATGAAGGGCGCTCTGCGCCGCTCATGTAGGGGCGTCATATCAGTCGAGGATACAGCAGGTCAGGAAACCGGAGACTTCTTTAAAGGTTTCCTTCCTTTCTGGGGCCCCATGGCAAACAGTCGGGCTGTACAAGGACTGACCAGGGTCCTTGAAGCCACTATCACAGTAACAGCTGGTGCCCTCTCCAACATCACTGCAGAGCTACAGGCTACCGCCTTATAATGCTTCAGAACCGCATGGTCCTAGACGTCATACTTGGTGATCGTGGTGGTGTGTGTAAATTGATCTGCTCCAGCTCCTGCGTGTACATCCCAGACAACGTACCTACAATGTACGATGCCATCCAACGTTTGCATCGCCTTTCTTCCGAAATTCATCTGTATGTAGGCAACTGGTCCCTCACAAGCTGGATCTGGGGCTTCCTTTCCTAGTGGAGGTGGAGGGTCCTCATCTTCCTTGCCTTGGGAGTAACTGCCCTGGTCTCCTGCTGTTTGTGCTTTCAGTGCCTGCCAGTGCTCTGTACAATGTAGTCCTGACCATCAAGCCTCTACCCTCTAACATTCACAACACCAATATGAGGATGATGCTCCAACAAGAAACCGATGGTCTTATGAACATTGACATTTCTTAAAGTATTTGCCACTCAATGGCAAAAGGAGGGGCTGAGGAAAAGTGTTCTTCTGGTCGGCGTTCATTTGTGCCAGGACTCTATTGTTTTTTCATTGCCATTTTGTGTCAAGCACTTCCACACGACCCACCTGTTCGTGTCTGCTGATGCCTGAGGAAATTCTAGCTGACACAACAAAAACCATCTTGCAGCCTTCATTTCTGCCCAGGATATGTCGCACACCCAACCCCCCCTGTTCTTTGCAGTTCGACAGAAAGCTATGAGACACTCACGCCCTGTGTAAATAATTTGTTTTCCATCTCCTGCTCCCTGCCTGGTAAACATCCTTGACACCGTGATCAGGTTATCTGGACAATGGTCTGACTCCTGGGCCTTGATCAGGGTGATTGGACAATGGTTTGAATGACCAAGCTTTGATCAAGCTGATCGAACAATGACCTGAATGACCGTGATTCGATCAAGCTGAGTGAACAATGATTTGAGTACCAAGCCTTGACCAAGTCATCAACTACAAACATCGTCTGGATCTGGTTATCAACTGCAAACACTGCCTTGATTAAACAATGATCTAACAGCCAAAAGACTGGAATGAAAAAGTATAAAAGGCTTGTAAGCTGCGGAGTAAAGCAGCAGCCTCCTCTGTCTTGTTTCTAACGAGTTTGGGACTCTGTTCCATAGCCCTGGCTATATGAATAAATCTGGGTTCCTCCTGCAGACGAAGGCTCCTGTGTCTCCTTTTACTACGTATGAAGGGTATGGAAGACATGGGCGGTTCCCCCACCGCTGAGACCCAGTAAGTGGATTATTCCGGTACTTCACAACCCAAAAAAACATATCAAGCTTTATCGAATCTGAGTTAGGGCCACTGCTGGATAGCCAGACTAAAGAGGAACTGGATAGTGACTTTACCTTGGAGGAGTTGTTAGCGGGGCTACAGGAGTTACCTTCAGGGAATGCAGCATTAGCAGACCCAAACGGATATAGCCCCACTACCTTTAGATCTATTTCTAGGGATACAACATAGTGGACAGGTCCCTGAATCTTGAAGGGAGACCAATATCATTATCTTTCATAAAAAAGGTAAACACCTGATAATCCATCGTCATACAGACCCATAACCCTGATTAACTCAGACGCTAAACTATATTCCAAGATCTTGGCTAACAGACTGGGAAAGATCATCAGCCGTCTGGTTTGGCCCTGGCAACACAGGTTTATCCCCGGTAGGGGTACGACCGACCATATTAGATGGGTGTTAACATTATTCGATATCCAGGCCTCAATGGGGGCGGATGGCCATGATCCTCCTTGACACAGAAAAGGCGTTTGACCGGTAGGCATGGGGGTTTTTACGGAGGATGCTAGAGCAGAAAGGTTTTGAGCCCAGAATCGTTAGGGCAATTAGGGCAATGTATGTTATCCCCAGGGCTCGTCTTCTTATGAGGGAGAAGATGTCAGATTACATCGCTATATCAAGGGGGACGAACACGGTTGCCCTAGCTCCCCCTTATTGTTTGCCCTATATATAAACCCCCTGATTGAAAAACTTATAAACAGCCAGATAATTAAACCTGTAGTCTCCAGTGGTTTAGAAACCAAGATATTGGCATATGCAGACAATGTTGCCATTGTAACAACGGATCCTATCAATGCGATTAAGGAGGCCACAGCTATTGCAAAAGAATGTGGGCAGGAATCAGGATTTTCCTTAAATGTAGATAAGACTCTTATCGTTTATACAACCAATATAGACTTTAATGACCCAAGGTGTGTTCAGAATGCTACATATCTTAGCCCAACAATTAATACAGTAATAAAAATGAATTTTGAGCCAATGATTAAAACTATTTCTGCTGATCTGAGAAGAATAGATAGACTGCACCTGTCAGTAGTTGGAAGGGGAAATGTTCTTAAAATGACGATGCTGCTGACATTTCTGTACCTCTTTCGCTCTATCCCATTTATGATAGATTCAGAAATGCTAAAAACAATGGAAGGCATCTTTTCAAGGTTTATCTGGCAGTACGGGAAAATTAGACGTTCTCTAAAATAAATGTCACTTTCGCAGTCTCAGGGTGGGCTTGCAATCCCTAATATCAGATTTCATCACTGGGCATGTCTACTCCACCAGATGTCGCTTCTATTCAGCTCCCCCCTGAGCCAAGGTTTGGAGAAGGATAAGATCCCGACTATATATTCGAACTCATTATTGGAAAGGGTGCCAAGGGGGTGCTCATGCGCCAGACCAAACCAAGTTATTACAAGAAGCTTTGATCAAAGGTTATGTATAGCGGCTGGGAAGTATGGAAAAAGGTACAGAAGGCTTTGATGACAATTCCCAAAATAAATTACTATTCCTCACTGTGGCATGCACAAGATCTTCCACATTCCTTTAATGACGTGATGGGTAGGCAATGGGAGCAACAAGGTTTAACAAGGGTAGGTGACATGTTTGAAGCAGGTCAGTTACGCACGTTTAATGCTATACAGCAGGAGTATGGAATTTCGTCCAGGCAATATTTTAAATATGTTCAAATTCGTGAATACTTTGTCGGTCAAGGATCAACGGTATCCCCAGGGGGGAAAATACCAATAATAGAGCTAGTAGTTGGAAGCGGCAACAGGATCAGGAATATTTATTGCCTCTTGCTCAAAAGTATACAGGATGATCTGGAGGAAACTGAATCAGGATGGGCAGGGAAATTACATGCTCCGGATGTAGATGTGTGCATGTCCTTGTTAATAGCAGGCAAAATACTGCGCTCAACAAGTCTCAAGGCTCAGCACTATAGACGTTATTTAACCTCTATTTCACCCCAGCTAAATTGTTTAGTTGGGGTATGAGGGATGATGATAGATGCCAAAGATGCGGTCAAGGACCAGCAACGTTAGTTCACATGCTTTCCAACTGTGATAGATTGCTCCCAGTAAAGAAGCAGATGACTAACTTTTGTGAGGAGTTGTTAGGAAGGAGTATTAACCTATCTTCCACATTGATGTTAACTGATTATGGCAGTCGTTCTGGCTTGAACACCGCGGAAAACTACTTTTTATTCATGTGTACTGCAGTCTTAAGATTATTAATAGCAGCAAGATGGAAAGACTCTGATCCTCCTACTTTCTCATTGTGGCTAGCGCAGTTTATGCGAGTCTACAATCAAGAGATTGCGCTCTACACTTTCAAAGGGAGGAGGGCAAGAAAACTTGGTCAATCGATATGGTCACCCTTAGAGAGGTGGAGGAAAAGCTTGAGAAGTCAAAAAAATAAAAGCAGTAGCAGGACAGTGGTGTAAACTGAGATTGGGGGCATGTTAAACATATGTATCTTGCACTTTTCTCCACCCGAGGCTTTAGTCCAGTATATTTATACCATCATTATTGACTTTGTGTGGGGAAGGAAAAGAAAAAAAAGAAAGGGAAAGAGAGGAAAGGATGGAAAAAAGGGGAAAAAAGGGGAAAAAACTATTCACTCTAGGCCTAGTTGTATCTCCTACTCCAGTTGGAATCCTCCTATCTATGAACTTTTATATTATAATTCACCTAGTCTATGTTTTTTTTATATTGAATAACTGGGTATATAGATTAAAAATAAATTAAGAAATAAAAGAAAAGGAAACAAGAGTGTCATTCAGTAACCACCTTCCTGAAGATGGAGATGTGCTCTACTTGGAGCGAGTTTTGCTGGTCTAGATAGTTGTGTTAATAGTCCAGTGCATACCTCATTGGCTACTTTTGAGCAAAGGGCCCTCCACAGCTTTACATATAAACAGCCCCAGAATGAATCTCTAATGGCTCCTCTATACATGTGGCAAGGAGGATACGGATAATGGCTGGTTTGCAGAGAAGAATTAGACAGGAATGTTTATTTAGAGTTACTTTTTTTTCAACTGACAGAGGAGGGAATCTTTGACAAATACAGGCTGTGTAATGCAGTTATATTAGATATTATTACTGAAATTGTGCCTCGGATAGATAGAAATATTTCCAGGAGAAATTCAAGTCCCACTATTGTACAGGTATTATGTTCACTGCACTTCTAAGGCTCTGGTACATTGTGTAATTGATACTGCAGGAAGGGTATCCCAAAGTGCACTCTCACGTTTTTCAAAGCTTTTCTGTATGCAATGCTATTGAAAAGTAATACTTACATAACGTTGTTTCTCAGCTGCACAGGAATTGCAGTTAACAAAGTTACAGTTTTATCAAATTGCACAATTCCCCCTTGTAGTTGGCTGTATTGATGGAACTTATGTTCTGATAGGATGTATGACGGTACAACGCGTGCTTTTACAACGCGTACCGTTACCACGCAGGTTTTACAATGCAAGTCGTTACAACGACTTGCGTTGGGGGGTGCGGGATAGTGAATAGTTTAATTTACTATTCCAACTCCAGTCCCCGTGGATAGTAGGGAAGGAGTTGGATAGTAAATTAAACTATTCCCTATCCTACAGCGCCCTCCAGCGCAAGTCGTTGTAACGACTTGCGTTGTAAAACCTGCGTGGTAATGGTACCGTGCTGTAAAAGTTTTGTGGTAAACAATGTTTCCCGTTCTGATATGCCCACCATCTCACAATGAATATATCTTTAGAAATAGGAAGAACATGCATTCATTTTACATTGAAGTTATTTGCAATGCCTCTAACCTGTTCGCAGATATAGTTGCAAAAATTCCTGGTAGTGAGGTTATGGATCCACTGCGTACATTGCTAAATTAGCATAAGTTAGTATTAGCTTGACTGCCATGTTGCCGCTTTTGCACACTTTTCTGCACAAATTTGTTTTCACAAACCCTCTGCTTATGCTCATTCACATGAGAACCGTCTACCTTGCACTTTTCTTGCTGTACTCTGAGGCTCTGTCTGCACAGCATGTTCAAGGTCAAAAAACAATGTGCTCCGTTAATCTACGTTGGTCAGTCCCACGCATGTGAGACATAATACTGCCACAGGTGCACTACTGAAAATCGGGTGCTTTTAATATTGCATTCTAGGTATTTTAAGGCACTGAAAAAACACGAATAGTGGACAAAGAAGACCGATACTCTCTGATAGCAGGACTATTAGAGGGTCGATCAATACTGTTGGGAAGCATATGTAGAGCAGGACCAATACTGGAGCTGCCTTACAGGAGTACTAGAACAATACACATCAATACCATGGCTTTTGGGGGGGGATTATAACTGTACCCTAACAATCCGTCTGGATAGGTGTCACCCCCCATCGGCACAACCACCCGCGCCCAAACAGACGGAGCAATTTCTAAACTGGGTGAACCACTGGGCACTGGTAGACGCCTGGCGAGAGAAGAACCCAAACACTAAAATATACTCCTTTCACTCCGTCCCACATACTCTGCGGTGCGGCTAGATAGATTCCTCTGTTCCACAACACTACTCCCCAAAATACAACACACAGAATACCTGGGTAGAGTCTTGTCAGATTATGCAGCACACATAGTGATCCTCAGATTGAGACCACTTCACCCCGACCGTGCCTACATGGAAGCTGCCACGGGAGTGCCTCACTGATCAGGCGTTCTATCACATACATGGAGACCACAAACAAGAACACTTTGCACTAAATGCCGGTACAGCAACATCAAGATTGATTGAATGGGATGCGTTTAAAGTCGAAGACAAGGGACACTGCATCAAACAAACAGTGGGTGTACGAAAAACACTAGAGAGATCACTACAAAAAACGGAAACAATATTGGCGGACCTAACAAAAAACATGGACAAAGGAGAAGCCACCCCAGAGCAAGTGGTGGAAGCCAAGACTAAATCAGGAAACAAAACAGTCTGACCCTTCTAATATATAAAGAAGGCTCTGTTGGCGCTTTGATTTCGTCCTGCCACATGGTCATCTAGTCTCCTATCCCTGTTTGGAGACTTTTTAGGACGTAATATATATATAACATCTGGCATTTGAAGTATGATGTATATGGGATGAATGATGAATGTATGAGTATGTGTGAATTTATTGAGGTATTGGATCTTGAAAGAATGTGTGAGTTTGCTGTGGAATTGGTAGAATGTTTATAGGGGTGTGTGGCATGTCATTGGAATCATCTTGACTGTATTATTAATGTTATGTTATGTCTATTTTGTTTTGCTCTGCATAAAATATTTATTTATACTAAAGAAATGAAATAAAATATAAATATATTTTGATTATGAGCTTATTTTGATTAAGTCTATTTTATCTCTGGTCTCAGTGAGCTTATTACTGCGAACCTTATTGTAGGACTCTAACAGAGCTTTCTTTATATCTTAGAAGGGTCAGACTGTTTTGTTTCTTGATTTAGCCTAGTTTCCCCTGCTAGTCTGCCCTATATCCGTGTTTTCAGGGGGCCCCTGTTCTGCCTATTGGTGGAAGCCAAGACATCTCATACGGAGGCCATGAGGGACCTCTGCAAATATAACTTTAGGGTTTACGCTGCCAAGGTGCATCGAGAGGGTAATAGAGCGGGGACACTCCTAGCCTGGCTCACTAAACAAGACACAGACATGAAACCAATCACCGAGTTGATAGATAAGACCGGCATCCCTAAACATTCACAAGTAGATATATTACACATTTTTCACAACTATTACACGGGAATCTATTGGGCCCCGACGCAGACAACACGTCACTTGCTGACCCAGTTCCTCCACCCACTACCTATGTCCCGCATCTCACCAGCGGACAGAAAGGTGTTGGAGTCGAAGATAAGCCCCCGGATGTAACCCATGCAATCACAGCACTGGCGCGCAATAAAGCGCTGGGAATGGATGGCTTTCTGCTCGAGTACTATAGCACCTTCTCAGCCCAGCTGACCCCCTGGATTGTGTCAATGTATGAAGATGCGTTGAATAGAAGTGAGTTCCCAGGCTTGCTCAGGGAATCTACCCTGGTGACATTCCTCAAGCCACATAGAGACCCCACGCTCCCAGTCTCATACAGACCGATAACATTGCTAAATGCAAACTGTAAAATACTAGGTAAAATATTAGCGGATCGGTATATCCAAATTCTCCCACCATTGATCCACCCAAACCAATGTGGATTTCTCCCAGGACGCAACATCTCACAGAATATACGCAGGTAGTTCCATTTACAGGATGTCAAATGGCTGGAATCCGCCAGCGACAAGGTCGCCCCCTTTAAGTTAGTTAGAACTATGCGTCCTCATGACGCACATCGATGGTTTACCGACAGCCTCAAATCCTTAAAACTGGGACTCCGCCAAGCCGAGCGCCGCTGGCGTAGAAACTACGACCCCTCGGAAAAATTAAAACTATTAAAACTAGCTGGAGAATACAAACAGGCAATCTCAGCTGCCAAAACTGCCTACTTCTCCACAAAAATTCTTAACTCCGCTCAAAAATCTAAAGAAATCTTTGCCATTGTGGAGGAGCTCTCACACCCGGACAGGGTGACCATCAAACCCCTTCCATCTCAGGCACTATGTGACTCCCTCAATCAATTTTTTATAGATAAAATCTGTAAAATTAAAAACAGCATCTCCTCTGGATCTCCCATGATGTCCCTTACAGAGACTACCCCCTTTCTTAACCCTCATTCCCTGACCCAGCTCCCCCCTACTTTCTTTCTTTGCTCAACAAAGTCTCATCTGGCTCCCCCACGGATTGTTGCCCACCTGTGATCCTCCGTGCTGCCTTTTCGGCATGCCCTGCCCCCCCTCTGGCCCTCCTGAACAACTCCCTCCTACTCTGCGAGGTCCCCGGCCAGTTTAAGAACGCTGAGGTGGTTCCCATATTAAAAAAACCAACGCTGACCCCGCGGTCATGGGTAACTTCCGCCCCATTTCTCTTCTTCCTTATCTGAGCAAGATACTCGAATCACATGTAACCAGAGTCCTCAGTTCTTTTATTGAAGAGTCCAACTTTCTAGACCCTCAGCAAGCAGGGTTTAGACCTGCCCATTCTACGGAGGCTGTTATCCTCTCTGTCATGGAGGAACTCCGTAGAGGTGCGGACTCCAACATCAGTCAAGCTCTTATCCTCCTGGATCTGTCGGCGGCCTTTGACACGGTCGACCATACCATCTTAGTCGACCGTGTCAAGGAGGCGGGCATTAGTGGGACGGCCCTTAATTGGGTACGCTCATTCTTGACGAACCGTCACCAATCTGTCCGACTTTCTCAGTTTTCGGCGGATAGGATGAAGCTCACCTGCGGCGTCCCGCAGGGTTCGTCCCTGTCACCACTTTTATTTAACTTGTACCTTGCCCCCCTGATCCGCTCCCTCCAGGGAAGGAATGTCACTGCATTTAATTATGCAGATGACATTCAGCTTGTTTTCAACCTCGACCCCTCGGACGAAGCGGTCCAGGACTTTCAGTCTACCCTCTGCCATATCAGTAATTGGATGGGTGCTCACCACCTTAAACTTAACCCCGACAAGACGGAGCTTGTTCTTGTCGGAGGCCCATCCAATCCCTGGAACTCCTCCTTTTGGCCCCTTTCCCTTGGCCCCTCTCCTTGCCCTACGGACAAGGTGAAAAGCCTAGGAGTTTACATCTCCCATGATCTCTCAATGAAGCATCAGGTCAGTGCCACTGTTTCCTCCTGTTTTTTCCAGCTAAGGAAGCTCCGGAAAATAGCCAATTTTCTGACCACCGAAGCCCTCACTTTGGCACTGCTGGCATTAGTCATCTCTCGGATTGACTATGCCAATGCCCTATATGCTGGCATCCCACCATATCAAATTAAAAGATTACAGCTGGTACAGAATGAGGCAGCCCGCCTGATCTATCACCAACCCAAACATCACCACGTCCGCCCCCTGCTTAAATCAATCAATCAGTGACACTTATAAAGCGCGCTACATACCCGTAGGGTCTCAAGGCGCTGGGGGGGGGGGGGTGCCGCTACTGCTCGAACAGCCAGGTCTTCAGCTTCTTCCTGAAGGAGAGGTGGTCTTGGGTCAGGCGCAGGTCGGTCGGGAGGGAGTTCCAGGTCTTGGCGGCCAGGTAGGAGAAGGACCTTCCTCCTGTAGTCGTTTTTCGGATGCGGGGGACGGCGGCGAGGGCGTGGTTGGCTGATCGGAGGTGGCGTTTGGGAGCGTAGAAGTTGACTCGGCTGTTGAGGTAGCTCGGGCCTTGGTCGTGTAGGGCTTTGTGTGCGTGGGTGAGGAGGCGGAAGGTGATTCTTTTGTTGACGGGGAGCCAGTGAAGGTCTCTCAGATGTCCGGAGATGTGGCTGGTTCGCGGGATGTCGAGGATGAGTCTGGCTGAGGCGTTCTGGATCCGCTGGAGTTTCTTCTGGAGCTTGGCGGTGGTACCGGCGTAGAGGGCGTTGCCGTAGTCCAGTCGGCTGGTGACGAGGGCCTGGGTGACGGTCTTCCTGGTCTCGGTGGGGATCCACCAGAAGATCTTCCGTAGCATGCGTAGGATGTTGAAGCACGCCGAGGAGACGTTGTTGGCTCCCTGTGTTGGAGCGCTGCAAGTTCAAACTAGGTTGCTTGACCCATAAATCTCTGGCCGGCATCGGCCCCTCTTTTATCTCCTCTCTTTTACACCCTTATGTCCCCTTCAGGCACCTCCGATCCTCTAACCATGCGCTTCTTCAGACTCCTAGGTTTAAGCGCAAAAAACATGGTGGTCTCAGATTTTCCTTCCTGGCTTCCTCTTTTTGGAACTCACTCCCATTAGAACTCAGACTCTCTCCCTCTTACCCCCACTTTAGGTCTCTTCTTAAAACTCACCTCTTCCGCTGTATTTACACATAGGCACTCTGTCCTTTCTTGCTGTGCTCTCCCCAGCGCCAAGAAACCGTCCGGTGTAAGTTGCACTCTACAAGAATTTTTTACATTACATTACATTACATGCGCGGCGTGCCTGATTCTGGAGCTCGAAAAGTCCTTTGATACATTGCTATGGCCGTACTTATTCACCGTCCTCCGTAAATTACGTGTCGCACCAGCCATACTGGCGTATACACAACTACTCTATAAATATCTCACCTCCAGGGTGAGAATAGGGAAATACATCTCTGTTCCATTTTCAGTGGAACGAGGGACCAGGCAGGGGTGCCCTCTGTCCCCCCTCCTGTTCGCTCTGGCAGTAGAACCCCTGGCCATACGCTTACGTCAGGAGGGCGAAGCATGAGGTATTCCAATAGCAGACACAGTGCACTGTGTATCACTGTACGCAGACGACCTTCTGATCTATGTTCGAGCTGTCACAAGTGACCTTACTCCGATATGGACAATACTACAAGACTTTGCTGAGGCCTCCAGCCTCAAAGTCAGCTGGGACAAATCTATGAATTTTCCACTGAGCCCTCATTTAGCCCCCTAGACATATCAGTGGGAACCCAGAAACTCATCTGGAGTGCTGCAGCACCCCGATATCTGGGGTAAGACTATATCACTCTCCCGAGGACCTCTATGATGGGAATCACCGCAAGACATTAGCGGGGTAACGTGCGGTGGTAAACTTCTGGAAAACTCTGCCCTTGGCCCCCATCGGGCGCGTAGCCCTAGCCAAGATGATTATGGTCCCTAGACTACTATGTTACTTCACCAATCTCCATGTAATACCACCACGCTCCTTCTTTCGGGAGCTGGACATGTTGCTCAAAGCATTTGTATGGGGGGGGGGGTAGACACAGGATAGCCCTAAACATACTGTACTTACCCACGACTCAAGGGGGGCTGGGAGCTCCATCCTTCGAAGCATACTTCCTGGCGGCTCAACTTCAGTGGTTATCTCATTGGACGGCAGAACATCACATGGGGCAACAATCTCCGACGACGGCCGAGCACCTCTTCCGGCCATCTGGAGAATGCTAATGCTGGGTACGAAGCTATACGCACATACCCCCTGCAGGTATCGATAGCCCGCACGTGCATGTTGCAAATTCATTGCATGTCAAAGCGAAAGCCCCTATACTCCCCACTACTCCCATTAGAAGGATTTCCCCGACGGGATAAATAGTATACCTTTGGAGCCCTCCAGGTATGGACCGATCATTCAGTGACTGAGATCGAGTCCCTGTTTGAGGACAGGCAGCTAAGAACATATGCCCAAATTATTGAATGCTATGATCTCCCACCAGGACAGTTCCTGATGCATAGACAATTCTTAGATAGCAGCTGACACTGCTGGGATCTTAAAAAAGGGGAACCCCCGAGGCACCCAGTACTACACACATTTCTGCGTATGGGTACGGGGAGACTCTTAGTTACCTGGCATTACAAAACGATCCGGGAACTGATCATTACTCCCTTGAACATGTTACAACAGAAATGGGAAGGCGAGGTAGGATGGGTGTTCCATGACAGGGAATGGGAAAGGGCACTGGAGTATCTGAAAAAGGTCTCCAGGAACCCACGCTTCAAAAACATTCAATTCAATATCTTACACCGCGCATACCTCACACCACACCGGCTCCACCATTATTTTCCTGATACGCATTTTGCATGCCCCTGCTGCCAGACACCTGAGGCAAACTTTAAACATATGTTGTGGGACTGTCCCACTATCCAACAGTATTGGGACAGGGTGCACCAGACACTCTGAGCGACGGTTAATCTTATGGACATATCCACATGGGAGGCGTATACCCTGGGAGTCTTCCGCAGGCAGAAGACCGAAAAAGGTACAATGCCGTTTTGCATCCCTAGCCATTCTATTAGTGAAACGAGGAATAGCCATGCATTGGCGGGCCCCAGCAGGACCCCCAGAAGCGGCCTGGGTAGGTGGCATGAAAAAGTGGGGCGCGGCGGAAGAAGAGGCACTAAGGGATGAGGAAGGAAAAGGGACATGTAAACATCCCATATCTATGGAATGAGCGCAACTACTATTTCAATTCATACAGGAGACAACGCTGGAGGTATCACCCATGGCCTCACAGTCTCAATCCCAGACTCCACCCCTAACCCCCATGGGACAGACAGTAACCAACGTGAGACAGACGCATGACACATAAGGCCAATAATATACTTGGGCACTACCAGACAGGTTCGTCCATCTCCTGCAGACGGTCCCCCCGACCTCTCTCTCCCCCTACACACACCGCAGAACACTAAAAATAGTCCATAGCTAGCCACACAACTCCTTGTCACCGATATACATTCCGACGGCTCCCTAACCTTCTCCCCCCGGTTCATCCCACAGTTAACGGTTCTGTTTCTTCCCCTCAGTATCCCCAAAACCGTCCTACCCCAATTGGGAACGTAATTATGAACCTTACTCGAGACGACATACGAAGGTAGAGATAGGGATGAAACACCAAACCACACCTCCGGGAAACCCACATAACCAGGCTCCACGAAGAATACCAATATAAGTAGAGTCAAACTGAAGGGTAATCCCCAGAATATCTCACTGTACCTTATTCGTTTATTTATTTATTTTATTTATTTTTAGAGTTTTCTATAGCGCGAACTTGAACCGATAAGGTTATCAGAGCGCTTTACATAGCACCAGTTCCGTTACATATTGTCACAGCAGTTTACAAAGAATCAGTTACATTGCACATTTCAGGCTCTTGACCCGTTTAAGTTATCAGAGCGGTTTACATAAGACAGCATTCGATGTCCAGTGCCCTCCTCCGCCGTGTAGCGGGGGACCTCATCCAGCCCTCCGAAAGTCGTCGAGCTGTCGGGACTAGGCTCCAGGAATTTCAGCTGACCTAGGATCACACGCGTTACAAAAGGTGCAGATGGAAAAGAAAAAAATTGCAAATGTACAAGAGATAGAATCACAAGAGACATAAGACAGCATTCGATGTCCAGTGCCCTCCTCCGCCGTGTAGCGGGGGACCTCATCCAGCCCTCCGAAAGTCGTCGAGCTGTCGGGACTAGGCTCCAGGAATTTCAGCTGACCTAGGATCACACGCGTTACAAAAGGTGCAGATGGAAAAGAAAAAAAATTGCAAATGTACAAGAGATAGAATCACAAGAGGAGGAGATACAAATGGATATACTCTAGGCCCATACGAAAGGTGCAGATAGAAAGAGAAAAATTGCAAATGTACAAGCGGTAGAATCACAAGAGGGGGAGATACAAATGGATATACTCTAGGCCTGTACTGGTCAGAGGCAATAAGAGAGACAGTAGGAAAGTCAGAAGGACAGTGGGAGGTCACTAAAATGGTGGACGAAAAACGTTGGTAGAAGAGGCACGTCCTATAGAGATAATGGCGGGGGAGCGTGAGGGTCCGAGTCCGAAGGTTCAGAGAGAGGGCTAGCATAGCCAGCAGGTCCAGGGGGGGGGACAGGCAGTCCGCAGCAAAGTCGCAGCCACATAGATCATGAGGAGCTGGGCAGGGGAGTTCAATCCGGAGACCAGTGGAGGGTCAGGGGAGAAAGACCCCCGGCGCCCAGGCAGAAATGGAAGGCAACAAAGTTAGGTTTAGGCAAAGGTTTCCCCTGGCATGCGTTCGTGTCCCTTGAGCCAGTGTCTCCTGTGTCCGCCGGTCATCGGGAGAGTGTCCCCCAGGGCGCCATCTTGGAGTCAGGCACCTTATGCGCGAGGCAGCGTGGTCAGTGAGGGGGGGTGGGGAGGGGCACATTTCTGACCCCATTCTGACGTCTGTTGCGGGCGGAAACAGCGAGCAGCCAGCGATCCTACCACCCGGGATGTTGTCATCGGGTGGCCGATCGCAGAGGCAGATGTAGGCGATGTTCACCGCCAAGGGATCCATGAAGAGGGCTCACCCCCGCAGGCAAGAGCCCCAGAGAGAGCATGCGGAGTCGCCCCAGGGAGTGGCAGCAAGCGCTGGGGCCAGATAGTCCAGCAAGCAGGCAAAGGCGCCGATCTTTGGCTGGGAGTCACATCGGGCCGCCCGGCTCGGCTCGTTGTGTACGATATGTTATAGGATGGTCGATTTCTTCCACACAGGCACCGTCCAAAGGCCTGTCAACATGTGTTAATGATGATGTATAAACTTGTAACATGAAATGCAAAATCCCAATAAACAAATGTAAACAAAACAAAGGCACTTGAAGAAAATCCGTCAGAAGAGAAGAGCTGTGTTTGTCCGGAGATGTAAACCCTAGCATCTAAACCTGGAGGTATGGGGTCCCCTGACAAAGCCCAGAGGTCTTCTATATTTATAATAAACTAGTTTCTAGCACGGGGAGGGTGACAAGGCACATTACGCCTTTTTTCCACTAGCTTTATACAATGATCTCCCCGTTCATATTTTATGGAATTGTAACAATGCTCATTATATTGAGTTTATGCATTTTGCTGCTATTTTTGGCTCATGTACTGCATTATAGAGCAGGTTAGTTGAAATAAACATTTTAAACTATACTGTGTCTATGATTACTCATGTTGTGGACAAGAATAAGTGAGTTGATGAAAGAGTATTCTTGCTCCAGCGATTGCTGAGAGAGTCTGAGTTACATGTTCTAGGATGTCTAATCATTGGTAGCTTCGCTTTAGTACGGAAAACAAATGAGATACTATAGCTAGTTGGATAGGGGTTCCGGGCACTAAGGTGGGCGGTTGGTACACCACTTTGCACCGAGGTCCTGGTTTCTTGTGCGTAGTTCTGTATATGTGCAGAATCCCTGCAACACCCAAGTCTCCTTTATATTTAGACATAGTGAGTTTTTCACATGCCTTCAAAGAGGAGGACTTAAAAATTGATATTTACTTGGTAATTTTTCTCATATTTACATACACATAATAAATGTTCATATGTTTGTAACACATTTTTAGCTTTTACATTCTAGGAGACAGTGTTTATGCTTTGAGCTCAGTGACTTTAACCTTCTATCTGAACCCTGTAGCACCAAGTTAGCGCTGCTACAGTGCTGCCATTGCAACAAGTAATGTTATTGAATGGATTTTCAGCATTTTGAAATCTTGGTTCCGCTGTTTTCATAAAAACGGTGGTGCACTGCAGTAGATATGTTGGGACGGGAAGTCTCCTGCATGTCTCTGGAGAGAGTGCTTCCCCTGCCTTATGCTAATCTCCAGGCAAGTCACTCAAAAAGCTACTGTATAGTTTCTAGATCCCTACCTCAGTGAGCATGACAATCATACATGTCCACTGAGGGTCTCCCTGTTTACCTGGATTGAGACCCTAGAGCTTGGCTCTGAGGTCGAGGGGGCATGCCTAGTGCACCCCTATTTTTCAGAGAGTGGCTACTGCCCTCTCTATTAAGGCTGTGGTAGACTGACAGTGGTGGCAGCAATAAATCTATAGTCAGGAGGGGTGAGTCCCTAGGCACCCTCCTGACCAAGTCTGTGCAGTTTGCCATGCCTGTGGGCCTGTTGCCGTTGTCTGGCTGATGTGTGTTTGAGAGCCCGTGGGTGTACAGGGGAAGAATGGTGATTTGAGCCAGTGTGAGGAATGCGAGCTGTCCTGCTGGACATCCCAGCTCCCCCGTCCCCCTCCCTATTTCCTTGGAAAGGCCTGGTGGGCTGGGGGAGACCCTCAGCTCTTATCTGGGTTTAGCTGCACTAACTGTGTGGATAGGACCCTCCCTCACTTGTCAGGGCCTCCTGGGCTGGAGTTAATTAAAATTCCTCTCTAGAGGGTGGCGCAGCCTGATACCAGAACACGACCTGCTACATGCTTTACCCATGCATTGAACACACGGTGAATGGTCTGTGATTGGAGGTGTAAAAAGTAGCAGACCCTCTGATTGGATGAGCCTATCAATCAGAGGTGATAAAAGTCTGGCCTGAGTGGTCAGCTGTTGTTCAAGACTGGTCTATGACTGTCGAGTGGCCACACCAGAGCCCTCGGACAGTTACCAGCCGCGACCCCACGGTGTGAAGACAGAGATAAGACTCTGTTCACGGCGGTCTGGAAGGAAGGCAACATTACAGACCAGCTGTTTGTGAGGCTTGGATGAGCGTTCGCTTTGGACCAAGGAAATTACAGACAGCTGCCCAAGGGGTGGGAAAGAAGCTTGCGGCACATCACCAAAGGTGTGGGAAGGAAGCTTACAGCACATCACAGAGGCTGGTGGAAAGAAGCTTGCAGCACATGACGAGAGCCAGAGAGGTGGATGCTTGATCCTAGTCTTTGAAGGTGAGATCAAATCTCCTCTAGGCTCCTCCCTTGCGCTGTGGGAGCCTGTACAAGCAGTAACTGGGAATAGAAGCCAGTGAAGCAGGCCCCCACCTTTCTTTTTGTGAACTCTGAGGGTATCAGGGTGAACTGGCACTCTGCCAAGCCACTACCCTCCTACAGCTAGCCAGTGACTAGTGGGACTCCAGTAAACTGTGCCAAGACATCCGGCACCTTTGATCAGATCCCTGACACCACTAGAGCGGTGTCCTCACTCACAATGGGAGGGCACTTCTGTTGCTTTGGGTGGGGGGTTATGGGGCTGATCACGAACATTTGACTTCACATCATATGCTGAAACTATATCCTTTCAATACAAAGTTTGGTATCAAGGCTCTAGTGAATGAGAACAGCCCTGTGTAACATGATCTGTAATATGCAATGCTTACTGTGTGTTTTCATGTTAACTGTGTTTTTATAGTGCTTGGCGTCTAGGCGCTATAATACTGTTTGGGGTCAGAACTCTGCCCCAGAGGGTTGTAGAGACTTCTGGTTTTCACTGTTCATCCTAGTTTTATGTGTAGAATAATTATCTTATGTGTATTAAAGTACTTTTCTTTTATAAAAAGTAAAGCACTGACTGGACATTGAGTTTATCAGCTGGTGGTACGGTTTACACTGTATTCTGAATGTCTAACCCCACCTCACCTCCTTGAGTAAGCCTTGGACTGCTCTGTCTCGCTACCCTGAGAGAGTCAAGTGCTGGAGAGGAGTACTTGGCTATCCAGTTTTGGGTCCTTTAGTACTGAGGCCCCAGGACATCAGTGAGGGAACACTCCAGTTGATGCGATTGGAACGCAGTTACCCCTGAGTGCCCTGGTGCCCAGGAAGCCGGGTCTAACATTGGTGGCAAGCGGTGACGGATCACTAGACTTCAGGCTCAGTGGACACTGAGGCCAGTTGATAATTCCAGTAGATATCCATAAGCTATATGTAAAATGGCAGATAACATTGGAGAGGATTTGGAATTGCAGAACTTGACTGTGGAGCAGTTAAAGCAAATGTGTGCTGAAAGGGGGTGGAAGGTCCCAAGGTCTAAGGACAGGGGGCCCTTGATTAGCCACATGACAAAATTCTATGAGCAAGAGGTCACTGTTGTGCAAGAGTTGGAGAGCACTGATACCACAAGTCTGCCAAGTCAGTCAGTGCAGGCTTCTCCTGTACCAGCCCCAAGTCATTCCCCAAGGCGTTCCTCTATGCTTTCCCCTAGGTATTCCCCTAGACCTGCCCCTAGACTTTCACCTCCCCCTATCTCCAGGGCTACCTTTTCCCCTGTCCCAGGATTCGCCTCCTTAGGAGGGACTGAGCTAGCAGAGACCCTTAAACTTCAGCTGAAACTCCAGGAAGCTAAGGATTTAGCAGAGGAGAAAAGGGAGGTTGAAGGGAGAAGCTAAGGATGGCCCGCCAGGCAGAAGAGGAGCAGCGAAGGGTCAGACAGGAAGAGTGGGCTTGGAAGGAGAAGGAGAGGGAAAGGGAGATGCGGGAGAAAGAAAGGGAGAGACAGGAGAAAGAGAAGGATAGGGAATTGGAGAAAGAGCGGATAGCCCTAGAGAAAGAGAAGCTCAAGTTAGCAGCTGATAGAGGGCTTAACTCTGTGGATGGTGCATCCACTTCAAAGTCCCAGGGAAAGGAAAATACCACCAAGGTACCAAAAGAATTGATACACATGTATGTCCCTGGCACTGATATTCTCAGTTGGATGCGTGCCTTTCATTTAGCATGTAAGGCTCAAGGTCTTAATGGTCAGTCCAAAGCAGCGACTTTACTGAGTCGCCTCCCTCGGGAAGGGACTGAAGTGATTGAAAGGATGCCTGAGAGAGACAGTCTGACATATGAGTGCATGAAGGATGCTTTGATTAGGCGGTTTGGGTTGAAACCGGCCCAGTACTTGCAGAGGTTCCGTGAGAACAAGAAGGCAGAGGGGGTTCCTTTTGAGAATTGGGTCCATGACATAGTGAGAGACTGGAATGAGTGGGTGAGAGGGATGGAAGCAAATGATTACCAGTCCCTAAATCAGGTGATGATTGCAGAGCGTCTCCGGGAGGAGTGCTCTGTCCCACTCAGACAGTATTTGTCTGACCTTCCTGAGAGGGATCCTGAGAAACGTGCAGTGATGGCAGATAAGTGGCTTGCCAACAGAGTGAACAGGGGGCAGGGGCAACCCCTTCCCAAACCCAAGGGGGAGAAGAACTCCCAGCAGGCTGGCCCTAAACCAGAGGGGAAGGGCCAGAATGGTTCCCAAGGCTCTCAGTCAGGACAAGAGTCTAAGGGGAACGGGGTCTCTAGTCAGTACCAGGAGGGGAAAGGAGGTAAGGCACCTTTCACTCCAAAGGTGATTACATGCTATAAGTGCCACCGAGAGGGACACTTAAAGCCAGACTGCCCAGTGAAGGACGTGGTGCCAGTGGCACCCGTGATAGCAAGTGTGCTTTCAGTGGGGGCAGACATGAAGGGAGGCCCAAGTGAGTTTAACTTAGTCACCAGGGACATCTGGGAACTTGACCCAGAAGCCCTTAAGCATATTCACCCTAACTCAATGGGGTATATGAGTGTGGCAAGTATCAATGGAAGGAAGGTTCCTGCCATGAGGGATACTGGTGCCCACAGGACTATGGTTGAACGCAAATATCTCAAACCCGAAGAGATCATTCCTGGTTCCGAGGGGTATGGACTTGTAGCTAGTGGTGTTGACATGGAGTACCCTCTTGCTAGAGTGCAGGTAGGGGTGAATGGCAGGAAGGCCATGGTCAATGTCGGGGTGCGAGAGAAGCAGGGTGCTGGGTGCTTTCTGGGGAATGATCTTGTTGAACCCGGGTTAGTACCAGGCCCTGAGGCCTATATGGCCTGGATTTCATCAGCTGTGCTCACTAGGGCACAGACTGAAAAACTGCTTCCTAGTGAAGTGGGGACCGCTCTAGTGGAAGAGACACTAGAGGGGAAGAGGCCAGAACAAGAACTAAGGGCAGATTCTGAGAAGGCACCTGTCCTGGTGTCTGCACCTCCTGCTCCTGTTGGAGAGGAGGGTGTGCATCCAAGGTTTTGGAGTCTGGGTCCCTGCCAGAGCTGCAGGAGCCGCTTGTGGCAGGAGGACCGTCCCGTGAGGAGTTTTGTAAGGCACAGGCTGAGTGTCCTACACTTGTTGGCCTGCGGATGACTGCTCAGGAGCAGGTCTCCACTGGAGTAGTCGGAAAGCACAAGGTGGCTTGGGAAGATGGACTCCTTTACAGTGAGCCTGCTGACCCAGAGCCAGGAGCCAGCAAAAGGTTGGTGGTTCCTCAGGTGCACAGGAATTTCCTGCTGCATCTAGCCCATGAAGTACCCCTAGCTGGGCACTTGGGCATCAAAAAGACAAAGGACAGGTTAGCACCTCTGTTTTGCTGGCCAGGAGTAGGTCAGGATATGGAGAGGTTTTGCCATACCTGTCTGGTCTGTCAGGCCAGCAGCATGTCTGGTGGTCCGATGAAGGCACCCTTGGTTCCCCTACAAGTCGTGGAGGTACACTTAGAGAGGGTGGTGTGTCTTCCCAGGAATGACACGGTTTCTTTACTTGCAATGGCTGAAGAGTTAGAAGAGGAGACTGAGTCCCTCCCTGACTTATTGCAAGGTGATGAGAAGGATGGTTCATTTGAGGGAGTTAAGCTTGCCTCTGAACTGACACCTGAACAGCAGGTGGAGTGTAAAGAGCTGCTGGGGAGATTGTCCCATCTCTTTTCACTTACCCCTGGGCTGACGCCTGTCTGTGCGCTTGACACAGACACAGGGGACACCCTGCCTGCTAAGAAGCAGCACAGGAAGGTGATCTGGACTGAAGAGTGTCAGAAGGCATTTGATGGATTGAAGGCTGCACTATGCAATGCACCTGTACTGAAGGCCCCTGATTACAGTCAGACCTTCATTGTGCAGACAGATGCTTCAGACAAGGGAGTTGGGGCAGTTCTTGCCCAGCTCAATGAAAAGGGAAGGGAGCATCCAGTGGCCTTTATCAGCCGCCGACTACTCCCCAGGGAGCAGATTCGAAGATTCAGGCCTTACTTGTTTGGTGCAAAGTTTGTGGTTCAAACAGATCACAAGCCCCTCAAGTGGCTTATGGCAATGAAAGGTGAGAATCCAAAGTTGCTCAGGTGGTCCATATCTCTGCAGGGACTAGATTTTACAGTGGAACATAAAGCAGGCTTACAGCACGGTAATGCAGATGGACTTTCCCGCCGATTTATCCAATCAGATGATCGGTCTTCTCCCACTGGGAAGTAAGTACCAGCCATTCTGATCTGGGGAGGGCATATGTTGGGACGGGAAGTCTCCTGCATGTCTCTGGAGAGAGTGCTTCCCCTGCCTTATGCTAATCTCCAGGCAAGTCACTCAAAAAGCTACTGTATAGTTTATAGATCCCTACCTCAGTGAGCATGACAATCATACATGTCCACTGAGGGTCTCCCTGTTTACCTGGATTGAGACCCTAGAGCTTGGCTCTGAGGTCGAGGGGGCATGCCTAGTGCACCCCTATTTTTCAGAGAGTGGCTACTGCCCTCTCTATTAAGGCTGTGGTAGACTGACAGTGGTGGCAGCAATAAATCTATAGTCAGGAGGGGTGAGTCCCTAGGCACCCTCCTGACCAAGTCTGTGCAGTTTGCCATGCCTGTGGGCCTGTTGCCGTTGTCTGGCTGATGTGTGTTTGAGAGCCCGTGGGTGTACAGGGGAAGAATGGTGATTTGAGCCAGTGTGAGGAATGCGAGCTGTCCTGCTGGACATCCCAGCTCCCCCGTCCCCCTCCCTATTTCCTTGGAAAGGCCTGGTGGGTTGGGGGAGACCCTCAGCTCTTATCTGGGTTTAGCTGCACTAACTGTGTGGATAGGACCCTCCCTCACTTGTCAGGGCCTCCTGGGCTGGAGTTAATTAAAATTCCTCTCTAGAGGGTGGCGCAGCCTGATACCAGAACACGACCTGCTACATGCTTTACCCATGCATTGAACACGCGGTGAATGGTCTGTGATTGGAGGTGTAAAAAGTAGCAGACCCTCTGATTGGATGAGCCTATCAATCAGAGGTGATAAAAGTCTGGCCTGAGTGGTCAGCTGTTGTTCAAGACTGGTCTATGACTGTTGAGTGGCCACACCAGAGCCCTCGGACAGTTACCAGCCGCGACCCCGCGGTGTGAAGACAGAGATAAGACTCTGTTCACTGCGGTCTGGAAGGAAGGCAACATTACAGACCAGCTGTTTGTGAGGCTTGGATGAGCGTTCGCTTTGGACCAAGGAAATTACAGACAGCTGCCCAAGGGGTGGGAAAGAAGCTTGCGGCACATCACCAAAGGTGTGGGAAGGAAGCTTACAGCACATCACAGAGGCTGGTGGAAAGAAGCTTGCAGCACATGACGAGAGCCAGAGAGGTGGATGCTTGATCCTAGTCTTTGAAGGTGAGATCAAATCCCCTCTAGGCTCCTCCCTTGCGCTGTGGGAGCCTGTACAAGCAGTAACTGGGAATAGAGGCCAGTGAAGCAGGCCCCCACCTTTCTTTTTGTGAACTCTGAGGGTATCAGGGTGAACTGGCACTCTGCCCAGCCACTACCCTCCTACAGCTAGCCAGTGACTAGTGGGACTCCAGTAAACTGTGCCAAGACATCCGGCACCTTTTATCAGATCCCTGACACCACTAGAGCGGTGTCCTCACTCACAATGGGAGGGCACTTCTGTTGCTTTGGGTGGGGGGTTATGGGGCTGATCACGAACATTTGACTTCACATCATATGCTGAAACTATATCCTTTCAATACAAAGTTTGGTATCAGGCTCTAGTGAATGAGAACAGCCCTGTGTAACATGATCTGTAATATGCAATGCTTACTGTGTGTTTTCATGTTAACTGTGTTTTTATAGTGCTTGGCGTCTAGGCGCTAAAATACTGTTTGGGGTCAGAACTCTGCCCCAGAGGGTTGTAGAGACTTCTGGTTTTCACTGTTTATCCTAGTTTTATGTGTAGAATAATTATCTTATGTGTATTAAAGTACTTTTCTTTTATAAAAAGTAAAGCACTGACTGGACATTGAGTTTATCAGCTGGTGGTACGGTTTACACTGTATTCTGAATGTCTAACCCCACCTCACCTCCTTGAGTAAGCCTTGGACTGCTCTGTCTCGCTACCCTGAGAGAGTCAAGTGCTGGAGAGGAGTACTTGGTTATCCAGTTTTTGGTCCTTTAGTACTGAGGCCCCAGGACATCAGTGAGGGAACACTCCAGTTGATGCGATTGGAGCGCAGTTACCCCTGAGTGCCCTGGTGCCCAGGAAGCCGGGTCTAACAAGATACCTGATACGAGCCGCAAGATAGTTGCAACATGTGCTAGATTGCACAACATAGCTCTACAACCAATGTTTCTACTGCTGTAGAAAAACGTGCAAGGTTTAATTGAACCATAGACATTTCATTTTAAATTCCTTTGGCAAGCGTACATCACCCCACCAAGTTAAATATCATAGATCCATCCCACTCACATGCATGCCCCATTGTGCAGATCTCCTTTGCAGATTTTGCACATATGATGTGGACGTGTAACCAATTGGCTAAACACTGGGGGGTGGGCAATTTTCGAAGAACTGGCGCGGATGACATACATTGCACTCACGCCTGCACCATTGATGGCATTAATGGGGTTTGTACATTGTAGGAAGCTGGCTCAATATACTATACCAAAATCAGGTATAGTGTGCACAGAGTCCAGTGGAACCCCAAAGGTAGGCAGAGGTAAAAGTAGATAACACCTTACTCTCTATTTCTGGTAGTGTGGGCGAGCAGTAAGGCTTAATCAGAGGGTAGTATTAAGCATTTGTTGTACACAATCAGCACATTATGTCACACACTCAAAGACTGACTAGACCAATTATGTTTGCATAAAAATATTGTTATGTTATTTTACTTCTAGAACCAAGCCATGCCTGGCACAGGTAAGTGAAATAAATGCTTTGCTAAATATTATGCAGTGTTTACAAGTGAATGCAAGTTCAAATGCCATTGTTTAAAATACAGGTAAGGCAAGGTATTGAAATTACAGTACAGATTACTTTTTAGTTACTTTTTAGATTACTTTTTAAGTTACTTTTCTACTCAGTGTGATATGCCTAGATATCTCACTGGGACATTTCCTAGAGAAAAGGTAAGTAAAATCGGTTTTGCACAATTGGTATTATTCAGGGTTCCATACAAATCAACTCCAAAAAACATTTTGATAGAAAAACAGTCAATGGATTCCTATGGAGAGAAATTAAGTTATCAGTTACCAGGTATGTACTTGGGGCTGAGTTTCTGGGGTTAGAGCAAGGGTTCCCCCAGGGTCAATGATGCACCCTTGAAGGACCCTTAGTGGCAGTAGGGCGGCCGGGTACACAGTGCTGAGGCCCAATGTTATTCAATGGGGGATAGGGGGCCTTCGTTTGGTGGCTGCTCACGAGCAGGCCACAAGGTTGTGGGAGCAAAGCTGCTAGTGTTAGGGTCAGGGCAAAGGGGGGATCCAGTTTAGCACACAAAGTGCACCCACAGCGGCACAAGGGCGGCTGGGTGTAGGGTGCTGTTTTGGCTTCTGGTGCCCTGTTGTTTTCAATGGGGATTTTCGGTCTTGGTTTTTACCTGCAGGCTCGGTCGAGTAAGACCTCTGGGAGGAACCAACAGCTGGGAAGGTGAGTTGGAGGGCTCGGGACGTAGGTGCACCTCGGGTTCTTTTCTCCAGGGTGCAGGGCGGCTGGATGCAGGGGGGTCAGTAGCCAATGAGCTACTGACCTTAGGGTGACTACACCCTTGGTGTGCTCACCCCACATGGGGGAGTGAGCACAATCCCTAATCCTGATTGGGGAGTGCCTGCCATCTGCAAGATGGCGGGCACTGGAGAGTGGGCTTCACCTGGCCTCCCCCACCTGAGGGGTGGGGTTGGAAGAGGTGGGCACACCTTCTGGGCTGGCTAATTTTTCCCACCTGTCTTCCCGCTGAAAAGGAGGGGAGACAGGAAGGGGGCCTGCTCCTGATAGCATGAGAGGCTGGAGTCACATTACAAAGACTGCAAGGTCTTTGAAGCTCCCCTGCCACAGATGGATCTTCCTGGCCTGGGGGAGGTGTGACCACCTCCTCCCAGGAAAGGCTGTGTTTCTGGGCTCAGGCAGCGAAGGCTCCAAACCCAAAGGTCCAGAAACATGTCTCGTGGTGGCAGGCTGGTATGTACCAGTCAGGAAACCCACCAGAGGCTGGTCGTTTTTCAGGGGACATCTTTGGGATGCCCTCTGAGTGCATTTTTCATTAAATCCCACACTGACATCAGTGTTGGTTTAATGTGCTGAGAAGTTTGATACCAAACTCCCCAGTTTTTAGTAAAGCCATTAGGGTGCTGTGAGGTTTGTAATGACAAACTCCCAGCACCATATACTCTTAATGGCATTATCGCACTTACAATGTCTAGGAATTGGTCAAGACACTGTAGGGGTACAGGGCTCATGCACTTGTACCCTCACCACTGGTATAGTGCACCCAGCTAGAGAGGTGGCTGACCTATGGCAGGGCAGTGGGTTGTAGGCATGGCACAGGGATGGGTGCCATGTCAACTTTCCACTTTGTTCTGCACCTAAACACACAGCCTGCAATGGCAGTGTGTGTATGTAAAGGTACAGGGCCTCTAAGGGTGGCATAATAAGTGCTGCAGCCCTTAGTTGCCTTCCCTGGCCACAGTGCCCTTGGTACCCATGGTGCCTTTTACAAGGGACTGACATATGGACAGATAGGTGCCAATTGGGGGTACAAGGTACAGTTTTGGGGAAAGAACACAGGCCCTGGGAACTTTATTGGCAGTGGCCCAGGGCACTTCAAGTCAAAGTGCATCAGTAGTCTGGCAAAAAGGGGAGGGGTTACTGCAACAGAAACCCAGCTTCCTACACACATGGCACGTCGATTTGTGGCGATAGCACTGTTGCTCGCTAAAAGAGAGCTGGCCATCAAATGGGGTAGTAAACACCCAGGCATGTAGGGATATTTCTCTGCTTTTGAATTTGTTTGAACTGCACATTGTGCATAAGTACCCTTAAGTGCCATTTTATGTAATATCGCGTTTTTCCTTGATATTTTGGACATGCCTGTTCTCAGCACACTCCGAGGAATGTGCTGCTTTGGAAATGGTACCACTTATCGATTAAATTAATCTCAGCCGGCTCCCCCAGAGGGGACTCCTAATCGCGAAATGTACATTAAATTTGGACTTCCTCCCATAATGTATAGCACGTTATGGCACAAATACACTAAACCTGATCGTGAATTGCAATGGCCACTACATGGGTCATTCGACTTGCGAAAAGTCCAGTATGTAGAACAGTGTTTGTTTCAGCGCAGGTCTAGACAGGATATGTTTGATTGTGTGCGTATGTGGGAGAAAGCGGTGCGTGAACGAATGAAGCGTGCAGAAGCCTTGGCGGACAAAGAGCAGCGAAAGGCTGCTCGGGATAAAGCTTTGCAGCTACAGGAGAAGGAATTGCAGGAACAGAAAGAGAAAGAGAGTCGAGAACGTAACTTACAGGTTAATGGTCAGTTTCCTATTAGACGTCCTCTTTATCCTGTCTTTACTAATGAATTAGATGATTTTTCATTGTTAGATCGTTGCCCGCCTCCGTATGTTCAGCCTACGGCTCCGGATGAGGACTTGGACGAGGATAGCCAGGATAAACAGCGTACCAGGTTACATACCGAGCGCATGACGGAAATTGCAGGAACAGAAAGAGAAAGAGAGTCGAGAACGTAACTTACAGGTTAATGGTCAGTTTCCTATTAGACGTCCTCTTTATCCTGTCTTTACTATTGAATTAGATGATTTTTCATTGTTAGATCGTTGCCCGCCTCCGTATGTTCAGCCTACGGCTCCGGATGAGGACTTGGACGAGGATAGCCAGGATAAACAGCGTACCAGGTTACATACCGAGCGCATGACGGAATTATTTTCGATTGCTCATAAACTTAACAGTGATATTATAACTGTTTCAGGGGTTAATGATCTTATGAGTCAGTGGTCTGACAAGGAACGGTTGTATTTTTTAAATCATTTTACAGATGAAGTTGTTGAGCGGTTTAGAAAACACTCTCCTGAGTTGGAACCTAAAGATATATCAGTTGGTCGTGAGAATTTTCGTAAAGGTATTTTTGCTCTTTCAGATGCGGACGAATTCTTCCGGCGGTTGGTTCAGTTACGAGATGAGGCGACACGATTGCGAGCGGCGAACAAGGCATCAGAGCAATCAGCGTCTGGATCGACGGAAAATTCCCGAGTGTGCCCTATCTATGGATCAGATAAGAGTGTTGCGATTAATGTTTTGCCTATGCGGGAAGCTGCACCTTTGTATGTCCCTCCTAAAGGGGATGGTACGGATGGGGATAAGACGTCTAAGGATTCAAGGGGCTATTTTATATATAATTGGGTTTATACGCCATGGAATAGAGCAGATGTTATGGCACTTAAGAATGCTTTGCCTGACCCCCGTAAAAATCCAGCAGCTTTCTATGAAGGTGTGGAGGGTGCTATTTCTTCGTGTATTATGACGTTAGTTGATATCGATCTTTTCTTTGGGCTGATATTGCCTCCTGATATGTGGAGGATGATTCGTAAGTTTGACGATCGAATGATATTAGGTGCAGATTGGAAGGACATAGTGAGAGCTGATTCAGATAGGGAACCTGCATGTAAACCGTGTCAGTTGATTTTAGAATTGCCAACAGCTATCTTGAATAAATTAAAAACGCTTGTCCCTCCTAAGAAAATAGATTGGACAGTGTTAGCGTCGTGTAAGCAGAAGTCAGACGAATCGGTTTCTGATTTCTTTTCACGTTTTGAGGAAGCATTCCATGATTACAGTGGTCAATCATTAACAGAGGACACGGGCAGGCATTTATTCGTAGATAAGTATGTGGCTAATCTCCTACCGGAGATTGCAAAACGATTAAAGGCTAGTGAAAGTTCATGGACCACGGCAACGCCCGCCTCCTTATTAACTATGGCTCAGTATTATGAACGTCAGGAACTAGAGGCTAAAGAAAGTAGTGATGAGAAAGCGAAGGACTTAAAGACGAAAGTGATGTTGGCACAGGCTTGTGCTACGCAATCGAGAGGGAACGATAGGGGTAGACGAGGATCGTACGTTACGTCTCCCCCTCGTTCCGACATTTCTGAGGATCAGTGTGCATACTGTAAGCAGTTTGGACATTGGCTCGCAGATTGTCCGGTACTTCGTGAACAGCGTAGTCAGAGGGGTCGAGGAAGAGGAAGGTCACGGAATAGTTATTCAGGACCAAGAGGTGGAGCGAATGATCGTGATAGGTTTGAAGAGAGGGGACGTGGTCAGGTTGAACATAATACTTTTGATCGGCGGAATCAATACCAGATAGCTGGAGGAGAAAATACTGAGTCACAGGATAATAGATATTAAATTAAATTAATTAAATTAAATTAAATATGCATAGGATTGCGTAGGATGGGGTGTGGAATCGGTTGAAGTACCAGTCGATCAAAGGGGTCCATATATATCAGCACATGTTTTGGGTTCTACTGATCAGTTTCTGGTCGACACAGGAGCTACTCGTAGTGCTCTGTCTAAACACTTGGTTCCAAGGGCTCCCCTGTCTGGCGAAACGATTACAGCAATAGGGTTCGATGGAACACCTTCACTAAGCCCATTGTCTCAACCCCTTACATTTCATGTTGATAAATTCACTGCCCCATGTCCGTTTTTATTATCTCCAAATACACCAGATAATATTATGGGACTTGATATGCTAAAGCATTTTCGTGCAACAATACGCTGTGCCCCTGAAGGGGTGCGGGTCATTTTGAATGAAAACTACCCAGAAATTGAGAGATCGTGCCTCATGCAAGAGGCCGACGCATTAGCTTCCCTTCCAAGTACGTTATGGGCTACTTCCGATACTGATGTGGGTCAAATGATTATTCCTCCTGTGCGCATTACTGTGAAGGAGGGAGCGATTTTACCTCGTGTTCCTCAGTACAAGATCTCTAGAGAAGGCGAAATAGCCTTGATACATATTGTGAATGACTTGATAACGGCAGGGGTGGTGGAGGAAGTTTTCTATAATGTTTGCAACAGTCCAATTCTTCCGATCCTAAAGAAAGACACAGATACTAAGATCTATCGTTTTATTATTGATTTGAGGGAAATTAATAAGATAGTTGTACCGCAGTATCCAGTAGTATCTGACATTACCACCTTACTTACTTTGGTTCCACCCACGGCTACTACATTTACAGTGATTGATTTGAAAAACGCTTTATTTTCAATCCCTATTCATCCTGATAGCCGATATTTGTTCGGCTTCACATTAAATAATAAATCTTATAGATTTTGTCGAGTTCCTCAAGGTTACACAGAAAGTCCTAGCATTTACAGTCAGGCTTTGAAAAGACAACTTGATTAATTTGATCTGCAGTCTGGGGTGGCACTAATCCAATATGTTGATGACATTCTGCTTGCAGCCGACACACAGGAGCAATGCGAGGAGAGTACACTCTCCCTGCTTTCTTTCCTTGCGGAACACAATCACAAGGTTTCGCGGAAGAAGCTACAATATTGTAGACCAAAGGTGACATATATTGGTCATCTTTTGTCTAAGGAGGGACGTGCATTAACATCAGACCGAATCCAAGCAATCTTAGATACACCAGTCCCTTGCACGCAGAAGGATGTTTGTGCTTTCATAGGTTTGACGATTCAGAAAAGGGGGTGGTGATGAACAGAGTGCCTGAATTAAGCAGACCACTCTTACCCAGTCCAAAGATCAGGGCTTGATCCATCACCGTTTTTTAGCTCACTGCACCATCCCAGCTCAGAACTTGGCTATATGCAAATTAGTCTGTTCCTGTCCCAGTGCATGATGGGAACAGGGCAAACCAAACTACCAAGCCAATTCTTGTACTGGGAAGGAAACAAGCTTCCGGGGACCGGTTTCTGCCATTTCAGGCGTCGTCGGCCCGGCTTGCTTGAATCCTGATGGTGCAATGAGCAAGGGACTCACATCTGAGTATACCCTTCCACGCTTATGGTGGACAAAATGATTCAGAAAAGGGGGTGGTGATGAACAGAGTGCCTGAATTAAGCAGACCACTCTTACCCAGTCCAAAGATCAGGGCTTGATCCATCACCGTTTTTTAGTTCACTGCACCATCCCAGCTCAGAACTTGGCTATATGCAAATTAGTCTGTTCCTGTCCCAGTGCATGATGGGAACAGGGCAAACCAAACTACCAAGCCAATTCTTGTACTGGGAAGGAAACAAGCTTCCGGGGACCGGTTTCTGCCATTTCAGGCGTCGTCGGCCCGGCTTGCTTGAATCCTGATGGTGCAATGAGCAAGGGACTCACATCTGAGTGTACCCTTCCACGCTTGTGGTGGACAAAATGATTCAGAAAAGGGGGTGGTGATGAACAGAGTGCCTGAATTAAGCAGACCACTCTTACCCAGTAGGTTTGACGTCCTTCTGTAGGCAATGGATACTAGGATTTTCGTACATTGTAAAACCTTTGTTAGCGTTGCTGTCCAAAACTGCACCACTCCCCCTCGAATGGACGGACGAATGTCAAAATGCTTTTGAACAATTGAGACAAGCTCTTTGTTCTGCGCCAGTGTTAGGTACACCAGATTATACAAAGCTCTTTACATTGTATGTACATGAGAAGGATGGGTGCGCTTTTTCAGTCTTGGTGCAGTTACACGGAGCTAAACAGAGGCCTTGCGCATACTTTTCAGCGGTACTCGATCCTGTGGCTCGAGGACTGCCTGGATGCCTTCGAGCAGTTGCAGCAACAGCAGTAGCTATACGGCAGAGTGAGGGAATAGTTTTGTCACACAAATTGTTGGTGTTAGTTCCCCATGCAGTAGATGCTTTGCTGAACCAAACGAAAACGCAACATCTAACCAGTGCCCGTTTAATGGGATACGAATTAACACTGTTGGCGCCACACATTACATTGAAGAGGTACGCCACTTTGAATCCTGCTACTTTATTGCCATATCCGGTTACTGAGACCCAGGAGGAAGAACAACATGATTGTGTTTTTCTGACTGACGAACAAACAAAGGGTCGTGTCGATTTACAGGACACGCCACTTCCTGATGTAGATGGGGAACTGTGGGTTGATGGATCGTGTGTGAGATTGCCAGATGGTACGGCTTCCGCAGCCTATGCGATCACGACACTTAAGACAGTGGTAGAAACAGCACGAATACCACAAAAATCTGCTCAAGCGGCTGAATTGATAGCCTTAACGAAAGCATGTGAGTTAAGCGCTGGTCTATGTGTGAATATCTATACTGATAGTCGTTACGCCTTTGGAGTAGCGCACGATTTTGGCCTACTCTGGAGGGAACGACGGTTTATGACCTCACACGGAACACACATCATGTACGGAGAGTTGGTATGCGACCTCCTGAATGCACTATTATGTCCAAAGAAGGTGGCGATAATAAAATGTAGTGCACATAAGAAAGTGACAGACAAAATAGGGCAAGGAAATGCTTTTGCAGACCGCATAGCGAGAGAGACTGCTATGTTGCAAAATGACTCCCCTATGTATGTGGTGAGATCGCAAGCCGAGCGATGGCATGATGCTAGAGAAGAAATTCTAGACATACAAAAGTCAGCATCTAAAGTAGAACTTGCATCATGGGCAACAGAGGGAGTATTGGATGATGAGGGTTGTTGGAGAAGCAAAGACATGGAGAAATGGAAATTGCCTGCTGCTTACTTGCAAGCAATGGTTCAAATGACGCATGGGCTGGCACATATTGGAGCTCTTGCAATTACGAAATTGCTTACATGAGTTTGGGAGCATCCTGAGATTGCCAGCACGGCTAGGAGATTAGTGCAGACCTGTCTGATATGCCTACAGTACAATCCTGCTAAAGGGACCTCTACTCCTAAAGGAGGGTTTGTTCCACCTACTGCACCATTCGAAGTACTGCAAATGGACTATATCCAATTGGAGCGCTGTAATAACCTCAAGTGTGTCCTAGTGGTGGTGTGCGCTTTTAGTAAATGGGTTGAAGCCTACCCCACAAAGGACAACACAGCATTAACAACAGCTAAGGTATTACTCAAAGAGTACTTTCCACGTTATGGTGTTTGTAAATTCTTGTGGAATGATAATGGTCCTCATTTTGTTGGGAAGATAGTGGAGCATGTCCTGAAAGGATTGGGAATTAGACAAAAATTCCACGCTGTATTCCACCTGCAGTCAGCAGGTCTAGTAGAAAGGTATAATGCGACTCTGAAGCTGAAGCTAGCAAAGATCGTGGCATCCACGTCTTTGAAATGGCCGGATGCTTTGCCATTGGCATTATTGTCTATTAGATCAGTGCCACACTCTCGAACTGGCCTCACACCCTATGAGGTGGTGTTTGGAAGGCCCATGAATATCTGGGGAGTTCCAAAGCCTCGTTTGATACATGATGTGCCTTGTATAATGATGAACGATTATTTGGCACGATTAACAAATGATTTACTTTCTATTCATCAACAGGTTCGAGAAGCGCTCCCCGACAATTCCATTGGAGAGGCTCGCAATCTTCGTCCTGGCGACCATGTCATGATCCGGGTGTTTGAGAGATCCAGCAGTTTGGAGCCGAGATGGCGTGGCCCTGAACAAGTGCTGCTGGCAACGCGAACGGCTGTGCGAGTCACGAATAAGAAGCGGTGGATACATTCAACGCACTGCCGACGTGTCTCTCCGGATCTGGTGAACCCTGAAGTGTTGTCCGATTACAGAGACATCTTGAACGCGGAGAAAAGCCCAGCTGTTATGCCCAACGAGTCGGAGGGAGCCTTCCCGGACCACGCTATTTCTGGCGGAGTGAAGTACAATCTACGGCCAAGGAAATAATAAATTTTTGTATTTTTGTGACTGGTTGGTAACCGTTCCGAGGTTTGTGAAAACGGAAGCCGGGAATATCAAGGGGGGGGGATCAGTTCTGTCCAGTGTAGCGACATCCGTCTTGAATCTCGGAGAAGACACCAGCGGCAGCCTCGGTTCTCAGCACCACATTCTTATTTTTAGTTTGGTTTTTTAAACTTTCGTTCTTTGTACTATGGCACCTATGACATTGAGAAATAGAAAAATTTTGGGTGCAGTTCTTTTTGCTACGACTATGGTGGTAATAGCAGTAATAGCTTGGACTATAGAAAGACTGTTTCCTGCACGGGACTATTTACTGCCTACCACTCCAATTCCATCTGAACATTTCCATTTTACTTTGCCCTATCATGAGGAGAGACATAGACAGACTTACTTGAATAACAGTTTCATTCAAATTCTACATCACACACACAATATGACAAATACATCCAACTGTTGGGTTTGTGGGATCTTACCGGGACATCAAAAGAAAGGAGGAACACCTCTTATTCCTCTTCCATTTTCCCACAATGGTTCATGTAATGCTTGGTACACACTTCTCTTTATATTGAGATGGCCAACAAAAGATGGACTACTTTTTCGATTGAACAAGGTTTGCTATAACTATCGAGATGGCTATCCACAAGCAGAAGGAACTAAATTCGAGTGGGAAGAATATCGACCGGACAATGTATCTACGCCTCGTATCTTCACCAATCAGAGACTTACAAATATGACCAGTTTACATGTAATTACAGTTATTGATACAAAAGCAGACCTTTGTATTAGGAATAAGGGAACAATTCCGGTGGGGAGAAGTGAATGCAATGTTACTCTTGCCTTTGATACACCCAATGGTGTTTCATTTGTGGCCTCACGAAACACTTACTTTATTTGCGGTAATAAAGGTTATCATCGTCTTCCTCTTGGATGGTTAGGTACATGTTATATATCTTTTGTATTAGCCCCTGTGTTTATTGCCCCACCTATGTACCATAATGATTTTGTATTATATCACGATTTTATATTGAATAGAGTCAAGAGAACATTGGGTATTGATGATGTCGACCAAACCGACACCTCACTACAACAATATGTGGATTTTAATTTAGGGTTGTTCTCTTTTGTAGGTGCTGCCCTAAACAGCAGGAACATTAGACGGTTAACACGTGTTGTGGAGGCAGTTGCTAATGAAACTGCTTCCGCTTTAGGGAATATAACTGAAGAGCTTCAGATTACAAGAATCGTTATGCTTCAGAACCGGATGGTTCTGGACGTAGTGTTAGCTGATCGTGGGGGTGCATGCCGCATCATCGGAAGTAGTTGTTGTGTTTATGTGCCAGATAATTCACCATCTGTGTATGATGCTATCTCTAGGTTGCACAAAATTGCCTCTGAAATTCACACTGACTATGGTACTTGGACTTTTTCTAGCTGGTTTTGGGCTCTGCTTAGTACCTGGGGTTGGAAACTGCTAACTGTTCTATGTGTGATTATTGGGATATTTTTCTTTTGTTGCCTATGTATTCAATGTGGTCCTACTTTATGTACTGTATGTATTACAGCCTGTATCCCATCCAAACGAGCTATTGCTAAAAATGTACCGATGAGTAATTGCAAATTATGCTGATCGATATTAATGATGAACATTCGGATTACTTCCATTATGAGGTAGCTTCAGCTAAACGCTAAAAGGGTCGTCTGTCGTAATTTGGCAGTACCTGAGTTAGCGTTAAGCTCAGCTACACAAACATTTCTGTTAACTTGACTAAACGTGCGGGGGCCATTTTGTATTCGGTGGCTTCCATTTTGTATGAACATGCGGCCTCGTGGTCAGCGTGCCTTTTCGTCCTTCCTTCATGCCAATGAACCTTTACCCTGCCCAGCAACAGGCTATTTTTAGTAATGGTCAGTCTCGCGCATGCGTACATCTGATTTTTGGACTGGAGAGTGGTCACTCCTTAGGAATGTTCCTCCCAACTGACCAGTGGTATTAACCCCCTCCCACATGTTGGCTGTGTTCCAAAAATGCCCTTATATGTACCTAAAACTGTTCTAATGTATACCACCTACCTTTTTATTGCTGTTAAACTGTATAAAAGAGGTCGCGCACCGAAGTTCGGGGTGATACTTCTTGCATTGCCGAAGGGTGCTGTAGGAATGTACCACCACCCCATGGGGTCCTAATAAACTTGTCTCTTTGCATTTTCAGTTTCCGTGCCAACTTCTGTTTTATGGTGTCCGAGTGTTTCTGCAAGTATGTAGACCTGATAGAACCCGATACCACAATTGGCGACCACAAAGGGACTCATCGGCGACTCGGATGCCCGAAGGAGAGGTGAGGGCAGAGCCAAAAACTGAGCAGCGACTTGCAATGGCTTTTTATTATGTACTGGGTGTATAGCAATTATTCTGGGAAAATGTATACATGGAAAAATCGGTATGAAAGACACCTATGTATTTCTGAAATGGGAACAAAATATAGAGTTTAGAAATAGTAGATATTTGCACATTTCCAAAATTGGGAATACTCATACTAGCATGAGAATTATTGGTCATTTTTCAAAATGACTTCTTTTTTGGTCTTGGCTAGCGTGGCTGCACACATGCGCAACTCGCTCGGTGAGATTTAATGTTTTTGAGGGACTTTCAGTAAAGGGCTTCAAGCCCCGCCCCTCTTTCCCATTGGCCGGCATCACCGTTTATGCTAAACGGTGGCCAGCCACTGGAAAAGAGCTTTGTATGACGGGTACTTTGGGATTTTTCCGCCGGCCCACTTGGACGGGCTCGTCTGCCTTCCGTGCATCGTAAAAGGTTTCTTATCTTTATGGGGCCATGGGTTTCAAACACATGGCCCCATAAAGAAAAGAAATTGTTTTGCTCCGGACTTAAGTGAAAGTGGACCGTGCTTGTTTAAGTCGTCTTTCTCCCTCCTTCTATCTGACTTGGATTCTCATTATGTGGCCTCTGATTACCTCTGTGCTTGAAGTGACATGTGAACGCCTATTTGCCGGAATCGTCTCAGGTAGTCTTTCCACCACCCACTTTTTTTAAAAGTGCAGTCTTTATTTAATTTTTTGGGCCCGCTTGGACTAACACACTTAATGATCATGATTTGTAAAAGGAAAGCTCTATACCGGATGCATCGTGTTTGTTGTACAGGAACGATCTGTCAGTCCTACATGAGACATTCCGAGAGTCGCAGCCATTGAATTGCAATGCAACATATCTACATTTGTAGCCTGGCAGGCTCAGGTTAGGTATGACTACCAGCGCAGCACAGGCACCTCTCTGCTACCGAGGGGTTTCTAGGCACATCAAGCCTCTGTGTACCCCAATGTGGAGTTACTGCTGAGAATCCAGCAGCGTTCCTCTGAAGTTTGCCAGGGCTGCCTCGGCCTCACAGGGGTGGAGAGGGCCTGCGTCACACCGTGACTGACAGCAGGGGCCAATCTAGCCCGCAAAGTCAAGCACAAGCGGTGCCGGTGAAGTGTTGTGTCTGATCAGTCCGGGTCAGTGTTCACTGCGCATGTCGACTTCTCGGGTTTCACAAGACCTGAGGAACAGGCTCTGGGTGACCTGCACTTAAAAAGAACCACTCATACCCCAACGGATCAGGATAGTACAGGGCTTTTCAGCTCTCTGTGTGACCCTGGACAAACGGAGAGAGACCTGTAGCGAGCAGAATGGGGGAGATGTGTGCAGCCTTAAGTACTCTGTCCTAGATTACCTTTCAAATGATGTGCATGTTCATTTGACGTCACCAGCGTTGTGCGCAAGTGTGTGAGTGCCTACACTGTGTGTGTCTGTGTGCTTCTGTGGCCAGTTCTCATCGATTTCAAAATGCTGCCAACACCCCCACGCACCCCCAAGCCCTGCTCTCTAAGCCCTGCTCCAGACTGCGCAGTGCCTTTTGACCTGTGTGTGTTTGTGCCTGTGAGTTTGTGGTCTGTGTGTGTGAAAGTGTGAGGTTGTGCGTGCACAGATTCCTGTTGCTGCATTATTGATGCATACATGATTGCTTGCACCCATCTCTCTGAATGGGCGTCTGTCTCTTTGCCTGTCGAAGTGTGTCTGCCTGTGTGTTGTTTGACTGTATGTGTGCTGCTTTGAGAGAGAGCGCGATAGGGTGTGTGTGTCCATGTGTGTATGTGTGAGGCACTCAAGCCTATCTCCAAGGAGGCGCTTGAAGTGCACAACCCGCGTCATGTCTCCCTTGTCCTGCCACCCGATGCCCACACCGGCCTCAGTACATTCCATGTCTGCCTCTTCCGGGAGATGGGCGCAGCTGTCACCACACTCACTAGAAGGAAGGTCTTGCTGTAATGGAAGCGAGGAAATACAAAGTGGGTTTCACGTCACTGAAAGGGGCCTGGGGCCAGTTGGATGAACCCAAAACTGGGTGTTTTAGAAATGTGTTGACGAAATATCCCCCCAGGGAGCCGGAGAGTGAAGATCTGAAACCTTTGACAGGGTAATCTGTTAGTCTGTCATTAGTCAAGACCTATTGGTTTTACTATTATTATATGCAAAATATTCTTACTTATGGGCAGTGGTTGAAGTGCACTAAAAAGAGTATGGGAACTGGAATGCTTCATGCAAGGTGGGTGGGGTCAGTGAGCGTGGCAGCGGGATCCAAGGTGTGGTTAAAAAAGAAATCTGTACTTTTTTTGATCTTTACCTCCAGGTAACTACATATAAAATAGCGCGCAGTTTAAATGAGAAACACGTAAAAAGTGAAGATAATCAGTGGCAAATACACTAAAGTGCATTATGAAACCTTTATTAGTTAATGCACTGCAGAGGTCTGTGTGTATCCAGAGAACCACAGCGTTAAATGTGCAATTTTAGTGCTATGAAGCCACATCCTGTGACAAAAAGCACTGTAAATACTTTAGTCATTCTTTTAAACTTCCATTACACAGAGTGTAAGATAGACTGTTACAAAATGTGCAAAAAGGCTTACGATGAAACAGTACTTCTAAAATATTGATTTGAGTAATACCCAGACTGTATGTAACGCATTTTATTCATATAGGTGTCCCTTAAAACATTTCACCACAAATTCCAGCACACCCAGACTTGGAGTGGGATGAAGAAGATGTTTCTACCTACATGCACAAGATGATGGTAACCAGGGAGGCCAGAGCAGAGCCTGGGAGGCAGGACCAGCTCTTTCAGAAGGGTCATTTCAAGGGTCACCTGGAGAGACAGAAGTCTTTCTATAAGCAGAAGCACTTTTCTGGTTGGAATGGAGAGGCATCAGGGAAAAGCTCCACTGCAATATGTTACAAATATGACAGGGACGAGTGCACCTGGGGCCCGTCCTGTAAATTCAGCCATACGTGCTCAACCTGCTGATGGGGGTGCACCCAGCAGTTGACTGCAAGAAAGGCAGAAGCGAAAGAGAAGACAAGAAAACAAGCATTGAAAATGCAATAGGTCTCGCCTTTCATTAAGTTAAAGCCATTTGATTTGCTATACAATACCATTAGCGAAGCAAATGGCTTTAACTTATTCAAAGGCGAGACCTATTGCATTTTCAATGCTTGTTTACACATTGTCTTTCATTTGGAAGGCAGATATGCATCGAAAGGTAATAGGTAATAACAGTTGCTTTACAAATCTGTATTACCCTAAGTCTCCCAATAAAAATGGTACCTCACTTGTGTAGGTAGGCATAGTGCCCACAACAGGAAACGGATCAAAGTGCAAAATGAACACACCACATTTTCACAATGAAAAATTACCCTTTTTTTGCAAAGTGCCTAGCTGTAGTTTTTTAACCCAGTTTTGCTGGCACCTAGGAAACCTAGCAAACCTATACATTTTTTAAAACTAGACACCCAAAGTCTTCAGAGAAAAATGGTACCTCACTTGTGTGGGTAGGCCTAGTGCCCGCAACAGGAAACAGTGCAAAACGCAATGTGGACACACCACAATTTCAGTGAGAAATGCCCCTTTTTTTGCAAAGTGCCTAGCTGTAGTTTTTGCACCCTCGCTCTGCCGGCACCTAGGGAAACCTAGCAACCCTATACATTTTTTAAACCTAGACACCCAGGGCAATCCAGGATGGGGTGCTTGACTGGCTCTCACCAGGTTCTGTTACCCAGAATCCCTTGCAAACCTAAAAAATTGTCCAAAAAAACAAATTTTACTCACATTTCTGTGGTGAAAAGTTCTGGAGTCTGCGTGGTTCCACAAATTTCCACCCACCCCACGTTCCCCAAAGTCTTCAGAGAAAAATAGTACCTCACTTGTGTGGGTAGGCCTAGTGCCCGTGACAGGAAACGGGGCAAAACGCAACGTGAACACACCATAATTTCACAGTGAAAAATTACCCTTTTTTTGCAAAGTGCCTAGCTGTAGTTTTTGAACGCTAGCTCTGCCGGCACCAAGGGAAACCTAGCAAACCTATACATTTTTGAAAACTAGACACCCATCTAAATCTAGGATGGGGTGACTTGATTGCCTCTCACCAGGTTCTGTTACCCAGAATCCTTGCAAACCTAAAACATGGTAAAAAAAAACACATTTCCTCACATTTCTGTGGTGGAAAGTTTTGGAATCTGTGTGGATCCACAAATTTACACCCACCCGCATTCCCCAAAGTCTTCCGAGGAAAATGGTTCCTCACTTGTGTGGGTAAGCCTTGTGCCCGCAACAGGAAACGGTGCAAAAAGGAACGTGGACACACCACAATTTCACAGTGAAAAATTACCCTATTTTGGCAAAGTGCCTAGCTGTAGTTTTTGAACCCTAGCTCTGCGAGCACCTAGGGAAACTTAGCAAACCTATACATTTTTGAAAACTAGACACCTAGGGAAATCCAGGATGGGGTGACTTGACTGCCTCTTTCCAGGTTCTGTTACCCAGAATCCCTTGCAAACTGAAAGTATTGTCAAATAAACACATTTTCCTCACATTTCTGTGGTGGAAAGTTCTGGAATCTGTGTGGATCTACAAACTTCCACCCACCCCGCATTTCCCAAAATCTTCAGAGAAAAATGGTACCTCACTTGTGTAGGTAGGCCTAGTGCCCGGGACAGGAAATGGCGCAAAACGCAACGTGGACACACCACAATTTCACTGTGAAAAATGACCCTTTTTGGGCAAAGTGCCTAGCTGTTTTTTTTTTAACCCTAGCTCTGCCGGCACCTAGGGAACCTTACCAAACCTATACATTTTGTAAAACTAGACACCCAGGGGAATCCAGGATGGGGTGCTTGACTGGCTCTCACCAGGTTCTGTTACCCAGAATCCCTTGCAAACCTAAAAAATTGTCCAAAGAAATACGTTTTCCTCACATTTCTTTGATGGAAAGTGAAGCGGTGGACCCACGCAGAAGAAAGACAAACAAGCGTAGTGTCTGAGGATAGGTCTTTAAAGTAGCTACATTTCATGAGACCTCATCCTACAAACAACAGCAGCAACTGACTCTACATTCCTAGTGCTAACATTCTACATAGATAAGGTTCTGAAAAGGAATGGAACTCCATGGTAACAATGGAGAACAGGGATGCCTCATTACTTACACAACATAGCTAACAACAAGAACACTACATCACCTCCCCCTTTACCAACAAAAGTATGAATTGCACAGTTAACAAAATGCATGACATACACTAAATTCAATCTTGCAAACGAAGAGGAATCTTCCTCAACCTACTTGACCTCCTTTCAACCGGCTGTGGAAGAGCAGCGGGCTCACAGGAGGAATTCTCCTCAACACATATGGAAGGACACTTGACAATCCTGTTGAGAATCTATACTCTATGATCTTGGGTTTTTACAGCATTGCCAAGGAGTTTGACTACCTTTATTGGTTATCCAAACTTGGACTTGCTAACTCTTCTTTCAGGGAGTTTCACTCTAACCCAGTCCCCAACTTGAACAACAGTTGTTTTTTACTGCATTTCTCTCATCAAACTCCATTTTCCTCCTCTCCATTTTCTCCAACTCACAGTATTTCCATCCCACAGTGCGATCAATTACACCACCAACTTCCATTCTTCTAGAGGTCACCCAGAGAGGGTTGACTTGTGTATTAGCCACCCTTCATTTAAATAGCGTGAAAGGGGAAACTCCGATGGAAGAATGAGGGGTGAATCTGTATTCACATACTTTTTTTATAGCTTCCTCCCAGTCACAACTAGAAACAACAGCCAGTTGCATGGCCTCCTTGAGAACTCTCACAAACCTCCTAACAACACCATTGCACTCGGGATGGTATAGTGCAGCATGCTTATGGGTAAATCCCCTTTCACTCAAAAACTCCTCTACTGCACCAAAGGTAAACTGCACCCCATTGTCTGTTAAGACCGAAGGTGGCAACCCCTCACTTGCAAAAAGTTTGTCCAGGAAACAAATCACAGCAGATGAATCAACCGAATTAACTATTTTGATTACCGGCCACCTGGAAAACATATCTACACACACTAATACGTAACGATCTTGGGTCCTGACCTTTACCGGACCCAGAATATCCACTGCAATATCAACCCAGGGACCACTGGCTTGGTTCCTGATAACCATGGGTTGAGTTCTGCATTTAAAGATTGTATCACTGTTAGCGCATTGTGAACAACTGCATACCATTGCAGGCCACCAATAGGCTTCCTTAAGCCTTTCTTTTGTTTTTGCTATGCTCATATGACTGGAATGGGCATTTTCTACAAATTTGTCACGTAGGTCCGAAGGACCAACAAGTCTACTACCTCTGAAAAGTAACCCATTCCAAATGGACAACTTCTCCTTCACACACCAAAACCCTTTGATTTGATCATCACAATCGCGCTTAATGTTACAAAAAGGGGGTGGGGTGGCACACTACTCACACACGGCGGTGTCGCCCCTAAGGACTCTGGTTAATGTAGTTATGTGTTCCGCGATGCATCATCTTTCGATCTTCTGCTGTCTTCGCCATCCCTGGACACGTGTTTTGGGGTATCACCCCTCATCAGCAGGGATAGGCCATGTTCTGGGGTTGCCGATGGCTGCCAAATATCTGCCAGGTATAGTACCACTCAGGTGCGTAGGTGCGGGGTCCCAGGCTCGTCAGCCGGCGGCTCAAGGGAGCTTAATGTTACAAAAAGGGGGTGGGGTCGCACACTACTCACACACCGGCGGTGTTGCCCCTAAGGACTCCGGTTAATGTAGCTATGTGTTCCGCGATGCATCATCTTTCGATCTTCTGCTTTCTTCGCTGTCTTCGCCATCCCTGGACACGTGTTTCGGGGTATCACCCCTCATCAGCAGGGATAGGCCATGTTCTGGGGTTGCTGATGGCTGCCAAATATCTGCCAGGTATAGTACCACTCAGGCGCGTAGGTGCGGGGTCCCAGGCTCGTCAGCCGGCAGCTCAAGGGAGCTTAATGTTACAAAAAGGGGGTGGGGTCGCACACTACTCACACACCGGCGGTGTTGCCCCTAAGGACTCTGGTTAATGTAGTCATGTGTTCCGCGATGCATCATCTTTCGATCTTCTGCTGTCTTCGCTGTCTTTGCCATCCCTGGACACGTGTTTCGGGGTATCCCCCTTCATCAGCAGGGATAGGCCATGTTCTGGGGTTGCCGATGGCTGCCAAATATCTGCCAGGTATAGTACCACTCAGGCGCGTAGGTGCGGGGTCCCAGGCTCGTCAGCCGGCGGCTCAAGGGAGCTTAATGTTACAAAAAGGGGGGTGGGGTCGCACACTACTCACACACCGGCGGTGTCGCCCCTAAGGACTCTGGTTAATGTAGTTATGTGTTCCGCGATGCATCATCTTTCGATCTTCTGCTGTCTTCGCTGTCTTCGCCATCCCTGGACACGTGTTTCGGGGTATCACCCCTCATCAGCAGGGATAGGCCATGTTCTGGGGTTGCCGATGGCTGCCAAATATCTGCCAGGTATAGTACCACTCAGGCGCGTAGGTGCGGGGTCCCAGGCTCGTCAGCCGGCGGCTCAAGGGAGCTTAATGTTACAAAAAGGGGGTGGGGTCGCACACTACTCACACAATCGCGTTTCTTGCACCAACCATCACGCACATAGGTGATGAACTGCTGTAAGGCAGGATCATTCTCTAGACTGACATTCCATTCTCCTTCTGTTACCACACCTTCAGTCACAACACATACTTTAAGTCTTCTCCAGTATCTTCACCAGCAAGACAGTCATTATTGTCACAAGCATCAGGACTTGCGTAACCACTGAGCCTAGACAAGCAATCCGCAAGGATATGACTTGCACCGGGTAAATAGGAAACATGAAATCCAAAGTCCTGTAGAGCAAATACCCATTTCCTTTTTCTATGGGAGACACAATCAATCCCCTTTTTTTAAACACCTCATTTAGAGGTTTGTGATCAGAAACTACAGAGAAGTGCTTGCCCCAAAGAAACTTTTTGAGCTTTCGAACCGCCCACTAGACGGCCAAGGCTTCATTCTCTATCACAGAGTAGTTGCACTCAGCACCTCTAAGTGGCCTGGAAATAAACAAAATGGTATTGTCGACATGTTCACCAGACTGCAGGAGAACAGCACCTAACCCCTTACAACTAGTGTCAGTCATGACAAAAGATTCCTTTGAAGGGTCAAAGCTAGACAAATTAGGTGCCTTATTCAAGCAATTTTTGATAAGATCAAATTCATCACAACAGGACTTGTCCCATATAAACTCATGTCCCTTCTTCAGCAGACCTCTTACATTTTCTGTTTTTTGTGCAAAACTAGGGACAAATTTAACAAGTTCATCCCTGTTCTCAGGATAATTGAGATTGGAGATGGCCTCGACCAAAGATGGTTAAGGTTTGATCCTTGAGCCAGACACTAAGTGACCTAGATATTCAATCTCGCAAACATCGAATTTACACTTATCTAATCTGAGAGTGAGACCTGAGTCTTGCAATTTGGTCAAAACTTCTTCCAGTCTTGAATCGTGCTCTTGTAAATTCACACCGTGAACAAGAACATCGTCTTGGTAAACCTTGACGCCATCAATGCTAGCCAAAAGATTTTCCATCACTCTTTCCAAAACTGATGCAGCCGATATTAGGCCAAACGGCATCCTGAAGAACTTAAAAGTGCCCAACGGAGTGATGAAAGCCGTAAGATCTTGGCACAAGCGTTGGAGCTTAACCTGATGATAGGCCGAGTAGAGATCTAGCGTGGTGAAGTGAGTGGCACCACCCAACAAAGACAACATTTCATTTCAGTAATGTTTGGAAGCGGGTAGCAATCGACAATCACAGCTTTGTTGAGCTCTCTTAGGTCAATGCATAGTCTTGCCTCTCCGTTGGCCTTACAGGCCATTACCACTGGAGAGACCCATTCGGTGGCCTCTACCTCTTGTATAACACCATCCTTCAACAGCTTGTCTAACTCAGATCTCATCTTGTGTTTGACTAACAATGGTACACTTCTAACCTTCTCCACCTTGGGTGCAGAATTGCTTTTCAACTTTATCAAGGTGTATATAATTTTTGAGGCAACGTATTACTGAAAACTCTAGGAAATGTCACCATCCAGGTGTTGCAATCAGTAATAGCAGCAACAGGGGGTGGTTCCCTTAAGCACACAGAGGCAGACTCATTGGGGTCAAGGTAAACATGAAGGTCACATTGATGACCCCAGCTAATAAGGGAATCCCCTTTCATTGAGACACATATTTTTCCTGTAGTACTCCTACCTTTAAAGTCTATGATACCCATAAAGTAGCCAAAAAGATCAATGATTTCTCCCCCATAGCCTCTTGGTACGATGTCAGGTTTAAACAGCTTTACTTTTCCAGACAAACATTTCTCATAGAACATCCTGGGCACAAGGGTGATTTTAGCCCCCGAGTAAAACAGCATTCTGACTGAGTTATCATTAATTAGAACATGTTCAATAGGGCCATCGACCGTTTGATCGTTGACCTGACAGACAAAAAGATCATCATCATCTTGAGCATAAATATCCACCTCCCTTACTTTCTTTTGGTCCCTGTTAGATCTACAGCACTTAGGAAAATGCTAGACCTATTGCATTGCAAATGCTTGTTTTTTTAGAAGGAGGACTGAGATGCATATATAACCTGGGTTAAACTAAACAGAATAAAAAAGAAATTGATGCATGTTACATACTGTGATGTCAATTAGTGCATATGCATGTACAGAATAGCCGCTGCAGATGAGGTGACAGTATGTATGTGTGTGTACTTTTGCATGTATGTCTGTATATGCGTGTATTGCACTGTGCTTGAACGAACGATGCTGTGAGGCAGTCGGAGGTGGCAGTGGGCATGCTGGGGGGTGGGAAGGGAGCAAGCTGTGGCAGTGCTTGCATCAGCTGCAGTGCATCCATGCCAAGTGATTGTGATGTTACCCCATGGATGAGTTTGGGACATCAACATCTGCCCGCTTCATACTGCCACACTATCGACCCCAAAAGACAGGAAGGCGCACTCCCGCCAGACACGTACTGAACACGTGACCCCTTCAGTGCAAACAACCACAGCATTCTCTACCCCACTGAGCCCGTTGCGGCTGCAATCCTGCCCCCATGTGTGCCCCGCAGCACCGAACACCAATGGTAAACAAAAACACCAATGGTAAACAAAAACACAACATCCTGTAATCCACACCAGGAGAGGGTGTGGATTACAGGCTAGAGCGCCAACTTTAAACGAGCTGTGCTCACTCAGCATGGTCGGGTTTGCACACGCTTTCCAGCAGCGGCATTAAAAACAGCGTGTTCTTGGCCAGATCTCAGCTTTTCATTCCAGGTGGATCGCGTTACAGGTGGCGGGAGAGGTGGGGGCCGTACCCGGTGCTGGTGCTGCAACAACCACACAAACTCCAGAGTGATCCCCGGGTCACACCGCGCAAGGGGTGGGCGTTCTGCCGCCTCCCTCCCGGGCACACGAGGAAACTTGAACCGGCTACCAACCCTCACATCAAGTGCTGGTGCGCGTTTCAAATGTGTGTTTTTAACGAGCCCCAAAGAACACTCTGAGGGAAGGGTGGATTACAGGGCCTCCATGAAATCCTATTCAAATGTACTTTATTAGTCATAGCAAGTCAACTGGGACAATTCCAAGGAGTAATGCACACGTCAATATTGCACATTTATTTATGCGATTTGATATAGCGCTCACATCACCAGAGGTGTCAGGGTGCTTTACTTCAGAGATAGGAGGGCTACATTAGAAGGTTTAGAGTAACAAGGTAGTAGGAAACCACATTTATGGCTTCTACGGTTACTCAGGGTGAGAGTGACGTATTTACAGATTACAATTTACAGGTGACACATTACCGGCCTCAGGGACGAACCACCCTGACTCACAGGCGCCCCTGCTAGACTGCTATTCAGCAACGGAACCCCAGCTGAGTAGAGTCTCGGATCACTTTGCGACTAGGCATGGAGGTAAGTGTGAACTTAACTTAATTTCAGCAAGGCTTCTGCAGCTTAAGTGCTCCCAGCCTTCATGTTTACAAGGAAGCGGTGGAACTGGGAAATACAGAGATCTGCCCAGTGTCAAACACTTCAGGTGAGGGGAGCGCCAGGATTAGGCAGCTGGTGCCCTGGCTCCAAACTTTGAAACTGCAGGGCACCACTGCATCTCTAGAAAGATGTGTTTGGAGCTACACCCCAGTTCTGCTGTAATATTTACTTATCCTCCGCTGCGGAGACTGGGATAAGGCCTGTCCCAGTCGACCTGCCATGGGAAGTATGTTTATCAGGCAGTGTCTGCGCAGCGACCGGCACTGGAAGGTCACAAGAGGTCCGGAGGGCATGGGCGAGCTTTGCTAAGATTCCCTGGAGACTGCCTGAGAATAAGTGAGTGTCAGTGGGCTTGGGGCAGATTTGACATTAGCTTTGGGTGTGTTCCGGGTCCAGAACTTGAAATGGAAATATAGAAGCGTGTGTACTCACTGTCCCAGAATACCCGCGTGATACTGCGGAATGCTGGCACTCTTCTACTGAAAGTAATACAGCTCTGCTGAGAAGGGCAGGTGCTCTCCCTTAAGAAGTAAAGTGCAGAAACTCTGTACCTTCCCATTTAAAGCACTCACTGGCTCTGAACTGGTGCTCTTAAAGGGAGCCGGTGCACCCCCCTACTGACTGAGAAAATAAACAGATCCTAAGCAGAGAACAGGACAACTGAAAGGGCAGATCTCTAGTAAAGACACCACATATATGCCCACAGAAGACAGATCTGAGGTCAGATGAACGGGACTGGACAACTGCAGTAAGCAGACAGAGCAAGGGTGAGGGTGAGCACACTGGGCAGACCAGGGCACAGGGCACCCACACATGGTCAAACAAGGATGAGGACAGCTACAACGGGAGTGGGCACCTTCATGTGATACACCAGGGAGGCGAGGGCACTCTCATGGTATAGGGTAGGGAAGAGGGTAGCTTCAGGAGTTACATCAAATGATGTGATGGCAGCTGAAAGGGCACAGGAATGGAAGCATAGATTTTCTGATACAGACCAGGGGGAAAACAGGGGGCAGTTTCAGGGTGAGGAAAATCGGCAGCCTTGGGCGCCACCCTGAAGTTGCTGCTGATACCATGTGCCTTGCCAGGGTGCCTGCTGCCAGAGAGCTTCCGAGTCACAGGTGAGGAGTTTGAAAAGTCTGCATATTGTTGCATGCACTGATTGGGAAGGGTTCACCCACGCCACGGGCCTCTACAAGAACACACTCCCCTTAAACTACGCCGGGCCACTAGAGGGCACGTGCCAGTAAGAACTGTTGAAGGCTGGGCAAGCTCTCGCTGGGTACTGAGCGTGCGCAGCATCTATAACTGTATAGGAGGCACAGCGTTAGGGGAGCCCGGGGGCTTCGTTAATGTTCCAGGACTGTCAGAACAATGCTCGATTTCCTGCAGTTCTGCAAGCCTTCAGATGGTATTCAAGCACAATAAAAAACAAGGGACAATGGCAGCTGAGTGCTGCCGAGTGGGAGGTCTCATATGAAGCTCCCATAAACACTGAGACTCCTCCCGCCACCAAGCGCGCTGTAATCTCCACACAGGCAACTAGGCTGTCTCCCGCTTTTGATATGCGTCCCATTTGGCTTTTAATGAACACATTGTGCTGCGTGAGTAATGCTGAAACCAGTGGTGCGGGCGCACCACAGAGAAGCGGGGGCGAGGGAGCCTGTCGTCTGTGCCGTGCTGATGTGTGTGCTAGACACCGATAGGAATGGGCGGAGCAAAGGCAGGACATGCGCCCGCTTTTGCCTAATTGCGTGTCTTATTTTTGTAAAAAAAAAAAAGCTAAAGCCAATGGCAGTCAGCGAAAGCCTGATCACACGCACAAGCATGTGTGGCAGCTTTCAGAACCCCGTACAAGAGGTCTCGCGCTGCACGAGCAGTGCTGCGCACTGCAACACTAGGCGCAAGACCTAAAAATTACCCTTTCTTTTACTAATTGAGCAAACTGTCTTCCAGCCAGGACAATCTTTAAAGTTAGCTACATGACCTGGGTTTCCAAAACGGAAGCATTTCACAGGGAAAGATTTGGTGTTTACAAAGGAACGTGTAGAGTTAGAGACAAAAGAAGCACCCTGTGGTAAAGGCTTGTGTGCTTTGTCTGAGGAGGGAGTTTTAATTTCTTTCACATCAGTGTTGGCATTCTTATGTTCTTCTGTATCTTTGCGAATTGCCTCAACACAAGCTTTAGAGTGTTCATGCATTTTTAACGTAGTATATGTGAGAAGTTGGCCTGGCATATGCTGTCCACTATTCTAGTGGGCACCTTGCACCAGTCCAAACGACCCTTATTGATGGTAGGTTAAAGACAACCTTAATAGAAAGCTATCCTAATGGTAGCTGTGGAGAGCAGCCTTCAGGCTAAGTCTTGAAGGAATGTAAAGCAGCTTGTTTTACCAGTCTATAATCTCGTGAACGACCAAATGATAAGAGAACCACACCAGGTATATATATAAAATATCTATTCTAAACACATCCCTCTAGTCTCTTTATGAGGCTCAAGGCAAAAGTACATTCAATAAACTTAATTAGCTCACAGAAAATTAGCACAATATACGTTGAGCCCTAGGGACATACCAAACCATATATTAAGAAAGTGTTATAGGAACCACGAATGACATAGGGACCAGGCCAAGAGCCTGTAGAACCACTGGGGCCACCAGGAACCACCCAAGTTAGTGACAAAGGGGACCCACGGGGGACGCGTGCAGTGTCTAAACACAGCCGCAAATCACCATTGACTTCTATGGGGAAAGTCGCGGTTGGAATTTTAAAGATTAAGGACACTTAGAAGAGGACTTGGAGCAAACCCCTTTAGAGCTAGGAGGTTCTAGAGTAAACACCCATGGGAGCTCCGGAGTACTCGAGTTACCTCACCCAGGGAAGCCGGGTGCCCTGCTGCAAAGCGCTGTTGGCGTCCAAGTGGAAAGTGTCCAGGGGGATCCAAGACTGGATCCGAGATGTGAAGAACCTGAAAGTAGAGGGGACAGTGTCTGGGTTACTTGCCAGTGACCAGGAAGGCAATGAGCGGATGCCCACCGATCTCGGGTGATTTCAGGTCAAGAAGGTGAAGCTTGACTCTTCAGCCACGAGGACCAGGAGGCGTTGATGACAACCAGGTGCTGGATTTGAGCTGTCCCACAAAGGATGTCGAGTGCTGCGGTGTCAGTTTCTGGATTGGACCCAACAAGCCTTGGCAACAGCAACCCACGCAGAAAGCAGAGATTGGCTTTGGTGCAGACCAGCAAGGTCTGAGGGACTCACCACTGGGTGGTGAGTCAGGGCATGTCTAGATCAACCAGGGAAGACCCAAGGAAAGTAGAGTTACCTTCGTGGGGACCCAACAGTCAATGGACCAGGGATCGCAAAGGGGCCTCAAGCAGAAATGCTAGAAGTGGGCTCACGGAACACTCGTGGAGTGTAGGGCCACAATCTTCGGTGATGATGGAGCTCGGGGATTGGACTAGAAGTAGCCCAATGCACAACTTCGGGAAAGCTGGGAAAGTTGATGCACTTGCAAATGTGCACATGTCCAAGAGTTTCGGTTCCAAGTCACTCGTGAGGGCTGCGTGTCTCAACTTTGCTGGGTTCTCGTGTCGGCCTCTGAGAAGTCTAGAAGTTTGTGTCCTGAGTCACAAATACTTCAGAGTCCGGCGGGAGCTTCAGAAATGCAGACTGGTAAGATGCTTCTTTAGTGCCTGTTTGAACAGGCGAGTCACTCCTTGACCCCAAGGGAGATTCTTCAGCCCTCTAGTCTTTAGTACTGTGTTGAAGTTCCAGGATTCAGCTTCAGAGTTTCATCCAGGTATAATCTAAAGTCCTGTTGCCAGGGGTCCCTTACTAATAGTAAAGAAACTGGTTGGACATACTCTGGGTACCCACCTATGGGATGGTCTGGGAAGAGGGGTGGTTACACCCCTTTCCCTTTGTCCAGTTTCGCACCAGTGCAGGGGCTGAGTGCCCCTGCAAGTGGTTTGAACTGGGGTATGCACAGGGACACCAAGTGTGCCCCGAACACTGTCTGAAAAGCATTCTCTGAATGCACCCACCCAGCCCTAATACACTAAAGCCTGTCTGGGAGGTGGTTACACCTCCCTGTGACAGGAAACCTATTGTCAAGGCCTCCCCTGCCGGAGTTTCATCCAGCAGCAGGAGGTCAGACCCGTGTCGGTGGCTGCAGCATCCATTTTGTGATGCTAGGGTTCTTTTAAACTGTTACCGGTTAGGTCAGTGTGTACATGTCCCTCTAGAAGGGCGGAATTCTACCCAAACCGACAGGACTGGCGGGAGGGGGGTAGGATTCCAAAGTGTTTGACACCAAACACAACATGTTTCCATGCAGCCATTCCAAAGTTAGCATTTACTACGAGGTTATAATGCACTTAAGAGTATATGGTCTAGCTGCATCACAGAACAACCTCAGAGAATATGCTCCAAAAGCTGCAGAGGGGCCCAGCTCATGCATGGGCACCATCTCACACAAAACCAAGCACTCTGCCTTCAGGATTGATAAGGCCTGCCAGAGGAGTGACTGATAGGTTTCTATGTGTCAGTGATTAAAGGTAGATATACTTAGCCTGTATCTTAGTAAGGGGTGCATGCACCACCTTACACAGGCTGCAGTAGCAGACCTATGGTGCCATTTTGGAAGGATACCCAGGGGTGGCATGATACATGCTTCAGCCCCTGGTAGGCCTCTGGGGTACCTATGCCCTTGGTACCTAAGATACCATATACTAGAGACTCACAAGGGTAACCCAGTAACCAATCTGGAGTGTACCTAAAGTACATGTAATCATTTTGGAGAGGATGCTGCTAGGCTGGGGACCTGAATAGCAGGGCCCCAGCCAGACTAAAGTCGAAAAACCAGTGAAACACCAGCAAAAAGTGGGGGTAATCATAGTCAGCAGATCCTACTCTCCTACAACCCACCCCCAAACGCAGGGACATTAAACTAACCTTGACCAGTTGAGTCTTCATGTTCTAAGTGGAAATATCTGGAGAGTCCATCTGCCTTGACGTTGTTACTCCCAGGTCTATGTACCACTGTATAGTCAATCCCCTGTAGGGAAATGGACCACCTCAAAAGTTTGGGGTTTTCACCCTTCATCTGTTTTAGCCATAAAAGGGGCTTATGGTCAGCCTGAAGTGAACAGTAAAGTGAGTGCCAAACAAGTATGGCCTCAGCTTCTTCAGAGCCCAAACCACAGCAAAGGCCTCCCTCTCAATAGCTGACGAACGTTTCTCTCTAGGGGTCAGCCTTCTGCTAATAAAAGCTACTGGTTGGTCTTGACCTTCTTAATTCAATTGTGATAGTACAACCCCTACTCCCCACTCAGATGCATCTGTTTGGACAATGAATTCTCTGAAGTAGGTAGGACTTTGCAGAATTGATACAGTGCACATGGCCTGCTTCAGGTCACCAAATGCCTTTTGACAGCTGACTGTCCACTGAACTTTCTTTGGCATTATTTTAGAAGTAAAAGCATTCACGGGTGTCACAATGGAACCACACCCTTGACAAATCTTCTGTAGTACCCAGTCAGGTCCAAGAAAGCTCTAACCTGAGTCTGGGTAGTTGGAGCAACCCACTCCATGATGGTCTGGATTTTACTCTGTAATGGTTGAACCTGGCCTCCACCTACAAAGTGGCCCAGGTACACAACCTAAGTCTGCCCTATCTGGCACTTAGTAGCCTTGATAGTTAGGACTGCCTGCTGCAGGGCCTCCAAAACATTTCTCAGGTGGACTAGGTTATCCTCCCAGGTGGAGCTAAAGACAGCAATATCATCAAGATATGCTGCACTATAGTCTTCCAGGCCTGTTAGGACTTTGTTCACCAACCTTTGAAAAGCGTCAGGGGAATTTTTCAAACTAAAGCGCATTACCACAAATTGATAGTGACCACTAGGGGTAGAATATGTTGTCTTTGGCTTTGCATCATCAGCTAATCTGATCTGCCAGTAGCCATTTGCAAGATCAAATGTGCTCAGAAATTTGGCTGAGGCCAACATATCTATAAGCTCATCTGCTCTTGGGATTGGATGGTCATCAGTCCTATTGACTGCATTGAGACCCCTATAGTAAACACAAAACCAAACCTCATCTCTCTCTTACCACCCTGGGTATGAGGTTTTGGAACCAATACCACCAGACTCAGGGGCTTCCTGAGGGTTCAATAACTCCCAAATCCAAAATGTTCTGGACTTCTGTCGTGATACAGTCCCTAACATGATCAGGTTGCCTGTAAATCTTATTTTTAACAGGCAGACCGTCCCCAGTGTCCACTTTATGAGTGCACCAGGTAGTCTAACTTGGAGTCAGAGAGAACATATGTCTGAACTGATTGAGCACCTGTCTGCAATCAGTTTACTGCTGGTCAGTGATGCTGCCTGCTAAGGCTATACCATCTACTGACCCATCATCAGGGTTCTGTGAGAGCAGGTCAGGGGTGGATCACTCTCTTCCTCCTGTTCCTCATCAGTAGCCATGAGCAAGCCCATGTCTGCCCTGTCAACATATGGTTTCAGTCTGTTGACATGAAGCACCCTATGGGGGCTCCTGGGAGTTCCAAGGTCTACCAAATAGGTAACCTCTCCCTTCTGTTTAACAATTGTATGGGGGGCACTCTGCTTGTCGTAGAGAGCTGCTGGGGCCACAGGCTCCAACACCCACACTTTCTGTCCTGGCTGGTAGACAGTCAGTACAGCCTGTTGGTCATGCCAGGCTTTCTGTAATTCCTGGCTAGCCTCAAGGTTTTTAGTTGCCTTTTTCATGTACTCAGCCATCCGGGAGCAGAGACCAAGTACATAGTCCACAATGTCCTGTTTAGGGGGTTTGAGAGGTAACTCCCATCCCTCTTTCACCTGACACAATGGGCCTCTTACAGGATTCCCAAACAGAAGTTCAAAAGGGGTGTAGCCAACCCCCTTCTGAGGAACCTCCCTGTATGCAAATAAAAGGCAGGGTAGTAGGATGTCCCATCTCCACCTAAGCTTTTCTGGGCGACCCTTGATCATAACCTTTAAGGTTGTGTTGAATCTTTCAACTAAACCATTGCATTGTGGGTGATAGGGTGTGGTGAATTTGTAATTCACTCCACACTCCCTCCACATTGCAGTCAAGTAGCTAGACATAAAGTTTGCACCTCTGTCAGATACTACCTCCTTAGGGAAACCCACTCTTGAGAACACTCCCAAGAGGGCTCTTGCCACCATAGGTCCTGTAGTGGTCCTAAGGGGAATTGCCTCTGGGTACCTAGTGGCATGGTCCACCACCACTAGGATAACCCTGTGCCCAGATGCTGCTTGAGGGTCCATGGGACCAACTATGTCAATCCCTATCCTCTCAAAGGGAACCCCAACCACAGGTAGTGGTATCAGGGGGGCCTTTGTTATACCACCTGCCTTGCCACTGGCTTGACAGGTGACACAGGAGAAACAAAACTCCTTTGTGTCTTCAGACATGTGGGGCCAATGAAAGTGAGGTACAATTCAGTCCCAAGTCTTGTTTTGGCCCAGGTGTCCTGCTAAAGCAATATCATGGGCTAGTGTCAATAGGAAGCCCCTGAATTAAAAAGGTATAACCAAACTTCTGGCTACACAAGGCTTGGGGTCTCTACTCTCTGAATACAGGAGTCCATCATCCCAATACTTTCAAGATTTATTTATTTAAGTGATCGGTCTTTTAAAAACAAAAACCATAACACCAATGACATTTTTAATAGTACTAGTGCATACTTATATAAACACGTAAATCATCCCAATAAATCTTATGGGTGCCACTAGCATTCCCAGCAGCCTCAGAAGCAGCCTGCTGTCTGATGGGTTCTAGAGAAGGGCAGCCCAGCTGCTCCTGACTCAGATCCGCCCTGGAAGGACCCCTGTCCCCAAGAACTCAACCTGATCAGGCTCAAGCTCATCTGGGACAGTTCCTTCTTCAGGAGCATAATCATCTCCCTCAAGAGACTGATCCTCACTCTGAGTCAGGGGGGGAAGGCACTGCCTTAACCCTACTGCTTCTTTTCTTGGAAGGCACTTGGGGCCAGATGTAGGTCGGCAAATACCGGTCGGTAACGGCCGATTTCGGCCGTTACCGACCGGTATTTGCAAATGGAGATGTAGGGGCCTTAAAAGTTACAGAATCGGTATATTTACCGATTCGGTAAAGTTACCGATTCGGTAAAATACTGATTCTGTAAATTTACCGAATCGGTAAATCAATATGTAGGTGGCACTGAAAACAGTGCTACAGGCCCTTACCGATTCGTTATTTACCATGTAATACTATTGCATGGTAAATAACGAATACCTGTGTACATGCACATCTGTGCATGTTGAAGAAAATTACATATTTATATGTATTCGTGCCCCCACGCGCTACCCTCTCACCATCTGCCATGTTGAATAAAAACCCCTGCATTACTTCACATTCAGAGGCCTTATTTCTCTGTCACCAGGCCCCTCCATGCCAGACCCTGAAAAAGGCACACGTTACATTTCTCTGCAGCACATTAGATATTTTTTTGAGCTGTCACGGAGAAGAGGCCCAGCCCGGGGTGTCTTAACAGTGTCAAACAAGGGTCGACTTGATAAAGCTGCATTCCGGCCCGAGCAGGAGGCGAGCAGAAGCCCCTCTGCAGAGATAAGGCCCAGTTTTGCTGTCGGCTCTCAGAGATAAGTGGGGCCCATGTCAAGGGAAACCTCCAAGACAGTTACACAAGGGGTGGACAGGAAGGGCCAAACCAACTGCTAGTATGAAGCAGCAACACTTCTACAGATGAGAGCAATCTGCATGCTGCCCCGAGCTAGAGATAAGACCAGACATGCTAGTCACTCTGACACCCAGGGCCCTCCCTGGCCAACAGAAAGGAAACAGCCCTCATGGAGAAGTCTGATAAAGTTACGCAAACAGGCATTGCAAGTTTTAGCTGACCTTGCTGCCCCCTCTATGCACCCACCCACCTATGACTCATTACAGTGAACGCCTACATGCTCATATCTTTTTCTTTCCTTCTGCTTGGAGGGCTCCTCCCTATGTATGCAAAGAATGTATAAATATTGTACTCTGTGAATAAAGCTCAGAACTCTCCTGTGCCCGCTTGGCGCTGGAGCTCTCCCTTAACTCGAGTTAATGCAATAAAGCCCATTGACTCTAATACCACGGACTCTGCTCCTCATTTATGCTTGACCCTTTTGATATTTATTTATTTATAGAAATTATGATAGTGTAAATAATTTATTTACGACAATGTACACCTGTGCCATGTGGCACACATACATGCCACTGGTCCTGTTGGATCTGTCGGCGGCCTTCGATACGGTCCACCATATGATTTTGGTGGACTGTTTGGAGGCCTGCGGGATACAAGGGAAAGCCCTTAACATCTTGAAAGCTTTCCTTACTAAAAGGATCCAGGTTGTGGCACTGGGGGAGTGTGAATCTAAACCATTTGTGCTACCCTATGGGGTTCCCCAGGGATTCTCCCTAAGTCCCACCCTTTTCAATGTTTATGTTTCCTCATTGGCCCCAGTTATTCGATCATATGGGTTTGAACTTACATCTTACGTGGATGATACGCAGATTGTGGTGTCACTGCTACCAGGTAGAGAGGAAGGCGGAGCCAGTAAATTCCAGGAGTGTATGTCAGCGGTTAGCAACTGGATGGCCAGGAACTGTTTAAAGTTAAACTTGGCTAAAACCGAAGTTTTACTTTTCGGCTCCAGTGATAACTTTTGGAGTCCGAACTGGTGGCCTGAAGGGATGGGTATCCACCCCATTCCAGTTACGAAGGTCAAGAACCTAGGGGTTTTGATCAACAATAAGCTCACCTTTAGGCCCCAAGTTAATGCAATGACGTCATCCATTCACTTTACATTGAAAATAATCCGGAAGATCCTTCCTTTTTTACCAGATGGGTGTAAGAAAACAGTGGTGACCGCCCTGGCTTTCTCCCGCCTTGGTTATTGCAACAGCTTATTTCTTGATGCTCAACAGGGGCTTCTTAACAAATTACAGGCCTTGCAAAAAGCAGCAGCTCGACTCATCACAGGCTTACCAAAGTTTGTATCCGTTTCCCAGGAATTGGTGAAGCTGCACTGGTTCTCAGTGTGGAAACGGATCTCTTTCAAAACCTTGTGCATAGTCTTCAAGGCCCTTCGAGGTCTTTCTAAAACAGCACTTTCAATGGTACGTGCCGGGTAGACATCTTAGGTCATCTAACTTGGGACTGATCGTGACCCCCCGGACAAGGAAAGCGCGCTGGGGAGGCAGGAGCTTTGTCTTGGGGCAGCAGGGACTTGGAATGCTCTGCCTTTGGCTCTTAGACAGACTACAGATTTGATGGCCTTCCGCATAAGTTTGAAAACATGGCTTTTCTTACATTAAACTTTAGGCTTAGGCGAGGGGAGCTTTCTTTCCAGCGTTAGGACACCATTTGGTAACAGTGCGCTCTATAAATGCTATAAATAAATATAAATAAACCACCACCTGGAGCTGAATTAGGGGGAACAGTTGCCTTAGGGGCAATGTTGGCTGGAGTTGAGTCTTTACTTCTAGTGCAATCACTAGTCCAATGTTCTGCTTACAGATTTTACACCATGGTTTCTTTTGGCCTTTCTTTTTGAAAGATTGGGAATCCCCACCATTAAAAGATTTTTGGGGACCTTGTGAAGACTTCTGGTCTTTACCCTTCTCCCCACCCTTATTAGGATCTTGCCTCTTCTGGTCACCACCTTGGTTCTGTACCTTCTGCTTCACCCTGGTTCTGACCCATTTGAATGCCTTCTTTCCCAATTCTTGGGGAGAGGTCAGATCAGAGTCTACCACGTGCTGATGCAACAGCTGATTCTGACAGTTATTAAGGATCTGCTCCCTCATAATCAAGTTGTATAATCCTGTATAATAACACACTTTACTGCCCAGTAACCAGCCCTCCAGAGCCTTAGTAGCACAATCAACGAAGTCAACGCAGTCCTGAGTTTGAGTCTTTTGGTTATCTCTGAACTGTATTCTATACTGCTCAATGGTTAGGCCAAACCCATCAATCAAAGCACTCTTCAGGATTTTGTAATCATCAGCATCCTCTTCTCTCAATCAATCAATCAATCAATCATAGCATTTGTAAAGCATGCTACTCACCCGTGAGGATCTCAAGGCGCTGGGGGGGGGGGGGGGGGGGGGGAGGGAGGTGCTGCTACTGCTCGAACAGCCAGGTCTTAAGGTGTCTTCTGAAGGTGAGGTGGTCCTGGGTCAGTCAAAGTTAGACAGGAGGGAGTTCCAGGACTTGGCGGCCAGATAGGAGAACGATCTTCCTCCGGTGATGGTTCCGCTAATCCGTGGGATGGTGGCGAGGGCGAGGCTGGTGGAGCGGAGCTGGCAGGACGGAGTGTAGAACGTAAGGCGTCTGTTGAGGTAGTCGGGGCCTATGTCATGGAGAGCCTTGTGTGTGTGGGTGAAGAGCCTGAACGTGATTCTCTTGCTGACTGGAAGCCAGTGCAGGTCTCTCAGGTGGGCGAATATGTGGCTGTGGTGAGGGATGTCGAGGATGAGGCGAGCGGAGGCGTTTTGTATGCGCTGGAGTCTTCTCTAAAGTTTTGCCGTGGTTCCTGCGTAGAGGGCGTTCCCGTAGTCCAACCGGCTGGTGACGAGGGCTTGGGTGACGGTTCTTCTTGTTTCGGTGGGGATCCATCTGAATGTCTTTCGGAGCATGCGCAGGGTGTTGAAGCATGAGGATGAGATGGCGTTAACTTGTTTGGACAGTGTGAGCGTGGAGTCCAAGATGAATCCCAGGTTGCGTGCATGGTCCGTGGGTGTTGGTGCGGTGCCCAGCATGGTGGGCCACCAGGAGTCGTTCCAGGCAGATGGGGATGGTCCCAGGATGAGGACTTCCATCTTGTCCGAGTTCAGTTTCAGGTGACTGAGCTTCATCCAGTTTGCAACGTCCCTCATTCCTTCCTGGAGGTTGGTCTTGGCAGTGGCTGGGTCTTTGGTGAGGGAGAGGATCAGCTGGGTGTCGTCGGCGTAGGAGATGATGTTGAGGTTGTGTGCACGGATGATGGCGGCATGGGGGCTCATGTAGACATTGAAGAGAGTCAGGCTGAGCGAGGAGCCTTGGCGTACGCCGCAGATGATCTTGGTGGAAGCGGAGTGGAAAGGAGGGAGGCGGACTCTCTGGGTTCTGCCTGAGAGGAATGACGTGATCCAGTCCAGGGCTCTTCCTTGGATCCCTGTGTTGTGGATGCGAGATCTTAGTGTGCGGTGGCAGATGGTGTCGAAGGTGGCTGAGAGGTCAAGGAGGATGAGGGTGGCTGTTTCCCTGTTGTCGAGCAGGGTCCTGATGTCGTCGGTGGCTGCAATGAGGGCGGTCTCGGTGCTGTGGTTGGTGCGGAATCCGGACTGGGATGCGTTGAGGGAGCCATTTGCCTAGAGGAAGGTGGTCTGCTGTTTGTTGATGGTCTTCTCAATGATTTTCGCCGGAAAGGGAAGAAGGGAGATGGTCCTTAGGGTCCGCTGTGGGTTTCTTCAGTAGAGCATTGATCTCTTCGTGCTTCCAGCTCTCTGGGAAGGTGGCGGTCGAGAAGGAGTTGTTGATGATGTTCCGGAGGTGGGGTGCGATGACGGCGTCTGCTTTGTTGAAGATGTGGTGAGGCATGGATCGGACGGCGAGCCGGAGTGGATGGTGTTCATGACGTGGGTGGTGTCCTCAATGCTGATGGGGTTCCAGGTGTTGAGGGTGGCGGTGGGGGGTGATGGTTCTGTGGCTGATGGCAGAGTCTGGGCGCCGAAGCTGTCGTGTATGTCAGCGATCTTGCGGTGAAAGAAGGTGGTGAGGGCGTCGCAGAGGTCTTGCGATGGTGGGATGTCATTGGAGTTGGCGCTGGGGTTGGAGAGTTCTTTCACGATGCTGAAGAGCTCCTTGCTGTTGTGTACGTTGTTGTCTAGGCGCTCCTTGAAAGAAGTCCTCTTGGTGGTGCAGATCAGTTGGTGGTGTATGTGGGTGGCGTTCTTGAGAGCTGCATGGTTTTCTGCCGTCTGTTCGCGGCGCCAGGTCTTCTCGAGGGTTTGGCTGGATTTCTTAGAGTCCTTGAGTTCATCGGTGAACCAGGTGGCTATTCTGTTGCCGGGCTTCCCAGGAGGGTTCTTCAGTGGTGCGAGGGTGTTGGCGCAGTTGCTGATCCACTGTGCAAGGTTGTGTGCGGCGGCGTTGGGGTCAGTGGTGTCAGATGGCAGGTTCTGGCTTAGAGACGTTGTGAGCTGGTCAGTGGTGATTTTTCTCCAGCTTCTGCAGGGGATCTGCTGCGGGTGGTGGTGGGATGTAGTCTTCTTGAAGGTGAAGTGGATGCAGCTGTGGTTGGTCCAGTGGAGACCGGTGGTATGGCTGTAGGTGACGTGGTTGCTGGCGGAGAAGAATGGGTCGAGCATGTGTCCAGTGTAGTGGGTGGGGGTGGTCACCAGTTTTTTGAGTCCGAGGTTGGCTAGGTTCTCAAGCAGGGTGGTGGTGTTGTTATCGTTGAAGTTCTCCAGGTGGAAGTTCAGGTCCCCTAGGAGGATGTAGTCTGCGGAAGCGAGGGCGTGCGGGCTGATGAAGTCGGCGATGGCTTCGCTGAATTGTGTGCATGGACACGGGGGTCTGTAGATGAGGGTTCCTCTGAGGGTGGTCTTTGGATCGGTGTGGATCTGAAAGTGTAGGTGTTCGGCGGTGGTGAGGGTTTCCTCTGTGTTAGTTAAGACGCTGATGGTGTTCCTGTGGACGATGGCGATTCCTACTCCGGTTTTGTTGGTGCGGTCTTTCCAGGTGATCTTGTAGCCGTCCGGGATGGCTATGGCGATGTCGGGGGCTGAGGAGGCGTTCATCTAGGTCTCTGTGAGGAAAGCGATGTCCGGAGCTGTAGTGTCGAGGAGGTCCCAGAGTTCGACTGCGTGCTTGTGGACGGAGCGGGTGTTGAGCAGGATGCACTTGAGGTGGTTGTTGTTGCCTGGTGCTGAGGGTGGGGTGAAGGTCCGGAGGCAGGTGAAGTTGCATTCTCAGCAGGAGAATGGTCCGTTGGTGCGCTTCGGGGTGGCTCGGTAGCAGGTGGATGATCGTCCGGTGTTGAGGGCGTGGAGGGTGGTGGTGTAGTATCTCAGTCGGGTTTCTTGGCTCTGGCGGGGGAGAGGAGTTCTGACGCTGGGCGCGGTCCAGGCACGGACGGGCGCAGACGGGCTTGCCTTAGGTGTTCCTTCGGTGCGCCAGCGGTGTGGCCGCTGCGTGCGGCCGCGCAGCGGCCTGCATTATGGGGGGACGAGGGAGGGAAGAGCAGCTGGGAGGGGGGAACGGGGACGAATCGGGTCATCGGGGCGGGGCTGAAGGGGACGCAGCGGCGGGAAACGCAGAGCGGCGGGAGGGGGGAGCGGTACAGAACAGCAGTGGCGAAAAACAAGAAATGGGCACAGAAGGCAAACAAAAACACAGTGGCAACTACGGAGGGGTACAGAAGGCAGACAAAAACAGTGGCAAACACAGGCAGCAGATAACGGAGACAGGGGCAAACTAGAGGGCAGAGTCTATGAAGGACAAGTACAGACAGTAACAGATAAAAACAAACAAAAAAGATAAATGACAGTGAAGACACACAAAATACTTACAGGTCCATCACTGGGCCACCAGGGATGAGGCGCAGGCAGGGCCCTGCGGGTGGAGGAGGGCCTCGAACTCGCAGCAGCAGCGAGGCTCGGGACATAGCGCCAGCAGGGTGCGCTAACGCGGTGGGGGAGCGGCCCGGCCTGAACCAGGGACTTGGGTCTCTTACAGTGCGGAGCTTGTCTCTACCTCTGTCTGCAATGGAGAGTAACATGATAGCTGCCCACTGCTCCTGGGGGAACTTCCGAACTTTGCAGGCCCTTTACAGTGCAGTTATCCATTTGTGGATGTCATTCCCATTCTGATAGGGAGGCACAATCTTGTTCAAGTTTCTCTGGTCATAAGACCTTTCCCTACCACTAGGGAAGTTGCTGCCACCATGGGGCTCTAGCCCCATCTTTTTTCTAGCTTTTCCAAGCTCTAGGGACTCCCTTTCTAAGGCTACTTTCTGTCTCCTTAACCTCAGCTGAGCTTCTTAAAATCTCATCTGTCTTTCTCTCTTTTCCTGGGAGGTGCCCCTCCTATAAGAAGAGACAGAGGTCCCTACAGATGTGTCAGAATGGTTAGATTCCTGTGAAGGAGATCTTGACCTTCTAGGCACACCCCCGACTCTTCCTGGTGCGACAAAGACAGGGCCACTTTGGCCTTTTTCATCTCCAGTAGGAGCTGGATTGTCCAGATCTAGGTCATTGTCACTTGCCTGGTCAGCATCAGAGTCTGAGTCCTGGTGGGTTAGGCCACTGGGCTCTTCTTCCTCTACTGTTCCCACCCTACTGCCTACCATTTCAGGCTCTGAAGCCTTTCTAAGGTCATCAAGCAGTAACACCTCTATGAGGCATTTGGTCATGGCCCCTTGGCCTGTCTTTAGTTTCCTCATACTACACAGAACCCTTAACTCTTGAAAAGGGAATGTGTCATACTTGGATACCTGTACTTGACTGGTATCTGGCAAAGACCCACTGGTTCCTGGCCCTAAAGACATTACTAGTGAGGTGTGGTGTATGCACTACCCCCTCTAGTTGTTACCTACTAAACTTTCTTGAGTTGCAGAAAGGGTGTGCTAAGCCCTTAACACACAACTCTAAGTTCAGTAGAACTTACGGTATTTAAGCGTGTATTATATGTACCTCTGGTACCTTTAGTGGTTTTCAAATGATCAATCACTTGATATTATCTGGTAAAACAATATCAAGCTGGAATGCCACCGCTGCCACCAATGTGAGAAGTTGGCCTGGCATATGCTGTCCACTATTCTAGTGGGCACCTTCCACCAGTCCAAACGACCCTTATTGATGGTAGGTTAAAGACAACCTTAATAGAAAGAAAGCTATCCTAATGGTAGCTGTGGAGAGCAGCCTTCAGGCTAAGTCTTGAAGGAATGTAAAGCAGCTTGTTTTACCAGTCTATAATCTCGTGAATGACCAAATGATAAGAGAACCACACCAGGTATATATATAAAATATCTATTCTAAACACATCCCTCTAGTCTCTTTATGAGGCTCAAGGCAAAAGTACATTCAATAAACTTAATTAGCACACAGAAAATTAGGACAATATACGTTGAGCCCTGGGGACATACCAAACCATATATTAAGAAAGTGTTATAGGAACCACAAATGACATAGGGACCAGGCCTAGAGCCTGTAGAACCACTGGGGCCACCAGGAACCACCCAAGTTAGTGACAAAGGGGACGCGTGCAGTGTCTAAACACAGCCGCAAATCACCATTGACTTCTATGGGGAAAGTCGCGGTTGGAATTTTAAAGATTACGGACACTTAGAAGAGGACTTGGAGCAAACCCCTTTAGAGCTGAAAGGTGAAAGACAACCTTAATAGAAAGCTATCCCAGTGGTAGCTGTGGAGAGCAGCCTTCAGGCTAAGTCTTGAAGGAATATAAAACAGCTTGTTTTACCAGTCTATAATCTCGTGAATGACCAAATGAAAAGAGAACCACGCCAGGTATATATATAAAATGTATGTTTTTATTCTAAACACATCCCTCTAGTCTCTTTATGAGGCTAGAGGCAAAAGTACATTCAGTAAACTTAATTAGCACACAGTAAATTAGCACAATATACGTTGAGCCCTAGGGGTGTATCAAACCATATATTAGGAAAGTGGTATAAGAACCACGACTGACATAGAGACCAGGCCTAGAGCCTGTAGAACCGCTGGGGCCACCAGCAACTACCCAAGGTAGTGACACATGGGACCCAAGGGGGACGCGTGCAGTGTCTAAACACAGCCGCAAATCACCATTGACTTCGATGGGAAAAGTCGCGGGTGGAATTTTAAAGATTAAGAACACTTAAAAGAGAACTTGGAGCAAACCCCTTTAGTACTAGGAGGTTCTAGAGTCAACACCCATGGGAGCACCGGAGTACTCGAGTTACCTCACCCAGGGAAGCCGGAGCATTGGTGTCTTTTCGTGTCAGGTTTCGTAGTCGATTGCAATGGCGATCTGCTGCAAAGTTCTACTGGCTTCCCAGTGGAAAGTGTCCTGGTGGATCCAAGGCTAGATCGAGATGTGAAGAACCTGAAAACGAGGGGACAGAGTCTGGGTCACTTGCCAGTGACCAGGAAAGCGATGAGAGGATGCCCACTGATGTCGGGTGATTTCAGGTGAAGAAAGTGAAGCTTGACTCTTCAGCCATGAGGACCAGGAGGTGTGGATGATGACCAGGTGCTGTCCCACAAAGGATGTCGAGTGCTGCGGTGTCGGTTTCCAGATTTGACCCAACAAGCCTCGGCAACAAAACCCAACATAAAAAGCAGAGATTGGCTTCAGTGCAGACCAGAAAGGTCTGAGGGACTCACACTGGGTGGGGAGTCAGGGCACGTCTGGAGCAACAAGAGAAGCCAAAAGGAAAGTAGAGTCACCTTTGTGGGGAACTACCAGTTGACGGACCAAGGATCGTGAAGGGGCTTAAAGCAGAAATGCTAGAGTGGGCTCATGGAACACTCGTGGAGTGTAGGCCCACAGTATTCGGTGCAGATGGTGCTCGGATGCTTGGACTACAAGTAGCCCAATGCACAACTTCAGAAAAGCTCGGGAAGTTGATGCACTTGCAAATGTACATGGTGCCCAGGAGTTCCGGTACCAAGTCACTCGTGAGGGCTGCAGGTCTCAGCTTTGCTGGGATCTCGTGTCGGCCTCTGAGAAGTCTGGAAGTCCATGTCCTGAGTCGCAAATACTTCAGAGTCCGGCGGGAGCTTCGGAAATGCAGACCGGCAAGATGCTTCTTTGGTGCCTGTTTGAACAGGGGAATCACTTCTTGACCCAAGGGAGATTCTTCAGTCCTCTAGTCTTTAGTACTGTGTCGAAGTTCCAGGATTCAGCTTCAGAGTTTCGTCCAGGTATAATCTAAAGTCCTCTTGCCGGGGTCCCTTTTTTATACTAAAGAAAGGGGTTGGACATACTCTGGGGACCCACCTATGGGAGTGTCTGGGAAGAGGGATGGTTACACCCCTTTCCCTTTGTCCAGTTTCGTACCAGAGCCTCTAAAAGGGTGGAATTATACCCAGGACTGGCCTGGGGAGTAGGATGCCAAAGTGTTTGACACCAAACACAACATGTTTCCAAGCAGCCATTCCAAAGTTAGCATTTAAAGTGAGGTTATAATGCACTTAAGAGTAAATGGTCTGGCTGCATCACAGAACAGCCTAAGAGAATAAGCTCCGAAAGCTGCAGAGGGGCCCAGCTCATGCATGGGCACCCTCTCACACAAAACCAAGCACTCTGCCTTCAGGATTGATAAGGCCTGCCATAGGAGTGACTGATAGGTTTATATGTGTCAGTGATTAAAGGTAGATATTGGTAGCCTGTATCTGGTAAGGGGTGCATGCACCACCTTACCCAGGCTGCAGTAGCAGATCAGTGGTGCCATTGTGGAAGGCTTCCCAGGGGTGGCATAATACATGCTTCAGTCCCTGGTAGGCCTCTGGGGTACCTATGCCCTTGGTACCTAAGAAACCTTATACTAGGAACTCACTAGGGTAACCCAGTAACCAATCTGGACTGTACCTAAAGTACATGCAATCATTTTAGAGAGGAAGCAGCTATGCTGGGTTTCTGAATAGCAGGACCCCAGCCAAACTAAAGTCGAGAAACAGTGAAACACCAGCAAAAAGTGGGGGTAATCATAGTAAGCAGATCCTACCCTCGTACAGTAATCACCTCTTGAAGAGGGGGTTTATCCTTCTGCCAAAGACTCTCCTTTGCCTTATCTATAGAACAACCTAACATAAGTTGGTCTCTTAACCTCTCATCAAGACTGCTAGGGAAAGAGCATGTCGAAGCAAGCTTACGTAGAGCTGAGACGTATTGCTCAACAGATTCCTCTTGCCTTTGCATCCTCTTCCCAAAGTGGTAGCCTTCTAAAATCATACTCACTTTAGGAAAGTAATGCAAGTCCATTTTCTTAATGCAGATTTCATACTCATTGAGAGAGTCTTCCTCATTGTCAGGAAGATCTGGTAGGTGTTCAAATACTTCCTGTCCCTCCGACCCTAGACAATGTAGAAAAAGAGAAGACTTTCTCTCTGCACTTAGTGATGTACCACCAAGGTATGGTAGGTCACACACGCAAGTTGGCGTGAAGTTAGCGTAAGAGCCCAGCGTGAAGTCAGGCAAAGTCTGGCAATGGTGGTTGCCAAACAACAGGAAACGGTAATACCAAAGGCCTCAATGTTCGGACTGCAAATGTCGGACCTACCACAGCAAATGCAGCAGCTTGAGCATCCGGGCCTCAGTGAAGTTAGGATCCAGAGACAGGAAGTCAGCAGATGCGGACTGGAGGTGAGCTTCCTCTTTGGAAAGTAGAAAAGGGTCATATTTCATTGAAGTGGTGAGTTTTTCCCCGTCGCCAAAAGGAAGTGGTGGACCACACAGAAGACAAACAAGCGTAGTGTCTGAGGATAGGTCTTTAATGTAGCTCCATTTCATGAGACTTCAACCTACAATCCTACAACCAACAGCACCAACTAAATCTACATTCAAGTGCTAACATTCTACATAGATAAGGTTCTGAAAAGAAATGGAACTCAAAGGTAACAATGGAGAACAGGGATGCTGCATTACTTACACAACATAGTTAACAACAAGAACACCACAGAAAGTTCGGGAATCTGTGTTGATCCACAAATTTCCACCCACCCCGCGTTCCCCAAAGTCTTCCGAGAAAAATGGCACCTCACTTGTGTTGGTAGGCCTAGTGCCCATGACAGTAAATGGCGCAAAATGCAACTTGGACACACCACAATTTCACAGTGAAAAGCGACCCTTTTTATGCAAAGTGCCTAGCTGTAGTTTTTGAACCCTCGCTCTGCCGGCACCTAGGGAAATGTAGCAAGCCTATACATTTTCGAAAACTAGACACCCAGGGGCATCCAGGATTGGGTGACTTGACTGGCTCTCACCAGGTTCTATTACCCAGAATCCCTTGCAAACCTAAAAAATTGTCCCAAAAACTCAATTTTCCTCACATTTCTGTGGTGGAAAGTTCTGGATTCTGCGTGGATCCACAAATTTCCAACCACCCTGCGTTCCCTAAAGTAAAAATGGCACCTCACTTGTGTGGGTAGGCCTAGTACCTGTGACAGGAAAAGCACAAAACGCAACGGGTACACACCACAATTTCACAGTGAAAAATGACCCTTTTTATGTAAAGTGCCTGGCTGTAGTTTCTGAACCCTAGCTCTCCCGGCACCTAGGGAAACCTAGCAAACCTATACATTTGTGAAAACTAGACACCCAGGGGCATCCAGGATTGGGTGGCTTAACTGGCTCTCACCAGGTTCTATTACCCAGAATCCCTTGCAAACCTAAACAACTGTCCAAAAAAATACATTTTCCTCACATTTCTGTGGTAAAAAGTTCTGTAATCTGCGTGGATCCACACATTTCGACCCACCCCGCGTTCCCTAAAGTTTTCCAAGAAAAATGGTACCTCACTTGTGTGGGGAGGTCTAGTTCCCGCAACAGGAAACGGCACAAAACGCAACATGGACACACCACAATTTCCCAGTGAAAAATGACCCTTTTTTAGCAAATAGCCTAGCTGTAATTTTTTAACCCTAGTTCTGTCGGCACCTAGGGAAACCTAGCAAATCTATACATTTTGTAAATCTAGACATCCAGGGGAATCTAGGATGGGGTGACTTGACTGGCTCTCACCAGGTTCTGTTACCCAGAATCTCTTGCAAATCTAAAAAATTGTCAAAAAACAACATTTCCTCACATTTCTGTAGTGGAAAGTACTGGAATCTGCATTGATCCACAAATTTCGCCCCACCCCGCATTCCCTAAAGTCTTCCAAGAAAAATGGTACCTCACTTGTGTGGGTAGACCTAGTTTCTGCAACAGGAAATGGCGCAAAACGCAACATGGACACACCACAATTTCCCAGTGAAAAATGACCCTTTTTTGGCAAAGAGCCTAGCTGTAATTTTTTAACCCTAGCTCTGTCGGCACCTAGGGAAACCTAGCAAATCTATATATTTTGTAAATCTAGACAGCCAGGGGAATCTAGGATGGGGTGTCTCGACTGGCTTTCACCAGGTTCTGTTACCCAGAATCTCTTGCAAATCTAAAAAATTGTCAAAAAACAAAATTTCCTCACAGTTCTGTGGTGGAAATTACTAGAATCTGCGTGGGTGCACAAATTTCCACCCAACCCGCGTTCCCCAAAGTTTTCCAAGAAAAATGGTGCCTCACTTGCGTGGGTGGGTCAAGGACGCGACAGGCAAGGGCCCAAAACCTATTGAGGCAACATCAATATTACCTATCACAAACCAACCTGGTTTTGCTAGGGAGGTCCCATGAGTTTTTGGTCCGGGGCTTGGCGGCCATCTAGGGAAACCTACCAAGCCTACACATTTCTGGAAACTAGACGCCTGGGGGAGTCCAGCGAGGCATGACTTGCATGGGTCCCCCAACATTCTCCTACCCAGAATCCCCTGCAAACTGCAAATTTCGCTGAAAAAAATCACTTTTTTCCCATATTTCTGTGTGGGAAAGTTCTGGAAACTGCGTGGATCCACAAATTTCCTCCCACCCAGTGTTCCTCCAGGTCTCCCGATAAAAATTATACCTCACTCGCGTGGGTGGGTCAAGGCCCTGCGACAGGCAAGGGCCCAAAACCTATTGAGTTAAGTATCTATGGGGTGACCCAGTATCCCTAAGAACCTGGGCAGTAAAGTAAATTTTAAACAATTGGTTCATTCGGGTGCACTATGTATTTCTTCACTTATATCTTCATTCCACACAATATATTCAAGCATTGAGCCATGTATAGATCGAAACAGAGTACAATCTCAATAAAGGGGGAATCCAAACCAGCCGTAGTATTTGCAAGATACTTTATAAATTGTATTCATTTATAAGCATTTTCTTTTGAAAATATAAAAAAGACTGTCAACTTTGTACAGTGATGTATAGCGTGAAAATTGTGACAACTTGTGTGTAACTCACCTCCAGATAGACCCAGCCGGGTTTTCCTATCGGAGTATGGAGTTTGCCGAAGGATGATTTTTAATAATTGTTTCCTTAAATGGAGATTTCTATTAAAAAGGACATGGGCCTAGTTAGATAATTCTCAATCAAGTTATTTCAAAATGCCACAATCTATACATAATGCTGGCAACTCACCTCCTTTGGAGTGTGTTATTTTTGTAGGGTGATTAATTCTTTAATTCAAAGTTCTGTAGGGGAGGACATTAGCCTAACGATCCTGACGCTTACCTCAATTAAATGAAACTTTGCTTCTCTGGATATTCTTCCAACTATTTGTGGCATACAGCGTGTTCGCTGTAATTACAGTCGGCTGCGCCTGGGGAGTAAGGGGCAGTGAGTTGCGGACACTAGTCACCTTATGTGGCATTTTAAATGATTTTGAATCCATACCTGACAGTTAATCTTTTAACCATTAGGCTGCCACACCCATCCCTACCCCCACACCCAGTCCTGATGAAGACCTACGCAGACGCTTCAAGAGCTCTAATATAGGGTTGAAACGTCAACAAAACATAACAGTGGACCAATTTTTCTAAGGATTTTGTTCATGAAACTGACTATTGCGGCTTACAGAACACTCTTAGTAACGTTGTAATATTGGTTACGCTCCCTTTTTCCCCAATCCCCTCCCTGTCACCAGAAATTGTCATTGTAAATATTGCATATTGCACTTGCACGCAGTCTCACTGAGCACTAATTGTCACAATTTTCACGCTACACATCACTGTATAAAGTTGACAGTCTTTTTTATATTTTTAAAAGAAAATGCTTATAAATTATTACAATTTATAAAGTATCTTCCAAATACTACGGCTGGTTTGGATTCCCCCTCTTTGATATTGTACTCTGTTTCGATCTATCCAAAACCTATTGAGGCAACATCAAAATTACCTATCACAAACCAATCTGGTTTTGAAAGGGGGTCCCATGAGTTTTTGGCCTGGGGCTCCACGCACACCAACAGCCAAGTGCCAGTTCACGCACACTGCCAGCCGAGTGCCAGTCCATGCACACCTCCAGCCAAGCGCCAGTCCTCGCACACTGCCAGCCAAGCGCAAGTCCACGCACACCGCCAGCCAAGCGCCAGTCCACGTACACCGCCAGCCAAGCACCAGTCTGCGCACACCACCAGCCAAGCACCAGTCCACACACACCGCCAGCCAAGTGCTGGGCCACGCACACTGCCAGCCAAGCGCCAGTCCCAACCCACTGTCAGCCAAGCGCCAGTCCACGCACACCACCAGCCAAGTGCCAGCCTACACACACCGCCATCACAATTAGGTTTTTTTAATACAAAAAAGAAAACACAAGCACATTGCAAATAGATACAAATCTACTATCACAAAATCTGAAACTAAATACATTGCACAAATGCCAACCTTGAAACTGAACAAAAATTATAAAACAATAGAGACCAGGCAGTTCACTTTAACCACTCATGGATGCGCCCAAAAATTATTTTGCATGTGGTACATTCTTAAACAAGCAGGCACACACAGCCCAGGGTTGGAAGGACACTCGGGGCAGTACATACGACTCTCCTTCCGCATACTTCTTCGCCAACAGACTCTACATCTCCTACTGGGGAAGTCTTATGAAGGTGTCTTAGGAATGTGATCAGGAAAGTGGAGCCTTTCAATCTAGCCACATCCTCCACCACTCTAACTCTAGGAACACTTGCCTGTTCCACTAAAACAAGGCTGCCTATTACAGACTCCTGAAACTTAGCAAAGGTCATCTTTGACTCAGGACAAGAATCCTTGAATACAACAAAACCATTAAAGGTTGCCAGTGGAAAAGATGGATAGCCAACTTCTTATACTAAATGTAAGCTTTACGAAGAGCAGTGTAAGGTTCCAACCTCTGATCTACATTGTCAACACCACCCATGTGCCTATTATCGTCTAAAATAAACACAGGTTTGCGCGCTTCAGCAACCTGACCCCAATCAGTCACAGGTAAAGTGCCTTCATCATGGATGTTAGTCAGCATGTAGACATCTCTCCTGTCTGAAAACTTCACAGCTAGAAGTTCCTCACAACGCAACGCACTGCACTGTCCCCGCACAAGCTTCTGACAAACAAGTTCTTTTGGGAAACCTTTACGGTTATAGCAGATTGTGCCAAAAGCAACAGTGTCTACTTTGGCCAATTCCCTGAACAACCGCACACCAGTGTAGAAGTTGTCTACATATAAATTGTGATCTTTGTTAAAAAGTCCTCTACCAAGTTCCCACACAATTTTCTCAGTCACTCCAAAAGTGGACGGACAACCAGTGGGTTATTCCTGGATTCCTTACTGGTGTACACCCTGAAATTAGAGACATATCCAGTCCTACTGTCACAGAGCATTTAAAGCTTAATTCCATAACGTGCCCTCTTACTAGGAATATATTTCCTAAGAACCAAGCGGCCCTTGAACAACATCAAAGACTCATCCACTGCTATTTCTTTCCCTGGAGCGTAGATCCCAGAATATCGATCGACAAATTGATCAATGACAGACTAATCATTAAAAGATGGTCACAATCAGGGTGATATTGTGGCAACGCTAAACCATTATCGACAAAATGCAGCATCCGAAGCAGAAGCAAATACCTATCACGACTCATGACTGTTGGAAATATAGCCATCGCCATCAAGGGACTAGTAGACCAATATGAAGACATTGATGGCTTCCTTAGCAAGCCCGTCAACAAAGGTAAACCCAAGAACTTCTTCATCTCTTCCAGATGTGTGGGAGTCCCCCAGGTAGCTCTAGAGTGTGGCCTAAAGCTGTCACTGTTGTCTCTCAAAAACTGTTTGGCATACAAATTAGTCTGCTCAACAATCTCTGCCAAAAACACATCGTCCATAAACAACTGAAAAAATGTATCAGCAAAAGTTTGTCAGTATTCACTCTACACCCTGGAACACCAGTAAAGTATGGCAATGCCGGCTGAACCATGCCTGGGGCAACCCAGAGGTCATCACTTCCTACTGGAAGCCTTGCAGCCCCAGGCTGCAGCCCAGATACCTCTTGCTGCACTATCGGCATGTCAATGTCCTCCTCTAAAACAGGCACTTCATCTGCACTAAGAGTAGCATCATCAGCACGGAGAGTAGCTTCATCATCAGATGATGCCATGAGGAGAGAAAACTCACTGCCTGAATATTCCTCTGCCTCCTCTGCATCAGATGCAGAGTCAGTCTCTGAACAATGGTCAGAAGAAGACGCAAAAAGCATACCAACAACCTGCTGAGCAGTAATCCTGCGGCTAGCCATTATCCTTATTAAGAAAGGAGACTGCACAAACAAGTCAACAACAACCTACACTGTGCAAAATAAGTAAGTAAAAAAAATGTGTGCCTTTTATCACAAAGATCTATATACTCAAAAAATTATACGATTCACTTGCAAGAGACAGCTACACTCACCAGCACCTACTCTGCAGAGTGACAGCGAAAACGATATCCCACTCAAAAGAAAAAAACAAAACCAATTACTCACAAGACAACCACATACACATCGAGGACAAATGCAAAAAGTTTTTGACACTCAAAAAACAGAAGCCAAACATACTGCTATTATTACACCATTTGCTAAAAACACATTCATACAGAGAAATGAAAAACATTTACATTGTACAAAAAAAAGTCTCTTACCAAACACATGCATCTACACAAACAGCAGAACCACCAGTAACGAAACCGCAACCTGGAACATTCTAAAGAGCAAAAACCTTAAACTAGAACAAAAATAAATCATTACAATTGCAATTCACAAGAAATAAAACAATTAACATTATAACACGCTATGTCACTACCCAAATGGGTGTGGAAAGGCCAAATAAATGGGCCGATCTGCCCCCAGGGGTGGGGGGCAGGATACATATAAAACAAATATGTCCCCTGGAAGCGACCCTTCCCCAAGGGGTCGCTTCCAATTTATTTATTTTTAAATCCCTGGTTCTAGTGGGCTTTTCTGCCCCCCACCCCCCTGGGACAGAAACGCCAAACAATGCAAGCGATCTGTCCCATGGGGAGGGGGGGGGGGCAGAAAAGTCTTAAAAAATTATTTAGGCCCATAAAGAAGAGACCCTTGCCCAAGGGGTCGCTTCCATTTAAAATGTAAAACACTCCCTGGTGTCTAGTGGGGTTGTCTGAAAGGCCAAATAAACAAGCCGATCTGCCCCAGGGGGGGTAGAATATACTTTTAAAAAAATATGGCCCCTAGAAGCAACCCTTGTCCAAGGGGCCCTTCCAATTTAATGAAAAAAATATTCCCAAGATCTAAAGGGCTTTTCTGCCTCCCCTGGGGCCAGAAACGCCCCAAAAAATTGGGCGATCTGTCCCCGGAGAAGGGGGGGCAGAAAAGTCTTAAAAATAATTATCCCCCATAGGAAGCGACCCTTGCCCAAGGGGTCGCTTCCATTTAAAAATTAAAAAAACTCCCTGGTGTCCAGTGGGGTTTTCTGTGCCAAATAAAAAAAACAATCTGCCCCCAGGGGTCGCTTCTAATTTAATTTAAACAAAAAAAATCCTGGCTCTAGTGGGACTCTTTGTCCCCCCCCCACCCCCCACCCCCCCCCGGGGCCAGAAACACCCAAAAAATCAGCCGATCTGTCCCCAGGGGGAGGCAGAAAATGTCTTTAAATTATTTTGCCCCATAGGAAGCGACCCTTGCCTAAGGGGTTGCATCCTTTTCACAAAAAAGACATCCCTTGCGTCTAGTGGGGGCATTCCTGCAGCACGATCGCAATGCTGTGCGCGATAGTGCAGCAGGAATGCACTGCACTGAGACATCAGGGGAGAGGAAACACTCTTTCCTCTCCCCCCGATGCCTCAATGTGACCGGATCGGCCCCCCTGCCCCACCGGAGCCCAAAACTCACCTCCTCCTCACCTGGACGCCTGGAAACAAATGGTTTCCAGGCGTCAGGCGCTTCCTGATGACGTTGACACACGCTGTGCATGCTGACGTCACAGGAGCGCCGAAGGGGGGGTCGGGGGTGGGTGCCATGACGGAGCTGTCCGTCATGAGCACACGCAGACCGTGACTCATGACGGAACCGCTCCGTCATGAGCATACAAAGAGTTAAAGTAGCTATAGAATGTGTCAGCCTGTGAACAGACCATGTGAATCCATCTAATCCGCACAGAAGCTGGTGATTATCCTGTTGTAATACTGTATATACATTTGAAACAGCATCTAAAAGCTGTTTGAAATTCTCGGAAATAACTTTTTGTCCATACTCAAGAGTGTAATTAAGGTTGTCTAAGCCATCTTTCATGGTAACTATATTTGCATTCACTGATACTAACTGTGCATTAACAGATTTCAAGTTCTCATTTTGTAGGTGGTGCACTGCCAACATTTCTTTCTCCAGCTCACCAAAAGTATTGTTGTGTCCTAATCATTTCTAGGGCTAACAACGCCTGAAGCTCTCCATCTTGAAACACAGTCCTATGTGCAAAAAGGCTTCTACGCATGTGTCTGCCTCTTCTAGCAGGTTGTGTTACATCCAAGCCTGTTAATGTTTCCTCTGTGTCCTGCAGAAACCTTTGTAGTGGCAGGCACAGGTGGTGGTGGTGGCATTATCTTGCTCTATGTCTGATGGAGTGTCTTGAGGTGTCAAACGTTCAGAAACATCAGCTATTCTTGGTGGTACATGTGTGTAATACATATATACATATAAAAATAAGTATGGAGAATCGAAATTGTTTTTTAAAATATTTTCTATAAAAATACTTTTTCTTTTGGATTGGAATGTGTCTTGATGTTAGTTTTTAACAATCCTAAATCACTTACACAGTTTCTAAAAATAACTAAAATAGTAATATTTTAACAGTATAAGCTGTATGTACTGCATCTCCCGTAATGCATCATAATAATAGTAAGCATTAATCAGGAGCGTTTTCCTAAATGCCAATTTTCTTTTGGTGGAGTAGAAATATCAATTTCTGAAAGCCCAAATAAGCTTTCTGGCTCGAAGGTGTTTACAATAATTTTTCACAAAGGTCTTAGAGGTGCCTGGGTTGAGTATCTCCCAAGTGTTCCATGGGCCTCAGCAAGTCACAATGCGACCTTTTCTTTAGTACGCTATACAGATTTTACCACCGATTCCTTATCTCCTCGATAGTATGCTGCATCGCTCCAACTGCATTCATTTTATCTGGAATGTCCTTCCAAATTTGTTTCCTGGCTATCTGCAACCTGGAAAGAGCTTTTGCTAAATAACTCATCATGAAGAAACACATACTCTTTAATGAGAACTTCCAGCTCCTTCTCGCGAATTTTAATTTTCTTTTGCGTGCTGGAGCTTTGTTTTCTGCCTCCTGACGGTACATGGTTGGTAAAAGTACCTCCAAAATGGTCCAAATGGTAGCCAAGAAACCAAAACACACAACCTGCCTTCCCCTCTCCTTCAGAGAACTCAAGAGAGCATGTGTGAAAATACTTCCTCATTGGGAGCTCATTAAGGTGTTCTCCAAAGCCACTTTTGCAATTTATTGATTACCAAATATTGAAGTACGGTCACTATGATATATATGGGGTAGTGATTTCTAAATTGCGATTCGGTAATATTTGTGTTTTGAAAATTGCTAATCCAAAAATGTGTACGTTTAGCCCTGCCTCTCCAGGTTCCATAATCTGAAACTCCTCCACAAAGACCACATCTCCTACCCATTCTCATCTCCCCCCATTCTCAGTGCTTCATCAAGGATAAAAACACAAATTAATTTCAGAGGGAATTCTTATGCGGTACTAGCATAATTTAAAATGAAATATTGAACCTAGAATGTAAATATTTTTAAAGGGGATATCTTTTACTTTCATTACATTGACATAAACACCAAACCTTTATTAGGTATGTTTGCCACAGGTAATTTAGGAAAAGGCCACTTTTGGAGCGGTGGATATGTTATTCAGTTATTTGGATAGAGAAGGGTAGTGGCAGGATAGAAGAGGAAAAGAGGTTTGTATTCATATAGCCCTTGCTACCACTGATGGGGTTTGAAGTGCTTTTTTTGGTGAGTAGCACACTACTCTGGAACCCATAAGGGTTAGTGTTGAATAAGTATAGTGTAATATGAAAGTAATTTGAGTGGTGGATATGTTAGTCAGTTATTTGGACTGAGAAGGGATGGGGAGGGGTAGAAAAGGGAAAAGATTTTCATTTATATAGCGCTTGTAACCCTCATGGGGTGTTAAAGCGCTTTATTGGTGAGTAGCATGCTATTCCAGAACCCATTAAGGATTAGTGTTGAAAATTAGTATAGTGAAATATGAAAGTAGTTTGAGTGGTGGATGTGTTATTCAGTTGGAAAGAGAAAGGTAGCAGAGGGATAGAAGAGGGAAAAAGGTTGGCATTTATATAATGCTTGCTTACCTCTGATGGGGTGTTGAAGCCCTTTTTTGGTGAGTAGCACGGTACTCCGCCACATAACGGCTTGCGGCCCCCGCTTCGTGGGAGCCGCTCTCAGCCGCGGACTTCTGCTGGGGTGTTTGTTGTTGCAGGAAGCGGACTCCAAGGTCCAGGGGCCCCTCAACCCTGCTCACCTGTGTCTCCCTGCCCCACCTCCACGCTCCACATAAAGGCTCGAGGCCCCCGATTCGCGGGACCGCTCGCAGCCGCAGACTTCTGCTGGGGTGTTTGTTGTTGCAGGAAGCGGACTCCAAGGTCCAGGAGCCCATCAACCCTGCTCACCTGTGTCTCCCTGCCCCGCCTCCATGCGCCACATAACGGCTCGCGGACTTCTGCTGGGGTGTTTGTTGTTGCAGGAAGCGGACTCCAAGGTCCAGGAGCCCCTCAACCCTGCTCACCTGTGCCTCCCTGCCCCGCCTCCACGCGCCACATAACGGCTCACGGCCGCGGACTTCTGCTGGGGTGTTTGTTGTTGCAGGAAGCGGACTACAAGGTCCAGGAGCCCCTCAACCCTGCTCACCTGTGTCTCCCTGCCCTGCCTCCACGCGCCACATAACGGCTCGCAGCCCCCGCTTCGCAGGAGCCGCTCCCATCCGTGAACTTCTACTGGGGTGTTTGTTGTTGCAGGAAGCGGACTCCAAGGTCCAGGAGCCCCTCAACCCAGCTCACCTGTGTCTCCCTGCCCCGCCTCCACACGCCACATAACGGCTTGCGGCCACCGCTTTGCAGGACGCGCGCGGGTGCCTGCCGGGCAAAGCCCGGGCCAAGGACGGGCCAATTTGAGCCTGTTCGAGACAGAGAGAGGCAGGGCAGGGCTCACCCTCTAAGGCAGCGGACCCGGAGTTGAACTGGGAAAGGGGACTGCACAGTAAGTTGATTCCAAAATTTGAATGAGGTTTTCACGGATATCCTATTTGTTTGGTAGTGGCATCTGAACTGCTTTGAAATGACAGCGCGGGGAGGAAGAGGGAGGAAAGGAGCAGGAATCGGTTACGTAGCAGGAACGCTTGACCAGTTTATCACTAGGTCCAGCTCCGTGCTCGCACACGAGATTGCAATCACAGAAAGGCGCCTCTCCATGCATACGGCGTTTGCAAAACGCTCCTCTTTGGGGGGACTAATAAATGCGAGTTCCCCAGAAAGACCTTGCCAGTTTGGCAGGGAAAGGGATGTTCACTTAGGAACTTCAAGCCCCACTCAACCTCACACACCAAGCAGGAATGAAGGAGATCACTTGAATGCCCCGTTATTGTCTGAAAGGACACTGCCAGAGTTATCCAAGAACTCAGTAGTGTGTGCAGCAGAAGTCCATAAGGAGACCCCTTAATCCACGGCCTCAGCAGAGGGGGGAGGTGGAAAGAAAAAAAGAGGAGTCACACGTGCAGATTTACAGCATAATGGAAAGAAGCCTAAGACCTCCAAATGTAACTCAAAAAAGCCGGGAGAGCAGGCTCACACAGATTCTTCGATCATTGAAATACGTCAAGAACCTGAGCACGCAGATATATCCCCTAGCATGGATGCAATTGGTATTGACTCATTGGGGCCGGTGCATGCGTATTGGCAGAAAATAGGCACCCTCATTGCAACGGCACTGGACCCGTTAATGGAAAGACTCAAATCAATTGAAAACAGACTTGATAAAATGGAGGGGCTGATAATGACTAACTTGGGGGAAACTGAAAATAATGTTTTAAATTGTGGTCTGGAAACTGATCGAGGGAAGGTGGGTGGAAGCGTCCCAGTAGTTCGCCCTAGTATTACGGCAGCAGCAGCCAAGGACAAGCTGCAGGCTACTTGCTTGTCAAGTCAGGACAATGTTTGTGGAAGACTAGCGAGTGGAGGCGAGGTAGTCACCCCAGATACACAGGGAGGAAATCGCAGACTTGAAAGGGAGAGAGATATGAATAGGGAAACCAACCCACACACCCACTTACATTTACCCCCTGCCTGTACACCTTGCGTTGTAGTTTTGACTGGCATCCCAGAATTAGAAGACGGTAAAATTGAAACATATGACCAACTTAAAAACAAGACAACGTATTGGCTAAATAAAAACAGGCCATTGCCTCAGGTGGACAGGTGTAAAATCCTCCTTGTTAGAAGAGTAAGCTGGATAGGCGACAGGGAGAAAAATATAGCCGGAGATTGTGTGATCATTAACTTTAATGACCTCAGGGTGGTGGATTATGTTTGCTTGGGTTCTTGGACAAAGTCGCGATTTTTGACCCAGGCTCAAAACCTGGATTATTTCTATATTCCTCCTACCTCTATACCTAGCATCCAGCAAATTAATGAGCATAGGACTAGGGACGGTCATTTAGGGAGGTCAAGAGAGGGGTTGACCAGGGTGAGGAATGATCTATGGCAAGGAGCTCGATGTGGAGGAAATACTGGCGGCAGCAGGTAGTGCCAATGATGGGGGGGTCAGGACTCCCTCTATACAATAGATTGCACCACTTCAGTGGGGTAGACATTTAAGCGAAGTAGACTGACTGAAGGGAGAGACACTAGGCCATGCTATGACTCGAAGTGTAGCCCTGCAGAATCCTATGCCACAGGGGGAAAGCGACTAGAAGATTTTACACCAAACGCACCTCAGTTTGTCCATTGCTCTATAAGGGCTGACAAAATAGAGGTGCCCCAAAGTATCAATAGAGTAAGCTCAGTTCCAGGCGTCGAGGCGGATATTTTAGGGCGCACTCCCAACTTTATATCCTGGAATGTAGCGGGCCTGTCGACCAAATTTCAGAATCAAGACTGGGTGGAATACATTAGCAAATTTAACATCATTTGTCTGCAGGAAACATGGGAGGTAGATTATTCTAACTTCCACCTAGTCGGGTATAAATTATTTGAGGTCCCGGCTAGCAAGTCTACGGCCGGAAGAGCGAGTGGGGGCCTTTTAGTATTTGTAGACGTGGGACTGGAAGGGATCTGGGATGACTTAAAATGAAAGTCAGAAAATATGATCGGCCTCGGGTATAGAAATAGGGGAGTAAATATAACCCTGGTAAATTTTTATAACCCGGGTGGTCCAAGAGTGAGCGAGCTGGATGGAAGTTTAAAATCCCTGACCGAGAAAAAACAGAGTACAACGGCTCCTATGCTCTTAGTTGCGGGGGATTTCAATTGTCATCTATGCCCTAAACTGCTACCTATGAAAGAAGATTGGACGTCCTGCAGTATAGAGGAGGGACCCCATTGGGAGCACACCCCGGAGGGCAAGGAGCTGGGCAGGGTAGTGTGCAACTATGGGCTTGAGCAAACAATGGACCTATTGGCCATTGACCCTAACAAACCGATCCCCCCCACTTTCAAGGGAAGACGTTGCAGCTCTTTTATTGATTTTATTTTGGTGTCCCAATTGTTAAAGAGTTGGGTATGGGTATTTTCAATAGAACTGAGTGTCTACAGTGACCACAACCCCCTAGTATTGTCCCTAGCCAAGGCAAATGTAAATAGGGTGGCGAGGAGCGGGTAGGGCTAAATATAGAAAAGATTACTGATGAGGGCAGACATCTGAAATGGTCGAGATTTGACAGGGAAAGTTTTTATAGGTCCCTTGTTAAAGAAGGTGGACAGCTCCTAGAGAAATGCCTGGACACCTCTACGGAAGGGTCACATTTGGTGAACCTTTTTGAAGAAATGGGTCGCTTGATAGACGGTCTTTTAAAAGTGACAGGAAAGGCAAAGTCGAATAATAATCCCAGGTGGTTTGATAGCGCATGCTCTCTAGCACAGAGAAGGTTAAGAGCCTCATTAAGATTACACCCAAGGGATAAACAAAAGGTGATGCAATGTAGGCTCAACTATAAACAGACGCTACTGCGATCAACGATCTCTGCCGGATACCCTTCATTTTGTATTACTGTGCCCTTTATATTCACTGCCCAGGCGCTTGTACCTAATTAGTCTCCTGAAAAAAATTAAATTTAGGCATGCTAAGGTCGCCTTTTTATATCTGCAAATGGCCCAAGACCCCCTGACCTTGCTCTCTATCAAGAGCTTTCTCAGACAATTATGTGCAGTCACAGAGAGTGAATGGCGTCAGACACTCCATGCTGATGTCTCCACGGCTCAGGTCATGAGGTATGTGGAGAAAGGATGGCCAAGAGAGAGGAATCTGAATTTTGAATTTAAAACCTTTCTCCAAGTTGCAGATGAACTTACCATCGTGGATGGGTTGTTACTCAGAGGTGACAAACTTGTCCCTCCCCTTTCTTTGAGAACTGCCCTAGTTAAACATGAATATGAAGGACATTTAGGTGCCACTATGACAAAAAAAGAGTGTGTCTCTCCTTCTGGTGGCCTTCCATGGACAGGGAATTTGATGAAATTATAAAGTCCTGCATAATCTGTGCTAGCTGTGACAAGGCTGCCAAGTTGCGTACTCCTCCTCTTTCTCCTATTGAATTGCCATCCGCACCATGGGTGAAACTAGGGCTTGACATTGTTGGTCCTTTCCATGCCCTTGACGCTTCTTCGAGTTTGCCTTGGTTCTCATGGACTACTATTCTAAGTGGCCAGAGGTCAAGTTTGTGAGAGAAGTGTCTTCGAGAACTGTGGTTGAGTTTCTCAATGAGGTGTTCTTGAAGGAGGGTTTTCCTAAATTCTTAGTGACGGACAACGGCACCCAGTTTATTGCCAGTGAGGTGGAGGATTCTCTGCACACCTGTGGGGTCAAGCACCTCAAGAGTTTACTGTATCACCCCCAGACCAATGGTCTAGTCGAACGTTTGAACAGGGTGCTTGGGGAGTGCATACAGTAGGCTCTTGCAAACAAATGTATTGTTGTCAATTCTGTGAGAAGCATGGTCTGGTTTTATCGCACCACCCCACATTCAACAACTGGTGTGTCACCTTTTGAATTATTATGTGCTCGGAGAGAGGACACTACTTTCTGTCCTAGCTGGATGGGCAAGTGGATCAAAGGGAAACAGTGATCAGATGCCATGTTGAGTTGAAGCAGAAAACTTACTTTGACTCCACAAAGAAGGTCAAAGAGGTTGAAATATGTGGGTGATTTGGTCGTGTGAGGAAACATGTCCATGTGAGTAAGGGTTCTTTCAAGTTCAGTTCTCCTGTAAAAGTTGTAGATAAGAGAGGGCATTCTTTTAAACTTGTTAAAGGACAGTGGTGGAACAAATGCTTCCTTGCGAAAGACCGTTCTCTTGGAATGGATGCTGGTGGTGGTGAGAGTAGTAGCAATGATGTTGTAATTTCAGATTGCAATTCAGATTGTGCGGGCCATCCCACCTTGAGGTGCAGCGCTCGAGCTAAGAATGTTCCTCTTCGTTATAGAAAATAGTTTGGTTATAGTAATTAGTTTGTATCTGCTTTGCTCTTGTTTCATTTCCTCATATTTATATTTTTTATTTCCTCATTTTCCCTACTCTCACTCTCTTCTTTCTTTCCACCATCCTATTTGGCTCGTTGTTATTCTTGTTTTCTTTTCTCTTCTTTGTTTTTAGGGAAGACCAATGTAGTATTCTGTGCTTGTTTATGGAATGTCCTTGGCCCAGAATCTCACTGTGTGAGAGCTCCGTGTCAGGAATTCCTACTTTGTTAGTTGTTGTCTCTCCTGTGTTCCTTGTAGCTGCTCTGCTTGGTGGCTCAGACTTTACATGAATAACATCTTCTTCAACCTGCCTGGCGTTCCTGGTTCGTTGTAACACACTGCAGCTGCTTTTGGTAAAGGGGGCCGATATTGCAGCACTGCTGCAAAACTGGACCCCTGTACCAAAAATGGACCCCACGGTCCAAAAAATGGCCCCCACCAACAAACCGCCTGGTGCCCGCTACAGCCAGTCTGGCCCTGTCCCTGAATAATTCCGTAATAGCAATAGTTAAACTTATATCGGAAACCCTACGCCAACCCTCAATCACATGCAGAGTTTCTTCAAGTGTCTGGGAATGCACCCTGCATTCAGACAACTCACTCCTCATTCTCGTTCTTCACCTTCACACTCACCCTGCACTCACAGCGATCGCAATGCACTCATACTGATCCCCATGCACTCACACTATTCACCCTGCTTTCACAATGACCACACAGCTCTTATGCCACTCACACCGGTCTCCCTCCACTTACTCTGTGGTCACATAGCACACCACCCACTCTGTAATCCCAGTGATCACTCTGTACTCACAGTGCACTTGTGCTGTTCACCCTGTACCTCACCATGCTGTCACACAAGCACACTACTCACCCTGCACTCATGGGACACTTCACTCACCTGTCCTCCTCAGTGCTCACTCTGCAATCTTACTCAAACAAGTCCATCATTAACCACACATTCATTTGTCCCACTCTGCACTTACATCCGCACCCAAATTCATATGGTTCCCTCACTCACCATGAAGGCACTCCTCTCACCCTACTCTCACACTATTGCATCACTCACCATGCACTCACATGGGCACTAATGTTACCCACACATCGCAGAGGGTTAATATGCCTGCTACAAAGAACGTGTACCAAGCAGATCACAGAACTGAGTGTGAGAAAACTACGAGTAGTCCTATAAAAAAAAATATATTGTACGAGAGTAGGGTCTGCTTTCCTATGGTCACCCCAATTTTTGCTTTTTGCTTCACTGGTTTTCGACTTAATGTGGCTGTGGGTCTGCTAATCAGACCCACAGCCTGCTGTTCTCTCTCTAAATTCACATACATGTACTATAGGTACATCACCAATTTGGTATTGGACACCTTATCAGCCCCTGTACAGTGTACTATAGGTACCCAGGACATAGGTGCATCCAAGGCCTAACAGGGGCTGCAGCATATCTTTTGCCACCCCTGGCTGGCTATCCAAACAGACACAACTGGCTGATCACCCAGCTGGGGCAAGGTCGTGTAATCACCCCTTGCTTAGATATAGTATACCTATATCTAAACCTATATCTGGACACATATATACCTATAAGTCACTCCTATGGCAGGCCTTAACAATCCTGGAGGCAGAGTGCTTGGTTTTATGCGAGATGGTGCTCTAGCATGAGCTGAGCCTGTCTTCAGCTTTTGGAACCATTTTCTTATAGCTGTTCCAGGGTATTGCCATACCATATACTCTTAAGTGCATTATAATCCTCGCGGTTATTGCTAACTTTGGTTTGGCTTTATCAAAACATGTCGTGTAAGGTGTCATACACTTTGGAATACTACCCCCTCGCCAGTTCTGGCGACGGGGGTAGCATTCCACCCTTCTAGAGAGAGAAGACATGTTACTTTACTTAAACGCGGTTAAATCTAACCAGAGCCCCAGCATCACAAAATGGACACTGCTGCCACAGACACGAGTCTGACCTCCTGCTGCTGACCAAAAACTCCGGCAGGGGAGGCCTGGAAAAAAGGTATCCTGTCACAGGGAGGTGTTACACCACCCCAGACAGGAGATAGTGGATTGAGGCAAGCAGGGCGAGTGAAACTAGACACTGCCTGGGGGGCACAAGGCTCCTCATGCATAGCCCAGTTCAAACCGGTCCTGGGGCACTCCAGCACCAGCTCTGGTGCGCAACTGGACAAAGGGAAAGGGGTGTAACCACCCCCTTCCTGGGTCCCAACCATAGGAGGGACCTAGCAGGATATCCAGCCCTTGATTTGGAATAAAGGTAGGAGCTGTGCCCATTGAAGGCAGATAATCCTGACTGAAACTTTGATACAGAACTCTGGACCCTTCGACATCCCACTCGACGTGGAAGACTGAAGAATCTCCCTTGTGGTCAAGGAGTGACCACCCTGTGCAAACGGGCACCATCCAGTGCCCAACAGTTTGCTTTGTTGCAGCTCCAGCCAGAGCTCGAGCAACAGAGTTCAACAAGAACTGGATTGCCAGACATCCAACAGCTCGATCCACAGCCACAGCAAAGCTGAGACCTGTGGAGGCGACATGAGACGTGGGTCCGGCCATCTTGAAAAGACTGCGAAGTGCTGACCGTGCAGCTCCTGAGGTATCCTTGAAGCTGTGCATTGGGGTTTGAGAAGCCCCAGCCCTGAGCAGCTCGTGTACTGAAGCTCACCCCTCCACACTCACAGAGTGCTGAGTGAGGCCCTTTTGCATTTTCCTGGTTGATGTGTCTGTCCGGTCACTTGCCCATTGGCTAGTGGTCACTATGATGACGAAACTTTAAAACTACTCTGCTAGTCTGGTTGCTCCAAACTGGCCCTCGCTCTCCTGAAAAGGAGCAACCTCTCTGACCTTGCTGGTCCGAGTAAGAAGCGATCTATAAATCCTGTGTGGGTTGCATTTGCCAAGGCCTGTTGACTCCGATCCGAAAGCCAACACCGCCAACACCGAAAGCCTTTGTGGGACAGCTCGTGATCCACTTCTGGATGCCCTCGATGCCCCAGAGTCCACGTGGCAGCGGAGACAAGCTTTTCGACAACCACCTGATTGCGCCCGACATCGCCTGGTTCCTTCCTGGTTCCATCCTGGTCACTGGCTAGTGACCCAGACTCTGTCCCCTCTGCTTTCAGGTACTCTACATCTTCGATCCACCCTTGGATCCAACCGGACTCTTCTCTCCTGGCCGCCTGCAGCATCTTCATCTCCAGGCTCCATAGATCTCCACGACGAAACCCGACACACTTTGGCACCTATGCACCCGCTTCCTGTGGGTGAGGTAACGATCAAACACCGGTGCTCCTGTAGGGGTTTACACCTCTAGTGTCTAAGTTTTAAGTGGCTAAGTTCTAGTCCAGTCGGAAGACTTCCAAAACAGTAACTTTATAACTTTTACGCACCATTGACTTTGCATTGGTGCATGCGTGTGCTTTTAGCGCTGCACCTGAATCCCGCGGGCTACTCCCGTTCTAACTACAGTTAGCCCAGTGTAGTCCCAGAGATTCCCAAGGCCCTAGGCCTTACCATTGTTCATAAAGCGGTACTTATACCACTCATTTAGTATATGGTTTGAGTGGCCACTGGCCCTATCCATAATTGTGCAACTTTTGTATGTTTAACTGTGCTTTTGTTTAAACGCTTGTGCCTCTGCACTCATAAAGAGTACAGAGGATTATTCTAGTAATAAATACATATATTTTTATAATATATAACTTGTGTGGTGTCCTTTCATTTGATATTACAGGATTGCATATGGTAAAACAGCTGGCTTCACATGCCCTCTTGAGTTAAGCCTGAGACTCCTTAGGTCCATGCTACCCCTAGGATAGCTTGTCTATAAGGTTGACTACAACCACCACCATAAGGGATTGTTTGGACTGATACAAGGTGCTCACGAGAATAGTGAACATCATACATCAGGCCAACTTCTCACAGATATGTTTGTCAAAAAGGGCTATAGAGAGACACTGTTGGCGAGTGGTAGTGAGGAAATGCATGGAGAAGTAGGAAATGGTGGATGGGCACCCAAAAAGACTGTTGCACCGTGCGCAACGGGTGCTAGGGCCAGCCCCTGGTTGTTTGCAATGGTCCATCTGTAAGCCATTGCTAACTTATATATCAATATGTGCGGATGTAGATTTATATTTGTATGTGTGTATATATGACTGGGTGTTTGAGTATTTCTTTGTGCTAATAGGTGTGTTGCGTGGATGTAGCCCTACACGATTGACTAGCTTTCGCCTATTTATATTTAGCTTTCTTTACCTGTGTGCATATCTCTATTTGTAAAAATGTGTGACCATTTTCCCTAAGTATTTAGCTCTGTATGAGCAATTCTCAACATGTGTATCTCATTTTTTTAGTATTTTTAATCCGGTTTAATATTTGTATCTTTGTAGAACTATGTGTTGTCTCTGGATCTAATTGTGTCTGATGCGCACACACCTACGAAAGTCTTTGTACCTCTGTGTTGGAGGGTAGTTGTGGATGTGTTCTCAAAATGTGTATAACGTGATGTGTGTCACTGGAATTATACGATACTGCAGCTCTGCCATTTTTTGTACAATTATGGTTTTGGCATATTTGCCACATACTCAATCGTCTACTGCATAATCAAAAGTTACTAAAACCATGGCACTGCGTTCCTGCTCACTGCAAGGCTCGTCTCAAATTTTGACTGGTCCTCTTTCAGTTGCCTATTGTTGTATTTAGGTGTTAAATTGGTGCTAATAAGGTGAAATCTTTTAAGGAACAGTGTTCCGATTTATAAAACTGCAAAATAATGAAGTAATACTATCCCCAAATTTGCCACATTACGCTTCACAGTTTGCCTTTTCTTGCCACAAAATGTATTCAACCTTGCCACTAAAGGTGGGCGGGTCACTGAAAGCTCGAGCCTGAAGCCTGACTGTGCTTTGTGCCTACCTTCCTCTCTGTGCCTGGGTGTTGTGTTACGGCCAGAGCTGCGGACTTCGGAACTGGTGAGCCAGAAGTGGCAGCTGGCAACATTGCACTATGCTGAGGCGCGATGCCCAAAACACTCACCATATATGCTGGCCGCAGGGTCTGAATCCGGTCTCCATCCTGGCGCTCCCTTCTTCTGGCAGAAAGGGAGGGACATCCTCCCTTGAGCAACCCAAAACCAACCAATCCTGGAGCAGATTGGTTGGAGCAGGCTCACTCAGCACTCATTTTGAGGCTGGGGCCCGGAGGCTGCAATCCCTCTGCTGTTTCTCAGCCTTGGGATTGCAAGCTCTGAAGTGCGCAGGTGAGATTGGTCGGCTGTAGGCAGCTAGCCAATCTGACATGCGCACTGGCAGGGGGCTGCATTAATAGTGGATATGCAATAATCAGCCCCGCTCTCTGCCCTCGCACTGTAACAGCGAGAGCCTGGGACACATTAATAAAATGGTAACAAATACCATTGAAAGGGCGGGATTTTCCTTCTAAAGTCTGCTAACCATTTTCTGGAAATCCCGTCTCAGGTCGACTGGACCTTTTTACCTGTCATGGAATGAATTAGGCAATCTATTCACCAAAATTCATTAAATTGCAACGGTTCCCACTGTTTCCCCAAAGAACCACCGACTAGGAACTAAGTTTGAAGATTTATTACATAACCAAAAACAATTGAAGGTATAAACACCTCAACAGAAGGTTCAGAAGATAAACAGGCACTAATACAAACATAACCCTACGGAATAGTCTCAGACGGCTAATGAATATTACGAGGATCAATTCGAAAATCATCAGGCTAACAAGAATTGCTATAACCTGAGTTCTAATATGCATTGGAAAAGAGTATAAATCAGGTTAATCTGTCCCTACACTATACTAAGTGACATCCCTACTCAGCAATAGCCCAACCTAATAAAGGTGTCAGCAGTGGTGACTTCCAAAGAAGGTCACTCACTTTCTCTCTGTTGGTCTAGAGTCTCCTCAGTCATAGCTATGCTCTCTGGTAACCAACCGCTCCCTCTAGTCCCTCAGCTCATCTGCTCTGCCTTCTCCCTCGGGGTGCTGTCCCTAATACAAAACCCCACAAGTCGGACGACACGCCTTCAGGTACGCCCCTCTCAAAGATGTTGGTTTTCAGAATTTTCCATCATGGCACACCTCCATCTTTGTCCGTTAAGACGTCCTTGGGTCCCAGACTTTCCTTCGCTTCAAGTTGCATCCCTGAATTCCTCGGCTACTCCTCCATGTCTGAGTCTAGCATCCTAACACTCATACACAATGGGCCCTTCTACTTTACTGTCTACTTGATCCGGCACCTGCAAAGGAATACATGTGAATCGGCTCACAAATTCTTTAATGTTGCAATTTGCTTTAGCTAAAAGCAGCTTTTTCATAGAACATTTCTACGATTTAATGCTAAGCAAACATTTCAGTCAGGCCTACACAATTTCCATAAACTGGGCTTCTGCACGGTTATAGGCCCAACATCCTAACATGAGCATCTCGTTCGCTTCTTAGGCCTCCATCTTTAAGCAAATACAATTTTACTTCAAGCACTTATATAACGTATAAAAGGTACACTATGAACTTTAATAAAGCAGAACTAAATACATAAAGGTGATCTTGCAAAAATCCCCTCTTATTAATGAAAGGCTTCACGTCAGACGACATTTCTATGTTAGAGCGGCATTATTGACTTTAAAAACTCTTAACATTAGCTCTACATGCATTTCTAATACCAAATTCATTAGTCCTCAACCCTACATTACAGTTTGAACACAATTAGTAAGTCCTCTATATATGCGGGTGTTAACTACTTGTACATATGATACACCCCTACATTTTTACTTCTGTTTGGCGCTCTCTCAGTCCCCCCCTTTGATGACCTGTGTCATCACCATCATCACCATCCCTAAGGGTAAGAACTGAGTTAAACAGAGCTTGTCGCCATTTTCCCTCTCTTGAGCATCTCCAATGCTCTCAAGCTCCGATATTGACTGTCCTGCAAGTTCTCCATTCTTCGCTCTTGTACTCTCATCGATCTTTCCAATGTGCCTTCCACTATTTCCTCCACTTCTGATTTGAGTCTCAGTACATCAATCCTTCTTGCCTTTATCGCCGCCCTCAATGTACCTTGGCTAGAGGTACCATTAGGGTCCCTCCCTCCACAGTCCTGACTCCCTCGTCTGTCTTCTTCAGGTGTGTTATGGGGAACCCTTTGGTTTTCCCAACTTTTGCGGTCCCACTCCTGTCTATGATCACTAGGCGCGTGATGGGACGCCCCCCTACTTTCCACACTCCCACGATCCCATTCCTGGTTGCTTCCGCTAGACGCACAGTGAGACACCCCCCTATTTTCCTGGTTTCCATGGTCAAAATCATCCCTCGACCTGTTGCTCTGGGAATCCGCAATCGTATCCCAAGTTCTCAAATCAGGCCTTAATTTCCTAAGTGACCTTGGCCGTGGTCCTCTCAAGTCCATCGGTCCTCTCGAACCCCCCTGTTCTCCAGAAGAGTCTGTCAATGCTGCCAAAGGGGTGCTCCTTTCTACAGGTCTTGGTAATTGGCTCCACCTGTCCGCCCCATTACTCCTTTCCTCACTGACATTTCTCTCTCTCTCGGTTTGTGGCGGACCCTCGCCTTGTGTCTGTTCTGGATTGTACACGGATACTATGGGACGGATGTATGACGTTACAACGCATACTTTTAGCACGCATACCTTTACAACGCAATTTTTACAACGCAGGACCCATTACAACGAACTACCATTACAATGCATTTTTTTACATCGCAGATGCCTTTACAACGCATACCATTACAACGTAAGTATTGGTAAGTATATAATATTTTAAAAAATGTAAGTAATTAAAATTAATATAATTTAATTTAATTTTAATTTTATTTAAAACCCAAACCTAGCCTTGAACCCTAAAAATACCCCTGTACCCCGAAACCCAAACCTAGCCCTGAACCCTAAAAATACCCATGTACCCAAAAACCCAAACCTAGCCCTGAACCCTAAAAATACCCCTTTACCCAAAAACCCAAACCTAGCCCTGAACCCTAAAAATACCCCTTTACCCAAAAACCCAAACTTAGCCCTGAACCCTAAAAATACCCCTTTACCCAAAAACCCAAACCTAGCCTTGAACCCTAAAAATACCTCTGTACCCCAAAACCCAAACCTAGCCCTGAACCCTAAAAATACCCCTGTACCCAAAAACCCAAACCTAGCCCTGAACCCTAAAAATACCCCTTTACCCAAAAACCCAAACCTAGCCATGAACCCTAAAAATACCCCTTTACCCAAAAACCCAAACCTAGCCCTGAACCCTAAAAATACCCCTTTATCCAAAAACCCAAACCTAGCCTTGAACCCTAAAAATACCCCTGTACCCCAAAACCCAAACCTAGCCCTGAACCCTAAAAATACCCCTTTACCCAAAAACCCAAACCTAGCCCTGAACCCTAAAAATACCGCTTTACCCAAAAACCCAAACCTAGCCCTGAACCCTAAAAATACCCCTTTACCCAAAAACCCAAACCTAGCCCTGAACCCTAAAAATACCCCTGTACCCCAAAACCCAAACCTAGCCCTGAACCCTAAAAATACCGCTGTACCCCAAAACCCAAACCTAGCCCTGAACCCTAAAAATACCCCTGTACCCAAAAACCCAAACCTATAACATTTTTAATATAATTATATACTTACCAATACTTACGTTGTAATGGCATGCGTTGTAAAGGTATCTGCGATGTAAAAAAATGCGTTGTAATGGTAGTTTGTTGTAATGGATCCTGCGTTGTAAAAGTTGCGTTGTAAAAGTAGTCCGTTGTAATAGTTGCGTTGTAACGGTTGTTTACCCTATGGGACCTATGGTAACAGGTACCATAAGAGCGTCTGGCAATCTCCGGGAGTCAACCCCCTCTTCGCCCTGTAATTTTGGACCGTAAATCTTCCCACTACTCTCGTTATTGGAGAAGGTGGAGGTGCCCTTTCTCCCTCCACCGAGCTGCACCTGTCCCCTAAAGGGCTCAAGCCGCTCTCCGTTGGGACGCCACCGTCCCCGACAGAAGCTTCCCTGCTCATTGCTGACGTTGGCGTTCCCCCCACCTCAGGATTATATGGAGGTGGTCTCTCCGACAACAGTCTCTCTATCAGGCTGTCGTCTGTCTCACTGTCCTCATCTTCAGTACTCCTTCTCTGCGCATCCCCCGTGTTGACCAACAACGGGTACAACCTGTCCCCTTCGATGGTCTGCACTCTCCACCTCTTGGCTAGTGCATCCCATCTCGCATCTTGCACCGCCCTGACCGATCGTTTCACTCTTTCTTGTCTCCTATCTCTGTTCCTTTCATGGGCTGCCCTGATCCACACATTCAGCGCTTCAAACTGTGTTGGTCTAGGCAAAGGTCGCAACGCAGCCATAATCGCTTTTAACTGATACAACACCTCTAATCTGAATGTTCCATATTTAGGAAAAGTCAATTCCTCGCTTCCGTCAGTCATCTTACACCAATTCTCAAGCCACAATATAGTATGCAACCCGACATTTGTAGCCATATAATGGGCTGGGGTATCCTCGGGTGGAGCCTCTTCCCCACCCCGAGGTTCTAACTTCTTTTCACCTTTAAAACAATTTCACAACACTTTTAAGCATTTCATGATGAAAACCGCAACGTTTCTTTGTTTACAGCGCTCTTTTACTTCTTGATGACAATCCACCAATCCCAGCGCGGCTCCACACTAACCGCCCTATCCCAGCGCGGCTCCGTCTGACGTCACTCGCCTCCGTTTCGCAGCAGTTCCCCTCCTCTCTCCGCTCGTCTCTCGGTCACGCATGCGTCCCAATCATACACTGGAAATGATCACTTCCAACCAAGCAACCACCTCCTTGACTGTACGTCCACAGTCTGACTGTAATTGTCACCGAACTGGCAAATGTCTGTCCACGAACGACCAGACAATCGCTTCAACTGATAGGTTACAAACACACGGCAACTTCCGACCAGCGTCCGTTGCCCACGCAGTCACACATTTGTCCCCCATATCTCGGTCCTGCGGGCGATCAATGGTACCTCATGACCCCCTTAACAATGGTCGACAATTACTATAGGTGTTCGATACACCCGAACCACTGAAACTCCAATCGAGCCTAAGATTTTCACTGGTTGCGCGCGCCCAGAACCTGACATCCCTTACACACCACAGGCACTCAACTCCGCAAGACAATACAACACACCAATACAATGTAACACCGCAATCTAACAACGCATGACCCTTTTCATACTCACTCTCTTCCAACCTGCTGCTTTCTGCCACACCGTCACTCTCCGTCAGTTTCCATGGAACGCCATCCTCCGTCCGCGATTCTCTGGACACTCGCCATTGGTTCTCTATGGGCCTCAGGGAAATCTCAACCTACTCCAAATTGCCCTCACTCCAGAAGATAAACCATCCTCTGCTACCAACTGAAAGGGCGAGATTTTCCTTCTAAAGTCTGCTTACCATTTTCTGGAAATCCCGTCTCAGGTCGACTGGACCTTTTTACCTGTCATGGAATGAATTAGGCAATCTATTCACAAAAAAATCATTAAATTGCAACGGTTCCCACTGTTTCCCTAAAGAACCACCGACTAGGAACTAAGTTTGAAGATTTATTACATAACCAAAAACAATTGAAGGTATAAACACCTCAACAGAAGGTTCAGAAGATAAACAGGCACTGATACAAACATAACCCTACGGAATAGTCTCAGACGGCTAATGAATATGGGATCAATTCGAGAATCATCAGGCTAACAAGAATTGCTATAACCTGAGTTCTAGTATGCATTGGAAAAGAGTAATCTGTCCCTACACTATACTAAGTGACATCCCTACTCAGCAATAGCCCAACCTAATAAAGGTGTCAGCAGTGGTGACTTCCAAAGAAGTTCACTCACTTTCTCTCTGTTGGTCTAGAGTCTCCTCAGTCATAGCTATGCTCTCTGGTAACCAACCGCTCCCTCTAGTCCCTCAGCTCATCTGCTCTGCCTTCTCCCTCGGGTGCTGTCCCTAATACAAAACCCCACAATGCGGACGACACGCCTTCAGGTACGCCCCTCTCAAAGATGTTGGTTTTCAGAATTTTCCATCATGGCACACCTCCATCTTTGTCCGTTAAGACGTCCTTGGGTCCCAGACTTTCCTTCGCTTCAAGTTGCTTCCCTGAATTCCTCGACTACTCCTCCATGTCTGAGTCTAGCATCCTAACACTCATACACAATGGGCCCTTCTACTTTACTGTCTACTTGATCCGGCACCTGCAAAGGAATACATGTGAATCGGCTCACAAATTCTTTAATGTTGCAATTTACTTTAGCTAAAAGCAGCTTTTTCATAGAACATTTCTACGATTTAATGCTAAGCAAACATTTCAGTCAGGCCTACACAATTTCCATAAACTGGGCTTCTGCACGGTTATAGGCCCAACATCCTAACATGAGCATCTCGTTCGTTTCTTAGGCCTCCATCTTTAAGCAAATACAATGTTACTCCAAGCACTTGTATAACGTATAAAAGGTACACTATGAACTTTAATAAAGCGGAACTAAATACATAAAGGTGATCTTGCAAAAATCCCCTCTTATTAATGAAAGGCTTCACGTCAGATGACATTTCTATGTTAGAGCGGCATTATTGACTTTAAAAACTCTTAACATTAGCTCTACATGTATTTCTAATACCAAATTCTTTAGTCTTCAACCCTACATTACAGTTTGAACACAATTAGTAAGTCCTCTATATATGCGGGTGTTAACTACTTGTACATATGATACACCCCTATATTTTTACTTCTGTTTGGCGCTCTCTCACTGTGAGAAGTTGGCCTGATAGGTGATGTTTCCAATTCTGGAACCACCTATTATCAGACCAAACAATCCCTTATGGTGTCAGGTTGTAAGTCAACCTTGTTAGACAAGCTATCCTAGGGGTAGCATGGACTAAGCAGCCTAAAGGCTTAACTTAAGAGGTCGTGTTAAGCTAGCTGTTTTACCACATACAATCCTGTAATACCAAATGAAAGGACACCACACAAGTATATATTATAAAAATATATGTATTTATTACTAAAAACAATCCCCAGTATTCTTTATGAATAAAGGGGCACAAGCGTTAAATCAAAAGCACAGTTAAAACATACAAAGTTGCACAATTATGGATGAGGGCGGGTGGCCACTCAAACCATATACTAAACAAGTGGTATAAGAGATACCAATCGAACAGTGGTTAGGCCTAGGGCCTAGGGAATCGCTGGGAGCAGTCGGGACAAGCAATGCTGAAGTCGGGAGAGGCCCACGGGATTCGGGAGCAGTGCGGAAAGCGCACGCATGCACCAATGTTAACCAATGGTGCATAAAAGTTGCAAAGTTAAAGTTTAAGGACACTTCCGCTGAACCTAGAGGAACAAAACTTAAGACACAGACCCTAGAGATGTGTACCAGTGTGGGAACACCGGCGGAGCAAAGTTACCTCACCCACAGGAAGCGGGTGCACAGGGTCGAAGTTGAGTCGGGTTTCGTCACGCAGGCTCTTGGTGCTTGAAGCTGAAAGGGCTGCAGGCGGGGTGAAAGAGAAGTGTCCGGTGGAGTCCAAGGGTGGACTCGAGTCGAAAAGTACCTGAAAGCAGAGGGGACAGAGTCTGGGTCACTCAGCAGTGACCAGGGTGGAACCAGGACGGAACCAGGCAATGTCGGGCGCAATCAGGTGGTCGTCGAGGAGCTTCTCTCCGCTGTCACGTGGGCTCTGGGGCATCTGCGACGTCCAGGAGTGGGTCACGATTTGTCCCACGAGGGCTCTCACCGTCGGCGCAGTCGGCTTGAAGTTTGGAGCAAACAACACTTGGCAAGAGCAATCCACGTGAAACCGGGAGATTGCTTCTCACTCGAACCAGGAGGGTCAGAGTGGGGGCTCCTTTTCAGGGGAGCTGGTGCAGATCTGGAGCAACCAGATTCGCAGGTCGAATTTCAAGGTTCGTTGGTACAGGGGCCACTAGCCAGCTGGCAAGTGACCGGGCCAACGTGTTGAGCCAAATGGAGCAGAAGGGCCCCACGCAGCACTCGTCGAGTGTGGAGGGCTGAACTTCGGTGCAAGAATGGCTCAGGGTTAGGGCTTCTCAAACCCCGGTGTACAGCTTCGAGGGTCACTCGTGGGCTGCACAGTCAGCGTCTCGTGGTCAATTCAAGATGGCGTGCCCCACGCTTCCGGTCACCTCCACGGGTCTCAGCTCTGCAGGGACTGTGGATCGGGCTGTTGGAAGGCAGGCAAGCTTGATCTTGTCGATCTCTGTCACTCGAGTTCCGGCGGGAACTGCGACAAAGCAGAGGTCGATGGCTGGATGGTGCCTGTTTGCACAGGGTGGTCACTCCTTGACCACAAGGGAGATTCTTCGGGCTTCTACGTCGAGTAGGATGTCGAAGGGTCCAGAATTTCGTTTCTTATGTTTCTTCAGGATAATCTGAAGTGCATTGGCACTGCTCCCAGTCTTATACTAATTTTGGGGGCTGGATTACCTGCTAGGTCCCCTCCTATGGGTGGGACCCAGGAAGTGGGTGGATACACCCCCCTTCCTTTGATCCAGGCCGCCCTGGCACGAGGGCTGGAGTGCCCCAGAACCGGTTTGGCCGGATTATGCAAGGGGCAGCCTTGTGCGCCCCAGGCAGTGTCTGTTTTCTTTCAAACCTCCCTGCTACAATCCACTATCTCCTGTCTGAAGGGTGGTAACACCCCCCTGTGACAGGAAACCCTTTGTCCAGGCCCCATTTGGCTGAGTTTCGGTCAGCTTCAGGGGGTCAGACTCTTGTCTGTGGCAGAGGCATCCATTTTGTGGATCTAAGGTCCTTTTAGAAATTAACCGCATTTAAGTAAAGTAACATGTCTTACCCCTCTAGAGGGGTGGAATGCTATCCCCGTCGCCAGAACTGGCGAGGGGATAGTATTCCAAATCGTATGACACCTTACACGACATGTTTTGATAAAGCCAAACCAAAGTTGCTATATAACCGCGAGGATTATAAGGCACTTAAGAGTATATGGTATGGCATTATCCTGAAACAGCTTAGGGAGTTGTTCCCGACAGCTGCAGACAGGCTCAGCTCATGCTAGAGCTCCATCTCACATTAAACCACGCACTCTGCCTCCAGGATTGATGAGGCCTTCCATAGGAGTGGCTCACAGGTTTATATGTGTCCAGATATAGGTTTAGATATAGGTATACTATATCTAAGTAAGGGGTGATTACACCACCTTACCCCAGCTGAGTGATCAGCCAGTTGTGTCAATTTAAGAACCAGCCAGGGGTGGCAAAAGATATGCTGCAGCCCCTGGTAGGCCTTGGTGGCCCCTATGCCCTGGGCACCTATAGTGCATTATACAGGGGCTGACAAGGAGTCCATTTTCAATTGTGGTATGTGCCTATAGCACATGTATTAGTAATTTAGTGAGAGAACAGCAGGCTGGGGGTCTGGTCAGCAGGCCCACAGCCTCAGTAGTCGAAAACCAGTGAAGCAAAAAGCAAAAATTTGGGGTGACCATAGGATAACAGACCCTACTCTCCTACACAACCCCCCCCCCCAAACGCAGGGACATTAAACTAACCTTGACCAGATAAGTCTTCATGTTCTAAGTGGAAGTACCTGGAGAGACCATCTGCATTACCATTGTCAGTCCCTGGGCGGTGCTCCACTGTAAAGTCCATCCCCTGTAGGGAAATGGACCACCTGAGCAGTTTGGGGTTTTCACCCTTCATCTGATTGAGCCACAAGAGGGGCTTATGGTCTGTCTGAACTAGGAAGTGAGTTCCAAACAAGTAGGACCTCAACTTCTTCAGGGCCCAAACCACAGCAAAGGCCTCCCTCTCAATGGCTGACCAACGTTTCTCTCTGGGGGTCAGCCTTCTGCTAATAAAAGCAATGGGCTGGTCTTGACCATCTTGATTAAGTTGTGAGAGCACAGCTCCCACCCCCAACTCAGAAGCATCTGTCTGTACAATGAACTGTTTGGAGTAGTCAGGACTCTTCAGGATAGGTGCAGCGCACATGGCCTTCTTCAAGTCTTCAAATGCCTTTTGACAGCTAACTGTCCACTGAACCTTTTTTGGCATCTTCTTGGATGTCAAGTCATTTAATGGTGTCACTATAGACCCATAGTTTTTCACAAACTTTCTGTAATACCCAGTCAGGCCCAAGAAGGCTCTGACTTGTGTCTGGGTAACTGGAGGAGCCCAGTCCTGTATGGTCTGGATTTTGCTCTCCAGTGGCTGAACCTGACCTCCACCTACTAGGTGGCCCAGGTATACAACCTTACTCTGCCCTATCTGGCACTTGGTGGCCTTGATAGTTAGGCCTGCCTTTTGCAGGGCCTCCAAACCTTTCTTCAGGTGGATCAGGTGATCCTCCCAGGTGGAGCTAAAGACAGCAATATCATCTAGATATGCTGCACAAAAGTCATCCAACCCAGTAAGGACTTGGTTCACCAACCTTTGGAAAGTGGCAGGTGCATTCTTCAAACCAAAGGGCATTACCACAAACTGATAATGTCCACTAGGGGTAGAGAATGCTGTTTTTGCTTTTGACTCCTCAGCTAGTCTGATTTGCCAGTAGCCAGCTGTCAGATCAAATGTGCTCAGAAACTTGGCAGAAGCCAATCTGTCAATGAGCTCATCTGCTCTTGGAATGGGGTGAGCATCTGTCCTAGTGACAGCATTGAGACCCCTGTAGTCCACGCAAAATCTCATTTCTCTCTTTCCATCTTGGGTATGAGGTTTTGGCACAAGGACTACTGGGCTGGCCCATGGGCTCTCTGATGGCTCAATCACTCCAAGCTCTAACATCTTTTGCACCTCAGCCTTGATGCAATCCCTGACATGGTCAGGTTGCCTGTAGATCTTATTCTTCACAGGCAGACTGTCACCAGTGTCCACCACATGGGTACACCAGTCAGTCTGGCTGGGTGTGAGTGAAAACAAATGCCTGTGGGCCTGCAAAACTTGTCTGCAGTCCCTCTGTTGCTGGTCAGTGAGGCTGCCTGCCAAGGCTACTCCATCAACTGAACCATCATCAGGGTTCTGAGAAAGCAGGTCTGGGAGAGGGTCACTCTCTTCCTCCTGATCCCCATCTGTGGCCATGAGCAAGCTCATGTCCTCCCTGTCCACAAATGCTTTCAAACGATTCACATGGATTACCCTGTGAGGGCTCCTAGGGGTTCCAAAGTCAACCAAGTAGGTGACTTCTCCTTTCTTCTCAATGATAGGATAGGGTCCACTCCATTTGTCCTGGAGTGCTGCTGGGGCCACTGGCTCCAGTACCCACACCTTCTGTCCTGGTTGGAACTCTACCAGTACAGCCTTTTGGTCATGCCAAGCTTTTTGTAATTCTTGGCTGGCCTCCAGGTTTTTGGATGCTCTTTCCAAGTATTCAGCCATCCTGGAGCGGAGACCAAGTACATAGTCCACTATGTCTAGTTTAGGCTTTTTGAGAGGTAACTCCCATCCTTCCTTCACCAAACACAATGGACCCCTTACAGGGTGGCCAAACAAAAGTTCAAAAGGGCTGTAGCCAACCCCCTTCTGTGGGACCTCTCTGTAAGCAAAGAGCAGGCAAGGTAAAAGAATGTCCCATTTCCGCCTGAGCTTCTCTGGTAATCCCTTTATCATGCCTTTTAGGGTCTTGTTAAATCTCTCCACAAGCCCATTGCACTGGGGATGGTAGGGGTGGTAAACTTGTAGTTTACTCCACACTCCTTCCACATTGCTTTTAGATAGATGGATATAAAATTGGTGCCCCTATCTGATAATACCTCCTTTGGAAAGCCCACTCTTGAGAAAACTGCAATGAGGGCTTTTGCCACCACAGGTGCTGTGGTGGTCCTCAGGGGAATAGCCTCTGGATACCTGGTGGCATGATCCACTACCACCAGTATAAATCTGTTCCCAGATGCTGTTTGGGGGTCCATGGGACCCACAATATCAATTCCAACTCTTTCAAAGGGAACCCCCACCACAGGTAGTGGTATTAGGGGGGCCTTTGTTGTGCCACCTGACTTACCACTGGCTTGGCAAGTGACACAGGAGCGACAAAACTCCTTGACATTTTCTGACATATGAGGCCAGTGAAAGTGTGAAACAAGCCTGTCCCATGTCTTGTTCTGGCCTAAGTGTCCTGCAAGGGGAATATCATGGGCCAAGGTAAGGAGGAATCCCCTAAACTGCAGAGGTATAACCAACCTCCTGGTCATGCCAGGCTTGGGGTCTCTAGCCTCTGAGTAAAGGAGTCCATCATCCCAATACACAGTATGGGTACCTTGGGCATCCCCAGCAGCCTCAGCAGCAGCCTGCTGTCTGAGGGGTTCAAGGGAAGGGCAATCTAATTGAGCCTGCCTCAGGTCTGCCCTTGAGGGTCCCCCTGTCCCCAGAAACTCAACCTGGTCAGGTTCAAGTTCCTCAGAGACAGTCTCCTCTTGGACTGCAGAATCAGTTTCCTCTGAAACTTGATCCTCAACCTGGGGCAAGGTGGAAGGCTCAGCCTTTCCTCTCTTGCTCCTTCTCTTGGGTTGTGGTTGGTCTATTGTTCCAAGACCCACCACTGGTTCAGGAAGGCACTTCTTAGCCTGAGACCTTGTCACTGCAAGGACATGAGCTGAAATCCCTAGCATTTCTGCATGAGTCCTGTACTCCACTTCTGACCAAACTGAGCTTTCAAGATCATTGCCTAACAGACAGTCTACTGGGAGGTCTGCACTCACAACAACTTTCTTTAGGCCATCTACCCCTCCCCAGGAGAAGTTCACAACTGCCACACTATGGGAAGTAGTGGAGTTGCTTGCATTGGTCACTAGGTAACTCTCACCTAGTACAATCTGTCCAGGGTCCACAAAGTCAGGTGTCACCATTGTGACACTGGCACATGTGTCCCTGTAGGCCTGAGCCAGTTTCTCATTAATTAAAGGCGTCTGCCTATATTTGCCCAGGTTACTGGGACTCACTGTAGTGGACAAAGCTAGGTCCACATCATATAGGAGAACTGCCTGAGTAGGGATTCTGACTAGGCCAGATCCTACTTCAGTACCCAGGGTCAACCCTACTACACCCTTTGGTTGTGTTCCACCACTGCTGACTGTACTAGGGGGTGCAGGTGCTTTAGGAGCTGCAGTGGTGGGGACTGGATTTGTCTTGGTGCATTCACTGCCCCAGTGGGAAACTGATTTGCAGTTATTACACCAAGGTTTCTTTGGGCCATTATTCTTCTTCTTTTTGTTTCCATTTTGGCAACCACCCTCCTTACTATTAGTTTGGGGGCCTGAAGACTTCTGGTCTTTTTCTTTATCTTTCTGATTTCCACCCTTCTGGTCTGTTTTCTTCTGGTCACCACCTTGGTTCTGGGGTTTCTGCTTAATCCTTGTTCTGACCCATTTGTCTGCCTTCTTTCCCAATTCTTGGGGAGAGGTCAGATCAGAGTCAATAAGGTATTGATGCAACAGCTGGTTTGTACAGTTATTAAGGATCTGTTCTCTCATTATAAGATTGTACAATCCTGTATAGTCTGAAACTTTACTTCCCTGCAACCAACCCTCCAGAGCCTTAGTGGCACAATCTACGAAATCAGTCCAGTCTTGAGTCTGTGCTTTTTGGGTGTCTCTGAACAACAACCTGTATTGCTCAGTGGTTAGGCCAAACCCTTCAATAAGAGCACTCTTCAAGACAGAGTAGTTTTTGGCCTCCTCAGGTCTAACTGTGAGGAGCCTGTCCCTCCCTTTCTCAGAAAAGGAGTACCATAAAATTGCAGCCCACTGATCCTGAGGAACCTGCTGTACCATGCAGGCTCTCTCAAGAGCAGTCATCCATTTGTGGATGTCATCCCCTTCCTTGTAGGGGGCCACAATTTTTGTCAGGTTTCTATTATCATAGCTCCTGTCTTTTTCTCTAGGAATATTGCTGCCACCAGTGGCATCTAAGCCACACAATTTCTGCTCTCTTGCCAGGGCAAGTCTAGCTTGAGCCAAGGCAACCTCCTCCCTCTCTATTTGGAGTTTGACAGCCCTCATTCTGGCCCTATGCTCTATCTTCTGAGAGGCAGTCATACCTCTCTGAGATTCTCTTGAGGCACTAGAAATATGAGAGTCCCCTGAGGGAGATCTCACTCTTCTGTTGCCTGGGAGAATGATATGGTTGGATCTGGGGAGGTGCTGGCCCTCTCCATTTCCCAGTAGGTCTAAGTTGGCCTGGTTAAGCCTGGCAACTTGGACCTGGCTACCCCTCTGATCCTGATCTTCTGGGTCCTCTACATCTGAGTCCTCCTCCTCCTCTTCTTCCTCCTCTTCTCCTTCCTCTTGAGGGGTATCAGTTACAGGGGGGTTCACTCCATCTCCTGATTCTAAGGGAGCTTCATTTCCCTTCTCTAAGTCATCCTGCTCTAGAATGGCTATCAGGATAGGACATGTGGGACTTCTGCACCTTTTTAACCCTCTTGATATGCACAAGGCAATCAAGTCCTTTCGGGTTAACTTGTCATAGCTGGAAGTTGCCTTGGTAAGGTCAACTGTCACAGGAGCAGACCCTGAGGCTTTTCCTGTGTCAGACATGACTGCTAGTGAGGTGTAAGTGGTGCACTTACCTACACTAAGTGTTTTCCTACTGTACCTTGCTAGTGAGTTGTAGTCAGGGTGTGCTAATCCCTTTAATCTACAACTACTAAGTTCAGTAGAACTTAATATGCTAAGCTTTTGATTTATATGTACCTAGAGGTACTTGATGTGATCTTTCAATTTGATAAAAAGATTTCAATGGTAAAACAACAGCAAGCTCAAATCCGCACAGCTGCCACCAATGTGAGAAGTTGGCCTGATAGGTGATGTTTCCAATTCTGGAACCACCTATTATCAGACCAAACAATCCCTTATGGTGTCAGGTTGTAAGTCAACCTTGTTAGACAAGCTATCCTAGGGGTAGCATGGACTAAGCAGCCTAAAGGCTTAACTTAAGAGGTTGTGTTAAGCGAGCTGTTTTACCACATACAATCCTGTAATACCAAATGAAAGGACACCACACAAGTATATATTATAAAAATATATGTATTTATTACTAAAAACAATCCGCAGTATTCTTTATGAATAAAGGGGCACAAGCGTTAAATCAAAAGCACAGTTAAAACATACAAAGCTGCACAATTATGGATGAGGGCGGGTGGCCACTCAAACCATATACTAAACAAGTGGTATAAGAGATACCAATCGAACAGTGGTTAGGCCTAGGGCCTAGGGAATCGCTGGGAGCAGTCGGGACAAGCAATGCTGAAGTCGGGAGAGGCCCACGGGATTCGGGAGCAGTGCGGAAAGCGCACGCATGCACCAATGTTAACCAATGGTGCGTAAAAGTTGCAAAGTTAAAGTTTAAAGACACTTCCGCTGAACCTAGAGGAACAAAACTTAAGACACAGACCCTAGAGATGTGTACCAGTGTGGGAACACCGGCGGAGCAAAGTTACCTCACCCACAGGAAGCGGGTGCACAGGGTCGAAGTTGAGTCGGGTTTCGTCACGCAGGCTCTTGGTGCTTGAAGCTGAAAGGGCTGCAGGCGGGGTGTAAGAGAAGTGTCCGGTGGAGTCCAAGGGTGGACTCGAGTCGAAAAGTACCTGAAAGCAGAGGGGACAGAGTCTGGGTCACTCAGCAGTGACCAGGGTGGAACCAGGACGGAACCAGGCAATGTCGGGCACAATCAGGTGGTCGTCGAGGAGCTTCTCTCCGCTGTCACGTGGGCTCTGGGGCATCTGCGACGTCCAGGAGCAAGTCACGATCTGTCCCACGAGGGCTCTCACCGTCGGCGTAGTCGGCTTCAAGTTTGGAGCAAACAACACTTGGCAAGAGCAATCCACGCGAAACCGGGAGATTGCTTCTCACTCAAACCAGGAGGGTCAGAGTGGGGGCTCCTTTTCAGGGGAGCTGGTGCAGATCTGGAGCAACCAGATTCGCAGGTGGAATTTCAAAGTTCATCGGTACAGGGGCCACTAGACGGCTGGCAAGTGACCGGGCCAACGCGTTGAGCCAAATGGAGCAGAAGGGCCCCACGCAGCACTCGTCAAGTGTGGAGGGCTGAACTTCGGTGCAAGAATGGCTCAGGGTTGGGGCTTCTCAAACCCCGGTGTACAGCTTCGAGGGTAACTCGTGGGCTGCACAGTCAGCGTCTCATGGTCAATTCAAGATGGCGTGCCCCACGCTTCCGGTCGCCTCCACGGGTCTCAGCTCTGCAGGACTGTGGATCGGGCTGTTGGAAGGCAGGCAAGCTTGATTTCGTTGATCTCTGTCGCTCGAGTTCCGGCGGGAACTGCGACAAAGCAGATATCGATGGCTGGATGGTGCCTGTTTGCACAGGGTGGTCACTCCTTGACCACAAGGGAGATTCTTCGGGCTTCTACGTCGAGTAGGATGTCGAAGGGTCCAGAATTTCGTTTTTTATGTTTCTTCAGGATAATCTGAAGTGCATTGGCACTGCTCCCAGTCTTATACTAATTTTGGGGGCTGGATTACCTGCTAGGTCCCCTCCTATGGGTGGGACCCAGGAAGTGGGTGGATACACCCCCCTTCCTTTGATCCAGGCCGCCCTGGCACGAGGGCTGGAGTGCCCCAGAACCGGTTTGGCCGGATTATGCAAGGGGCAGCCTTGTGCGCCCCAGGCAGTGTCTGGTTTCTTTCAAACCTCCCTGCTACAATCCACTATCTCCTGTCTGGAGGGTGGTAACACCCCCCTGCGACAGGAAACCCTTTGTCCAGGCCCCATTTGGCTGAGTTTCGGTCAGCTTCAGGGGGTCAGACTCTTGTCTGTGGCAGATGCATCCATTTTGTGGATCTAAGGTCCTTTTAGAAATTAACCGCATTTAAGTAAAGTAACATGTCTTACCCCTCTAGAGGGGTGGAATGCTATCCCCGTCGCCAGAACTGGCGAGGGGATAGTATTCCAAATCGTATGACACCTTACACGACATGTTTTGATAAAGCCAAACCAAAGTTGCTATATAACCGCGAGGATTATAAGGCACTTAAGAGTATATGGTATGGCATTATCCTGAAACAGCTTAGGGAGTTGTTCCCAACAGCTGCAGACAGGCTCAGCTCATGCTAGAGCTCCATCTCACATTAAACCACGCACTCTGCCTCCAGGATTGATGAGGCCTTCCATAGGAGTGGCTCACAGGTTTATATGTGTCCAGATATAGGTTTAGATATAGGTATACTATATCTAAGTAAGGGGTGATTACACCACCTTACCCCAGCTGAGTGATCAGCCAGTTGTGTCAATTTAAGAACCAGCCAGGGGTGGCAAAAGATATGCTGCAGCCCCTGATAGGCCTTGGTGGCCCCTATGCCCTGGGCACCTATAGTGCATTATACAGGGGCTGACAAGGAGTCCATTTTCAATTGTGGTATGTGCCTATAGCACATGTATTAGTAATTTAGTGAGAGAACAGCAGGCTGGGGGTCTGATCAGCAGGCCCACAGCCTCAGTAGTCGAAAACCAGTGAAGCAAAAAGCAAAAATTTGGGGTGACCATAGGATAGCAGACCCTACTCTCCTACACTCACCATTTTAATAATGTGTGTACCCGCTGAACTTGCAGCAAGCAGGACGACGCTCCTCTGCCATAACAGAGGGACCGCCGCTGGGAGCCTTGTTTTAGTCTCTGCATCGGCTCAAAATCCTGTGATTCTAGGCAAATCCCTAACTTCCCCAACCATATACACAATGAATACAGGCCTTGTGTAATGTAAGTGGAACTAATGGAAAGCGCTCCAATACCTGTGTACCGAGCTCTTGCTGAATCGTAACTGCAGAAAAATTCAGAGGCTAAAACAAAGCCTTAGCACAAGGGAAGACAAATAGATAACCATGTCCTGGCTGTCTGGTACAAAGTGAAACCAGAACACACATATAAATCATGGCTTCCCCTCCTAAATTGTGTGACCTTAGGAAAATAGTTTCATTCACCAAGTCTTTTTCCTTCATAATCACCTTTGAAGGCACTTTCAAATATGTGTGTTCAGAATGCCATTTGTACAAAAATATATTGTGTTTGCTTTAATACGCTATAATTTTGCTGTATAACAATCTGAGACAAGTTTATATGGCAAGTGTCTTGCCGCCTCTTGGTTCACTAATGGTTCATGTTTAAAAACTATCACTTAAATAAGTACTTCTCCGTACGGTGCAATAATGTGACGTATTACAATCAAACCTTAATCTACATGTTAAAGAAATACGTTTTTTTTCATTTTGAAAAGACTTTATCATATTTTCCTTGATGTTTGTTGTTTGATTTACATCGCAAACATTTTCAGGGCTTGGCTCGTGCACGGCCTCGAAGGTTAGAGCCAGACCCTTAGCTCCACTCTTGCTCGGCTCTCTCCCTGTTAATTTGGTGGCTGGCCCACCTCTACATACCACATCATTCTGTACTCGTCTGCCGCATTATTCCACCATTCCTGGCCTAGCGCTATGAACTTGAATCTCTGTGTGTTTGTCTGCAGGTGTGAAGTTTCCTGTGGATGTAGCTGTTAATCAACGTGTGTATTTTTGCACTAGGTGCTCATTTAAATATACCTGTCGCTAAACGAGTTTGTTTGCAAGATCGTCTGTGTAGACCCATGAATAGTGTGTATTCAGGCTTGTTCTGTTTGTTTCTGTTTCTGCCGTTTATATGCCTGTATGTGGGGTTGCCTCTTTGTGTAGCTGATTTTACGCTTGTATGTAAGTATGTAAGACTTTGCGTGTGTGCGCTGACGTCTGTTTGGAGCTGGAACACAAAGAGAGATTTGTTTGTTCCGCGGCACAGTCTGAGCCCAGTGGGGAGGAAGGAATCCACCCCTCCTGCTGCATTCCCCAAATCCCTGGCATTCAGGTTACTGTGTTGGAATGTCGCGCTCACAAAGGGTGAATTCTTCCGGTCAGCCTCTGACTTCTCCTCTTAACCTTCTCCCCCGCCCCTCTTGCAGATCCTGGGCAGCTGAAGGGCACCTAAAACCAAAGTCCTGACAGTGCCCCACCCGGGGCTCCTGTGGCCTCAGAACACTGCCCTTCCGCGGAACCTGGTGCTGAAACATAGGCCCTGGCAGTGCCAAACATTACAGAGAGCAGCAGGAGTTACAACCGCACCTCTACCCCATGCAGAGCCTGACAAGGGTGCTGTGATGGTGTTATTTATCACTGTTAGGGCCATGGCCTTTGACCCCTTCTCTAACGAGGGCAGTTCATATGTGTCACTGTTGTCACCGCCAAGATCTGATCGATTCCACTTCTCCTGTAACCAAGGCATGGAAAATTCAATGAAAGTTTCATGTGAAGTTGTACACGTTGCATGCGGGGCGACAGTTGGGGGAATTCACAAAGGTAAATGTCCACGGGCCACATGCATCCAGCGTTTTTGCATTCGCAAACGGTGCGAATCGGAAAAATCGGCCGTTTGCGAATGCAAAAACCTTTTTTGGGATGCATCATTTTTTTTCCATTTTTTGCAATTTAAGAAATCGCAATTTTATGCGATTTCTGGAATTGCGATAGCATTTAAGAAATCGCAAATTTTGCGATTTCTTAAATGCTATGCATGATTTTTATAAATTGCGAATTCGCATTTATGAAGGGAAAAATTACCATGAAGTAAACCTTCATGGTAATTTGCGAAAAGTTTCAAAAATGCACACAAGTGCATTTTTGAAACTTACATTTTACACACACACATGCCCTTGGGACATGTGTGTGAGTAAAATGTACTTACGTGACATTTCAGGGGTGCAGGGGGGGATCCTTTGGACCCCCCCCTGCACCCTTGAAATTGCATTCTCATTTTGAGATTCCTTCATTGCGAATTCGCAAAATGAGAATGCCTTCCCATTGATTCCTATGGGCCTTTAGGCCCATAGGAATCAATGTAAAGCGATTCCTTAATTGCGATTCGCAATTAAGGAATCGCAAATAAGAAAAATTAAGAAATCGCAAAAACTTTTGCGATTTCTTGATGCATAGGAATTTGCAATTCCTAAATTGCGATTCCTTAATTTTCGCAATTTAGGAATCGCAAATTCCTACAATGATGCATGTGGGCTAAGTGTACTACACCTTTGAGTAACTTTACTACTTTTTAGCTGCTGAAGTGTAAAGTTACACAGAAGTGTACAGTTGCATACCTCCATCTCATAAAATGAAGGAGGGGGCTGTGAGTCTAAAAACGTCATATAGAACAGTAAAGATACTACCCGTAGTGACTGTACAAACGTATATGACGTTTTGCACACTTGGCAGAGACCTTCACAATCAGGGCATTTATCTCTCTATGGTAAAGTTTGGGAAAAGTATTAACATTTATTAAAGATTTAAAATATTTGTAAGTTAAATGTTAAAGTAAATGAGTGGGCGCTAGAGGGCGCACTAGCTAATGGCCGCACTTCAGTGAGGCTCTGGCTGCCTGGCCAGCGACATCCTAAATATATCCTTTTCTCCTGCGAGTGGCCGCCCAGGATTTACAGCGCTGGTGGACCTGCTTACTCCACGGGTCCTGTCCAATTTTGAAAGAAATACGAGGTCGGATGCCGGAGATACGCGGCTGTTTGCTTTGACCGGGGAGAGCCGCTGGAGAGAGCTGCCGAGGCACCTGGACGCCGGACCACGCGAGGCCGCGGCTTCCCACGAGGTGGCTAGGCCCCGGAGCTGCGGGGCTCGAATCGATTGAGGTGCGACCTGCTGGAGGCCTATCGGGGGCGACGGAGGTGAGTCTCTCCCCCTCTGGGGCCACTGCGGAGTGCTAGGATACTGTGCGCTCCGCTGGTGGGCCGCTGAGGTAACGAGGGACCGGCGCGCCGCCCGACTGGGCCTGCCGAGGGGGTCGGACATCTACCCGGCACTGCACCGCGTGGCCCCTGCAGCTGCCCCGGAATCCTGCTGTGATCTGCCGGCATCTGGGAGGGGAGGCCTGTGGAGCGATTGGGGCCTCCCAGAGGACATAGGCATTGGCCGGCCTGTGTCTCCTGCATCCCGCGGTTGGCGCGCTGACCCTCCTCCCGCGCCTAGCGGCCTACCATCACCCCCCGCTGCCATCCCCTGGGCTCTGAACTGTGTAGCTTGATACGGCGCCTCACCATCTTGCCCGCGGCTGACTCACCGGAGCGGGGGCTCTGCGGAGTGTGGACTCAACTCGTTCACTTTTGGCTTGCATCCTTGAGGAGGCAATACCGCCTCAGACGAGACCGCTGCGCGGAGGGCCATCGGGACGCGCAGGCTCCGCCGGGGCCAGTGGACACAGACACTTGCGCCGCTCGCCGGACCTGGTGGGCGCTCACAGCAGAGGCGCGATGGGCAAGAATGACAATAAGCAGCCCAAGCTCTCTTTCGAACCTCCGACCGCCAAAAAACCACTGCGCAGCGTGGCGGGGGCTAGTGGTGCCCCGGGACCGTCAGGCGCTGACCCCCCCTCTACTCCCTTGGCCCCGGAGCTGAGACTGATGATGGAGGAAATGCGGCAGGGCTTCGCCACGATAGTGGATAAGGTGGACCGCTTATCATCCAGAATGGATGGCATTGCGCAGAAAATAGAGGTCCACGAGGAGCGCTTGACGGAAGCGGAACGGCGCATCTCAACATCGGAGGACACGGCCACGGCCCACGACGCGCGCCTAACTAGAATGGACAATATCCTGAGGGTGATAGCGGCGAAGAACGAGGAGTTGGAGGCGAGGAGCAGGCGCAATAACATTCGCGTCACGGGGGTTCCGGAGTCCACCAACACTGGGCGCATGGAGGACTACGTAGAGCGCATCCTCATCACGGCAGTGGGCAAGGAGGCCTTCTCCAGTCAATTTATTGTCGAGCGGGCGCATCGCTCCCTGGGTCCGGTTCCCAAACCAGGGGCGCAGCCGAGGCCCATCATCGCCCGGCTGCTTAACTACCGTGACCGTGACGCAGCACTACGCGCAGCCCGTACGAACCGGAACCTGACATGCGACGGTGTGCAGTTCTCCTTGTACCCGGACTTTACGCCCATGGTGCAGGACCAACGGAGGAAATTCTTGGACGTGAAAAAGAAGCTGAGGGACATGCAAGTGGACTACGCGCTCCTGTACCCGGCGCGTCTCAGGGTGACCCATCAGGGCAAACAACATTTTTTTACGAATCAGCAGCAGGCTGAGGACTATGTTCGGAAGCTTCGCAATGCCAGGAGGGACAGGCGGAACGAGGGAGAGGATGAGGCAGACGTGCTCCCTGCTGAGCACGAGGAATCTTGAATGCGCCATCGCGACCATTTGCTTATTGACTCCATATGATGGAACGTCGGATGGACTTGGACTCTTGTTGCCTGTTGCCGTCGGGGAGACCCGGCCCTACCTGCAGAGACGTTGATGACTGATTTGCTGCATTGTGGCCTACTGCTGGGCACCATCTGCTTTCGTATACTCTGCCCCTATGCTGGAGTTGATCTTGGTCAGGGCGACCCGATGGTGGAGCAGGTCCTGGAATATGCAGCGGGTGCACCTTGGACAGTCCTCCTGAACTCATTGGTAACTTTTCTTACATGGAGGGTGGTGATGAGAGTCGCTGACTGGTTGTCTGGGTTTAGCCTGCAGGAATAATACAGGCCAGGCACCACCCCGCCTTCTCTATCTTCTTCGTATGGCACATGCGGGTCGAGAGGAGAGTGGTGGGGTGTTCGGGTGCATTCCTCTAGTGTCACTAGGAGGGGATTCCCCACATGGTTTTTCTACTGTTCTTGCCTGTTGGGCTCGGGGTGGGGGGGAGGGCTATGGTACTGGCAAGGTTGGGTTGCTTCAGTGGGTGGGGGGTGGAGCGGGTGAACGGGGGTTTGAAGGTTGTGCATGGAGGGAGGGGAGGGGTTTGGCTGCTGGGTTGCTAGTTGTTGAAAGTGAAGTTGTTGTTGCGGTTGGCGCTCATGACATGTGTGCAGGTACTGGAGTTTGTGTGTATGACAGCATGACTGGTTGTATGGAGAGAATGTTCTGGACAGCGGGCAGATCGGCACTTGGTACATTCAGACTGAGGGCTGGATCGTTGACCAAGGGCTTCTTTCAGGGATGCGGAGATAACAGTGGGTGATAATGCTTTGACTACTGTCTCAATAATGTCCTGGAATGTCCGTGGCCTTAATAACCCCCGTAAATGCAGGAATGTGATTGCATATTTGGATAGGCACCATGTACAGATAGCGATGCTCCAAGAAACCCACCTTAGCCCAAATAGTGTCCCCACGTTTGCGAGTAGATGGGCGAGTGTGAGAGAGTTTTCTTCCTATTCCACGTACTCTAGAGGGACTGTTATTTTAATCAATAAACAACTCCCGTTTCAAAAGTTGGGGGTGCGGGCGGATAAGGAAGGGAGGTACGTCATCCTTTGGGGGCGGTTGGGCACCGATGTGATAATGCTTGTGAATTGTTACGCGCCTAATGTTGACACTCCTGGTTTCTTTTTGTCGCTGTGGGGTCATGTGTTGGAAACTGAAGTCACGCACATTGTCTGGGGGGGGGACTTCAATTTGTCGTTATGCCCAATGGTGGATAGATCGGACGGTAGTGCACAATACAACACGAACGCCAGGGATGCCCTCCAGGGTATAATAACAGAGGCTGGATTCATAGATAGCTGGAGGCACACGCATCCGACGAGTAGGGAGGGTACCCATTTCACAGCGCATACACGCTCATGGGCACGGATCGACTACTGCTTTATCTCGAAAGGCCTTGCTGGGGGGGTTGTTCGGGTGAACCATCTGCCTCGCACCTACTCGGACCATTGTCCTGTACTGTCTGTCTTGGAGATGCCGGGGTATGCTAGGGTGAGACCGCCATGGCGGTTCCCTCCTTCAGCCTTGCTGGACCCTGTCTTTCGACATGAACTGGGCGAGGAGATCGAAGCCTTCTTCCCTAGGAACAAAGGATCAGTCGACAAGGTCGAAACAATCTGGGAAGCCTTTAAGGTGACAGTGAGGGGGTTCACGATCTCTAAGAGCTGCGGGATACTGCGGGACATAGTGCGCACATTAACTAAACTTGAGTCGGAGCTTAAGGCGCTGGAGGCTGAGATGGTCAGCAATCCCTCCCCTGACCTGGCGGGGGCATTCAGGACAAAATTATCGGCATATGAGGAAGAAGCAGCCAGGGAATTGAAATTCCGGGGCAAATACTGGACGGCTAGGCGCTATTGTGAGGGAGACCGGCCGGGTAAGGTGCTGGCGGCGCTCACGAGGCACCAGCGCTTCGCTACCCATATCCTGGAAATCTCCGACGGGGAGGGCAGGACTCACCAGGATTCTAATGGAATTCGAAATACCTTCCTACAACATTATAAGCGGCTGTACTCCACTCAGCAGGTGGGCGATGTGGAGTTCGGTACTTTCCTGGACGACATCGCACTTTGCTGGCTCAGCGACAGCAACAGGGCGTTCTTGGGATGCCCGTTCGAACTGGACGAGATCAGGGAGGCAATTATGTCCCTTAGCAATGGCAAAGCGGCGGGGTTGGACGGTCTACCGGCCGAATTCTATAAGTGCTACATCGACATCATGGCACCTGTCCTGAAAGAGGTCTTTGAGGACTCGCTTGAGGTCGGGATACTGCCGGGCTCCATGAGGGAGGTAGCGATCACGTCGCTTTTGAAACCGGGGAAGGATCCGAAGGACACTGATGCCTATCGACCCCTGTCGCTGCTCAACTGCGACGCGAAGATCCTCGCAAAAGTGCTAGCGACTAGGCTGTCCCTACTTATGACTACTCTGGTGTTGCCGGATCAATCTGGCTTTGTCCCGGGGAGAGCTACTTCCCATAACTTGCGTACGCTGTTCTCCCTGATACCCACCATCTCGCCCGACCTGCCGATCGCTGCCGTGTTTCTGGACGCCACCAAGGCGTTTGATTCGGTGGAGTGGGGTTATCTGCTGGCAATTCTGGACCGAATGGGCTTCCCTCGAATCTTTATAGCCTGGGTGAAATTGCTCTACACCTTACCGGTTGCTAGGGTCGTCATCAATGGAGTGCTTTCGGCACAGATGCCGATCACGAGAGGGACTAGGCAGGGATGCCCCCTGTCACCCCTGCTGTTTGCCCTGGCAATAGAGCCGCTGGCTTGTAGAATACGTCAGTTGCACAAGGCTAGTGCCTTTAACTGTCAGCAGCGTCAGATTAGTATTTCTCTCTATGCAGATGACGTCACTCTGTATGTGCGTCACCCACAAGATCACCTTAACCCGCTCCTGAGGGAATTCGTGGCGTTCGGCGGCATCTCCGGGGTACACATTAACTGGAAGAAGTCGCAATTCTTCCCCCTCACGGCATCGGTTGCCCGGTTTCCGTTGGATTACCCCCTGGAATGGTGCAGTTCTGACTTAAGATACTTGGGCATAGAAGTGACGCTCAATAAAGACGACACAATCCGATCCAATTACGGGGTGGCTGTCTCGCAATTGGCTGATAACGTAACCCGCTGGCGGGCCCTGCCACTCTCGATGGCAGGGAGAGCCTCCCTGATCAAGATGGTCGTCCTCCCACGGTTCTTATACCTATTCCAAAACATTCCATACTTCCCGGGGGCCTATTTTTTCAAACGGCTTAGATCTGAGCTGCTTCGCCTTTTCTGGGGTGGTAAGCAACCACGCCTTAGCTGGAAGGTCTTGACGCAGCCATATGATAGGGGAGGATTCGATGTGCCTGACATGGAAATGTACTACCTTAGTGCTCAGGCTCAGCATTCTTATCACTGGGTTAACCCCGCTCCCTTTATGCCACAGGTCGCTGCTGAGGCCTGGATCGTACACCCGATCCCGCTTAAGGGCATGCTGATGGGACTGATTGGGGATGTTGAAACGCCTGCCACCACAGTTACCTGTACTGTCGATGCTTGGCGGAGAGTAACTAAACTGCTGAACGCTCCCATGCTTTATTCCCCGGCGATGCCCCTTGCATACCACCCAAAACTTTCCCTCCTAACGGAAAACGGATTTCGGTCCATGTGCAATCGCGTACACCTTCGCACGTGGGGTGACTTATTCCATGATGGAATGTTCCGTACCAAGGAACAGATATTCCGGACTACACCCCCGACGCCCATGGAAGTGTTCTACTATATTAGACTCCGGCAGGGTATGCGAGACATTCTCCCCACCTTCCCGGAGGAACCGGGGACGGTATTGCCATTGCATGTCATGCTCGTGTCGGATGGCAAGCACTTGGTGTCCAAACTGTATGCCGCCTTGCGTGAGCAGCGCCCAGCGGTTATGCCGAAAGCTCGGACTAACTGGGACGCTGACCTACCAACTGCACTCACAGACGAGCAGTGGGATTATTGCTGCTCGATCACGGCTAGAGTCTCCTCCAGCTGTCGTCTGAAAATTATTCATTATAAGTTTGTGCAACGATACTATTATACCCCAGTCAGGAAACTGCGGTTTCACCTCGCGGAGGATGATAGGTGCGCTAGATGCCGGGCGGATGGCGCGGATTTCCTCCATCTGGCCTGGGAATGTGGAGCCATACAATTGTACTGGGAGCAGGTACATAATGCGCTCCAAATAATGATTGCTGGCCCCCTACCCCTGGAGCCGGTAGTGATGTTGCTAGGGTACACCAAAAATTTGCCCAAGTCAGTTCGCAAATTTGTCGACCTTGCGCTGCTCCTTGCTAAGCGGAGAAATGCTTGCAGATGGGGAAGGGGGAGAGCACCAAAATTTAAGGACTGGCTTGACGACCTCACGTACTGCCAGGACCAACATGGCGTTTATGCAGAACTGTTGCCTGCCAGGTGTGCGCCTCGTGACTTTTGGTCCCCCCTGCAGGTGTACTGGCTATCTCAGGCGACACATAGCGACTCCTCTGGAGGTGACGAACCGGTTCCGGGCCCGTGAGCGCATAGGTGCTTTACATTGCATTCAACATGCTACTTTACACGTGACGGGAGGTACTTCACACCGCCTGACTTTAGGTGAGAGGACATGACTGGGGAACACCCATCATAATCTTGCTGTTGAAGACACTGGGAAATTCGGAGGACCATGTGATATTGCTTCAGGGAGGGGCCTCTCTCCTCACTCCTTCACCACTTGGGATGGGGATGACGGACAGACACACTGGGTATTACGCTTACACGACGCTCCAGATGATTCCTGGGAAGGGAGGCACTACGCACTGCTTCACACTATACTGCACCCTGATCATCCATACATTTGACCTTAGTTGCGCTCCTCAGCGAAGACGCATACGCCTGGCGTACGTATGATACACTGATACACATGATAATGCGGCCAGCTACCTGGTCGGTGCGTAGACAATCTCGGGTTGGTGGACTCTGGCGATGCCAGCCCTACATGCCTGCCTTCCTGTCTGAACTGGGAGGGGAGGATGCTGCTTTCCTTATCACGCCCCGGTCTTTAGAGGGGGGGAGGGATCCTAGAATGTTGGCCTCCCGCTGCTGTACATGGAATTATATACCTGTGTTTTATTGTCATTTGGGAAGTTGATACCTCTCTACTGTATGTACCACGGTTATTGTTGTACTGGATTGCAGATGCTGTCACTGTCATGACTTTGTACTGAAAGCAACTAATAAAAAGGTTTAATAAAAAAAAAAAAAAAAAAAAAAAAATGTTAAAGTAAATTAATTTGATGTATGTATTTTAGAAGAACAATTTCTAAAAATTTTCCATCACTATTAAATACATTTCAAATTAAAATAAAATTTAACTTAAACTTAAATATAATAAATTATATTTAAATCATTTAAAAAATATGTATTTAAAAAAACAAATGAAGTAAAAAAAGTTTATATTTGTTCATGTATTAAAAGTTACTGAATGTTATGTATACAATTGATTGAATTAAAATATATATATTTAAAATAAAGGTTACTTTTATTTTTAAATTGAAAAAAGATCAATCAAAAATAAAAGTTTATTTTCACATTATGCAGTTCGGCTGCCCTGCAGCCTTGATTACATGTGAAGTAAACATCAATCAAGTGCAATAGTGCAATATAAGCATAATACTAACAACATCAAAGAGGAGCTATCAGAGCTGATTCCTCTTTCGGCCATCTTGTAGTATGTTTGACACAATTATGTACATACTGTAAACATCAACAGAAAATCGCACACCACTAGTGCTTCTCCTCTAGCACAGTACAGCTATTTATAAATGATGTATAAAGTTCATAAATAATTCCCAAGTGGGTTGTAATTGTCATGCAGTAGATCCACAGTACTGTCAATGTAAAGACATCGGAAAAGTGAGTAACATGCCGTCTGATAAGGTAAATGAGGGAGACTTCTCATGGACTTCACAGGGAATAAATCCATGGGGGGGCTGGGGGGGTTAGGGGGGTGTCACAAAGCATAGGCAATGAAATTAACTACTCCAAAATTATTGATAGATATGATATAGGCCAGGTTACCCCCATCAAAAGAGAACCTTAAATTGATAGGAAACACCTTGAAATGGTTGCCATTCGTGCATGGGGCAGTTCTTCCCCCATTACAAAAATGGAAATTGGTGCATTGAAAGGGATGAGGGACTAATAAACGGCAAGTGTCCTAGTATTGGACTAGCTCACATACTACCAACGGCATAAATATGCCCTAACTGAAATAATGTCCTCCTATGAGGGACTGGGGGAACAATACCCAGTATGAAAAAACGAAAAGTCGTATTTTTTCTAGGTTACTTGGCGCCTCTCAGGAGAAAGCCACGTTGTAATTACACTATAGTACCTATCTGAGTGACGATGCTGCAAGGTGAGGAGAACCACCTACCTCCCCAATTTACTAGCCTAAGTTACCAGAGTACATTCACACTACCTAGCACACATCAAAGATATCTCGGAAATAATAGTGGACAGTGTATTGAAATAAGCACAATTGAAGAAAGATTCCAGATTCTCTCTGTCTTCTCTTTTATTCGGTAGATCTTCATACAATGAGACAGCCGACACGTGTTTCGTCGCATACGTGGGAATTAGTCCAGCGACAAAGCTAAGTCTTCTCATTGTAAATCTTATTTCTATGGTGATATTTTCAACCCACAGAGGGTGTCTGTTGTCTGCAGCGTCCTCAAATCAAGTTTCTATGTGTAAAGTAATCACAATATGATATCATGTAGCGTGTTTAAGGTCTATTCACTCCCGGACGCCGTCAATCTCATGTTGTCGAGTACGCAACATATCAATGGCCCCAACCTCTCTGTTTAAATAGAGGCGCCATAACACCTCAGCATGGACAGAGAGGTTGGGGCCATTGACATGTTGCGTACTCAACACTTTATTTAAGGAATCTAATCTGAAGGTGCATCACCCGGTTGTGCCTTTAGAAGAAAAGGGTAGGGAACCAGTGCAGGTGTCACTGCCAAAGCAGGGTTGGTTCCTCCCTTTCCTCCTGTAACCAAAATTAAGTAAATGAAAAAATACAGGTTAAAATCACATAATAACATACAAGGTTACTCATATACCTAGCAGCAAAGCAATACCTATGTCAAAGGCATTCTAGGATGAGGAAGGAAACATCACAGGTAAAAGAGGGATACAAAAGTGGGTGATGGAATGTATTACTCATCCCGCAAGTGGACCCCAGTTCTTCCTCCTGGTTTAATCCCCCTGGACTCTTGGTCTGAAAGTCAGCAACATATTTGGATTCCTTCTTTCTAAGCTTGAGAACCCTATCACCACTTCTGGGTGTGTTCATTATCTGCTCGATGAGCAGAATAGGAGAGAGGGAACTGTCTGAGAAGTTTTTGTTTTGGAAATTACGTGTTACAGGGTAGTGAGCATCGTTGTGGGTAATTGCCCTAATGTGTTCTAACACCCTTTTCTTGGCCATCTGTGTTGTACTGCCAATGTACCGCAATTTTCAGGGACACTCAAGAACATATATTACAAATGTTGTGCTGCATGTAAGGGGGTGGGGGTCCCAGGGGCACAGGGTAGTCCATGAGCCCCCCCCCCCCCTCCGATTTCTTTTTATTAGCCCCTGGGAGTTAGAGGTCTCTGGGGCAGGGGGAGGCCATATGGGCCTCCCCACGCTAATTGGAGAAACTGCCCATGGGAGGTGGTAGTCCCAGGGGCACGGGGGTAGGAGAGACCAACCCAATACTTCTGAATAAGCCAAAGGGAGGTTTGGGTCCCTGGGGCACAGGGGGGTCCGCGAGAACCTCATTTATTTTAAATAATGATGACCGCATGCCCCAGGACTTGCCACACCGGTGGCTAAACAATAGAGAAGCGTGGGAGCCCGCTCACCTCTTTTTTTTTCCAGCTCCAGCGTGACTTCTGCAATATTTTTCTATTTTTAAATAAGGTATTTTGCCCTTGCAGGGTCCCCCAAGAGCCTAGAGGGTCAGGGTATTCATACCCCGCCCCCTTCTCTTTTTTAAAATGTTTTTTTGGGGACTCTCATAAACCCTAGTCCCAAGATGGCTACCAACATTTTCTGGTTTGAAGTGTTGGCAGCCAATCAGATTTGAGCACAGGAACGGTCAGATCTTCGGAGGATATATGTTGTTTCGGTTAATAACTATGAAACTTTCAAGACAGGAACTGGAGTGAGCATCATACTAGTTTTAAAAACTTCACAAGGGTTTGTTCTCAAAGATATTGGCAAATGAAAAAGCGTTCTTCATATATATTTTTCTTTTATTTTACAGAGTTTTATGTAGCGCGAACTTGACCCGCATCGGGTATCAGTGCGCTTTATATAGCACCAGTTGCGTTACATTAGTACACATTCATTTTTGTTAGGCATGAGGAGATTAAGTGATTTGCCCAGAATCACAGGATGTTCAGGGTCATTGCCGAGACTCGAACCCCGTCCCCAGACTCGAGGTTGATCGTCCTAGCCGTTAGGCCAACTCAACATATATATATATATATATCTTTTTTTTGTCTCCTCCATGCTCTGGTAACAGCCACCGCTTCTCCAAAGCAAAGGGTGCGTCGTTGAAAGCGGACCACCACAGCATGGTCCGATAATATTAACAATACCTTGAGAACCAAGAAATGACGACGCGTGTTCTGGCTAAATTTAATTTATTCAGCTGGTAGGACGCGTATCTCCTGTCCTGCAAGCTTGATCACCAACCTGCAGGACAGGTAAAACGCGTCCTACCAGCTGAATAAATGAAATTTAACCAGAACACGTTCCTTGGTTCTCAACAGCCCATGATTTGGAGGCGTACTGGCCTCAAAATGCGTCGGGCATGGCAGGATTAATCATGCAAAGCAGTCAGGTGGGCAGCAGCAGGGCCAACAGACCGGTGGTCAGGACTTCGTCTAAAAACTGGAGGGGCGGTCCGGCCGGACAATATTACACGCTGCAGCCTCGCCGTGTAGAGATGCACCATTTCCGCGAGATGGGAAGGCTGTGTCAGGTACCACACAAGGCTTACCTGCTGCTTGTGAAGGATTTCTCGCGGAGACGACAGGAGCTATCGCCCCTGTAGGATAGGATAGGATAGGATAGACATTTATAAAGCGCACGAATGCCATGGCGTCTTGGCGCTAATGTAAGCACAAGAGTGTCAAACACAAGTCAGACTATGCCTGCAGGAATAGGAGAGTTTTTATAGTCTTCTTAAAAAGTCGATGATTGGGCTGCAGACATGTGGTAAATGGCAACTTATTCCATAGCTTCGCAGCACAATGGGAGAACGCCTTACCACCCCATCTGACTTCTTATTTTGTCTAGCTGCATAAGGCAAACGTTGCTCGATCTTAACATCCTGCCTGGGATATAGGGCCTGAATAGTCTCTGCATATCCTTGGCCCCACCTCCAAAGATCACTTTATGAACCATGCATAAGGCCTTGAACTCAACCCTTTGCTGAATGGGGAGCCAATGGAGGGCTCTGATACCCTTAGACGTGGAACAGCCTCTGGGAATGTTTAACAGCAGCCTGGCCGCCGCGTTTTGTAGGGACTGTAGCTTATTATTCTGGGCTTTATCCATTCCCAAGAGCAGCGCATTGCAATAATCTAATTTAAATGAAGTAGAGGTTACGCACTCCGCAGTTGTGGATGTGGTTAGGTTGTGGTGTGCACCAGAGATATCACTCACCGACAAGGTGTGGTAATCAAATAACAGGTTGCGACACTAGAGGTGAGTGTCGTCTCTCCGAGCACAACCAAATGGACGTTGGCACGTCTTGAGAAATATAATCAAACTTCAAAGGATCATGATTTCCATCATATTTTATTCCATGTTTCTTCACAGGAAATGATAAATATCATATAGCTGATTGTTGGTTAAACATCTTTAAACTTCCCAAAATTTTCAGAAGACCATTGAGAAATCACCCTTTGAAGTTTGATTATATTTCTCAAGACGTGCCAACGTCCATTTGGTTGTGCTCAGAGAGACGACACTCACCTCTAGTGTCGCAACCTGTTATTTAATAATCTAATTTAGACAGCAGCAGGCCCACTACCACTGTCTTTTGCAAAGCCTGGCCAATAAACGGGAAGATTTTTCTCAGCTTATTTATGATAAAATAGCAGGAAGATGTAATACTATTTACATGCGCAGAGAACTTGAGCTGGCTATCAAAGATCATCCCCAAATTTCTGACTTTAGGTACCGGCTTGGGACATTCCCCTGCCCCTGCTGGCCACCAAGTAGGGTTCCACACGGATTGTCCTGGTCCAAATTCCATGACTTCCGTCTTATCAACATTGATCTTTAAAAATCCCTGGTTCATCCAGCTCAAGATCTCCAGAAGACAACCATGGAACCTGGCCGCAGTGTCCTCATGTTGTCTGGCCAGCGAGATAATTAACTGTGAATCATCCGCGTAGGAGACCATCACGAAACCATGCTTCCTGACAAGCCTCGCTAGGGGAGTTACATAGATATTAAACAGCGTTGGCGAAAGCGCTGAGCCTTGCGGAACCCCACAAGGGAGGCTAAAACCATCTGATTGTAACCCCTGCCAATGCAGCTTCTGCTCTCTTCCTTCCAAAAAAGATGCCAAAAGAGCTAGTGCTGTACCCCCGATGCCAATCTCCTGCAGCCTTTGAACCAAGACCGAGTGGCTTACGGTATCGAAAGCTGCCGACAGATCCAGCAAGATGAGAATCGCCCTACCACCTCTGTCGACAGTCTTTCGAATCTCCTCAGTTACCACCGTAAGAGCAGATTCTGTGGAATGATGGGATCTAAAACCGTGTTGAGTGGGGTCTAGCAGGTCATTGGCATCCAGGTACTCTGTAAGAGTCTTATTCAGTACTTTCTCTAGCACTTTTGCTGCCATCGGGAGTCCTGCTATGGGACGATAATTCCTCCAATCCGAAGGATCCAGCGAGGACTTCTTCAGAATAGGTCTAATAATCGCCTTCTTCCAGACAGTGGGATACTTCCCTGACTCCAGTATCTGGTTAATTAGAGGCGTTAATTGACCTACAATTTTACTGGCCCCTACGGGCATGATTGCTGGGGGACATGGATCAATAGGCGAACCTGACTTTATCACGCCTAGTACGTTCAGAATCACTCCATTAGTAGTGACCGGAAAGCTATCAAAATTAGCCTGAATGGATACTGCCTCCATGGGTGAATCCCCCTCCAGAGCAATGCGACTTTTCCGGAGGTCCTCATAGATAAGGTGCACTTTATTTTGGAAATGTGTAGCCAAGCTTACCCCTGTACCCACCTTACCCCTGTTACGGAGTGTACACCAACCGGGATGAAGATGGGACCGGGGATGGAAGCTAGAGATGACGGGGATGGTGTTCGGGAGACCAGAAGAGAACCACCCTTGGTAATGTGGGAAGAACCGTCAATTCCGGCTCGGGAAGGGTAGGACCTTTCGTGGAGATGTCATCAGAGAGAACAGAAGAAAAGGTAGCGCTCCTGCGCTATGATCAGGGAAAGTACAAACAGCTCCACAGGTCATTAACCTCAGCTCTGTGAGGCTCACAGGGAACTAGACAAAGTAGGTAGCAGGCGCAAGACGTAGTCAAGGGAACTACTATCTAGCGCTCCAGCGTAAGTAACAAGAAGATCAATAGGCGCTCCTGCGCAAAGTAGAAACAAACAAACAAGCGCTCTGGCGCAGGGAGATATGATCCCAAAACAAAACACAAACAAAAGTGGTGCCTATGTAAACGCTCCAGCGCTGCGTTGTAGGTAACTGTACAAGCGCTCCAGCGCGGTGTTTGCAGGCAACCCAATGCACTCCAGCGCGGTGTTTGCAGGCAACCCAATGCGCTGCAGAGCAGTGTTTGCAGGCAACCCAATTCGCTCCAGCGCAGTGTTTGCAGGCAACCCAATGCGCTTCAGCGCGGCGTTTCTAAGCTATTCGCATACACTCTAGCGCGACCTCAGGAATACCTGTGAGGAGGTCCAGCGCGGAAGCAAGCATGCGGGGTTCCAGGAACAGGAGCAGGCAGAGCAGCAATCCGTTGACGTCAATCTGAAGCGCTGGACCGGGGGGACCCGCTGTGGTTTATGTGGTTTCCCCCCGAAGTGCTGAGACACATTGGCGGTTTCCGTTCTATACAACTAGACCGTAACCTGCCTGACCGTAGGAGGAGAGGAAGCCTGATCACGCATGCGCGCAAAACGGAAATGCGCTGCGTAGGTTGACGGGCAGAACCCTGAGAACCATGACAGAACCCCCTCCTTAAGACAGAAACCCCCACCAACCACACTGCTCAGACAGGGGTGGCAGGGCGAGGGCTCGATGGGTGACTAATGTGGAAAGCGCGAACCAACTAGGGAGCCTGACGCACATGGGACAGGGGTTCCCAGGATCGCTCTTCTGGACCGTACCCCTTCCAGTTAACTAGGTAGTACAGCCGCCCCCTAGTACGACGTGAACCTAGTATAGCCCTGACCTCCTATTCAAGGTGATCATCCCTGAGAATCGGGGAAGGAGGGGAAGAGACAGTGCACTCAGGTTGAACACCATGCAGCAGGGAGAAGTGGAAGACAGAGTGTACCTTCATCTGAGGTGGTAATGTTAGTTTCATGACAACAGGGTTGACTACCTTCTCAATGACATAGGGTCCCACAAAGCGAGGCAGAAGTTTCTTAGGACCGTGCACGTTGAGGTTACGGATGGAAAGCCATACTCGGTCTCCTTTCTTGAACTTCGGTTCTATCCTCCGGTGGCTGTCGGCGAACTTTAGCCTTGGCCAGTTCGAACCGGGCTTGTTGCCAGAGGTCGCACAGCTTGGCATGATAAGCCCGAACCGTGGGCAGAGGACTGCGCTGAGGTTTATCCCAAGCTGTAGTACGAGGATGTTTACCCTCGTGGCAATAAAAGGGAGACATACCTATGGCGGAATGCATGTTGCTATTGTAGGCATATTCCACCATCCACAGTACTTCTGCCCATTCCCTGTCCACTGCTAGTAGCAGGCAGCGGAGATACTGTTCCATGGTGTGGTTTGTTCTCTCTGCCTGGCCGTCGGTCAGGGGATGATAGGCGGAAGATAAGCGTATGTCCATGTCCATGATCACGCACACTTCGTTCCAGAAACGGGACACGAACAGTGAACCCCTGTCTGTTATGAGCACAGACAGAATACCGTGTAGCCGAATAACGTTTTGCAGGAACACCACAGCCAGTTCAGCTGCTGAAGGCAGTTTTTTCATTGGTACAAAATGAGCCATCTTGGAGAGGTGATCGACGATGGTAAAGATAGTGGTATAACCAGATCCTGTGGTCGGGAGACGGTGTGCCACGGATAAGGAGGAACAGGGATGGGATGCAACAGCCCAGTTGAAGGCACTGATAGGTTATTTCCTTGGGCACACACCGTGCAACAAGCTATATAGGCCCTGGTGTCTGCTTCCAATGGTGAAAATAATTAGAGAGAGAGGGCAAGAGACACTCTAAGTCCCCCGGGTTAAATGTATCAAACAAAAAGAGAGTGTCATGCGCAAAAAGGTCTGTGTATGAACACTGAGGCAGAGACTGTAAAAAAATTCCCTTCTAAGAACACACTGGAAATCTTTTAGGGATTTTTTGGAAGCCCTCACTCACCAACCTGGTTGGTGACATGCTTCATCATCGGGCCCACCAGGAGAAGCCGAATGCCTCCCTGGTGTGCTACAACGCCAGGTTACTGCGGAGCTGGTTTTTTGTGACAGTGATGTGAAAAAGGAAATGTATTCACTGGTCAGTCAGACATGGTTAAAAGATATGTGTGGGAGAACTACCATAAATTATGATGGAAGTTTCCACTTATAGTGGGGTCGACATGTTTCTGCCCGTTTAAGTGTATGATTTACTGGGCATTCTTCAGGACCGTGTTGCGTGTACCTCGGCGGAATGGGCGCGCTAAGGCCCACCCTGACCAGAGGACGTGAAAGTTAAAATAAAGATATTAGTGTAAAAATTAGTGCAAGAAAACAAACCACAAGTAGTGGGAATTACCTCTGTTATGAGGAACCTGTGTAGTCTGGAAAGACAAAGAGACATACAAACATGTAAGACAGACATAAACATTATGCTCTTGATATAAGAATGTTTTCTGCTAGGGCAGTCTCTGCATCACAGTGCTCTATACTGGTCTGGAAGTGACCCAAGTGCCATAAGTTATATGTTAGTGAAAGAATACGCTGTATAGGTGCCCAAAGGGGCATTACAGACGTGTGGGCATGCACTATGGCAAAAGGGAGTAGGGCCACACGACAGAGTGGCTAGTTATACAACACTCGTGAATAGCGATCAATGGGCCATGAATGTACTGCCAAAAGTGCTAGCATCTAAAGTGACACGCTGAACATATAAATAAGGCATGTTAATCTCACTTGTAGTTTAAAAGATCCACGCCCCATAGGTCTCGGGAGGGGGTGGAGGCGACAATGGCACACCCTGTAGGGGGACATTAGATAGAGGAAAGCCAGGTAAAAATTACGCGCCAAAATGGTAGCGAAAAGATAGGTTACTTAGCTCTGTGTAAGTGGTGAGAGGAATTCTTACGCCCGCACCGCCTGGCACCCGCTCAGCACCTAGCTTTTCCTGTAACAGTAACCTCGTGGATGTGAGCCGGAGCACGGAGAAAGCTAATGTGGAGTGCCGGTCGGGGCCGGGTGACGCATGACGTGCGACAGCCAATCAGTGAGCTGCTCTGAGAACGAGGCTTGGGAAGCAAGCTCGTGCAATGGCCAATCATTGTGCCTGTTTCAGAAGGAGGCTTGGAACTCAAGCCACGTTGGCAACTATGGAAATTTACCGGTGAAATATCATGAGTAGACACTCGTGAGCCCGAGTGGTAGGTCTCAGGCAGCTCCTAAGTGGTAGATAGGAGTTGTGCCCTTCACATAGAAGAAATTAAAAGGTTTGTGCAAATTAAAACCATTATTGCTGGTTTTTGATCATTGGTTGATGCATTCGGTGAAAAAGACTGAACAATTCCAAAACGGAATTAGGATGTAGGTCAAGGGGACGCTTGGAGGGCTAAAGGGTCCCAGTTGCATGGGTCAGTGTACATGGTTACTCTGGAGTGTGCAGAACAAAATGTAGCACGTCTCTTGTGAATAAAACCAAGTGATACCAAGGGCCTGGGAAGTATTGGGTGGATGATCAGCCCAAGGTAAAAGAATTACTGTAGAGCACATACTGGGGTTAAAGATTGGTGTACTCGAGAGCATGTATCAAACATTACTTTCCTGGAATGATTGTATGGTTGATACCATATATATTGAACGAGAGAAAGGTCAGCGTTTCAATACTGTAGACCAGGAAATCTGGTCATTCAGCCCATGCAGATGTGTGCCAAGTCTATACACCCAGCGTTGTTCTTTCTCGTACAGCACACTGGCGATGTTTCTCTCTGAGTCAATTTGCTCAATGATAGTCCATTGAAGATCGGTGGGTGTATGATTCTGTTGAAGGAAATGCTCACTCAGCTTGGTGGTCACTTTGCAGCATCTGATATTACTACGGTGTTCGCCGATACGTTGTTTAATTTTGCGGGTGGTCATTTTGCGGGTATCTTTTCCCGCAGGTGCAGGTGATGAGATAGATGACATTCATGGAGTTGCAGTTCGTATGTTTTTTTTGGATCCATGTTTTTCCTGGTTCAAGGGAGAGTTGTTTTGTATGTGTCGTCAGGTGGCACACACTACAATTAGAACAGGGATAGTGTCCAACAATCGGGGGCATACCCCATGCACTAGTGATTGATCTGTCATTGTGGGGGTTGGATTTGTCAGTTTTTGGTCGTGTGTGGACCAGAGAATCCTTGAGGCTTGTGGCCTTTTTGAAGGAGAAAAGGGTTTTTTGCCAGTCTCTTTTGTTACTCGTGATTATTCTCCAGTGTCTGTTCACTGATTTCTTCATATCATTTGAAAGACTGCTGTAAGTTGTAACACACGTTAGTGGTATCTCTGTGGGTTCCCTGATAGTGTTCTCCAGAAGTGCCTCACGTGGTTGATTTCTTGCTCGTTTGTTACCCTTTTCAAGGATTTTGGCAGGATATCCTCTTGATTTTAGTCTCTGTGTGAGGTCAACTGCCTGGGTCTTATAATCATTGATGTTACTGCAGTTTCTGCGTATCCTGAGGTACTGGCCATAGGGTAGGTTCTCCCTGAGTGATCTTGGATGGAAGCTCGAAAACTCCAATAGGTTGTTCTTTGCTGTTGGCTTATAATGCGTTTTTGTGGTTAGAGTTGTGCCACTCACTGTGATTACCACATCCAGGAATATTACTTCTTTCTTGCTGAAGCTGTGTGTAAATTTTAGATATAAGTCTAAGGTATTGACCCAGCTCAGAAATAGCTCCAAGGATGTTTGGTCACCTTTCCAAATTAGGAAGATTTCATCAATGTACCTCCTCCATAGTCCTATGGAGGAGGCAAAAGGGTTGCTGGATGGTATAATATGTCTAGACTCAAAATCGTGGACATACAGACCCGCTACGCTGGGAGCAAATGTGCTGCCCATAGAAGTTCCAGTACTCTGAAGGTATAATTTGCCTTTATGTTCAAAACAGTTTTCTTTTAAGGCCATCGTAGCGCATTGTAGTATGAAGGACTTAGGAGTTTGGTATTCCCACTCTATTTAGTTCAAAGCAGTCGCTAGAACTCTCAGGGTGTCATTTTGGGGGATACTAGTGTAAAGACTCTCAATATCAAGCGTCACTAGGATAATTGAGTCTACCTCGAAAGTGACTTGTTCGAGTAGTTGTAACAAGTTCTTTGTATCTTTAAGGTACGTCGCAGTTTTCTGTATCAGAGGTTTTAGGTAATGATCACAGAAAGTTGACAAGGGTTCGAGGAGGGATCCAATACCTGACACAATAGGTCTACCTGGTGGTGGGATTTTGTTTTTGTGAGTCTTTGGCAAGGTATAGAAGTATGGAATTGTCGTGCCACCGGCCTTTAGAAAGGCCGCCTCATTTTTAGAGACAAGTCATTCTCTTCTGCTTCTTTTGGCTTGTGGCCTTTTCTCCTTCAAAAAGCCCACAAGCCTCAAGGATTCTCTGGTCCACACACGACCAAAAACTGACAAATCCAACCACCACAATGACAGATCAATCACTTGTGCATGGGGTATGCCCCCGATTGTTGGACACTATCCCTGTTTTAATTGTAGTGTGTGCCACCTGACGACACATACAAAACAACTCTCCCTTGAACCAGGAAAAAAATGGATTAAAAAAAAACATACGAACTGCAACTCCATGAATGTCGTCTATCTCATCACCTGCACCTGTGGGAAAAGATACGTTGGAATGACCACCCGCAAAATTAAACAACGTATCGGCGAACACTGTAGTAATATCAGATGCCGCAAAGTGACCACCAAGCTGAGTGAGCATTTCCTTCAACAGAATCATACACCCAACGATCTTCAATGGACCATCATTGAGCAAATTGACTCAGAGAGAAACATCGCCAGTGTGATATATTTAAAGAACAACGCTGGGTGTATAGACTTGGCACACATCTGCATGGGCTGAATGACCAGATGTCCTGGTCTACAGTATTGAAACGCTGACCTTTCTCTCTTTCAATATATATGGTATCAACCATACAATCATTCCAGGAAAGTAATGTTTGATACATGCTCTTGAGAACACCAATCTTTAACCCCAGTATGTGCTCTACAGTAATTCTTTTACCTTGGGCTGATCATCCACCCAATACTTCCCAGGCCCTTGGTATCACTTGGTTTTATTCACAGGAGACGTGCTCCATTTTGTTCTGCACACTCCAGAGTAACCATGTACACTGACCCATGCAACTGGGACCCTTTAGCCATCCAAGCATCCCCTTGACCTACATCCTAATTCCGTTTTGGAATTGTTCTGTCTTTTTCACCGAATGCATCAACAAATGATCAAAAACCAGCAATAATGGTTTTAATTCGCACAAACCTTCTAATTTCTTCTATGTTCAGGGCACAACTCCTATCTACCACTTAGGAGCTGCCCGAGACCTACCACTCAGGGCTCACGAGTGTCTACTCATGATATTTCACCGGTAAATTTCCATAGTTGCCAACGTGGCTTGAGTTCCAAGCCTCCTTCTGAAACAGGCACAATGATTGGCCATTGCACGAGCTTGCTTCCCAAGCCTCGTTCTCAGAGCAGCTCACTGATTGGCTGCCGCACGTCATGCGTCACCGGGCCCCGAACGGCACTCCACATTAGCTTTATCCGTGCTCCGGCTCACATCCACGAGGTCCGGTTACAGGAGAAGCTAGGTGCCGAGAGGGTGCCAGGCGTTGCGGGCGTAAGAATTCCTCTCACCACTTACACAGAGCTAAGTAACCTATCTTTTCGCTACCATTTTGGCGCATAATTTTTACCTGGCTTTCCTCTATCTAATGTCCCCCTACAGGGTGTGCCATTGTCATCTCCACCCCCTCCCAAGACCTATGGGGCGTGGATCTTTTAAACTACAAGTGAGATTAACATGCCTTATTTATATGTTCAGGTTGTCACTTTAGATGCTAGCACTTTTGGCCGTACATTCATGGCCCATTGATCGCTATTAACGAGTGTTGTATATCTAGCCACTCTGTCGTGTGGCCCTACTCCCTTTTGCCATAGTGCATGCCCACACGTCTGTAATGCCCCTTTGGGCACCTATACAGCGTTTCTTGCACTAACATATAACTTATGGCACTTGGGTCACTTCCAGACCAGTATACTGCACTGTGATGCAGAGACTGCCCTAGCAGAAAACATTCTTATATCGAGAGCATAATGTTTATGTTTGTCTTACATGTTTGTATGTCTCTTTGTCTTTCCACACTACACAGGTTCCTCATAACAGAGGTAATTCCCACTACTTGTGGTTTGTTTTCTTGCACTAATTTTTACACTAGTATCTTTATTTTAACTTTCACGTCCTCTGGTCAGGGTGGGCCTTAGCGCGCCCATACCGCCGAGGTACACGCAACACGGTCCTGAAGAATGCCCAGTAAATCATACACTTAAACGGGCAGAAACATGTCGACCCCACTATAAGTGGAAACTTCCATCATAATTTATGGTAGTTCTCCCACACATATCTTTTAACCATGTCTGACTGACCAGTGAATACATTTTTTGTTTGGTACAGTTTCAGACATTTTTAAATCACATTTCCTTTTTCACATCACTGTCACAAAAAAACAGCTCCGCAGTAACCTGGCGTTGTAGCACACCAGGGAGGCATTCGGCTTCTCCTGGTGGGCCCGATGATGGAGCATGTCACCACCCAGGTTGGTGAGTGAGGGCTTCCAAAAAATCCCTAAAAGATTTCCAGTGTGTTCTTAGAAGGGAATTTTTTTACAGTCTCTGCCTCAGTGTTCATACACAGGCCTTTTTGCGCATGACACTCTCTTTTTGTTTGATAATGCTTCCAATGTTGGCCACCAGAAGTGCCTTTGTAAGAGTTCTGTGGTTTTGTGGCATCCCGTGTGGTTGGACAGGATGTGGTCATGACACGTGTACAATGCATGTTGTTGGTGAGTCATCAAAGGCAGGAAGTACTTGTCGTCTTTGTAAAGGAACCCATTCCGTATGGTTATACCATTTTGGTTCACTACTACGACGGCTGGATCAGTCTGGTTTATATCCTTCTGTAGCTGTGTAAGGAACTCAGAAGACAGAATCACCCCCTGGAAATGGTGTTCAGGAATAATGGACACCGAGTCCTGGTTGGACAAGGTTTCTGTAGTTTCCTCCAGACGGGATAGCGTGTCCACCTTAGCGTTCTCTTTACCAGGTCGGTAGGTGATGCTGAAGTCATATTCGTTGAAGAACAGAGTCCAGCGCTTTTGCCCAGATGTCAGGGCATGGGCTGAGCGAAGGAATTTAAGGTTCCTGTGATCCGTGTAAATGATCACAGAATGTTTGGCGTCTTTGAGATAATGGTGCCATTCCATAAATGCTGTTTTTATGGCCAGGAGGTCTCGGTCCAATACGGTATAGTTACGTTCAGCGGGTTGTAGTTTCCTTGAGTAGAATGCCACAGGATGATTGAGACCTGATTTGGCGTCCCTTTGAGACAGCACACCTCCAAGGGCGTCTTGCGAGGCATCGGCTTCCACAATGAATGGAAGCTCTGGGTCAGGGTGTTCTAGAATGGGAGCTGTGGTGAAATTTCTTTTCAGTTCCCGAAAGGCATGCTCGGCTTCTGCATCCCAACAATAGAGGACACCTTTACGCAGCAGCCGAGTAATCGGGGTAATGATCCTAGAAAATCCTGTGATAAAGCAGTGGTAATAGTTGGAAAATCCCAGGAACCTCTGGACTCCTTTCACAGTGGTTGGAGAAGGCCACTGTAGTATGGCTTCCGCCTTTTTGTTGTCCATCTGGATCCCGGCAGGCGTGATGATATGTCCTAGGAATTCGACTGCAGTGGTGTGGAACACGCTCCTCTCCAATTTGACATATAAGCGATGGTGTTCCAGTTGCTGGAGGATGGTACGTACGTGCTGGACGTGTTCTGTGATAGTACGTGAGCATATCAGTATATCATCGATATAAACTATACAGAAGATGTCAATGAAATCCCAGAGTACCTCCTCAATGAAATACTGGAACGCTGCGGGGCGTTACAGAGTCCGAAGGGCATGACTTGATACTCGAAGAGGCCGAACCTGATCCTGAAGGCAGTCTTCCATTCATCACCCCTTCGGACTCGAACGAGATGGTATGCCCCCCGTAGGTCCAACTTAGTGTATATGGAGGCGTTCTTTACTTGGTCCAACAGGTTGGAAATCAAAGGCAGTGGGTACCTGTTCTTCACGGTGATGGCGTTCATCGCCCTAAAGTCAATGCAAGTCCTTAGATCTCCCTCTTTCTTCACCACAAAAAAAAGAGAAGAGGATATCGGAGACCTGGAATGGCGTATGAATCCGTTACTCAGGTATTCATCCAAGTAGGAGCGTAGGTGTTCATTCTCCTTTTCTGTGAGGAAATATATCCGACTGCAAGGAAGCGTGGAACCAGGGATGAGGTTTATCCTGCAGTCAAACGAGTGATGAGGGGGAAGGGTATTGGCACCCTTCTTGTCGAATACAGCCACCAAGTCGAGGTACACTTCGGGGACGTCGTCCTGGATCACCACACCCATTCCTATCAATGGCAGAGAGTGGGTGTGTACGGTTCTATCACCGAAGTGCTTAGTCTGGGGGTAACAGGAATAGCGACAATGCTCCGACTCCAGGTCAATGGTCTGAGAAGCCCAATCGATCCGTGGGTTGTGGTTCACTAGCCATGGAAGGCCCAATATGACTCTGAACAGGGGTGCATCGATGACGTCAAAGCCAATGGTTTCCCTGTGGTCATTCACAAATGTCATCACCATGTTCTCTGTTTGATACCGGATTAGACCGAGGTAAGATCAGTACCATCCACTGCTTTGACTGTTTCTGGTTTTCCTTGGGTATGATGGCCATTCCCAGGTCCTTCGAGTACTGGGTGTCGATGAAATTGCCGGTGGCTCCTGAACCGAGAAGAGCCGTCACCTGCCATACCTGGCCGGATCGGGCTAGCAGCTCCACATCAACACCCAGATGATTGTTACTGCCTAAGAAGACAGGGGTCGCTGTCTTGCAGGACGATGAACCCAGTAGCCGGACCCCGCTGTCTACTGGGTTTCTCCGTTTCCTGACTTCTCTCCTTTAGATACCGGCAATGCGAATGGTCTCCTTCCCCTTGCTCGCAGGAGCTTTACTGGACATTCCCTAATGAAGTGGCCGTTCTTGCCACAGTATAAACACTGGTTCTGTTTCCTTCGCTTCTCTCTTTCCTCACTGGTGAGGGCCCCCCGTATGCTACCTATTTGCATAGGTTCGGGTACGTCACTGGCCGGAGCTGGTTCGTCCTTTGCTCTTTCCCTAAAGGACAGGATTCGAGAGTCACCTCCTTTGGTCTTCTCATTTTTTCGCTCCTGTATCCGGAAGTTCACCTTAACCACCATATCGATGAACGGCCCTATGTCCTCTGGAGAGTCTGGCATCTGTGAGATCAGATCCTTTAGCTCATCTCGTAAGCCCCTATGAAAGACAGATACTTTCTTGGATTCAGGCCAACGGGCCTTGATGACGAGTCTACTGAACGTTGTGATATAATGGAGCAGGTCAGTGTTACCCTGCTTCATGATGAGTAGTTCGTTATCTGCTTGCACAAAGGTGTGGCGAGTGAACATCCATTGCATTGTCTCCTTGAACACGGGGAGGTTATACAGCATTGGGTCATCGTTTTCCACCAAAGATATAGACCATTGGGCGGCGTCGCCACCCATGTAGGAAAGAATTAATGCAATTTTGGACGCGTCGTCGGGGAAAGCTGTTACTCTGGCCATGAAGTGCAGTTGGCATTGATAAAGAAACATGCTGTATTTGGTACTGTCGCCATAAAAGCATTCTGGAGGTGCCAATTGCACAGGATGGGGTGCTATCTCCTGTATGGCATGGTCTTGGTTGGAAGCAGAGGAAGGCCCCCCAAAGGTAAATAAGGGAGGTCGTAGAACCCCTTCCTGTCTAGCCCTGTATGTAGGAGTGGGACTCCAAGGACCTGGTGCCCCAGCCGCCACCTGGCCTTGTAAGGCCGTAATGTCCTGGCGTAGGCTGAGGTTTTCTGCTTGCATACTAGCAAGCATGGTCGCTATGTCCTGCAACGTTATCTCGGGATCGCTCATGTCGAAACACTTGGGCTTCAGATTCTGTCAGGTACCCCACAAGGCTTACCTGCTGCTTGTGAAGTATTCTCGCGGAGATGACAGGATCTATCACCCCTGTACCCACCTTACCCCTGTTACGGAGTGTACACCAACTGGGATGAAGATGGGACCGGGGATGGAAGCTAGAGATGACGGTGATGGTGTTCGGGAGACCAGAAGAGAACCACCCTTGGTAATGTGGGAAGAACCGTCAACTCCGGCTCGGAAAGGATAGGACCTTTCGTGGAGATGTCATCATAGAGAACAGAAGAAAAGGTAGCTCTCCTGTGCTATGATCAGGGAAAGTACAAACAGCTCCACAGGTCATTAACCTCTGCTCTGTGAGGCTCACAGGGAACTAGACAAAGTAAGTAGCAGGCGCAAGATGTAGTAAGGGAACTACTATCTAGCGCTCCAGCGTACACGGAGGCCTGGAACCTACTACAGGATATAAATAATACTCACCTTCTTGGACTACCAGTACCATCATGCTCCCCGGAGCAGAACAAGCTACGCCCACTTAGGGCAGCGAATTTCAACGTGAAAAGAAATAAAGTGTTGAATTCACTGGTGAATCATCTTATGCTTCTGAGAAACAGCCCATGATTAAGAGGTGTACTGGCCTCGAAATGCGTCAGTCATGGCAGGATTGATTATGCAAAGCAGTCAGGTGGCTAACAGACTGGAGGCAATTCGTGCCGATAAAACTGCAATAATTTTAACACCGGTCCTTGATAATATGCCCCCTAGTTTCCATAGGAAAAGCATTTTTTGATTTGCTAATAACTTTCGTGTTGTTTGATAAATCTTTCTGAAATTCTCCAAACAAAAGGTCTATCCAGGTCAGCTCCTATCTTGAAAGTTTGGGGGTGATTCGTCAAGCGGGGGCTGAGAAAAAAGGGGGGCCCCAAAAGTCATTTTCTCCATGTTAATTTCCATAGGAAATTTAGCGACGAGCTACAGCTCGAACTGCTGATCGGAATTACCCCATATTTTTCAGGAAGGTAGAGCTTGGTTCAGAAAGCAACCATTTTTTAAATGGTGTAAATCCGTTCAGTAGTTTTTGAGATATTAAAAAAAAAGAGTGACAAAATAATTTTCCAATAGGAAACTGTGTGCAAGGCTACAGCCTAAACTACTGAACGGAATTTCTCCAGATTTGGCAGAAATGTAGTGCTTGGGTCAGAAAGCTATCTTTTTAAAAATGGTGTAAATCCGTTCAGTATTTGCTGAGAAATTAAAAAAATAAAAGTTTCTATATATGGCCAGAGCCTAACTCGCGCAAGCTTCACTGTGATTGGCTGCTAGCACTCCAAACTAGGAAGTGTTGGCAGCCATCTTGTGGCTCGGTAGAAGCGAGTCACCTGAAAATGGAAAAACAAAGTTATAAAACAAGAGAGAAGGGCAGGGTAGAAAAACCCTGATCCCCTAGGTTCGCTCAGAGGGTCCCAGAAAGACCCCCAAGGCCCAAAAAAGTCATTACAAAAATTAAAAATCAGCAAAATTTCACGCTGGGGTAGCGGGTTCTCACGTTTCATTATAATGAGGCCCTTGGGTGGGCTAGTTTCTGGGGGTATTTCTTAAAAAAATAATAGCAGGGGTTGCGGGGGTCCGCTTGGGTTTCACTTATGTTGGGAGGGGGGTTGCACGGCCCCCCTCGTGGAGTCTTCTATGTGCTTGTAACTTTGCCGTTGTATGAAAAATATTTATGAAATTATCCCAAAAGTTTCTCTTTTTTTGATTAGCTCCTATATTGAAAGTTTGGGGGTGAATGGTGTAGGAGGGGCTGTCCCTTTGCGAGTCAGAGCCGAGCTCTCCCTCTGTGAGCCAGCACGCTGCTGTGCGCTTGTGAGCCGACGGCCCATAGCTCACACTGTGCGAGTTGAGCCGACGGTCGGTAGCTCTCCTTGGACGAGCTGAGCCCACGGGCAGCAGGTATCCCTCTGCAAGCCTGCCCGACGGCCCGCAGGTCTCCCTGTGCTAGCTGGATTGCAGCTGTCACTCTGCGAACCGATATCGGGAATATAAGGTGGCTCTAAAAAGAGCTCTTGTGTTTATTAGTTGGAGCTACATATAAGTGCAGATGCACAGCTTCAGATTATTCAGAAAAACTCAATTTCCCTTATCTGTGAAGTGTACTCCATCACTTCTGTAGATATCAGCCATATCAAAACGTATGTTGTTGTTGTAGATCGACCCCATTCTATGGTCTCTGTAGTATGCAGACACATCTTTGTTGACATTCTTCCTAGATTTTTCAATCCGAGGACAAAATTGATTTGACCATTTCCACTTCTGTCTTGGGCATATATTGGAATATACAAATACAGTTTGAGACAAAAGCAACATCAATTGTCGAAAGGTGTCCTTCATTAGCCTTTCCAAACCTACCCCAGTCAATGTGCCTAAGTCGTTTCCACCACAGTGCACAATTATGAGGTCAGGGTGTTGGAGATGCAAACAGGTTTTAACCAAAGGCAACAATTGGTGCCACTTTAATCCTCTCTGTCCAAACCATTTAATGTCCACATTTTGTAAACCTAACTCAATATGTCTCTGTTCTGCATATCTCTTGCACCAGAAAACAGAGCTATGTCCTACGATCCACACTAACATTTTGAAGGTATGGCTGGGAGGAATGGATAGATGTCTCTAGCTCATGCAGTCCGTTCGTAGAAAAAGAGATATGTTTAAAGATGGGGAACTACTTTTTTTGCCATACAAAAAGATACCTGACTGGGAGTTGAAAAGCATTGTTTTAGGTCTTTCGCCTAGCGTTGCAATGCGCAGGACTGCTCGCACCAGAACTGACAACCTCTTGACAGGCCTATATAATTTAAACTTCGGTCATAGCTCTATGTATTTATGCATATACAGCACAGAAGCAAGAGAAGATAGACTCAATTCTAGCTTTTTGAGCTATCTTTATTTGTACAAAAAACATGGTTAATTTTTACTTATTTTTAAATAAATGTATAAAAACACTTTTTATGAAAGCATATATCCATTGGAATAATTCTGACTTTTTATAAACAGACAATAAAGTCACAAAGTTTCTAACAAAGAAAAGGCTAAATCGACCCCCACTGAGAAATATATGAAAATCAAAAACCAGTCATTCCTGCAATCTCTCTCTCATTCATTCTGCTCATACATTCTAAGACTCATACTAAATGGGAAGTGTAAACGCAAAACCACATCTGAGAGAAACAACACATTCTACTATGTATTATTTAAACATGGGAGATCATTTTTCCATTTCTCAGACTTGTGTAGGAGGTCTACGCGCGTTTCGGTGAAAGCTGGATGTTGTCACCTCCATCAGGGCCGGGTAACTGTGGGTTCCAAAACATAGGAGATAGGGGTCTCTAAGAACATCTGGTTCTAACAGTGCAAAATCGCTGAAGGGTAGGATCTTAGCCTAGTTATGCCAGTTGGCCCAAGGGGCCAGAAATTATTGAGTATCTTAATAGAAAAATAGATCGTTGGGGCCGCTCCTTGCAAAGAAATTTTTCTGCACCAGGACATGCGAGTCAGAGGTCACGTGTAGTACTTTGAAACCGTGTACATGGCTACAATAATAGATTAGATGGTGCCACTCGGGTGCTTCCAGATGTCTGTAAAAGTATTAGGGATTGGTTAATTTTGTCATCTTTCTGTATAACCAAGATGGTTACGGCTTGATATTCTCACAGTCCTCCGATGCGGCAGACATGAGACATTTTGTAGAGGGTTTCAGAAACCGAGTTAGGAATCGCACACACACGAGCGTGTCCTTTCCTTTTGGGGCACACTATTGGCCTTTGTGTGTGTCTTTTTATGAAAGACTGCACGCAATTGGTCAAAGGCGGGTGCATAGCTCCACTCACGGACTATTGGTGTCTATTACGGGCACCGGCCGCCATGTGGTTTCAACTATCGTGCTCAGACACGGGAGCAATAATTGCAACCACATGTCTCGCTGTGGCGCGTGCGAGCGCACCACTTGCGGGATTGTGTTTTTTTGGATCCATTTCACAGGGAAGCAACTAAATGAAAGGACCACTGACGTCTTGTGTGCTTCTTGTTGATTTTAGGCAGTGTCTTTTTTTTTCTTTTGTACTTGCGAGGCCACTTCCTCAACATAAACGAGACCTAAGAAAATGTTACAAAGACCATGACAAAAGCCAAAATGCTGGGAGCAAACACCAGAGCTATTTCTTTGCCAGTGCTAGTTGAACTTTATTGAAGGTCTGCTTTATGTACAGAAGAATGTTGCGTTGTGCATGGCGGCGGCTGCAGGGAGGTCCGTTATGCCCCCGCAGACAAGCTGGCTTAGCGAGTTAATTCTTTGCTGTTCACATGTTATTTACAGTGTGTTAAAAAGATCAAAGCTGAAGTATTAAGTGCTGTGTGAAAGCACAATTACCATTGCAGGGTCAAGTGGCAACTGGAAGTCCCGAAAAGAACGTGCTGCTTTTTTTACATATAATAGCACACCACATGTCCATTAATTAACACGCTGCGGTCAATAAATGGTGCATATACATTTAGAACAGTAGCATGTGAACAGGATGTGGCTGGCCACTCTTTCTAGGAGGACAGTTCCAGATCCTGGGAGGAGAGTGCATGTGCAAGTCACTCAAGCCCGGCTCTAAATATCAGCTCTCAGGCGGGGTACCCTACTATGGAGGAGCTGGCCCCTTAAAATGGAGCATCACAATGCAGACCAGGCTGAGTCATGGGTGTTCATGACAACACCCCATTCCGACTCCCTTGGTTTCTGAATGAATGAATGAAAGAATGAATGAAAAAGAAACTTGCTAAAGCGCACTGCGGCCAAGCGGCTTCCTGGCGCTGAGGGTGGGACCGGATTCTACAAAGCAACCAGGGGGGCTAACCGGGGAAGGCCTGGGAGAAGAGAAAGGTTTTTAGGGCTTTCCGGAAGGAGGAATAAGTAGGGATAGAGCGAATGGACAACGGAAGACTATTCCAGAACTGGGGGGCCAAAACCGAGAAGCGGGTGCCACCAATTCGGGATTTACGGTAGCGGGGAACTTGGAGAAGAAGAAGAGATGAAGAACGGAGGGTGCGAGCCGGAGTATAGGGAATGATTAAAGAAACAATAAAGAGGGGGGGCAGAGTGAGTGTAGGCCAGGAAGGCTAAGCAAGCCAATTTAAAAAAAGATCTGAAGTGCACCGGGAGCCAGTGGAGGGACTTGAGAACAGGCGTGATGTGAGAGAATTTGGGGAGATGAAAAATGAGACGGGCTGCCTGGTTTTGAATGGCCTGTAACCGTCGTGTTTCAAAGGCCGGAATGCCGACGTAAAGGCCATTCCCGTAATCAAGGCGGGAGGTGATGAGGACCATAATGATGGATTTGAGGGCATTCAAAGAAAAAAAACGGGAAATTTTTCGGATGAGGCGGAGGGAGAGAAAACAGGATGAGACGACGGAGCTGACTTGGGCATGCATGGAAAGGTCATTGCTAACCTTGATGCCCAGGGTACGGACAGAGGGAACTGGTAGGGGGGGAGGGCCAAAGGAAAGGGGCCAATGAGTCGGGGACCAGGGATTAGTGGGACCACCCGTGAGGACAAGCTCCGTCTTGTCCGGATTCAACTTAAGGTGATTCGTGGTCATCCAATCCGAGATAAAGACTAGGGTAGAACTAAAAAAAAGAGGAGAGTCAGAAGTAGAAAGATCAAAGATGAGCTGGAGGTCATCCGCGTAGTTGTACACGGAGACCCCCAGCTTGCAGAGAGAAAGAATGAGAGGGTAGATATACAGATTTAAAAGAAGAGGGGAGAGAGAAGAACCTTGGGGGACCCCACACACAAGAGGGCGGGGGGGGAGCGGAGAATCCTGCAAGATGGACTGCCTGGGTCCTACCTTGAAGAAAGGACACCAACCAAGAGAGTGCCACGCCCCTAATGCCGGCTGCGCTGACACGGTCGAGAAGAATGGCATGGTCGACCGTGTCAAACGCAGCCGACAGGTCGAGGAGCACTCATTTTCTCATGAAAATAACTTGGTAACTTCTTCGAGATACCACCTCCCACGCATGCCGCTCACTGTATGTGAAACCCAATCTGGGCTGGGGCTAGGGCTAGGATTTCTATTAGAAGTAGGGACTAGGGCTTCCTATGTTATTGGTTTTTGGGAGTAGGGTGGGACTAGAGCTAGGGTTAGACCTTTAATTGGAAGTAGCGATTAGGGCTTCTGGTGGGATTGGTTGCTAGACTAGGTGTGGGACTTAGAGTAGGGTTAGGCTTTCTATTGGAAGTAGGGACTAGGGCTACCTGTGCCAATGGTTGCATGTTCTTGTTTTGGTACTACGGGTAGGGCTAGGGCCTAAATTGGACGTAGAGATCAGGGTTTTTGAACTGATTGGATGCTTGGACTAGGGAAAGATTGGCTGTAAGGTCCTGGTATCCTATTGGTTCTAGATTTTAGGGCTAGTGTTGTGATTGGATAGTGTTAGGGCCAGGGTTCCCATTGGCTTAAGGGGTCACCTGATTACTAGGGCTATAAAAGGCCAGGCTTAGGGCGTTTCAGCCTGGGCGTCGAGGCTAAGGGCAGAGAGGACAAGGGCTGCTGCATGTTTGAGCCTGTTAAGGGCAGAGGGGACAAGGGCTGCTGCCTGTTTGAGCCTGTTCGAGACTGTTCGGGACTAGGGCCAGAAATGCTGCCCTTTTTCTCATTGATGAACTGGGATCACTGCCTAAAGTTTCAAAGGAAGTAAGAAACCTCGGAATGACCATGGACTCCAAGCTGTCATCGAACGCCCAAGGAGATAAACTAGCAAGATCAAGCTTTGCTACTAGAGGAGTTGGCCTCACGGCTAGGGCGCTCGACCTCGGACCTGGGGATCTGGGTTCGAGTCTCGGTAACGACGCCAGAAACCTCCTGTGATTCTGGGTAAATCACTTAATCTCCCCGTGCCTAAAATGAATGTGTGTCCGTTCTCATGTAACGTAACTGGTGCTATGTAAAGCGCTCTGATACCCGATTCGGTTCGGGTCTAGTTCGCACTATATAAAACTCTGCAAAAAAAAATTAAATAAAATAAAAAAATAAAATAGAAACGCTGCAACAAATTTTCCCTCATTTGGGATTTCCACACAAGGTCCAAGCTACCATCTCCCGTGTTCTGTCCAAACTCGATTACGCCAATAGCCTCTACCACGGATCACCTTTGACGACCATGAAAAGACTACGACGGATTCAGAACTCGGCTGCCAGGCTACTCTTGCATATCAAACCGCGAGACCACATCTCCCCTGCCTTGAAAGCCCTGCATTGGTTACCGGTTGCCAGAAGATCCACGTTCAAGCTGCTTTGTATCACGCACAAAGCAATACATGGAATGGGACTACTCTTCATCAGGAATAAAATCACCCAACCCATTCAACAAAGGAACCTCCGCTCTAAAGGAGCATCTCGCCTCAAAATCCCCCCATACAAAAAAAAAAATCAATTGGTGGCGCATCCTTCTCTGGTCAAGCAGCCAAACTATGGAACTCTTTACCCTCAACATAAGTTCCACCGACAACCACCTTATCTTCAGAAAACTACTCAAGATTTGGCTCTTCCCCACATAAGCACCATGCGCAAACAGAAATTTACAGCATATCCCTCTGTATACAAGCATTTGTTTTCACCATAGATATGTACCTATCTTTGTGTATTACTTTGTATAAACATGTAAAATAATTATGTTGTTGAGAGAAAAAATAATAACAAATCATCTTTGGTCTAAATGTACATACTTCCATTGTGCATCTATGTACCTTCCATGTACATGGATCTGTGTGTCTTTTACTTTTCTCCTGAAAAGCATATCCAATGCACTGCCCTATTTCTCATCATGTGCCTCTATCAATATCTTTAATCTACATATACTTACCTCAGTTATGTTTCTATATACTTTCAATGTAATTATGGATCTATATATTTATCACTTTCTTCTAATTTAGCATTTCCTATGCACTACCCTATTTCTCAGCCTATACTTCGCTCAATATATCTTCTAGCCCAACCTTCTGACTCACCTCAAACTTCTTCTACTACTCCTTCCAATGCACTACCCTATCTCTCATCCTATACATCTATCAATATATCCTCTATATCCACTCTCTCATTTATCCCAAACCAAATAACACTACAATGATTGCCAAAATAGCCCTTTCTAGACTCTCTCCTACTCTACCTCTCCTTGTATCATCTGACACCTCTTTTACCTCCCTCCAAAACTCCTTTCTACTCATCCAAAAGCCTCCTCCTACTGCTAAGACCTAAAAAAAAAAAAAAACTTCACTCTGTTATCCCTCCACTATCCTTTTCAATCGAAATTAACAGACTAACATGTTCACTTCTCAAATTTCATATTAAACTATACTAATATACTACCCAAATAACTGAATAACATATTCACTACTCAAATTACTTCATACTTTTTACTATACTAATTTTCTTCAGTAATCCTGTATGTGTTCCGGAGTGGCGTGCTACTCGCCAGAAAAGCGGTTCAACACCCATCAGGGGTAACAAGTGCTATATGAAACCAAATCTTTCTTCCCCTTTTATCCCTCCGCTATCCTTCTCACTCAAAGTAACTGACTAATATCCACCAAAAATTACTTCATATTTCACCATATTAATTCACCACTAATCCTTTGTAGGCTTCCTGAATAGCGTGAGTCAACAAGCACTAATTAAATACAAACCTTTGTCCTCCTCTATCCTTCTACTATCATTCCAAATCCAAATAACTGATTAACATATCCACCACTTAAAATGTACTTTCATGTTTCACTATACTGATTCAACACAAATCCTCTATGGGTCCCGGAGTAGTGTGCTACTCGCGGAAAAAGCGCTTCGACGCCTCGTCAGGGGTAGTAAGCTCTATATAAATGCAATTACAATACAATACAATACCCAATGTGCACCAAAGCAGAATCGGGAAGTGGGTCAATTTGGTCACTACATACTACGACACTTGCAATTTCCCACGCCCAGTTCCCAACATGCATGCTAAACATCCATGCATGCCATAAAAGGGCATCACCATGACACTCCTGGTCGTGGGCAAATAGGGGGCGCACACACCCATCGTAATCCATGTCAGCTACCCACTCGTTGGAGAGGCACACGTCCATGCACCACTCGGATAGGCACATGCGACATTGCAATACAGGTTGAACGCAGGTGACGTCCGCAATGCGGAAGCTCAGCCGGTAAGTGATCAGTATTACTGCTAAAGGCAGTGCAACCAGGACATGCAGCAGACATGCAAGGTATAGGTGGGCGTGAATGGAGTTGACCATGTGCTCGGGATGCCCTGCCATTGCTTCAGTGGCTCTGCTTGTAGCTGCACTGGCTTGCCATGTGCCAGTGTTGTGGATGAAATGGCAAAACTTGGTGCAATGAGCCTGGTGTTTGTGCAATGGGTGCAGGGCAGGGGTGTGGTGGGAGTACGTGTGAAGGCCATTCCACGCACCCTAACTACGACAAAGGACTTTTGAGTGTGGGATGTGTACTCGTTGTTCTCAAATTGGGCAGTGCGTAGTGTGGGAGACGGATGCAAATATTATCGTATTTGTCAGGGGGGGCTGGCCACTTGCAAGTTCCTTCTCGGAGCAGCAGAATTACTAGCGCAAGATAGCTCAGCCAAAGAACCTTTCATCCCTACAGTAATTTCTCCAGCTGTATTCATACAGGATGTGTACAAAGGCCAGTCGTGGGTGTTGTGGGATGTCTGCGACCCTGGTCATCATGGATGAGATGCCCAGCACAAGGCATATGTGTGGGTTCACTGTGTGTTACGTTGCCAAACAGCTGCTTCTCCCTCCCACACTTTTGTACGGTGTGCTGTTGTTTCCCGTGCACTCCTACGGCACACCATTGTAATGCCTATTCTTGCATGTCCTGCGGCATTCTAACCACACCATGACAGTGCCATTTGGAGGTGGTGCATGCCACTTTACAACATTAACTGCTGCGGCCCTTGTGGCAGGCCACACCAGAACACAGAGACACACTTACCGCACTTCCTGCACATGGACATGTTCGAGACACCCCATTCCCCTTGCCGGATAGGCACACCCCTGCGCTGACCTGTGTACGCCGGACCAGCACACGCCGCTTGTGCATGCAGGAGGATGCATGCGTAGCTACATGTCCAGGGTCACTGCCAACGCTGAGGTGACATGGTAACGTCCGGTGAAGACAGCGCACTGTGATGTTGCAGGGCCCGTGCCAATCATGCTAACACAATGACCACAGGGACACACTTGCTCAGATGAGGGTTTGGGGGGCGTTGGCGGTCCTAGGGTTGTTGCGATGAGTCTTGTGGCCCTCATGGGTATCCCTGTATAATGCTCATTGACTCTAGGGCACCTGTGGGTGTTCCGGTGTGGCTCTTGGCTGTGTTTCCTTTCATGCTGCAGGTAGTCGTCCTACTTTACACCAGTAGAAAGCAGATGTAAAATCCCTAGTGCTAACGCTGTTTATCGCCAGAATTTGTTTCGCATTGCAGTTGTTGAGAAAGTGTGATATGATTTTTTCGTGTGCAGAACAATGAACGCACTGGGCAGTGTATCCAGTCAAGATCCAGCACCTGACCCTCTATTGCCAATCAATATAAATACAATGTGGTTTCTTCATTGATTTTGTGTGTACACTGTAAGTGAACCCACTACCACACTGCAATTCAATACAGGATTTTAGTATTTAGAATAAATTGCAAAGGTGTACCTTGTGTCTTTTTGCACGGGAATGGCTACTCTGCATTTCATTATCAGCACTTTAATGCAACCAAAGTTGAGATTAATCTAACACACTATTCAGAAGTTGGTGCACACTGCAGACATCACCAGTGTTCCCACGATAACTGCCCCAAAATGTAACATCATGGTGGACACCACCAAATAACAGTAATAAGAACAAGAAAGAGTCACACAGCACTTGTTATGTTATGTTATGTTAAATTTATTTGTATAGCGCATGGCTACCCCAGCGACGGGGCGTCCCAGCGCTTATGGACATAACAGGAGATGCAGCGGCGTGGCTGGTGAGCGTAAGCTAGATAGAGGAGAACAACCAGGTTTTGATCTGTTTTCTGAAGATTATGTGGTTATTGGTGGCCCGAGCCTTTAGGGGGATCGAATTCCATAGCTTCGGGGCCAGGTACTTGAAGGAGCGGCCACCAGCTCTACTTCTCCGGATCTTGATTGTGCCAGCAAGAGATAGATCACCTGAGCGGAGGGAACGCGTGGGGACATAGAGGGTACAGAGTCCCTGCAGAATTTGTGGACTGGAACCATACAGAATTCTATGAGTTATGCATAGAGTTTTAAATTGGATGCGTTGTTTGATTGGCAGCCAATGCAGGCGTCTAAGAATCGGGGAGGTGTGACAGGTTTTTGGTAGGGCAAACAAAGTACGGGCAGCCGCATTCTGAGCTCTTTGTAGTCTATTAATCACTGTCAGGTTAGAGCCCAGCATGAGAGCATTACAGTAGTCTAGGTGGGATAAGACTACTGCCTGGACTATAACCTGGCGAGTGGGAGGCTCAAAGAAGCCAAGAATGGGTTTGAGGGCACGTAAGCGACCATAGCAGGTGCCCGCCACTTTTTTGCCATGTGACTCTAGAGAGATTGAGTTGTCCAACATCACACCTAGATTTTTTACTACCTCCTTAGGAATAGGTGGAGGTCCTAATATGGAGGGCCACCAATGATTATTCCATCTCTGGGTGTCGTTGCCTATGACAAGTACCTCTGTTTTGGAGGAGTTTAACTGAACACAGTTCTGGGACAGCCAATTAGAGATGGCCAAGATGTCTTCCTGGAACTTGATTTGGTCCAACTCAATGTTTTTGGAGAGATTTAAGAAAAGCTGAGTATCGTCAGCGTACGATACTAGCCTAATCTCACGGTCTCGTGCCAACATGGCCAGGGGGCGGACGTACACATTAAACAATGTGGGGCTAAGCGCAGAGCCCTGCGGGACCCCACACTCCACCGAGTGCCTGCTCGACAAGTACCGCGGGGCATGCACCTGGAAGGAACGGTCAGATAGAAAAGACACGAACCAATCCAGGGCACTCCCTCTGACTCCAATCTCCCACAGTCGCTCTAGCAAGATCCTGTGGGAGACCATGTCAAAGGCCGCACTCAGGTCCAGCAGAATCACAAACGAGGTCTCGCCCTGGTCCTGCACCTCCCTTAGATGTTCCGTAACCGCCAGTAAGGCAGATTCCGTGCTATGTTTGGCACGGAAACCATTTTGGGACTCATCCAGAATTCCATTGGATCCCAGATGAGTGGTCAGAATGGAATTCACATGGGCTTCCTCTATCTTGGCGAGGTATGGAAGTAGGGAGATAGATCTGTAGCTATCCGGCCTAGCGGGGTCTAGCGTTGGCTTTTTTAGGAGAGGGACTACCTTAGCATGTTTCCAGGATTTAGGGACGGCAGCTGACTGAAGAGAGTTGTTAATCAGCGTTAGCCCCTCCCGCAAGATGGACTCCTGGAAAGCTCTAAACAGGTCAGGTTTTACGGGGTCTTCGGGAGAGCCAGACTTGACCCTGGAGGCCAGAGATTCCATCTCTGTCAGCTCGATAGGTGGCAGAAATTGAAGCGGGCATGAGAAGGCAGTAGGACCTATCATGGGACCATGTGTCATAGTGTGTCCGTACGGATGTAGGGAGTTATAAATCCCTTTTATTTTGTCCAGGAAGAAACATGATAGCTCTTCGCACTGTGCATCCGATGCTATCAGATTACCTGTTCCTTCCGGAGCCTTGGTCAGGTCCTTCACTAAGGCAAAGATAGTTTTGGAGTGGTTGGTACTAGAGTTGATCAGATCAGAATAGTACTTTGCTTTAGTAGATTTAATACGTTTATGATATTCTTTAGTGGCGGATCTAAAGTTGGTTTTAGCCAAGTGATCGTATGATTGCCTCCAGATACGCTCCAATAACTTACATTGCCTTTTTTCCTGCAAGAGCCTCAGAGTTCCATGGGTGGGATAGCACACGCTTGGGCCTCGACAGTTTCATAGGGATAAAATGGTCGAGTGACTCGTTTATCCATTCCCTATAGGCTGTGTCGGCCTCATCAATATTGCTAGGCCAGACTGGGCAGGATGTTTTCAGTCTAGTTTCAAACAGGCCATTATCCAGTTTGTTCCACGGGCGTCTCCAACGTAGGGGGGGAGGCTTATCCCTACGACCGACTGGGATCTTAATCGAAATGAAGACCGGGAAGTGATCGGTCCAGCTAAGGGGGCTGGGAATAGTGATTTTGACTTCCTGGATGTTAGTAAATACTGGGTCCAGGAGATGACCAGCCTGGTGTGATGACCCATTGACTAGCTGAATCAGCTGGCAGGCCTCTAGGTCACCTAGAAATTTTAGGATAGAGGGTGAGTCACGGCGCTCAAGGTGTAGATTGAGGTCCCCCAACACAGTAAAGTTTGCTGATCAAAGAGCTAGCGCCGAGATGAGCGATATCAGTGAGTCCTGGAAGGTGCTCGCTGGACCAGGAGGGCGATATATCAGCAAACCCGTAAGAGTAAAAGTGTCAGAGACCCTCACCTTAAATGTTGCACTCTCGCAATTAGCTATGCTTGTGGGGTTGAGGGTACAGATAAAATTACTTTTAAAAATTATCGCTATGCCACCCCCCCTTCCCGTGGGTCTGTTCTGGGCACAGATAAGGTAGCCTGGAGGGAGAGCCAGGGTTAGGACAGCTGGAGTATCGACAGTAGTCCATGTCTCTGTCAACAATAGGAGGTCAGGGGAGTGGTCAATGAGTAGCTCATGGACATCTTCGTAGTGTTTCACTAAGGACCTGCAATTTAGGCTCATTATACTCAGTTTAGTGGGATCATTGGCCCCTGGAGCTTCGGCTGTTGGCATCCGGTGAACCTCTGAGGCCTTAAAGCCACATTGGTCACATTGTGCGCATAAGGAACCGGGGTGCCACATGTGTGCCCTACATCTTGCATGACTCCTAAGAGCAAACAACTCCTCGCGAGCATAGGGAGCCATTCGGGAACCTATCGACCAGAGTTCCCGGCGCCTGGCAACGGACCAGCGCGGACGGGCGCAGGCGGGCTCGCCTTTGGCGAGCCTTCGGCAACCCGCCGGCGGTCCGCCGTGCGCATCCGCTGCACGGGAGAATGGTGTGCTGGCTAAGAAGGCACCGGTCCCGCCTCTGGCAGAAGTGAAACACCCTCAGGGGCCGGGCCAAAGGTCAGAAACACCCTCCACGCAAGCGGCACAAGCCGTGGTGGACCGGGACGGTGACCGAACAGCAAACGGGGTGAATAGCACAGAGGTACACTTTAATAAAACAGATATGCCAAATAACAAATTTTAAAAACCAAGAACAAACTTTCTGCTCGCTGCACCAGCGCCTCCCATGTCAGGCGCGTTCGCTGCGCGGGAGAATGGTGTGCTGGCTAAGAAGGCACCGGTCCCGCCTCTGGCGGAAGTGAAACGCCCTCAGGGGCTGGGCCAAAGGTCAGAAACGCCCTCCACGCAAACGGCACAAGCCGTGGTGGACCGGGGCGTTGACCGAACAGCAAACGGGGTGAGTAGCACAGAGGTACACTTTAATAATACAGATATGCCAAATAGCAAATTTTAAAAACCAAGAACAAACTTTCTGCTCGCTGCACCAGCGCCTCGCATGTCAGGCGCGTCCGCTGCGCGGGAGAATGGTGTGCTGGCTAAGAAGGCACCGGTCCCGCCTCTGGCGGAAGTGAAACACCCTCAGGGGCCGGGCCAAAGGTCAGAAACGCCCTCCACGCAAGCAGCACAAGCCGTGGTGGACCGGGGCGGTGACCGAACAGCAAACGGGGTGAGTAGCACAGAGGTACACTTTAATAAAACAGATATGCCAAATAGCAAATTTTAAAAACCAAGAACAAACTTTCTGCTCGCTGCACCTGCTCCTCGCATGTCAGGCGCGCCACAACCAAAAACGTTATGATTTTTTTTTAACTTTATTTTTTTATAAACATATATATAAATGATAAACTAATAAACTAAATTTAACAAAAATAATACAAAACAACAAGGTGGAACACTCCTGTGGGGACCATGGATGTCGACGACAGAGCCTGAAAAATAAAGCACAAAATAAGGATGTGTGTAATGCGCATATCAAAGGAGTGAGACACAGAGAAACAGAGAAGGAAAAAAAGCCATAGAGAAAAAGAGAGGGAAGGAAAGAAAGGGAGTGAGAAGGGGAAAAGGGAGAGAGAGATAGAAGGAAAGGAACGATGAGAGTGAGAGAGAGAGTGAAGAGAGGGAAGTGAGAGAGAGACAGAGAGAGAGAGAGAGAGAGAGACACTGCCACCCTTGCACATCAATGAGCAAATAATTACCTGGTGCCACCGGAGTGTGCCACAGTGGGCACCCCACGTGCCCATAAAAAGTCTGTGGATCTCAGAGATGTTGCTGATTCCTGAGTCATGAATGGCGGAGACCACATCAGCTTCTCCACGGATCTCACAGATGTCGCTGAGTCATGAATGGCGGAGACCACATCATCTTCTCCGCGGCCCGGCAGATCTCACACATGTTGCTGAGTCTTGAGTCATCAATGGCAGAGCCCACATCAGGTTCTCCGTGGCCCGGCAGATCTCACACATGTCGCTGAGTCATCAATGGCGGAGACCACAACAGCGTTTGGTGCCGCTAAGCCTGTGCAACACAAGTCAGCGCCACGTGGTGGTAGGCCACTGATGGCCATTGAACTTAGCGTGCGACTAACTCTGTGGAACTCAAGTCCCTGCCATGTGGTGGTAGGCTCTGACGGGCACATCAGCTTCTGGTGGCACTAACCCGGTGCAACTCAATTCCGCGCCATGTGGTGGTAGACCCCTGATGGCCACATGAGCTTTGGGTGGCACTACCCCTGTGCATCTGAAGTCCGCACCACGTGGTGGTAGGCCCCTGGTGGCCATACAGCTCAGGGTGCGACTAACCTTCTGCGCAACGATTCATGGACTCTTCATGATTGAGACCAGTGGAGCATCCGCCATCCAGTCAGCAACGGCAATAAAGGATGTGACGTTGTCGATCCATTATATTTGAGTGGTCACATGGCCTGTGATGCATGTGCCGGATGGAAGTGGTGTGTGTGCAAACCTGCCCTCAGGTAGTGGCCGTGAGATGTTGAGAACTAGACCACTGACCTCCACACCAACAGTGAGTACGCCTGCGACAGATAAGTATGTGGGGCCAACGTCGGAACGTAATCGGAGTGGCGTGGTGTACGACGGAACAGGGCAGGGATAGCCACAATGAAGCTGGCGTCTCGTAGTGCTGCGTCTGTGAGTTGAGTGGATGGGCCGCAGCTATCCCTCTGCAAGCCAGGGTGCGAACTGTTCATAACTCACACTACATATTGATTAAAAAATCATTTTGTGATTCAGTCCGTCAGCTGGCATCTGTCCGAGGCATTTGTGAAAACATACCGGAGTTCTTTCTGAGAGAGATACCCCTTTGACGCTCCCTCTCCCCACATCGGCAGGTAACGCACCCTCTTCCCACATTACCAACATACCCCCAACAACCTTTTCCCTGTGCTGTTGGACAAAGAAGAATCTTAGTCATGTATAGATTTACATATAAAACATTTTATTTAAAGAAAACAATAAAAAATAAAACGGAAAGGAGTCTGGTGTTGTGGTCGCTGACACGAAGTTGGGGTCACTGCCATTCAGGACTCAAGACACAGTTACACATGTGGGATTGACTTGTATTAAATAGGGTTAGTGGCACCAGAAGCATTGAGACTGTATGAGCCTGTGATGATGCTTGCTGTGGACGGGTCGCACTGGGAGCAAGTGTCTTGCCTACTGGATTGCGTCATGTGTAATCAGGACTCTATCTGAATTGTGAGGCCTGCTGACCATAGTGTAGGCCAGAGGTGGCCGTGAGGAAGGGCCCACAGCCACGTGCTTACATTGGTGGCCCCACCCGCCTGCCTAGTGCAGGTTCAGTGGCACCATGTGTCGCTGGCCTTCCATATGCAAATACCCCTCACTGATCGAAGGGAGTCTGGCGCTGTGGTCGCTGTCACGAAGTTCGGGTCACTGCCATTCAGGATTCAAGACACAGATACACATGCGGGATCGGCTTGTGTTAAAGAGGGTTAGTGGAACTACGTGTCGCCGGCCTTGCATATGGAAATATGCCTCACTTATTGAAGGGAGTCTGGTGCTATGGTCGCTGCCAAGGACTTGGGGTGACTGCCATTCAGGACTAATGACACAGTTACACATGTGGGATCGGCTTGTGTTAAAGAGGGTTAGTGGGACTACGTGTCGCCGGCCTTGCATATGGAAATATGTCTCACTGATCAAAGGGAGTGTGGTGCTGTGGTGCTGTGGTTGCTGCCACAGACTTGGGGTGACGGCCATTCTGAACTCAGGACACAGGTACACATGTGGGATTGGCTTGTGTTTACCAAGGGTTAGTTGGCACCACGTGTCCAAAATTCGAATTGCGAGCTCTGCTGCCCGCAGTGTAGACTGCTAATGAGTGTTCGTTTGCACTTGAAAATGAATTTGGTGATGGTACTAAAGCTATAACTGATATAAAAAATATTCTAGAAGGAAGGATACTAAAAGGATATTATGTAGATTTGAGGCCTGTGATAGTTACTTACCTAGAGGACTCTGTAGTTAATAAATGAAGAAATAATTTTAATTGTGAGCCCTACTGAGTGCAGTGTAGGCGTATCATAAAACAATGAAATAAGTATATAATACACTGACAAAGTGTTGTATTTTCTGAGTACAATCTTGTTGTTAGAAATGGGCATTTAAGATTGGAATTGCGAGCTGTGCTGCCCGCAGTGTAGACTGCTATTGAGTGTTGGTTTGCACTTGAAGATGAATTTGGTCATTGTAGTAAAGCTATAACTGATATAAAAAAGTTCTTGCAGCAAGGATACTAAAAGGATATTATTTAGGGTTTAGGAATGTGATAGATACTTGCCTACTGGACTCTGTACTTGCATATGAAAATATGCCTCACTGATCCAAGGGAGTATGGTGCTCTGGTCGCTGCCACAGACTTGGGGTCACTGCCATTCAGGACTTAGGACACAGTTTCACATTTGGGATCAGCTTGTGTTAAAGAGGGTTAGAGGGACTACGTGTCACCGGCCGCGCATATGGAAATATACCTTACTGATCGAAGGGAGTCTGGTGCTGTGGTCGCTGCAACAAAGTTGGGGTCACTGCCATTCAGGACTCAGGACACAGTTACACATGTGGGATTGGCTTGTGTTGAAGAGTGTTAGTGGGACTACGTGTCGCCGGCGTTGCATATGGAAATATGCCTCACTGATCGAAGGGAGTGTGGTGCTGTGGTCACTGCCACGGACATGGGGTCACTGCCAATCAGAACTCAGTTACACATTTGGGATCAGCTTGTGTTAAAGAGGGTTAGTGGGACTACGTGTCGCCGGCCTTGTATATGGAAATTTGCCTCACTGATTGCAGGGAGTGTGGTGCTGTGGTTGCTGGCACATACTTGGAGTCACTGCCATTCAGGACTCAGGACACAGTTACACATGTGGGATCGGCTTGTGTTAAAGACGGTTAGTGGGACTACATGTCGCTGGCCTTGTATTTGGAAATATGACTCACTGATTGAAGGGAGTGTGGTTCTGTCGTTGCTGCCACATACTTGGGGTCACTGCCATTCACGACTCAGGACACAGTTACACATGAGGGATTGGCTTGTGTTAAAGAGTGTTAGTGGGACTACATATCGCTGGACCCATATGCAAATACCCCTCACTGATCGAAGGGAGTCTGTCGCTGTGGTCGCTGTCACGAAGTTCGGGTCACTGTCATCCAGGATTCAGGACACAGATACACATGTGGGCTGGGCTTGTGTTAAACAGGGTTAGTGGAACTACGTGTCGCCGGCCTTGCATATGGAAATATGCCTCACTGATCGAAGGGAGTCTGGTGCTGTGGTCGCTGCCAAGGACTTGGGGTGACTGCCATTCACTACTCAGGACACAGTTACACATTTGGGATCAGCTTGTGTTAAAGAGGATTAGTGGGACTACGTGTCATCGGCCTTGTAAATGGAAATATGCCTCACTGATTGAAGGGAGTGTGGTGCTATGGTTGCTGGCACATACTTTGGGTCACTGCCATTCAGGACTCAGGACACAGTTACACATGTGGGATCGGCTTGTGTTAAAGACGGTTGGTGGGACTACATGTCGCTGGCCTTGTATAATGAAATATGACTCACTGATTGAAGGGAGTGTGGTGCTGTCGTTGCTGCCACATTCTTGGGGTCACTGCCATTCACGACTCAGGACACAGTTACACATGAGGGATTGGCTTGTGTTAAACAGTGTTAGTGGGACTACATGTCGCTGGCCTTCCATATGCAAATACCCCTCACTGATCGAAGGGAGTCTGGCGCTGTGGTCGCTGTCACGAAGTTCGGGTCACTGCCATTCAGGATTCAGGACACATACACATGTGGGATGGGCTTGTGTTAAACAGGGTTAGTGGAACTACGTGTTGCCGGCCTTGCATATGGAAATATGCCTCACTGACCGAAGGGAGTCTGGTGCTCTGGTCGCTGCCAAGGACTTGGGGTGACTGCCATTCACTACTCAGGACACAGTTACACATTTGGGATCAGCTTGTGTTAAAGAGGGTTAGTGGGACTACGTGTTGCTGGCCTTGTATATGGAAATACGACTCACTGATTGAAGGGAGTGTGGTGCTGTGGTTGCTGCCACATACTTGGGGTCACTGCCATTCACGACTCAGGACACAGTTACACATGAGGGATTGGCTTGTGTTAAAGAGTGTTAGTGGGACTACATATCGCTGGACTTCCATATGCAAATACCCCTCACTGATCGAAGGGAGTCTGGCGCTGTGGTCGCTGTCACGAAGTTCGGTCACTGCCATTCAGGATTCAGGACACAGATGCACATGTGGGATGGGCTTGTGTTAAACAGGGTTAGTGGAACTACGTGTCGCCGGCCTTGCATATAGAAATATGCCTCACTGATCGAAGGGAGTCTGGTGCTGTTGTCGCTGCCAAGGACTTGGGGTGACTGCCATTCACTACTCAGGACACAGTTACACATTTGGGATCAGCTTGTGTTAAAGAGGGTTAGTGGGACTACGTGTCATCGGCCTTGTAAATGGAAATATGCCTCACTGATTGAAGGGAGCGTGGTGCTGTGGTTGCTGCCACATACTTGGGGTCACTGCCATTCAGGACTCAGGACAGTTACAGATGTGACATCAGCTTGTGTTAAAGAGGGTTAGTGGGACTACATGTCGCCGGCGTTGCATATGGAATTATGCCTCACTGATCGAAGGGAGTGTGGTGCTGTGGTCGCTGCCACGGACTTGGGGTCACTGCCATTCAGGACTCAGGACACAGTTACACATGTGGGATTGGCTTGTGTTAAAGAGGGTTAGTGGGACTACATGGCGCTGGCCGTGCATTCGGAAATATGACTCACTGATCGAAGGGAGTGTGGTGATGTGGTCACTGCCATTCAGGACTCAGGACACAGTTGCACATGTGGGATCAGCTTGTGTTAAAGAGGGTTAGTGGGACTACGTGTCACCGGCCTTGTATATGGAAATACGCCTCACTAATTTAAAGGAGTGTGGTGCTGTGGTTGCTGCCACATACTTGGGGTCACTGCCATTCAGGACTGAGGACACTGTTACACATGTGGGATTGGCTTGTGTTAACGAGTGTTAGTGGGACTCCGTGTCGCTGGCATTCCATATGCAAATACCCCTCACTGATCAAAGGGAGTCTGGCACTGTAGTCGCTGTCACGAAGTTCGGGTCACTGCCATTTATTATTCAGGATGCAGATACACATGTGGGATCGGCTTGTGTTAAAGAGGGTTAGTGGAACTACGTGTCGCCGGCGTTGCATATGGAAATATGCCTCCCTGATTGAAGGGAGTCTGGTGCTGTGGTCGCTGCCAAGGACTTGGGGTGACTGCCATTCAGGACTCAGGACACAGTTACACATGTGGGATCAGCTTGTGTTAAAGAGGGTTAGTGGGACTACGTGTCGCCGGCGTTGCATATGGAAATATGCCTCACTGATCGAAGGGAGTGTGGTGCTGTGGTCGCTGCCATTCAGGACTCAGGACACAGTTTCACATTTGGGATCAGCTTGTGTTAAAGAGGGTTAGTGGGACTATGTGTCGCCAGCCTTGTATATGGAAATACGCCTCACTGATTGAAAGGAGTGTGTTGCTGTGTTTGCTGCCACATACATGGGGTCATTGCCATTCAGGACTCAGGACACAGTTACACATGTAGGATCGGCTTATTTTAAAGAGTGTTAGTGGGACTACGTTTCGCTGGCCTTCCATTTGCAAATACCTGTCACTGATCAAAGGGAGTCTGGCGCTGTGGTCACTGTCACGAAGTTCGGGTCACTGCCATTTGTAGTGTAGTTCCTATTATCCCAATAGGCTCTGCGCATTGGAATAATACCTTCAATAGTATAGACCTAGGGCAGAGGTTAACTAGGTCTTCTACTGACGATATTAGACTTAAAGTTTTGGGTTTGCCAGCTAGCTCAGAGTTCACTAGAAACTTTCTCGAATAGGCAAGGAGGAGTTTAACCTCCCTGGATAGACAAGAAGGGATTTAGTTTCTGACAACCATAGAACGTGACAACTTTGCTCTCCCCTAATCAAGAGTGTATCTCTAGAGTCGTGTGAAAACAAAAGACAACTTATTTTACTCAGTCAGTTCAGTGCATTCTTAGTTTCACCAGATTGTAGAGAAAAGGAAGAGACGGGCGTGTTCAATAAAAGATGTTATTTATTGATCAGTCTCTTTTCTCGTACAAGAGAAATGAATCGATATTATTGCAATACTTATGGTTAAGTAAAGTGCATACAATAAAAGCAGAAGTATAAAATAATACTGTAAAAGCATTGATATGGTTTCTAAGCCATATGATATTTAAAATTGATAAAATAGATACATACATATATACATTTGACTAATCGTACTCAACTGGTGCTTCTAACTACGCCTACCCCAGTGTACCTGACCTAAGCCTAATACGTGGGCGGGAGTAGATAAGTAGCAGTTTAAGTTAAGTTTGTTTTGCCAAGTGACTGACTCAAGAATTCTCTGCAAGGGGTTATTCAGTTCTGTACCTGAGATCTAGAATGGTTGAGGGCTGGTATCTCTCGTCTCTGGTCTTGATATTCCAGCTGCCTGCGAGTGCCGCTTGGAAGCGCCGGAGCTGGATTTCTCGGCAGGAGAAAAAGCAGCGTCTCGTTCTCAGCGCGTCAGGAAGGCGGGGCAGCGCCAGTGGGCTTCGCTGTGTGCTGGCCTCCTCGGCAAGTCTCGCTGCTCCGATCTCGTCACCACCGCGTGTGTTTGCTTAAGGCAATGTCGGTAATATTTATACCTGTAAGGTGCCGAGATTGACGTAAGGATGGACATAGATACGTCAATAAGGATGTCATACGAACTGGTCGTTAGCACATTCTTTACTGAAGTTCTCTGTGAAATCAAAACAATGGCCGTAGGGATTTTCCCAGGTTGTCATAGGTTTGATTTGTTTTGAGAACTCCGTATGCCTTATCAGGGGCTGGAGGAATAGCGTTTGTCTAATTAGATGGCATGCGTTATGACCTAATCAGATAACACGTTTCTGTGCCGTGGTGTGGCTTAATCAGATAACGGTTTTTGCACCGTGGGATGGCTGCTAGTTAATTATTAACCAGAACAGGGTCAGGAATAGGGGGATCGATACAGAACCTATAGGAATACATTACACCCACTCCACGCAGGCTATGTCCATATTTACAAGATCTAGGCATAGTAACTATACAGTAGTGTATGTGTATACCGTACCACCCCAAAATACATTTATATGCATTTCGAAATTATGTAATATACGAGAAAAAAATAATCACATGCACCATATGCACTCAAGCAGTAGAGAAATGCTAAATTAATCACGCATATTCATACATCATTATTAATAAAATGTGAAAAATAACACATGAAATGGCTCTTAATACAGAAGAAAAAATGCGAGACCATTTCATCACAAAATAAATATCCATGAACATGTCAGAGGGCAGCTAATGTCTCTAAAGTTCCTAAAATAGAAATTCAGTTCTCTAAGAATAGTTTCTACTTTAAGCAGAAGATAAGTGTCCCGAAAAATTGTAAAAAAATATTTTGGGGATTGTGAAAAAATCTGCTGTCCATGCTGGAGAGAAAAATTGTTCATGTTACTTTATCATTAAAGTTGAAGGCCAAATTCAGGGTGATGGGAACGCCGTGTGCTAGCTTGCTCAAAAGTCATTATTTCTGCTCTGGTGAGAACATCATATTATTTAGACTGTCGAAAAAGCTGTCAACAGCTTCCTGTGAGAGTTCCACTAACTCGGAAAAAGATGTTACCATGCATTCAAGAGCATGATTGCCTCCATTGATGTTTTGATCAGCATAGCTGACAGAAGGTCGTACCTGATCGATGCTGCTTTCATCTTGAACCTCACTACCCCTCAATCGTAGTGGTGAAGTCTCCACGAATGCCGTCATCAGGATTGGTAGCCGCTGGGGACAGCACAATGCATGAGCCGTGACCGGACCCAACAAAGTTTCTGCATCCATTGGCGCATCCGATTGTAGCGTCAGACAGGTGTCCAACACGCATTCTTCTCCGCATAGCAAGCACCTTAATACAGGTAAAACACAGCTTTGCCACATTGGTCTAAATGAAAGAAACCAAGTCATGTTCAGGTCTCTTATCCGGGATAGTCCCAATATTTTAGATATCCGGTCCCGGTATCCAATGGCTAGGATTGTTTCTTCCCTTGTCGCAGGTGCTTTGTCTGTGACACGGTTTGCCATAGCGAAATAACAGGATCAAAAATAGGATTCCTGCCACTAGTCCCAAAAGGAGAGGAAGTCCACCAAAGATGGAATGTACGAACTCCGGAAAAATACCCAGAATGGCTTTAAATGGGTTAAAGCCACCAAAAACACTGTCTTAAATACATTTGAGACTCCACTGGTATCAGAAATATTTAAGATTTCGTTCAGGATTTCCGCGAAATGTATGGGGGAATTAGTTGATAACAATGAATGAATCTCTGCCGTTGTCCTTGCAACTTGGAGATCATACGTTTCTTTTGATGACGTGAGCCTGGTCGGCGTCTGAAGGAGCACTGTTTTCATTCTGCTTAAAGTATCAATTCGAATAGAAGCAATTTTCAAATTCGGCCATAACCTTGCCTCCCTGTCTGGCATTGCGCTGGGGAACAATACTCGTTCACAGCACATGATCTTCGCAGTCGTAGTTATGAGATAAGGTATTCCGGGCACCAAACTACGACATCTGCGGTCTACTATTAGAATGTAACTCCCGTTCGATAGTCTCCTAAAGAATGGCTCTATTTGTGTTGCAGGTGTGCCTAGCTGGTGACATGAAAGGTTATTTGAGGTCCCTTCACAGGCTCCATGCAAATTAATACCATTACACAGAAGTGTACCACTTAGTGACATCGCACAATTGTTGCCACTAAGAAACACTTTCTGGCCTTTATTACTGACACATGCATGTGAATAGGGCAAGTTCCATGTTGACTTAATGTACCCTTTTCCCAATTTTTCGTACATGCCAGCCTGTATATATTTTTGGCAGTATTGAAACCTGAAAGTAGATATTGGAATATTAATTATCCCATGTATTATCCATTCACTGACAGGTCGTTCTGACATTGTCAATGGTAATCTCTCGAGTTTCTCAATGCTCAGGATTGTATAATCAGCACCCTTCTGTGCCATACTGATTTGTTTATAAGTAAGGTTAAAGATATTGAATAGTGACGTCGTGTTGATTAAACGCCAAGGCACATAGCCTGAACGCAGATTTTGTAACGTCCAGCCAAGCTGTACAATAGAACGCAATTGGGACTGACCGTGTTGTAACAACAGTAAGTCTTGCGATATTATGTCGATTGCTGAAGACACAATGCTGTCCAAAGAGTATATTCTGGAGGACAGTCATTAACCCATTGTCCACTACAGAAAGTGATTTTTCCAAATTAATACGGTCAATTTCCCGTATTCTCTCTGACGTTTCAATTTGAGTTATTTTCCAGGCTTCGTTATAAGCTGCATATACAGAGGCTGCTATGAAGCGTTTTTGACGCTGTTTGCGCGGTCCCATAATGAAATCACGTAAGTCAGCACCATCAGTAAGTAAAGTTAGGTGTTGCTTAATTTCTACCAGTGTGGATGTTTGTAGCCATTGAAGGCAGAGCTTGCCCACACTGTACGTGGTAATTATCCCTGGGTGTTGTCTTTGGGAATATCTAGGGTCTGGCCTGGTCAATGTGAACCCCTGGATTTTGTTCAGGAATCTGTCTTGACAGTTATTAGTATCTGTGGGCCAGATCAACCACTGTTTTCAATCAGGATGTGTTCTGTTTTGGCTTAATATATGGTTTACGTCTATCTCCTCATCTATAGATATATTACCGTTCATTGTTGGCTTTGGAATAGACGGTTTGTTTAAGTCTTTGATTTTGGCTAGGCCAAGACAGGTAGTTTGTTGGACAGTGTCATTCAAAAATATAATTTGTTCTGGGATCATGCAGCCTCTAAACAATGATTCTATACCTTGTACTTGCCATTCCTTTGTACCCCAAACACTTTTTACTTCAACATTTTTGTCCCAGTAATCAAAACCAAATGTACTCATTTGCTCAAAAAATGCGTCTGAATATATCAATTTAGTGTTTGTAAGCATGGTCTTCGTACCTGTCCTGTTTGACAATTTGAAATAAAATGTTTCTGCATTACTTGTGTTGAACCCTGAAAAATATGAATATTTGTCATAAAAAGTTCTTGAGCTACCTTTTGGAGGGGTTGCACAGTGTTCCCATTGATTATAATTTAAAACATTTCTAGGTTGTGCAGATTTATGCAGATAATGGTTACCAAAGTGATTATAGCAGAACATTTTATCATAATTAGACGAACCCTGCAAATAATCATGTTTTGTAAATTTAGCAGACATCACTAGGTCAGACATCATATCATTAATACTTTCAAAGTCCCAATCATCAGCATATGAGCTTGGTTTTACAAAGTCACTCAATGAGATCTTAATTTGATGTGGATACTTCAGGATTTCTACCGGACCATAGATTTCATAATCAGTATTGTCCCATGCTACCCCACCGGGTATAGGATTGGCTGTGAAGTTGACTGAAGAAAGTTCTCTTTTCTCGACGTGTGAAGACGTATGTGGTTTGAGGACCAAGTTGATTTTCTGGCTTGCTGTGTCCATATTAGCATATTTTCCCTCAATGAAATGTCCCAAACATAGTACCATGATGAGCCAAAGTATGAGGATAAATGCACCTAAGGCCACCCAAAATTCAATCCATGGAGAAATTAGATAGGTTTCTTTCAGATGTTGAAAAAGTTCCTTAGCTTTATCTTTAAAAGTTTTTGTTGATGTCTGTTTCTTTGATTCACTCAGATCTTCAGATGAATCATTGAAGTTGATGAAGTAACCATATGCCGTTCTGTCTATTGTTCCTATTGCTTCAGGATTACTGTTTGCTTTATTAGTGTGTTTTGTTGCAGCAGCATAATCATTTGTTACTTCATTGTAGATTGGTGTGTCTCTGCTCAATGTTTTTATTTGGGTTTTTAGAGGTTTAAGTTCCATAGTGTTGTTGCATAGTCCTTGTTGTTGTTCTGTAGGCATTTCGAATGTGATTAGCCTCTTAGATTCAACCTCTGTATTTGTAGCAAACTTTGGTGTTCTACTACTTATTGGGAGTCCCCTTGGCCTACTGTTTGTTATCGGCCACATGATTGTGGTTTTACCAGGTCGATTGATACAACTCTGTTCTCCTTTTTACCAGCAAGGGTTGGTAGTACTACTGATCTTGTCCCGTTGATAGACAAGACAGGAACTGCTTTTCTGTAAGAAGGCCCAAATTCCTTCTTTTCTCTGACTAGATCCCCGACTTTTGGAATCCAGACAGGTCTTGCTGGGACAGGTGGTTTTTCTTCAGTGGTTGTTGGCTGTTGTTTCAACTTTATGTTGCTCAGGTCTTTCCTTGTTTCGTTTAAGTCCTGCAAAATAGCCAAACGATCTTTGATGTCAAAGCTTTTTTCTTTAACCACTGAAGTCTGACTGTCAAGATCTAAGATCATCATTCTAGTCCCAAACAATAATTCGTACGGACTGAATCCCCTCAGAGAATTTCTTGGCAGGTTGTTTAGACTACGTTGGACACTTATTAGATGTTTGACCCACCCAGCTCCCGAACCTAATACCTTTTCCGTTATAGATTGCTCTATGTCTTTGGTTTTTTCTTTACACCATCCCGTATCCCTCAGGAAGGAAGTGAGAAGAGTCCCGCTATGCTATGCTCATTTGGCCATGCTTCCTCATAAGCTTGAGGGCTAAATGGAAGATATTAGTCCAAACGTAGCATGCTCCTAGCGTATATGCCATTATAGACTCGCAAATCTTTTTATAACAGTCCAGACGTCAGCCGAGCGCTGGGGTCTACATTATAAGTGAAAAAATAGTCTTTACATGTTAATTTGACGCAATATCTACACTGGGTTTATATTTTTTGTTGATTTGATTCATTCTGGAGTGAAACGACATGGTAATATACTGTTTCTTTCATCACTGCTATCTCTGTTGCAGTCTGGGCAGTTTTTTACAAAAATGTGATGATGCAGGCTCATGCCTGGCCACCAGTACCTTGATTGTAATTCTTCCAGGGAATCTTTTAGTTTGAGGTGTCTGAGACCCTCACCCATATGTGCGTCTGCTATTAACAAGCCTCTCCTGTCCGTGTTTGGAATTACTCTTTCCCCCACTCCAGGGATTCGAGCAAAATGGACGGAGTTTGCATCGATTATGTATGTATAATTGAGTGGATAGTTGATCGGTAGTGCTGAGCAGTCGCCTTTTGATGACGTTTTCACCGCCAGCACTGTTTCACCGTCAATGTATTTTACTGTATGCTTTTTTCTAACTACGAAAGCCGATTCAGTTGCTACCGTTGTGGCTGTCTCAGCCAATGAATTCCCTGCAACGTGAACGCCATCACGTTGATGACTCAGTGAGTGTATCACGTGAGTTTTTGGTAGTTCTTTCTGCAAAAGAACTATTTGTTTCCAAAGCACTTTTTGCTTTATTGTTGCACCTGTGTCATCTTTGTAACCGTTTTGAATCCATTTCTGCAAATTGTTGTTATATGATTTGACGCAGTAATATGAATCGGACACTATAAGTGTCGGGCATTCGCGATCTGCATTATCTAGCGCCATTTTCAATGCTATTATTTCAGTTTGTTCTTCTGAATTTGTTTCTACTGAGTGTGTTTTTACTAGCAGAGGTCTCAGTTTCCCTCCGTGCCACACTTCTTTTCTGATTTCACATGTGGGGTTATATGCTTGTTCTCCCCACCCTGGTGGTTGAGCATGGCCGTCTGTATAGATTACACAGGCGTACTGTCGTAAGGGCCGAATGTCGATTGGCAGAGGGTATGTCATTTCATATTCTAGATATTTTAATTCCTTTAATTCTGGATCAAAGTAGTATTTTACTCTGTCCGTTGTAATTGAATTCACCCATTGTATCCATTCTGGATTCAACGCTGTTGTTGGTAAATTACATGGGGTTGTTAATGCCTCAAAGGCTGACTCCGCTGTTCTGACTGTGATACGTCTACCATCAGCGTTGTCTTTTTCTCTTGCTATAGCCGTTTGAACTGCATGAACAATGTTTTCTTTAATACTGAATTTCTTTTCAGCTTCTGTGTACAAGTGTGATTTGTATGCAATTGGTACCTTTTCTCCCTCATTAGAGGTCAGGTATGTGAATCCGCATCTTCCTGGGATGACTCGAATCACAAGATTGCGTGTGTTATCACGTGTTTCTAATTTTGTTTTAATTAACATGTCTGTTTGTAAAGATCTCAAAATTTCTGTGTGTTTTTGAGTCCAATTGATTCTTTTAAAATCTGGTTTAATTAGATCATAAAGGGGTTTGACCCTTTCTGCGTAATTTGCAATGTATGTTCTTCCGAAATATAGGAAGCCTAGAATTGATTGTAAGTTTTTTAGTGTTCTAGGAGCTTGGAGTACAGCACATTTCTCTAGGAAATTGTCAGCCAGGCTTTTGCCTTCACTTGATAATTCATATCCTAAAAACAGGACTGTTAGATGGGCAATTCTTGATTTGTTAAAGTTGAATTTGTAACCCTCTGCTGCGAACCCAAGTATTATGGTGTTCACTCTCTTCAAGTGAGTATCCAAGTCATCATCTGTTAGGTAAATGTCGTCGACATATGATAATGCCTCGTCATCATATGTTTGTAGTAATTCTGTTACTCTCATTGAGAATAATCCTGGGCTGTTCTTGTGCCCCTGGGGTAAACGGCAGAAACTTTTTTGCGAGCCATTTACCGAGAACTCAGTCAAATATCTGCTCTCTGGTGCTATATTTTGACAAAAGAATCCATTAGAGATGTCTAATGTTGTTTTGTATTTTTTGCGCACTATGTTATTCATTAGTGCAGCACTATGCGAGTTTTGCACTGCAAAAGTTTTGCAACATGAGTTAAGGTGTCTGTAATCCAAAACTAGACGATATGAGTTGTCTGGTTTGGAGACAGGAAACAAAGGGTTGTTCATTTGTGAGGTGCAAGTTTCAATCACCCCCTGGTATTCAAGTTGATCTAGGATCTCTTTTACCTGTTTTTTAGCTTCTTGCTTAATTGGGTACTGCCTCTGTGCAGTAGGTTGTGATTTTAACTGGATTTTGTGAGGAGGAGAGTCCTCATCCCATCCTACATGATTTTTATATAAAGCAGGAGCTAGAGCTACTGCCCACTTTCTTGCAAGTGTATATTTTTTATGAATTGGAATATGATTTGAGAAGGCAGGCATAATTATTTCTTCGCCATGAGGGCACTCCCTGACAAACTCGGGTGGCCAGTCTCGTTCAGCTAGAAGGATGTCATAGCCCTGGGAGAGATTATCCCAAAATAGACCCCTTATTTTTCTAGTCTTATCCCCCTCTATACGTAATGTTATTTCATATATTTTGTGAGGTTTGCTAACTCTGGTGTCTGCAGTTTCCACTTGAATATATTCATTCGTGTCCACTGTCTCCAGATGATTCATAAGGACTTTGCGAGCTATGCTCACTTCTGCTGCGCTGTCTAGCATTGTCTGAGCCCATTCTCCGTTTTTCAGCTGTGTCCTCAGTATTCTCGGCATTATTGATTACTTTAATACTGGCTACCTTCTTTTTTGGAAATTGTAATTTTTTATTCAGATGAGCAGGTTCTTTGTCTTTGGACTTGACGTGCTCTTTCCTTTGTTCTGATCGTCCTCTTCTTTCCGATTTCTGCGAGGAAGTCTTAAAAGATTGAGAGGGACGTGTATCAATATCTTGATATCTATCAGGTTTCTTTATATTATCCCTATTTCTAAGGTTGTATTTTTTCACAGAGGGCTCCCGTTGGGGAGACTTGCGTCCTTGGTCGGGAGATCTTTCTCTTCGCCAAGGAGACCTTCCTCTGGACTGGAATCTTTTTTCTTTAGGATTGGATTGTTTATTTCCATCCCAGCTCTATTTTTGAGTGTTTAAATTATTTTTTATAAATACCTTTTCAGGACTTTCAACTAGTTGGGGTTTCACTGGTATTCCACCCAAACTATCTCTTCCTAGTTCTTCATAGGATTTTTCTATGATTCTGGCAATTTCAGCTGGTTGGTCTGCTATATTTGTCTCTTTTAACCTCTGGCGGATCGCCACGTTTGCTGCTTCTCCCTTTACGTTGGCTAATAATATAGCCGAGACCTGCTTGAAGTCTTTCAGTAATTTCATACCAAGAGTTAAAGCGGGTTCTGGACCATATTCATCTTGAATTTGTTTTAGCACATCTGGTATTACTGACATGGATGGTACACCATGTGTTTTTGTGTATATGGAAGCAAAGACTGTACCCCAAGTGTCACAGTCCTCCACGTGTGGTGCGATTCCCATTGGAAGACAGATAGTCAGAATCCTGTGTTTTTCTACCGGGGTGGTGTCTGGAAACACCGCCTCTATTTGAGTGATTTTTTGTGCTAGCCAGAAAGGTATTTGTTCCCGTTTTGCGGGTACTTTACCTAGACAGGACTGTATGTTCTGTGGTGTAATTTTATTTGTGTTACCCTGATGAGGGGTCAGCTGTGGAATTTTAATTGCTGGTTGGACTGTTGAAGTCCGCATTACATATTGGACTAATTGTCTATGTATTTTGATTAGTTGTTTTAGCTGTATAAAAAGCTCTGCTGCAGGCATTTCTTCAATGTCTGGATGTGGTGTGTATCCGGCTAGGACCGGCCACGTTGCTCCTGGTCTACCTAGTGGACCCAGCCTGGTGATGTGATTATTATGTTTTAGGGCGCCATTAAACAAGAGCAGGTGCTCTTGGAATTTGAGTGGTACTTCCACCTCCTCGAAAGGAATGTACTCATCAGGAGGTTCCTCTGTTTTGTAATAGTGGAAGACCTTTGTTACAGCATTAGCTGCTGGAAAGTTTATCCATGAATAGAATACCTCTGTCTGCCGATATTCGTGTGCCTCTATTACGAATATGACTGTGCCACCTCTAGGTGTCAGTCCATTTTCTATAAGTTTTAAAGTTACAGATTTCCTTTTGTTGACCGGGATGAGTATTATATTCGGGTCTGCTTCTTGCATAGTATTATCAGCTGCTACGAGTTCAGCTGCTATTCTAGCTGTCTCTCTTTCTTCATCACTGTCTACCATTTTACCGACAGGAAGGTTATTCTGTTTGTTTGCAGATCAGGTTTCTTATGGAAACAAAGATTAGATGCACAATATTTTGGAACAGTGTATCCTTCAACGTTGACTAAACCAAGAACCATACATAGGAGTCTCCTCCTGCGAGGTTTGCCGGATATGACCTTTCACCCACTCCAGACGTCTTTGGAGTATTATGGGAAAAAAGGGGTTCTGTGTGAAAAAGCACGACTGAGTTACTCTAATGTCTTGCGTTAGTTTTATCGCCTATCCAAACGTTTGGGCGCCATGTAGTGTAGTTCCTATTATCCCAATAGGCTCTGCGCATTGGAATAATACCTTCAATAGTATAGACCTAGGGCAGAGGTTAACTAGGTCTTCTACTGACGATATTAGACTTAAAGTTTTGGGTTTGCCAGCTAGCTCAGAGTTCACTAGAAACTTTCTCGAATAGGCAAGGAGGAGTTTAACCTCCCTGGATAGACAAGAAGGGATTTAGTTTCTGACAACCATAGAACATGACAACTTTGCTCTCCCCTAATCAAGAGTGTATCTCTAGAGTCGTGTGAAAACAAAAGACAACTTATTTTACTCAGTCAGTTCAGTGCATTCTTAGTTTCACCAGATTGTAGAGAAAAGGAAGAGACGGGCGTGTTCAATAAAAGATGTTATTTATTGATCAGTCTCTTTTCTCGTACAAGAGAAATGAATCGATATTATTGCAATACTTATGGTTAAGTAAAGTGCATACAATAAAAGCAGAAGTATAAAATATTACTGTAAAAGCATTGATATGGTTTCTAAGCCATATGATATTTAAAATTGATAAAATAGATACATACATATATACATTTGACTAATCGTACTCAACTGGTGCTTCTAACTACGCCTACCCCAGTGTACCTGACCTAAGCCTAATACGTGGGCGGGAGTAGATAAGTAGCAGTTTAAGTTAAGTTTGTTTTGCCAAGTGACTGACTCAAGAATTCTCTGCAAGGGGTTATTCAGTTCTGTACCTGAGATCTAGAATGGTTGAGGGCTGGTATCTCTCGTCTCTGGTCTTGATATTCCAGCTGCCTGCGAGTGCCGCTTGGAAGCGCCGGAGCTGGATTTCTCGGCAGGAGAAAAAGCAGCGTCTCGTTCTCAGCGCGTCAGGAAGGCGGGGCAGCGCCAGTGGGCTTCGCTGTGTGCTGGCCTCTTCGGCAAGTCTCGCTGCTCCGATCTCGTCACCACCGGGTGTGTTTGCTTAAGGCAATGTCGGTAATATTTATACCTGTAAGGTGCCGAGATTGACGTAAGGATGGACATAGATACGTCAATAAGGATGTCATACGAACTGGTCGTTAGCACATTCTTTACTGAAGTTCTCTGTGAAATCAAAACAATGGCCGTAGGGATTTTCCCAGGTTGTCATAGGTTTGATTTGTTTTGAGAACTCCGTATGCCTTATCAGGGGCTGGAGGAATAGCGTTTGTCTAATTAGATGGCATGCGTTATGACCTAATCAGATAACACGTTTCTGTGCCGTGGTGTGGCTTAATCAGATAACGGTTTTTGCACCGTGGGATGGCTGCTAGTTAATTATTAACCAGAACAGGGTCAGGAATAGGGGGATCGATACAGAACCTATAGGAATACATTACACATTCAGGAATCAGGACACAGATACACATGTGGGATCAGCTTGTATTAAAGAGGGTTAGTGGGACTACGTGTCGCCGGCCTTGCATATGGAAACATGCCTCACTGATCTAAGGGAGTGTGGTGCTGTGGTTGCTGCCACGGACTTGGGGTGACTGCCATTCAGAACTCAGGACACAGTTACACATGTGGGATTGGCTTGTGTTGACCAACGGTTAGTTGGCACCAAGTGTCCAAAATTCAAATTGCGAGCTCTGCTGCCCGCAGTATAGACTGCTAATGAGTGTTCGTTTGCACTTGAAAATGAATTTGGTGATTTTACTAAAGCTATAACTGATATCAAAAATGTTCTAGAAGAAAGGATACTAAAAGGATATTATGAAGATTTGAGGCCTGTGATAGTTACTTGCCTAGTGGACTCTGTAGTTAATAAATGAAGAAATAATTTTAATTGTGAGCCCTACTGAGTGCAGTGGAGGCATATCATGAAACGATGAAATAAGTATAGAATACACTGACGAAATGTTGTATTTTCTGAGTACAATCTTGTTGTTCGAAATTAGCATTTAAGATTGGAATTGCGATCTGTACTGCCCGCAGTGTAGACTGCTATTGAGTGTTGGTTTGCACTTGAAGATGAATTTGGTCATTGTAGGAAAGCTATAACTGATATAAACAAAGTTCTTGAAGCCATGATACTAAAAGGATATTATTTAGGGTGTAGGACTGTGATACATACTTGCCTACTGGACTCTGTACTTGCAGATGGAAATATGCCTCACTGATCGTAGGGAGTCTGGTGCTGTGGTTGCTGCCACGGACTTGGGGTCACTGCCATTCAGGACTTAGGACACAGTTTCACATTTGGGATCAGCGTGTGTTAAAGAGGGTTAGTGGGACTACCTGTAATCGGCCTTGTATATGGAAATATGCCTGACTGATTGAAGGGAGTGTGGTGTTGTGGTTGCTGCCACATACTTGGGGTCACTGCCATTCAGGACTCAGGACACAGTTACACATGTGGGATCGGCTTGTGTTCAAGAGGGTTAGTGGGACTACATGTCGCTGGCCTTGTATATGGAAATACGCCTCACTGATCGAAGGGAGACTGGTGCTGTGGTCGCTGCCAAGGACTTGGGGTGACTGCCATTCAGGACTCAGGACACAGTTACACATTTGGGATGAGCTTGTATTAAAGAGGGTTAGTGGGACTACCTGTCGCCGGCCTTGCATATGGAAATATGCCTCACTGATCTAAGGGAGCGTGGTGCTGTGGTTGCTGCCACAGACTTGGGGTGACTGCCATTCAGAACTCAGGACACAGTTACATATTTGGGATTGGCTTGTGTTGACCAAAGGTTAGTTGGCACCACGTGTCCAAAATTCGAATTGCGAGCTCTGCTGCCCGCAGTGTAGACTGCTAATGAGTGTTCATTTGCACTTGAAAATGAATTTGGTGATTGTACTAAAGCTATAACTGATATCAAAAATGTTCTAGAAGAAAGGATACTAAAAGGATATTATGAAGATTTGAGGCCTGTGAAAGTTACTTGCCTAGTGGACTCTGTAGTTAATAAATGAAGAAATAATTTTAATTGTGAGCCCTACTGAGTGCAGTGGAGGCGTATCATGAAACAATGAAATAAGTATAGAATACTCTGACGAAGTGTTGTATTTTCTGAGTACAATCTTGTTGTTCGAAATTAGCATTTAAGATTGGAATTGCGAGCTCTACTGCCCGCAGTGTAGACTGCTATTGAGTGTTGGTTTGCACTTGAAGATGAATTTGGTCATTGTAGTAAAGCTATAACTGATATCAACAAAGTTCTTGAAGCAAGGATACTAAAAGGATATTATTTAGCGTGTAGGACTGTGATACATAATTGCCTACTGGACTCTGTACTTGCATATGGAAATATGCCTCACTGATCGAAGGGAGTGTGGTGCTGTGGTCGCTGCCACGGACTTGGGGTCACTGTCATTCAGGACTTAGGACACAGTTTCACATTTTGGATCAGCGTGTGTTAAAGAGGGTTAGTGGGACTACGTGTAATCGGCCTTGTATATGGAAATATGCCCCACTGACGGAAGGGAGTGTGTTGCTGTGGTCACTGCCACGGACTTGGGGTCACTGCCATTCAGGACTCAGTTACACATGTGGGATCAGCTTGTGTTAAAGAGGGCTAATGGGAATACGTGTCGCCTGCCTTCCATATGTAAATATGCCTCACTGATTGAAGGGAGTGTGGTGCTGTGGTTGCTGCCACAAGGTTGGGGTCACTGCCATTTAGGACTCAGGACACAGTTACACATGTGAGATCCGCTTGTGTTGAACAGTGTTAGTTGGCACCATGTGTCGCTGGTCTTCCACAGTGTAGGCTGGAGTCAGCGGTCAGCAAAGGCCCACAGCCACGTGATGTTGACTTGAGCTGCACAGATTGGGAGCATTTGGGATTCTTAACCCATTATAGTCTCTTACATAATTTGCGTCGCTATTAATCTTGAATTGTGAACCGTGCTAACCCCAGTGTAGGGCGGAGGCAGCAGTCAGGATGGGCGCACAGCCACGTGGCGTTGAGTTTTAGCTGCACAGGTAGTGGCACCTAGAGCACTCAGCGTGTGCGCACCCTGCGATGATACGTGGTCCCGGCGGGCCGCACTGGGAGCAATGTCTTTTGTCTAATTAATTCTGCCTTGATAAGGCCACGTGGCGATGACTTATGGTGCAGTGAGTTAGTAGCACCTGAAGCACACAGCGTGTGAGCAGCCTGCAATCATGTGTGGCCTGTGCGGACCGCAGTGGGAGCAACGTGTCTTGTGTATTGGACTGCGTCATCTGCAATCGCCACTGCATCTGAATTGTGAGCCCTGCTGTCCACAGTGTAGATCGAAGTCAGTAGTCGGTACAGACATAAGTCAGCGGTGCTGTGCCGCTGGGCTCGCAGAGGGCTTGTGTGGAGGAGGCCAGCGGTCATGGCCGCAGTAACGTGCCAGGGTGAGGGCTGCCGCTCTGGCAGACTCGTTGGTCTTCCCACAAGTGAACCACATCCAGGGCCTGGCCTATTTATTCATACTTTTACGGTGGAGTGGCGTATGTTGGACCAGCCCACTCCGCTTCTGCTTCCGGGTGGCCAACACAGCTACATGACCGAGATCTTCCCCACTGCCTGAGGTTACATGGTTGAGTCCACTGTGCACAACACTACAAGTATCTATAGTATATCTCCACATGGAGAGGTCTGTGCTTTGCATAGTGAGGTCTGTGCAGCACATCAGCGTTACACTTGGCATTGTGTGCATTATTATTTATAGGTGACTTGCCTCCTTCATACATAGTTTGTTGTCACATCTCCCAACATTCAGCTATTGTGCGGCTGAGGGGCCATGGCGTTTTGGGAAGATCCGTTGTCCTGTTTTGCGCAGCCTCGGTGGTAGTAGGAGGGTGGTCCAGGGGGGAGGTTCTGGTGGTGGTGGGCTGGGTGTTGGGGCCTTGTTGGGTATCGGAGCTGCATGATCAGTAGCTCTATCACCTGTTGATCTTTAGATGTGGCTGTAAGTTGGGTCCAATTCACGCAGTAGATAGTCAACCTCCTTACTCCAGTTAAAGGTTGATGTTAATTTGTTACTGCTAACTCAGCTTATCGCCTGCTTTTAGGATCACATTGCAGATTTGGCTGGTCATTGAAAATATGGGGAAGTGGTGTTTTTGTGGTTTTTTTGCACGGGAAGGCCTACTTTGCATATTATTAGCGTTAGTTGTGGCTCTCGTTTGTGGCGATTTTATTGGCGGAAGGTATCGATGGAAAAGTGGTGAGATTTGCAGTTTTCACCAGGTTGAGAATGGGATTATAATTTAAAAACACAGAAAAAAAGATATGTTTAATGAACATTATAATTAGAAATTAGCACTTTGAAACCATTGAAATTCACTGAAAAAAAACATAGATTTCAGGCACGTTATATTATGAAATTAGCATTTAAAAAACCTTAGAAATTCACTGAAAAAAACATAGGTTTCAGGGACGTTATAGTTAGTTGGACCATCTCATGAATGATGTCATATGTGACACCATCAGCAGTGCATTACAGGGGCGCGAGTTATAGTTAGCTCAACTAACTATAACAGGGGAATTTCTATGGTTTTGTATGAGTGAAATGTCCAACTAACTATAATGTCCCTGAAACCTATGGTTTTTTCAGTGAATAAATATATATATGAATGTATGTATATATACACACACTCATGACATGGTCATTGACATCACTGATAACATATCAAATGACATCACCGATGACATCTCAGATGGTTTCACTGATTACATCATCCAGTGATTGCTCAGATGCCATCACTGATTACATCATCCACTGATTGTGAGTGTGTTCTAAAAGTTTATGAGTGTTAAACATATATACTTAGGTACTACAAAAGTTAAAATAGTATGCGTTGTGTACTACTAATGAGCGATACTATATATAACATATATTATGTGAGTGGCTGTGTGACTGTGTATCTGTGTGTGAGTTGGTGTCTGAATGGCTGTATGGATAAGTGGGTGTATGAGTGGCTATATGGATGAATAAAGTGGGTGTGTGATTAGCTTTATGGGTGACTAAGTGGGTGTGTGAGTGTCTGTATGGGTGAGTGACTAGGGTGTGTAAGTGACTGTATGGGTGAGTGAGTGGCTGTTTGAGTTTGGTTAACTGAGTGGGTGTTTGAGTGGCTATATTGGAGAGAGTGTATCTGTGTGAGTGGCTGTATGGTGAGTGGACATGTGAGTGCTTGTATGGATGTGTGAACGGGTATGTAAGTGGTTGTGTGGGTGAGTGAGTGCCTCTGTTGAGAGGCAGTATGGGTGAGTGGGTGTGTGAATGGCTGTATGGGTAAAAAATCAGGTGTATGAGTTGCTGAATGGGTGAGTGAGTAGCTGTGTGAGTATGTGTATGGGTGAATGAATTTGGGACTGACTGTATGGGTGAGTGGGTGGGTGTGTGAGTAGCTCTATGGATGTATGTGAGAAAGTTGCCCCCACTTTTAGCTGAACTGCTTATGTGCTTTGACTGAGTGTTCCCTGGGCACCTGCCAATCAGGTACCCAGGGCCTATATGTTTTCCCTTAAACAGCATTGAAAACAAAAACAAATTGGCATCTCTGGCCACAGGTCAGCCACTGGTCAATGGTACCACAGGTACCTAGGGCACTGTGACCAGGGAAGACCTCTAAGGGCTGCAACACTTATTGTGCCACCCTTAGAGTCCCTGTACCATTACACTCACACACTGTCTTTGCAGGCTGCGTGTCTTGGTGTAGAACAAAGTGAAGAGTCAACATGGCACACATCCCTCTGTGCATGCCAACAGCCCACTGTCCTGGCAAAGATCAGTCACCCCTCTAGCTGGGTGACCTATACCAGTGGTGAGGGTACAGGTGCATGAGCCCTGTACCCCTACAGTGTCTAAGTCCATTCTTAGACATTGTAGTGCAGTGCTGCCATTAAGAGTATACAGTGCTAGGAGTTTGTCATTTCGAACTCCACAGCACGATAAGAGCTGCAATGAAAACTGAGAAGTTTGGTATCAAACTTCTCAGCACACCGATGCCAGTGTGGGATTTAATGAAAAATCCACACAGAGGGCATCTTAGAGATGCCCCCTGAAAAACGATCTACCACTAGTATCCAGGCTGAGTGGCTGCTTTCAGCTGCCACCACCAGACATGTTTCTGGACCCCTGGGTTGAGAGCTTGCTGCTCCCGGGGGCCTAAAACATTTCAAATCCTGGACGAGGTGCCAAGCCTCCTCCCCCAGGATGGTCAGGGTCCACGAAGGGGAAGCTCCAAAGGCTTGCCGCCTTCATGAGCTTCCCCAGGCCACTTGCTTCTTTTAGCAACCGGTCCCCACTGGTTCTGACCCCCACTTTGGGCAGGAGATTCCACCCCCACTTCATAAGGAGAGAAGGGCCAAAGTGCCCTTAATTTCAAGAATAAACTTCTCAGCACCTAGAGGCCACACAGTTGGCTCAAGTTCTACTGAGGACATTGTGGACAGCCTCAATGAAGAGGACAGCCTGCTAGCCAGGCTGACCAAAATATTGGACATAGAGACCAGTCTCTTGGCTCTAGAGAGAGAGATAGCAGAGATGGGCCTAGCACCCATCAATGGTGGCAGCAATTTACTTAATAAGGATAAAGAGCAATCTTATGACACTAATTATGAAGAGAGTGATGATATCACAAAATGGTTCACAGCCTTTGAGAGGGCTTGTGAAATGAGAAAAGTGAAGAAGTCACACTGTGGGGCACTCCCTTGGGAACTATTCTCTCGTAACTGCAGGGACAGACTCCTGACCCATTCTGGGCAGATGTTGGGTCTTATGACCTCATGAAGAGAACTCTGATTGAGGGATTTGGTATCACTACTGAGGAATATAGAATTAGATTCAGGGAGGCTCATAAAACCCCAAGCCGTAGACTACTCATTTAAAACACTAGATGGTTGGTTAACTGGACACAATGTGCATGATGTCAATGGACTTTACATTTTGTTTATGAAACAACATATTTTAAGTTATTGCACTAATGAAAAGTTACATCACCATTTGGTAGACCTAGGTCTAATTTCTCCCCAAGAATTGGGAAAGAAGGCATACCTTTGGACCTAGATAAGGGTGACAAAACAACCACTGGGGGTGATCAAAAGAAAGGGGTTACAAAACCTCCCTAGGGGTAAGGTGGTGAGAATCCACAAGATAAAAATCCTGAGTCTTCAAAAGGGCCCCAAAAATCTGCACAGGGGGGTGGGTCTCAAAAGTCTTCCCAATCTACTAACATGTACGGGGGAAAGAACTTGATCCTACAAAGGCCTGGTGTAACAACTATAGAAAGTTGGGACACTTAACTGGAGGTGCTACTTGTCCTAACAAGAAGCCCCCTAGTCCTAGAACAGCTACTCCTGGTGTAGCCAGTATCCATATGTGATCAACAGTGTGTCAAGAGCAAATTGGGTTGCACACTGAAGCAGTTCTAGTTCCAGAAGGAGAAGCTGAGTTTACCACTTTAGCTGTGTGGCTACCCAACTTAAATAAATATTTGCAATACCCTTGTATTAATGGAACTATGATAAAAGCTCCATGGGATAAAGGTGCCAGTGTCTTTATGGTGAGAGATACACTGGTTTACCCTGAGCAATACTTGATTGAGTGTACTTACCAAGTCACCAATGCTGACAGTGTTACCACTAACCATGCAATGGCTATGGTGAAATTGACAATCGGGGAGGGGGGGGGTTACTGGCCTAAAACAGGTAGTGGTCTCTCCAAAGCTACCAGCTGTATGTCTGCTTGGCAATGACCATGAAACCTCAGCATGGGCTGAGTTTCAATTCAAAACCCATGCAGCAAGCTGGATATCCCTGAGATGGTGTGTGTAAACAAAAGAGCAGAGAGCAGAAGACAGGGTGAAAAGTAAGTGTTGGAGCTGGAAAGTATGGCCCAACCTTCCAAGAGAAAAGGTAAGAAGACTGGGAAACCTACTTCTGAACAGCAAAAGGATCAGGACCCCTCTCCTCAGGGAAAGGACTTGGACACCCCAGAGCGAACTGAGCCCATGGAGCTTGACCCTTACCAGGTTGAACTCTTAGGCCCAGGGGGACCCTTTAGGGACGAGCTGTGCCTTGGACAGCAGGACTGTTAAACTCTTGGAAGCCTGAGGCAGAAAGCTGCTACCCAGGAAAAGGGAGATGTCAGTGGTACCCTCAGAGTTTATTAGGAGGAGGGACTACTGTACACAGGGCCAAATACCCCAACCCTGGATCCACTAGGAGAGTGGTATTGCCTCAGAAGTACAGTGAGTACTTACTAACTTTAGCTCATGACATCCCCCTAGCTGGACATATCGGCCAAACCAAAACCTGAGAAAGGCTAGTTAGCCACTTTTACTGGCCCCAGATGACTCAGAAATTCAAGGAGTTTGTCAGCTGATGTGTCACCTGTCAAAAACCAGTGGCCAAACAGGTGGACACCCAAAGGCTCCCTTGACACCACTACCTGTGGCTGGGGTTCTCTTTGGAAGGGTAGGAGTGGATATAGTGGGTCCACTTGAACCTCCCACAGCACCGGGAAACAGATTCATTCTAGTGGTAGTGGTTCATGCCACTAGGTATCCTGAGGCAATTCACCTTAGGACTACTACAGCTCCTGCAGTAGCCAAGGCTCTCATTGGTGTCTTCACCAGATTAGGGTTTCCTAAGGAGGTGGGTTCAGACAGAGGTTCCTACTTCACTTACCTCAAACACATTTGGAAAGAGTGTGGAGTGCAGTACACGTTTATTACACCCTTTCACCCACAAACCAATGGCCTTGTTGGGAGATTTAACAAGACATTGAAAGGCATGATTATGGGGCTCCCTGAAAAACTCAAAAGGAGATGGGATGTCCTCTTAACATGCTTGCTTTTTGCTTACAGAGAGGTGCCTCAGGAGGGAGTAGGGGTTTTCTCCTTTGAACTTCTTTTTGGCCATCCTGTGAGGGGACCACTCTGTCTTGTAAAAGAGTGTTGGTAAAATCCTCTCCAAGAACCCAAAGAAGACATTGTGGACTATGTGCTTGGCCTAAGGTCCAGAATCACTGAGTATATGAAAAAAGCATCCAAGAATCTCGAGGCCAGCCAGGAGCTACAGAAGCACTGGTATGACCAAAAAGCTGCACTGGTAGAATTTCAACCAGGGCAAAAGGTGTGGGGTTTGAAGCCAGTGACACCAAGTGCTCTCCAGGACAGATGGAGTGGCCCTTATCCCATCTTAGAAAAGAAAAGTGAGGTCACCTACTTGGTTGACCTGGACGCAAACAGGACACACAAAAGGGTGATCCATGTGAACCGCTTTAAGCTTTTCCATGATAGGGCTGACATCACCATGCTGATGGTGACTGATGAGGATCAGGAGACAGAAAATGAACGTCTCCCTGACCTCCTCCCATACAGCCCCAAAGATGGGTCAGTAGATGGAGTTGTCTTATCAGACAGCCTCACTGCTCAACAGCAGACTGATTGCAAGCAAGTCTTACCACAGTATGCAAAGCTCTCTTCCTTGACCCCTGGTCAGACTACCTGGTGTACCCATGATGTGGACACTGGTAACAGTTCACTGTCAAAAACAAAACCTATTGCCAGCCTGATCAAGTCAAGGAAAGCATCAGAGCTGAAGTCAGCAAGATGCTGGAGTTAGGGGTTATTGAACCCTCTGAGAGCCCCTGGGCCAGCCTGGTGGTTCTAGTCCCCAAACATCATCCACAGGGTCGATAGAGAGAAATGAGGTTCTGTGTGGACTATAGAGGGCTCAACTCTGTCCCCAATACAGATGCTCACCCTATCCCAAGAGTAGATGAATTAATAGACACACTAGGTGCAGCCAAATTTCTATGTACCTTTGACTTAACTGCAGGGTACTGGCAGATTAGCATGGCACCAGGAGCAAAAGAAAAGACAGCATTCTCCACACCTGATGGGCATTATCAGTTTACTGTTATGCCCTTCGGTTTATAGAATGCCACTGCCACCTTCCAAAGGTTGGTGACTCAAGTCTTTGCTGGATTGGATTCCTTTAGTACAGCTTATCTAGATGATATTGCTATCTTTATTTCCACCCAGCAAGATCACCCGATCCACCTTCTGAAGGTCTTAAATGCCCGGCAAACTACAGACCTAACTATTAAGGCATCCAAATGCCAGATAGGAGAGGGAGCTGTTGTGTACTTGGGCCACCTTGTTGGCGGAGGCCAAGTGCAACCCTTACAGGCTATCCTAGACTGTGCAGCTCCACAACCCAGACCCAAGTCAGGGCATTCCTTGGCTTGATTGGGTATTAAAGGAGGTTTGAGAAGGGATATGGGTCTATTGTGGTTCCCCTCACAGGGTTTACCTCCAAGAAGATGCCCAAAAAAGTAAACTGGACAGTTAGCAGTCAAAAGGCTTTTTTTTTTTTTTTTATTATTAAATTTTTATTTAAATTAATCAAATAAACAAATTAACAAAACTCACAAGGCAAGAATACAGTGAGGCATGGTCATGAGTCCATATAGGCCGCGCACCAGCGTACAGTACATATAGTACAATCAATATTCATGGGGGGGAGGGGAGCAGCGAGGAAACAAGCAGTAACACAGTAAATTATAGAAATCGGAATGCAGTTAGGGGGACAAGGAGGCATCTGGAGATGAATCATGTGGAGGAGTACATACATTTCCACGATATGCGTTCCATTGTCACCAGATCCTGCCCCATTTCTTGGGCCTGCCCCGTGACAAATACACAGTTTTCTCACGAAACATGCACCAATCCATGTTCTCCTTCCATTTCGATACAGTGGGTGGCCTGTGGGAGCCCCAGAGCTGAGCGATATCTCTCTTCGCAACCATATTACCAAGGGTCGCCCAATTAATCTGCGCAGTGTTGTAATCGTTAGGTTCCCAGACATTCAGCAGACAACGCCTGGCTTCGGGCAGCAGCGACACACCAGTAACCCTTTCCATCACCACATGTATTCGGGACCAAAACTCAACCCCCTCCGGACATTCCCATAGAATGTGGAGGAAGGTGCCAGTCATACCGCAGCCACGCTTACACAACCCGTCTAAAGAATAACCCATACGAACCAGGCTCGGACCAGTAACATACACACGATGGAGGATCTTAAGCTGGACAAACCTAAGGCGAGCAGGTATGGCAACTTCCTTAGGCGAGGACAGAGCAGATTGCCAGTCCTCGTCATCCAATTCTAGTCCGTCAGCACTCCACGAAGCCCTGAGGCGCACAAGCAAATCAGCTCTATTATTGATCAGTTTCTTATAGATCAGTGAAATTGTGCTGTCGGGCACATGGCCATCTAGGATGCGGTCCTCAAGGGGGGAGGACTCAGGAATATCATCACCCACAGCAAAAACTGACAATAAAGCATGACGGACCTGAGCATACCTAAAGAATTCCGTGTCACCAAGCTCGTACTCCGCCTTGAGCACATCGAAGGACTTGACGTTACCCTTAGACCATAGATCACCTACCTTGCTTATACCAATCATATCCCATTTATCAAAGCCTTTCGTTCTCCACAAATTTTCCAAACCTTCAGAATCATACAAAGGGGTCGCGTGGGAAAATCTACCACTCCACCCCAATGCCGCATTCGCGTCCTGCCTCACCCGTACAGCAATTTTAGTGGGGCCAGTCAGTGTTCTACAGAGCCCCTTGGAATACAGCGCCCTATTGAAATTCCCTCCTGGCAGAAGATATTTATCCATAGCGAAAGCCGGGGCAGGGCCTGGAGCGTAAGTCGCATGGTTGATCGCACTCAACTGAGAAGCCCAATAATAACGCTTGATGTCTGGGAGGGCAATGCCACCGTCATACCACGGAAGCGTGAGTTTGGAAAGAGCAATGCGCGCGCGCCCGTCCCAGACCAGTCGTCTCTGTAGGCTCTCCACTTCACGAAAATAACCCGAAGGAACTGGGTCAAATGAATTCTGAAGTGCATACAAAAATCGAAGCAGCGACATCATCTTGAAAAGAGCCGCACGACCGAGTGGTGACAGTGGCAACTTACGCCAGCGTGCAACATCAAGCTTGAGCCGCTGAAGGGGGGGTAACAGATTACGCTCGTAGCGCACAGAGGGATCCAAGGAGACATAAATCCCTAAGTACTTAAAGCCGATTTCAACTACTTGAATTGGAAATCTACGAGGCAATGGAGGGAGATCTCCTGCCAAAACGTAGATGCAGGATTTAGCCCAATTAATAATGAGACCCGAGTTCTTTCCAAAAGAGGTCAAAACATCAAAAAGTACATTCAAGGACTTTCGAGGGGAGGTGAGGTAGAGAAGGATGTCATCCGCATATAGCGAGATACGATCCTCAAAGTCGAGAGTCCACCGAATGCCCTGCATTGAAGGCTCCCAATGGAGCCATTCCGCCAAAGGTTCTAAAGAAAGGGCAAAAAGCAGCGGAGACAACGGGCAGCCATGCCGAGTACCTCGCCCAAGTGTAAAAACACCGGACAACTTCCCGTTAACTACCACCTGAGCCAAAGGCCTCTCGTAAAGAAGTTTCACCCAGGCGATGAACACCGGGCCAAATCCAAACTTCGAGAGGGCCGCCCGAAGGTAGGGCCACTCGATGGTATCGAAGGCCATGGTAGCGTCAAGGGAAGCCAAATGGCCGATTCAGTGAGTGTCCTAGCCCTCGCGAGAACTCAATGGGGTCTCCGAAGATTAAGGGCGGTGTTGCGATGTGGGATGAAACCGGACTGATCCGAATGGATCAAGTCTCCGATCACCTTAATCAAGCGATTAGCCAACAATTTAGCTAGAATTTTAAGTTTGGCATTAAGTAAAGAAATAGGTCTGTACGAAGTACAACGATCCCGCGGCTTACCCTCCTTATGGATAACTACAATGGTAGCAAGTCTGTAATATCTTAATAAATGTGTTCACATGTCTTCCTCTACTCCACCAGTGGAACTCTGTAAATATGATGTCATTTAGAATGTTATGACCTGTTTCATCACAGTTGGTCTTGGGCTGAGCATCTAGCCAGACGCTCCTGGTGGGGTTTTTGTATATGTATAACTTGTCCTAATAAATCTACTTAAAAGCTACCTTCAGTCTGGACCCAAGTTACTACATTAATTTGGCGACGATTTCAAGAAAGAACCTACAATTTCCACCTCAAAAAGGAAAAGAAGATGTGTCTGGGAACCTCAAGTTATCTACACTGCTGTAACCAACTATCAAGAAATCAACCCCACCAGTGACCTCTACACCGGTCGCCCTCATCAGCATTCAAGTTGGTTCCCGTGCTGTGCTCCCAGTGAGAGCAAGCAAGACACTCCACAACCCATGTCTTCAGCGATGATTTCATGAGGGTATAAAGCCACTCCTCAACTATATTTGCGTGCTAAATCTACAAAACTGGGTGAGCAGACAATTACTCTTATTTGATCTACACTACTTCCAGACACGCTCTGCCCTGCTTTGGTCTTCTTTCAATATTGAGACCCTTGGCTGCTGTGCTTTGCATGTTGTAAGCTGAGTTTGACATTTTGTTTATAACTGGACTTCAACAAAGTCCTACATGCTGTTCCTACAGCGCATCAAGAACTCAGTCCCTTACATGCGTGTAAGAAACTGCACAGAGACACTCCAAGTACAATAAGCCAGTTCGTTTGTTTAACTCGCATTTCCCAAAGTAATTGACTTTTGACCATCTGGCTTCAAACAGACATGCTAAAGAATCTGCTTGATTTATGTCTATTTCCCTAATCTCATCTGTTGTGATACTAGGAAGAGCAAAACCAGGTCACGAGATGGATTTGGGGTCACGCAACTACGACAGAACGAACCTTACTGTCTTAAATTGGTCGTCTTAAACTGTCGTTAATTTTTATGCCAAGTTTTGAATACAATTGTGATGATTCTAATGTTTTCAATATTTAATAAGCTTGAAGAAATATCGTGCAACTTAATCCAACGTCATATCAACTGCTCAACTGCCTTTCCACGTTTAAAACAACGTTTAAAAAATGCAGCGCGCGCCTTTTGCTTTGCGCACTCACCTGCTTTCTGTTACGGAGCTCCTATGACGCGCTGCCTTCCCTGCCGGATTCTCCGATGCTTTGGTGTGGAGAAGCGCCGTGAGCCATCCGTCTTTGCGCCACTGTACGTGCCGCCATCTTTTATTGTGTTGCGCTAGTGCGTCCTGTCACCACTGGAGTTTGTTTCCCGTCGTTCTACATTTCACAAACCACTGCGATGGGACTTTTGGAAGTGAGCTTCTACTGTTTGTTCTTGAGGGACATCCTACAGGAAGGTACTGTGGATCTACTATTTCTTTTGGTGACAGTTTGTCCTTCGTTTCAATGAGGATATATTGCTCGGGGGCAAAGATCGAGCTCCGGCGTGTAAAATTATTGTCAATGCGCATATGAAAACTTGAGCCCCAGTGCTGGACTGCTTCACAATTACAATCCATAAGTGAAATCTGCGTTCGTCACATTTATCTGTAGTTTTCCTATATTTCCACAGAATTCATTTCACTGTACCATACTGCCATCTTCTGGGTCGAGTTAGTATTTTGAATTTTATCCACTTTAGTATAGTCCCATTTCAGTCCCATTTCCTTGCATTTTCAATGGTGCAATTTGGGAATAGTGAACGTAATTCATTTTGTGTTCAAGTTGACAAATCTATTTCTGCGGAGCTCAAAAATTACCTCGTTTTTTTTAGGCACACTATTGTCATGCTTTCAACTTTATTTTACGCATTATTAGCGTACAGTAATGCCGTTATTATTTCAAGCACAGTACAGTTTATAAAATTATAATAATACAGCAGTTATTTGTGCACAATTAAGTTTAGTCTTATACAGTGTATATTCGTTTTGTCTCACAGTGCACAAATTTTAAGCTTCAGTCGGTTCAAGGTTTGTAGTTGTATAGCTGTTTCTCTTTCTTAAGAGTTGGATAAAAAAATGATTCTCATTTTCTTTTGGATTCTTACCCTAATAATACGTACCTCATGTTATTTCAGTATACAATGTCTACAGGAAATTTGTTTTTTTTGCAGTGCACGACTTTCTGTACTTCTTTTTCACGATGCACAATCTGTACCACGAGTCGTGGTGTCTCACAGGGTTATGGTCCTGTCTGTTAATACAAATTGTTTTTTTTACTCCGCAAAGGGTATCACGAAAGGATGTTGAGTCCTGTCATTACAGTGCACAACGTAGAGCTCTTCAAAAGGTGTTCTGTTTACTATGCATAATTTTTGACCTTTCTTAAGGTTTGTTTGTTGGGTCTTCCCATCATTATATGCACTTCAGTTTACTTGTTCAATGCCCTCACTATTGTGCACATCTTATCTTTCTTCTGATGTTTAGTGTGGGCTTAGTTTAATTTTGTATCTGTGCACATTATTTTCTCCATGCATAAGTACATTTTACCCTTAATGGGTGTATGGTCTTAGTAGCCGTAATGCATGGGTTAAGTTACTCTGGGCGTTTTTGTTCATCATACTTGTTCTGTGTTTTCCACTTTAGCCCAGATTGAATTTTTCTTATAATTAATTTTCTTCTTATATGATTGTGAGGGTTAAGAGATGTTATTCTTTTCCTTCACTGTCTATTCATTTTCTCCTGATCTGTGTTGTCCTTTTCTAACTTACCTGGCCAGTAGGTGTGAATTGAACTGCCATTGATGGTTTTCCTACCTTTTCTTTATCTTTTCTTCCTTTTCTGTGTTTAGAGAAGAGGATGAGTATTATATCTTTTATGGAATTCAATAACGAATCTCTATTTGTATTTAATTTACTTCCTCATCTCTCTTATATTGTCTTTACTTTTATTGCTGGATCTTCAATTCTCTTTACTTCTCTTTTGAACGTCTTTTATTCTGATTCTGCTCACTCTTATGCTTTTCTGTGATGTATTATTTTCTTATCTAAGTTTCTTTCTTTGTGTTCTTTTGAGAAAGGAGGATATGTAATATCTTAATAAATGTGTTCACATGTCTTCCTCTACTCCACCAGTGGAACTCTGTAAATATGATGTCATTTAGAATGTTATGACCTGTTTCATCACAGTTGGTCTTGGGCTGAGCATCTAGCCAGACGCTCCTGGTGGGGTTTTTGTATATGTATAACTTGTCCTAATAAATCTACTTAAAAGCTACCTTCAGTCTGGACCCAAGTTACTACAAAGTCGTTGATCAGCAGGAAGGGAACCAGACTCCAAAGCCTCAAGGAACATCCCCCTTAAGTAGGGCGCCATTTTGTCGGGTCGCAGCTTGTACAGTTCAATGGGCAAACCATTGGGGCCCATTGCCTTGCCAGAACGAAGGGAACGTATGGCCACCGCGACTTCATCCACCGTAAGAGGTGCCTCCATGAGGTCTATATCGGTGTCAGAAAGGTAGGGCAATGCAATGTCCCGCAGCAGCAAACGAGAGTCTTCCTCATCTTTATCACAGACCGAGGCATACACAGTCTTGAAGTAGTCCACAAAACACTGAACGATCCCGACTGGGTCCGTAACACACTCACCATCAGGCCTCTCAATCACCGGAACAACACAATTCACTCTCTCTTTCTTGTCCAACCACGCAAGCAATTTACCAGCCTTGTCTCCCATATCATACAACCTGCCCTGTTGCTCTCTATACATCATTTTTGCCGCATTAGTAAAAAGAGCTCTATAATCGGCTTGTTTCAAACTGAGGGAGTGCAGCTTTGCGCGAGAGACTCCTGATTCAAGATTATCCTCAAGTGCAGGTATTTCGGTTTCCAAGCATACAAGTTCCACATTGTTAGCCTTCTTGGCGGCGGCAATCAGCGACAGGGATTGCCCACGAATAACCGTCTTAAAGGCTTCCCACAATGAAACAGAAGAAGAAACAGACCCCACATTTTCATTAAAGTAATGGTCAGTAGCTTTCACAAGTTCGGAGCGGGTTTTGGGATTGCGGAAGTACCAGGGATTAATAGAGGCAACTCTACCCTCACTGCCCACCCCGACCTCAAAGCAAAGCCACAGTGGGGAATGGTCAGAAATACCCCTGGGAAGCTGGCGAACTTCTCTAATGGAGGTGGATTGGACCGATGGCATTAAAAAGTAATCCAGCCTGGAGAGACTGCCATGGGCCCCCGAATGGAAGGTGTATTGTAACTGCGTGGGGTGCATCAACCTCCAACTGTCTATCAGCCCAAAGGTTTCGAGCAAGTCACTCAGCCAAACTTGGGACCTAGCCAAATCCCTAGGGGGACAACGATCAGAGGTGCCAGAAACCACTGAATTAAAATCCCCACCAAGGATCAGGAGGCCCTCAGGAAGCCCTAATATAACCCTGCCGAGGTCAGCGTAAGTTGAGGCCTGTAGACCCGGAGGGATATACACCGAAAGTATGGACAGTGTCTTCCCCTCCCATCTACCAGTGAGCGCCACGTAGCGCCCCCTTTCTTCAAGCGCTACTTCATCGATTTCAAAAGGGAGAGAAGACCGAACAAGAATGCCCGCCCCCCTGGAACCAGAAGTAAACCCAGAGTGAGCCACCAGCCGATATCCACGTCTATTCATGGCCTGACACGCATTACCTATTAGATGCGTTTCCTGCAAAAGATCAATATCGGGGGAATGGCGTCTAAAGAACTGTAACACAACCCCTCGCTTTATCCTGTCTCCCAACCCATTGACATTCCAGGATAGCAGTCTCAACTCGCCACCTCCCATCCCCAAGAAGAAGGCAGAGCAGCACCCACACAAGACCCAATGACCAGAGCAGATGAAAAAAACAATACGATGCCTCATGAATAGAAAGAATCACACACACACACCCCCACCCCACCCCTAACTTAAGCCCGTTACAACACCCCCCACCCTGCACCCCTGCATACGACTCATAAGCCACCCCAACTTGCAGTGTGCCTGTCGCCCCATCATAAAACTAATCTACACAAAGAACCCAGGAGGAGGAAGAGTCCCCATTCACCCCCCGCCACCCTCGGGCCGATCTAAAATAAGAACAAAAGAACCAATGTCCAGACTCAGCTGAAATAGTAGAAAAGTTCAGACGCCAGGATCCACAGTGTCACTCTCACTCTGGCACGCCACCGTCGGCGCCACCGGGGTGCCCGGATCGATCGGCTCTCTTGGGCAAAGAGTCGAGCCAGTCACTAACATTGTCCGGGCGATCAAAGAAAAACGTACGTTCCTCATATTCGATCCGAAGTCTGGTCGGAAACAACATGGCGTACTTAAGGCCCAAGTCCCGCAGCCGTCTCTTTACTCCCTGAAATCCCAGCCTCTGCCTCTGAACGAGCGGTGTAAAGTCGGGATAGAAGGTCACGGAGGCATTTTTGAATTTCACAGGGCCTTTGTCCCGCGAGGCTTGAAGAATAGCATCTCTATCCCTAAAGTGGAACAGTCTTGCAATAATGGGTCTCGGGGGGGACCCAGCTTCGCCTTCCCGCCTGGGACTCGATAGGCTAAGAATTTGCTAAGTCCGGCGGGAGCGAGATAATTCGTGACCAGATCTTCCACAAGAAGGTCGGTTGCAGGAGTCTCGGGACTCTCAGGGACACCGATAAGGCGTACATTGTTACGACGGGCCCTATTTTCATAATCCTCGAGGCGACGAGCCATCATATCGTGAGAGGAACTCAAGTAACCGTTCTCAGTCTCAGCGTCCGTGACATCTGTAATCAGACTGGAAGTCTTCAAATTCAACGACTTGACCCTCTCGTTAGTCTTCACCAAGTCCGCTCTAATCAGCGTGACGTTGACGGCCACCGTGTCGATCTTAGAGGCAAGGGCCTCGTACTGCTGTCCCATGGAGGCCTTCATGCTGGTGATGGCACTCATGACGTCTTGCAACGATACTTCTGAGGTCGCAGCAGAATCGGACATAGGATCGTCAGAAGTGCGGCCAGCACCGCTGGGGGACCCCTTTAAATGGGAATAATGGTCCATAATGTTTGTCTGGGTCTGTCTCCCACGGAGAGGTGTCTTGATCTTGCGTCTCTCAGTATCAGGTCTGGTGGCCATATTGGAGAGGGGACCCCGAAGGGGCCCGCGCGACCTGGTGAAAATGGCCGGGTGTAGAGTGGCCAAGAAGACAACGAAACTGGATCAGAATAGCGTAGACGCCAAGAAAGCTGGAAATGGGGCACTCAGCAGGGACAGCACACAGCAGTATCGAAACACCAGGCCGGCCAAGGGTCGATCAGGGCAGCGCTTCAAGCAATCTGAGCCGGGAGTAGAAAACGAAACTGAAAGTTAAACTGGGGTCGGTCGGAAGGAGACCCCTTCAGCCGTTGTTGTTAAACTACTGCTCGGCCTGCCAAGCAACCGAACCCCCGGTCCGTCTCGGGGCGGGCCGCAAAAGTTCGAGGCGGTGTAAAAGTGGGCCCCAACGTCCGAATTCAATACTTCAAAGAATGTTGAGATCAGCGAGAGGTTGCGAACAAAAGCCCATCTTCAAAATCAGGATGTAGTGAGGATATTTGCGAAGGGCGGCGCGGGTCCGGGGAGCTCTGTGCTCACGCGACCATCTTGGATGCCCGCGAAGCTCCTCCTCCGACAAAATGCTTTTGACACCCTGAAAGAGGCAATGTGCTCAGCACCAATTCTCAAAGCTCCAGACTATGCCAAGCAGTTCATTGTGCAGACTGATGCCTCTGAGATAGGGATAGGAATGGTTGTATCCCAGACCAATGATGAAGGCCAAGACCAACCTGTTGCTTTTATAAGCAGAAGGCTTCTCCCCAGGGAGCAGAGTTGAAGTGCCAACTTCCTACGAAGTGTAGCAACTAATTGTCCCAGAGTGCACTGCTTTGCCCACTCCCACGAGGGCAGTGTTTGAAACTTGGTAGCCCACTCTAGAGGCGTGGCTACCTGAGGGCTATAGATCCATGGAAATAACATATTGGCAACTGGTCTCCTGTCTCTGCCCATGACACCAAGCTGTCCACCTCAAAAAAAGGGCAGCAACGCTCGTATATGTCCACCATTTGCATTTTAAAGACGCTAGCCATTTGAAGCTTGCTTTTTGGGCTCAGACCCTGTGAGGAGTCCTGCCAAGGAGAGGTGACAACTCTTCCAATAGAAGGCCTCTATTGTTTGAACTCTTGGGAGTCATTCACAATTCTCCCCAAGAGGGCAGAAGGCTGTCTTGTGGCCAGCATCTGCAAATGGACACTGGGAAACTTGTCCAACGATTGGCAATCTTCTAAATGTTGCAGTTCTTAAAAAGTTACATTAAGTTTGACCTGCCTATCAAGTTTGGCTGAATGTAACGATTATTTTGATACCTTGAAGTACCAACTTATGTAGTCCCATTCAGAAGTTAGCACAACTGAGTTGTCAGCATGTAACTCTGCATTTGACAATGAGGCTACTAGCTTTTTTGCAGTAAATAGGAGAATTCGGGGTTTTATTGTAAGGACATATAAAAATGCATGTTCTACTTTTATTATATACCACCCTGCCTTAGAACTTGACAGGCCTAGTCAAGAGGTGAGTTATATATATAACAAAGGGAGGTCTAGGCCTTGCCATCATTCTAAATGGCAAAGTCGAGATGGCAGTTTAAAACTGCCCTGCCAGAACGCAATGGCATGATGGGAGACATGTTTTCACATTGTCACCTCCACAGTTGCACATGAGTGCCGCAGCCCTGCAGGCCCTGGGATCCCCTGATATCATATGGACTTATAAGCAGGTAGAGGTATCCCAATTGGGTATAAGCCAGTCATATACTTTTAAGGATCAGAGCACTGTTACTGAGGTCCAGTTAGCAGGCCTCAGTGTACTCTCAGAGTAGAAAAACCAGCAGCATTAGTCCAAACCTTTGGGGGTGATAATGCTAAAAGAGGCCTTTCCTTACACTACTGTGGCATCCGTAAGCTTCTCCCCACTCCCCTCCCTGTTGCGTTTGCCAGTAAGCTTCTTCATGTTGCATCTGCCCCTGCCCTTCCCCTTGTTGCTTCCGCATCCCCTCTCCCCATGTGCTACAGAGTTCCCAGCCCTCCATGTGCTGCTTTTGTGCCCCCTGCATTCCCCAGTGTTGCTTCTGAAGGCCTGTCGCTTGCCCCATTGCTTCCACTCCCCTTTGGCTTCTGCTCTCCTGCCCTTTTTAAAACAAGGTAAAAAAGGTTTTTGTGCATTTGGTCTGTTTTAGTTACCAGTCTGACTGACTAGGTCATTTTGCTGGGCCACATGTGTGGTGCACGCGTCTACAGAATGATGCAGACACAGTGTAAAAAAAATGTTTCTTTTACTTTAGCTATGCCGTACAGCTTTGAGGATGCTGTGCAAAATAGTAAAACAAAACATTGGCAAAGTAATAGGTAACAAATGCAAAATCTATTGCCTTTGCCAAAGATTGTTTGGAATTGTTTGCCTTTTTCACTTTCACAATCCTCTTATGCTATTGAGATGCTGCTCATGGTCAGCAATTCCACTATGAAAAGACATGCACTCAGGCTTCAGCTCTAAACAGCACAAACATCCATACACACAGCAGGCACAGTAGACTGCCCAGCTATGCAAACTTCACTCACACAAAAAACACAAGAAAACAATAGGCAGCAACTGACCATTTCGGTCAAAACATGGACACCACAATCCTCAACTATGCAAGTTTTTACAGGGACAGGAAAGGCAGCATCAACATCTCAATTGTAAATAGTAAATGTATTTATATAGCGTTTATGAACCCTGACGAGGAATTGAAGCGCTTTCTCGGCAAGTAGCATGTTACTGCGGATCTCAATATCAGCAGTTAGTAGGTTAGTACATTTGTTTTTTTTTGGGTTGTGTTATGTTTTAATTACATTTCACCTGTGATTCTTACCATCTCCTAGCAACAAGGTTCTACAGCTGGAATCTGGATTGAAGAGTCTAGCAGTGAAGCTTGGCTGAGGAGCTGAGAGGTTGGCCTCTGGGGTTCGTTACGCTTCTTCTTCAATAAAGATCTTTTCTACAATCAACAGTGTCCTGTATTCTCAAAAATGGCGATGAGGATGGGATGCACATCCATGGAGAACCTGCACCTGATCCAGAAGAAGTTTATTTTAAGAAACAACAGACTGTTGTGGATTTCTTAAAAAAAAACACTTGCTTGTACGACCCCCAGCCTGATCATCGTTATATGTGTCGTTTTTTTTACTACTCGTAAAGAAAAGCCTGCTGTTTGGAAGGGTACCAATTTTGTAACTACAATCTGTGATGTACCGATGAGGAGGCAGTTGCTGTTCAAATGTAAACATTACCTCGGTGTGGTCCGCGTTGCAGCCTAGCAACAACACTGCTGCGTGGAAGAATCATATGATTCGAGCGCGGAGGTTCGTGAAGAAGAACGCTGCATTTTGAGTTCAGAAGACGTGAAGTGTCTTGTGAAAGAGGACATCAACGCACATCTCGAGGCTGCTGGGAAGTAAGTTGCTTGGCAATGAAACAACAGAAGACATCACATCTTACATGACGAGAAACGTACGTCGTGATGTGACGTGACACTGCGTGACCTGAAGAAAACGTCCGTGCCACCATTTTATTTTCCTTCGCGTTTCATTTCCCATCGTTTTTGAAGTCCTGAGGATCACAACAATCTTATTGGGAGACCGGAGACCGGAGGAGTGTCTGGTGAGTGAGACTGTGAAACGATTGAGAACATTTGAAGAAAATCACCGGTGAGTGGATGTTCAACTCTACGCGCGAGGAATTAAACTGACTATTATAAAGGTTTTTGAACTGAACTGACTATTTTGTAAAGTTAAAACCAAATTTTACAACGCGTTGATTGTGAACTTTTAACCATCACATTCATACTATCACTGCTGTTGTGATAAATTACTGATCTAGGAATTTAACTAGTATTTAGAATCTAAGTGTAAGTATTAAATATTTACATTGTGATGGCTACACAGTCTATTCCACCACCACCTACATTTCTACAAGATCCAGGTCCACCCTGCATGGAATGGGAGGATTGGAAGGAATCTTTTGTCACAGGTGATGTATTTATTGCCAGGACGAAATTAGCTATTCTGAAACTTAGTTGAGGTGTTGAAGGAAGGAGAGTTGTAAGCACCTTACCTAATTTCCAGCCTAGTATTAGAAATGTGGATGATTCATCTGATGATGATGGGGAGCTGTGTATGAAAGTGCCTTATCAGCATTAGCTGACAACTATGGAAAAAAATTAAGTTTAGTTGTAGAAAGGCATACATTTTTTTCACCTTCCCAAAAACAAGGAGAAAAGATTGAGCAGTATGTGGCCGCTTTAAGAAGATTAGCAATAACATGTAAGTTGAAAGATTTAAGGGATGAAATTATTAGGGACCAACTTATAAATAGAACTAATAATAAGAAAATCAAAGAAAAACTATTAGATTTGAAAGATCCTTCTTTAGACAAGTCAATTGAAATTGCTAGACGCATTGAAACTACTTCACAATACGCAAAAGAATTAGCTGAAAATAACACAAAAGTTGATGTAGATTCTAGTAAAGTCTGTGTATTGAGTTCTAATACCAAGAAGGTTGTGAAAACAGATAGTGAAGACAACACAAATTTAGTGAGAATACAAGAAGACAATTATAAAAAGTCTTGTTATAGATAATGTAGTTATAGACATAATGCTGATGCTATGCACTGTCCTGCTGCTAAGAGCCATTGTTATAAATGCAGAAGAATTGGTCATTTTTCAAGAGTGTGCAGAGCGAATGAATTTCTGAAACAAAAGAAATCAGTAAACACTATAGATAATTCTATGGTAATGCATTCAATAGATGATGTACATGTAGAGAACGATTGTGACTTTGAAGTAATGGTTGTTGGAGATGCGAATACTCTACACGACGATCAATCGGAGGTGTAAGTTCCTCCCAAGTGTATGATAACTATCAATAGTAAGGTTGTACAGATGTGGGCAGATTCTTGTTCCCCTTTTACTTTGATAGATGTTGAACCACAGGGATATTGTGGTATGAAACTTCCAGTTTTGGGATATTTCAACGCGAAGGTTCAATTTAAAATATGAAAAAACGTAGTAAAAATATATGTGGCAGAAACTGGAAAGTGTTTGTTGGGGTGGAAGGAACAGAAAAATGTGGGCATCATTCTCAATCCAAATCATCCGTCACAAGTGTTGTTGACAGATGTTCTCAACAACAACAAATGGGTTAAGGATTTTCCTAATTTATTTAAGGAAGAACTAGGATGCCTTAAACGATTTGAACATCAGATTGTATTGATGAAAGATGCTACACCGAAAGTACACAAGGTACGTAATGTTCCTATGGCTCTAAGAGGAAAGTTGAAAGATGAGCTACAGAGAGTATTCAAGTAGAAAATAATAGAACTTATAGAGGCTTCAGATTGGTTAAGTCCAATTGTTATTGCACACAAACCCAATGACAAGATCCGCATGTGTGTGAATTTGAGAGACTGAATGAATGCATTTGGGTTGACAGGTATCCCTTACCTCATATAAATGAAATGTTATCTAGTGTTGCTGGTGGAAAATATTTCACTACTTTAGATTTATCAAGTGCCTACCACCAGGTACGTTTACGTGCTGAATCAAAACACCTAACTCATGACACCTGAAAGGGCATTTCAATTAATCAGAATGGCATTCGGTCTAGCCTCAACATCTGCTGTGTTTCAAAGAATTGTGCAGAAAATCTTGAAGGATATCAAGGATGTTTAATTATTTTTGGGATGGAAGTGGATTATTTAGGACATACATTGTCTTGCAAGGGTATTAAACCAACATTAAATGTGGTAGAAGACCTGGAAAATGCTCCAGCACCACAGGATAAAGATCAATTAAGATTGTTTCTTGGTTTAGTCGAGTATTATGCTAAATTTGTGCATCATTTTTCCGAAATAGTAAATCCATTGCGAGAACGATGAAGAAAGGTGTAATTTTTCAATGGTCAATGGAGTGTCTATCAGCATTTGAAACTGTAAAGAAGGCTGTAGCTACTGCTACAGCTTTAAAGTTATTTGATCCTCAAGACAAGTCAATAATTGTAACAGATGCCAGTGGTTATGGACTAGGAGCTGTACTTATGCAACAGCGTGATGGCAAGGAGAGGGTTATTGCTTTCGAATCACACACTTTAAAGGGTGCTGAGATGTCATATTCCACCATTGAAAAGGGAGCCATAGCCTGTTGGTGGGGAGTACAACATATCCTTGTTTATGTTTGGGGAACGAGATTTGAACTTCGTACGGATCACAGGCCGTTACTTGACGTTTTCACTACTGCAGGGGTGAGTAGTGCTACCCCATGCATTGCAAAGTGGATATATTATTTAAAAGAATTTTAATTTGGTCTAAAATATGTACCTGGAGTGAAAAATGTAAATGCTGATTGTTTGTCACGTTTACCTGTGAAAGATAAAATGGAATATACTAGTGAAGATGAGGATTGGATGATTGCAAGCATTGAGGATGTGTGTTAGGCCATAAGTGAAGATGAGTGGAAGAAGGCTATTTCAGCTGATCCTGTTTTGGTGAAAGTCATTAAAATTTTGCCTGCATCGTATGGATAGAAATTGGACAGTGAGAATTAAATGTACAAAAACGTATGGGAAGTATTATCTGTTGTAAATAGTGTAATAAGAAGATGTGACAAACTAGTTGTACCTGAGCCATTGAGGATAAAGTTGATGGAATTGTTACATGAAGGTCACAGAGTAATGTCTGAGGCCAAAAGAAAAGCTAGAATGGATTTTTGCTGGGCGAACATGGATGGAGACATAGAGAGATTTGAAAGAGAATGCATATCTTGTACATGTAGTGATAAATCACATGTATTGAGAGATTCTCCTATAACACCTGCGAGATTTCCTGAAAGGCATGGGAAAGACTAGCTATTGATATATGTAGGCCATTTGAAGGTTTTGGAGCATCTGAGAAGTATGCTTTTGTGATGATTGATTATTACTCAAAATGGCTGGAAATTGGATTTGTCAGTGAAATCAAGACCAGCAATGTGATTGCATTTTGTGAAGAGGTTTTTAGGAGGGAAGGTTGCCCTGCTGAAATTCTAACAGATAATGGTCCGCAGTTCATTTTGCAAGAATTCAGTGATTTTCTCAAGAGGTGGGGTATCAAACATTTGAGAACCCCGGTTTATCATCCCAGGGGAAATGGTCTAGTTGAATGCTTCAACCGAGTTTTAGGAGAGAATGTTCAATTAGCCATATCGATGAATATGTGTTGGAGATCACAAGTTAGGAAAATGTTATAGAACTAAAGAACCAGTCCACACTGTGACAGGAGAAACTACTTGTTGTCTTCTTAAAGGGAGAGTGCCTTGTTCAGTAGCGGTGCCTGCATGGAAGGGTAGGAGTGGTAAGAAAGATAAAAAGGAGGAAGATGTACGATCAAAATTTGCAAAATATCAAGATACTTATCTACTAAGACATAATACCAAAATTGGGAAAAGTAATAGAGAGTTTGCTGAAGGTGATTTTGTGAGTCTGTATTCTGGTAATATAGTGAAGAAAGGAAATTCCAGGTTATCTGAACCAAGCAAGATTATAAAAGTTGAGGGTAATGTAATCAAAGTATCTGATGGAAAATGGTGGAACATTTGTAGAGCTGTTAAGTGCAATGATGCCGAAGTAAGGCATTGGTTAAAACAAAAAATATTGGTAACAGAATTGGTTCCACTGATGTCTATAGAAGAGTTCCCAGTGAATTACTTCAAATGAGACCAAAGAAATTAGAAGATTATTTGTGCAATTAATATTTTCTTTCTTATTCTTAATTTTATTTATTAATAACCAAATGTATGAATTGTAATGAAGTTGTTGTTTCCTTAGAAGAGGAGATGTGTTATGAATTAATTAGATTTCACTTGTGATTTTTACCATCTCCTAGCAACAAGGTTCTACTGCTGGAATCTGGTTTAAGAGTCCAGCAGTGAAGCTTGGCTGAGGAGCTGAGCGGTTGGCCTCTCGGGGTTGTTAAGCTACTTTTTCAATAAAGATCTTTTCTACAATCAACAGTGTCCTGTATTCTCAAAAGGTTCTTCTTGTGTATTAGTTGTGTTAGTTTTGTGTTCTTGATTTCATATGCATTTAGTAGAGCTTGGAGAAGGATAGAATGATAGAAATAGATTTGCAAAAGGGAGATTGGAGTAGGGACAGAAAGATAGGAGTAGATTTGAAAAGGGCAAGTAGTATGTTGTTTTTGTAAGTCGTGGTCGTGTGTGCTTGTTAGTTGAGTGCTAAAAAGGAGGGGTGAAAGTTTGAGACAGATCTTTGGAAGTTCACAGTAGTCAGAAAGGTTTGGGATAAGTCAGAGGGAGGAAGGATGAGAAGGACAAAAGGGATGTTTTGATAGCAAAATGTAAATTATATATATATATTTCCAGAAACGCGTTTGGCATGAGGCTTGACAATTTGCTGAGAATAGCACATTTTGCTCTGCTACAGCCTACAGAATAGAGAAGGTGAAAAAAGCATGTTGTGTGTGGCACTTCACTATGTGAGGAGCTTTCGTGTGGATTTATAGTGACCCGCTCCGGTCACGAAGTTGCCCCACTGCAGACAGCGCAGGCCGGGTGTTTCCAATGGTTTACACCACGAGGACGACGTGAACCGATTCTGTGAGGCATGAGCAAAGCAGCAGAACAACGTTGCTTTGAACTAGCAACCTGATGGAAATATATTTGGGGAAGATCAAAGATGGCTGCAACCACTATGGATTTTATTTTTTTGTTTAAGCACTACAAGAACCAAGATGTAATGTTTGCACACGCCCCTGTGGGCGGGACCATGAACTTAAATATGAGCAAAATGATACGCAGCTGTTCTGTCTCCTGTGGCCTGCCAGTGAACAAGGGAAAAGGTTTCCAGAAACGCGTTTGGCATGAGGCTTGACAATTTGCTGAGAATAGCACGTTTTGCTCTGCTGCAGCCTACAGAATAAAGAAGGTGAAAAAAGCACGTTGTGTGTGGCACTTCACTTTGTGAGCAGCTTTCGTGTGGATTTATTGTGACCCGCTCCGGTCACGAAGTTGCCCCACTTCAGGCAGCGCAGGCCGGGTGTTTCCAATGGTTTACACCACGAGGATGACGTGAACCGATTCTGTGAGGCATGAGCAAAGCAGCAGAACAATGTCGCTTTGAACCAGCAACCTGATGGAAATATATTTGGGGAAGATCAAAGATGGCTGCAACCATTATGGATTTTATTTTTTTGTTTAAGCACTCCAAGAACCAAGATGCAATGTTTGCACATGCCCCTATGGGCAAGACCATGAACTTAAATATGAGCAAAATGATACGCAGCTGTTCTGTCTCCTGTGGCATGCCAGTGAACAAGGGAAAAGGTTTCCAGAAACGGTGTTTGGCATGAGGCTTGACAATTTGCTGAGAATAGCACGTTTTGCTCTGCTGCAGCCTACAGAATAAGGAAGGTGAAAAAATCACGTTGTGTGTGGCACTTCACTTTGTGAGCAGCTTTCGTGTGGAGATATTTATATATATATATTTATAGCTATAACATCGTAGGTAACATTTGTTCATTAAGGTTCCTTTGCTTTGTTCATTATGAATTTCATTTTGTGAATATGAATTCTCTATTCGCAGTTTGCATATGAAAGCAACTTTTTATTGGATTTAACTATGATAAGATGGCCGCCACTTTTTATGTACTCACGTGGTTCACATTGTCTGTTGTTTATGTTTACACTGCTGAAAAAAACTTTATAAATAATACAGGGTTGCCGGTACCCTGCATATTGACCGCCCTGATTGACAGCGTCTCCACGACCGGAATCCTTGTGGTATATATAAATAAATATATAAATATGTGTGTGTGTGTGTGTGTGGGTGTGTGTGTGTGTGTGTGTGTGTGTGGGCGTGTGCGTGTGTGTGTGTGTGTATGTGTGTGTGTTCACACAAGGAAAATAGAATTTTATCCTGTGCTGTTTCTCAGATCCCCATTTCCCTCATAGGGAATAGTCCATATGGTCCACTTTAGTTCATGTTTTGAGAAGGGCACAGGTAGCATTGAAGAAGTCCATATATTTTCTTTATTTCAAACATTTCTTCATTTCAAACATTATTTAAAGTTCTCCATTTAAGTATATGTTACAGACAGTATCACTGTAGTACAACTAGTTTACTAATCTAACTATTGCAGCACATTAATATATATATGTTTAAAACCAATAAACTCTTAAAAACACTTACATTCACTTTATGAAGTCATCAATGATGTCATTTCAGATGTCATGAGTGATGTCCCTGGCCATGTCATGAGTGATGTAATATGTGAGGTTATAAGCACTGCACGGTGGGGCATAAGTTAAAGTTAGCTTGGGTAACTATAACTGCTGAATTTCACTGGTTTTGTATGAGTAAAATTTTATTTTATTTCTGCCCCGGGACCTGAAAGCCCCAGGCCCTGGCCTCTTTTTAAAAACAAAAATTACTTTAAGGGAAGGTAGATGTGTGGCTACCCTAAACGGCCGATTTCGGCCCTGGGGACCCCATACCCCAGGGCCCGCCCTCTAATGTGGGTGCCCTGGTCCCACCCAGGGCACCCACTTACAAATGTTGGGTACGGCAAGGGAAGCCTCAAGGCACCTGCTGTCCCTGATGCCTCCCCACCTAGTGTGGGAGTCAAGATTGCTTTTACAGAGAGGGAGCTGCTCAACATGCAGCTCACTCTCTGTCAAAGCAATAGTGCTCCGCTTTGAGCAAGCAAGAGCAAAATGCTCTTGCTTACTCAAAGTGGAGCAAAGTTTGTTATGGCTTGGCGGGAGAGGTAATGTTTCCTCCAAGCCACAGCAAACAGCTATGTCCCAGGGGTGGGCACCCTGGGACATAGCAGGAGTCGGTCCTGGGGGTTGGCGGTCCTTAGGGCCATGTACGGCTCCAGGAGTGGATCCTGTGTGGGCCCCCCCTTCTTTCTTTCATTTGACCCGTGGAGGCAGTGGTCGCATGGGCTGCAGGGGGCGTGCGCCCCCCTGCATACAATTAAACTTATGGCCCAGGAAGGTGGCAGTCTTTGGGGGCCTGCACGCCCCTGCATTACTTGTCATTAAAACCCCAGATATAGAAGGGGAACAATCCAGTGTTTGTGCTGCTTCAAGTTGAAAGCTTACTACACAATAACAGGTGTAAATTTTGCAGAACATTGAAATCCCAGAGAGACTACCTATAGTCTCAATCACCCTACTCCCCAAGAACACTCCAGGCATGCAGGCTATTTTGGACCACCAGACAAGATACAAAAAACAGGACAAATACAAGACCATAACCAAACAGCAGAGACGACTCCAGCAACGAACAAATGTCTCAATGTGTGATGCAAGATAATTGCATACTAGTATTAGGCTTCTTCTTGACAGCTGGGGGGAGGTGAAATAAGGGATCAAATTATGTCATGATAGTTATTGGATATGTTTATACTGTAATATGTTGAAAAAAAGTTAATAAAACATCTTGGGGAAAAAGTAGTTTTGGCATGGACAGTGCACTGTCAAAACATTTCCATTAGATTATACTCTTTTTCCGGTCTGTTACGACATCTAAATTGCTGCTGTCTCAGAGACACAAGGCCCACAGCCAGACCCATGAGGTCCCAAGGGAGAGGTTAGAGCTAAACAGAAGCAGAGAAATAAGCAAGATTTCGAAACACAGGAAGAGACATAAGGCAAAGACAGAAGCAGAGAAGAAAAAGCCTGATACAGAGAGATGGGGAAACAAAAAATGGAACAGACAGAACCAGTGGATCTGGGACAGATCGGCGCAGAAATGTAGAGAGGCTGCAGGCTTAGAACAAAGGAAAAAATATCAAAAGTAGTGGTTGATTATATATTGGACAACATCACTTTAGAAAAAAACGACATGCGCATTGCTTCCAAACGAGTAAGAATATTGATGCAAAAATATCGAATTGCACAAATATCGAGGTAAAAATATTGTGGGTCAGAAATATCATCCGACAAAATATCGTGATCAAGAATATCGATTTTAGGTAAGTAATATCGATGTCAAAAATATCGAAGTGTTTTTAATATCGTTTGTAAAAATATAGTTGTTAAAAATATCGATTTTTTATTAATGTTATATATTTTAGTATATATATTATATGTATGTGATGTTTGTTTTTTTGTAGAAGAATTGTTTGTATTTTTATTATATGTGTTAACCTTTTAGTGGTTACAAAATGTTTTTATTGATTTTTGTGTTTTTAGTTCCTTAGTGGGTTGTGGGTTTATAGGGGAATAGGTGGGAAGTAATTTTATTATATAAAATGTATTGATTATTTATAGTAGTTATTAAAAAAAATATTTTAAATTTGCATTTTTAGTTCCTTTTTTTGTAGAAGAATTGTTTGTATTTTTATTATATGTGTTAACATTTTAGTGGTTCCAAAATGTTTTTATTGATTTTTGCGTTTTTAGTTCCTTAGCGGGTTGTGGGTTTATAGGGGAATAGGTTGGGAAGTAATTTAATGATATAAAATGTATTGAACAATTTTTATTAATAATATTTGTTTAATTGTGATGTTATATTGTTAAATGTGTTCATTCATTTATTAATAATTTTTTAATAATTAGTAGTGAACTAATTTAAATTCATTCATTCGTAATTAATTATGGTAATTGTGTTATTAATTTTAGGTGTGTGTTATGGTGTTTAAAGTGGTACATGTTGTGAATGGAGGGTAGTAATGTATTTTTTATTGATGAATTATTAGGTATTTGTTAATTAATTTAAATTAATTAATTAGTAATTAATTATGGTAATTGTGTAATTAATGTTAGGTGTGTGTTGTGGTGTTTATAGGTATAAATGGTGTGAAGGGTGGGAACTAATTTATTTTGTATTGATGAATTATAACTATTTGTTACTTAATTTAAATTAATTAATTAATTAATAATTAAGTTTAGCTGCTTGTTGTGTATATTGTAGTGTTGAAGAATGTGTACTCAATTAATGTTTATTGGCTTTTTTTATTAATAATGTATTTTAAATTAATTATGTTAATCATGGAAATAATCTTAAATAAAAAGTTGATGTCTCTATTTTATTGGTGTGGTGTTATAGGGTAGGAAATAAAAGAAATACATTTATGTTTTGTTTCAAGTATGTTTTATTTTTGAGAGTTAACACTCATAACAGGGTCATTTAAACACAGCGTTAAGCCTACAACCCTAGACAGGGCCGGCCGCGAAAGGAAACAGCATTAGGGCCAGAGGGCTTGCACAAAAAAACTAATTTACACAGCACCTTGCCTACAACCCCACCGGGGCCGGCCGCGTGGCATGACATAAGCTGTTGTATCTATTTGGCGTGTAGATAACCCAGATCAATCAATCAATCAATCAATCATAACATTTGTATAGCGCACTACTCACCCGGAGGGGTCTCAAGGCGCTTGGGGGAAGGGGTCCGCTACTGCTCGAACAGCCAGGTCTTGAGTTGTCTCCTGAAGGCGAGATGGTCCTGGGTCAGACGAAGGTGGATGGGGAGGGAGTTCCATGTCTTGGCTGCCAGGTAGGAGAAGGATCTTCCTCCGGTGGTGGCTCTTCGGATGCGTGGTACGGCGGCGAAGGCGAGGCTGGTAGACCGCAGCTGGCGGGTGGGTGTGTAGAAGGTCAGGCGGTCGTTGAGGTACTTGGGGCCCAGGTCATGGAGACACTTGTGTGCGTGGGTGAGGAGCCGGAACGTGACCCTCTTGTTGACGGGGAGCCAGTGCAGGTCTCTCAGGTAGCCGGAGATGTGGCTGCGTCGGGGGACGTCCAGGATGAGTCGGGCGGAGGCGTTCTGGATGCGCTGGAGTCTTTTCTGTAGCTTGGCTGTGGTTCCGGCGTAAAGGGCGTTTCCGTAGTCCAGTCGGCTGGTGACGAGTGCCTGGGTGACCGTCTTCCTGGTCTCGGTCGGGATCCATCGGAAGATCTTGCGAAGCATGCGCAGGGTGTGAAAGCACGATGAGGAGACTGCGTTGACTTGTCTGGTCATCGAGAGAGAGGAGTCCAGGATGAAGCCCAGGTTGTGTGCGTGATCTGTTGGCTTGGGATCACAGGTATATTGGCAATTGACTTACCGGCAACTGGCCCAACACTTAAGGGCAGCCAAACGGGGCTCGGTAAACCTGTGTAGAGTCTAAAAGCAGAGAAAATGAGAGGAGAAAATGAAAGGAGAATAGGAGAGGTGGGAGATATAAAGAGAACAGTGAAGGCAGAGTGTGCATGCGCCATGGGGGGGGTCAGCGGGGAGAAGACGCCCCAGGTAACTTCTGCGTCATAGAGCATGTCTAAGGGAGTAGTCTGGAGGGGTCTGGAATGGCAACAGCGTCGTCAAAGAGGCGCAGGGTTCTGAGCTTGGTAGGCATGTGGCAGGCGTGTTCTATGGAGCAGAGGTATCGCACTAGGGGCCGCCAACCCGCCCCAAAACGTGTGTTGCATGCTTGCAGTCGTGCTGTGAGAAGTTCCATCGTTATGACATGCCAAAGCCGTACAAACCAGACTGCTATAGGTGGGGCTTCTGTTCTCTTCCAGTTTAGAGCTATAAGCTGCTTGGCCGCCACCAGCATTTGGAGCGCCAGGATCCAATTGCTGCGGGTGAGTGCCTTAAGGGTAGCAGGTCTGATACCAAGTAGGATTGTGCTCACGGCTTCAGGTAGGGGGAATCCCAGCACCCCTCTAATGTGGCTGAGAACCTCCTTCCAAAAGACAGTCAGGATCGGGCACGCCCACCAAACATGGATAAAATCCCCGGATGCAGACTGACACCTCCAGCACAAGGGAGAGACCGTGGGGAACATCTTATGGAGCCGCAGGGGCGTGTAGTACCACTGGGTCAGGAGTTTGTAAGCACTTTCCCTTTGCGGGATGCTCCGATATATCTTGGGGATATCTCTCCAAAGTCTGTCCACTGCGAGGGCTCAATGTCTGCGCCGGCTGCCAGTTGCCACTGGCGTTGGTATGGGTGAGAGGGCACAGTCGGCGGGTGTTGTAGGATGTGGTAGATCTGGGAGATCAGCCCCTTTAATCCCCCAAGGGAGCGCACCAGCTTCTCGAAAGGGGTGAAATCGTGTGTGGCTGCCTGGTACATTTCCCCTTCAGAGACCCAGTGTCGCATCTGCGCATATTGCAGTCTTGCCTCCGATTGTACTCGAAGCTCCTCCCGACAGTGGTCAAAGGTTTTGAGTGCGCCCCTTCATATAGGTCGCAAATCACCCTGCAATCTCCTTGTGCCCATTTGTCAAATGCTCAAGATTGATGGCCGGTGGGAAGTGGTGGTTCCCCACTATGGGGGTATGAGGGGATGGAAACGTGGTAAGTCCCTTGGACACGGCTACGCTGTCCCATATGTCTAAGACCGTCCTCGTGAGCACCGCCATGTAAGCACTTTTAAAGCAGCCCGTCCAGTGTAACCATGCTAGGTCCCAGATGGTGCACCCCATTACCGCTCGATCCATGTAACCATCCTTTCTCGCTCTTTCGCACTTCCCACTCCACCACAAAGCGGAGGTGAGAGGCCCAGTAATAGTGCACTAGGTTGGGCAGGCTAGTCCCCCCCTATCCCGCTGCACCATGAGGATATCTTCTGTGAGAAGCGAGACCGTTTTCCGCCCCATGTGAAGGACGTGAGCTCACGTTGCAAACCCCGTATACAGTGAAGCGGGATCGGAGTGGGGAGACATTTGAAATACATACAGGATTTTGGGAAGGATCGACATCTTAACCACGACAACATCAGAGGCTTCCACCTCCGTAGGTCCTCCAGGACCGCTTTTCGACATTCCCGCCAGTTTACCGATGACCATGCATCCAAAGAGGGGGTCAGAAGAAGGCCCAGGTAGTGGATATGGTGCTCGGCCCACTGATAGGGTGCTGCGTCTTTCAAAGAGGGAATCTCCTCCTTCGGGATGGTGAGGTTAAGGGCCCAAGACTTGTCATGGTTGATCTTGAGATCAGAGGCCCTCTCATAGAGGCAGAGAGCCCTGTGCAGGGCCAGGAGAGACTCCCGCGGACGTGTAAGAGTTAGTATCAGGTCATCCACAAAAAGTGCCACCTTATTGTCCCACCCACCATGAATAATGCCGTGGATATCTGGCTCTCGGCGTATTATCTCTGCGAGGGGCCTGTACTGCGAGGGCAAACAGCAGGGGCGATAGAGGGCACCCCTGCCTTGTGCCCCTATGGATAGGTAGTGGTGGCGTAAGATGGCCATTGACCCGAATTCTGGCCTGCGGCCCTACATACGGGGCCATGATCCTTGTAATCATCTTCGGGCCCAGTCAAAATTTTTGAAGTATTGCCCGAAGGAAGGTCCAGTCCACCCGGTCGAAGGCCTTCTCCGCGTCTAGCGACAGAAGGCAGGCCGGGATTTTCCAATGATGCACCTTCCTCACAAGATGTGCAATCTTGCGCATATTGTCCGCTCCCTGCCGGTCCCGGATGAAGCCGGCCTGGTCTGGGTCCACAAGCCCCGGCATATAGGGGTCCAGGTGTTTGGCGAGGAGCTTAGTATAGATTTTAAGGTCAGTATTCAGTAAAGGTATAGGGCGATAGGATGCACACATCGTGGGGTCGTTCCCGGGCTTCTGTATCAACGCGATCTCCGCCATACCCATGTCGGAGGATGGTCCCTCGGTATCTGTGAAAGAGTTGAACTGTCTCAGAAGGTAAGGTCTAAGCTGGGTCTGGAACGTGCGATAAAAGGACAGGGGTAGGCCATCCGGCACTGGTGTTTTCCCCAAAGGGAGATCTCTGATTGCTGTCGTTATCTCCTCCTCGAGGATGGGATCCTCCAGCTCCGCCGCGCACACTGGGGGCAGCGGTGTCCCCTCGTAATTAGCGAGGACAGCCGGAATTGCGTCTCCCTCCGATACAGGGCGGTGTAGTAGCCCTAGAAAGAGTCACGTTTGTCCCTCTCCGAGACAGCCCTGTTCCCATCCGGGAGCTGGACATTAGCTACGTGGGTCCTAGCCGCAAGCGCTCTCAACCTCCCCGCCAGCAGGCGTCCCACCTTGTCTCCTCCCTCAAAGTATCTCTGCTTCAGTGCCAGCAGAGAGTGTTCTGTCTTGTTGGTGCGTAGAAGCCTGAGCTGCCCTCTTAGGTTGGTAAGCCTCCTTCTGGACTCTAGTGACGAATGCTCCCGATCCTGGATCTCAGCACTTTTTATGTCCTTCGTCAGGCTAACTTCCAATTTACAGGCTTCGCGCCGCAGCACGATCGCTAGGGAGGTGATATGGCCCCGGATCGTGGCCTTGAAGGCATCTCATACCACAGGGAAGGGCATCTCCGGGATGTCATTACTATTATAATAAGAATCTATGGCCTCCCGAATGCTTTCAACGTCGGTGGCGTCTCGGAGGATACTCGGCGGCAAACACCAACGTGCCACCCGAGTAGGGCATGTGGTTGGGTCCTGCAAGAGCAGCTCAACATGAGCGTGGTCAGACTGCGAAATATCCGACATGGAGGCTCCCAGCGTGTCCCGCACCAGATCAAGCGAGGTAAATAAGAAATCTAGGCGGAAGTATGACCGGAGGGTGTGAGAATAAAATGAATAGTCCCTCAGCCCGGGGCAGTGGTAGCGCCACGCATCGATCAACCCCAGCTCCGTAATCTGTGTGCGCAACGCAGAGAACATAGCCCCAGTTCCGCTGAATGAGGCGTCGCTACGGTCCATGTCCGGATCCCAAACTAAGTTAAAGTCCCCTCCCAGTAGCAAGGACGGGTCACCACATGGGATCTGCTCCCGCAGAAGTGTCTGGAGGTATCTATCCTGCATCTGGTTCGGCACGTATTGAAGAACTGGATCTTTAAGGGTCTAGTGGTGCAGGGCACGCCTAAATCTCCGTGTTCACCTGCCTTTTCGTACAGAGACACGGGACACTCTGTTAAGCGTAGACAACAGGATTTATTTAGCTGCAGCTATGCACAGTTATCCAAGAAGTACACCAATGGTATGTTCTCAGGAGACTGCTCCTTAAATCTGTGGCTCACACACTTTGATATCATTTTACATTGGTCAGAGAACACTCCCTATGCGCAAAATTCTAACCAATGACAAGGTTACAATTTTCTAACAAACAAGATGTCAAACAATTACAAAATCTACCCCCTATGTCATGGTTTGACTAACTCCGCAAGAAGATTTGATTATATGGACTCAAAGTTAATGAATAGTGGTGGACATGTTTGTGTATTGCAGAAGGCCACTTTGCTAGGCCGCGCAAGGCGGGGAGAAGGACAATGAAAACCAACAGATGGTTTGACACAAGGATTATTGAGTCGGGAAAAGTATACTAAAGGCCACCAGACACCTTTGGATAAGGATTAGTGAGTCTGGGAGAAGAATACTGAAGGCTAACACACTTTAAATAAGGTTTTAGGTGGGATTTGTTAACCGTATTGGTTCCCGGAATTGACTTTACTGCAAGGATAGAGAGGTTATCTATCGCGCAATGGTATGAAGGGCAAGGGTTTTCGGCTCGCCAAGCTGCCTGTGTGAGGACAAGACAAAATGGCGATGAAACACAAGATGAAGTCGGAACCGAAGTTCCTCAGACCCTCCTTTTGCCATCACGCAGGCAAAGAATAAACTCATGTTAATCTGAGTCTACTTCAATAGCCATCAAGTCTCTGATTTGTTGTTGTACCATCATTCTGATGTTCTCTGTTTTCTGTGGAATTGGTTTTGGGACACATATAGTAGCTATGAGGTGACAGATAGTGGGGCCACGCTGTACACAGAGACAACATGTAAAGATGATGGCCAGAATTGCTCCTACGAAAGTTCGTATTTTCCATCCCCAGGTAGACAGTAATCCCCAGGACCATCCCATCAACGACCAACTTTCCTCATCCTGGTGAATAGATTCAGAAATATGGTGTAATTTGGAGATGGCTTGGTATACTGAAGGTGCATTATCGGGAATGTAAACACAACAGCTAGATCCGATTAATTTGCAGACTCCACCACGGTCTGCAAGGATGATGTCTAACACCATTCGATTTTGTAATGTCATAAGGCGATCCACCTGAAGCTCAGCGGTGATATTACTAAATGCCCCGACTGTTTCATTAATTGTCGCTTCAACAACTCGAATGAGATGTCTGATGTTTCGGCTGTTGATCATGGGCCCCCAAAATGGGAGGAATCCTTTGAAGAAGTCACCTCCTTCTTGTCCTGGTGTGTCTTTTTGATCAAAGACGCCTCTCTTGTATTTGATTTTATGATGTCCTGAAGATGCAGTGTAAGTTGGAGGGAGGAGAAAAGCTATATAACAGATCCCTGAAAATCAGCTGGTAACCATGTATAGGCCTTATCATGGCAAACAAAATATGTCCCTTGGGATGCTACTTATGGAGGGGAAGTGCGAGACGTATAAGTGTATGTGATCGTGCAATTACTTTTTCCTAATTGGGCCTTTTGATTCTGACCATTACCCTGGAGACATAGGTGGCCTGGATGGGGTACAGTATATATAGGTGGAGATCTTTTCTTTTTAACTTTATCTGTGAGACTTGTGACATAATGTGTCACATTCCAGTCTATGTATGCTTGTCATTCATCAGAGGGGAACTCAGTCAGTTTATTGTAGTGTTTTGACATTGCCACTATTCCCTTAATTAGGGCATCATGACTAACGTCAATTCTATTCCTATATGGGCCAATCGAATGTTGATGTTGGTTTTCATAAGCATTGGCAAACATAGAGGTGTAAGCCCAAGCGGATCCTTTTAGAGAGAAGGGTAGAATTAGATATGGCATTCCCTTATCAGTATTGTGGGATAGAAGTCCACACACTCAGCAATCAGTAGTATTGATTACTAAGTGATGTTGGTGTAACAACTGAATAAATGAATTATTGAGGTATTACAATCTTCTAATTTGTTCATGTGCTGGCAGTGTATGAAATTGGTGGGGGGAAACAGTAGTGCGGAAAGGTATGGGTTGGGAGGTAGATATACGTTTGTGTTGTATGGTATAAACAATCCAACCCACACAAGCTAACATAATGCAACAAAATATCAATATACACAATGTTATGCAACATTTGGTATACAATAGTTTAAAATTGCTGTTGTCATTACTTTTCTTTAACATTACAGAATCCATCTTCTAGGTGTTGCTCGTGGCAGTTTTCCTTCTTCACTTAGCCGTGATTATCAGCAGTCCTATGACACTGCAAGTCCCGCAGACCTAATGTCACTACTCGGGTCACTAACTAAGACTCTTACCATGACCCTGCAACCTAATTAGATGGATAATATCACACAGATAATATTTACATATAAAAGAAACACAAAAGAAAGATTTCTTTAATTGTCTTTTGCCTTTCTAGGCCTCGATTTGTACTTAGTTTTGTTAGGCAAAGTCTGATTTTGGAAAAGAGTCTCTGGATCAGTTGTATTCAGTCTTAAATGTGATGGAACAGCTTCTTGCAAGACGTCATCATCTTCCTTTACAGACTGAGTCCACTACAGGTGTGAATTGCTAAAAGGTACGAACCGAGGAATTTTCTCACCCTCGAAATCACCATGCCCTTCACAAACCCACTGATCATAGGGTAAGGGCAAGGGTACCTTCTTGCAGTGCACACCATGCACCCAATTCTTTTTGCCGACGACTTTCACTGCCGTTCGGGTAGTTAGAAGAACTTGGGTCGGCCTTCTCCAGCGAGGTTCCAAATTTCTTGATCTCTGGAAATTCTTCACACACACCCTGTCCCCTGGGTGTATGCCGTGTCCAGGATCAGTAGAAGCTCGTGGCAAGGCGTCTTGTACCTGTTGATGAAGGATATGCAATTTAGTGGTGAGGTCATGCAAATAATCAACTAACAGAGGGTATTCAATTTCAGAATACCTTTTTGGTCTCGGGACACCCCAAACATTTGCTGGTCGTCCAAACACAACCTCGTAGGGACTGAGTCCCATACGGGAATGAACAGTTGTTCCGGTGGACAATAGTGCTAAGGGTAAAGCATCGGGCCAGGCAAGACCCGTGCTGGCCTGTATTTTCGCTAGTTTGAGTTTCAGAGTGCCATTGTAACATTCTACTAAACCTGCTGACTGTGGGTGGTTTGCTGCGTGGAATTTTTGTCTTATTCCAAGACCTGCACAAACTTTCTGCATTATCTGTCCTACGAATTCACTTCCGATATCGCTCCAGAGAATTCGGGGTAAGCCGAACCTCGGGAAGAACTCTTTCAGAAGGATTTTAGCTGTGGATAGAGCAGTATTATCCTTTAGGGGATAGGCCTCTATCCATCTGGAAAAGGCACATACCACCACAAGGACGTACTTTAGGTTTTTGCAGCGCTCCATGTGAATGTAGTCTATCTGCAACACTTCAAAAGGATATGTGGGAGGAGCAAAATGACCTGCAGGGGTTGGAGTTCCCTTCCCTGGATTATGCATCAAGCAAACAATACAATGTTTAACTAGGTTGTCTGCACATTTGGGAATACCTTCGTTCTGCCATACAGGAGCTAGAAGTTTACATATTCCTTTAGCACTGATGTGAGCTGGGCCATGTGCCATAGTAACTACTGGAAGCACATAAGCATCTGGTAGCAGCCAACGTTGATGCTCCGATAATTCTATCCAACATCCTATTGCGTCTACCATTCCTGTAGTCTCTCTTCATTTACTCAATTCTTTCTCTGTGGCCTCTTCCTGAATCATTTTCACACTTTCTATTGTGTCCTCATACATTCCTCCTTGTTCAATCCATCTAGCAGGGCCTGCAACATACATGTGGCTCTCAATGTTTCTAGCTGTTTCTTTCGCTGTCTGGTCTGCAAACGCATTTCCTTGACCCACTTCATCAGCAACCTTTCTGTGTGCGCTACATTTGATAATTGCTATGTGTGTAGGCAAGGTAAGTGATTCGAGAAGGTTATTTACTAACTCGCCATGTTGTATCTTAGCACCATGGTAAGTGAGAAATCCTCTTTCTCTCCATAAGCGGCCAAAACTATGGGCCACTCCAAACGCATATTGGCTGTCAGTGAACACATTCACTCTTTTACCTTTAGCCAATACACAAGCTCTCGTTAGAGCTATTAATTCAGCTGCCTGGGCTGAGTTTTGTCTAATGCGTGCGGTTTCCACAATTGTATGCAATGTAGTAACTGCATAGGCTGAAGTCGTTTCACCATTGGGAAGCTTAAAGCAAGAGCCATCAACCCATAAAGTTCCATCTGGGTTTAAGAGTGGAGTATCCTTTAGATCGACTCTACCCTTTGTCTCTTCTTCTGTATGGAAGAAACAATCATGCTGTTTTAGAGTATTTGTTTCTTCTGAAATTGGCAATAGGGTAGCTGGGTTTAGGGAATTACATTGTTTCCTATGTACATGACTAGCTAAAAGTATCAATTCATATCCTGATAAACGAGCACTAGTAAGGTGTTGAGTCTTTGTCCTATTTAAAAGAATATCTACTGCATGTGGTACCATGACAATAAGAGCATTATCCAACACCAATCCAGCAGATTGGCGAATAGAAACTGCTGTTGCTGCTGTGGCTATTAAACAACTAGGTAACGCTTTCGCAACTGGATCTAGCGTGGCTGAAAAATAGGCACACGGACGTTGTTTGTCTCCAAATTGTTGCGTTACAACTGACAATGCACAACCTTCTCTCTCGTGGACATAAAGTGTAAAAGGTTTACTGTAATCAGGGGTACCTAACACTGGAGCAGAACATAAGGCAGTACGTAAATCATTCAAACTTTTCTGACATTCTGCAGTCCAAGGGAGAGGTTGGGGTGTATCTTTGAGAGGGAGTGCCAATAGAGGTTTCGCTAGCAGAGGAAAATTCGGAATCCACTGTCTACAATAAGAGGTAATGCCTAGGAACGCACGCACCTCCTTTTGTGTGCTTGGTACAGACATTTGGGCAATTGCTTGGACACGTTCTGGAGTTAATTGTCTTCCCTCCTTTGACAAGAGATGACCTAAATAGGTAACTTTCTGACGACAATATTGCATCTTAGAGGGTGACACTTTGTGGACTAGTCTAGCAAAATGTTGTAACAGTTTAAGGGTAGCTTGTTTACAAATGTCCTCAGAATCAGCATAAATTAACAAATCATCTACGTATTGAATAAGGGTAGCGCCTTGAGGCAATGTGAGAGTAACGAGCTGTGTTTTTAGTGCCTGACTATAAATGGAGGGACTCTCTCAATAGCCTTGAGGAGCTCGTGTAAATCAGAAGCTTCGGCCTCTTAAAGAGAAGCCAAAAATATCCCTATTTTCTTCGGCAATGGGAATACTGAAGAAAGCGTTCTTCAAATCAACAACAGAAAACCAAGTAGCAGTAGCAGGTACTGTTGTCAATAGAGCTGTGATATCTGGGACAACTGGAAATTGGGGCACAATAATTTTGTTGACTTCTCGTAGATCTATAACAAAACGATATACGGGTGGCTGGGAAGAATTAGTTCGCTTAAGAATAGGAATGAGAGGACTGTTACATATGTTTCCTCTTGTTTCTTCAACCACACCTTTCTGTATCAGATCATAAATGATAGCCATAAGAGCCTTTTCACCATCACTGGAAACCTTGTATTGAGGAATATGTGGTAACTTAATATCCGGCTTGAGGGTGACAACATAAGGCGGAATTTGTAAAAGACCAACATCATTTGGACCTGTAACCCAGAGTGTAGTAGGAAGAGAACGTAATTCAGGTGGAAGTTTATCTTTGGACAGATACATTGGGGAAATTATTTCCCTTCCTAAAGTCAGGAGTACACCAGAAGGAGAACAATGTAGGGTTGCATACAATCTTTTTAACAAATCCAGACCCAACAAATTTTCACCACAACCGGTGGTTAAAATAAGTGGAGCTTCTAAATCGTAAGGACCTATCGAGATGGGTAAAGCCTGAGAAATTGGGTTTTTGACTGGGGCGCCAGAAAATCCTACAGAAATATTCGTTAAGCCAGATAAAGGTGCCCCAGGGAGTTTAGAGTGGATAATAGAACTCTTGGTTGCACCAGTGTCTAATAGAAATGGCTCTGTGACACCTAATGTAACAACCTCAACATAAGGTCCGTTCTGATCCACTGGAACTGATATGACTCCCTCACTTTGTCTGTGGCTGTCCTAACTAGTATGAAAATCTTGACTCTCATTCTCGTTATAATAATCATCACTGTAATATTGAGCAGATCGGGTATTTTGTTGATCAAAATAATTCATCAAAGTTTGAGGGGAAGAAGAACGCTGATTCTGATCGTAAACTGATTTACCTCGTCCCCTTCCTCTAGGTGCTGACTGATAGCCACCTCGGCCACGTTGTCCAGACGTATTACCATTACGGTATAGCAAAACCGGACAACCATTTTTAAAGTGACCTTCCTCTTTGCAATAGGCACATTGATTTGGACCTAGTAGAGCCCTTGGAACAAAGGGTTCAGGTTTCTGTAACAAGTATTAAAACTGGGAGGTCGGCTGAAACTGACTCTGTGCAGGACGAGGAGGATAAGCCTGTTGCAAAAGAACCTTTGTTTTTAACTCTTTAGTCTTTTTATCCAATTTATCTTTCTCCTCCTTACCCCTATTTTCATAATATTGGGCAGTAGCCAATATCTGAGCTGAAGAAGAAACAGCCCATGAACTTTCGGAATTCTTTAATTTATTAGAGAGTTCAGGAAGCAAATTAAATACAAATATATCTACGAACAGTCGCTGTCCCCCCTCTGTGCTCATATCCTGACCACTGTGATCAAGAAACGTTTCCTCAAAACGAGTGACGAAATCGGAGACACTCTCATCCTTTATCTGCTTACAGATGGCTAACTTATCCCAATTAACTCATAGAGCGGGCATCATAGTCTTCATTAAGTTTATTATTCTCCCAGGAAGTTCCGCAATTAAATTATCGGGTTTAGCACCACCCACTTGGAGTCTATCAGCAGCCAATATAGCAGCCCAATCACCTCCTAATTCTTGAGCATGATCCTCTTTCCAAATTCTAGCCCATAATGGTTGTGGAACCACATTTCCCATCAACATATCTATTTCAGCCAAATTCATAATACAAGCGTCAACAGTCTGTGATAATTCTTTGTAGTAACCAGCAGGATTTTTACGAGGGTCAGGTACAGATTGTTTATGGGCCAACACTTCAGACCTCTTCCAAGGTACATGTACCCATATACGTTGGAAGTGTGCTGGTATAGGCTGACTACCACCAGCGGCTGGAACCGCTTCTCTCCATACCGGGGGAACCTCTCGCATAGGGTATTGTTTCAGTTTGTGCTTAACAGAAGGATCAGGTTCAGGCAAAGACTGGGAATAGAACATTAATCTAAACATGATCAGTGTCCGCATGGCTTTCTCAACCTCAGAACCCACAATAATTCCTTTATCAAAATCAGTCCTAATATCCAGCAAACCCTTGGGAGTTACAAATCTCTGTATAAGGGCATCCCACTGCTCAAACGTACTCATTTATTTATTTTATTTATTTTATTTATTTATTTAAGCTTTTATCGCGCACAGCTACCCACAGTGGGTTTCCCGGCGCCAGGGATAGACTGTAGAAGAAAGGACGGTGCAGCACCAGACTTGAGGCCACAACCAACTATTGGCTACGCTTAGTGAAAAGTAGTGTCTTCAGAGCCCTACGGAAGCGAAGTAAGTTGGTCTCTAACTCATTATGTCTTGCTCCGTATACTCAGGATCCTGCATAATCCATTTGCGAGCCAGAAGCTCTAACGCATCTCGTTCTCGAAAAGTAGAAAGTAAACTACGTGTTTGCCTATGGGGAAGAACAGGAGTCTGACGAGCTGATCCAAAGAGAGGAGAAAAGAAACCAGAAACAGTGTCAACCATGCGCTGACGAACAGAAGGGGAGGCTGACAGAAAAACAGAAGGTAAAGTATGAGACGAAGCAGAAGAAGAAGCAACAAGTGGAGTGGAGGTTTAAGGCAAAGGAGACTGAGGCAAAGAAGTCAGAGGCAAAGAAACTGGAAGCAAGGGAGCTGAAGGTAAAGGTAATGGCGGAGGTGGTAGTGCCACAAAAGGCTGTGGTGGAGGTGCAGGAGCTGGAGCTGGTGGAAGAATAACGGGTTGTTGGACAGGTAACAAAAGCGGAGGTGCATTAGCACCTTGTACATTGAGCGGTGGAGATCATAACAAGTAAGACATTAATGGATCCTTATCAGGATCAGCATCGGGATTTGAGGAAGTAGTTGCAACACTGGATAACATTTGTCAATCGTCATGCAATGTTGTCTATCTGAGATTTCCATCACTTGATCCATTTCATTGTCTTTAAATTGTTGAGCAGCCTGTATAATAGTCATTTCCTTTTCCTTTCTATCTTTCTTTGCTTGTTTTATTTCTTTGTGTTTTGCCTCTTTTTGCCATATTCGAAATGAATCAAACATTGCCTGACGGACTTTTCTCTTAAATAGTTTCTCTTCTAAATTGTCTAACACACAAGACTCGAAACTACCATCCTTCGGCCATTGTAAAATACCTTCATTCTTAGTGTATTTTCCCCAAAGGTCGAAGAAGATAATAGGACCGGTTCCATGTTTGGAATAAACTTCATATTTTGGAGTCCCTACTGAAGGCACTGGACAAGCGTCTTCGAGTCGGGAGTCTCTTGAGCAACCAAAACAACACCATTTCCTAAATTTACTGAAACCAGGCATCTTTATTTCACTGGCCTCTTTACTAACTTCAAGGGGTTCAATCAACTAACTCAGTACAAATATACTCACCCCTCGGCTTCGACTATTGCAATATTCGAATCAAAATATAACCAAAAGAAACAAAGATGTGGAAGCTACCCACAATTACTTACCTAGGTGTTTTCGCACACCAACAGAGGCCCGTCTATCGTCTCGAGATGCCAGTCATCACAAATGCAAACCAAGGCAGGGCGACCGTCAGGGCAGCAGTCTTCAACAGTCGTCGGAAAGGAGAAGCCGCGTTGCAAAGACCTTCGGTCCACTTTCAACATACAGGGGTCACTGGTGAGGTGCGCTTCCTCTGGAATTTCCTCACGACCCTCGGGCTTGACTACGACCTCTGAGATCGCCCCACATTGGGCGCCAGTTGAAGAACTGGACCTTTAAGGGTCCAGCGGCGCAGGGCACGCCTAAATCTCAGAGTTCACCTGCCTTTTCGTACAGAGACACGGGACACTCTATTAAGCGTAGACAACAGGATTTATTTAGCTGCAGCTATGCAGTTATCCAAGAAGTACACCAATGGTATGTTCTCAGGAGACTGCTCCTTAAATCCGTGGCTCACACACTTTTATATCATTTTACATTGGTCAGAGAACACTCCCTATGCGCAAAATTCTAACCAATGACAAGGTTACAATTTTCTAACAAACAAGACGTCACACAATTACAAAATCTACCCCCTATGTCATTTTTTGACTAACTCCACAAGAAGATCTGGTTATATGGACTCAAAGTTAATGAATAGTGGTATACATGTTTGTGTATTGTAGAAGGCCACCTTGCTAGGCCGCGCAAGGCGAGGAAAAGGACAATGAAAACCAACAGATGGTTTGACACAAGGATTAGTGAGTCGGGAAAAGTATACTAAAGGCCACCAGACACCTTTGGATAAGGATTAGTGAGTCGGGGAGAAGAATACTGAAGGCTAGCACACTTTAAATAAGGTTTTAGGTGGGATTTGTTAACCGTATTGGTTCCCGGAATTGACTTTACTGCAAGGATAGAGATGTTATCTATCGCGCAATGGTACGAAGGGCAAGGGTTTTCGGCTCGCCAAGCTGCCTGTGTGAGGGCAAGACAAAATGGCGATGAAACACAAGATGGAGTCGGAACCGAAGTTCCTCAGTATATATTACATAAAGTGAACTGACGCCTCCCCATGTGTACATTAACTTTCAGGAAACGCCCATCTCCACGCCTAAAAGGCTTAGTGTCCGCCCGCCTGAAGCCAGCTGTAGGAGAGTAGGGTCTGCTATCCTATGGTCACCCCAAATTTTTGCTTTTTGCTTCACTGGTTTTAGACTACTGAGGCTGTGGGCCTGCTAATCAGACCGCCAGCCTGCTGTTCTCTCTCTAAATTATTAATACATGTGCTATAGGTACATACCACAATTGGAAATGGACTCCTTGTCAGCCCCTGTACCATGCATTGTGACACCATTAAATGACTTGACATCCAAGAAGATGCCAAAAAAGGTTCAGTGGACAGTTAGCTGTCAGAAGGCATTTGATGACCTGAAGAAGGCCATGTGCTCTGCACCTATCCTGAAGAGTCCTGACTACTCCAAACAGTTCATTGTACAGACAGATGCTTCTGAGTTGGGGGTGGGAGCTGTGCTCTCACAACTTAATCAAGATGGTCAAGACCAGCCCATTGCTTTTATTAGCAGAAGGCTGACCCCCCCAGGGAGAAACGTTGGTCAGCCATTGAGAGGGAGGCCTTTGCTGTGGTTTGGGCCCTGAAGAAGTTGAGGTCCTACTTGTTTGGAACTCACTTCCTAGTTCAGACAGACCATAAGCCCCTCTTGTGGCTCAATCAGATGAAGGATAAAAATCCCAAACTGCTCAGGTGGTCCATTTCCCTACAGGGGATGGACTTTACAGTGGAGCACCGCCCAGGGACTGACCATGGTAGTGCAGATGGTCTCTCCAGGTACTTCCACGTAGAACATGAAGACTTATCTGGTCAAGGTTAGTTTAATGTCCCTGCGTTTGGGGGGGGTTGTGTAGGAGAGTAGGGTCTGCTATCCTATGGTCACCCCAAATTTTTGCTTTTTGCTTCACTGGTTTTAGACTACTGAGGCTGTGGGCCTGCTAATCAGACCCCCAGCCTGCTGTTCTCTCTCTAAATTATTAATACATGTGCTATAGGTACATACCACAATTGGAAATGGACTCTTTGTCAGCACCTGTACCATGCACTATAGGTGCTCAGGGCATAGGTGCCACCAAGGCCTACCAGGGGCTGCAGCATATCTTTTGCCACCTCTGGCTGGTTCTTAAATTGACACAACTGGCTGTTCACTCAGCTGGGGCAAGGTGGTGTAATCACCTCTTGCTTAGATATAGTATACCTATATCTAAACCTATATCTGGACACATATAAACCTGTGAGTCACTCCTATGGAAGGCCTTATCAATCCTGGAGGCAGAGTGCGTGGTTTAATGTGAGATGGAGCTCTACCATGAGCTGAGCCTGTCTGCAGCCGTCGGGAACAAATCCCTAAGCTGTTTCAGGATAATTCCATACCATATACTCTTAAGTGCATTATAATCCTCGCGGTTATATAGCAACTTTGGTTTGGCTTTATCAAAACATGTCGTGTAAGGTGTCATACGATTTGGAATACTATCCCCTCGCCAGTTCTGGCGACGGGGATAGCATTCCACCCCTCTAGAGGGGTAAGACATGTTACTTTACTTAAATGCGGTTCATTTCTAAAAGGGCCTCAGATCCACAAAATGGATGCTTCTGCCACAGACACAAGTCTGACCCCCTGAAGCTGACCGAAACTCATCCCAAGGGGCCTGGACAAAGGGTTTCCTGTCGCAGGGCGGTGTTACAACCCCCCAGACAGGAGATAGTGGATTGTAGCAGGGAGGTTTGAAAGAAACCAGACACTGCCTGGAGAGCACAAGGCTGCCCCTTGCATAATCCGGCTAAACCGGTTCTGGGGCACTCCAGCCCTCGTGCCAGCGCGGCCTGGATCAAAGGAAGGGGGTGTATCCACCCACTTCCTGGGTCCCACCCATAGGAGGGGACCTAGCAGGTAATCCAGCCCCCCAGATTCGAATAAGAGTGGGAGCAGTGCCAATGCACTTCAGATTATCCTGATGAAACATAAGAAATGAAACTCTGGACCCTTCGACATCCTACTCAACGTAGTAGACTGAAGAATCTCCCTTGTGGTCAAGGAGTGACCACCCTGTGCAAACAGGCACCATCCAGCCCTCGATGTCTGCTTTGTTGCAGTTCCCGCCGGAACTCGAGCAACAGGGATCAACAAGATCAAGCTTGCCTGCCTTCTAACAGCCCAATCCACAGTCCCTGCAGAGCTGAGACCCGTGGAGGCGACCGCAAGCGTGGGGCACGCCATCTTGTAAAGACCACGAGACGCTGACCATGCAGCCCACGAGTGACCCTCGAAGCTGTACAACAGGGTTTGAGAAGCCCCAACCCTGAGCCACTCTTGCACCGAAGTTCAGCCCTCCACACTCGACGAGTGCTGCGTGGGGCCCTTCTGCTTCTCTTGGCTCAACGCGTTGGCCAGTCCCTTGCCAGCTGGCTTGTGGCCCCTGTGCCGACGAAACTTGAAATTCGACTTGTGATTCTGGTTGCTCCAGATTTGCACCAGCTCCCCTGAAAAGGAGCCCCCACTCTGAACCTCCTGGTTCGAGTGAGAAGCAATCTCCCAGTTTTGCGTGGATTGCTTTTGCCAAGTGTTGTTTGCTCCAATCTTGAAGCCGACAGCGCTGACGGCGAGAGCCTGCGTGAGACAGATTGTGACCTGCTCCTGGACTTCGTAGATGCCCCAGAGCCCACGTGACAATGGAGAGAAGCTCCTCAACAACCACCTGATTGCGCCCGACATTGCCTGGTTCCATCCTGGTCCCACCCTGGTCACTGCTGAGTGACCCAGACTCTGTCCCCTCTGCTTTCAGGTACTTTTCGACTTGAGTCCACCCTTGGACTCCACCGGACACTTCTCCTTCACCCCGCCTGCAGCCCCTTCAGCTCCAAGCACCAAGAGCCTGCGTGACAAAACCCGACTCAACTTCGACCCTGTGCACCCACTTCCTGTGGGTGAGGTAACATTGCAACGCCGGTGTTCCCACACTGGTACACACCTCTAGGGTCTGTGTCTTAAGTTTTGTTCCTCTAGGTTCAGCGGAAGTGTCCTTAAACCCTAACTTTGTAACTTTTACGCACCATTGGTTAACATTGATGCATGCGTGCACTTTCTGCACTGCACCCGAATCCCGCGGGCTTTTCCCGACTTCAGCATTGCTTGTCCCGACTGCTCCCAGCGATTCCCTAGGCCCTAGGCCTAACCACTGATCAAATGGTCCCTCTTATACCATTTTTTTAGTATATGGTTTGAGTGGCCCCTTGGCCTCATCCCTCATCCAAAATTGTGCAACTTTGTATGTTATACTGTGCTTTTGATTTAACGCTTGTGCCCCTTTATTCATAAAGAATACTGGGGATTGGTTTTAGTAATAAATACATATATTTTTATAATATATACTTGTGTGGTGTCCTTTCATTTGATATTACAGGATTGTATGTGGTAAAACAGCTCGCTTAACACGACCTCTTAAGTTAAGCCTTTAAGGCTGCTTAGTCCATGCTACCCCTAGGATAGCTTGTCTAATAAGGTTGACTTACAACCAGACACCATAAGGGTTGTTTGGACTGATACAAGGTGGTTCCAGAATTGGAAACATCATATATCAGGCCAACTTCTCACACCAGCCCTGCATAATATGGCCACATCGGCCGTTTTAGTGTGAGCAGCAGCCAAAAACTGAAGAGGATACTTAGGGTCTGCCATGCGCTTCGTGTCCGCTTGCAGCAAATGTGTTTCCTGTAGGAATATGATGTCAGGGTTCTGCTGGAGAAGATAGCGCCATGTCTGTCTACGCTTGTTGGGGGTGTTTAAGCCCTTAACATTAAGTGTTAAGATCTTTAAAGGCCTGGGGATGGTCACAGCCATAGTGCGTAACAATCGGGGCTCACCCACATCCCCCACTCCCGCCACTGTGAGGGAAGGGACACAGGAGCAGCACCTCCCATCCCCACCCACCCAGGAGATTGCGGCCACCCGATCCCCACCCCATCGCACATGAAAAAGAGAAGATAGAAAGGGAAGAGAGTCAGGAAGGAAGCAGAAAGGGAGGAAAGGGATAGGAGCTCCATAGGCGTCCAATCAGGCCTTTCGACAAAAGATGTCAGGGCCACATTATACTGTCCCAGTCACAGGACATCTACTACCCAAGGGTTCAGATGAACTCGGAAATGTCACTCCCTAGGTAACAGTTTGGGGGGTACCTATAGTATTCTCCGGAACTAACATCCCCAGAGCCCCAGAACTCCTACCACCCGATCAGAAGCTGGAGCACAGGGAAACAGCCGTCCGTCCCCGACAGATCCAGGGGGCCAAGGACATTGACCGCAGTGGTGCAGTCATTGAAGCATTTTTCACCTCTGATCGCCAGGTCACAGGGTGGATGGGTGTGATGGCGGTCCCTCGCGCTCCCCCTCGAGAGGCCGGATGTGCGCTATGATGTCTTGTTTAGCCTGTGAGGCAGATCTCTCATCCAGCGGAGGGGAGCAGTGGCGGCGCTGCACCGTGGTCCAGAACGGTCCAGCCGGGATCCTCTCCTGACGCCGCGGTCGAGGAGGGCTATGCGCCGGCGACTCTGGTAGTTTAAGCAGTTGTGCCGCTTCCCAATAGGACCTTAATACTCTGCGTTTATCGTCCTAGTGAAAGATGAGGGCGAATGGGTGACCCCATTGGTAGTAAATGCGGCGGGCCCTTAGCTTCTCCGTCACCGGCCTGAAAGCCCTCCGTCTGCGCAGGGTGTTGGGCGCCAAGTCCTGAAAGATTTGGATCTTGTGGCCGTCATAGCTAAGATCTTGCTTGTCCCTTGCCGCCTTCAAGATAGCCTCCTTCTCGGTGAAGAAATGCACTCGCGTCAGAATGTCTGGAAGGAGACCCGGTCTCCCCGCTGGCCCAGAAACTCGATGGGCTTGGTCCAAAGCCGGCGGAGAGGCGTCCTCATCCCCCAAAACCTCGTGGAGGAGTTGTGCCACATAAGTCATAATGTCCTTTCCCTCCGCTCCAAGAGGAACCCCCTGGATGCGGAGGTTGTTCCGGCGGCTTCTGTTTTCAAGGTCCTCCTGCTTGACTTGTAATTCTATATTTTGTTCCTCCAGCGCCGCCAGGCGTTGCCACAATTGCTCCTGGTCTTCCGTACGTGCATCTACTATTTTCTCAAGCCCGTCGACCCGGTCTCCCAAGTCGGTGACCTCTTTCCGCAATTCCTTGACGCAAGAATGCACCTCGGAGCGTAGGGAGCCTATTTCCATCTTGAGCTCAGACATAAAGGAGGTCATAAAAGCCTGGTTCACCGGCGGCGAGTCTCCAGCAGCCTGTGAAGATCCCTCAGCAGGCGTCGTCACCCCGGCCTTGCCCCACATGGCTACAACTGAGTGTTGCCGCCGAGTCGGCCCTACCCCCCTTAGAGCGCGTCATTGCCAGCTCTGCGGCTGTGGTCAATCAGCGTACACTGTACCTGTCGGTCGGTATGCACCCAGGAGAGAGGAAGAAAAAAGGGGGATGGAGGGCGAATGCACCAGTCCGTGCCGCCCCCTGCAGGTCAATCTGGGCCACAGCCTCTCCACTCCAGTTCACCAGCCACAGCCCCAGGGTAGTCACACAGCTACAGAAAATGGTCCCCTCTCTCCACAGTGCTAAACTCCAGGCAACGAGTTAAAGTCATGAAATGGTGACACTGGCGCCCTGAAATGTTCGCCCTCCCTTGTCCGTGCCAAATGTCTCCGTCACCTCCAGCAATACACGCTCCACAACCCCCTCACATGGAGGGCGACCACCGGAGCACACTCGCCCACAGCAGTGCAGTGCGGGCCGCGGTCGAGGCGGTCAGTACCTTCAGGCCTCAGTCTCAAAATGGCGGTCGATGGCCCCACTGCTGCACTGCACTCACCCCAAATGTCACTCGATGACTGGCTGGCAGCAGTCGATGATGATCGGGTCCCTCAGACCACAGGGCACTGCAGAGCCTGACAAGCGTTTCCAACCCCACTTAACAGCAAAAATTGTGTCCCCCGAACCCCACCAAAATCAGTGCCAGTCAATGCGCAGGAGTCACTCAATGGGGAGTCCAACTGATGGGGTATGCCTCAGGGCCCCAGATGGTGGCGCTCGCCTGCAAAACCCTCAGGTGGCCACCACTCGCGACAGGGTAGCAACACGACCAGCCACGCTCCACTTTCGATGGCCTCCAGCAACTCCACCCAGGAGAAATCCCCGCTCACTTCAGTGCATATAGCAGAGCTCACCTGTCTCGGTGCTGGCCGCTCTGAGTCTCTGGGGCGACTCACCGCTCAATCCAACATGGAGGCGCACCAGGTGTCGAAGCAGCAGTGCAGGGAGACCAGGGAGCAGGATTCCGGGGGACAGCAACGTGCAATGTCTAGAGTCCCCCAGTGCCGCTCAGATCAGCGCTCCCGACATTGGCCCCCGACCCCTCGCCTTGCCGCACCTTCAACCGGCTCAATGACCCGCCTCTACCGCCACGAGGCCGGGCCTGCAGCCTGCCTCCTGCCGCTCGTCTAAGAGGGATCCGTCGGTCCACCTCACCCCTCAGGCCACTTCAGCGCAAGCCCCCAGACCCGCCGCCGAGCACCGCCTGCCAATCCTACGCCACCTCCACTGGTTCACCCCCGGGCCTCCGCTTCACTACACAGAGCACAGCCAGGCACCGCTGTTCTCCGGGGACTCACCGCTCCTTTGGGTGGCCGCAGTTCAAGGCCGGCCCACGCACCAACTCCTGCACCACCTAGGGGCCAGGCACCGTCAGTCCAACGCGTTCTTCACCACGGCAGCCCCACCAGGCCGCGCCGCCTCCTCTCACCACACTGCCTCATTGGGTCTTGCCTTCGCAACTGTCGGCAAAGCTCCCGCTCCGGAGTGCTCCACTGCCAGCCCGGTCCCAGTCCGCAGGAGACACACAGGCGGAGTGTAGGAGAGTAGGGTCTGCTTTCCTATGGTCACCCCAATTTTTGCTTTTTGCTTCACTGGTTTTCGACTTAATGTGGCTGTGGGCCTGCTAATCAGACCCACAGCCTGCTGTTCTCTCTCTAAATTCATAATCATGTACTATAGGTACATCACCAATTTGGTACTGGACACCTTATCAGTCCCTGTACAGTGCACTATAGGTGCCCAGGGCATAGCTGCATCCAAGGCCACCAGGGGCTGCAGCATATCTTTTGCCACCCCTGGCTGGTCACTTAAATCAACACAACTGGCTGATCACACAGCTGGGGCAAGGTGGTGTGCTCACCCCTTGCTTAGATATAGTATACCAATGTCTAAACCTATATCTGGACACATATGCACCTATAAGCCACTCCTATGGCAGGCCTTTACAATCCTGGAGGCAGAGTGCTTGGTTTTATGTGAGATGGTGCTCTAGCATAAGCTGAGCCTGTCTGCAGTGTTCAGAACCATTTCCTTACTGCTGTTCCAGTGATACTGCCATACCATATACTCTTAAGTGCATTATAATCCTCGCGGTTAATGCTAACTTTGGTTTGGCTTTATCAAAACATGCCGTGTTTGGTGTCATACACTTTGGAATACTACCCTCTTGCCAGTTCTGGCAACGGGGGTAGCATTCCACCCTTCTAGAGGGAGAAGACATGTTACTTTACTTAAAAAGCGGTTACTCCTAACCAGAGCCTCAGCATCACAAAATGGATGCTGCTGCCCGACACAAGTCTGACCTCCTGCTGCTGACCGAAACTTGGCTGGGGAGGCCTGGACAAAGGGTTTCCTGTCACAGGGAGGTGCTACACCACCCCAGACAGGAGATAGTGGATTGGAGCAGGGAGGGTTGAACGAAACTAGACACTGCCTGGGGCACACAAGGTGACCCATACAAAATCCAGTCAAACCGGTCCTGGGGCACTCCAGCTCCAGCTCTGGTGCGAAACTGGACAAAGGGAAAGGGGTGTAACCACCCCCTTCCTGGGTCCCACCCATAGGAGGGACCTAGCAGGTAATCCAGCCCCTTGATTTGGAATAAAGGTAGGAGCTGTGCTGATGCACATCAGATTATCCTGACTGAAACTTTGATACATAACTCTGGACCCTTCGACATCCCACTCGACGTGGAAGACTGAAGAATCTCCCTTGTGGTCAAGGAGTGACCACCCTGTGTAAACAGGCACCATCCAGCACCTCACCATTTGCTTTGTTGCAGTTCCTGCCAGAACTCGAGTGACAGAGATCAACAAGAACCAGCGTTCCTGCCTTCCAACAGCCCGATCCACAGTCCCAGCGAATCTGAGACCCGTGGAGGCGACCTCAAGCGTGGGGCTGGCCATCTTGGAAAAACTACAAAGTGCTAACAGTGCAACTCCCGAGGCTCCCTCGAAGCTGTGCATTGGGGTTTAAAAAGCCCCAGCCCGAGCAGCTTTTGCATTGAAGCTCACCCCTACACACTCATCGAGTGTTGCGTGGGGCCCTTTTGCATTTTCCTGCTTGACGTGTTAGTCCGATCGCTTGCCCATTGTCTAATGGCCCCAGCACCAATGAACCTTTGAATTTGCTCTGCTAGTCTGATTGCTCCAGACTAGCCCTCGCTCCCCTGAAAAGGAGCACCCGCTCTGACCTTGCTAGTCCGAGTAAGAAGCGATCTTTGAATCCTGCGTGGGTTGCATTTGCCAAGGCCTGTTAACTCTGATTTGAAAGCCGACACCACCGACAGCGAGAGCCTTTGTGGGACAGCTTGTGATTTACTCCAGGACATTCTCGGTGCCCCAGAATCCACGTGGCAGCGGAGACAAGCTTCATGACAACCCCCTGATTGCGCCCGACATTGCCTGATTCCTTCCTGGTCACTGGCTAGTGACCCAGACTCTGTCCCCTCTGCTTTCAGGTACTCTACATCTTCGAACCGCCCTTGGATCCAACCGGACTCTTCACTCCTGGCCGCCTGCAGCATCTTCATCTCCAGGCTCCATAGAACTACACGACGAAACCCGACACACTTTGGCACCTATGCACCCGCTTCCTGTGGGTGAGGTAACTCGTGAACGCCGGTGCTCCTGTATTGGTTTACACCTCTAGTGTCCTAGTTTAAAGTTTGGTAATTCTAGTCCAGTTGGAAGACTCCTAAAACTGTAACTCGATAACTTTTACGCACCATTGACTTTGCATTGGGGCATGCGTGTGCTTTTAGCGCTGCACCCGAATCCCGCGGGATACTCCCGTCCTAACTGCTGTTAGTCCAGTGTAGTCCCAGCGATTCCCAAGGCACCAGGGCTTACCACAGTTCGAAAGGTGATACTTATACCACTTTTTTGATATATGGTTTGAGTGGCCACCGGCCTCATCCATAATTGTGCAACTTTCATATGTTATACTGTGCTTTTGTTTAAACGCTTGTGCTTCTATACTCATCAAGAGTACAGGGGATTATTCTAAGAATAAATACATATATTTTTTTATAATATATAACTTGTGTGGTGTCCTTTCATTTGATATTACAGGATTGCATATGGTAAAACAGCTGGCTTCACATGCCCTCTTGAGTTAAGCCTTTAGACTGCTTAGTCCATGCTACCATTAGTGAAGTAGTGTGGCTCACTGGTTAGAGGCGGCAGACCCGAGAGCAGAGGACGGCCCGGGACCAGGGTTCGATTCCCGGCGCGACAGGTTTCTGGACCAGGGTCAGCGGACTCGATAATTCTCTCGCCTCGGTGCCCACTCTGATCAGCGATCACACTCGGCAACTCTGGGCATTAGCTTGCCTCATCTTCACTAACGGCCCCACCAGACCGCCGGGGATGCCTGGTCTCACCCTGGAGATACCCATTAAGGGACCATCTCTCAGGGAAGCCAGGAAGGGTTTCGCAGCGGTCGAAGCGCCTTGGGACCCTACGGGTAAGTAGTGCGCTATATAAATGCCTATACATTTACATTTACATTTACATTAGGATAGCTTGTCTTTAAGGTTGACTTACAACCATCACCATAAGGGATTGTTTGGACTGATATAAGGTGCCCCCAGAATTGGAGACATCATACATCAGGCCAACTTCTCACATTGGTGTGCAGCGGTGCGGATTTGAGCTTGCTGTTGTTTTACCATTGCAATCTTTTATCATATTGAAAGATCACATTAAGTACCATAGGTACATATAAACAAAGCTTAGCATATTTAAGTTCTACTGAACTTAGTAGTTGTAGATAAAAGGGCTTAGCACACCCTGCCTACAACTCACTAGCAAGGTACAGTAGGAAAACACTTAGTGTAGGTAAGTGCATCACTTACACCTCACTAGAGTCATGTCTGGCACAGGTGAGCAAACCATTGCTATACCTGTTGTAGGTGACCTTGTCCAGGCACCTTCCAGCTATGACAAACTCAGCCACAGAGACTTGAGTGCCTTGTGCACTGCAAGGAGGCTGAAAAGGGTCACACCCTACCATCCCTACCCTGATAGGCATCCTGGAGAAGGATGATCTTGAGAAGGCTAGTGCAGTTCCCTCAGGGTCAGGAGAAGGAGTGTTCCCCCCAGATACTGAGTACACCACCCCAGAAGATGAGGAGGAGGACCCAGAGTCAGATGATAATGATTTAGAACATAACCAAGGGGATAACCAGGTACCAGTTGGGAGGCCTAGCCAAGTCAACTTGGTCCTACATGGGAATTGAAAAGGGAATCACTTTCCCAGACCCAATAGCAGAATTCTCCCAGGCAATAGAAGAGAGAGATCTCCTTCTAGGGATTCTCACATTTCTAGTCCCTCAAGAGAATCTCAGAGGGGAATGACTTCCCCCCAGAGGAAAGAGCATAAGGCCAGGATGAGAGCTGTTGGACTCCAAATAGAGAGGGAGGAAGGAGCCCTGGCCCAAGCTAGACTTGCTTTAGCAAGGGAACAAAAATTGTGCGGGGAGACACCCACTGGTTGCAGCATTATCCCTAAGGATAAAGACAGGTCCTATGAACATAGAAACCTGAGTAAGATTGTGCCCCCCTACAGAGATGGGGATGATATCCACAAATGGATAACTGCTCTGGAGAGGGCCTGCATGGTACAGCAGGTCCCCCAAGATCAGTGGGCGGCAATCTTGTAGCTCTCCTTTTCTGAGAAAGGGAGAGATAAGCTCCTCACTGTTAGACCTGAGGATGCTAAAATCTACTCTGTCCTGAAGAGTGCTCTTATTGAGGGGTTTGGCCTAACCACTGAGCAATACAGGTTGTTGTTCAGAGATACCCAAAATGCTCAGACTCAGGACTGATTTTGTTGATTGTGCCACTAAGGCTCTGGAGGGTTGGTTACAGGGAAGTAAAGTCTCAGACTATACAGGATTGTACAATCTTATAAGGAGAGAGCAGATCCTTAATAACTGTCAGAACCAGCAATTGCATCAACACCTTATTGACTCAGATCTGACCTCTCCCCAAGAATTGGGTAAGAAGGCAGACAAATGGGTCAGAACAAGGGTTAAGCAGAAACCCCAGAACCAAGGAGGTGATAAAAAGAAGACAGACCAGAAGGGTGGAGATAAGAAAGAAAAAGACCAGAAGTCTTCTACAGGCCCTCAAAATAATTCTAATAAGGAGGTTGGTTCCCAAAATGGAAACAAGAAAAAGAAGAATGATGGCCCAAAGAAACCTTGGTGCAATACTTGTAAGTCCACTTCCCACTGGGGAAGTGAATGCACTAAGAAAAATCCAGTACCTACCACTAGAGTCCCTAAGACACCTGCACCCGCTAGTACAGTTGGCAGTGGTAGTACACAACCTAAGGGGATAGTAGGGTTAACCCTGGGTACTGAGATGGAATCTGGCCTAGTCAGAATCCCTACTCAGGCAGTTCTGCTATATGATGTGGACATATCTGTGACCACACCTATGAGTCCCAGTACTTTGGGCAAACATAGACAGACGCCTTTTATTAATGAGAAACTGGCTCAGGCCTACAGGGACACTTGTGCCAGTGTCACTATGGTGACACCTAACTTTGTGGACCCTGGACAAATCATACTAGGTGAAAACTACCTAGTGACCAATGCTAGCAATGCCACTACTACACATAGTGTGGCTGTTGTTAAATTCTCCTGGGGAGGGGTAACTGGCCTCAAGAAAGATGTTGTTAGTGCAGACCTCCCAGTTGACTGTCTTTTGGGCAATGATCTTGAGGAATCCTTATGGTCAGAAGTGGAGTACAGGACTCATGCAGGAATGCTAGGGATTTCAGCACATGTCCTTGCTATAACCAGGTCCCAGGCTAATAAGAGCCTACCTGAACCTGTGGTGGATCTTGGAACAATAGACCAACCACAACCCAAGAGAAAGAGCAAGAGGGTTAAGGCAGTGCCTTCCCACTTGTCCCAGGCTGAGGATCAGACCTCACAGGAGGATGATTCTGAGATCCTAGAGGAGACTGTCCCTGAAGAGCTTGAATCTGATCAGGTTGAGTTTCTAGGGGCAGGGGGACCCTCAAAGGCAGACCTGGGGCAGGCTCAGTTAACTTGCCCTTCTCTTGAACCCTTCAGACAGCAAGCTGCTGCTTAGGCTGCTGGGAATGCTCAAGGTACCCATAGAGTGTATTGGGATGATGGGCTCCTTTATTCAGAGGCTAGAGACCCCATGCCTGGTGCTACCAGGAGGTTGGTTATACCTCTGCAATTTAGGGGCTTCCTTCTCACCTTGGCCCATGAAATTCCCCTTGCAGGACACTTAGGCCAGAACAAGACTTGGGAAAGACTTGTCCCACCCTTTCACTGGCCTCATATGTCAGAGAATACCAAGGAGTTTTGTCGCTCCTGTGACACCTGCCAAGCCAGTGGCAAATCAGGTGGCACCACAAAGGCCATCCTTATACCTCTACCTGTGGTGGGGGTGCCCTTTGAGAGAGTTGGGATAGACATTGTTGGACCAATGGATCCCCAAACAGTATCTGGGCACAGATTTATCCTGGTGGTAGTGGATCATGCCACCAGGTACCCAGAGGCAATTCCCCCGAGGACCACAACAGCTCCTCTTTTGGCAAGGGCCCTACTTGGATTGTTCTCCAGAGTGGGCTTTCCAAAGAAGGTACTTTCAGACAGAGGTACCAACATCATGTCTGGATACTTAAAAGCAATGTGGAAAGAGTGTGGAGTGAACTATAAGTTCACCACACCCTATCATCCTCAGTGCAATGGGCTTGTGGAGAGATTCAACAAGACCCTAAAGGGAATGATAAAAGGATTACCTGAAAAGCTCAGGCGTAGATGGGATATCCTTTTACCCTGCTTATTCTTTGCTTACAGAGAGGTCCCACAGAAGGGGGTTGGCTACAGCCCTTTTGAACTTTTGTTTCGCCACCCAGTGAGGGGTCCATTGTGTCCTGTGAAGGAAGGATGGGAGTTACCTCTCAAAAAGCCTAAACTTGATATTGTGGACTATGTACTTGGTCTCTGCTCCAGGATTGCTGAATACATGGAGAAAGCAACCAAAAACCTGGAGGCCAGCCAAGAATTACAGAAAGCTTGGCATGACCAAAAGGCTGTTCTGACTGAGTACCTGCCAGGACAGAAGGTGTGGGTGTTGGAGCCAGTGGCCCCAGCAGCTCTCCAAGTCAAATGGTCTGGACCCCACATCATACTTGAGAAAAAGGGAGAGGTCACCTACTTGGTGGACCTTGGCACCCCTAGGAGCCCCCACAGGGTGCTCCATGTAAACAGATTGAAACCATATGTGGACAGGGCAGACATGGGTTTACTCATGGCTACAGATGGGGAACAGGAGGAAGAGAGTGACCCTCTCCCAGACTTGTTATCCCAAAACCCTGATGATGGTTCAGTGGATGGTGTAGCCTTGGCAGGCAGCCTCTCTGACCCGCAACAGATGGACTGCAGACAGGTGTTGCAGGCCCATAGACATATGTTTTCTCTTACACCCAGTCAAACTAACTGGTGCACCCATGAGGTGGACACTGGTGACAGTCTGCCTGTGAAGAATAAGATCTACAGGCAACCTGACCATGTCAGGGATTGTATAAAGGCTGAGGTGCAGAAAATGCTTGAACTTGGAGTGATTGAGCCATCAGAGAGCCCCTGGGACAGCCCAGTAGCCTTTGTGCCAAAACCTCATACCAAAGATGGAAAGAGAGAAATTAGATTTTGTGTGGACTATAGAGGTCTCAATGCTGTCACTAGGACAGATGCTCATCCCATTCCAAGGGCAGATGAGCTCATAGATAAATAGGCTTCTGCCAAATATCTGAGCACATTTGATTTGACAGCTGGCTATTGGCAAATCAGGTTAGCTGAGGAGTCTAAGGCCAAAACAGCATTCTCTACCCCCAGTGGACATTATCAGTATGTGGTGATGCCCTTTGGTTTGAAGAATGCACCTGCCTCCTTCCAAAGGTTGGTGAATCAAGTTCTTGCTGGGTTCGATGACTTTGTGCAGCATATCTAGATGATATTTCTGTCTTTAGCTCCACCTGGGAGGATCACCTGATCCACCTGAAGAAGGTTCTGGAGGCCCTGCAAAAGGCAGGCCTGACTATCAAGGCTACCAAGTGCCAGATAGGGCAGAGCAAGATTGTGTACTTGGGCCACCTAGTAGGTGGGGGTCAAGTTCAACCATTGGAGAGCAAGGCCCAGGCCATACAGGACTGGGCTCCTCCAACTACCCAGACACAAGTCAGAGCCTTCTTGGGCCTGACTGGGTATTACAGGAAATTTGTAAAGAACTATGGGTCCATTGTGACACCATTGAATGATCTGAGATCCAAGAAGATGCCCAAAAAGGTTCAGTGGACAGTTAGCTGTCAAAGGGCATTTGATGACCTGCAGAAGGCCATGTGCTCTGCACCAATCCTTAAGAGTCCTGACTACTCCAAACAGTTCATTGTTCAGACAGATGCTTCTGAGTTGGGGGTGGGAGCTGTGCTTTCACAACTTAATGTAGATGGTCAAGACCAGCCCATTATTTTCATTAGCAGAAGGCTGACCCCTAGAGAGAAACGTTGGTCAGCCATTGAGAGGGAGGCCTTTGCTGTGGTTTGGGACTTGAAGAAGTTGAGGCCATACTTGTTTGGTACTCACTTCCTAATTCAGACAGACCATAAGCCCCTCTTCTGGCTCAATCAAATGAAGGGTGAAACTCCCAAACTGCTCAAGTGGTCCATTTCCCTACAGGGGATGGACTTTACAGTGGAGCACAGACCAGCGACTGACCATGGTAATGCAGATGGTCTCTCCAGGTACTTCCACTTAGAACATGAAGACTTATCTGGTCAAGGTTAAGTTTAATGTCCCTGTGTTTGGGGGGGGGGGGGTTGTGTAGGAGAGTAGGGTCTGCTTTCCTATGGTCACCCCAATTTTTGCTTTTTGCTTCACTGGTTTTTGACTTAATGTGGCTGTGGGCCTGCTAATCAGACCCACAGCCTGCTGGTATCTCTCTAAATTCATAATCATGTACTATAGGTACATCACCAATTTGGTACTGGACACCTTATCAGTCCCTGTACAGTGCACTATAGGTGCACAGGGCATAGATGCATCCAAGGCCACCAGGGGCTGCAGCATATCTTTTGCCACCCCTGGCTGGTCACTTAAATCGACACAACTGGCTGATCACACAGCTGGGGCAAGGTGGTGTACTCACCCCTTGCTTAGATATAGTATATCTATGTCTAAACCTATATCTGGACACATATGCACCTATAAGTCATTCCTATGGCAGGCCTTTACAATCCTGGAGGCAGAGTGCTTGGTTTTATGTGAGATGGTGCTCTAGCATGAGCTGAGCCTGTCTGCAGTGTTCGCAACCAGTTCCTTACTGCTGTTCCAGTGATACTGCCATACCATATACTCTTAAGTGCATTATAATCCTCGCGATTAATGCTAACTTTGGTTTGGCTTTATCAAAACATGTCGTGTTTGGTGTCATACACTTTGGAATACTACCCCCTCGCCAGTTCTGGCGACGGGGGTAGCATTCCACCCTTCTAGAGGGAGAAGACATGTTACTTTACTTAAAACGCGGTTAATCCTAACCAGAGCCTCAGCATCACAAAATGGATGCTGCTGCCCCGACACAAGTCTGACCTCCTGCTGCTGACCAAAACTTGGCAGGGGAGGCCTGGACAAAGGGTTTCCTGTCACAGGGAGGTGCTACACCACCCCAGACAGGAGATAGTGGATTGGAGCAGGGAGGGTTGAAAGAAACTAGACACTGCCTGGGGCACACAAGGTGTCCCATACAAAATCCAGTCAAACCGGTTCTGGGGCACTCCAGCCCCAGCTCTGGCACGAAACTGGACAAAGGGAAAGGGGTGTAACCACCCCCTTCCAGGGTCCCACCCATAGGAGGGACCTAGCAGGTAATCCAGCCCCTTAATTTGGAATAAAGGTAGGAGAGCTGTGCTGATGCACATCAGATTATCCTGACTGAAACTTTTATACATAACTCTGGACCCTTCGACATCCCACTCAACGTGGAAGACTGAAGAATCTCCCTTGTGGTCAAGGAGTGACCACCCTGTGCAAACAGGCACCATTCAGCACCTCACCATTTGCTTTGTTGCAGTTCCCGCCAGAACTCGAGTGACAGAGATCAACAAGACTCAATGTTCCTGCTTTCTAACAGCCTGATCCACAGTCCCAGCGAATCTGAGACCCGTGGAGGCGACCTGAAGTGTGGGGCCGGCCATCTTGGAAAAACTACAAAGTGCTGACCGTGCAGCTCCCAAGGCTTCCTCAAAGCTGTGCATTGGGGTTTGAGAAGCCTCAGGTCCAAGCAGCCTTTGCATTGAAACTCACCCCTCCACACTCATCGAGTGCTGCGTGGGGCCCTTTTGCATTTTCCTGCTTGATGCATTGGTCCGGTCGCTTGCCCGTTGGCTAGTGGCCCCAGCGCCAATGAACCTTTGAATTTGCTCTGCTAGTCTGGTTGCTCCAGAATGGCCCTCGCTTCCCTGAAAAGGAGCACCCACTCTGACCTTGCTCGTCTGAGTAAGAAGCGATCTTCAAATCCTACGTGGGTTGCATTTGCCAAGGCCTGTTAACTCCGATTTGGAAGCCGACACTGCCAACAGCGAGACCCTTTGTGGGACAGCTTGTGATTTACTCCAGGACATTCTCGGTGCCCCAGAGTCCATGTGGCAGCGGAGACAAGCTTCATGACAACCCCCTGATTACGCCCGACATTGCCTGATTCCTTCCTGGTCACTGGCTAGTGACCCAGACTCTGTCCCCTTTGCTTTCAGGTACTCTACATCTTCGATCCGCCCTTGGATCCAACCGAACTCTTCTCTCCTGGCCGCCTGTAGCATCTTCATCTCCAGGCTCCATAGAACTACACGACGAAACCCGACACACTTTGGCACCTATGCACCCGCTTCCTGTGGGTGAGGTAACTCATGAACGCTGGTGCTCCTGTATTGGTTTACACCTCTAGTGTCCTAGTTTAAAGTTTGGTAATTCTAGTCCAGTCGGAAGACTCCTAAAACTGTAACTCGATACCTATTAGGCACCATTGACTTTGCATTGGTGCATGTTGTAATGATTTCCAGGCAGGTTCCGCAGGAGCGTCAGGAATCCGAAGATAATTCCTCAGCCTTCCCCTACGGCCTTCCGACTCTATCAAACACTAGAGTAACGAGAGGCTCGCCAGGGGAAAACAGGGAGACAAAACAAGGAAAGGTTGGGGAAGAAAATAGCTTGACTGTAATCTTCTGTGTGAAGCAGCGTGAACACTGTAAGGACTTCTGGTGGATGTGGGGCTGAAAGAAATATGCAAGCTTTCTAATCACAGTTATCATACAGATATAAATGAAACTTATTCTTTATATACACAATCTCTACATACCATGAATGATTCAGGCTAAACCGCAGAACTGAGGTGTAGTGCTTGTAGGCCTTGGCTCGAGCTAACACTGGAAAATAACACAACAATAGTAACTACCCTGATACACCTAGGAGCATGTGTAATAATGTCCTACAATGTAAAGCTCACACTTAATCCTGTAGGAGGCTCTTAGACGCTTGTCTAAGTCGAATGAAACTGGACCATAAGTCGATGCTAACTCCCAATTGCCTGGAAGCCTATGATGCAAAATAGATATCTTTTAGGACTCCATGTACATATATTACGATCAAAAACATATGTGTAGCGCACAGCGCTGTTACCGTGATTCTGGGTTGAGAAGTAGAAGTTCTGAGCCCCTCTCGAGTCAACGCAAGTATCCCCAAACACACCTGGGAGGCTGGCCAGGAAGCAATAACGTGAAGGGCCAGCTGATTACAGCAAAAAATGAGAAAATGCTGGAAATGGTAAATGGGGGCACCACCGGATGGCAGAGACAAGGCCCGGCCGTCGGGTGGTCAGCTCAGGAAAACAAAAGAAACCTAAATACCTAAAAAGGGTTCACCATGTGCCCGGCCGTCGGGCGGAGCAGGTGAGCAAAGGGTTAGAGCTCGGGTATGAGAACCCGGCCGGACGGCGGAGAACAAGCCCGGCCGTCGGGCGGAGCAGGTGAGCAAAGGGTTAGAGGTCGGGAATGATAGCCCGGCCGGACGGCGGAGAACAAGCCCGGCCGTCGGGCGGAGCCAACAAGCAAGGGAATGGAGGTAGGGAAAGTTAGCCCGGCCGGACGGCGGAGAACAAGCCCGGCCGTCGGGCGGAGCCAGCACTAAAATAAATGTGCAGAACAATGCACTAGTTACGGGGCAATAATTTGAACCACAGAAGAATGCCAAGGAACGAAAGAACGGAGGGATTCCGACTGCAATCGAGAACCGGAAATACCAACAGGAAGTCAGGCAAACTAGAACAAGACGGAACAGAGAACACCGCGGAGCTAGACGCAAGAACGTAAAGCGTCGCTCCTGGGGCTCTGGGGAAATTTATAGTGTTGTCTCTAAAAGGGACAGTACTATGGGAATCTCGGGGCATGACAGTACACTCCCCCCACAATTCCCCTCTTCAGGTTTGGGTTTGTCAGGATGTTTTTGATGAAACATACGTATCAGACGAGGGGCATGTATATTTGACTCTGGTTCCCATGTACGCTCTTCAATTCCATAACCCTTCCAGTGAATCATGTATTGAAGGTTCTTTCCGACTCTACGGGAATCGAGTATCGCCTCCACCTCATACTCTTTGGAATCTTGGAGGGATACAGGGGCAGGTCTTTGAGGCAATCTAGTACCCGGTTCGACTGGTTTCAACAGTGAAACATGGAACACAGGATGTATTTTGAATGAGGGGGGAAGTTCCAGTTTCATGGCCGCAGGATTAATCATCTTCACCACCTTATATGGACCAATGTATTTGGGGTTGAACTTGCGTGGACCCCCCAGAGCTATGTATTTCGTGGAGAGCCAAACTTCATCTCCGGGTGTGTAAATGGGTTCTAACCTCCTGTGTAAGTTTGCCCCTTCTGTGTATCTCACTTTTGCCATCTCCAAACAGTCTAGAGCGTTCTTATGCATTTGTTGTAATTTCTCTATTCTGTCCGTGGCAGCTGGATTGGAACCTTCGGTAGGGACTCCTGAAGGCAACAACTTGGGGTGATACCCATAGGAACAATAGAATGGGGTAGTGTTGATAGAGGAGTGTGGGCTATTATTGTAGGAAATCTCGGCTAGCCATACAAACTCATCCCAATCCCTCAGAGAATGTAATACCTGATTTCGTATGTATTGTTCAAAGCACTGATTAACCCTTTCCGTCTGTCCGTCCTTCTGTGGATGGTGACTTGAGGACAATCGGACCTCGATCTGGAGCAAAGAACATAAACACTTCCAGAAGCGTGATACGAATTGGGCACCTCTGTCAGAAACCAGGACGGAAGGGACCCCATGGAGTCTGGTTATTTGTTGCATAAACACAGAGGCCAATTCTCCTGCTGTGGGTAACCCTTGCAAAGGCACGAAATGGGCCATCTTCGTGAATAAATCTACCACTACTAACAACGTGTTGTTCTTTTTCTTAGTGAGTGGTAACTCCACTATGAAATCGAGAGACACTGTATGCCAAGGGCCAGGAGGGGAAGCCAACGGCATGAGTAGGCCCACTGGATTAAGACGAGATACCTTGGTTTGAGCACATACATGGCATGTTTTAACAAAGGATTCTATATCTTTGATCATTCTAGGCCACCAAAACCGATCTCTCAAGGCCTTGGTAGACTTCTTGATTCCCGGGTGTCCTGCTACAGGATGAGAATGGTACCATTTCATTGCCTATTCTTGTAACTCTGCAGTGGATAGAACAACTCCCCCCTGGACATATGCCAATCCCCCTCTTGAGGAAACATCTCGGGAACCTACCAAGGTTGTCACATCCATTGCAGCCTGACTGCTCCGGACTTGTGCTACAAAATCATCTTCAGTCGACATCCCTCCTATTAAACTTGTCCTGGGGATGATGTATGGTTGTTCTACTACAACTGTAGGAGATGCAAACCCTAACCTTGACAAGGCATCAGCCTTGCCATTTCGTCTCCCGGGTCTATATTGGACGGTGAAGTCGTATTCACTGAAGAATTGTGACCATCGCAGTTGTCTCATGGAAAGGGCTTTGGCAGATTTAATGTATTGTAGGTTGCGGTGATCCGTATACACCACCGCGGGATACTTGGCACCCAGTAGATACTGCCTCCATTCCTCGAATGCCTTTTTAATGGCCAAAAGTTCCTTATCTCCCACTGCGTAGTTGTATTCCGCAGGGGTGAACTTATGTGAGAAGTAGGCGACTGGATGACACTCACCAGAGTCTGTATCTATTTGGGACAATACTCCTCCCACAGCCACCTGAGAGGCGTCCACCTAAACCACAAAAGGGAAGGCTGGATTTGGATGACGTAAAACAGGGGCGCTAGTGAAGGCCGTCTTCAAGAGGTGGACAGAGTTGGCAGCATCAGGGGACCACACAAAAGGTACGCCTTTCCTCAACAGAGCGGTAATGGGCGCCACTAGAGTAGAGAAATTTTGAATGAACCTCCTGTAAAAATTGGCCAAACCCAAAAAACTCTGGATCTCCTTCACAGTACGAGGTGCTGGCCATGCCAATACCGCGTCCACCTTGGTGGAATCCATTCGAAGACCCCAAGGAGAGACGACATACCCTAAAAAGGGGACTTCCCGAGTGTGAAAGGTGCACTTCTCCAACTTGCAATATAGGCGAAAATCCATCAAACGTTCCAACACATTACGTACGTGGTGTACATGTTCCACCATAGAAGGAGAGAAAATCAGAAGGTCGTCTATATATGCAATAACATATAGATCAAGTATGTCTTTTAAGACTTCGTTTATAAAAAAACTGAAATGCTGCAGGAGCATTGCATAGCCCAAAGGGCATCACGAGATACTCGAAAAGACCGAATTTGGTACAGAAAGCGGTCTTCCATTCATCTCCCTCCTTGACTCTCACAAGATGGTATGCGCCACGCAAGTCTAACTTAGTGAAAATTTGGGCGTTGCGAATTCGGTCAAGGAGAGATGTGATCAGGGGCAGATCGAGGAATGGGTATAGACATGTCTGTCAAATAGTTTACGGAACTCCCTCCTGAATGCGGTGTAACTATGCAACAGTGGATCATCTCGGTCAACTAAAGGTATGGCCCAATCTGCAGCCGCCCCACTGAGGTATGAGATCACAAAGGCAACCTTCGCCTGCTCCGACGGGAAGCAATTAGCCTTACAGCAAAAATGCAGTTGACACTGGCTAAGGAAAGCGGCACATTGTGCTGCGTCTCCTGCATACCTTTCAGGGGGGGCTAAAGGTAGGGAAGGAGGTGTGGTGACCTGAACCACTGATGGGCCTCCCCCCGTAGCACCCGCTGCATGTTGTCTCTGTAGTGTGTCCACCCTAGAAATCAATGATTGGGTCTCAACCTGCAGGTTCCCCAACATGCTAGCTACATCTGATAGGGAGACTGCTTCAAGATCCATGACGCTCGGGCAGAACAAACCACGTGGGCTTTACGTTCTGTAATGATTTCCAGGCAGGTTCCGCAGGAGCGTCAGGAATCCGAAGATAATTCCTCAGCCTTCCCCTACGGCCTTCCGACTCTATCAAACACTAGAGTAACGAGAGGCTCGCCAGGGGAAAACAGGGAGACAAAACAAGGAAAGGTTAGGGAAGAAAATAGCTTGACTGTAATCTTCTGTGTGAAGCAGCGTGAACACTGTAAGGACTTCTGGTGGATGTGGGGCTGAAAGAAATATGCAAGCTTTCTAATCACAGTTATCATACAGATATAAATGAAACTTATTCTTTATATACACAATCTCTACAAACCATGAATGATTCAGGCTAAACCGAAACCGCAGAACTGAGGTGTAGTGCTTGTAGGCCTTGGCTCGAGCTAACACTGGAAAATAACACAACAATAGTAACTACCCTGATACACCTAGGAGCATGTGTAATAATGTCCTACAATGTAAAGCTCACACTTAATCCTGTAGGAGGCTCTCAGACGCTTGTCTAAGTCGAATGAAACTGGACCATAAGTCGATGCTAACTCCCAATTGCCTGGAAGCCTATGATGCAAAATAGATATCTTTTAGGACTCCATGTACATATATTACGATCAAAAACATATGTGTAGCGCACAGCGCTGTTACCGTGATTCTGGGTTGAGAAGTAGAAGTTCTGAGCCCCTCTCGAGTCCACGCAAGTATCCCCAAACACACCTGGGAGGCTGGCCAGGAAGCAATAACGTGAAGGGCCAGCTGATTACAGCAAAAAATGAGAAAATGCTGGAAATGGTAAATGGGGGCACCACCGGATGGCGGAGACAAGGCCCGGCCGTCGGGTGGTCAGCTCAGGAAAACAAAAGAAACCTAAATACCTAAAAAGGGTTCACCATGTGCCCGGCCGGACGGCGGAGACCAAGCCCAGCCGTCGGGCGGAGCAGGTGAGCAAAGGGTTAGAGGTCGGGTATGAGAGCCCGGCCGGACGGCGGAGAACAAGCCCGGCCGTTGGGCGGAGCAGGTTAGCAAAGGGTTAGAGGTCGGGAATGATAGCCCGGCCGGACGGCGGAGAACAAGCCCGGCCGTCGGGCGGAGCCAACAAGCAAGGGAATGGAGGTAGGGAAAGTTAGCCCGGCCGGACGGCGGAGAACAAGCCTGGCCGTCGGGCGGAGCCAGCACTAAAATAAATGTGCAGAACAATGCACTAGTTACGGGGCAATAATTTGAACCACAGAAGAATGCCAAGGAACGAAAGAACGGAGGGATTCCGACTGCAATCGAGAACCGGAAATACCAACAGGAAGTCAGGCAAACTATAACAAGACGGAACAGAGAACACCGCGGAGCTAGACGCAAGAACGTAAAGCGTCGCTCCTGGGGCTCTGGGGAAATTTATAGTGTTGTCTCTAAAAGGGACAGTACGACGGGAATCTCGGGGCATGACACATGTGTGCTTGTAGCGCTGCACCCGAATCCCGCTGGCTACTCCCGTCCTAACTGCTGTTATTCCAGTGTAGTCCCAGCAATTCCCAAGGCCCCAGGCTTTACCACAGTTCGAAAGGTGATACTTATACCACTTTTTTGATATATGGTTTGAGAGGCCACCGGCCTCATCCATAATTGTGCAACTTTCATATGTTATACTGTGCTTTTGTTTAAACGCTTGTGCTTCTATACTCATCAAGAGTACAGGGGATTATTCTAAGAATAAATACATATATTTTTATAATATATAACTTGTGTGGTGTCCTTTCATTTGATATTACAGGATTGCATATGGTAAAACAGCTGGCTTCACATGCCCTCTTAAGTTAAGCCTTTAAGCTGCTTAGTCCATGCTACCATTAGGATAGCTTGTCTTTAAGGTTGACTTAAAACCATCACCATAAGGGATTGTTTGGACTGATATAAGGTGCCCCCAGAATTGGAGACATCATACATCAGGCCAACTCCTCACACGGAGCTAAGCGGGACCCCAGGCAGCCCCCTGGGCGCGGGTCAGCTTCTCCGTCGGGTGGCACAAAATGGCGGGCATGACTGCTCCCAGGAACGTTGGCAGTCGCCGCCAGCTCGCAGTGCAATTTCCCAACAGATCACTGCTCTACGCCGGTGCCCCGGCTCACAGGCAGCATCCACCACTCCCGGGGCCACGGTGCAGATCCCCAATTCCGCTAAATAAGGCTCATAAAGGCGGCAGGGCACCGGAGCTCGCGGAAAGCACGTCTCACTACATCGCCACCAAAGCCACGCCCCCTACATTTATGTTTTAAATAATTTGTTTGTTTGTGACTGTTTTCTCCTTTTTAATAAATATTGTTTATAAATGTATTTAATAATGTTTTTAAATAATATTTGTACCTTTTTGTTATATGTAATTAATATTATAACGTGTTCTTTTTATATGTTTAATATATTTAATTGTATATTTTTAAAATATTATTTACTTATTTTTAAGATTGTTAATTCTTTTTTAATTGTTTAAATGTTAATAGTAATTTTTGTTTCTCTGCTATCCAATAGTTTCCCTACTGTTGCATTCATTGGAGTGGGAATACTAATTTTTACCCCTCCGCTATCCAATACTTTCCCTACTGTTGTACTCACTGGAGTGGAAATAGTCATTTTTACCCTTCTGCTATCCAATACTTTCCCTACTGTTGTACTCACTGGAGTGGAAATAGTCATTTTACCCTTCTGTTATACAGCTCTTTCCCTACTGTTGCACTCGCTGAAGTGGGAATAGTAATTTGTACCCTTTTGCTATCCAGGACTTTCCCTACTGTTGCCCTCACTGGAGTGGGAATAGTAACTATTACCCCTCTGCTATCCAATACTTTTCCTACTGTTGCACTCGTTTCAGTTGGAATAGTACATTTAATTATTTCCCTATCCAACATTTTCCCTACTGCTGTATTTATTGTATTGCGAAATTTACATTTTAATTTTGTTTTAATAGTCCAAGGTGGATTGAAGATGTAGAGTACCTGAAAGCAGAGGGGAGAGAGTCTGGGTCACTAGCCAGTGACCAGGATGGAACCAGGAAGGAACCAGGCAATATCGGGCGCAATCAGGTGGTTGTCGAGAAGCTTGTCTCCGCTGCCACGTGGTCTCTGGGGCACCAAGGATATCCAGGAGTGGATCAGGAGCTGTCCCACAAAGACTCTCGCTGTCGGCAGTGTCGGCTTCCGGATCGGAGTCAACAGGCCTTGGCAAATGCAACCCACGCAGGATCTGAAGTTCGCTTCTTACTCGGACCGGTACACAGTCAAAATATCGAGTTGAAAATTTCGACCTACCAAAATATCGTGTTTAAAATTTCGAAGGAACAGAATATCGATGTCAAGAATATCGTAGGACCGAATATCGACCCTGAGGTAAGTAATATCGAAATCATTTATATCGATGTAAGTAATATCGAAGTTAGTAATATCGATAGCATATATATCGATGTAACTAATTTCGATGTTATTAATATCGATATTTGTATTATTTTTTAGATTTTTATTATGTATGTGGTATGTTTTTGTAAAGTATTTAAATTAATTTATATTATATGTGTATTATTTTTATATATTAATAAATTTATTTTTAAGTAAATTATATGTTTTAGCACCGGAGCGGGTTGTGGGTTTATAGGGGAATAGGGTGGGAAGTAATTTAATTGTAATAATTAATTGGTAATTAATTATTTTAATTGATACATTAATTATTTAATTGGTAATAAATGTTAATTTTTATTAAATGTTATGTTTTAGTACCAGAGCGGGTTGTGTGTTTATAGGGGAATAGGGTGGGAAGTAATTTAATTGTAATTATTAATTGGCAATTAATTATTTTATTTGATAAATTAATTATATAATTGGTAAATAATGTTAATTGTTATTAAATGTTATGTTTCCGTACCAGAGCGGGTTGTGAGTTTATAGGGGAATAGGGTGGGAAGTAATTTAATTGTAATTAACTAATTTTTTTATTTAATTATTAATTGGCAATTAATTATTTTAATTGATAAATTAATTATTTAATTGGTAATTAAAGTTAATTATTATTAAATGTTATGTTTTAGTACCAGAGCGGGTTGTTGGTTTATAGGGGAATAGTGTGGGAAGTAATTTAATTGTAAATAATTACAATTTTTTATGTGTAATATATTTTGTAAATATTTATTAATTGGCATTCCCTACTGTTGAACCCTTTGGAGTTGGAATAGTAATTTTTTTCCCTACGCTATCCAACGCTTTCCCTACTGTTGCACCCTCTGGAGTTGGAATAGTAATTTTTACCCATACGCTATCCAACGCTTTCCCTACTGTTCCACTCACTGGAGTTGGAATAGTAATTTTTACCTATACGCTATCCAACGCTTTCCCTACTGTTCCACTCACTGGAGTGGGAATAGTAATTTTTACCCACCCGTTATCCAACGTTTTCCCTACTGTTGCACTCTCTGGAGTGGGAATAGTAATTGTTACTCTTACGCTATCCAATGTTTTCCCTAATGTTGCACTCATTGGAGTGGGAATAGTCATTTTTACATACCCGCTATCCAACGCTTTCCCTACTGTTCCACTCACTGGAGTTGGAATAGTAATTTTTACCCACCCGCTATCCAACGTTTTCTCTACTGTTGCACTCTCTGGAGTGGGAATACTAATTTTTACTTTTACGCTATCCAACGCTTTCCCTAATGTTGCACTCTCTGGAGTGGGAATAGTAATTTTTCCCCCTACGCTATCCAATGTTTTCCCTACTGTTGCACCCTCTGGAGTTGGAATAGTAATTTTCCCACCTACGCTATCCAACGCTTTCAATACTGTTGCACCCTTTGGAGTTGGAATATTATTTTTTACCCATACGCTATCCAATGCTTTCCCTACTTTTCCACTCACTGGAGTTGGAATAGTAATTTTTAACCGTATTACGCTATCCAACGCTTTCCCTAATGTTGCACTCTCTGGAGTGGGAATAGTAATTTTTCCCCCTAGGCTATCCAATGTTTTCCCTACTGTTGCACCCTCTGGAGTTGGAATAGTAATTTTCCCACCTACGCTATCTAACGCTTTCAATACTGTTGCACCCTTTGGAGTTGGAATATTATTTTTTACCCATACGCTATCCAATGCTTTCCCTACTGTTCCACTCACTGGAGTTGGAATAGTAATTTTTACCTTACGCTATCCAACGCTTTCCCTACTGTTCCACTCACTGGAGTGGGAATGGTAATTTTTCCCCCTACGCTATCCAACGTTTTCCCTACTGTTGCACCCTCTGGAGTTGGAATAGTAATTAGCCAATCTACGCTATCCAACGCTTTCCATACTGTTGCACCCTTTGGAGTTGGCATAGTAATTTTTACTCTTACGCTATCCAACGTTTTCCCTAATGTTGCACTCATTGGAGTGGGAATAGTAATTTGTACATACCCGCTATCCAACGCTTTCCCTACTGTTCCACTCACTGGAGTTGGAATAGTAATTTTTACCCACCCGCTATCCAACATTTTCCCTACTGTTGCACTCTCTGGAGTGGGAATAGTAATTTTTACTCTAACGCTATCCAACGCTTTCCCTAATGTTGCACTCATTGGAGTGGGATTAGTCATTTTTACATACCCGCTATCCAATGCTTTCTCTACTGTTCCACTCACTGGAGTTGTAATAGTAATTTTTACCCACCCGCTATCCAATGCTTTCCCTACTGTTGCACACTCTGGAGTGGGAATAGTAATTTTTACTCATACGCTATCCAACGCTTTCACTAATGGTGTACTCATTGGAGTGGGAATAGTCATTTTTACATACCCGCGATCCAACGCTTTCCCTACTGTTGCACCTACTGGAGTTGGAATAGTAATTTTTACACTTACGCTATCCAACGCTTTATCTACTGTTGCACCCTCTGGAGTTTGAATAGTAATTTTTACCCTTATGCTATTCAATAATATTTATATTTATTTATGTATTTAAGATGTTACATAATGTTGTATTTAATTAATTTTAAAAATATTGAAAGTACATTTAATTGTTGTTATTTATTAAATATAATTATTTATTATTATTCATGTTATTATTTTATGAGTGTTGATGTATTTTTAAATTGTAGTATGTGTTAATATTTTATAATTATTTAAGAAATAATGTATATATTATAATTATTTAAGTATATATTATATATTTAATTATTAATTTTTATTAAATGTTTAATAGTAAATATGTATTATTTATTCATTTTAAACATTATAACACATTTTAACATAAGTTTAAAATATATATAAGTACTATTTACTTAATTTTACCTTTGTTTTAGGAAACGATATTTTTAATTACGATATTTTTTTTTCAGAACAAATTAATTACGATTTTTTTAACATCGATATTTTTGTTTCGATATTTTTGTACTTACCATGTTGTAGATAGGGTGTCGATATACTTGCCTTCGATATTCCAACGTCGATATTTTGTCTGTCGATATTTTCAGCCTCGATATTCTGTCAGAGATTCACTCGGACCAGCAAGGTCAGAGAGGTTGCTCCTTTTCAGGGGAGCAAGGGCCAGTCTGGAGCAACCAGACTAGCAGAGTATTTTAAAGATTTGCCGTCGTAGTGACCACTAGCTAACGGGCAAGTGACCGGACAGACGTGTCGAGCAGGAAAATGCAAAAGGGCCCCACGCAGCACTCGGTGAGTATGGAGGGGTGATCTTCAGTGCACGAGCTGCTCAGGGCTGGTGCTTCTCAAACCCCAATGCACAGCTTCAAGGGTGCCTCGGGAGCTGCACGGTCAGCACTTCGCAGTCTTTTCAAGATGGCCGGTCTCACGTCTCACGTCGCCTCCACGGGTCTCAGCTTTGCTGTGGCTGTGGATCGAGATGTTATATGTCTGGGATTCCAGTTCTTGTCGATCTCTGTCGCTCGAGCTCTGGATGGAGCTGCAACAAAGCAAACCATTGGGTGCTGGATGGTGCCTGTTTGCACAGGGTGGTCACTCCTTGACCACAAGGGAGATTCTTCAGTCTTCCACGTTGAGTGGGATGTCGAAGGGTCCAGAGTTCTGTATCAAAGTTTCAGTCAGGGTTATCTGCCTTCAATGGGCACAGCTCCTACATTTATTCCAAATCAAGGGGCTGGATATCCTACTAGGTCCCTCCTATGAGTGGGACCCAGGAAGGGGGTGGTTACACCCCTTTCCGTTGTCCAGTTTCGCACCAGAGCTGGGGCTGGAGTGCCCCAGCACCGGTTTGAACTGGGCTATGCATGCGACACCTTGTGTGCCCCAGGCAGTGTCTAGTTTCACTCGCCCTGCCTGCCTCAATTCACTATCTCTTGTCTGGGGTGGTGTAACACCTCCCTGTGACAGGAAACCTTTTTTCCAAGCCTCCCCTGACAAGTTTCGGTCAGCAGCAGGAGGCCAGACTTGTGTCTGTGGCAGCAGCATCCATTTTGTGATGCTGAGGCTCTGGTTAGTTTTAACCGCATTTACTGTTATCCACATGTCTTAGCCCTCTAGAAGGGTGTAATGCTACCCCCGTCGCCAGAACTGGTGAGGGGGTAGTATTCCAAAGTGTATGACACCTTACACGACATGTTTTGATAAAGCCAAACCTAAGTTAGCAATAACCGCGAGGATTATAATGCACTTAAGAGTATATGGTATGGCAATACCCTGGAACAGCTATAAAGAAATGGTTCCGTAAGCTGCAGACAGGCTCAGCTCATGCTAGAGCACCATCTCACATAAAACCAAGCACTCTGCCTCCAGGATTGTTAAGGCCTGCCATAGGAGTGACTTATAGGTATATATGTGTCCAGATATAGGTTAAGATATAGGTATACTATAACTAAGCAAGGGGTGATTGCACAACCTTGGCCCCGCTGAGTGATCAGCCAGTTGTGTCAGTTTGGATGGCCAGCCAGGGGTGGCAAAAGCTATGCTGCAGCCCCTGGTAGGTCTTGGATGCACCTATGCCCTGGGTACCTATAGTACACTGTACAGGGGCTCATAAGGTGACCCAATCCAATTAGTTATGCACCTAGGGTACATGGAGTCCATTTTAAAGAGAGAGCAGATAGCCTGGTGGCCAGATTAGCAGGGTCCCAGGCCAACTAAGTCGAAAACCAGCTAAACACAAGGCAAAATATCTGGGGTAACCATAGTCAGGTATCCACCATCCTACAGTGGTTCACTGGCAATCACAGGAAATCTTTAAATTAGACAAGTTAACTGACATTACCTAGTTAGCCTAACACTATTCAAAAGCGGGTGTGTTTTCTAATCTTAATATACACATGGACAAGACAAATCTGGCCTGATTGACCTTTGGCTTTTGAGCTCATGACCACTTCATCTTGAAAGTCTTCCAAATGCTCATAGGAATTTGCTCGTTCAGTCTGTCAGAGGAGAGACGTAACAGTTTGGTCCAGACTCGCCCCTTCGGTTAAAATCCCGTGCACTCAGTCCACTTGTTTCTTCTGACTGTTACAGATTTTGTTATACATCAATAGTACCCAGATTTAAATCATCCTTGAAATCAGCAACTACTCCTTCAGACACCTCCCTGGAACATGCATGGCTCAAGTGAAGAATGCATAACTGATCGTGTCACCCTTCCAGTCCCTCATTTACTGCCTTTTAACTCTGTAAAAATACAAACATGCACATGAATTCTGTTTTCACTTGTAGCCTTGGAAATGTGCACTCAAGCCACAAGAAATCTCCTCAGTTCTTTTTTGATTAAACATGTTACAAGTGTTAGCTGTGCTTAACCTGGCAGTAATGTTCCTATTCTTTTACTGCAGCCCCTTCGTTCAGCCTCGTGACCCCCGTGACCCTCGGGCTCTGCCCCTCGCATGGAAGGAATGCTGGCCTCCTCGTGTTGTGACTTCCCGTGTTGTTGTTGGGTTTCTCCTGCCCGCTCGTGTTACCTGCCGCCCTGATGGATGGTGCCAGCAGGTCACGCTTCTCACACTGGCCTCTGTCCCTCCCCTCATATCACTCGCAGGCCTGTGATGGAGCCGGCGATAAGCACGACTCGAGCAGTAGCAGCAGGATGTGAGCCCGGTGTCGTGCTCGGATGGCGTATTCCCTGGCCCAGGCTGGCGACTGCGACCATTTCCTGGGCTTTGCTCAATCAGCCATAATGTCGCGGAAGTCGAGTATATTTCCTGCTCCGGCCTCACGATCCGTCATTCCCCAAAAATTGGCTTCATGTCCTTCTCTTGACAATCGTCGCCCACGGGTGCACGCAGCAGAAGCTGGCGTCAGGTGGCACGTCAGTAATACTCGGCTGCACCACCACATTTGCACGTACACAACCAGCCCCACTCTACTATCCCTGTACTTAAATTGTTTTGTTTTTTTCAACGGAAAAAAATGTACAGGATTTATGTATTCTTAAGAGCCCACTGATGTCATTGTGTATGCCCGGGTTGTTGAATATCAAGGTTGCTGAATTTTGATTCAATTTCATTCCTCTTTTAACCGACATTTATTTTTTGTTTAACTCTTTATTGCGTTTTCCATTTATCAATCGAGTTGTACAAGCAACAAGACAATATGTTATTTACACTGATAACTGCACAGCTTGCAAAATAGTGTACAATATAGTTCTACTAGATACAGGTTGCAGATCACAGTAGTGTTCGAGGGAGGCAGAAACCTATAAATATATGTATCTTACCTCGTTATTTCACTATTGCAGGTACTTTTCCAGCCAGGCTTTCACCATTTATCACTATTATCCTGTCTTTCTCTTCCTAGTTGTTACTTCCTTTTCTGCCTTTCTCGCTCTACGTGAATTTTCGATAATGGAAGTAAGTTGGGTCGTAAAACAGTAGGTGGTTTTACACTCTGAGGGCAATATTTGCCTTATTCTACCTCAACCAATGCTTTAAATACTTGGAATTATTAGCGGACTTTTTATATTGCCTATAGACTGGTTTTTCTTCCACCTCTCGTATTTTATTCACTATTTTAATGACTATGTTTTAAACCTGTGACCTGGTTACCTTATGTGAATATGTACCGCTGCATGTAACTCTAAACCTTATTTACGGTTATTGACTGAACTAGCCCACTTCACATAATCTACATAATATTTATGATTTTCTTGTCACCCACATTTTACATTGCAGCCTAATTCTTCAGTATCCCCCTAACTTTACCAAAGGACCTTCTAAGCCGAAGGCCCACCTTAAATTAAACCTGAGCAGCTGTCAGGTATTATTATTCTTAGGCACTTTGTGCACCCATACTTATCTACCTCATAGCATAGCTGGAGATGCCTCAGAGTGACAGTCCAGTGATGTGCCTGGGAACTGACGGCGCAAAATGGCGGATCGCGAATGGAGCCACCATTTTGTTGTTTCTTGTCCTCTCCCTCGGTCCGTTGGACTTCCTCCTGCCGACCCTCAGACATTGCTCCTCGGGTGGACGGCCTTATCTCTTTCTCCCCCCTAGGCCCCAGTCTCTCCCGTCACCTATCTCCTCTCCCTCCCCTCCCTCTCTCTACCCCCTTGGATGTCCTATTTCTCTGTTTACTCTGTTGAAAAGTAATATACAATCGTTTTTAGCCTAATCATTATGAAAATTGAAACCTGGGTGAATTTAGTATTTTTGCATAGTTACAACTCTAACTGCTAGTATATGTAGTAGTTCTTTGTACTTAATATCACTATTTTGTGATTCTGATCTTTCCCGTTTGCATCTCCTTCCTGAGTGACTCTACAACGTATACATTTCCTTTTCTGCTATCCGTATCTCTTTCCTTGTGGGACTCTTCAACTTGCTGACTCTCTCTCTTTGTCCTCCCTGACCCTTGCCTTTCGTGGATCCTGTCTTTTTCTTGATCGCTATTATACCCTGGTATTGAATGTGTTATTTTTCTGTAATTAATGCGATTTTCTTATGCCGTTTGTTACCCCCCCTGTTGTCCTGCCAGTTCCGACCCGCCTCCTAGCCCCCTGTCCCTTGTTGCCCTTTGACTAAGCACTCCTTCTCCCCTTGTTGGGGAAAGATTCAATATTCTTACTCTGGAGTCTCAGTGACCCCTCTGAGAGAGTACACAGTGTCAAGGGAACCATGCACAGCTGAGCCATGGTATGCCCCCCTTACCAAAGCACTCCCTCTCCCCTTGTTGGGGAAGGATCCAGTAGGTAGGCCCTGGAGTCTCAGAGAGCCCTCTGAGAGAGTCAACTGTGTAAAGGGAGCCTCACGAAGCGGAGATGTGGGAATTATACCACTTCCCCTGGGATCACAGCTTACCGGACCTTGGACAAGGTTTTTATCCATTTACCGGTTTGTGCCCACCACCATCCCCCTTTCATGATCTCTCACCCTCCCCAACCACTTTCCCTCTGTCATTCTTTGTCTACTTCCTCTGCCCCTATCCTCCTCCCCTTAATCTCTCCCCTTGCCTGCTACGCCGCCTAGCCCCCTGTCCCTTGTGCCCTTTAACTAAGCACTCCTCCCCTTGTTGGGGAAAGATCCAATTACTTATACTCTAGAGTCTCAGTGATCCCTCTGAGAGAGTCCAAAGCACCAAGGGAGCCACTCACCGTTGAGGTATGGTATGGCACCCCTTGTCAAAGCCCTCCCTCTCCCCTTTTTGGGGAAGGATCCAGTAGGTAGGCCTTGGAGTTTCAGAGACCCCTCTGAGAGAGTCCATTGAGTAAAGGGAGCCTCTCGTAACGGAGTTGGGGGAATGATACCACTTCCCCTTGGATCACAGCTTACTGGACCTTGGACACAGCTATTACTCGTCTACCGGTTTGTGACCCCGTCACCCTACCCCTCTTCCTTCATGCTGTGTCTTTCACCTTCCCCCTCCTCTGTCCCTCCTTCATTCGCTGTCTTCTTCCCCTGCTCCTACCCCCTCTCCAATGAATCACTCCCCGTGCCTGCTTTTTCCCTTACGCATATTGTCCTTATTGCTTGTCTCGACCTAACACGTAACTATGTAGCTATGCTCTAATAACTGTGTAACCTATGTAAAGATGTAACCTGTAACTATGGTCTGATACTCATGTAAAGCACTCAGATACCTCAGGGTCTAGCCAGCGCTATATAAAACCTTTCAAATAAATAGACTAACTGTGAATTTTAGGTTGTATGTATATTTCCAACTGCTTATGTCATTAAGACATCTAGGCTCCTCTCCATCTAGAGTGGCGCACTCGCAACCCCTTGACGTGCAACTGGAATATTCTCATTAGCTGAAAGTCATCTAACAACTGGTGGAGCAAGGGGGCGGAGCTAGCTTGCAATCAAGATGGCTGCTTGAGCCGAGAGCTCCTCCGTCTCGCAATTTACCCTCCAGTTATCCTGCGTGTTTAGGCACTCCCAGCTGAACAGACATTATGGTCCAGGCCGTGGACATACTGTAGCTCACGGACCGAGCGATTTTGGTCCCCGGCTCCCCCTGCTTCCTTTGGTGCGAGAAGAGCGGGCCTGACAATCCGGCCGCGGCGGAGTCTGAGTTGCGGAACCTCCCGCAGAGGGTAGAGGTGCTGCCTGGGCCCCCACACCGGGGCTTTACTGCGTAGGAGGCCGGTCCTGCGATCGGCGAGGACCGAGAGGGGTGCTCCAGCCCTGACGCCCCAAACTGAGTTTCTGTATGCATGTGTGGCCTGTGGGGAGCCTCGGGAGACGGCGGCGCTGCACGGAGCGAAAAGAACACATAGCCCAGGCCTGCAGTGCGGCCCCTAGCGAAGGCCCAGACAAGAGACAAGGGTGTCCCCGTTACTGTTGCGGTGGCGCTGTGCAGCAGCGGAGGCCGTTCCTGAGACTAGCGGGGTGGGTGCGAGACGAGCACCCTCCCCCTACCCCTGCTACAGACGTCTAAGAAGCCTCTCTGGCGGTGTTTGACCCCGGGACATGGCACGGGTGAAGGCGCGCATTGGCTCAGAAGTGAGCGCGTCCCGGAGGATTGAAGTGCGGCCCCGGCGCTGACTGAGACCGGGAGTTACGAATGGAACATCGAGGTTGCGGGGGGGTGGAACGCGTAGCAGTAAGTGCCCTCTGCGGCGTACTGTGCCCTGGTGCCGGGGAGAACTGCGCTCACTCTAGCGGGGAGACCGGCTGATTGCTTGCCTACATCGGAACCTGGGAGCAGAGGTGACAGCTGCCATTGAGATGGTACGGCGGGGGAGGCTGCCATAGTGCATACTGACGGTGGCAAAAACCACAGAGTCTACCTGTGGAGTCAGATTTGCGACGATACGTGGGAGCCCCCTCTGGGTCATGGCTGAATCCCCCTCCCCTACAGTGTCTGAGAAGAAGAGCTGCCCACAGGGTGGGGACGCGCTGGAGAGCAGCAGCTGACGCTTCACAGCGAGGGAGGATGGCCGACTCGCCTTGTGGATGATGGGGCGCTTGGGGGCCCTGCACTGATATCCTTTAGAGTTTACTGGCAGAGTCTACAGCGGGTCTGGACCAAGGCGACTGACATGGGCCAAGTTGCGGAACTTTCGGCTTTGATCACTACTAAGGTGACCCGCACAGTCACTAGTCAACTGGTGAGACAAGGCACGTTACGGCTTTCCTGACACCAGTGGGCTCTGGCACAGTCTCGTAGGAACCATCGTCGTTGGGTGTAGGAGGCTGCGACCCACGGAGATCGATCACTAGACCCTGTCCACATACCCTTCGTTAGGGGGGGATACACAGAGGTGCAGCAATGGGGCGAATGGACAAAAACCAGCCCAAGCTAACATTTGATCCGGAGAGGTGCAAAGCCGGCGAGTCTGCATCGGGGGGAGGTCCTGAAGAGTCAGAATCTATTGAAGAGCCTTCGCAGCAAGATATCCGCAGCCTGTTACTCGCCATGGAGAAGGGTCTACAGGGGGGGATTGCCTCCTTGGGCTCCAAGATGGACGCCCTTACCTATCGGATGGACCGCATGGCAGAGAGGCTCGACAAACAGGCGGAATGGCTCGACATGTCTGAACGCCGCCTAACAGAAGTGGAGGAGGCGCAGACGTCCCTGGACTCGGAGCACAAACAGCTAGGCAGAGTTATTCAGATATTGCAGGACAAGACAGAGGACTTAGATGCCCGCTCTCGTAGATGTAATCTCCATATTACGGGTCTCCCGGAGACCACACAGACCGGGAATATGGAGGTGTTTGTGGAAAACCTTCTGAAGAAACTCCTGGGGGACACAGCCTTCTCTGGAATGTTTGTGGCCGAGAGAGCTCATCGATCTCTGGGCACCATGATGTTGAGTTGTAACTCGCCAGAGAGAAACAACCATTGCAGTACGAGGGTCGGTGCTCTCATTATTCCCGGATTTCACCGTGAAAGTCCAGGAAGCACGGAGGCAGTTTGTGCCAATGAAACGTCAGCTCCGCGAGATGGGCACGGACTATGCGATGCTGTACTCCGCGAAGCTGTGGATCAACAGGCAGGGGAAGTCTATGATTTTCACGGATCCCAGGGCACTCCAGAAGGCCCTCAGAGAATGGCGTAGGGATGTGAGGTCCTCCCCGAACAGAGAGCAGCGGGACGAAGAAGCAGGAAGCCCACTGGACGAACAGGAAGGACTGAATCACCTTGCTATTGGTCGCTGAATCTTGGTCCTGCCTGTTGGGGGCCCAGGGGCGGGGGAGTTTCAGAACTCTGGGTGGACATTATGATCCTCGTGTGTGTTTTTTGCTCTCTCTTCCAGAGGTTATCCTTATCAAGCTAAGAGACGCGGGTTGGGGGGTGGGGGGGATTAGGAGTGGAGCTATTTGGTTGGAATTGATATATGCTAGGTCTCGGACCAGAAGTTCCTGCTGCCAGAAGTAGGACGCACAGTGGTACAGCGCACCGGCACTGGCTAAGGTATACTACGTGTGGGCCTTTGGGAGCGGAGGGGCCCGGTTATTGAAGATGTTGCTGTCACCGCAGAAAGCGGAGCCTCATTGAAGTATGCTCAGCGCTGACATGGGTAATGGGTGTATGTGCACTGGTTGTGGTTACACGCTACACATACTCGATCTGAGACGGGGAGGGGTGGGCAGGCACACGACCTTGCACTGTACTGTGATTATTCTGCTGGCTAATATTATTATTATTATTATTAATTGAAATGTATAAAGCGCAACTAAACCCGTAGGCGCTACCTGCGTGCCTGCGTGTATACCACTTTTCCCAAAGGTTGTTTTGCTTTCTTTTTGATTTGAGGTTCGGAGGGATTGGGCGAGAGGAGCGTGGGGTTTTGCAGGGGTCAGAGGATGTTCGCGGCCTAGTTGGGGTTGGGCAAGCGTGTGAGGGAGTTGGGTGAGGGGAGGGGCATCACTGTCGAGTGCCGCTTAGGCAGGGGGGGGGCGCTCTGTTGTTCTTTGATGGTTTGAGTTTGTTGCTTAGCACAGGAGTGACAAGGCATGGCGAGATAGCACATGTACAGGCCACATCACTGGGACCCATACACCGACCGCTAATGTTCAGATGACACCTCCCGGGGACCCTCCAGACACACTGACGCTGATGACCTGGAATGTTCGAGGTCTCAATGACCACCGAAAGGTTAGGAAGATTCTACAATATCTTTCCAGACATGGTGTTGACGTTGCGCTCTTACAGGAGACACACCTTCACCCAGACAGTCACATATTGTGATCCAGGGGTTTAATGTGTAATGTGCATGCAGCGGGATTCACATCACATGCTAGGGGGGTTCTCACATGGATTAACCCTAAGGCATCGTTGACGTTGACTCCAATGGAGACGGACGGGGAGGGACGGTACACAATCACGAAATGCAGTGGGAAGGGCATGGAGATCTGTATAATGAATACCTATGGCCCTAACTACGACCACCCAGCCTTTTACGCAGATTTCACGGTTAAGGTACTGGAGCATTTTGGGGGCTGTGTTCTTTGAGGGAGATTTTAATATGACAAGACAACCTAACATAGACAGATCGGACGGCCCTGAGCTACGCCCCTCGGCTTCTGCAAAGGTGCTAGAGGCAGCTATGACATGACTGGTCTTACAAGATGTGTAGAGATATCAACACCCGACTCTGGGAGGCTTCACGCACTACTCAGCTTCACATAACATCCACACTAGGACTGATTATTGGTTAGCCTCCACTCACTTCACTTGTACTGTGCAGGCTTGCAAGATAATACCGCGCACATATTCGGACCATTCACCTCTGTTGCTGAAGGTCTCCACTCCGGCAAAGCGCATCCCACCATTTGCTTGGCGATTTCCTCCTTATTCTCTGTTAGACGACTCCTTTAAGGAGGAGCTCGCCAGGTCCATTGAGATGTTTTTCGACACCAATGTGGTAACGGTTGACTCGTTTCAGACAGTCTGGGAGGCCTTCAAGGCGTATATTAGAGGGATCGCCATTTCCAAGCATGCGTGGGTGCTCAAATCGATTAGGGGACATTTGGAGACTCGGGAGAAACAACTGAAAGAGCTGGAGGCCCGATGCCTCAGTGACTGCAGTGAGGCCCTCACGCAGGAACTTGCCCAAACAGTGCGCGAATATCACAAGGAGGCCGACTCTGAAGTAAAACACCTGGGAAAGTATGCCACTGCTCGATCCTATGGTGAGGGGGAGCACCCTGGATTGGTCTTGGCGCAGTTAGTTAAACAACGCAGGAACAGGGTAGGGATACCGGATATGAGGTCCTCCCCGTCAGACGAGCTGCTCTCAGAAGAGCAGGTTGCGGTAAAATTTTGTGAGTACTACGCCGCCTTGTATGCCTCCCGAGGGCCTGCCCCAGAGGAACGCATACTAGACTATCCCACATTGAAATGCCCTGGTTGTCTAATATACACCGCCAATTTCTGGTCCGGCCGATTGAACGTGAGGAAATCGAATGGGCGCTGTCCGCTATGAGGGCTGGGAGTGCGCCGGAAAGTGATGGCCTTACCGTTGCCTTTTATAAGGCATTTGCAGACCTTCGGATACCCCAATTGCTTATACTATTTGAGGACATTGCGGACTCCGGAACAATGCCACCCACTATGAATGAGGTGATATTGGTTGCTATTCTTAAACCGGGAAAGTCTCCGGGGGATTGCGCTTCGTAACGACCACTGTCGTTGTTGAATGTCGATGCGAAGATATTCGCCAAGTTGATTGCAAATCGCCTCAGCCCCATGGTTGCCTCAATGGTTGCCCCTGAGCAGGCAGGATTCGTGCCCAGTCGTAGCCTGACTTATAATCTCAGGACGGTGTTCGCAGCGTTTCAACACACGCGACCGGAAGTGCCTGCTGTTGCGGTCTTTTTAGATATGGAAAAGGCCTTCGACTCTGTTGAATGGCCTTTCCTGCAACAGGTTTTTAGTCCAATGGGTGTGGGCACGCTGTTGCTTCAGCTTTTAGCTACACTGTACAACTCCCCTGCAGCCCGTATACGGTTTGGCTCGCTGACCACGGACCTCATCTATATCAGTCGGGGCACAAGGCAAGGATGCCCCCTACCTGTTATTCTTTATGCACTCACGGCCGAGCCACTTGGATGCGCCTTACGTGAATACCATGGGCACAGGGGCATACGATTCCCCACATATAACCTGATTGTGTCCACGTACGCAGACGATACCCTTTTATATGTTCGTGACCCAGAGGTGCACCTGTCGGCGGTGCTGCGTGAGGTGGTCTCTTTCAGTTCTCTTTCGGATATCCATGTGAACTGGAACAAATCCATTATGTTCCCACTAACACCGGCTACAAGAAGGATTGACTCAGAATACCCACTTCAGTGGACCACGGAAGCGGAGAGTTATCTAGGGATCCGTTTATACACCCACTCAGAGGTGGTCCTCAGAGAGAACTATGGTGTGGCCATCTCCAAACTGGAGGACGATATTGAAAAGTGGATCTCTCTGTCACTGTCGCTGATGGGACGAATCTCTCTTCTGAAAATGATTGCATTACGTCATTTTTTATTCCTGTTTAGCAATATCCCAATGGTGCTATCCAATTCGTTCCTCCAACAACTACATTCGTTAATGATTCATCTGGCATGGGCCGAAAAACAGCCTAGGGTGGCATGGAAAATTCTCACACGTCTGTATGTGGCGGGTGTCCTGAATGCCCCAGACTTGGAACTTTATTATCGGGCTGCTCAAAGCGTGCATGCCTATCATTGGATACATGGCCCGGTGGACATTCCACATGTACGCATAGAAACAATAGTCGCTGCCCCCGATCCCCTCCCTGCGCTGTTGGCTCATGCTCGAGATCGCCGGACAGGTTTTTTGGACTCGCTAAATTCGATTACCCATGCCTGGCATCATATGATGGTACAAAAGGGGGTGGTGATGGACGGAGCATCTGAATCAATCAAACACTCACACCCAGTCAAAAGATCTGGGTTTAATCCATCACCGTTCTTTAGCCCACTCTGCCACCCCAGTTCAGACATGGCTATATGCAAATCAGTCTGACCCTGTGCCTCATGGGAACAGTCCAGCCCGAACTGCCAAGCCATGTCTTCCCTGGACCGGAAACAAGCCTCCGAGGACCGGTTCCTGGCATTCCAGCCGTCTTCAGCCCGGCTTGCTTGAATCCAGTGGCAAAGTGAGCAAGGGACTCACGTCTGAGCATACCGTGCCACACTTATGGCGGCCAAAAGCGGTACAAAAGGGGGTGGTGATGGACGGAGCATCTGAATCAATCAAACACTCACACCCAGTCAAAAGATCTGGGTTTAATCCATCACCGTTCTTTAGCCCACTCTGCCACCCCAGTTCAGACATGGCTACATGCAAATCAGTCTGACCCTGTGCGTCATGGGAACAGTCCAGCCCGAGCTGCCAAGCCATGTCTTCCCTGGACCCAGATCTTTTGACTGGGTGTGAGTGTTTGATTGGTTCAGATGCTCCGTCAATTACCACCCCCTTTTGTACCGCTTTTGGCCACCATAAGTGTGGCAGGGTTTGCTCAGATGTGAGTCCCTTGCTCACTTTGCCACTGGATTCAAGCAAGCCTGGCTGAAGACGGCTGCAATGCCAGAAACCGGTCCTCGGAAGCTTGTTTCCGGTCCAGGGAAGGCATGGCTTGGCAGTTCGGGCTGGACTGTTCCCATGATGCACAAGGTCAGACTGATTTGCATATAGCCATGTCTGAACTGGGGTGGAGGAGTGGGCTAAAGAACGTTGATGGATTAAACCCAGATCTTTTGACTGGGTGTGAGTGTTTGATTGGTTCAGATGCTCCGTCCAATACCACCCACTTTTGTATGGCATCATTTGATGGACGTACAGGCTTGCAGCCTGTTGTACGCCCCGAAGGCCCCACTTGCCTGGCGTTCATGGCTGGTCCCATGTAGGGACAAGGGGGTCCTGGACGCGATGGGCACCTTGAATGCCCACACTATGGGAGACTTATTTGCGGAAGGCACTGCATGCACCTGGGGAGAGATAGAGACGGAGAATGTTCTATATCCGCTGTTACCGCGCTTTCAGTTCGATAGGGTGAGACATGCGCTTAAGGACCTTCTAGGGGAGGACATGGCCGAGCCCCCAGTGGTCACGGCATTTGCTTACATTATTAATGCCAAGTCCCCCACTAAATTGGTAACCAATTTGTACCGCATTGCCCTCTCAGAACGGAGGGCCGACTATACTAAACCTCGCCTGGCATGGCAGAATGACTTGGCTATAGATCTGCCAGACGAGAAGTGGCAATATTGCTGCTCTAGCACGAAGAGAATCTCACTTAATGTTCGACACAGGTTGATCCATTTCAAATTTTTAAACAGGGTTTATTATACCCCAGAAAGGCTCCATAGATATGGTCTACGGGAGAGTCCGCGCTGTGAGAGGTGCAGGGCGCAGGTGGCTGATTTCTTACATGTGGCATGATCTTGCCCGGGGGTCTCATCCTTCTGGTGCAAGGTATATGAGGAAGTGAACAGGGTCACGGAACTCACCCTGTCTCCGAATCCATTGCTAGCTATTCTGGCTTACTCTAAACCTCCCTGGAAAGAATATAGAAGGTTGGTTGACATGGCTTTCCTCCTTGCCAGGAGAGGACTGGCGCTCTCTTGGATGCGAGGCCCGGTATTGACACTGTCTCAATGGACCAAGAAGATGACGTATTGTAGCACGCAAACTGAACTGTACAGTGCTCTGTTGCCCCCACGCAATAGGCCAAAGAACTTCTGGTCGATGTTTCTGGACAAGAGGCACACACGGGACATTTCGGACGAGGAAGGCGTAGATACACGTACACGAGAGGAGGTTTTGGCTGGGGACACTACAGCTCTTTAGTCCCACTCCAAGCGCTCCATACGTCATGTGGATAGACTGCCTATATAGGAGCTGACTGTACAGGCCACGGGCGGGGACAAAAGAATGGGATACTATGTTCACGGTGGGTCTTCATTTACCATGCTGTACAATGCAGGCCTACATTTTTACTATGTTCTTGCAGTGGATGTTTGCTATAGACTGTTTGCTTGGATTTCCAAACACTGTCTGTATTATCCAATGTCGACATGTGATGCCAATAACTTCTGTGCTGGTTTATTTATTTGAAATACCAATAAACACATAAAAAAATAACTGGTGGAGCAATTTGTAATACTTGCAGAGGCTTTTCAATTGGAAGTGGACATGGATCAATAGGAGCAGTAGCTATGGTCTGACTAGAACTAGCCCTTGCACTTAACTCTCCTGGGTCAGAGAAAATAGTAGATGGTTGTCGGAAAGACAACAACTGTTCTAACATATCGTCCCCTGAATTTGTGTGTGACTCATCTCCCTCTTGTCTAGTTGTATCCTCACTCTTTTTTACAGCTTCTGATGTAAGGATATAATCTGTCTCCCTCAATAATACCCTTCCTCCATCTATGCTGTACTTCATCTCAGTGAGCATTTGTATATTGCCACAATGATGTTCCAGTCCTTTCCTGGATGGATATTTCTCCTTCTCCCTCCCAACCCTTTCCCAAGTATTGAATGCCTCATATTGCCGGGGCCGAGGTGGGGTCTTCATTTCATAATTTTTTTCCTTAAAATGATCTAGTATTCTGGTATTAAATGTCCCATCCTAAGAAAACTCAAAGCACCTCCATTGTTTGTAATTCTACTCCATTGTTGATGCCAAAGATATGTACTTAAACCATGTTCAGAAGTCATAAAGTATGACGGAGTACCTTCAGGAGGTTCCTCCTCACCTTTGCTCACAGGAATAGTCACATCCGTGCTTACCAATTTCTTAAAATCTATAAAACATTTCATGTTGACAATCTTATTTTCATAAGTTTGCGATAAGCCAAATGTTTTGATTCTGTTCCCTACATATCAAATTTTACTTTCCCCAATCAAATGCCAGCTATACATTTCATGCATCTCCTTTCCAAATCCAAAGACAGCAATCAAATTAACAAAACATAATCACAGTGTCGCACTGAAAATTCACTAGACAATGGCAGTGCAAAAGCAATCCAACCGTCCAATCCCAGCGTGAAACACTAAGACGTCCAATCTCACTCCTTGCAGCTGTCACCCTCCTTTACAATTTTCCTTTGCATTCACACACAACTTCCAAATCTTCTTTAAACAACTTCATGTTAGCTCTACTAACAGAAAAAAAGAGTACCATTCAAGGGTCTGCTACACTCACAAGCGAATTCTCTACTAGCAAAAAATCACACAGTTCAATGCAGTTTCCCCCAGTTGGGCAATAAGGTTCCACTAACATTAACCAAAATTAATCAAACACAACAGCTTGTCCTTTTTGTTACCTATGCAAGTGATGGTACCTCACACTCCACATCTAAAATCTCTGCAAACAAATTAAAAACTTGTGTTATTATCTCAGGATCTTTCGACGAGCCTGAAACTCAACTTCTTCTTTTCAACAACGTAGCAATGCCTCTATCACTAACTCACACAGTTGAAAACAACTCACAGCTACAACATTTTCACCCTATTGATACTCACTTTCAAAACCGCAACCGCAAAAACTGCAACTGCCTTCTAATTCTCCTACACACCGTCAGGATTTGGACTAAGCCTGGGAGGAGTTTGCAGAGTTCTGCTAGGCTGATTTCCGTGGAGTCCGAAAAAAGCTCCACTGCGTACGTGGAGTTCTGCTTGTGGGCAGAGTTTGCAGGCATGCCCGTTCGGGTTGCGATGGGAACATGGAGTGCGCCCTTGCACTCCAACTTGCACATGAATTGCACTAAGCGGTTCTCAAGTGTGTTCTCGAGTTATAAATTATGCATGAACTGCACCCTGCTGTCCACATTGGCGCGGCCATCTTGTTTTTCTGCTCGCTGTTATGGTGCTTGGCTTAAATCTTATCTCTCTTTAATCTCTGTGATCCTCCTCCTTTATTAATTATCTACTTCTACCTCTAATTTCTTTTTTTAATAGTAGTGTATGTTTTTGTGATTGTGTATTTTATGCTTTTGGGGAGAAAATCATGTTTTTTTTATTTTTGACTTTATTTCCCCTTACTTCCTTATTTCTTCCTTTCCTTTCCTTTCCTTTCCTTTCCTTTCCTTTCCTTTCCTTTCCTTTCCTTTCCTTTCCTTTCCTTTCCTTTCCTTTTTTTTCCATCCCACCCAGCGCAATGACAGAGGGATGAATTCCTTTTGGGCAGTGCTGCCATCCTGGTGTGCAGTCCTGGGCGATCTTTGGACAGGAGGAGGTGGCAGCACTAGTTTGTTGTGCAGCGCCACCTCTCCTCTATGATCGCAGCAGGTGAAAGGCCCGGTAGTGGATTCCCCCTTTAGGAGCGTTGGTGGTTTGGCGCACCACCCAGCTGCTGACCCGCAGCTGGGCGGTCATTCTGGACCGCAAACAGGACATGCTCAACCTACTAGGCATTAAGGTTCCAGGGCTCGATGAGTATAATATTTATTTGCTGTATTTGTGTTTTACAACGCTTACATTTTTTTCCGAATAGCATTCTGCTCATACTCAGATGTTATTTCCGTTTAGTATAAGTTGGTATATTATAGTGTGATTAAGTTTCTAGTTTCTGAATGGCAGGTTCTTAGCACTACCTAATTGTACTTTTCATTGGCGCCCGCTTTCGCTGATGAATTAAGAAACCATTGCAAACTGTTCTCGTCTCACTATATTGAATCAGTGAATAGTGCATTACCTGTGTGACTTTGTTTATGTAGCTCTTATAGTTCCAAGTTATTTATTTCACAGCAATGTGTAGTATGCTGAGATGGTTCATCCGAGGGGTTGAGAAATGTGAATAGAATCAAACATCCTTCACTGCAACCCATTAGTTCCAAATGTAGTTTTTGTTAAGGAAAATTGAAATAGAGATTTATGTGCATCTCAATGACAGTTAATAGACTCGATTTGAAACTTGTTGTACTATAGGGGATCTGTTTTGGAGAAGTACAATGTGAGTATGTTTGCTTGTCATATACATTTGTGTGGATATTATAAACTGAATCACTAGTCTATTTCTTTTCATCAGCTACCATGAGCAAGAAAAGGGATGCTTCTAAGGGTCCAGGAGAACCTGGTGAGCCGGCGCCGACCACCAACGCTGTTCCCGTGGGCTCTTCTGATCCCAGTAAGTCCTCTTATGATTGTTGTGGACTTCTTGGGATAGCATCTTGGGGTATGGGAATGTTTGTGCTGTCTAACGTAAAGATTCAGAAAGCAGGCCCAAGTAAGCTAGTATTATAATTAAAATTCACCATGTATGTTTATTGAGAAGGTGTTCCTTTTCCTGCTCATGCTTAGCTCTAACACAGTTGAGTTCACAAGAGAGTGGCCATGTTCATCATAGACCTGCTTTCCCCCAATGTAGTGTGCTGCTGTCTTGTTCATTTATTTGTACAGTATTCCAGCAGTTTCCCATGACAGTGCAGCATGGCTGGAAAAAAGTATGTGGTCCCAATCCCATTGCTTTTGGCAACCAACACCATATGTCTTTCATTGACCACTATTTACCCCAGGCTTGGCTAAATTTGAGAACCAACCAATCAAATGGCCACAGTGATATTTTAAACATACTGCATGCTAATAGGCCTGGGCGGTAAATTCCGTTCCGCGCGCGGAATTGGGTAATTTTGCGGTCCGAGGAGAACGCGGAATTGCCAAAAATTCAGCGATCCGTGGCTTCGTGGAATTTCTTGCTTGTTCATGCTTTCAAAATGTGTGTTTGCGAGATATTTCTCCCCGAGCACGCAAACAGCATTTGCGAACAGGAAAAAAGCATCGCGAATGGGCGGAACAAGCAATTCCGCATGTTCGCTGAACTTTTGAGTGCTCGCGGACATTTTTTACCGTTTCGCCAGTGCTTAATTTGTGCCGGTACTTTCCAGTGCTTAGCAAGGGCACTTACTTATCAGGGCCGGATCTACATGCGTCTAGGCGTCAAATATGGCATTCATGATATAGTTACCTCCCTGACTCGGCGCAGAGTGTTGTTCTTATCTCCCGAGTCCCGGTGAGTGGTGTAGCTGTGAGAGCGTGAGCCAAGATTCATGCCTGCGTAACTGAGGATTGGTAATCCCTAACACCTCCAAGTGTGTGACAGCTAAGACACATGACTCTGGATATCTAGTTCAGACCTTTTGTATTCTACAGTATGCTACTATCGGCCACTGTATGCTGCGTGGCACAACCTAAATTGCCTCTGGGTGATTAGTAACATTACTATTAAATAACTACTCCATATAGCTCAGCATACTAACAATGAAAATATGAATTATATTGAATTGGTATCTTCAGGGCATGAACTTAAAGAGTGCATTGTTGTAATTTTGTTTTTTCATAGCGTTGCTACAGCTCGTTTTGTCATTTCACGCTGCATAAGAAAAGCGAGCCAATCTCTCGCTCTAATTCTCTCCTTCATCTGATCTCTATCACATTCTGCCTCTTATCTCGTTCCTCTCTTTTCTGTTCTTTCTCACTTAGTTGCTGTTTCCCTTTGTCTCTCATGCTCGACATCATCAGCAATCCTCACACTTGACACGTGATTTACGCTACTAAATTATACATGAATAAGCACTGGTGTGGGTTAAAAGAAGATGAGGATAGAAACATAAACCAGGTGCTTATGTACAGCCCCCCCAAAAGTACAAGAAATGTACTTCTGCTGAACAGTGCCTAATATATTGAAAATCGGTTCATTAAAAGCATTGCTGGCTTTTGAGCAGGGCAGGAACTGCCCACTTGAATATATACGGTTTTATAGAGAATTACTAGTTCTGTCCGATTTAACATATTGCAGTCTTTATTTCAAGCCAGTGTTTGCCGGTAGGACCCACCGACGCTTATTTTAGGCAGTAGCACTTATTTTTTCTTAACATACTTTGATCCCAAGTATGAGAGAGAAAACACAAAAAGGGAAAAGAAGGGGGAAGAGAAAAACGGAAAGACAGTGACAAAGGGAGAAAAGGGAAGAAAATGAATGTGAAAGAGTGAGGTAAAGGGGCAGGGGATTCTGATGGTCAATGGTAGAGGCATGAGGTAGAATCAATACACTGCACCCACTTTGCTTACTTGGCTTATATAGGGTTATCATTCAAAGCTATAGTTCTAAGTGAGGGGTATTTCTTTTTCTTTGTTCTACTCCCTTGACTCGCTGTATTTGTTAAGTGAGCCAGATGTATCCCACCCATCATTCATCATCTCCTCTGCCCGCTCATGGCAGGGCCGATTCACAGAACTAATCTGAGATAAAATCCTAAACTTACTACTTTTGGTATTCACACAAGGCATTTAGTAGTAGTAAAGTTAGGAGTCCTACCTTTACTACTACTAAATGCCTTCTGTGAATATCAAAAGTAGTACGTTTAGGATTTTATCTCAGATTAGTTCTGTGAATTTGCCAGGCATTTTTGCCAACTATTACCGAAGTGCAGTATGGGTCAATTTGTAACTGCAGTGTTGGCTGGGTAATGTGCGTCTGCTTCAGTTAATGGGGCATTTACATGTTTTCAATGCATTGCAAATCGAACACACAAGGTCCGTTGTTTCCCTTCACCCACTCAGTCAACTTTTAGATCTTCATTCCTTTATTTTTTCCTAACTTCTTCCGTCCCAGCCTACTAAATTGGAAAATCCATTATTGGCATGTACAACATTTAATTCTATAACCATGTGAAGAGAAGTGATCTCAGAATAAGTTTCATGGTTTCCCATAACAGATTTATTTTACACTTGGTTGGATTTTTTCCTTTTGAAATGTACAGTGACTGAATAAGTCAAAGGAAATGAATCGATGATCAGTTTATTGGCCCCTATATTATATATAAAAAAAAGATGTGCCCTACCGGTCTAATCCCTCTACCCTACCTTTTGCAGTAGAGTAAATCAAGTTTTCTTTCCTTGCTTACTGCCCAGTGAATTAATTTGTGAAAATATATGGTGGTGGGCGAGGCCAAAGAATAAAGTGGAAGTAAGTGCATGATTTGATGTCAAGTTTGGCATATGGGATACAGAGTGATGACCGTGCCAAATAAAATCTATATAGCCCGTTCCTTTCCCTGTAGCCCAGACCATTAGATTAATTTTCCTCAGCATCTACCTATGGCAGACAGGAATATATATTAACATCCACATTTCATATGAGAGGTGTGTGACGTAGTATCTTATTATTCAACTGTCTCTTTTTAGATAGGGTAGAAAGAGAAAGGCATTTGGCAAAGAGCAGGGCCATTGGAATTAAAAATAGATCATTGTCAACTATAGCTGCAGACAGTAGCAAACTAGCTCAGGCGCTAGCTAGCAATGAGCATAGCTTTATTATTTTAGCACAACACACAACTTGTACTTCATATAGTGCATAATGCTGTACTCATTAATGAAAGGTAATTTAGTTTTCAACTCAAAGTGTCTGGCACTGTTTATATTTACTTGAAAAGCGTTTAGAAGGAAAAAAATAATCAAGTCACTGTTTTTTTTTAATCCAGTGATGTTATTCTCTCTGTTAATACTTTTCTGCCACATAGTCAGTGCTTTTTTATGTTTGGCATGTGTGGGTAAAACATAACATTGGCCTTGTGACTTTCCTAAACATAATCACATCAAATAAATTCATATGTTCCTAGGGGGCCAGCAACGTACTGCTAGTGTGCCACTCAGTAATGTAAAACAATTGCTTACACAGACCATTATCTTTTTTGTTTTTCTCAACATAGCTGTTCCTGCAGGTCCAGCCGGACCACCCACCAGGCAGGAGATAGTGGCCCAGTTGCAGTGGTAAAGGCTAGAGCATATCCAGTTGGAATACCGGCAGCTGGAGGTCATGAAGGAGGAGACGGAGGAAATGAATGCACAACAGCAGCTGGTCCCCCTCAGCCTCCAGCCTCCTGGCCATCTCATCGCCGGTGCCGCTGCCACTGCCTACCACACTGACAACAGGTCATTGCTGCGCTGCATCCTGCAATGGCTGAAAACCATCGAGAGCTGCTCACTACGATGGAGTAGAGCCTGGCCCAACTTTGGAATAAAATCCATAATGCCCTCTTTTCGCCCTTTATTTAATTTTTTGTTTTATTAGGAGGGACTTGTTGTTTGTTGGGGCTGGGGTGACTTTTTCATTTGACATTTTGAGCTTTGGGGCTTAGGTCAGTTTTGTTTGAAGAGAGGTGTGGGCATATTGTTTGGGTGGAGAGGGCAGGTTTCTTTGTAAATAAATAAATGGGAAATCTATTTTATTCAATCGGAAATAATGCCTGAAGTAGTTTCTTTTGCTTTTACTGTGCACTGCGGCCTTCAAGTATTTTTATGCAGCCTGTTTTTGTACTTGTAACTTCAGAGAATGCGTAGCGTTTAGTCATAGAGTCATACTTCTCTAACTATCTTGACCATTAGGGGGAATAGTGCCATGATTACCTATATTGTGTACAACACCCTAGATAAACAACAGTAGCAGTTAGTTACTAAGTTAAATTTCATCCATACTAATTGTCTTACCCAAATATTGATGAAGGAATAACAGGAAAGTCATCAGAACTTTACACGCGAGGTCCCACTTCCAGTTTCACCCAGGTGAGTTCCAACTGTAGGATCTGAATGATTGATTGAGTATCCATTGTAGTCAACTAAATGGAAATAGAAAGAACACAGCAAAGACTCAGCAGCTCCAACTGGCCGTCCGGACAGCTCACACCCAATGGGGGGATGGTGGATTAGGAAGTGAGGCTGTCAGTCAGAAGCTTTCAGCAGTATGGCAAAGGAAAGTTTGTCTATGGTGGCAAAGCAGTTCCATCATTGTGCTCTCTTAGAGGAGAGTATCTTGGTTCTTTGAGGCCTTGCTTGGAGGCATCAGTACGAGGTTTGACCGTTTCGTTTCTATTAAATCATTGTTAGATCTCGCCTACGCAGCGCGCATGCGCTGCAAGGCAAAAAGTCCTTTTGCGATCGCTTGGGCTTTTCAGCCCAAAACGTGCACGCGTTCCATTGCCATCAATGGCAACGCGTGCACGTGAGGTGATCTACTTGCGGGAGCTCGCGCCGCCAAATGGTCGCACGCTCCTGCAAGGGACTCGCGCTGGCCCCCTCCCCCGTCTGCCACGCAAGGCCTTTAGGCTTTGCCAAAGCTTGGTTTTTGATATGCAAATTTGTGAATGAAGGACTTTTAACCAATCACGGCGAAAGGAGCTGGTGACTAACCAATCAGTGGAAGACGTGGTTCTAACCCGTGACGCAACAATCTTGCAGGCTAATTCAAAGAATAAACAGAGTTTCATGTGGGAAGGAAGTTGCTCTGGGGTGAAGGTTGTCCATCTTCCTTGGAGATTCATGTAGCAGAGCCTCCACTCCCTTGCGTGCTCCAGAAGCAGGCGGCGTCTCCAGGGTCGGAAGGGGGCGAGTTCCCTGGCCCGGGGCTCCATGGCCGCTGCTCTGAGTATGGATCCCCGCCGGCCGGTGCTCCTGGTGCCGCTAGAGGGCACGGACTGGCTGCCCCGCGCCTTCCTGCAAAGCCTGCGGATGCTCTTCGATATTCTGGATGACGGGTGGTGGGGCGCGGTGCACATCACGGAGATCGAGTCCCGATGGCAGGGGGCGGACACCCTGGAGCTGCCCCGCGGGGTGTTGGAGTACCTGCGCCGGGCGGTGCCCCCAGCGGCCTGCTCACCTACAAGGCAGAACTGAGTCAAGTCTGCGCTTCTAACATCGGGGGCGGCGAAGAGAATAAAGGGAGGCCGTCCTACTGCGTGTTAAACAGGGCAAGGAGAAGCACTGCGGGGTCATCCAGCAGCTGTCCGAGGAGCCCAAGGGGGGCATGAAGAAGCCCCCTCCCCTGGGGTTCGCTACATGAACGGCGGCTCAGACGTGGATGTATGACGTTACAAAGCATGCCATTACGACGCAGGTTTTACAACGCAAGTCGTTACAATGACTTGCGTTGGGGGGCGCTGGATAGTGAATAGTTTCATTTACTATTCCAACTCCAGTCCCCGTGGATAGTAGGGAAGGTGTTGGATAGTAATTAAACTATTCCCTATCCTAGAGCGCCCTCCATCGCAATTCCTTGTAATGACTTGCGTTGTAAAAGTTGCGTCGTAATGGTAGTGCGTTGTAAAAGTTGCGTTGTAAAGGATGTTTCCCCTCAGACGTCCGCCACTGGGTAGTAGACAAGCCTCCTAGCTCACAGGAGTTTGGGCCCCTGCAGCATCGACTCCTCCCAGACCAAAAGGGCCCGCAGTGGAACCAGAACGGAGCCACAGGTAATCACATAGGCCCTTGCTTGAGCCTCAAGGACAGTGTTGCATTCCGCACCACCGCCCCACCACACACCATTCTCATATTTATAACCCATGTAGTAACAATGTAGATTTCGAACCCGCACACAAATTCACACAGTACTACTGTTTCATTCTTGTTTTAGACGGATGTTACGGTTTTACTATGTGTCAGTCTTAAGTTTAAAACAAGTGCATGTTTCCTCTGCATTCTTGTGAAATGGTCCCTCTGTGCAGTGCATGTAGACGACCACTCATACCGGGAGCTCTTGGCTGCCACCCGGTGTCGAGTGGACAGTCCCATTCTCAAGACTTAGAATTCAACATAGTGCTAGGACAGTTACCCCATGTTGGATATACAAATGCATGTACTCTAGATCTTATAGTAGCGACTAACTGACAATAAGGGTACCGCAGCGCTCCATGGAAAGAAAGGCTAAACTCCATCATAACATTACACGGTGGGCCCAACAGAGCTACAGGACGAAGGAGCCCATTAAAGAGAAAAGTAAGGTTTAGCATTGAGCTAGCCACCTAAAGAGGATTTAGGGTAATTGTATTATAATATTTTCCTGTACTTCCCAGCGTATGACCACCAAAGAATGCCAATGTTGGCTATCCTTCTTAATCCAAATAACTGATTAATCCACCACTCAAATTACTTTCTGTGTAGCCTGCTACTTGCCAAAAAAGCTCTTCGACCCCTCGTCGGGGTATAAATGCAATTGCAATACAATACCAATAATTTTTACGGGCATGGAAATGTGTTTGGAACTAAAAAGATCTTGAAGTAAACTAAGGAGTCCCTTGTTGAGAATCTGAATGATTCCAAAAACGTAGAAGATTATGGCGATTTTTGATAGATATAGTCACTGAGCAAGTGGTCACTCAGAGCGTTATTGAGTGTCATGGCTTGAAGCCTTTCCAGTGTAGTCTGCTAGGGGCGGGCATAGGGCTGATAGGAAGTGTACCGGATGAAGCCTGGGTAAGGTTGTAGGACTCTGATGTAAGAAGGGGCGGTAGTCTCCTTTGGGAACTCGATGCTTCCGTTGACTCAAATACAGCCTGGCTGAGTGGGGCAGAAGTGGCAGCTCTGAGTGGGAGACTGAGTGGATGTGGAAAGGTGCTCACACCTCTAACCCGCTTTCTCCCTTCCCTAGTTTCTCTGAGGAGCAGCATTCCAGTTAGGCAGTCAAGGATGCCTTGTGTTTGACATGTCTCAGTTCTTACTTGGCCTGTGTGGGTTTGGGGTCTAAATGTTGCAGGCAGATCCAGCCTACAGCATCATTGCTTTATGGAGTACTTGATTAGGAATGTTTACAGGGACATGGCCTTGGCTCACCGGAGAGGGAAGAAGGCCTCTCTGCCTTTTGAACAGTGCTGTCCGTGGTGTGCTTAGTATGGGGTGAGCATGGAGGTAGCGGGAGAACTGCTGAGAGGTTCCACCTGAAAGAGCTGCTAAGACCAGGAGGCTAGTAGCACGCTGCTGTAATGGGTGTGGAGAGGCACCTGTGTGCTGGGCCTCTGACTTGCATTCCTTGCTAGGGTGTGTGCGAGTTGTAGGTTGAAGACTGTAAGGTTGTTTTTTTGTATTTTGTGACCCCACAACCCACCCCCATTCCCTATTCGCTTTATCTGTCGACACTGGATAGTCTGCATGTATGGGATTCAGTGTGTGTTAAACGCAGACCTGTGGCTGTGACTGCCTGCGGCTCTCACTGTTGCTCTGCATTCCATATGTCTCTTGAGCTTCACCACCCCAACCTATAGTAAAGGAAGCCCTCTAGTTGACCTGTTCTGCAGTGCATGGTCGGCCACAGGTGGTGCTCCGGGGAGGCATGGTCCTGTTTAGGTCTCGCTAGCTAACGCAGCACCACCACAGCATCCCTCAGAGCCACTACAACATCACTCAGCACCACCACAGCATCACTCAGCGCTACCACAGCATCACTCAGCACCACCACAGCATCACTCAGCACCACCACAGCATCACTCAGCCCCACCAAAGCATCACTTAGCACCATCACAGCATCACTCAGGGGCCAACATAGCATCACTCAGGACCAGCACAGCATCACTCAACGCCACCACAGCATCACTCAACGCCACCACAGCATCACTCGGCACCACCACAGCATCACTCAGGGCCACCACAGCATGACTCAGCACCTCCACAGCATGACTCAGCACCACCACAGCATCACTCAGCCCCACCAAAGCATCACTCAGCACCATCACAGCATCACTCAGGGGCCAACACAGCATCACTCAGGGCCAGCACAGCATCATTCGGCACCACCACAGCATCACTCAGGGCCACCACAGCATGACTCAGCACCTCCACAGCATGTCTCAGCCCCACCATCAGGATTCAAGCAAGCCGGGCCGACGACGCCTGGAATGGCAGAAACCGGTCCCCGGAAGCTTGTCTCCTTTCTGGTGAAGAATTGGCTTGGTAGTTTGGTCTGCCCTGTTCCCATGATGCACTGGGCCAGGGACAGACTAATTTGCATATAGCCAGGTTCTGAGCTGGGATGGGGCAGTGAGCTAAATAACGGTGATGGATCAAGCCCTGATCTTTGGACTGGGTAAGAGTGGTCTGCTTAATTCAGACACTCTGTTCATCACCACCCCCTTTTCTGAATCATTTTGTCCACCATAAGCATGGAAGGGTATACTCAGACATGAGTCCCTTGCTCACTGCTCCATCAGGATTCAAGCAAGCCGGGCCGACGACGCCTGGAATGGCAGAAACCGGTCCCCGGAACCTTGTCTCCTTTCTGGTGAAGAATTGGCTTGATAGTTTGGTCTGCCCTGTTCCCATGATGCACTGGGCCAGGGACAGACTAATTTGCATATAGCCAGGTTCTGAGCTGGGATGGGGCAGTGAGCTAAATAACGGTGATGGATCAAGCCCTGATCTTTGGACTGGGTAAGAGTGGTCTGCTTAATTCAGACACTCTGTTCATCACCACCCCCTTTTCTGAATCATTTTGTCCACCATAAGCGTGGAAGGGTATACTCAGACATGAGTCCCTTGCTCACTGCTCCATCAGGATTCAAGCAAGCCGGGCCGACGACGCCTGGAATGGCAGAAACCGGTCCCCGGAAGCTTGTCTCCTTTCTGGTGAAGAATTGGCTTGGTAGTTTGGTCTGCCCTGTTCCCATGATGCACTGGGCCAGGGACAGACTAATTTGCATATAGCCAGGTTCTGAGCTGGGATGGGGCAGTGAGCTAAATAACGGTGATGGATCAAGCCCTGATCTTTGGACTGGGTAAGAGTGGTCTGCTTAATTCAGACACTCTGTTCATCACCACCCCCTTTTCCGAATCATTTTGTCCACCATAAGCGTGGAAGGGTATACTCAGACATGAGTCCCTTGCTCACTGCTCCATCAGGATTCAAGCAAGCCGGGCCGACGACGCCTGGAATGGCAGAAACCGGTCCCCGGAAGCTTGTCTCCTTTCTGGTGAAGAATTGGCTTGGTAGTTTGGTCTGCCCTGTTCCCATGATGCACTGGGCCAGGGACAGACTAATTTGCATATAGCCAGGTTCTGAGCTGGGATGGGGCAGTGAGCTAAATAACGGTGATGGATCAAGCCCTGATCTTTGGACTGGGTAAGAGTGGTCTGCTTAATTCAGACACTCTGTTCATCACCACCCCCTTTTCCGAATCATTTTGTCCACCATAAGCGTGGAAGGGTATACTCAGACATGAGTCCCTTGCTCACTGCTCCATCAGGATTCAAGCAAGCCGGGCCGACGACGCCTGGAATGGCAGAAACCGGTCCCCGGAAGCTTGTCTCCTTTCTGGTGAAGAATTGGCTTAGTAGTTTGGTCTGCCCTGTTCCCATGATGCACTGGGCCAGGGACAGACTAATTTGCATATAGCCAGGTTCTGAGCTGGGATGGGGCAGTGAGCTAAATAACGGTGATGGATCAAGCCCTGATCTTTGGACTGGGTAAGAGTGATCTGCTTAATTCAGACACTCTGTTCATCACCACCCCCTTTTCTGAATCAACCCCACCACAGCATCACTCAGCCCCACCAAAGCATCACTCAGCACCATCACAGCATCACTCAGGGGCCAACACAGCATCACTCAACGCCACCACAGCATCACTCAACGCCACCACAGCATCACTCGGCACCACCACAGCATCACTCAGGGCCACCACAGCATGACTCAGCACCATCACAGCATCACTCAGGGGCCAACACAGCATCACTCAGGGCCAGCACAGCATCACTCGGCACCACCACAGCATCACTCAGGGCCACCACAGCATGACTCAGCACCTCCACAGCATGTCTCAGCCCCACCATCAGGATTCAAGCAAGCCGGGCCGACGACGCCTGGAATGGCAGAAACCGGTCCCCGGAAGCTTGTCTCCTTTCTGGTGAAGAATTGGCTTGGTAGTTTGGTCTGCCCTGTTCCCATGATGCACTGGGCCAGGGACAGACTAATTTGCATATAGCCAGGTTCTGAGCTGGGATGGGGCAGTGAGCTAAATAACGGTGATGGATCAAGCCCTGATCTTTGGACTGGGTAAGAGTGGTCTGCTTAATTCAGACACTCTGTTCATCACCACCCCCTTTTCTGAATCATTTTGTCCACCATAAGCGTGGAAGGGTATACTCAGACATGAGTCCCTTGCTCACTGCTCCATCAGGATTCAAGCAAGCCGGGCCGACGACGCCTGGAATGGCAGAAACCGGTCCCCGGAAGCTTGTCTCCTTTCTGGTGAAGAATTGGCTTGGTAGTTTGGTCTGCCCTGTTCCCATGATGCACTGGGCCAGGGACAGACTAATTTGCATATAGCCAGGTTCTGAGCTGGGATGGGGCAGTGAGCTAAATAACGGTGATGGATCAAGCCCTGATCTTTGGACTGGGTAAGAGTGGTCTGCTTAATTCAGACACTCTGTTCATCACCACCCCCTTTTCCGAATCATTTTGTCCACCATAAGCGTGGAAGGGTATACTCAGACATGAGTCCCTTGCTCACTGCTCCATCAGGATTCAAGCAAGCCGGGCCGACGACGCCTAGAATGGCAGAAACCGGTCCCCGGAAGCTTGTCTCCTTTCTGGTGAAGAATTGGCTTGGTAGTTTGGTCTGCCCTGTTCCCATGATGCACTGGGCCAGGGACAGACTAATTTGCATATAGCCAGGTTCTGAGCTGGGATGGGGCAGTGAGCTAAATAACGGTGATGGATCAAGCCCTGATCTTTGGACTGGGTAAGAGTGGTCTGCTTAATTCAGACACTCTGTTCATCACCACCCCCTTTTCTGAATCAACCCCACCACAGCATCACTCAGCCCCACCAAAGCATCACTCAGCACCATCACAGCATCACTCAGGGGCCAACACAGCATCACTCAGGGCCAGCACAGCATCACTCAACGCTACCACTGCATCACTCAACGCCACCACAACATCACTCAATGCCACCACAGCATCACTCAGTGCCACCACATAATTACACTGCACTCAATGCAACATACACTCCTAATACCACTCAGTGCCACATTATTACACACCACATTATTACACTCTACTGAATGCAACACACACTCCACACAATACCACTCAGTGCCACATAATATATGCTACATAATTACAATGCACTCAATGCAACATATACTCCAAACAATACCACTCAGTGCCACATAATTACACGCCACACAATTACACTCTACTGAATACAACATACACTCCTCATAATACCACTCAGTGCCACATAATTACACGCCACATAATTATACTCTACTCAATGCCACATAAATACACTCCACATAATACCACACAGTGCCACATAATTATATGCTACATAATTACACCGCACTCAATGCAACATACACTCCAAAGAATACCACTCAGTGCCACATAATTACACGCCACAAAATTACACTCTACTGAATACAACATAACCTCCCTCCCCATAGTGCCACATAATTATATGCTACATAATTACACGGCACTCAATGCAACACACATTCCACACAATACCACTCAGTGCCACATAATTATATACTACATAATTACACTGCACTCAATGCAACATACACTCCAAACAATACTACTCAGTGCCATATAATTATATGCTACATAATTACACTGCACTCCTTGCAATACACACTCCAAATACCACTCAGTGCCCCATAATTACACTCTACTGAATGCAACATACACTCCAAACAATATCTCTCAGTGCAACATAATTACATGCTACACAATTACACTGCACTTAATGCAAAATGCACTCCACACCATGACACAATTTCACTAAGCATAATTTCACAGAACACCACAGTTCCAGCCCACACAGTTCAACTCCACACATTTCCAATACACACCGCATAATTGCACACCAAAAAACATATTTCAAATCCAAAACTCCACAATCCACAGCGTACCTCCAATCCACACCATATAGTGTCACCACCTGAGCACCAAACATCATTCACCACCACCATTTTGCATCAGCGCACCACCTAAGCATCACATCATTCTGCCCTTGGAATCTGGCATCTGTTGATTCTCCCCTAGTGTCTGTCTGCTGCTCGTGTTCTAATTAAATTACTGTTTTCAAATTTCCACCCCCCCGTTATTTATGTCCCGCTCCCCCATAACAAAAAAATGATAACAAACAAGCATGAGAACAGGCAGGAAGTAGTTGCCAGCAGTGCAAGCACAAAAAAAGTAGAAGACAATTTTTATGTTAAAATCTTTTTTAATCAGGTTTTTCACTTGTATATAATGTTGTCTTTGTTTGTATAAAGGTAACAAAAATGCTTAACACTTTTTTATTATACGTTTTCAACATAATGCACAGCAGCCACAATGCTCTACAACATAGCTAAAAGTTCTGGCTGAACACATAAGGTCCCAAAGGCGAGACCTATTGGCTATGCCAATGTTTGTTTCTTTTTTGCCATTGTCCTGATGAGGACTGAGCCAGTAGGCCTAAACCCGTCAAACAAAAAAATGGAGACGTCTAACGGATTAAAAATTATACGGCCAAATTTAGGAATACACACTTCTTGGATTCAGCGGAGGTGAAAGTATCCCTCATTTGTGTGCAATGGACTATCTCCTCATGGATTGCATATGAATTTGTGTTTGCACCAGGTTTAGATTGTATGGGTAGAAAGGAATCATAAATGAATATTCATTATCATGTTATCTTGTGATTTATGTTTCTGGTTTTGTTATGTATTGTTAAAGAAAATATAAAATGTTACTGTGTGATTCAATTGGGGCAGATTTAGTGAGCACTTAAATTATTTAAAGAATTAGCCTGGGGACTAGGTTCCCATATGTAGGGACTAATGGATTTTCTTCCTCCAGAGAATTAGTCTGATAGTTTCCCACACATCATTTGCCTTTGTTTCAATAAAAAGGTGGGGCAGCATAAATTTGACACAAAAATTATAATGTTCCGCGATAGCCTGCGCAGTGATTGGGTCCTTTGTCCATTCCAGGCGCTTCCTGGCCGGTTTTGGCTGAATTCACCCCGCATCCTCGTGCGGGGCAAGTCCCCGTTGCTGAGTTACGGACCCTATATGACTCTTCTATTAGGGTCATTCGGGCCCTAGTTCAATATATTACCTGCAATTTCCAGGGCGGGCCCCTGGTGTTGCGGCCCTTCCAGCTGGACCGAGCGGAATGAAGCTTAGTCCCGTGATGGTCAATGCTGTAATGGGTAAGTGTCCCCAAGATAAGGATGATATGTCTTTTTGGCTTTGCGAGAAGTTTGACCAGCTGGAAGCAGTGTTTCCTAATTCGACTCCCGTAGAAAAACACAGGATTCTTACAATTAGTTTACCCAAGGACTTGGTACCAGAAGCCGGTGACTGTGAGTCATGGGGTAAGATTTTTGCGGCAGTGTACACAAGATGCTTCGACACTCCGTCAATGGCTGTCCTTCCAATGGCCATTTAACGTGTTCAGGACGAACACGGACCCGAGGCTGTGATTGAATTGGGAATGAGACTCATGGGCTCATTTGATGTAGTTTCCGATCTGGTCCTTTCTAATATAAAGGGAGATGCGGTAAATTTTCAAGTGGCTAATGCCTTACGCGATGTCCCCGATGCTGGAAAACCCCGACAGTTACCGAGAATTATTACGGCGGCGTATAAAACCATTGGCCGCAATAGTTTAGGTGTCAAGCCCTTTACTGCTAAAGATAAAAAGCAAACCCAGGGTGCGAAGTCTGAAACAGACGTTCAACCCACAGCTCCAAAGAAAAATTGGAACAGAAATAAAAAAACAGGGGAAATAGCAACAGAAACAGGAGTCCCGTCCCCCATCACCAGTGCCTGCGTCTACTGAGAACGTTTATGATTTGCGCGACCGCACTACGATTAAGTCACCTGATCGATTTCAGGTTCCTGATCAACGCTCTCCTCGTTCTTTACAGGACACATCGGCCTCATCGTCCGGTGGTGGAGGCGGCGGCAGAGGTCGGGGTGGCCAGCAGAGTTGCGACCAACCTCGCCCAAAAGACGGCATAGGCAAGCAGGACGATTCTTCACAGAAAAGACCCCAGTTTCAGAAAAAGAAAGTTGCAGCTTTAACAGTGAGATATTTCACAAATAGTGAGAACGCAACATTGGAATCAGACATAGGCGCTGACGTTGTTGGACAGCGCGGCGGAGATTACCATAGTGCGAGAGGCCCCGCGTCCACTACTGAAGGTGACAGCAACTGGCCAATATGTTGTTGTAGAGACTGCTGATACTAGAGTAGCTCCCCCTGATAGGCCGTTTGAAATTCTCCTTTTAATTGAAGGTGACATACAACGTACCATAAAAGGGGTATTTTGGGAAAATCTTACAACTACCTATGACATTTTGTTAGCGGAGGCTGACTGGCCCACACCTTTTGTTCTCGCGGCTCCCAGAGGGGAGGGGGTAATCCTCCCTAGTTTCGCGCACACAATGTCCAAGGAGCATGCGCTGAATTTTGCAGAAGAGTGGGCTAAGGCCCTTGCGCTGACTCTGTACCGTACGCACTGTGGTTGGGATAAATTTTCCCCACACCACTAGATTCCCTTACGGTCTATGCCACAGCCTCAACCTCAATATCCAATCCGGTGTGAAGCTAAGGCTTCCGTTGCGGAAATCCTTGAAAAATTGGAATATCAAGGAGTGATTGAAACTTGTGTGTCACCGATGAATAACCCACTTTTTACTGTGACCAAGCCTGACAGTTCGTACCGTTTGGTATCGGATTATCGGCATTTGACCTCGCATTGCCATACTTGTGCAGTACAGAATACCCGCGGCTCTGCTCTCAGGGATGGTCTTGTGCGAAAACGGTTTAAAAACACACTTGACATATCCAACGTTTTTTTTGCCCATAATTTGGATGGTTTAAGTTCACAATGGACCAGTTTTACTTGTGGCGGCAAACAACGCCAATTTAAATGCCTGGCGATGGGCCATAAGAATAGTCCAGGTGTGTTTGCTGCCCGTATCGTCTCTCTCCTAGAGTTGACCCAGAGGCGTGTTCATATGTGGATGACATCTATCTCACAGACGACGAAATTTGGGCACATCTGTGTCACGTTGACCGCATAATTTGTAACTTTACGGACTTCGGTTGCAAGTTCAACTTTGCAAAATCTCACATTGCAGAGTACACAGTGTTGTTCCTGGGCTATGAGCTCAACAATGAAGGTCGAGGATTGGCTCCTCACTTCTTGGAGAAATGCGCACAGCTGCGCGTTCCTACGACACTGAAAAAGCTACAGTCCTTGCTGGGATGTTTGAATTTCAGACGTACTTACATTCCCGAATATGCCCAGCGTATCAAGCCTTTGTATGCTTTGATACACAACCTACTTTCACCAAATCGTGCTGGCTGCCTGAACAGCCATTTTGCAATCTTTGCAGGCTGATCTTCTAAAATCTAAATTCTTACTGACTCATGATAACCACACCAACCTGGTGAAAAAATCATCCCTGGGGCGGTGGGTTTCACTTACCTTACTTTTAATGAAGGAGACACAGTACCTATTGCTTACAAGTCACACTTGTACACTTCGGCTGATATGCGGTTTTCCACTATGGAAAAAGTTTTGCCAGCAATGCAAATGGCAATTCTTAAGGAACTTTCAGTGTCGCAGGGAAAACGCATGTTGGTTGTTAACCCGTATCCTGCACTAGAGGCAGTGACGAAGGCCAGTGTACCAAATTCTAAAGCTTTGCACCCACGGTGGATACAATGGGCAGCATCTTTGACATCGCGGGAAGTCACGTTTATTTTTGATGCCCCCTTACAGTCACAAGAGTTTCAGCAGTATGAATTTGTTCATCCTGCGCCATTGACTATGCAACCTTTATTTATTTATTTAGTTATTTATAAAGTTTTATATAGCGCAAACTTGATCCCGAAGGATATCAGAGCGCTTTACAATTTGAGGCAAAGGTAACAAATCAAAACATTAGTCTAACATCGGAAATCTAATGGCTATTGAATCAACTAGTACAAACATTAATCAATATAACCTGAGTGCACGAGTAGGAATGGGCTATGCGATGGAGCATAGAGAGATAAGGGGAGTACATACAACAATCATATACAGGAATAATGACCAGTACCCAAAACAATAATCGAAACAAGAGTCAAATGGGGAGTCTAAAAGGCATTGAATCAAATGTTGAATATCTAACAGATCATTTATACACCTGGGTGAACGAAGAATGTGGTAGACGATGGAGCATAATGACTCTAGCATGGAGCATGATTCTATTCACATTAACTATCAAAATTCAAGACACAAAAAGCACAACATGCTCCTAAGGTGACACTCCTTTCTGCATGCCCAAAACTCCAGACCTCTACTCCTTTGAACAACAAAGCTTCTATCAACATTCCAACAGCATTACAGCAAAACAATGCATAGAGCAGTGGTCATCACTGCCCCCCCACCTGTATCATTACACAGCACCTAACTCAAATGCAACATGAAGTTGGAGGATTTCCATTGTATCATTTACACTGATGGTTCAGCGCACGTTTCTGCTTGCGCCATTGTGGTTGGTACCATGGTGAATGAAGAATTCAAGTCCAAAGTAGTGCACACGCAGACTTTAGGGGACTGTACCGCACAATTGGCAGAGCTCCGTGCTCTGATGCTGGCATTGGAGAACGCTGATCCTAGTGTGACAACTCTTATTGTGAGTGATTTTTACTACTGTGTCCAGTCTTACAATGAGAACCTGTATGTTTGGATTCAGAATGATTTTTGTGACTCCAAGGGTACCACAATAAAACATAAAATGATCTGGGTCCGAGTAGCTGAGCTTAAGGAACAGTTGCCACTCGTGTACGTAATTCACACTCTCGGTCATCAGCGCATGGGAGTTCATGCTGTTGGCAATTCTTTGGCCGATGGCGCCGCAAAATCAGCAGTATCGACATATTTGGTTGCAGCAGTTACACGTTCCAAGAGTAAGATTGATGATGACATCTTGGCGTCTGTAGCCACGAGTGAGAAGGGAAGTAAATATCCTAAGGGGTTCCCTTCCAAGTATTCATACCGCTTAAGTCCTGATAAAGTTCCTCATGTGAAAATACCGGACGTTGGTGAAAGGTTAATTCCCAACGCGAACCGCAGGTCCACACTGATTACGGCTGCCCATGAAGGTGTTTCGTCTGCGCATGCGGGCGTTTCGGCTACTGTATCCCAGTTACAACATTGTTTCTGGTGGCAGGGACTGCACAAACAGACGCGTGATTATTCCTTCAATGTGACATTTGCCAGCAGATTAAATCTTCGACTGCTGCGCGTCCGCCCCAGACAAAGTTGTACATTTCTAGTAAACCACTTGGTTGTGTTTATTTAGATCACTGTGGTCCTTTTTCTTCTGATACTGCGTATAAGTACATCTTAGATGCATTTTAATTCATGTACACGCTTTGTGTGGATGTGGCCACACCGCAGCGCTGATTCTCAAACTGTCATAAGAGACTTGCGTGTCTTTGTAGGGATTTTTGCCTGTGGCACCTGGGCTCAGGGCCCTGCTTTCACCTCTAAGGCGTATAAGGATGCCATGACTTCATTGGGGGTCCAAGTCAAGTTTTCGTCTCCATACAGACCTGAGGGTAATAGTGTTGTGGAACGAATGAACCGAGATTTAAAGCAGTCTTTGACAGCTAGGGTTATAGGCACTGGCAGGAACTGGCTGGCCCACCTCAATAGCGTGCAGCGTGCCCTTAATAATCTCCCAAGAAGGTCTCTGGGTGGGCGGACCCCATACGAAATGCTCTTTGGTATCAAGATGTTTGACCCGGACCTTGATGGTCTAGACCAGGCGGCAGTTGCTGCCTACTTTGACGTAGATGAACATTGCAATGTTTTACAGGATCTACAAAAGACGAGAGACAGTCTTGCAAAGGAACACTTGCCCTCCACATCTGAGGCTACGTTGCAGATTCCGGAAGTTGGGTGGCTACCCCAAGTTGGAGAACTGGTTCGAGAGATGATCGAAAACAAGAAGGAATTTGGTCCCTCATATCGAGCTCCGGTTCCAGTGCTTGGCGTGAAGGGCACAAGAACAGTCATTTTACCACCAATTCCAGGTAGTAAAAATAAAAGGTATATCTCCATTGACTATGTCAAACTACACAGAGTGGCCGATTCTTCTTAGTATGACTCCGGCAGTCTCATGTCCATCGATTTTGAGAAATTCTGTTTTGGCCCCGGCTTCTAACCCCAGGCCTGATGTTGCCCTCGAGATGCCTGCAGTTCAAGTCCTTTATTGAGTTCACTACCTGGTGCTCACCTTGATGAGACTGAATATACTTACCCCACTGACTTATCGATGCCTGATTTGCAAACTTGTTTGGCTACAGAATCCAGATTTTCATTTGACACTGACTCTCACACATCGAAGACCCCTTCCAAAATTTCTGTTCTTACAACACTGTCTAAAAAACATTTTTTGATTCCTCCTTGGACCTATATTTGGTTGGTTCTTTTTTTGATTTACTTGTTCATGACTATTGGATTTGCGGTGTATTTTTTCCACCTTGTCAACAGACACTATGTTGAAGAAAGAACATGCATTCGACATATTAATGGAACATTGGCTCCCCATTCCTCATCACACAGATTGAAAAGGGACCTGGCTTTTGTTAATATCACTGCTTGGCCCGTCTTAGATGGGATTGTCTGGAACGCTATTAGATTTCAAATCCATGGGCCCACTGAGGTTATAAATGTCCCAAAAGTCCTAAGAGTTTCTATGGGGGATGTAATTAAACAAAATATAAGTTCTGATGATTGGAATGTTCAGGCTGTAGAAGCTTTGTTTTCTAATTTGAAATATTATGCTGCCTTTGATGCTGAATATTTGTATCTAGATTCTGCAAATTATGGTGATTTGTTTTGTTATCAACATTTTGGCAATCACTACCTGCATAAAGCAAATACCAGGAGGAATACTGTTAATTATACACAGTGGGAGCATTGTCCCGCTCCTGTACAAGGCAGTTCAACTTCTTTTTTAAAGAGGTTCACTTATTTTACTGATTTTAATCAGTCAAATCCCAATGCATTTTATTTTAAAATGACTGAAAAGTCCATTTCCAAAGTTAGTCTTACCCACACAAAATTATTATATTCAAAGTCCTTTTTAGACCAATTGGCTGTTGGGGGCTACGAGCTGTGGAAAGATACTATTGATCTTAAATCTGTTTGGGGTTCTAAAAGTTGGCAAATGCAAGGCACTGGGGCTTTGCATTGTGCATGCCTCATCCCGAACCATATGGTGTTTTTGAATTCTACAATTTCACAAACCACTTGCTTTGGATTGGCTACTACTAAAAAATTAAATGCACCTTCATTTCCTGAATTAGAAGAATATTCCGGTTGGGATAATAATACCAAGTTGTCCATCAGAGAATTACAGACCATGTTACTGAATTCTACCTTTAACATATCCAGTTTGGTTCCTGAGGGTTGGTTGCTGTGGCACAAAAGTGCTGATTCTTGCAAGCATTGTTTTCTGGGTTTAGCTCCAGGCTACACCCAGGTCAGGGTGGATCCCCATTTTGAAAGTGGCCATTCTGTGACTACCTATTCTGTAGTCAAATTATGTCAGAGTTGGCTCAAACATTCCACTTTGGCGTCAGTTAGGATGCCTTTATCTAAATTGACGATGCTGATCTAAATGATTTTGTGAAAGGCCCGGCTTCCGGTAGATCTAAAAGATGGATATATGCTATTTACAACGAGGTCTGGAAACTGTCCGAGATTTAGGAAGCTACCCGCATTAGAGCTATAGATCAAGCAAATTTAGAAAAAGTGCTAGCAGTTGTAGATAACAGCATTAACACGCTTTCTTCCCGCATTTACACGTTAGATAATATTGTGTCATCTGTTGTTGATATTGTGCAAGATGAAGTGTCTGTTTTGTACCATGGTCAGAATCAATTGCGTTCTATTATGCAGTTTGCTTGGACCTTACAAACTTTGAAAGCTGGAAAAGTGCCATGGCACTACATGAATACGTCATCATTATTTGCCCTGTTTAATTTGACTGAAAAGCAACGTTTTATGTCAATGAAAGATGCAACTTTTTCTATGTTACACATTGAAAAGTTAGAACCGTTGCCATTTTCTGTGGCTGAGACCAATTCGGCTGCGTGGCTTATCCACGGGTTAATAACTCTACCTTTTCCCCTTTTCAAATTTGAAGCCTGTATGAAGTACTATGCAATTGGCAGCTATTAACCTCTGGGCACCGCTTATCTACATGAAGCTTGGTCGCTACCATTTACCTATAGATGCCTTAGGGAGGGAAAAGAGGTTTACTTGAATGGTGAGGATTGCACTACAACACCAGATCACTCAATGTGTAGGAATATCGAATTGCATGGCTCTTGTAACCAGAACAAGCCGAATTTAGCCTGCATTTTAAAGGTACACCAGCACCTGCTATCATACCAACATTCTCATTACTGGCAAACGGGAGTTATTTACTTTTAAATAATGAAGATTGTTGTGGGATGGTTGCCGGAATTCCTTACGTGGTTACGGTCAGTGAGCGTGTTGTTTGGTGTAAAAATGTAATGTTTCCTCCTCCGCATGGGAAGCTTGATGTTTCCATCTGGCCGACGATTCCGACCTTGAAAGCAGAGTTCAACAAGAGGAGCTGTATAAGAGCTCTATTGTCCCAAAAAGATGTCGCCCTCACATCTGCTCGTGAAACATTTGTCCTTCACGTGGCAAACACCCGCACAAGGGTGCATGCTTTATTAAATACTGATTTGCCCTTGCATTTTGGTGAGTTAATTCACACTATCTTTAATGCATCCTCCACCACAGGGCTGGCTCATTTTTTTAAAGTTGTTAGCAGTGGCCTTGTGACTTCTTTTCAAACTATATTTAGTGTGTTCCCGGCATTTTTAGATTCGATTTTTTCAAGCCTGTTTGGTGGATTTCCCTTAATGCTAGCTCTAGCCGCAGGCGTAGTTCTGTTGTTTTGTTTGTTTCAAAATGGATGCACATCCTGTGTTGCAAGAAGATCTGTCACGACTGTTGCTGCTCCGCAACCGAATGCTTGAGTATTATAGAGCGCAGCCTCTTGCTACCTTGAGTGCGGCTTCTGGATTATCGTTTTGATGTTCCTTTTTCACATGCGTCCAACCTGTCTTTCATTGCCTGAGTTGCGATTTCGACTGGGCCCTGGATTTGTGTCTCTGCAATACGGTGTCGCCCAATGCGGATTATGATCAGCTTATGAGCCCTTAGTTGCTCATGAATTGCTTTGTTCTGGCGGAGGGATTATGGCCTTTGCAGCGATGCATGGAGTCGTGAGATGTTGGAATGTTTTCACAGCGGCGCAAGATTTCTTGGCATGCAGCTTCATTGAAGAAACACCGAGTTGCCCTCTGATGGTGCTAGAGGCTCCGGTAATTGAGAAACATGTATGTTCTTTCCCTTTGCTGAATTGGATGGCTGACATGTTTTCGGGTGAGAACAGTGACTTCCTATTGGAGGCTGTTGCTACATATTTTGCATTTACATTATTGGATTGAGTTGTGTTATCACTTCTCTCTCTTACATGACCGAGGTCACGAGTTGGACATCGGATATTTTTTTAATATATTTTTTTCTCTCAATTTCATTTTTTTTCTGCCCAGACCTATTGACTTCACTATGTCCATGGCTAGAATTGCTTGATTTGAAGTGCATTCTACATATGAAGTCTGTGTTCCCGTTTTTTCCCTGTGGCAATTTGAACTTGATTATGACAATCGTTCTTGAACTCTGCTTTCCAAATTTGCCCATTGTCTTATCCGTGCTCGGATCAAGGGAGGGTGTCATGGGGATGAGCCTTGCATTTACACTGTGTTAAGTTAGCATGAGCTTATGAGAAGTTTAAACACCATTTTTCCTTTCTGCTGCCTTTGCACACGGCACACATTATTATAAATGTTTAGAGTCTAGCGGACTGTTTTGCATCACACGAGAATAATATGTTTTTCTATACTAGCAGTCTTGCTTGGTAAGCTTTGTCTGAACAGTGAGTGCCGAGGTCTTCAATGTTATTTCAACACAGTAGTTGTTGTTCGGTCTGATCAGCGAACGTTCTAGACATAACATATATGCAGCTGTGGCCACCTCTGATTTTGGCGCGTTTAATAATGCACTGCGCAGGCATGCTCACACACTTGGAGAACATTTGCATGCAGAGAGCTGGTGTAGAAAATTATGTGATCCATTTCTACTAGGACCAGAGGTATGGGGCCGCCCTTGTAAACCCAAGAGATCTTCTGTAGATATAACATAACCTACTAGCAAGGCAGGGTGATTTCTAGGTGTAATCTAGCCCTTTTTCATTTAGCATTTTAACATGCTTTCTTCCTTTGTATTTTATGGAATAGTAAATATGCTGATAATCTTGTTGCTTATAATATGTCTGCTTGTATTAGCTAAGATAATGCGCCTGAGAACACGGCATTAGAAATAAATATTTCAAACTTGCACTTGTCTTCATTTACTCCCCGTTTTGGACTGGTATGAGAGTATAACAAAAGGGTGTTCCACTTTGCCTGAGGTATTCTAGGTTTGATGTTCTGGGTTGTCTAATCATTGGGGGTATGGAAGAATCAATGAGACACTGATTGCTAGTCAGGTAGAGAATTTTGGCTACTAAGGTGAGTTTTGGTACACCCTAATTCACTGAGGTTCCAAGTCTCTATGCACAGTTCTGTGTATGAGCAGAATCCCTGCTACAATATAAAATGTTGATTCATTTTGATCTTAATCAATCTCTCCACTTTTTGAGGTGAGAGACTGGTCCTTCTCACTGTAACAATCCCACCAACTGCACTGAACAAATGTTCAGGAGACACACTGGTGACAGTACAAGCCAGATACTTTATTACAAAGCCTGCTGAGCTCTAGCCACTGGCGCATCTTCCCATACTTATCCATCAATGGATTTTGAGCCACATAGACCTCTTTTGGATCATCCTGATACTCCTGGACCATCCTGTGGATGGTCATTATTGCTGCCACTTGCTCAACTTATTTTTCCATTGCCTCTGAACTGGACTTGAGCCCTGCCAACTGAAACCAATACAATGCAGAGGTTGGGTCTGTTGCTGTTATTGCCGGTGTTCTGGTTGATGGCGGTGTTGGCTGCAGTGAGACAAGGCTGACCTCTCTGGAAGTTGAAGGCCATGCCCCAGAACTGCGGGGTGGGACTTGAAGTTCCAACCTTTCTTCTTCCAAGTCTCCAGCTCTACAATCCACCTCTTATATTTTAAAACATCCCCTTCACAAAAAGGAATTAAAAGTGGGCAGAATTATTTTGTACCATGGATCAAGTAGTGTGGCACAGATGTACTCTTTGGACTCAAAGATGTCATGTTACAGCCTTGTATTACAAGCCAAGCGAAGGTTTAAGGTTTAAGGTCTCAACCAAGGCATGCGCTTTTGTGTTTCCATTCACAGCTGCGGGGCGCCCTTTCAGACACTTCTTTACCTTGTCCTGTAGGATATGCAACAATGGGATACCTTGGCTCATCGTACTGTCCTCCTTGCTAACTTTTCATGTGAAAGCCTCAAAAGAGAGAAGCATCTGTGTCAGGCATTTGACTAGGCCCCATTTGTCCGCATCCATGGTCATACCTTTCCCAACTGCATCCACTCCTCTTTGAATGACATAGCCATTGATATGTTTGCACTGCTCAAACAAATGTTGGACCATGTAAAAGGTTGAGGTACAAACGTCTTGGCACCTCCCGTATCAGGGCTTTAACTGGTGATCTATTATTACGTTTAATAATCTGCAACTGCTTCCGGGCTTTTAAAAGAATGGCTGAAATTAGCTCAGATTCTTCTGTAAGTGGTCAGTATGTTGCTGACTATGGGGGATATTCTCAAGAACATGTGATAATCATTGCAAAATTAGCTTAGCGCAACTTTGCATATCGCAGTCTATCGCGGGAAAACAATGCTGTGTTAATGTAGTATTCTCAATCCGGCGGCACCATGAGATAGTCCCACGATAACGCGTCAAATGACCACGTTAAAATCGACGCGATTCTGCAAAAATGCAAAACACAAATGCAACAAAAGTTGCGATGAGGCCAATCGCGATACAAAATATCAGCAAAAACCAGCGACAGACCTGCAATTCCCACGCGTCATGGGGGAAAATGCACTATAAAAGCAATAAAAAAGGGAGAAAAAAAGAAACTGCGTAGCACCATGGAAGCACCCGGACCGAGTGAAGATGCCAACGCAAACCCCACAAGCCCCACAGACCACCAGCAAGGAACCTCGTGGTCGAGGAAGGCCAAGGAGAAGAGGAAGAGGCAGACGGGGTGCAGTCCACAGGAAAAGCAGACCAGCGTCATGGAGGTGACAGAACACTACCATCCACTGAACGTCAATTTGACAAATGTGAATGCAGTCGGAGTGTCGAGGAGGTCTATGGAGGAGGTCAAGAGGCGCTGGCATGATGTGAAAAGCCAAACCAAGCGCAAACCCTCTGCCACAGGAAGGCAGCAGCGGCGACAGGAGGTGGGAGTCCTGCACCACAGGAAGAGCTGGAGAAAATGGAGGCCACAGTCATCAGTGTGGAGACGGTGCAAGGAGTTGGGAGTATGGACACCGCTCAATAGGAGCTGACACAACATCAACAGGGTGGGTAACGACCAGGGACTGGGTGGACGGGGGAGATGGGCACCATGGCACATATGCCCAATGATGTGTGGGACACTGCACACCCACAATGACCCAGGATCATGTCCCTGCTCCCTGTGGTACACTGCAGCACACACACATAGCAATAACAGCACATCGGACGACAATGTGGTACAAAGTGCAACACGACACTGCAGAACAGAGGACACAACTGGGTCTGCTCATGCACAAAAACAGGCCAATCACATCTAACATAGCAGGAAACTGTAAGATAAAAATGTCCGTGTACAACCTCACATCCGTCATGTAGTCCAAATATCCACTGTACCGCATCAAATATTCAACACCTCCCAAACAGTCACAATGTACATTGTCATACAGTCTGCATGTAAACTAGAACAATGCACCAACATACATGTCAACACATGTCAACACAATGTCAACATATATCTCCCCTTCACATTGCAGAGGGACAAACAACACCTCCAGCAGAGCCGAACAGACAACTGATCAGTGATGCTGGAGATGACCCCCACACCTTCAACACCGACGGTCTACAACAGCTCATGGACATCTTAGGCAACCCACCCCCAGAAGCAGGACAGCCAAGCTACATAGAGGAGACCCCAGCCCCTGCACAGACCACACAGCAGGAAGCACCCAACACCACAGCTGGCTCCCAACACTTCACCGAGGCACACATTGCATTCCAATGCCAGATGTCACAATACCATAAGGAGGTGGCCGAACAGGTGCGGGTGGGGTCAGAGCTCATGGAAGTCGAACTAGATCACATACGTGGGTATCTAAGACCCCTCTGATCCACCTGCACCCCAGAAAGGAGACACACACTGCGACAGAGACACATGCATTTGCACATTTCCTATAATGAACTACGCCCAGAGCCCCAGTATTATCATTCACACACCCACGCTGGACCTCCGTACAATGGTCCAGTCCACTCCTCTTACATATTGAGTGGGTGACGAGAAAGCTACATGTCCAAAGTCTTACCCGCTGCCTGCAGTGACATGTTTGCGTCCGCTGTACACAGCACATTGTAATGTTCTCGGGCATGGGCTCTCATGCATACATTATGACCACATCGACACACGCAGATAATTTGTGGAACTGGCTATGGGCACGTGCGCCCTGCCCCTTTATTAGTAGGGTCACATGTACAGTAACGCCGGTGCTGCATGTGTGTGCCCACATGGAGTGGTTGGTGCTGGCAACAACTTAAACAGTGATCACAATTAAAACGGAAACAGAAAACACCAGCAGTACAAAGACAACTGAGGAGCATCATGGCGGTAGCTGGGGCAAGTGCAGAGGTCACCCAACATGCAAACATAAGTGTCCATGAGTTGCAGTGCACTGAGGTTGGGGCACTAGAGCTGAGCGTGCTCATGTGAAGAAAATGTCTAGGATTGTGTCCCTTCAGGATATTCCTGATGCATCTGCAGTGGGGTGTGTTACACCTGCATCACTGAGAGAATATCAAGGAGCAGAATATCGAACTGCCAGAATATCGATGAGAAAATATAGAGTGACAGAATATCGAATTCCTATCTACAAACAGGTAAGTACAAAAATATTGAATCCTAAATATTGTTGTACATAATAAATTTTGCGAAAATATCGACTTTTTTAAATGTCTTAAAAGTAATACAAAATTATTAAATAATAAATATAATTAAGTAAAACATACTTAAAAACAATTAAAACAAGCATTTGCAATGCAATAGGTCTCGCATTAGGAAAGTCTGAGCTATTGGTATTGTAAATGACACATTTTCTTAATATGTGTTGGCTTTGAAACTATATAAATTAATAGCATTGTTATTCACTAAGCCAATAGCTTACACTTTCCTAATGCGAGTCCTATTGGCTATGGCAATGCTTGTTGGTAGCAAGCAAGGACAGTGCTGTTGTGTTGCTGCGTGATGATGTGGTTGGGCTGGGTGATGTGGTGGTGGCCCTGAGTGATGTGGTGGTGCCCCTGAGTGATGTGGTGGTGCCCCCGAGTGATGTGGTGGTGCTCCCGAGTGATGTGGTAGTGTTCCCGAGTGATGTGGTGGTGTCCCCGAGTGATGTGGGGGTGTCCCCGAGTGATGTGGTGTTGTCCCCGAGTTGGTGGGTGGAGTTGGAGTTGGAGGGTGGAGTTGGTGGGTGGAGTTGGTGAGTGGAGTTGGTGGGTGCAGTTGGAGTTGGAGTGTGGAGTTGGAGGGTAGAGTTGGAGTTGGAATGTGGAGTTGGAGTTAGAGGGTGGAGTTGGAGGGTGGAGTTGGAGGGTGGAGTTGGAGTTGGAGGGTGGAGTTGGTGGGTGGAGTTGGAGGGTGGAGTTGGTGGGTGGAGTTGGTGGGTAGAGTTGGAGTTGGAGGATGGAGTTGGAGTTGGAGGGTGGAGTTGGTGGGTGGAGTTGGAGGGTGGAGTTGGTGGGTGGAGTTGGTGGGTGGAGTTGGAGTTGGAGGGTGGAGTTGGTGGGTGTAGTTGGAGTTGGAGGGTAGAGTTGGAGTTGGAGGGTGGAGTTGGAGTTGGAGGGTGGAGTTGGAGTTGGAATTGGAGGGTGGAGCTGGAGGGTGGAGTTGGTGGGTGCAGTTGGTGGGTGGAGTTTGAGGGTGGAGTTGGAGTTGGAGGGTGGAGTTGGTGGGTGGAGTTGGAGGGTGGAGTTGGTGGGTGGAGTTGGTGGGTGGAGTTGGAGTTGGAGGGTGGAGTTGGTGGGTGTAGTTAGAGTTGGAGGGTAGAGTTGGAGTTGGAGGGTGGAGTTGGAGTTGGAGGGTGGAGTTGGAGTTGGAATTGGAGGGTGGAGCTGGAGGGTGGAGTTGGTGGGTGCAGTTGGTGGGTGGAGTTGGAAGGTGGAGTTGGATTTGGAGGTTGGAGTTTTAAGGGGGGAGTTTATGTTCGAGGGTGGAGTTGGAGTTGGAGGGGGGAGTTGGAGTTGGAGGTTGGAGTTGGAGGGGGGAGTTGGAGGGGGAGTTGGAGTTGGAGGGTGGAGTTGGAGTTGGATGGTGGAGTAGGAGTTGGAGGGTGGAGTTGGAGTTGGAGGGTAGAATTGGAGTTGGAGGGTGGAGTTGGAATTGGAGGGTAAAGTTGGAGTTGGAGGGTGGAGTTGGAGTTGGAGGATGGAGTTAGAGGGTGGAGGGTGGAGTTGGAAGGTTGAGGGTGGAGTTGGAGGTTTGAGTTGGAGGGGGGAGTTTGAGTTGGAGGGTGGAGTTGGAGTTGGAGGGTGGAGTTGGAGTTGGAGGGTGGAGTTGGAGGGTGGAGTTGGAGGGTGGAGTTGGAGTTGGAGGGTGAAGTTGGAGGGTGGAGTTGGAGTTGGAGGGGGAGTTGGAGTTGGAGGGTGGAGTTGGAGTTGGAGGGTGGAGTTGGAGTTGGTGGGTGGAGTTGGAGGGTGGAGTTGGAGGGTTGAGTTGGAGGGTAGGGTGGGGTTGGAGGGTAGAGTTGGAGTTGGAGGGGGGAGTTGGAGATGGAGGGGGGAGTTGGAGTTGGAGGGTGGAGTTGGTGGGTGGAGTTGGAGTGTGGAGTTGGTGGGTGGAGTTGGTGGGTGGAGTTGTTGGGTGGAGTTGGAGTTGGAGGATGGAGTTGGATTTGGAGGGTGGAGTTGGTGGGTGGAGATGGAGGGTGGAGTTGGTGGGTGGAGTTGGTGGGTGGAGTTGGAGTTGGAGGGTGGAGTTGGTAGGTGGAGTTGGTGGGTGGAGTTCGAGGGTGGATTTGGAGTTGGAGGGTGGAGTTGGAGTTGGAATTGGAGGGTGGAGTTTGAGGGTGGAGTTGGTGGGTGCAGTTGGTGGGTGGAGTTGGAGGGTGGAGTTGGAGTTGGTAGGTGGAGTTGGTGGGTGGAGTTGGAGTTGGAGGGTGGAGTTGGTGGGTGGAGTTGGAGTTGGAGGGTGGAGTTGGTGGGTGGAGTTGGAGGGTGGAGTTGGAGTTGGAGGGTGGAGTTGGAGGTTGAAGTTTTAAGGGGGGAGTTTAAGTTGGAGGGTGGAGTTGGAGTTGGAGCGTGCAGTTGGAGTTGGAGTTTGGAGTTGGAGGGGGGAGTTGGAGGGGGAGTTGGAATTGGAGGGTGAAGTTGCAGTTGGAAGGTGGAGTTGGAGTTGGAGGATGGAGTTGGAGGGTGGAAAGTGGAGTTGGAGGGTGGAGTTGGAGGTTGGAGTTGGAGGGGGAGTTTGAGTTGGAGGGTGGAGTTGGAGTTGGAGGGTGGAGTTGGAGGGTGGAGTTGGAGTTGGAGGGGGGAGTTGGAGTTGGAGGGTGGAGTTGGAGTTGGTGGGTGGAGTTGGAGTTAGAGGGTGGAGTTGGAGGGTTGAGTTGGAGGGTAGGGTGGAGCTGGAGGGTAGAGTTGGAGTTGGAGGGTGGAGTTGGAGGGTAGAGTTGGAGTTGGAGGGTGGAGTTGGAGGGTGGAGTTAGAGTTGGAGGGTGGAATTGGAGGGTGGAGTTGGAGTTGGAGTTGCAGGGTGGAGTTGGTAGGTGGAGTTGGTGGGTGGAGTTGGAGTTGGAGGGTGGTGTTGGAATTGGAGGGTGGAGTTAGTTGGTGGAGTTGGAGTTGGAGGGTGAAGTTGGAGTTGGAGGGTGGAGTTGGAGGGTGGAGTTGGAGTTGGAGTTGGAGGGTGGAGTTGGACTTAGAGGGTGGAGTTGGTGGGTAGAGTTGGTGGGTGGAGTTGGAGGGTGGAGTTGGAGTTGGTGGGTGGAGTTGGTGGGTGGAGTTGGAGTTGGAGGGTGGAGTTGGTGGGAAGTGTTAGATAGGGGGTGGGTAAAAATTACCATTCCCACTCTAGTGAGTGCAACAGTAGGGAAAGTGTTAGATAGCAGGTGGGTAACAATTACTATTCCCACTCCAGTGAGTGCAACAGTAGGGAAAGTGTTGGATAGCGGGAGGGTAAAAATTACTATTCCCACTCTAGTGAGCGCAACAGTAAAGAAAGTTGTTGGATAGCGGCAGAGTAAAAATTACTATTCCCACTCTAGTGAGTACAACAGTAGGGAAAGTGTTGGATGGCGGGAGGGTAAAAATTACTATTCCCACTCCAGTGAGTGCAACAGTAGGGAAAGAGTTGGATACCAGAGGGTAAAAATGACTATTCCCACTCCAGTGAATGCAACAGTAGGGAAAGTGATGGATAGTGGGTGGGAATTTTTCAAAATGAATTTACCTACCTCCATTTCCCCCTATAAACGTCACCTACAATATTGTAAAATATTAATAAATTAACATATTTAATTAACAATTAATTACCTGATAACAATTAACAATAACATTAATAACCATTAAATCTAAATTAGTTCACACAAATAACACTATAAAATAACTTTTAATACATTTTATATAAAAAATAATAAAATACTACATTAAAATTAAATTACTTCCCATCCACTCCCCTTTCAACCCTCAACCAGCTCCTAAAAAAGTACAAAATTAACATATTTACAAGTTAATAATTAAAAATTAATAATTAATAATTAACATCTAATTATTACTAATTAATAAAAAAATAACATAATTACCAATTCATTATTAATTGTTATTGGGCAATGTATAATTAATTAATAATACATTAATTAGCTTACTTAACAATATAAATTATTAAATACTAAATTATTACTTAATAAAATAATTAATTAATTAATTTAAATTAAATTACTTCCCAACCTATTCCCCTATAAACCCACAACCCGCTACAGAATTCAATTACACAAAAAGAATTAACATATAATTAATCAATTCTATATAATTCTTAAAAAATATAATGGAATTAAATTACTTTCCACCCTATGCCCCTATAAACCCACAACCCGCTACGAAATTAAATTACGCAAAAATTAATAAACATAAAATTCATTACTTTAAAACAATTCAAACACACATTACAAAATATATACATACTTTTAACACAAATACTAACGAACAAAACACAAAAAAATCGATATTATTAACAACGATATTTTGACAATCGATATTACTGACTTCGATATTATTAAAAGTGATATTTCTTACCTGCATGTCGATATTCGTAACCACTATATTTTTGCAAGTCGATATCCTGCCCACTCGATATTAAAAACTCAATATTTTGTCCATTCGATATTTTTTATTCAATATTATGTCTCGTTACTGCTACACCTGATTCACATAATCTTCCTCATCATCGTCCCAGGTCTCCGCCACAGCCTGAGGTGACATTGCTGCATGAGCTGTCCACAGCACACAACTAAATCAGAAATGGTCCATGAGTTGTGGTGCACTGAGTTAATGGCACCTGGAGTGCTGAGCAGGGTATCAGGCAGATGATGGCATCCACGACAGGTGTGAGCAACTCCATTAGTCTGCCAGTACGGCTGTTTCGACTCTGGCAGTTGGCGTTTGGAGGTGGTTCTGGCAGTGGTGGAGTGTGCCTCCTGTGGTGATGCGATGTCCGGCCGGTCAGGACTTGATTTGATGTGTGAGCCCTGGTGGACCGCAGTTGATGCCGGAGGCAGCGGACAGTGCAGGGCCAGAGACACATTGTGTTGAGGACCCCAAGGCCATCGTCTCAGAGGCTATCCAATATCTCATCAGACAGGGTCCCTGACTTGAGCTGCACAGAGTTAGTGGCCCTGGATGTACTGCGGGCGGCACAGGCACACCACCACAGGACAGTGACTTGCGGTGCACTGAGGTAGGGCCACGCGGACTGAGCCTGTCCTCGTCGATGACGAAGGTGTATGTGGCAGAGGGTTGTGGGAGACAGTGGAAGGTGTCCTCCAGGGCATGATGCAGAGGGCAGAAGCCATCCGGAAGCAGCAAATTGAGGAGTTGGATGCTATAGCCTCGTTATTACCACCAAGTCGGTATCAGCTACATGAGGATGAAAACAACCCCCAGTCCATAGACTCGGACGCCACCAAAGTTCAACCAGAGAGTGTCCATGAATGTCGGGAAACAGACTTAGTGGCACCGGGGCTGAGAGGGGATGCAGTCTGCAATGAGGACAGTACAATGAGTTGAACTCTGCCAGTGCTAAATCAAGACTCAGTCCCAAATGTCTGACCTACTCAACCGCAGTGTAGGCCGGAGGCAGTGGTCAGCAGGGGCCCACAGCCACGTGTTGTTGGCTCAAGATGCACAGGGTTAGTGACACCAGTGCAGTTGTTGGTAGTGTTCGATCACCTCCGTAATGATGATCTTTTTTTCCTCTTGACTGAAACGTGTCTTCCTCTTACACCTTTCCTTGCGTGGAATGATATGAACTCTGCCATTGCTAAATCAATACTCAGTTCCAAATGTGTGACCTACTCGAGCGCAGTGTGGCCCGAGGGCAGTAGTCCGCAAGGGCCCACAGACACTTGTGATTGCAATGCTATACACAGACTTGGTGGCACCACATCAAAGGGAGTGTGGTGACATAAAATCAGCCAATGTATGTACTGCCATAGTGTAATCAAGACTGAGTTCCAAATGTGTGACCTACTCGTCCGCTGTGAATGCCGGTGGAGCACGTCAACGAGAACGGAGAACTGCGGGCCTTGCTCGCGGAGGCCGTGATGGTCTGAGGAGGCTGCCAAGGTTGCAGGCCTCGGGCTTGGAGCTTGTACCGGCACGTGGTGGGCCCTCTTTGACGCACACCAGTGTCGGCAGGTGAGCAGTGAGGCCTCGGTGCGCAGGTGTGGCCAAGACGGTTTCAGGGACCAGTGGCCCGGGGAGCAGCAGGCGCACAGGATCGCAGGCAACACCACTCTAGGCGATGGCGTTTGCCTCGTGGTGGGGTGAGAGACGCCGCCCTGGCAGAGTTGTTTGGCATTCCAGAAGAGAACAACGCCAGGAGCAATGTGCTTTTTATACACACCCCTACGCTGGCCTGGTGTACACCAGGCCACCCCACTCCGCTCACGCTTACAGGGGGGAACGTAACAAGCTACGTTTCCGTGAACTTACCCACTGACATGGTTGCATCCACTGGCCACTACATTCCATACACCAGCGGTGTATGTCGACATGGATATGTGTGTGGTCTGCATACTGCAGCCTGGCCATCACATCCACGCCACGCATTGTGTACGTTCTAATTCATGGGTCACTTGCCTCCTTCGCACATGCCTGGTTCCCACCTCTCCACACAATCTGTTATTGTGTGGCTGAGGTGCCATGCCGTTGATGCCTTATGTACATGGCTGGCCTGGTTCCCACAGTACGTTGTGCTGTCGTGTCTGTTGGGTGGGCCTGTTGTTTTGCATGTTGTATGTGAGTTTGTAACGTGTGCATTCCCAGAGTTGTGAGTTGAGGTGTGTGGTGTGTTCTTTTGGTACTTGCCAACGAGCAATGCATTTCCAGGGGTGCCATCCTGATAGCGCTGGTTGATGATGGACAGTCGGTAGATGTAGGAATCATGCCACTGCCTGGGTAGTTGGCAACGACGTTGATGTAGATTCCCTGGTGGTCTACTGTTGCCTGCACATTGATGGAATGCGTGTGGTTTCTGTTGCGGTAATTGTGTGCAGTGTTGCCAGGGGGCAAATGTAGGACATGTGCAAGTCAAATGCCCCCTAACATGTGCGGGAAGCCAGCTATGCCGTAGACGCCTTGCTTGGTCTCCAGCTCTTACTGAGCAGTGTGGGGGAAGGGTAGGTAGTGTGGTACCAAGCTGATGATAGCATCCAATACAGTTGTGGGGAACTTGGATTGGGCTGGCTGTGGCGGTTGTTGGTTGGAAGGTACTAGAGGACAACAGGTGCCGCACAGCCAGCAGCTTTGTCTGAGGTGGGATGTTGCTTGTCCGCTGTGTTGGTACTGTCAGCCTGTGGGTTATGATGTTCAGGATGTGGAGGATGATTGTCCTTTTGGGGCTGTAGTGGGCAATGACATTCTCTGGTGTTCAGTCTGTGAGACTGGTGCGTTTCCTGAAGGTCCGCTGTCTTTGTCTGCACTGCCTTTGTGGTGGTTCGGGGGTGGGAGGTCTGGGGGGTTGGTGAGCCTGGGGGGGTGGCGGTGGGTGTTGTGGCCCTGTTGGTGCTCTGAGGATGTCGTCTGACTTTACACCAGGTCAGAGCAGGTGTTAATTTCCTGCTGCTAACATGGCTTATCGCCTGTTTTGGGTTCTTATCGTCGACCTAGCTGGTCATTGAGAATGTTGCGGAGTGGTGTAGTCGCTGCTTTTTGCTTGGGAATGCCTATTCTGCATCTTATTAGCGATAGTTGCTGGGGTCATCTGTGGCGATGTTTTTTGCGGCTGCTATCGCAGGTAAACTGGTGTTATGGGCTGTTAGCACCAGCTTGTGAATGGGGCAATAAATGTATCGCCACTTTGGCTGCGATAAAGTGCCGATAACTTGGCGATAAATCCTTGAGACTATGCCCCTATGTCTTTCTTTTAGAGGAAGTCTTGCACCACCAGGTTGATGCAATGGGCCACACACAGGACCCTGAAATAACCTCTGTCTGTCATTGCCTTGATTATGGGACTGCCATTTTCCGCGCAACAAAGACAATTCTGAGCTCTCTGGGTCTAAGTCATTCATACACTTTGCTGTTAAATTCCTCCAAGATGTTTACAGCTGTATGTGATTTCTCCATGGCGAACATGGCCACTGTTGCATGCCGCCGAATGCTCTTAAAACTTTCTTCAGGGCCATAACCTGAAAATATCTTTTGCTTTATCCCCAAAAAAGAGATCCAGTGTGCAGTGAAGCACATGTAATCAGTTGCCTGACAAGTGGTCCGCATGTCTTTTATCAGGTACATGGTCTGAACATCACTTTGCAGCAAAGTTTGTTCAACCAACAGCAGCACATTGTGATGCAGCGCTAGAACAGCAACTCTGGCAAAATAGGTCCCACTTGGTACCTTCCAATTCTAAGAATCCCACTCCTTCCAGATAAGAAAAAGGGGGCGGGTCCAGCTCTAACATTTTTTGCCAGCTTCCCATTGTACAAATTTGTGGTTGGGTGTTTCCGCTCAAAGGGCTCCTCCTGCCTAAACATGTCCGTAATAGTAGCCTGGATTTCTTTCTTTTCTTAGGACACTGACACAGGTGTCTTTTGAGAAATAGATGGTAGTGGTAGACTCAATGTGCATCGTGGTGGGGTAGTCACTGTATGCCTTGGCGCCTCCTTCTCACTCAAGGTCTTCTTGTGCCATTGTGAAGTTGCTGAGGTGGGTGAATCTGCTGGCACACTGCTGGGGAGAGGGCTGCTTTGTGTGAAGATGTCATCCTCTTCTTCCTCATCATCACCTCCCAACATGATTGGACTTGTAGCTGATGTTCCACGGCTCTCTTCATCAATACGTTAAGCAATTTTTTGAAGATGCTCCTCTCATTTGATTGTGTGGTGTTTTTTCATAGGAGTTATCTGGCCTCCAGTACCATAATGTGTACCAAGCTTACCTGGACGAACATTTGTGTGGCAAATGATGCATTCTGCAATGTGCTCCCCCTTTGCTAACCTTAAAAAAAGTCCCAAACTGGGGATGAGTACTTTTTTACTGTGCCACTGCCAGTGCCTGAAGAAGAACTGGATCTGGTGGGCTTAGCCTCTCTGCTTCTCCTGAGGCAGGGGTTGCTGCTGGTCTCAGTTGGGGCTTTGCAAATATGGGACCTGTGTCATATCCCTCGGAGAAGGTTGAATAGCAATGTCAGACTCCTCTGTGTCACCTTCCATCATGACTATCGCGTCGTCATCATCCTCCTCGTCATCCCCTTTCATAAGTCTAAGTCTTTCAGGAACTTTTCTTTTCCCTTGCCTCTCCTGTTGGCTCGTGGTCTCTGCCGGGGTCTACTCCATGTGCCTATCATCATCATCAGAGGTAGTGCTTGGAGAAGATGGTGCATTAGTACCCTTCCTATTCCTGGCTGGAGATCTAGGAGCCAAGGGTTCTAAAAGAGGAGTTTCAACTTCTTGCTCCGAAGGAAGCTCAAGCTCCTGTTCTGCTCCAACATCAGGCAAATGTACTATTTCTGGCTATGGCTGCAGCTGCTGCCCACTTTGCCCTGCCTTCTGAAACGATTGTGCACTACTTTGCAAAAGGGACGAATCCAATTCAACATCACTACTCATCAACATGATTGCACTGGCTGCCTCACTGACAGGCATGGTCTTAGGCTTAGGTTGGGGGGTGGTGCTATTGATGGAAGAGTGCTGCTCTCAGCTTGCTCGCCGAAGGCTAGTGCAGCAGGCACAACTTTGCCGAAAAAGGTTGTGTTCAGCACGCCAGTGGTGGAAATCTGCTTCTTCGCCTCCCCACTGGCCACTCTCTTGGTGGCACCTTTCTTTGGGGCCATTTTGAAGCTGTCAGTTGGCAGTGGTACTTAGCTTCAAAAGCTGAAGAGATGCTTGTGTTGAGTAGTCAGTCACACCTCACGTCGTGCACAGGCCTTCTGTCTGGCAGTACTGTTGGTGATGTCTCTTCTCTTGTGCACCTAAAAGAAAACAAGCAAGAAGCACATCAGTGAAACGTGGCCTTGTTACAGTTCAGTTAGTAGTACAAACAAACAATATCATTTAGTGTGGTTACTTGAGTTATTTTAAATATTTAGCAATACAATCTAACTATCTGTGAATAAAACCACACCAACATAAACTTTCTGTGTGTGCAGTACACTCAAGAAGGATCAAAAAAAGCAACAATAGCATACAGATGTAACTTTTTGCTTTATGTGCATCACTTTGGGATATGGCACTCAGCGAGGTGCTGATGACAATGGAATAATCCTTAGACAATTAGTTCTGTCTGTTGTGCATTGCAACTATAGCAGTCATGGGGTTGATGCCTGATGTTAAGAAAATGTTTTAAAACATGTAATCAATATTTTAAAACAATCACATTACAACAATTAAAATAAAAGAAATTAAAAAAGTAAGAAACAAAAATTCAAACAATCAAAAAACAACAAAAATTTAAATAAGTGAAATTATCCGCAAGCATAATAATTTATTAAACTGCTATCATTCTCAACCATCCATGCAAGCCTATGGCAAAGGTCCACACTGGCTGGATGCACAAACTGGCTGCCAGCCAGTGCCACATAGTTATCAACAACAACTAACACTGAGCAAGGAAGCATGGCCACAAACAAAGAAGACATGCAGGCCTATATCAAAAGCACACTGACTGGCTGCACAAAATGGCCACCAGCTACACGGTCAGAACAACAACAACCAGCAAGAAGGCATCGCCACAAAGAAGACTGGCTAGCTACACAAAACGGCCACCAGCCACATGTTCAAAACAACAACAACCAGCAAGAAGGCATGGCCACAACAAAGAAGACATGCGGTCGTGTGGCAAAAACACACTGGCTAGCTGCGTGAACTGGTCGCTAGCCGTTTGGTCACAACAACAAGCAGGAGGACTGGAAAAAAAGAACATATGCAGGCCTATTGACACTGACTATACAATATGGCCGGGGAACAAAGAAAAATAGTGGCCTATAGCACATACAGGACAGAAAAAAAGAGCATGGTAACACAGAGAATACAGCTTTAATTCAGGAGTGCCATAAACTAAAATTAAGTGGGCTAAAAATGTTTACAAAAACACAGATCCTCCAAAGGCATTACCCCACCTATAAACTGTTTACGGGGGGAAAAATGAAATACCACCAAATAAACACATTTTGTATTTTAATATAATGCCATCCATGGCCTAAAGGAAATTTAAATTCAACAGACACCACATAAACTGTTGTTTCATGCACCTACGACTAGTACAGGGCTGGAAGTCTCATTGGCAGAGAAGGCCATGTAGTGAATTAAATCAATATAGCAAATTTATTAAAAACCATGGAGAAAATGTTGTAAAGTGTGCACCATTTTTCTTTTACAATAGAAGAAAATTTCAATGCAAAAAATAACTAGGCCCCTACTGAAACTGCAGGCCATCCACCACAATAAAGTTTGATAATCGAATAAAAGTACAAATTAATCTAGGTGCATGCCCCCAAACAAACAAAGAACATTCTTATACACCCGTTTTTCAACTTACTTGTGAATTCTCAAGGATAAAGTCCTTCCATCCAATGATATATTTGAAGCAGACAAGGATAGTGATCCTTCTAGCTCTAAATCCCAACAAAAAGTGACCAGGAGAGGGGCAAAGCACTGGGAGGAGCCTGCTGGACATGAACTGGAAGTTGAAGTCTCTGAGGCACTTACTTCCTGTTTGAAAAAAAAGATTTAAAATATGGCTTCTCGCACACAAAAAACAACTCTAACGGCCCGTCTGAGAAGAAAATCCACACAAAAGGCCTCTCAGCTGCTTCTCCAGCAGAAAAGCTGCTTGACTGCTCCATTTGTGATCGGCACTAAGAATACCAGATCGAGGGAGCTTGCTAGCGGTGCAAGAAGTTTCACGCACGCTCGCAACCGGCCCTAGACTCTTGCCACATGTGGTTGAGAGCCCAAAAAAAACTTGAGCACGTGAATGGTAAAAAAACTCTGCCTCGCACCCGAAATATGGAATTCAGGAACTCTGCATTCCTGAGTGGAGGGCCTGAATTCCAGAAACTCCACGCGCGGAGCAGAGTTTACCACCTGGACCTAATCTGGAAGGGGAAACTGGAGTCGGGATTACTTTAATATAGATTGGCATCTATTTTTCTTGCTCCATTCGGGGTTTGAACCATATCCTCTGATACCTGACACTCCATGGGAGTGCATGTTTTTCCAGCTGTCTTCCTAGATTGCTTCATTACCCACTCACCAGCACTACTCCTTGTTTTCTATCCTGTGTTCTGCTCTTCCCCCAACCTCTGTTGCCTTTTTCCACCTCCTCCTGTCCTTCGTTGGTGTTTGCTTGTCCCCAGCCTCTGTGTGCATTGTGCTTTTGTCCCCACCCTCAGTGCCCATTTTGCTTTTGACCCCCTGGCTTGCTCATAGTTTGCTTCCCTTTTAATGCCCTCCATGTTGTTTTCCCCAAACCCATGCCCTTGTGTTGTTTCCACCCACCTGCAACCATGTTGCTTCCCCACCCCATCCTCAGTGATTTTGTTTTATTTCTCCCCGAATTGCTTCCGCCCCTAACCCCACATTGTTGCCCCTTGCCCGTATTCCTCCCTTTGTGCTTGACTCACCAAAAAATCTTAGGATATTTGGATCTGATTGACTAGAGAGCAAATGACCTGGCATGACTTTTTGATTACCTTTGCCAGGATCAAACACTGAAGCACCAGTAATAAAGGGGCACGATGGCACCAAGAGCTCCGGGGCCTAGAATTGTGGCCTGAGGGGTCACAGAGGAGGAAGTCAGACTCTTTTACTCAAGTGCACGACATCCTCTTCTTATGGTATAAAACTAGCTATGTTCCTGCCTTCCCAGAGACCTTTCACAGTGAGTTCCACATAGGACGATAATGGCAGATGCTCTTTTTTTTACTGCTGCACATGTTTTAGCTTTGAAACAACAGTTTTACTTCATAACAAATTTTAGGTATTGTCTACGAGATAGCTTTTAGATGTCTGTAGGCAAAGGTCTTTTTAGGACCACAGTGCTTTAAGTGAGAGTAAAATGTGGGTTGGCTGGTGGGTAAGTCTCTAAAAGGGGTTTGGTCTAAGTAATTATTTGCGTGGTGTAAATGTGTGAACTACAATCCTGAGCTTTACAGTCCATGCTACCTGTCCAGCATTTAGGTGCCTCTTTGTGAGTACTCTGCTATTGTATCTAGATATATCACACAACAACAAACCTTTGCCTAAAACAAGCCAGACCTATTGACCATAATCAGTTTGATATATTTGAGTAAAAATAGTCATTTTGTTGCAAATAATTAGAGTTAGTAATTACAAATGGTTAATATATGACAATCCCTCTAGGTACACTGGAGAGAGGCAGGGAATGGGAGGACCATGTAATCTGAACACTGTTATGGCCCACTAACTCACACTGCCATCAGCCTTAGTTCCAGTGCTCTTGGTCTTGCCCCATTGTGTACACTTTCCATAACTACAACTTAACTGGACGCCTAAGCAGTAGTGGCTTCTACTGATCATGGGGGTTGGGTGGTGCAGGAATTTAAAACAATGTATCTACCTGGGTGCCGCCGGGTTCCGCTGCCCCTCCTCCATCACCTTTTGACACAGTAACAGAAAGCACACAGCCTCCCAGAATCCCCTGTCCAATCACAACGCTTCTGTATAGCAGCGTTGTGAGTGGCCTGAGCGCTGTGGTTCGACGCTCAGACAGGGGCTTGGAGGTTGGGCACACAGGCTGTGTGATGCAGCCTGGTGGGGAAGATGCAAAGTGCCATGAAGGTTTGGCCAGCTCAAGAGGGCCGGCCAAGCAGTCATGCGCACTTAGGGAGTGTACTTGACACTCCTTCACCTGCACTCGCCAGCCCAGCCTCACCCGCCCGCACCCAAGAATGAAGGAAAACGAAAATGATAATAAGGTTCCTTTTACACTGCTCGCAGAGCAGTGTGACTAAGCTCATGTGGATCCTACAGTGATGGAAAAACCCAATAGCTCAGCCTTTTAAAGCCAAGGCCTATTGGCTTTACCAATACTTAGTAATTTCATTTCCAATTACAATACAAAATTGCACTAAAGCCAAGAGAGTTTGCAAATGTTAACAAAATCAAAGTCTTTCCTTGCCTAAGATATGCAATGTATATAAAGTAAGTTATTGCTAAAACTATTGGCAAAGCCAATAGGTCCTAAGACGAGACCAATTGGCTTTGCCAATGCTTGCCTTTATAGAGTAAATTGTGACCCTGTTTGATGGCAAACTATTGAGTCAGTTTTCCTACAGACCCTGCAGCCAGTGCCTTAGACCTATAGACCTCCACTATCCAGTGCTTTAAATTGGCCGGTGCTGCCCGGAACCAAAGCATAGACACTTTTTAGGTCTCGCCTGAGCCAGCGTATGCGCTACTCTGGCGAGACATTTAGTGAGTGGGCTGCAAAAAGCCGACCACAGCTTTATGTGTGGCCTAGAGCGTGCGGTTACGCGCACACTTATGAGCACAGGCGCCATCTGGCTTTCCTGTCTCATCATGGCTCATTAAGAGCATCGCTCGCAGGCACCCTTACAGCCCGCAATTGCGATCACTTTCGCGGCCGCGCGACTGCGTCACTTTTTTTTTGTAAACTGCTTCACTCAAGAGAATTGGCTCCAATGGCAATAAACGCTTCTCCCTCTCACATCTGACAATGCCTAGCCTCTCCCCAACACTTTACCAAAACACCGTCCTTATCTACGCTACACTTCATCCCAACACGCAACCCAACAAAGGACACGAAATCCAGACATGTTTATCCCCCACATACACATGCCTGGCGTACACTCTTTCCCCTACCCTCTGCACAGAGAGCCATTCAGACATATCTAGTATACCAAAATCCACTCCACGCACGTTGCTTTCCACCAGTTACATTTATAATGAGATAATTCCAAAAATTAAACTGAGTTCCCATTTGAAGATTACCACGGCATGCCCTGAAGGGGATCCTAGCACAAATTGCCACTTAATAGCATTCTAATTGTAGGAAAAGCGCCTTCGCCTTTGTCATAATTCTTCCATGACCTGCATGTGGTTTCTGCCCACCCCCCATGCACCTTCAGGCCATCGCTTCCTTCCTCACCTGTCTCAGTGCAACACCGGGTCAGCCCCGGTGTGTCCTCCCAGATCCACGCAGCTAGTCTCCTGACAACTTTGAGATAACTTAGTGCAGATCCTCTACATAAGGGCAGCCATATTCAGCTGCTCATCTTCCCGAAGATAGGCCCCCTCTTTAAGTCTTAAAGGGATGGTGCGCTTAGTAATTGTTATGACAAATGTCAATGCCATCTTGGGTCTGGTGTAAAGAGCTTCAAATAATGAAATTACCAATCTTTAGCATTGTTTAAGATGGGGACTCCGAGTGCAGTGTTTTTAACTGATTTATTTATAGCTTCCGTCCTTTGATGCAATTGTACCTCTTCAAAGGCAAGGTAAAAGTTATCAAAAAGTGGTTTTACACCAAAAGTTAAATTTTGCACGAAAGTACAGTCGAATGTGGAAATAAGGATCATACATGCTATCAACTTATTTTAAAATTAGGACGTTTTGAAGACAAAAACGGGAATAGAAATTTCTTGAAATAGAGGAAATTTGGGGCAGGAGGCATCTAAAATAAAGTCATCTGTGAGCTAAAAAATCTGGAATCTTCCACCTGAATCCAGTCTTTTGGCATGTACAGGGAGCCACTGTGATGGTTAGCGGGCCGCCCTAAATGCTTCTGCAGGTACACACCTGAAACACAATCAATATCACAGGCTCAGAGCGGATCAGCTTCCGGTTATTTATCCTATTCCTTTAGATGCGCCAGGCCGAGGGTTGCAGGCCATGTCACTACGCATAAAGTAGAGCCCGAGTGGCTTAGTACATCCCTTCCCACTTGTGAGCAGCTCATACCGAATAAGCATGGTCCCAAAACCGTTGATTGGGGAGATCGATTGGGCCTCAGGTTAGAACGCTAACTCCGGGCATCCACCAAGGGTTCGGTCACTTTAGGAGGGTCTCAGGTCAGTGTCCTGGCTTTTGGCAATGATGATCCAGGAATGGGGTTAGGCCGATACTGGGGCTCGTCCTCAGGAATCCCTCCTTTTCCTTCCCTCTGGGTTCCCTGGCATGAGCACCTCCCTTTCCTCCACCACTGACTGGGCTGTCAGGCGGCCACTTTCCTGAACCACAAGATATTTTTGAGTGACCGTCTCTTCTCCTCGGTGGGCAGATGCCAGAGTTCCTTGGACCTCACTCACTGCCCATTTCCCCCATGCAAATGGTGTTGGGAATTTCCATCCAGAATGTCTGTCCTCCACCACTGCATCACTCAGGGCCATCACAGCATCACTCAGCGCCACCACAGCATCACTCAGCGTCACCACAGCATCACTCAGTACCACAACAGCATCACTCAGCACCACCACAGCATCACTCAGCATCACCACAGCATCACTCAGCGCCACCACAGCATCACTCAGCACCACACCAGTATCACTAGGCATCGCCTTTGCACTCGTACACCACCACATCATCATCACTCAGCAAGACATGAGTATCAATCAGCATCACCTCAGCATTGTCTCCGCACCATCCTGAATGTATGTCCACCACCACAGCATTACTCAGGGTCACCACAGCATCACTCAGCGCCACTACAGTAACAGTCAGCGCCACCACAGCATCACTCAGCACCACCACAGCATCACTCAGCAGCACCACAGCATCACTCAGCACCACCACAGCATCACTCAGCGCTACCACAGCATCACTCAGCACCACCACAGCATCACTCAGTGCCACCATAGCATCACTCAGCACCACATCAGTATCACTCAGCATCACCTTTGCACTAGTACACCACCACATCATCATCACTCAGCATGACCTGAGTATCATTCAGCATCACCTCAGCATCGCCTCCGCACCAGTCACCACCACCGCCACCACTACAACCTCGGCATCACTCAGCACCACCTCAGCCTGCTCTAGGAATCTGGCATCTGTTGATTCTTCCCTAGTGTCTGGCCGCTGCTGGTGTTATAATACAGGTACTAGTTGCCAACCTTCACCCTCCAATTGTTTATGCCCCCTCAAAAAAAGCTTCAACAAACAACCATTGGAATAGGCAGAAACAAGTTGCCAGCATTGCAAGAACCAAAGAAAACTGAGGAATTTTTTTTATTGTAAATACTTTTTAGGTCTCGCTGAAGCCATCCCGTTAGGGATGCTTTAGCAAGATTAAAGTAAGGGCTTTGGAAAGTGCACCCAAAGGCGGATTGCCTACAGTGCATGTGAGGCGGGCGCGTGCACATCGCACACCATTTGTCAGCTTGTGAGTATCGGCATCAGACTTCAAAGGAATCCGTTCCCCCGCCCCCGCATCAGATTTCAAAGGAATCCGCTCCCGCGCCCCCGCCACGCAATGCTGAGAGCTTGTTTTTGAAGTCATTTTTACTGCGCCAGCTCCAATTGAGGAGAGTTGGTAGACTGGTACGTTCATAAATGTGGACTTGCATAAATGACCTTTCATTTACGTATAACAACAAACCTATGACAAAAGACCCCATTCACATACCGCACAGGCATCCCCCACTCTAGTCGTGCCGTTCTTTCAACGAAAGTTAAACAAAAAAACAAAAAACACAGTCGCTATCGAGGCCTTGAGCTTAATCCATGTCTAAGTCCACATTGTAGGAGCCGCTGTTTATCTTTTCTTCTAGGCTGAAGCTCCTGATGCTGGTAATTTCTTCAATGTCCGAGAGGTCCTCGTTCTCATCGTACCTCGTACGGTTCACAGCACGCTACACACAACAGAAGGAACAGGCTTTGGTGTGGGACACATTACCGTAATTTAGTTAAAATTTCTACCATCAAACCTCTACACATGGGCATTTCGCTTTTTTTATTTATTAAGAAAAGCGTTTTGTTGTGCAACTTATCATTGAAGAGAAAAGTCACAGCCGTCTTCATACCAAATGATTTGAGCAGACAGGACTTTTTAAAACGGACAAAAAGTAAATCATTCAAAATACTGGGTAAGAAAGTGACTACTGTGCTATGTTAACGCGGTCGGTTTGGAGCTGTGCTGAAAAAAAATGTATATTTATACATGAATGGCTGCACTCTGTATCCATTTTCTAAAGTTGTGCTTAAATAATGTAAATGCATACTTGGGTGGCTGCAGAGTTTGTACACCCACCTAATCTATTTTGCATGCGCACATTCTGAGCGTCCAGCTACCCACTCAAATAGCAATGGAGAACGACTACCACCTGGGTGGCATTTGCAAGCACCCCCACGACTGCGACGATTAACAAAATAGGCAAGAAATATCACACAGTGCCTCAAGTTATGCACGTGCAAGGCTGTGATCACTAAACCACCCAAAATACCTAAATGTACTAAACTGAATTTCCAAGTGACCGACACTGCTAAACACGTCAACAGCATCTGTAATTTGTTTTTTTATTGAGTTCATAGTGTGCCGAAATGGTCTAAGGGCGAAATTTTACAACACCAGAAAGAGTTAATGAAGAACATTTGGTGATGCCACGATGTGCAAGCTCCTTATGGAAGTAAATTAGGCCCAGCTCCCAGGTTAACGACAGCCTGTAACCCCAAGTACTCCTTTGACTTAGTCTTGCAGCTTCGTGGCGCTGTCACATCTGCGCCGCTACCCAGCTCACTTGAAATTGTTATCTACCTCGGCGGGATAAAGGCTGAGCAACCAAATGTCGATACCTGCACACTGGTACCGTATTTTGTGTAAATCCGGGGTTACACGTATTTTACGTTTCTCTTGATGTTTTGTAACAATCGCTGCAAACGGCTTGCCAACATAATGTAATGACAAAATCATGTTGCTGCATTCACGGTGGAAATGCATATTTCGCAGATAAGTACTGCGTTTTCCTGGCATATTCGTGTTGCCAAGGGTCTGTTTACAATGAGAAATTTGTATATTCACTGCCATGCGTTGCCCATCACTGGTGACTTGTAGAAGGAGGAAGGCAGCAGAATCGTGTTTTGACAGTGTCAGCCAAGGCAGAGTTAGTGAGGCCTCTGATCTCACACACCACCCCCTCCTTCCAGCAAGGAGCTTTCAAGTGGCTCTTGGAGTCCCTCCTCGGCCCCCACCCCAGCTGCTCTGCAGGCACAGAGGCAGACTGCCCAGGCTGCACGTTCACACTCACACAGGTCCCCAGCAACACGCCCAGCTGCCAGCAGGAGTCCAAGCAAGGACCCGAACAGCCCAGTGTGCGCCGCCGGAGGGACGAGGGCACCCCCACAGCACAATGTACACAAATACGCTGCAGCCACCCGCCTCACAAGGCACAAAATGCACTGCACCACCCGCATCACAAGGCACAAAATACATAGCAGCACCTTACCAAAAAATGCACAAGCATGCAAAAGACCCCGCACATAAGTATTTTTCAACCGGTTCCCACGCGATGCAGTAAAAAACAGCAGCGTGCTCCGCAACACAGCTAGCAAAACAGGCAAGCGTACTCCACACAATGTAAATAAACAACAACCTGCATGCTGCCTGTCGCCCATTAATCCACAAACACCGCAACCTGCCCCGGCATACACAAAATACACTAGTTTGCCTTACTAAATACACAACAGCACGTTGTACATAAGAAAAGGGTCTCATTGGGAAACAGTGCAAGCTGCAGATGCCATATGCACTCGTCCACACACTACATTTCCATTGCAATCCCTTCTAAAGCATGCTTCCCCACCCACACCACGAGCAATCAACAAAGAGCACCCACTCCGGAACCAAAACTCCAGCTCCTTAAAACGTAAGACATAAAAGATCTACACATCAATCTTCTTGCAGATCCTCTCTGTGCCTCCATATTCAGAGAGCTTCAATTATATTCGGCCGTGTGTCCTGCATTTTTTAATGGGGTTGTTTTAATATTGTTTCGGGTTCTTGCAAACCCAGTCTCTTTAAAGTTAGGCGGAGGAGAGGGGGGGGGAGAAAGCACTTTTGCCTTGCCCCGTTTCTACAAAGTGCTGAGCATCATGTTCGTGCAGGGAGGTGGTGCGGACTATGACATCACGCAGGACGGAACGCCCAGAGGGTCCCAGTACGCGGAACTTTGGTCGGCGTAGGCTGCAGAGCAACATCCATTATTCTTTCAGAATTCGGAGAGGCTTTTATCATTTGTGTTATGGCAGGTCACGAGGTGACTACAAGGCTCAGCGTGCAGGCGGGGTGGCTTTTACCCCCTGCTGAATAGTTGTTATGGGTTCGAGTTCCTGTGTGCTCGTTACTGGAGGGGACGGGCAGCAGCAATGTCTGCAGCAAAACGGTTCTCATCCGCCTTTTGAGGGGTCCAAACTTTAAGTTCAGGGCTTGTCGTGCAACAGAGGTACATAATTGAACGTGTTCGGTGCCTGCATTTTATGCGCGAATGCATGCAATAACATAGACCGCTGTACTTGGTTCTCAAGCTTCATAATGCAGGCAATGCTTTAACCGATCGCTAAGATGTCCACGTTTGACCAGCCTACAGGAAATTTTTCTCAAAACGTCTCGGTAACTTTTTGTCCGATTTTTAGCAGCAAATTTCGGTGATGGAATTGTATAGCACTTTCTGGCATATACAAATATTTCCAGATGCCAGTTAGAGCAAAACTGAATCAATAGATTTATACCAAGCTGTGCTTGAGATTCGTTCCTCTTCCTTTTATCATTGTTCTTTGGTTTTGGTGCAAATGTGCACAGTAGATTTTAATATATAATCGTTTAGAATCCGTAATGATATCGGAATGGAGACTAATTTTGATTGTTTCAGTCTCCTGTATGTCCTGAACTCTTGAGATTAGAGTTTTTTTAGGTCTCACTGAGCCACACACACAACCCCGCACACAACCCCCCACACACACAACCCCACACACACACACCCACACACAGACACACCCCACACCCTCCCACACACTCACCCCCCCACACACACACACACCACACCCACAACCCCACACACACACACACCCACACACACACCACACCCCCCCCCACACACCCACACACACACCACACACCCCCACACACACAACCCCCCACACACACAGACCCACACACACAACCCAACACACACACACAACCCCCCACACAACCCCCAACACACAACCCCACACACACACAACCCCACACACACAACCCCACACACACAACCCCACACACAACTCCACACACACACACAACCCCCCACACACACAGACACACACAACACACACACCCCCACACACCCCACCCCCACATCCCCACACACACCCCCACACACACACACACAACCCCCACACAACCCCACACACACACAACCCCACACACACAATCCATCCACACACACAACCCCCCACACACACCCCTACCCACACAACTCCACACACTCCCCCCACCCCCCCCACACACAACCCCCATACACACACACCCACACTCACACAACCCCACACACACACAATCCCCCCACACACACAACCCCTCACACACACACACAACACCCACACACACAACCCCCCATACACAACCCCCCACACATATAACCCCACACAGACACAACCCCGCACACACACACAACCCCCACACACACACAACCCCCCACACACACAACTACATGCAGCACAACCACACACACACAACCACACACACACAACCACACTCAACCACACACACATCCACACACACAAGCCCAAACACAACACACAACCCCACACACACAATCCCACACACACAACCAAACACACACAACCCCAACCACACACAACCACACATAACCACACACACAACCACACACTAAGTATGGGCGTAAAATCTGTTCCATTCGTGGAATTTGCAGATTTTTGGCAAATTCACGTTACGCAAATCGCACAAATTTTCCAAAGAATCCACAATTCGCAAGCTGGCGGATTTTTTGGGTTGGTCGCGCTTGAAAAATACAATATCGCGCGCACGGCGTTGAGTTACCGTGATTCTGAGTTCGCCAAGTTGTTTTTCTCCCGGTTTGCGTGTGCTGCGCCATTTTGGATCTTGCTGCGTGATCGCACGAGAGTTTTTCGATCGCGAGTACGTCATCGCTGCCCGCCATCTTGCACAGCGAGAGTTTGACAACGCGAGTACGTCTTAAGGGCCCGCGATCACGCATCACGGAAGTAAACAATTCCGAACACGTAGATGCGGCGCGCAGCTGACTTCCGGCGGGAGATTTGAACAGCTCGCTTTCCTGAACTTGCAAAAATTGCAATTTTGCACAAGAAATCCACCGCAGGCAGCATAAACCTTCTGAAAATGATGATTTTGATTGACATTTGGCTGCCCATTTTTGGGTGGGGTGGGAGGAAGGGGGTGCCCCAGAGTCTCTAACTTCCTGTTCTTGTCCAGCAGGCTCCTCCCAGTGCTTTTTCCATGTCCTGGTCACTTTTCATTTGGGTCTGGAGCTGGAAGGATTACTTTTTGTGGCTGCTGCTGGATATTTTTATTTGAGGACTTTTTGGACTTTGGAGTTTGGATCACTTTTGGATTTGAGATTTTACAAGTAAGTTGGTGTTGTTTGTTTGGGGCATTGCAGTTGCTGCAACTACAATTTTAAAACTTTTTCACAACTTTAAAACAAATATATTGTGGGTAGCCACAGTATCCAGTAGGCCCAGGGTTAGTCATGGGTGCATGATACAACTGTTTCTGTGAGTTTGGTTGAACTTAAATCTCATTTATGTCATGGAATTTTAGCTCACTAATATATGTGGTTTTTGTTTTTTTTAATTTTAGGGTGCCTGTAAAGCCACACTAGCCAGTAGGCCCAGGGGTACTTTGTGTGCATGGACCAAGTCTTTCTGTGGGGTGTCTTGAATTTAAACATCATTGAGGGCATGGATGGCATTGGATTGGGGTGATTTTTGTGTGTTTTTCAACTTTTTGGGGTGTTGTCGGGGCCTGGCATTGTGGATGGGGGCCATTTTGAGGCCTGGTACAGGCAGGGCCTGGCCATGTGGTGGGGGTCAAGGCTCAAGGGGCCATTTTGAAGCCAGGCAGTGTGCTCAGGCCTGCACCCAGTTTGCCTTGCTTTCATCCATTTTGTGCCCAGGGGTACTGAGTGGTGCATGGACCAAGTCTTTCTGTGGGGTGGCTTGAATTTAAACATCATTGAGGGCATGGATGTATTGGATTGGGGAGATTTTTGTGTGTTTTTAAACTTTTTGGAGTGTTGATGGGGCCTGGCCATGTGGGTGGGGGGCATTTTGAGGCCTGGTGCAGGCAGGGCCTGGCCATGTGGTGGGGGTCAAGGCTCAAGGGGCCATTTTGAAGCTAGGCAGTGTGCTCAGGCCTGCAACCAGTTTGCCTTGCTTTCATCCATGTTATGCCCACGGATACTCAGTGGTGCATGGACCAACTCTTTCTGCGGGGTGTCTTGAATTTAAACATCATTGAGGGCATGGATGGCATTGGATTGGGGTGATTTTTGTGTGTTTTTCGACTTTTTGGGCTGTTGTTGGGGCCTGGCCATGTGGGTGGGGGCCATTTTGAGGCCTGGTACAGGCAGGGTCTGGCCATGTGGTGGGGGTCAAGGCTCAAGGGGCCATTTTGAAGCCAGGCAGTGTGCTCAGGCCTGCACCCAGTTTGCCTTGCTTTCATCCATTTTATGCCCGGGGTACTGAGTGGTGCATGGACCAAGTCTTTCTGTGGGGTGGCTTGAATTTAAACATCATTGAGGGCATGGATGTATTGGATTGGGGAGATTTTTGTGTGTTTTTAAACTTTTTGGAGTGTTGATGGGGCCTGGCCATGTGGGTGGGGGGCATTTTGAGGCCTGGTGCAGGCAGGGCCTGGCCATGTGGTGGGGGTCAAGGCTCAAGGGGCCATTTTGAAGCTAGGCAGTGTGCTCAGGCCTGCAACCAGTTTGCCTTGCTTTCATCCATGTTATGCCCACGGATACTCAGTGGTGCATGGACCAACTCTTTCTGCGGGGTGTCTTGAATTTAAACATCATTGAGGGCATGGATGGCATTGGATTGGGGTGATTTTTGTGTGTTTTTCGACTTTTTGGGCTGTTGTTGGGGCCTGGCCATGTGGGTGGGGGCCATTTTGAGGCCTGGTACAGGCAGGGTCTGGCCATGTGGTGGGGGTCAAGGCTCAAGGGGCCATTTGGAAGCCAGGCAGTGTGCTCAGGCCTGCACCCAGTTTGCCTTGCTTTCATCCATTTTATGCCCGGGGTACTCAGTGGTGCATGGACCAAGTCTTTCTGTGGGGTGTCTTGAATTTACACATCATTGAGGGCATAGATGGCATTGGATTGGGGTGATTTGTATGTGTTTTTTTACTTTTTGGGGTGTTGTTGGGGCCTGGCCATGTGGGTGGGGGGCATTTTGAGGCCTGGTACAGGCAGGACCTGGCCATGTGGTGGGGGTCAAGGCTCAAGGGGCCATTTTGAAGCCAGGCAGTGTGCTCAGGCCTGCACCCAGTTTGCCTTGCTTTCATCAATTTTATGGCCAGGGGTACTCAGTGGTGCATGGACCAAGTCATTCTGTGGTGTGTCTTGAATTTAAACATCATTGAGGGCATGGATTGCATTGAATTGGGGTGATTTTTGTGTGTTTGTTGACTTTTTGGGGTGTTGTTGGGGCCTGTCCATGTGGGTGGGGCCATTTTGAGGCCTAGTACAGGCAGGGCTGGCCATGTGTTGGGGGTCAAGGCTCAAGGGGCAATTTTCAAGCCAAGCAGTGTGCTCAGGCCTGCACCCAGTTTGCCTTGCTTTCATCCATTTTATGCCCAGGGGTACTCAGTGGTGCATGGACCAAGTCTTTCTGTGGGTTGTCTTGAATTTAAACATCATTGAGGGCATGGATGGCATTGGATTGGGGTGATTTTTGTGTGTTTTTCAACTTTTTGGGCTATTGTTGGGGCCTGGCCATGTGGGCGGGGCCATTTTGAGGCCTGGTACAGGCAGGGCCTGGCCATGTGGTGGGAGTCAAGGCTCAAGGGGACATTTTGAAGCCAGGCAGTGTGCTCAGGCCTGCACCCAGTTTGCCTTGCTTTCATCCATTTTATGCCCAGGGGTACTCAGTGGTGCATGGACCACGTCTTTCTGTGGGGTGTCTCTTCTATTTTTTTTTTTAAACCTTTATTAGCATTTAAAGGATATACAATTCTAGGCCTACAACCAAATCGGCCGGCATCAATATGTAAAGCGGTCAAGGGTTCCAAGGCAAACAGTATATATTCAATCAGCAAAAAGCAGAGGCAAAACAATCGTAAAAAAGGGAGGAAGACACCTAGGAACCAGACGGCCAAGAAACAGGAGCAAAAAAAGGTTAATTTTATAATATGGGGGATAAGGAATACGATAGGCTCACTTTCAATATAGAGGCGTCCGAAGTCCCAAAACCATCCCCAGCGACACTAAGGGGGCACGGGGCCGCAATACAGGGGAGGCAACACAATACACACCGGGAGACAGGGACATTTTAGACATAATCGACACGTGTTCATTATCATCTTTACATGCCCACCACCCAATCCACAGCCAAGCCAGGACAGAGGGATCGGACAAACATTACATCAAAACTAACCCGTCATAGTGACCTCTAGGAAAAGGGGGGGGGCAGGAAAAGGGGAGAGAGGGGGAAAAGAGGGGGAGGAGAGGAGGACAAAGCGGAAAAATGATAACACAAAAACGAAAGAATGAAGACCACGCCGAAACAGGCGTCCCGTGGCGAGAGTACAGGAGAAAACAGGAGCATCCGTAACAAGGAGGGTACAGCAATCGAGACGAAAAGTAACCAACCCAGAAGAGGAGGATCGCGACGCCACATACCCCACCCCGAACATACCACGGGATGCAAGGACAGACGCGGCATTACTATAAAGAGATACAAAAGGGCCATAGGACCATAAAACAAACAACAAATAGATCCCGACCCACCCATCCCACCCTGCACCCCTGTAGAAGGCTATGGCTTACCCTTCAGACAGCGTGCCTGTCGCCCTAAACCAGAACCCGAAATATAGCAAGAAATAAAGAGAGAAGAACGAGACAAAAAGAAACATAAACATAAATGGAGAAAACAGGAGGGAGGAGCATGAGAACAGAAATCAATACGGTCGGCCGCAGCCCTCCGCCCAACCCAACAATCGCAGCAAAAACAGACCAGGACGACACCCTTTCAAGCGCCATAAAACTTACAGAGGAGAGGACCTCCCACCGCGCTATGGGTACAAACAATCGCGCCACAAAGTCGTACAGCAAGAATCCCCATGAGTCGCGCATATCACCCCCATCCCTTCCGAACCACAAATTCCACCCACCACATGACAATGTAAAGTGAGCTACTCAATACAAGACCAGCACACAATCGAAAAAAATTTTCACTGCCATGTAGACAAGGGGGGTCAATCGGTCCGCAAGTGAACAAAAGTCCGAGTAGAGAGTTTATGAGCATCAGCAAGCGCAGCACGGGTGATGAAGAGCAGGAGATTAGTTTCGCCGTTTGGGAAAGCGAGGGGTTCTCTGCAATAGACAAATGCGAAGCCATCGGTGCAGGCGCAGGCGGCAGTCCACCAATATTCCTGGGCATCCCAGCCGAACAGGGCCGCGGCACAATGACCAAGTCCCTGGGGTCAGAACCTCGAAAAGCAGGGAGCCCCAAAGTCAACGGCACACCAAATGATCGTCGATCAGCGGCGGCAACACTTGCAGGAGTCGAGGGGGGCGAGGCAATGGAGTCTCTGAAACAAGAGGGAGGCAAGAAGAAATGGCTGCTCAAAATGGCGGCAGATCGTGGCGGGCTCACGGGGACATCGGGGGCCAGGAGTGCGCGCAGGGATCGCAGAGCTACCAGGATATCTCTGAGGGTAAGCTCACGCTCACCAGACCAGACCCCCGCGCAATCAGGCAACCCAAGCCCGCCGCCACGAGGCGATACAAGTTCCAGATGGTTGGCCGCCATTTCGCGAAGTCAGCCCAGTCGCCACCCTCCACGACTCTCAAAAACAATTCCAAAATGTAGGACTTTACAGAGCTCCGGGGGGCTCCCAGCAATGACAGAATTGGTGCAGAAAGGATGTCCGCCCAATGGTTCCACGGAGGCCCCGGTCTGGCGGAGGGCACAACTTCGGAACCGCTGCACGTCAAAACCTCCGGGCCAAACGGTAAGTGCAAGTGAGGTGTCCCGTCTCCAATTCTACGATAATGTGTCGTCTCTGGACAGGATACGATACAGGATAGACGATCAGGCCGGAGGGCTGCGGGAGCCGAGCTAAAAGGCGACCATTACGCTCGCGAGCTTGGCTCCTCCCCCGGGTGTCTCTTCTATTAATGTAAACATCCATTTTTGATTAGAATTGCAATTTTTATTTTGGGTCTTTCCGTTTTTGGGTGTGTTGTAAAAATAAATGCCTAGTTGCAAATATTAAATGAAGCACGACATATGCCACATTTATTTAACTGATGTTCCTCTGGCTTTCTTTGCTTTTAGGTGCACAAGAGAAGAACCACAAATCAGTCATCGTTCATCATCAGTGCCAGGAAGAAGTCCTGCTGCGGTGTGTTCAGCACAACGTCACGTGACGTCACGTGTGGCCACAGACAACTCTGCAACTCGTGCAACTCCGGCTTGCCTTTCTGACATCTGGCACCACTTACCAAGGAGAGTGGTGTGCCCTCAGACACTTTTTTGGGGGGAAAGAAAACTACGCCTGCAGCAGCGGGGTCTGCCAGGGCCAAGCTGGGAGCAGCACCTCCACTTCATTGGGCTCAGCGCCACCACGCCAAGTTCGGTCCAAGGCCATGAGTGCTGCAGAGGCAGCCACTTTAATTGTTCAATCACCATCGACCAGTGATGTTGGCTCATCGCAAGAAAGCAGCATCCAATCAACGCAGGGTGTAACTCATCTGACGAGTGTTCAACAACCACAGCTGCAACGACAACCACAGGTGCAACTAGTACAAGCGCAAGTACATGCGCAAGGAGAGGCGCAAGGAGAGGCACACGGAGAGGCGCAAGGAGAGGCGTAAGGAGAATACGCAAGGAGAGGCGCAAGGAAAGGCGCAAGGAGAGGCGCAAGGAGAGGCGCATGGAGAGGCGCATGGAGAGGCGCTTGGAGAGGCGCGAGGAGAGGCGCATGGAGAGGCGCAACTAGAGGCACATGGAGCGGCACAACTGTCCACAATGCTTGTTCCTCCAGAAGTAGGGGCACATCAGGAAATTGAGATTGAAGCGGAGGTATCATCCGAGGAAGCCAGTCCTCCTGATGATGATCTATTGTCTTCCAGATCCCCAGCAAGAAAAAGGTCAAGGAGGGCTACTACAAGTTCTTCTCCAAGACCCCTTCCTTCTGATGATTTTGATCCGACAAAGGTAGCTAAGCCTAAAAGGAAGGTTCCCGCAAGGCTTCCACTTATGGGTGATGATGACGACGAACAAGAAGTGGTGTATTCTGCTGCTGATGAACAGTCTGACGACAACCCAGTCATCACAGTCATCACTCCAAGCCCAGTGGGCATGCAGCAGACAGACATTTTTACCCTATCCCGAATTGCTGCTGAGCGTGATGTGGGCGGCGTGGCACTGGTACCACCACCAATGCAGTTAACTACTACACCAACACAACCTACAGCTTCCATATTTTCTCATCAGATGCGCTGGAAGGGACCTCCATCCAGCTCGACCTCCATTACCTCAAGTAGTGGTGCTATAAGTGCACAACAGAGTCAAATTCAGCCACACCCATCCTCCACTTCATGTGGCATTGAAAGTAGCACCTCCACCACCAGCAGACATCTCCAGTCCCCAGTTTGGGACTTTTTCAGTGTTAGCAAAAAGGCGGAAAACATGGTCGTTTGTTCGATTTGTAAAACTGTAGTTAGTCGGGGTAAGCTTGGTACCAACTATGGTACCGGAGGCCAGAGAGGTAATTTCCAAAAACACCACACTATCATTTGGGAGGCGCACATGAGGAAGATCCGGGAATCCACAAGTACAACAAATCCAAATGTATCCATTCATATTGCATCTGATGATGACGAGGGGCTGATCGTGCAGGGGGAAGGGAAGAAGCGACAGACATTTTTTCTGGTACACCCAGTAACCCTGGCAGCAGCACTGCAGTGGTAGCGCCCACACCCTCTATCCCAGCAACATGTATGAGGCACACTAAGAGTCTGGGAGAGACACCAATGCGAAAAAGTACATCAATGAGCCTAACTGGGTTGAAGAAGTCTGGATCATCATCATCACAAATGAAAATGGTCCAGACCACCATTAAAAGCATGTTTTGGTCGGAGGCGTCATTTGAACGCAACCACCCAACGGCACGTCTGTATAACGCAAAGCTGGCTAAAATGCTAGCGCTGGACCTTCTCCCTTTTTCTTTCGTGGAAGGGGTGGGTTTTCTAGAATTTGTGGCAACAGTCTGTCCTAAATGGAAGGTTCCTAGCCGGTCCTATTTTGCCAGAGTTGCGGTTCCAGCACTACATGAAGTTGTGCTGGAAGTGATTGGGTCAGCTTTGCAGAAGAGTGCTGTTCACACTATCCACCTGACAACAGACATGTGGACCAGTTGCCAAGCCGTGGATTACATGTGCATCACTGCACACTGGGTCTCTTTTGCAGGGGTTAGAGAAAAGATGTCTACAGGTGTTGACCATGCCACAATTTTTAAACCGAGTCGGAAACATGCAACAGTAGCCATGTTTGCCATGGAGAAATCTCATACTGCATTAAACATTTTGGATGAGTTTAAGAGTAAGGGGCCTCATTTATGAGAAATGACGCATCGCTGCATGAAAGCAGCGATGCGTCACTTCTCAGTGCGCACTCCTTGCGACATACCTGATGCGTCATATTTACTGTATGATGCATCATGTCGCAAGGAGTTACAGATACGTCAGTATTTCTGACGTATCTGTATGGCGCAAAAGTGACGCATTGCTGGAGTGTGTCACGAAAGTAACGCAAGCCCAGCAATGTGTCCTTTCACATGGGGCAAGCCCCATGTGAAAGGGCTTGCGTCAGTCTTACACCTGCTGTGAGGCAGGCGTAAGATTTTGACGCATTTGAGTTCTTGAAGTGGCGCAGTGAAATCTGGTAGATTTCACTGCGTCACTTCTATGACCCTTTCTTGCGTGGGAACACACCCCCTGCATACATTATACCTGGCGCAGGTATAATGTAGCGCAGGGATTTACAAAGTGACGCACCTACCTAGATGCGTCACTTTGTAAATGTGGCACAACAAGGCGCATTTTCTACACTGCTGGTGCGTCACAAAAAGTGACGCACCAGCGGCGTAAAAGTGACGCATAGCCTCAGGGTCTCTAAATGGCTGGTGCCAAGAAGTCGCATGATTGGTTATGTTTCCACGGATAATGGCAATAATATAGTTAAGGCCATGCATGATGGTGGCTACTTCAGAGTGCCGTGTTTGGCGCACTGCATTAACATTGTGGTTCAAGATTGAAAAGAGAAAACACAGTCAGCAAGTTACTGACCACCTGCCGAAGAATCTGCACACATTTCAGCCATTCTTTTAAGGCCCGAAAAGAGATGAGGATCATTCAACTTAGCCGTGGAGTGCCAGACATAGGACTTATCCAGGAGTTGGCAACACGTTGGAACTCAACCTTCTACATGCTTGAACGTCTGTTTGAGCAGTACAAGGTAATCAATGAGTATGTCAATAGCATTAACATACGGTCTGCTCCTATGAAAGACATGAGGCTAGAGCCGGAGGAATGGGACCTAGTTAAAAGCCTGACAGACATGCTTCGTCCTTTTGAGGTCTTCACCTGTGAAGTCAGCAGGGAGGACTGTAGTTTGGCCAAAGCTATCCCATTGTTGTTCATGCTAGAGCAACAACTGAAGGCGGTGTCTTCAACGTTCCGAGCTGATGTTCACAAACAAGACGCATATCGGTTGGCGGAGAGCTTATTAAGCCGCCTACTTGTCAATGAAAGGCTTAAAAAAATACATTCAGAACAACATTACATTTATGCCACTATTCTGGATCCATGGTACAAAAAGGCACTGACCAGCAAAGTATTCATTCCTTTTGATGAAGAAAATGTTTCAAAGTACAAACATTGGCTAGCTGTGTCAGCCACTCGGTTCGAAAAAGAGCGGCGGGAAATTGAAGGAAACACCACAAGTACTACTGAAGCAGCAGGCCATCCGGCGTCAAGGTCCAATTCTGTGGCCGAAGGCAGTCACTTTCCCTCACAGCCGTTACCGACAGCAGCAATAGTATCCTCGTCATCATCACCTGCACCAGGCCCAGCCAAAATATTGTCAGAAGCGGATTGGATAACTCGGCAAGGGTTTGCTCGCTCCAGTGTTGATGCAAAGGAAAGACATGGTACGCAAAGTGGAGCACCACCCAGGGAGGCCCTTGAGTAGATGGTGCAGGCCTATCTGGATGACCCAACAGAGGTCTACATTGATCGTGACCCATTGGTGTATTGGTATGGGAAAAGGCCTCACTGGCCACTGCTCAGCAGGCTGGCTATAAATTATTTGTCTTGCCCACTCGCAAGCATGTCTTCGGAACGAGTTTTCAGTGCTGCTGGTGCCCTTGTCACTTCAGAAAGGTCCCGCCTCTCAACAAAAATGTGGAGAGGTTAACAATGATCAAGATGAATCAGCACTTCATACCACCAGATTATAAAATACGTGAATCCACGCAGGAGGAAGAGGACACCGACTTAGGTGACGGAAGCTCTTCTCTGTTAGCTGACCTACTCCATGTTCAATTCACAGACTTTGAGGACGAGCTCTACTTCCCTGACAACGAGGCTTGAAAAACGTACTTTTTGTTTTCTTCCGTCCTTTTTTACTTTTATTTCTGTGTCTTTCTTTGATTTGCAACTTTTATCACAACAAAACTTTAATCACAACAAATTCATCAACAGCACTGTCTTTGTCTTATTTTCCAGATCGAAGGTGCTGCTGTCTGCATTCCTGAAGTTCACAACTCAGACATGCTCCTTTATCCTCATCCTCCAGACTCCCCCTATCCATTTCCCTCAAGGCAGATTGTCGGATTACGCAGAATCTAGAAACTGTCGCTTCAGCCGTACACGAGTCCCCTCAAAAGAAGTGGGACTGGAATGACTCACTATGCTGACTGCACCTTCTGAAATTGACACGAGAGGCTGCCCTGTGGCCCTTCACTTAAGAATAAGATGATGACAAGTGGAACAGGTAATTAATGATGAGATGGCATGCAGTGGTGGACAACACTGGCTGTCTGGCTCAGATGAAAGCAATTGTTGTTTGTTGTGCATGAAGTGAATCCTATCTATGTGTTCTGTTATTATTATTTAATATTTTACACAGTAAATGTAACTCAAGTGTACTCTGTTACCTTGTTTAATAGAAATTGTACTTCTACTGCAGGGGCCAGCCACTACGTTGCATTTTTCAATATGGAAAATGTCCTTGGACTCAGTGTGTAGACAACATTGAGTTTGCCAATAACATACCATGATGATGATGAGTCTTGATGATTAAAGTTACATATTATCTTTATTCTTTACACAGTCACACACTGGGATGGATGGATCATCATCATTGTCGGTTTACAGAAGAAATATGGCAGTTTCGTGAGTGGCAAACAACAACAGGTAAACAAGTCAACTACAACCGCAGCAGACCTACATGTCTGTCTAGTCGTCGTATGGGAGTGGTCGAGCCAGTGTAGTGTATGCCAGAGACCAGACAGCAGTTCATATAGAATTGTGACTATGTGGCTTGCTGCATAAAATTAGATATGCTTTGTCTGTTTGTGTCAAAGAGGTATGCTACATCATCAGGGTGGTTCACTCCGTGGTGCCTGCCTTGACCGTCTGCATGGCCCTGGCCTGCTGTGTGCAATTACTATCCTTGAAAAGGAGACTCAGAGTACGCACTTAAGAAATGATGCCTGTATGTAATACTGTCGCCTCTGAAAGTGTTATTTTTGCACTACACACCGTACCTTATATTTTTTCTCAGTGCTGTTTTAATATCCCTTCCTGTTTTTCCATCAACAATTGCAGGCCGGCTTTTACCTTGTGCCATGGGAACAACATCAATCCACAATTCCGCATCCACCAGGCAGGCAGTGGACAGTGTGTCTGGTCACCAAGATTGATCGGCGGAGCGTCAGATGGAATGGAGGAGTACCGCGAATAAGAGGAATGGCTGGATGCATGCAACTTCCCCTATTGAACAGGACAACAACAACATACAGTTACAGTATCCTTTCCTCTTCACTTCTCCTTATATTTTAAATAACGTATTGTTGTGAACTTCTATCAGTGCGACTCTCTGCTTCAAATTCATCCCTACAGCTAATTCATAACTTTCTTTGCTATTTTTAAAATTAATGTAATGTACTACTAAGTCATTCTCTCTCTGAGTGAAATTGCGTAATTACAGCAGCCCTGTACTGTCTAATAGTTTAGTACTACTTAGTAAGTTGTAGTTAGTACTACTTTTCAGTAACCGAACCATCCATTTAGCAAACAACTTCATGCAAGCACTTCCTTTATGTACCTTAAAAGATTTATGGATATCTTCGTATCTAAAGATTTGGTTTTCTTCATTTGTTGTTTGTCCATGCTGTGTTTTTTTTCCTCTCTCCACAAAACTTTCCCAAAAAACCCCATTCCCATCCAATTTTCAAGCCCTAACCCTCTTCCCCCGGGCTGTGTGGTTTTCATTGAGGTGTGACTAAATGAAAGCAATAATTCCACACACTTGCTGGGGAGGATAAGGTGCAAGCAACCCTCTCAAATCAATTTTAAGGCAGCTAGATGAATCGTAGGATATTGTAATTCTACTTAAAAAAACACCAATGAGTATTTTACTATTTTCAAATCAATTTTGAATTTCATGCCCACCATCTATTGGATCCATCATCAACATCATCCTCCTACATGTCAAGACTTGTTACGCTGCTGTGTCACTGTTCTTGTTGTAGCCATAATCATCCATGCACATTTTTTTCCCCATACTTATCTTCAGCATTGCTTAGGCTACAAATATACTGTTCCTTCTAATACTCCTCTCAGGCCACTCAATGTCTCCTTTTTTTCCTTTGTTTTTCATATGCTGCTTCTGCTAGGGTGGTACCACTCCTAATACCACCGGTACCACTCCTACTACCACCACAACAATGGAAGTTGTGTCCTGGATGGATTTCATGTGCAACCGTAATCGCCATTTGCCATGCAGCCAGCGCTGTGCCAAGCTCTATTCTCAAACACGAATCACAGGTAAGATGAGCATTTTGGGGAGGTAGAATAATGGGCTAGGACTCGGAGGAGAGGAGAGACTGACAGTAGTACTAGTAAACTACTAGTAGGCCAATTGAATTAACTAACTCTGTTAGTAGCACTTTTGTACATTTTTGGACGTTTTAGATAATTCATGCTGGTAAGTTTGAGGAAAGCAAACGTGCAGTAACCCCCGCCCACCACCCCAAAAAATAATATGAACGCGTACACTATGTTGAAGTATGTAAAATAAATAAATATATATTTACCCTAACAAAAATAAACTAGTCCAAAGACCCAAACCACCCCCCTACCTAACCCCAACAATTGTCCATCAATGTCCCGCAAAAAGACCCTAATCCCCAACTCCCAATTCCCACCCCCCAATAGTCTTTAAAAAAGGGGCAAGGGACACAGTCACTTCTGGCGGTGTCCTGTGGAGAGGTGGTCCCACAGCTCTTTGCGGAGGACCCGGAGCTGGTGCTGCTGCTTCTCTACCGTGTGCTCCAGGTAGTCCACTCGGTGGCGTAGCCGGTGCAGGCGTGCCATCCAGGCTCTGGGGGGGGGGGGCAGCTGCTGGTGTTGTTACAGCTAATCGGTGGCGGGAGGCTGACGGACCACGGCGCCGTACTGGAGGCTGCTGGCTGGAGGACCCAGGGGCACTGGAGGAGAATGCAGCTGTTGCCGCCTCCTCCTCCTGTTCCCGAGCCCACAGCCGGCGATATTCCGCACAAATGGCCTCCAGTTTCCGGGCCCTGGCCCAGACAGCCATCACCTTTCGGGTGAGCTTTTGTGGAGCATCTATATGAAGAAAGAAAGAAAAATAGTGTAACCAATACTCTTTAACAATAACACAAAATAATTCAACAGAAAGTTGTCTCACAGTAACACTAGCAATTTCCAAGCACAGTATAACATTTTGGCATGTATCTTTGTGCAAAGGATTGCAAAGATTAGGGGAGGATTGAAAAAGCATGCCCAGAACCATAGCAATGAATCAAAAACAAGATGAGCGCGCCCATTGAGGACCGCGTGGGTAAGTTTGCACGATATTTCCCCCGCGAGCACGCAAAAAACGCATGCGACCACGAAATCGCGCCCCGTGCACAACGCGAGAATACAACTAGTGCCTGTAAACGGAAATACGCAAAGCAAACAAGATGGCCGCGCCCATGTACGACCGCATGGGTAACTTCGCGATCGGCGCGCTGAAAGCGGCCCACAAAAACGCAAAGCGCTCCGCAAACACGCAAAAAAATTCACAAATTCGCACAAATTTGCAGATTATGCAGAACACGAATTCGCACACAACCACACACACAACCATCTATCTATCTATCTATCTATCTATCTATCTATCTATCTATCTATCTATCTATCTATCTATCTATCTATCTATCTATCTATCTATCTATCTATCAATCTATCGCCCTCACTCTATCTATCTATCTATCTATAGCCCTCACTCTATCTATCTATCGCCCTCAATCTATCTATCTATCGCCCTCAATCTATCTATCGCCCTCAATCTATCTATCTATCGCCCTCAATCTATCTATCTGTTGCCCTCACTCTATCTATCTATCGCCCTCACTCTATCTATCGCCCTCACTCTATCTATCCATCGCCCTCACTGTTGTGTTGCTTACTTTATGCTCTGTTCCTTTAACCTCACACATTCTAGTTATGTCATCATTGATGTAGAATGTTATACATGTCATAGCTATGTGCATCCTTTGTATGTGTCAGTTATTCTTGGATGTTGATCTTGCTGGATTACTTGTACTATGCTCTTCGACTGAATAAAGGATCTTCCTTAATTATTGGACTGATCATCTTCATTTCACTGGCGACGGGATTCGAAGAGCAGAACCTACGCGGAATATTCCTTTTACCTGCTTTGGAAAAAATTTTTTTTTTGGAGGAAAGAACATTTACTTCTCAACAGACAAGGAAGGATTTTCCTGTTTGGTGATTATACCATTTTTTTATTGACTAGTATGATTTGACTTTCGTGTGCTTGAGCCTGTTATTGAACTTATTGAACTCCTTTTTCTTAAAATATTCTACGTTTAATTTGGCAAGCGCTTTTATATTTTGGATTATTGCCTTTAAAAAAATATAAGAAGAACTTTACAGCGACCGGATTTTGAATAGGAGTGGAATTGTTGATTTTGTGTGACATTAGTACTATGGTAACGAAGGATACGAAGCATTTTACCGTTACCGTTGTACCAACCTCACGTCACAGCTCGCAATCATTTCTGTTCGCTCAACAGCTCGCACCATTCTTATTTTAAAAGTAATCACCTTGCGCCTATCCTCCGTGTTTGCCGTCAGCTTCTTCCTTCGGATTCCACCTTCGAAGAACAGAATGCTACGCTCTGAAGTCTAATGCTCTGTTTTGCATTCTGGGACATTTGCGTGTGGCGTCTGACGCTCCGTTGCATTGTGGGACTATTGCGTGTGACGTAACACGTTGGCGGCCATCTTAAGTAAACTGGAAGTCAGGAAAGATACGAAGTCCTTCGTGAGAGACTTAAAAGGGGGAGTTTTACGATCGGAAAGAAAGTGACATCTTTATTCATCAGCGGTGATTCGCACACCTTCCTCACTCTCATCAGCGAGTTACTACCTACGGTGATTCGCACACCTCTTCATTTTATTATTTTTTTTGAATTATTTATTCAGGCAGTTTTTGATAACTTAAATGAGCATTTAACACTGCTTTACCGCTATAAGCATATTATATATTTATGCATTAGTTCTTTTTGCTATTGATATTTAAGTACTGTATCCAGCATTTTTATTTTGATTGAATTGTCTAGGTTTCACATTTAGAATGACTCAACCTAATTATAATATTAGTCCTCCTCAGGCATTTTGGGTTTCAGCTAACGAACCACCACTTAAATGGTTGGAGTGGAAACCATATTTCTGCAACTATATAGATGCCTTAGATGAGGATGGAAATATGTCTCATGCTCAAAAAAAGAGACTTCTTCTTCATTCCTTAGGTCCTGTGGGACTAAAAGTATATGAAACCATGACTAAACCCTCTTTTCCTGGAGACTTAAATGTTTATATGTTAGCGCTTTTACATTTAGACACTTATTTTGCTCCTAAAGTGTGTATTGGCGTAACGAGGTATAAGTTTTTCTCCAGGAAACAGACTAAAGAGGAAAACATTGACCATTTTCTTGCTGATTTGAAGAAATTGTCTTTGGATTGCAAATTTGGTGTTCTACAAGAAGAGTTAATTAGAGACCAAATTGTTATGCATTCCTATAATACATCCATACAGGATAGGTTATGGATAAATGGAGATTCTCCTTTAGATGATATTCTTGCCATTGCACGCAAAGCAGAAATGTCTGGCAGATGCGCTAATGTGATAAAGAAGGATAATAGTGCAATGTCTAATGATGTAGTTTGCAAAGTTAATGCTACTGATAAAAAAAGGTATAACTACAATTCTAGGCAGTCTTTTAGTTCTAACAACAAATTTTCTTCAACTAAACTTAAATGTTACAGATGTAACAGTTTAGACCATTTGGCTGATTTCAAAAGTTGTCCTGGGTTAAAAACCAAATGCGCTAGTTGCGGTTTGAAAGGTCATTTAACGAAAGCATGTAATAGGAAAAAGAGAAGCAAAGTAAATTTCGTAAATGACATTGATGAAGAAGAGAATTTTGAAAATGATGTTGAGGACAATCTTGTGATGAATGTTCATGATAAGTTAGTGCTAAGAATAAGAGATGAGGATATGGTTAACAAACCTATTTGTACAATGAGTATTGGTGGTGTAATTGTAAAAATTTATGCCGATTCGGGCTCACCTTATACCATTGTTAATGAAGACATGTGGAAATCTTCATTTATTCAACATGTGGGGGAGAGATTATTACCATCGGATATCCACCCTGAAGGTTATTTAGGAGACCCTATTTCCATCTTGGGTTTTCGCTGGTTTGTTTTCAGGTTCAAAGATAGGGAGTGTAGAGGGAAACTGTACATCTCGAAGAAAGGACCACCTGTTTTAGGATGGTTCGACCAAAAACAACTCCACATCATCTTAGATCCTAATAGTAAAGAACAAGTCCTAGTAGTTGATGATTGTTCTATTGTTACGGATAGCATTTTAAAGAAATTTCCAAAAGTTTTTAGTAAAACTTTGGGGAATTTAGTTGGTTTTGAACATAAAATCATACTAAAGGATGATGCCTGTCCAAAGGTCCACAAGTGTAGAAATGTGCCTATCTTAGTGAGAGATGAAGTCAGTAAAGAACTGGACAAACTTGTGTCTACAGACATCATAGAACCTATTGAGGCGAGTGAATGGGTTTCGCCAATTGTCGTCGCAAGACGTAGCAACGGCAAAATCAGGTTGTGTGTAGACCTAAGGTATTTAAACAACAACATAGTGGTTGATAAATTCCCACTTCCCAAAATCAATGAGATGGTCTCTAGTGTTGGTAATGCCCAATGGTTTTCTACCATAGACCTGTCATCTGCATACCACCAGATTTCCTTATGCCCTAATTCAATGAAGTTTACGTCCTTCGTGACACCTTTTGGTTGCTTCCGTTATAAACGCATGCCATTTGGCTTAGCCTCAGCGGCTGCTGTTTTTCAACGACTTATGTACCAATTATTTAAGGGAGAAAAAGGTGTCCGATTTTTTCAGGACGATATTCTGGTTTTCGGAGATGATGAAAATGAACATTTATCAAGGCTACATAAAGTTTTGAATATTCTTGAAAATAAAGGCCTTACTATTGAACATTCAAAATGTAAATTTGCTCAGAAAAGTGTAACTTACCTAGGCCATATCATTGACGCTGAAGGGGTTAAACCCAAACCCTCTTTGGTTTCAGCAATCTCTGAAGCTCCTGTTCCTACAAGTAAGGATGACATCAAGTCGTTCTTAGGAATGGCTGAGTTTTGCTCTAAATATGTTCCTAATTTTGCGAGTGTCTCATTCAATATTCGGCAACTTTTAAAAAAGGGTGTGAAGTTTGAATGGTGTAAATCTTGTAATGAAGACTTCATGAATATCAAAAACGCTATTGCCCAGACCACTGCTCTACACAGTTTTGATCCATCTTTAGACAATGTAATTACTACTGATGCTAGTAACAAGGGTCTAGGAGCTGTTTTGGTGCAAATAAATGAGAAGGGGAAGGAAAATGTAATAGCCTATGCCTCAAGATCTCTTTCTCCTTGTGAGGAAAAGTATCCTATTATAGAAAGGGAGGCCTTAGCCTGTGCTTGGGCACTGGATCATTTCAAATCTTTCGTATGGGGTAAAATGTGTTTATTACGCAGCGATCACAAGCCATTGGTAAAAATTTTGACTACCGAAGGAGTTATCAATGCTTCTGCTCGCCTGGCTAGAATTTCTATGAGACTACAGAACTTCATTTACAAGATTGTTTATGTGCCGGGCAAAAGCAATGTCCTTGCAGATTTTCTATCAAGGATGCCCGTAATGTTAGAGGAGGTTGATAATAATGAGTGGAATGAATTACAAATAGCATATGTTCATGATGAAGGCCTATCAGCTTTCGGCAAAGAAGAATGGAATAATGAGTACATGCTTGATGAATGTTTACAAAAGGTAATTTCTTACACTATTGAAGGTTGGCCAGATAAAAAAGATATGTTGGACGATATGTTTAGACCTTTTTGGGAAGTCAGGTCTGAACTCTCTGTTGCTCACGAGACTTTATTAAGGGGTGAA